>NW_028259147.1:7487794-8831691 GCF_977971745.1 Zootermopsis nevadensis
TAAATATTAATATTAGAAATTCTTTAACAATTTTCTGTTCACAAACTGTATGGATTTCAGTGGTGGAGCACTAAAATTCTCTTTCATGTGCCCGTGTGTCCTAGTTCCGTCGATTTGTAACAGTATTAAATTTTGTTTCATCTGTTACATTCTGATATAAACAGGCATAATACAGAAAAAAAAATTCAGTCACTACAAACTAACTTCCTTTGTGAAACATCTCCCTTGTTATAATTCATCACAAGATTGGAACTGTACAGTTCATATTAAAGTGCACACATTTCACATGCGGTCTTTTTTATCTCAGCATTCTAAATGGTCCTATGCATATATATATATATATATATATATATATATACACACACACACACACACATATATTTCCTTCTGTTTATGGAGGTCTAATGAAAGAGATAACCTACAGGAACAAAGTACATGAGATAGGAAGTACATCAGATTATGGTTGATGCTGTTTGCATACAAGAACACCCCAAATTATTCAAACTCTTGATTTATCTCATTCATTTCATCATCATCGTCTATGGTCAGCTTGACCGTCGTGACCCCTTACAGGGTTTTATTGCGAAAGCACCACTGTGGTTTCGCCTTGCCTTCCGTGGCCAGTCTTCACCCACCAGACTGGAAGAGGAGACACGGACAAACATCCATGCCTTGGTGGGACTTGAACCCACGGTCGCAGCTGCCAGACGCACGAGGTCCATGCCTCAGACCGCGTGGCCACTGCCAGCATTTATCTCATACAATGTACGAATACATTCACATGATTAATACTCTTATTTATTTTTCTGTGTACCTTAAAACTGCCACAGCTAAGCAACAGGACCAATGTTGTATTAATATTTTTTTACAATATTACCTCTGGACCCCCCCTCTCCCCCCACATGTATGGCAGACTAGTTGTGAAACACCCTAAATGCCTAATAACATTTCCCACAGAAAACAGAAATACCACAACAATAATTTATTAATTATAGGGAAATACAGTTTGACTTCATCACAACATTAATACAAAATAGAATATAATTTTACCTGATATTAAGTCCAGCTTCCTCTTTTACATATAGTTATGGTCTCACAACCAAACCAAACAGTTCATACTGAGAAATGGAGGGGCTAATGATAAATCCCTTATGAACTTCTAATATTTGTGCAGTCTATTTTAAACACAAAAATGTATTTCAGTGTAAATCTTCTAAGGAATGTAACTAGTGGCTGGAATATCCATCTAGAAGAATTTTAAAATAACAAATCACTTAAGGAAGTTATAAGACTGGAGGCATTCTGGAAAAAATAAATCACACAATATAAAATTTTGGAAAGCAAATACAGAGTTGCCCAATTGCCAATACATTTCAGGGGTGAGTAAAATATAACCTGTGGGCTGGAAGCAGCCTATGAAACAATTCAATCTAGCCTGCAGTGATCAGTTATAACATGGTCCTTGATCAACCCTTGGCTTATGATACATATTATGTAACATTACTGTTATGAAAAAAAACTCTATGATCTGACAGAAATTAAAGGTTTTGGTGTTCTCAAACACATGCACATACTATTTTCATATCCAGTACTGCTAACCGGTTATCACAGGGCCAAATGGGGCCACTCCAGATACGGTTTACCCACCCTTAGTAAGCTTACTACACAATGGCATACTGCCAAACAATATACTAATATTTCAGGCAACTGCTGTATGAACCAAATTAAATTCTGTAAATCTTTTGTCTCAATCATGAAAGTAGGCCTTTAATTTTAATTGCTAGTAAAATAATAATCATTCCATTATATGTTACAAAAAGCCCAAAATTAAACTTCTGATTGTTTTAGGATTATTCACAGCTGGTTAAAATGTTAAACTATGTAACAATACACAATTTCCATGCTGTGAATGAAATATTTTGTTCAGAAACACTGGCTTTGTTGGAGTTGGAACATTCTTATTTGAAAATATCAGTGCGAACAAACTTCTCCTATGGTGTTCAACTCTTTGAAATTACTATACTTTGCAATGGAAATACACAAAGGCATTTTAGCATCAGAGAAGACTGAGCATTGAAACGACTAATATGGCCTCCATCCCACACAGATTGAACATGACCAATGCACACACCACAATACAAAAATTATAAAATGCACATTAGGCACTGTAAACAAGTGTTACAATCTTATACAACTCATCTAATTTTATGTTGTAGTAAAGAAACTGTTATGAAATATTCTTTAAGATTTTAAAAATATATTCTTTTGCATAATGAAGGCGCTCATTTATTTTTATTCATCACTTTTTGAACAAATTCAAAATCAGAAGAAATTATAATAAAATGTTTCATAATTACATACATTTCATTTAAAACTCAGTTCAGACAGTGCACTAAAGAAGTGGACCTGCACTACACTGTAGAGTTTACATATGATTCAAGGACTTGGTTACAAAAGATGTAACTCCATTTTTATAAATTTGTAAAAACATAAAAATGTACAAATTTACGTAAATATATGTTAAACACAAAATTCAGGGATATTATGAGTAATTTAATTCAACTACTTGGTGTGGTTTTCTAAATCAAATGGCAACAAAATAATTCTTCAGATCAAAATCTTCAATTCAGAATATCTAAACTGAACATGGTAATATATTCTCTAACACTCAAACAACAAATGCCATAATATGACAATGTTCTTCTCTTATATCAGAACACCATAACTCATGGTGCTTAGATTAGATAGATGGATAGTAAAAAGGTTTCACAAACTGATACAGCATGAAATAAGGTTATGTGACTCATACTGTACTTTGCATATAAAAAGAGGGGTAAGGTAAGGGTAAACTGTCCATATACATGAACCACTAAGGCACAGAGGAATGGTAGGGGTACATTCGTAACAATGCAATTAGATGAAGACGAGCAGCCAGCTTTACAATCTAAGCACTTCCCCCCCCCGCATGTACTTCAGTTCTCACTAGACAAGAAGCTGGGTGGGGCACAGAGCTGGTATAAACAAGGAAACATAGTACCAGAAATAAATTGCGCTCCTCCTGAAAAGTTAATTTCAGTTATTCAAAACAGACCAGTATGTTAAAGATTAGAATAAACCAACAGTAGTTTCTAAACGTAATTTACTCAGCTTTAGTAGATTTATTTCCCATAAGTATCAATAAAGAATGATACCTGCCACTTTCCTTCTAATTCATCAAATTTAACTGGGGGAGAGGAGTTAAATAATAAATCTGAACTTCTTATGTATTCCTATAAAGTAATAAAATCTTTTGACATGTAATCACTGACTTTATCTGTAATGCAGTGTTTAACTTAATCTCCATTACAACTAAAATTGATAATAATTTACAGTGCAGTGAAAATCCACTTTTCACCATCTATAAAATTCACATAAGACCTATCTAAAACAAATACCATTTTTTCCACATAAAAGCACAATTTATGTTTTTTTATGCTGATGGAATCAATGTCCGTTGTTTACACACTCGTTTGACCGGCATTTAACTACTACCTAGTCAAAAGAATTAATACAATTCACTATTTCATTGTATGGATGTGATTGTCATTGTAACAAACTGACAAAATTCCTCTTGAGTACTAAAAACATGCTGTTTGCAACCAAAATTCTTAACAATTGAATATTTTCATGCAACTAACTTTTACAACTTGCATTGCATAAAGATGTGTATATAATCATTTTAACCACTTGCCTTACAAATTTATTTCCAGATATGGTATCACTCAAATTATATTATTAGTTAAATATTATGATCTTTGAACATAAATAAAGTAATGTAAGTTAGTCATTTTTAAAGTGTTATAACACAAAAAGATTTTCTGCATGTAACAGCTTCATTATTATCCCATACTATCTTGGGCTGTGCTTAGATTTTTGTGCAGTGTGTCAGAACTGAATTTTTCACCTCCAGCCATTGTAGAGCTTCTATGTCAACAGAACAGTATGAACCTGTCTGTAATATCCACTTCTGTCCTAGAAGTTTCTATCACTTCATTGTTATAACTGACACAATTGCTTTTGTGTTCCACAGTCATAAAATAATGTCACACCTGTCATCAAAATTATGTGCAAAACTGTCAAATATAAATATAATATAATAAAGACAAAGGAGTACAAAAGAAATCTACCAGAAGTAATATCTGTCAGTAAAGTACTGATTAATGGTCCAGCAATACACTCAAATTATACCTAGGAACAAAAGAAACTGGAATAATAATAATAATAATAATTCAATTCCATTCATTCATTAGAGTGCTTGGCAACAGCCAAATGAGGCCAATAACAGCCAAGCACTAACAATAAATATAACAATAGAAAATCAAATAAACAACGAACTAAATATATAAATGTACAATATAATAATGATAATATATCAATTCATTAATTTATTAAAAATAATTAACAGTAAATGAGCTAAATAATATGCCTAAAAGTGAAACATCAAAATAAAAAAAATTAAAAAAAAAGTAATAATAATAATCTGTACCCACAAAATGTTAACTGCCACAAGTTAACTTGGGATAACATATTTAGGGCAAAATTTTAATCTTAATTAATTTGGGATAAAAAGGAAAGTGGTTAATTCAATAATAGTTTCTTTGATAATAAACAAATTACTTACATACAATAGGGCACTATTTTTGTGTTTAATTTTATAAATAAATGTCCTTGTGCAATAGTATACTGAATGTGACAAATATCTTAACCCATGCATATTTTTATCAACATTAGATAGATATTGGAGGAAAAGCAAACATTTAAAACAGGCTGGTGTTTCACAGTCTTTTACAATCATCCTTCCCATATCTAAGCATAGCTAATCTGTTACGGTTCTATAACAAAACAGAATTGTTCATCTTTCCAGATATCTCTTTATGAATCACCTTCCTTTGAATAAACTTTTAAATATGTTTCTGACACATATTTTAAAGCAGTCCATTTCACTGTAGAATCTTCTCGACATAGCACTGTCAAAATGGTAAAAATTATAAACATTTCAAAAGAATTTGCTTCGTTCTTATTCAGGGTGAATGTGGTGGAAAAGCATAAATTGAGGGTCTGTGTACTGCAGCAACATTAGTTATAGTCCAACCTGAACAGATGACCACTTGAGATCTCTGTGTACCACGGTTATGTTTACACTATTCTGGCCAGCTTCAATTTGTGTCTCCAGGCTGTATTCCGGAGCAATCACAATTAATGACTCTTACTTTCATTTACAAACCCACACCTTTCCACACTTCAACAACAGAAAAGGGGGCAACAAGTATCTTCTAAAACATTGATTACTTTTACTATTTTAACACTAATCCTCAGATTCTACAGTGAATATAACAAAATTATTCAAACATTATGAGCTTAGACTTTCTCTGCATTATTCCCAGTTTGTTAAACAGCATTATACAGGTTGTTTCACAACTGTCTGCCATAGGTTGGAGTCTGATTCTGGCGGTAATTTCAAGTAAAAAAATCGTTAATACTACACTGGTCGTATTTCTAGCTGATGTGGAGCTTGTAAGCAAAAATTCCTACCTGTGTGTACTTTGATAGCTGGCAACAATAGAGATCGTTTTTGTTGATGTTACTACTACTGATTATCAGTTCCTTCCCATGTCAGTTGTCTGTTGGTTCTGATCCGTAGTGAGCATCAAACAAGACACTGTACTGTGATAAAATGAAGTTAAGTTATGGCTTTCTTGAATCAGCATTATGTAAATCATTGGTCATCATCCGAGATCTCCAGACCTAGCCCTGCGTTCTCTTTTTTTATGAAATCTAATGAAAAAGATGACCTACAGGACCAAAGTATGAAAGAGGAACTCCTGAAACAGATTTTGGATGCTGTTGCTAGCCTCAACATGATAATGGTTGGAATTAACGAGGCTGTTCACTAAAAGCTGTAGCAGAAAGTCTGAACAGTTATAGTACGTATTTCATAAAATGTAGCAATAAATTCATTTGATTAGTACCTTGTTACTTTTCCATGTATGCACATTGAAACTGCTATAGCTCTACAATGGTTGGAAACAGGACCGATGTTGTATTAAGATATTTTACTCAACACTGCCGTGATATACAGCAGACTAGTTAAGAAACATTCTATATAAAATCAAGTTGTTATAACAAATTCTCAAACTGAGTTATTTTATAAATAGCATTAGGTTTTGGAAAGGTAAAAACTATTTCAACCCATGTAATAGTTTTTAAATAATACTTATAATTGTTTTGTAACAAAAATAAATACCTACAATATTTCAAAACTTAAAATAATACAAAGCATTAAAGCACAAACATCACCTCTTGTTTCACAAGGTAAAATATATATAAAATCATTTCACAATACTTTTCAGCTCTAAGCTGTGAAACATTCCTATGGTCTTCCTTGAATACTGCACTTCTGATACTGAAGTTTGCATTAAAGCAGAGTTTTAATCTCTTCCCTATAATACAGTTATTGACTCATCTAAGCTTAATATGAAGTAAATGACACTCAGCTGAAATACAGAGTGAGTCTAAAGATGACTATCTTCTGAAATGTTGGTAAACTTCTACCAGACTCTTATTTTCATATCAGTAGCACTGTCAATCCTCACACGCAAGTTTCAATTACAGTTCGTTATAAAAATTAAAAGTGTAGTGAAAATGTGTTGTGAGGAGTGATGGTGGATGAAATACAAAACTAATAAACTGGCAACACACCAGGATACTGAACTATAGAGTTCTACCAGACTATACAGTACAGAAGACAGTCACCTTTATACTCATGATTGTGATAACCTGATATCTCATTAATTGAAAGAGACAACTCTTAACAGCCCTCTCCATATTTTATAACAGAAAGGTAGGCTTATTATATCATCATGTACACATGGCTGTTCCTCTGTAAGAACTTTTGGATCAACTGATGAATTTGCATGGAACATCATAAAGATACATCACCAAAGTCACCCCACTTTATACTTTTCAGTTTCATACCTTCAATAAACAAATACAGTACATGAAATAACTAATAAAATGCAGGAGTACACATTAGAATTTGTATGGCAGTAAAACATAAACAGCAACAGCAAATTGTTCGTGAACCACCTGTTATATGTTACTATTAATTAGTAACAAATGTTAAGTGTGTGTGAAACTTAAACCTGGCAATATATTTGATTAAAAAAATTATTTATTGGAAAAGATGGGTCTTGGTATCATCAGTTATAAATTTTGAACTAATTGATAAGTTTTTGTGAAAGTTGGTATGAACATTACGCCACAGAAAGTCACCCTATCTTTATATTCTTAAATTTCTTGCCATGAACAGTATTAACATGACAGCCAAGTAACATTCTGAGATGTTAGGAACATTAGCACCATTTAATATAAGATCCTGAAATTCTGTATAATACACCCTGGAAAATTATACAACTTTGGCTGCACTATGCTTGCATAGAATTCAAAATAACAATGTGGTAATCATACAGAATAAACAATAAAAAGAAAATCTGGAATAGACACAGTGTATACATATATAACATTTCAATTAAATACCATTTTTAAATGTAGTGGTCACTCATCATGAAAACTGGATGCCTTTGGTTCTCATGAGAGGCATATGTATCAGTGTTAAGAATTGCACAAATGGTGACAGTGCAAAACTTCAGGTTCAATGCAAATGTCTTGAAGACATACCTGTACAATCTATTCAAAAAAAATCAAAACAAAGAATAGGTTTTCTGTTATGTCAGTAAAATGATAGTGTAAGGCCTACCATTCTTTGTTGGGTTTTAAAATCTATATTTTGTATTATTAAAAGGTTTAATTATTCATACTTCTGACTTCTCCATTATCCATCTGCTGTTCTGTAAAAACAAATATTTTCTGATTTGGGACTTTACTTTTAGTAATGAAGTCCAAGACATTCAGTCATTAAAATCTTGTTCCTTATGTATGAGACAAATGTATGTATGAAATGCTACTGAAAATACACATCTTACAGTGAAACCTGAATATGAAAAACACTGATACTAACCAACACATATTCAATGCATAAACAATTATTTTGGAAATATTCAGCTAAAAGGACAAAAATATACCACACACAGTGGCATGCACACTTTTAACACCAGTTTGTATAACATGATAGTAAAATCTGAATTTCACTTTTGGTGTTGATGATAACTCAAGAGACTTAATGAGAATGTATCTTCATATCTAACCAAATTTTATATTAAGGTCAAACATCACAACCATAGTCTCAGAACCTGGATTGCAATTGTGATTCATTGTGTGGCTTTTGCATGCATCAAACATTTTCATTAATTGTTGTTTCAAACAGCAAATGAAACTTTCTTAAACCAACCCGCAGACCTGAAATCCTGTAGAAAAAATTAAAAATTATTAACACCTAAGTATATTTTAGACAATACAAGGCATTTTCTGAACAAATGAATTGTACAAAAAATGCTGACAACATAAAATGTTTATCATTATGTTGTCTGACATTTTTCAAATCTTAAAAATTACTTTTGGCAACAAGGTACATGGCAGATTGGCCAGTATCATCTGAAATCATTTTCTGGTTGGTTTTATTAAATTACAATATTGAAATTCCATCAAAATATGAAAAATCTGTATGAGTTATGATAAGTCAGTCTGCAGTGACTGGTTATGGGCTAGACTGGCAGGGCAGGGATATTTCTCTTTACCACTAGTGTGTCTGGGCTGGCATGGTGCTTATCAACCCATATCACTGGGTACCGCAGCTCTTTCCACAGAGGTAAAAAGCCAATCACCTCCTAGAATTTGTGGAACTTCACCTCCATGTCCTTTATATATCTTCATGATATGATGGGTTGCATAGGAGTACCTTTGCCTTCATGTGAAAACAGTATCAACAACATTGATAATCACATTTGGGGCTTCATGGTAGTCCACATGTCAAATATGTTTGAAATTAACATCAGCATAAGCCATTATTATTACATTTAACAAAAACTGTTTACCCAATGTGAAGCTCTTTCATGTACTATATGGACAGCTAACAATTATTAATTTATATTTGAACTCAAAACTGAAATTTCAATCAAATAAAATGTTTGTACATTCCTTATTCTTAGCCATGATGTACACTGATCTCTCATAAAATTGTATTAGCAGTTGTTGCTTGATACTTTGTTTCTATTTCTAATGAGATGTACACTATCTCTGTTTTCATGTGGTTTGGACAAGATATGTCATGAAGGCACAATTACTTGTTATATGTATGAGATTTTTACCAATCTATGCAATTTAAGTTTTCAAGTATTGCAAAACAAAATGTATGTAAAATAACAGGTACTTTTAAGCATGTCCTACTTCTTGCATTGGTGTAGTCACAACAACAACAACAAAAAATAAGAAAATGTAAGGTTTTATTTTTGGTCACAGCTGAAATATTCCAACTTGTTTGGCAAACAGCCAAACAGGTACACTTTGGCAGTAGTTTATTAGTCTTTGAAATCCTCAATATAATTTAAAATAATTCTGATGCTATAAAAATAGTCTTATCAAGAAAATAGTTTATTGAAAGTGATGCCATGTGATTTGTACCTGTAAAAATGTGAGTTCTTGTATATTTTAACTTAATTTTCTATTCAAAGAAAGAAACCTTGTAAGGTAAATTATACATAAGAATGGATTAAATGACAAAGGGAAGAGCACTTGACAAAGTACTAAGGTGTAATAAATGGGATCCTTCGATTTCCACTAGTGTTCCTCTACATCACTATTTTGATGAGCACTTTTCACTTTCCAACATAATCTTAAAAATGAGTATATGAAGTAACTGTATATTCTTCTCACTTATATGTTCCTAGATGTAATTTTATTCTACAGCGTGGGCGGGAAGTAAGTAGGCATTAATAAACGCTTTGCATTGGAAATATAGAGGTTATAACCATTTCTCAATGCCTACTTACTTCCCACCCACCCTGTATTATATAAGTATAAATAACAAACACCTTTGGGCTGCTTTTCAATAAATCCAACAAAGGTACAATATATTACACTTTTTAACCTTAACCCTTTGCATGCCACTGCATTGTATCAAAGAGCCAGGTTATGCTAGCCCTGCCATGATCCAAACTGTCTTAACTCTTAGAGGCTGGTTTCCTGCACATGCAATTCATATGGTAAAGACACAACCATGAAATATTTTTATGTGTTCTTTACACAACATGCACAAAATGAACATACAATAGGGAGGTCATGACCGTCCATATATCATCCTATGTAATCTCAAAAACTATTGAATGGATTTCAATTAAATTTGGAATTAAGGTCTACACCAAACGTTATCAGGTGTTTAATTTTGATTCATATTGTTCTGATATTTATATAAAGCTCAAATGAAACTTTTATTAATTGTCTCAAAAATGGTTCACATACAAACAATTGTTGCATATCAGAAAATACAGATCCCATTATGATTATGAATTATATTTGATGCACTTTAAAATATACTGAGTATTTAATCAAATACAAGGGAAACAATTTCTGGCATTATAGCATGCTGCCTTCAGTGCAATAATTTTTGCAACAATATGTTTGTGCCTGCAATAAATGAACTTTAAAACCAATGACATGAACAATCTACAGCCTGGCCAACAATAAGCATAGACTACTGCTCATGTGGTAACAATTTTTCAACATACAGTGGGATAACACAGATTTTTCAGGTACATTACAGACTATTAATTCAGTGAATGACCAATACACAATCATTCTGAAACACACTCCTATTCTTATCATCAGCCTGTAGCGATGGATTTAGTATTTTGTGAAGAAACAGAAGTACATGGAAAACTTTTAAAATGAAATGGTGAGATATTATCGCTTCCATATCAATGCTCTCAAAAAGCCTGCAGCTTCAGCAGTTTCAATCACAATTCAACTCATGTTTCTCTTGATTATTTTACCGTTAATACGGTCATATACATTTGAAATAATTTGTCCTTCTTTGCTTCTAAGCACCTGAACACTTTACAAAACCAGTATTTACCATTTTCACCAACATATACTAACAAATATTATTATTATTATTATTATAACACAGTAAAACCAAAACTCTAAATAACTTAATTCTGTACGTAAACTATAAACAGCTTCCACTGTCATGTTACATAACAAATTTAACTACATTACAGCCCAGAGTGAGAAAACAAATGGAAAATCTGATTATGTATGGATAGTTTCACTGAATGTAAAAGCTCATTAGACAATGTACTCTATTCTTACATCTGGATGCATTATAGTTATTAAACAGCCTGGCAATTTCAGCATAACATGGAGCACTTGGCTTGGCAGTAAGAGGGTTAAATAAGGGAAATAAATACTGAGATCCTAATCCATAACATCTCATGACAAAATACAACTTTGAATTTTGGGGATAAGCTATGTTGATTGCCGAAAATTATGCAACATTTTGGCAAAAACTGCAGTTCTGATCTTCAAGGTGAATATGCAACAGCTGGGCATTTCTGAAAGCTTTATACAGGGCAGGAAGTGTGTGTTGAGTTGCATTTGATGGTGCTAACTGATGGAGTGGAAGAGCACCCTGCCATCCAATTGGAGAGCTACATCATGTAGTCCAATTTACCACATACTAACTGCCCTATATAAAGTTTCAAAAGTGCTTAACAATTATATATTTGTCCTGAAGATGGCAACTGCAATGTAAGATTTGAGATTTTCACAGCGGTGAGTATGAAGATTTCTGTCTTCTGGGTTGTTGCGCTGTGTAGTCTGGTCGATGTTAACCAACGTTTCAGAGGTCATACTGCCTCCGTCAATGTTTGCTAAAATGTTGGATAATTCTCAACATTTGACGTGGCTTATCTGTGAAAGACAAGACTCCAGCCTTGAAGACCTAAGGACAAGTATCTCATGACAAAATTAAAATGTTTTGTTAAACACATGCAAATAAGCGAGTTATACACATATGGATGACTTTCACATTAATGACATACAGCAGCATATTACACACTTCGTATCACATACTTTAACCAAACTTTGGATTCATTGTTACAAAATACCTGCAACATAATTAACTTAGTCTTCATAAAATATGTAACAGCAATTCTAGTGATGGTTAGAAAAACAACTCGTCAGGTATAGTGTTAAATAACATATTTTAGTTACCTGTGATCAAGTCTTGTACCATAAAATGCCCCTAATATTGCATGTGCACAAATATTTTAAATATAATGTAAGGTGATTTATGCACATGAGCATAAAATACATTAAGCATTCATTTCACAAATATCTGATTACCACATTTTAGAAATTAACTCCTTTTTTGATATGAATAATGAAATTTTGTTAGAATGAAAATACACCAAAATGAAAATCAGTACCTGACCCATCAGATTACATCAGAGAGTGAATCATAGCCTTCTGATGTCAAATTCTGCTGCTTTAGTTCTGATTAATTTTTATTCTAATTAGTACTATTCATTTATAATAATAAATAGATACATATATCTATTACACATTTTCTTCATTTAATGTTATCTATATATGTATTTCCTGATCAAAAGGTTGACCAGTTGGCTGCAGCATCTCTTAATACCTTTATGTCAACAAGAAATTTGTTTCTGTGAAATAAATTTTCATGCAACAAACAAATTCTAATTAATAATGCATTCAACATAATAGTGCATAATTATCAGTGCACATGAAAACAAGAATTAGACAACAAATATGTTAATGCTCAACATATGTACAAAATATTAATGATTTATGAACTAAAAAGAAATTAATTTCTACATCTACCTTATATTTCCTGCCACCACTAGAATTTCTAAATACATATTTAATCACATGTTCTTATCTTTGGAATACAAATGCAGAACAATAATATTTCAGTCCACTATTACTGTTCATTAAATAGCAAGCAGATGTTTATAATTTACTTTATTAGTTGGAACCATAGCTAATGTATCCTGCTTAATGTAATACAGTAAAAGCCCAATGAAATAAGTACAATGAAAATAAAAAATCCACTTTTATGAGTGATTTTTGCATGCAGTCAATGTAATAAACAATGATAAATGTAAGAATATCTTTCAGTTGTAACAAAAGCACTATTCATTATTTTTTATATAATGAGCACTTTTGGTTTCCATAATTGTGTAAATATATGTTTGGCAATGTGACAAAGTCACTGTTTCATTATTTTTTCAAAAATGAGAGGAAAATTACATCTGCTATTCAGAGTCAGGTGTCCCCCACAGTTTTGTCAGTGGTTGTCACTACTGAGCAGAAAGTATTCAATTATTTTATAGTTTCTGGCTACTATTTTACTTGACTGTCTAACAGCATCTGTGTTTCATTCAGTTTCTGATAGGACTGAACAATGCAAAGGGAAGTGAATCCACTACAATGTTGTGTAGTGACCAACCATGTAGGACTATTGGGGACAAAGCAGCAATATTTCTACACTGAATCAGAATGTTTATACACTTTAGCAGTGCTCAGACATGCAAAAGTGAACAGGGTAACATGGCTAGTTGTCTTTTGATCTTTGGCATGAATCGACCTGGATTGTTGATTGACAATAAAATGTAACATGATTTTTTTTCATTATGGAACCACCACTCAATCACACTCACAACATTCAATAAATAATGTTAACTGTCAATCATTCATTTGATTCTACTATTTTCAAATGATCAACCTACATTACCAAAGTAATGTTCAATACAACATCTCTAAAAGTAACTGAAAAGAAGCATCAAAGGCAACTAGAATTCTTTTCTTCACATGATGTACAACTGTGATAGGCATTATGCATTATGTGACAAGTTGTGATTTAGCATTTAATATCTCTACACAAACACGATACATAACCATGCTATCCAGCAACATATAACATGTCATCATTTATAACTGCAATCCATATATCTTGATACCTATGTTGTGACCTTGAAGAAAGACAGAATATTATTGTCACACTACACAGACAATGTCTATTTCAAGGTTCATAGTAACATGTTTGAAATACAAATTTCTGCAGTTATTAAACTCTCATAAACATATTTCTTTGTAAATCAAGCGTAAATTATCAGAAAGATAAATGTGTTTAGTCACTACTACAGAATATATACAAATTTAATTAAAATTATGGGTAAATGGTAATGTGAAAAAAACTTCATTATTTGCTGTTTCATTCAAAGGGACATTTTTACCTTTCCAGATGTTTAATTGCTTATAATGAGTATGTATTTGTTATAAAGACATTTTTTCTGAATGTTGTGAACTCTTGTTATAATGGACTTCTACTGTACTCTGTGAAAACTCCAGTTATAGAAGAACTGTTTGAATGTATTTTACCTCCTTTTCCATTTTTGATTAGAAACCATATACAATCTTAATCATATCCATCAAGATACATTGCCATCTAACATATCTGCTGATTATCCCATCTCTGCCATCAGTGAGAACTATTTTCTTTTTGTGCACAGTGAAAAAAACAGCACAGAGCTATTCATATGCAAGAAAAATCCCAAGGAAAGACAGATACCAATATTCACGAGTAAACTATGATGTTCCCATGAACTTGGAAATGTTTCTATATCAGTATATCTAATCCCCTTCTCATACTCACCTCTTTCCAACCTTAGCCTTAGCTGTACCTTCTAACCAACCAGTCAGAGAATTTGATTTTGCCCTTATCAAAGATAAACCATCACAAGCGAATGGTTAGCATGCCTATTTGTGAGATCCTGGGTTTGAATCTCATACTGAAACAGGCTATCCTGACTATAGCTTTTGAAGTTTTCCTCAGTTCCCCGAAACAAATTCTGAGATTAGTACCTTAAATTAGGCTAAATCTTAAAACGTTGCATACCGTGTAGTGTATGAGAATATAAAATAAGCAAATAAGCAAACAAACTATTAACACTATAAAAAAGACACTAGTGCCATACACGTTTCAACCTCAAGAGGTCATCATCAATGGCAACAGGGAAATTAATTCATTAATTCAAAATGGTTTAAAAATTGTTTAGAAAACAAATAATGAAGTAGAGTATTTTACAAAAGCATATCAAGCAACACCACATTAGATGTTGGTATTCACAGGAGTTGAACTCTGCACTTAGCTATTGATCCGAGGGTCCGGTGGCCGTAGCTGGTCTGCGGCGAGCCAAACACCCATGCTTCGTTGGAGTTCACAGGTACAGACGACGCAACCACGGCTTGCCGCAGACCAGCTACGACCACTAAAACCAGGAATCAGTCAAAACCTTACTGAAAACCTGGATAAACAATTTTTTTCTAACTAGAATTAGTAGAAAACATAATACGTCAAATAATTTGATTTTACAGTTGTTGAAATACACCATAAAGAACAAATAAATAAATAAGTAGAGTAAAATAAAATAAAATGAAAAAGAGAGAAAAGAAAAAATATTGCTCCTGCTCAGACAACCACTAACATAGCTTCTCAATAAACTCAGTAACAGTTTCTTCTACGTAAACTGGTCGGAGAATACACTTTTTCTTCATGTAATCCCAGAAATTCTGAACAGAATCAACTCCCAATGCTTCCCATTTTAAATAAAGTTCAGGACCTTGCAAATGAACAATGGAAATTAAAGAACACTTTATTGTCTGTGACTACTTTCATCTCTAGTTATGTATGTCCACACTGACAGGCTACTGCTGCATTATCCTCACAAAGGATCCATTTTATGATAAGGCCCTAATATGGACCATCATATGCATATTAATGATAAGGCAGTATTCACAACAGAAAATTTTAGCAAGCAAAAATGGTAAAAGAAATTCAGAACATTATACAAACAAGACTGATCCCACTGATAACATCAAACAGGATAATAAGCAATGGTACATACAAATTTTCCAGGAAATCACATACATTTTCACATCAATGAGTAATTTGTCCTTAGCTGCTGGAATGTGTATATAATTTTCAAAATGCAAAACACATCACATATGTGCTGGTTGAGATCAGAGATGCTTACCACAAGAAACAATTCATCTTACAAAATATCCTAATATATAAAACCTTTAACCATGAAAACAAATCATGGCAATATGACTGCAAAATATACTTTCCTTATAATATATTCCTATACAATATATATTCCTTCCAGCAACTGTTTTGGCAAGTAAAATGACTGACATCAATTTTCTAGTTTGGAAAGAACATGTTACATATCATATATCATCAGTAAAAGCTGATTAAACCAGTAACAGCAGAATTAAACTCCACTATTACCATTTTCTAATGTCATCATTGATACTGTGGATTCTCCATAAGAAATCTTTTAAGTCTGGAAGGATAGTCTGTCATTACTCCTGTTGCTCCCAGCTCAAAAGCTTTTCTGAACTCATCATCATCATTTAGCACCCATAAATATGTCTGAAAAATAAGTCATAAAATAATTAGTTTCAAAATGAATAACAAACCATCATTCATAACACGGTCCCTACAACATACACACCAACATCTCACTTTATATAACAGCAAGTTTCACTTAATGAAAATTTATCACCCAATAATTTGAAATACAGTTACCTACAATAATAGATATATATATATATATATATATATATATATATATAAACAGTGGTAAAAAAACATGCACACGCTTACTCGCTCAGACTATATAGTGTCAAATGAGAGGATGAGAGCAAATAATGAATTGGAAAGATGTGGAAGGAAGTGGTGATGGCTAATTTAAGGTACTATCCTGGTATTTGCCTAGAGGGACTGAGGAAAACCACAAAAACCTCAGTCAGGATAGCTGGTCTCCAAGCTGGATATTGAACCTGGAAGGTCCCAAATACAAAGCAGGAATGTTAACTACCTGACCACAACATTTGGTTGGAATGTTTCTGGAGTAGCAAAAACTGTTCACACTGAAGAGGACTATTGATTTTTAAATTTTATTAATGTGTAAACTGAACAGCTGATCATTTGGAAATCAAACAATTAGTTTGATTTCAGAACTCTTCTTCATGAGCTTGCACTTGTCCAAGGATCTGGGGTTCAGACTTCTTTTCATGCCTTCCCCATTCATTACTTGATAGAATCAAAACTTAGTGAATGTGAAAAGTGCCAAGCCTACTATGATTCTGAAACCACAGCAAAACGAATTCTGACATATAGATGGTCCACCTCAGAAATTGTTTCCTTCACCCTTGCCAAACAGTCTGAGGCCAGATATGAAATAAGCCATCATTGCATAAACTGTGTTTCCACATTACAGCACAAATGACTGTTAAATTATTGTGATAATGGTGTAAAAGCTCTAATTTGTCTTCTGGGGATCAAACTTTTAATCACTAAATGATCATGACAAAACAGCCTAAATTGTGTTCAAAAAGTGAGACACAATCTACTAAAAAAAATTTTGTTTCACTTCAGTAAGTACAAAAACAATGTGCATTCTCCTAAAAAAAATATATTAATTTCTGATAGTTACACAACAAAATTCATTAAGTATGCTCGTATTTATGTGGGAAACATCATAACGACCAAATTTAACAACTCCTGAAAAATAAGTTTCTTCCATGAATTGTGTTTCTTTCTGAACACACTGTTTTACTTTACTGTTTCATTCTGAAGCTCTGCCATCATATACTCATCTCTACTCTAATAAGCAATTATTAAGAACTCACCTGGATACCTCTTTTACTCAAATGTTCAAAAAGTGATTTCTTCATTAGTAGGTAGTCCACTGTTCTTGCCAGAAATGAGTGAAATGGAAGAAAGGCTGCATTTGGACTTGTTTTTCTCCTGCTGAAATACAACATAGTATATTTATTCTGTCATACAGAAATCATGATGTTTAAATCTCTAATCACTGTGACATCACAGCTTTAAAATCACATTCATTTTCAAAACACATCATTTGTGCTTTATCTATTCTTGAAAACAATTTAATTTAGACTGATGATGTTCTCCTGCACTGTTGCACTGTGTGGACTCATAGGTAGATACCAATGTTTCAAAGAAACACACAGTCTCCATCTTCGGAGCTGAAGACGGTGGCAGTTGAAATAAATACAACATTACTACCCAGAACAAAACTGCATCTTCAGCACCATTAACACCTCAAGTTTTCAACCATTATTAGCTGTTCAAATTTGGTTATCATGTAATTTTTAACTGTTCTATTTTTATAGACATGGTTTTCTTCAAGATTACAGACAGACTTCATTTTTGTTTTTACTAATAACAACAACACTTAATTCAATGGCATTGTTCAAAGACATGCTCCCTTCTACTTTGTAAATAATGACACTAGAAATCAGTTACTCCACTGCTACAGTGACAGAAACAAAAGCTGAATTAAATATCTGGTAACTGCTTACTACCATGATACTACATATACCTTATATAAATGGATGGCAAGAACACTTCCAGGTGTGTTTCTTTTAATGGAACAAATGGCAGGAGTCCTGAGTACATTAGAAGCACAAGATACACTACTTGCCTCATGGAAAAGAGCAAATTGACACGTGGGTTCTGAAAAATAAAAATGAACTAGCTATATTACAGGGGGAAAATAAGTGACATAATATTTCAGTCATTATTCCACCACTGCTCCATACTTGTCTATCATTGGCCCATGAGGTATGTGATACAGCCCTGACTAAGCAGCATATCATACTATCACTCCTAAATCAGCATCTTGATCTAGCACTTGGCTGGTCTCAGAGTAAAGGTAATTTGGTTTTTAAGTTTTATCAGTATCCATGGGTCCAGAAATACTAGTTACTTAAGAAAATTTGTTTACTCAAAGTCTCACAAGGTGCTTCATACAAACATTTCCATACAGCCTACTAGTCTCTGTATTACTATGCCCATAGGCAGGAATGTTTATTTGTGGAGTTGTGTCTGTATCCAATTCAGCAAATTCTAGTGACCACATCTGGAATACCTAATAACTAACTCTACGGTACAGGGTCTTCCTTGAAATATTGACAGTTATTCTGGTCAAGAAATTCCTTGCTTCCATGAAACCCAAACGCCAACAATCATGTTCACAAAGGTTCACCACTAAATCCTATCCTGAATCAGCTCAATCCAGTCCATACTCATAATGACAAAGTTCTGCACCATCACCATGCCTGTAAATGTTGCTTTACAGTAAGTCCAGACCTGAGTACTTTGTTTAGAAACAATATATCTGTATGGTTTTCTAATTTTGTAACAGGAATGTTTTGAAACAATCAGGATAAAGTTCCTTAACAATGTTGCATGTCCATGTTTTCCAGCAGCAAAACCAGTAAATGAAACAATAAAGTATAATACCCTCAACAGCAAGACAGTTGTTAAAATGAGATATATGGCCAGTAGGGACTCATTCATTAGCTTGATGTATACCAGGGTTACAAAAACCACAGCCAAAATACATCCATGGTTGTATTTAGTTTCATCTTTGATGGCAATAAGTAATGAGTCACTGGAGCTATACATATGAAATTTGGCACTGATATAAATCATGAACACACAAACAAAAGCTGTAAGAAATTTTGTAATATATGAACAATTTCACATGGTCAGAATGTTTTAGTGGAGATGATACAAATAAATAAATCACTGAATTGAATAATTATTTACAGTATTTTAGTATTACAGTAAGCCTCATAATTTGAAGGAAAGTATGCATTGTAAGTACTTCCCAGATTTTCCTGTCATTCTAAGATACTTACTGCAGAAGATTTCTGTCTTCTGGGTTGTTGCGCTGTGTAGTCTGGTCGATGTTAACATCTACCAGACTACACAGCACAACAACCCAGAAGACTGAAGTCTTCATACTCACCGCTGTGAAAACCTCAAATCTTACATACTTACTTCAGCATAACACTTTCTGGTAACAATGTCATTGAAATTTCCCCACACTGTATATTCTTCACGGTTATATTTGGTAATAAGTTTGGAAACTTCCTTAATTAGTAAGTCATTATCAACTTTAATATCAATGTTGATGGGAACCTTTGGGAAATTTTTAAACACATCTTCCAGCAGGGTGAATCTTCGTTCTTCTGGTTTTCCTGAACCAATGAACGTTTTGCCTGCAGAAAGATAGTAAAAATATTTATATTTAATCAAAGATATATAAATACATTCTATATTGCTATTGACAACCTGTACACATTTAAATACCCAACACTCAAGTCAGCATGAAAGGTATAGGGCTTACAGTGTCTTCCACAAAGAGATTCTCTAGTTTAATCTGCATATATTTGCTTAACAGAGCATCCATTTTCTAAAGATTTTGTAAAAAGAAGTACAGGCAGATCTACTGAGCAAAAATGTATGTAGAGTGAAAAATTATTCATGCTTTTTCCTATTGTTTATGTGTACTTTCTAGTTTATTTAATAACACTATCTCAACAACATATATCTTACAGAATCAAATGGGATAATGACTGAGTAATTAGGTACTTGAGAAGAATGTGGGAGCAAGCAGTTGTAACCTGTATTAAGGCATTATCCCAGCATTCACCTGTAGGAACTGAGGAAAATATTGGACAGCCAGAATAGCCTCCAAATTGAAAATCAAGCCCAGAATATCCTGAATACAAAGGCAGAAGTGATGGCCACTGAATCATGACATTCATTCTCTTTTCCTATAATAACACTTCCTACATTCTTCAGTGGTCTTACAATCCATACATTGTACTATAGTAATTACTGAGAATCAAGAACTTTGCTCCATACATTTCAATTATGTGCCTACAGTTCCTGTACCTTTTCTTCCACTTCTCTCTGGTATTTTTCAAAAGTAATACTTCCAAGGTAACTTCCCAGAACTTCCTATTTCTTACATACTTAATGCAATGCACAGCATGGAAATTAATATGTTACTTTCCACAGATGAAATCTTCACATACCAGGATAGCTGTATTTTATTTCTGAATACATTGTTCCAAAGCATTAATATAAATCAGCAAATAATCTTAGGCTACACAATAATAAAAATCTGCAAAAAGTGTGAATGAATAACAGCTGTAGTTGAACTCCAATTCAACTACAGCTTTCCACCAGTAACTACATCTACACTGTCCACAATACATAAATTGGT
Organism: Zootermopsis nevadensis; assembly: GCF_977971745.1. Taxonomy (NCBI): domain Eukaryota; kingdom Metazoa; phylum Arthropoda; class Insecta; order Blattodea; family Termopsidae; genus Zootermopsis; species Zootermopsis nevadensis. The sequence continues at coordinate 7,508,926 of NW_028259147.1, forward strand.
AAGCTACTTAGACAGATTCCATTAAGTGGTGAAGTCAGCAACAGAAAATACATATACAATTTAACAGTCATATCTATTAATTTCAGAAACAGAACCACCTGACAATTACCAATGGAGATCAAAACATGCAGTGGATTTTAATAAAAACATTGAAACCATAAATTGTTGTGTAGATGGACTGTCAACCCAACAATCAACACATAACAGGATGCATCCCTTAAAACTCTAAAATTCATTACAGTGTTCACATAGGATCACCACTGATCTCTGAGCCAGAGAGCAACAGGAACCCAGTCCACACCCATCCAGCGCATGCGTGTGTGTGCGCGCGCGCGTGTGTGTATATACACAAACATATACATCATTCCCATAATCAAACTCAGAATAATTGTGTTAAACTTCTGAATTAAGGGAAAATAGTTCAGGGAGAGATGAAGTATAAGGAGACAGACAAACCTTTCAAAACCTCTCTTAACTGCCCTTTAAGAAGTGCATTCTGTTTTCATAAACAAGGTTCCAATGACCATCTCATTGTGGTATTAATATTACATCAGGTGCAGAGAAAATGTCATTGACTAACTGAAGAAGACAAATTCATAGTAGTTGAACCATACATCATGGAATGTATGAAAACAGTTCTTTAGGAGTTGGAGTAGCTTAGTCAGTATAGTGTGTGACTATCGACTGGATGAGTGGGATTTGATTCCTAGCAGGGTCAAAGGAGCTTCCTTCTAGTCTCTGCATCCAGACTGGCTCTGGGGCAAACCCAGACTTCTTCTATCCAGTGGGTACCATGGGTCCCTTCGCTTGGGGTACAGCATGGCCAGGGCATGATACTAACCATCTAGTGTGCCAAAGTCAGAAGAAACAGAAGTACCTCTTTTCCCCACAAGCATCTCCATGGCATGTAATGAGACAGCTTTACTTTTGACATTCCTTTATAACCTTAGTGACAGAATGAATTTAAACCCCATCAATCATTATCCAATGGTTACCACAGCTCTTTCCATAGAGGTAAAGCATGTTAATGACAGCTGACCTTCATCTAGTGCTAAGAATGCATCACAAGCATTTTGGTGGTTTGGAATGGGGATAACTACAATTTATAACAAAAAATGAATTACAATTCTCACTTTCTCCACAGAAAAGTGTAAATTCTCAACTTGTCCTATACAGTCCTTTAAAGTAAAGTAAAGATGTCCCACATCCTCTGCCTGTGTCGTGGATCAAACCCCAGTTATCCAGTCCATAGCCAGTCACTATACTGAGCTACAATGTCCTTTGTCATACAAATTTTGTTTAAATTTTACTACTTTACTTACTTGTTTATTAATTATTTGCTTAACTCCAGAATACCATTTACTTGGATTTTATAAACATATGATAATTGAAACGTATCACAACAAAAATTACAGAAAAATAAATATTCAAAAATATTATTATTACCAGGATCAAAGTCAAGAGGAAGTTCAGGCTTTAGAAGAGGCATATCTTGATAGTCAAGTTGCGAAATGTCACAGTCTGAACCAGTACTCCTCATTAGATTGTGATCATGGGAAACAACAACACGCCCATCCCTTGTTAGATGGCAGTCAAGTTCCAACATATCTGTCCCAAGCGCTAGAGCACTGAAATAAAAATATAATGCTTATTAAATTCTACATAGTTTCAGTATACATTAACCATAATAACAAGAGTGGAAAAATGTATGCCTGGTGCAGAGAAATCTTTACATATACTGATCTTACTATAGGTTGTTGTTTAAATACATTTTAATAAGCCTAAGAAAATATATGGGTCACAGTGGCCACACAGTCTTAAGGTGTGGGCCTTGTATGCTTGGACACTGGGACTGTGGGTTCAAATCCCACTCAAGGCATGGATGTTTATCTGCATCCTTCTGTGTTGTGCTGTCCTGTGTACAGGATGGGCTGATAACTCGTCCACGAAGTCCTACAGATAAAGTAACTTACAAAAGAGGCGGCCAAGACCGACGTTGGGATGTAGAGCTACAGATGAAGCTGGTAATAAATAATTACATGAGTATACCAATGAGAATATTGTATAATATGTTCCTCCTAACTCCTAAAAGGCTTTCTTGAAATCTATAAATCTCAGATGTATTGTCCCATTGTACTCCCATTCTCTCTTCAGTATTTGATGAATACAAAATATCTGATCAATAGTGTATTCATTAAACTAAAATCTACAATCATAATACCCCATAATTTCTTCTGGAATTGACAGAAGAATGTTGGATACAATTCTGTATGAAGTTTGTATTGGTGATATTCCTTAATGACCACTACAGTCAGTTGTATCACCTTCTTTATAAAGAGGTACAACATTAGATTCATTCCACTGCTCTGATAATTCCTCCTAATTTTAAATACAATTAATAAGTCTGTGGACTTCAAAATACAATGAACTGCCTACTACTTGGATCAGTTCTGCCAGAAATTGGCAATTCATATCATCTCAACTTCTTAATAGTAATCTCTGTTTCAAAGGGGCTACATTCAGGTATTAATGGATCAGTCCTTGTTTGTATAACATCACTGACCCCATGTGCATTAAACATCTGACAAAAATAATTCTTCCACCTATTCAAAATATTATGGGACTCTGCGAGCATATCATAACTGGACAAAAGGATTTATGTGACATTAGTCACAATAATAGGACTATAATAGTAAACTTCACCATGCTGAAACATATGATTGTTAAAATTCATAAATACAATTTAATTTAACCTGATGGAAAGACAAATGGAAGATGACAATCAGGTATACTTACATGATGTCCAATCTTTTAGAAAGGCTGACTTCAATATTAATCACTATTTGGTGGCTGCAGAACTTAGGGAGAGACTATTGATAAGTAAACTAGCAACACAAAAGTTTCCTATGCAGAGATTTTATATGAAGAAGTTAAATCATGCAGAACTTAGGATAATAATGTGGACACCAATAGGGCTTGGGAAAATATTTGAAAGAATGTAACAATTTCAGCTATAGAAAGACTCGGTCATTATGAGTTAAAGCAGCATAAATAACGGTTTGACAGTGATAAAAATTATTAGAGAAAAGGAAGCAGGCAAAATTGTAGTAGCTGCAGAATCCTAGTCAACTGAATGGAGATATAGTTTCAGAAATTCTTATAATAATTCATGATCAAGGGGTATTGGCTGTGTAACATATTATTAACAACTCCTGTTATTCAAGGTGTCTGGTCAACTGCCTGCCATCCATTTTGACCATCTCAGTCCCAATAGATACCTGTTCAACAAATCATGCATGCAACAGTGGTACAAAATTTTATGATAGCTCTTGTGTGTACAAGTTCTGGAAATGTTGCACACTGAAGAGTATTTGTATGATAATTCAAAAGCATTAAACTGAAAATTACATACCGCTGAAATGCTGTCATGGTATTTTCATAGTTTTCTCCAGCTCCTGCAATGAGAATAACAACTACTAAATCAAAACTCCAAATAGATTTCTTGGTATTTTGACTAGGTGCCTTTATCCCGAATACTGTTCTGTATAATTTTAACAATTGCCTTACATCACTAACTCTCTTAATGCTGCAATCCTGAGATGCTTTGGCGTAATACATGTCATGTTTTGCAGTATTTACATTTATGTTTATAACCATGACTCACCACCGCGGTGACTTATATGGCGACATTTAAATTTTAGTTGTTTTCTTTTGTGTATCAAATTCGGATATTTGAAAAAGAAAACTGATGTGAGGACGTAACCTCCTAATATTGCAAAGAACACCATTATCACAATACTGCACATATATACTCCGTGTGTTTTGCTGCTTTCGCTGTTTGTTCTTCGTACTTCTTCACAACACGAGCGCCAAACTTGAAATGAATAATGTTCTTGTGCGCATGCGCACGATGTTTGCTTAAAAACCAATATACTGGCAAGAAGAAGAAGAAGAAATTGTATTCAGCCATTAAATTAATATTTATAAACTTTTGTGTCTTTTAATATAATAAATTACACTGTATTTCCATGAGTAATCTTAAGAGTAATTTCTATAGAAATTCAATTTTTATTCAGATCGATATCTGTGGCTCATTTCAGATCCGTTTCAGACATCAGCGCTCCAATTGCAGAGGGTGGGGGCGGTAGTGTTTGTAAAGTCCATAGTTGAGGTGTTAGAGGCGGAAAGTGTTAATTCAAATGTAAAAGAAATTTTTTTATGCATTTAAACAATACTCATACAGACATATGGATATGTTAATGTAATGTTTATGTATAACTTCTGCTACTTATACTAGTATTTAGATGTGTACATTTAGGTGTAAAGCCTGCCGGCTTCTGAATGACAAAGAGACTGGCATTGCTGTCAAAACCTAACCTAGTTAATGTATGGCCGAGGCCATTGGTATTATTGATTAATTTCATATATAATAGGAAGCAAATACTCTTCTTTTTCAGATTTACGTGTGGATAAAATATAAGATATGAGTTCCAAGGTGACTAATGAAACACCACCTCAGCAGGACGAAATGGAGGTAGACGGTGACGGAGATCGGGAGGAGTTGCAACAAGAGCCCGAAGATGCAACCATGAATGGCGACGAAAAAGTTAATGGTGAAGAGAAGGGACAATCAAAATCTGGGATTTTTAAAGTAAAAGTTAGTGGTTTGCCGAGATTCTATCCACTGGGGGTGAGTAAAATTAGAACAAGTAATATTTTATTAATTTCACACGTGATAAATTATCTGTAGCACTTTGACCAAGAATTTGAAGTCCTTAGTCCTTGAAAAACCACATATTACCTAGGTATCACCACAGTTAGTCATCTGGCAACCAAGGATCTTTATCTGTGTCTTCCCACAGTTCATCTTCAGTTTCTTCCTCTTATTCGCCCTTCATTCCTTCTGTGACATCTTTCATAACTTGCTTTCAAGAAATAGTTGAGTCTCAGGAGAGTTTGATGAATAACTTTTCTATCCTAATCATCTCTCATTTTGTGTTTCGTAACTTATGTGGTTGATATAGCATTACAAATGTTTGGAATCAATCACTCCATGAGTAACATTCTCATTACAGGAATTTAAAAGACTGGTGAAGGAAGAGCTTGGTTTGGCACTCAGCTACATCCGGTCACCTAAAAGAGGTAATCCATGGCTCCATTTAACATTTGGAACTGCAGAAGAGCAGCAGAAAGCAATGAAGGCCCTTCACAAATATACATGGAGGAAGAAAACATTAACTTGCAATGTAAGTTTAACATTTTGGTTGGGTTGATAGCCTCAAATTTGTTTTTATAAATACAGTTCTTCTTCTTCTTCTTCCGTTTCTTGACCATTACTTCGGTCTTCCGGTGCCTAATAATTTCTTCCATTCTTCTCTATTTTCCCATCCTTTCGGAGGTAGTTTCCACTCTATCATGGTTCTTGTAATTCTGTCATTCCATCCTGGTCTCAGTCTTCCCGTCTTCCTTCTCTCTTTTGGTTACCATTCCATAGTCTTTTTGGTAACCTTTCCTCCTCCATCCTTTGCACGTGTCCGTACCAAATCAGTTGTCTTTTCTCTATCTCCTCAATTATATCTCGGTCCACCCTCATATAAATACAGTTGAAGAGTATAATTTCAAAACTTACCCAGTCCTAAACTACTGGGAAAACTGAACATGCTGTGAATAGGAGAAAACCAGTTGGAATTTCTGTGAAGCTGTGTATGTATTTCTCATGTCACCCATGTGTACTGCATGTTGCACCCACCTTGGTTTGATTATGATAATAATTTTTTGAGAAGATTACACACTATTCAGCTCCTCATTGCATAATTGTTTAGTCCCCTGTCACTTGATCTGTCTTAGTTCCATATATTCTCCTCAGCACCTGTGTGCAAACACCCTCAATATATGTTATCCCCGTAATGTGAGAGACCAAGTTTCACACCCATACAGAACAGCATGTAAAAGTTGAAAGATTATGTTATCAATATCATTCTTTTCTCTTAACCAGATATTGACAACTGATGCTCAAAAACGCAAGCCGGAGGAGGGTACTGGAGATGATAGTGATGCAAAAAAGGCCAAATTGGATTTGTCAGTGGATGAGCGAGTGTTGATGGTTACCATTCCTTACCATAACATTCCATATGAAGAACAGGTAGGAACTATGTGAGGTTTAGTAAGCAGAAGTGTTGCAATTAAGATATACAACTTCCATGCCATTAATTTTTAAAATGCAGTTCATAAAACTTGGCTTCAAACAATTTATTGATTTTCTGTATTTAATCTGTTTACTTTATGCTATAATTTATTATAATTATTTATTTTTTACCCTGAGAATTTCTTAATGCATGAGCAACTTTGTACATTAGCTCATATTCTGTATGATTTGATAACAACTCAACTGACTCTCGTTCAGATTTTAAATGGCACGTTTATTATTAAGTTCCTATAAAGTGGTCTTTATCTTTTGTAACAGTGTGTACTTATGTTCTATTAACTGATATATTTACTAATTAATAAATAGAAATCCCACTGCCATAAAACTTGATTTTCTGTTCACAAAATACTTACATAAAATTAAGTAAAAGTTAATAAAATCTTCTTGGGCCAGCTGCCGCATCACTTGGTCAAACTCTACCGACATTTCAAGGGCCATTTTCAAGGCTAGTCATAGATGACTAGCCTTGAACATGAGGACAGAGATGGCCCTCGAAACGTCAGCAGAGTTTGACCAAGTGACATTGCTGCTGGCCCGAGAAGATTTTATTAATGACATCCATCATGAAAGCTTCACATCATACTAAGTAAAAGTTGTTAAGTAAATGCATTGAATCAGTTACAGTATTACTGTACAGCTGTAGTGTCTAGAATATTTACTTTTTTATGCAGTGACTTTTTCCAACCATAAACAAATGTCCCACAGTCATCTAAGATGCCAGTTGCTGCTGCTGCTGATGATGTTTATATATAAGCACATTTCATTTTCAGTTGAAGAAGAAGACTGAGGAGCTAAAGGCAATGGTGTCTCGCTTGGGAGATTTGGTGGTACGTCGCAATCCAGATCTAGCTGGGTGGGCTGAACAACAACGTGAGAAATATGATGGTTTGGCATTCCAGTTGGATGACATTAGACCATCGCCTGTTATTGATGCATATCGTAATAAATGCGAATTCAGAATCGGTGAGCAAGCTTCATATGTAATGTAGATGGAGACTTTTGATGGATTTACACAATTTATTTAGAATATATTTCCAACAGCCCTTAGAATTAGGTAAAGGTTCTCAGTGGGCATTCCTTCATCTGAACCTAATGTTCTTGGGAAAGTAACTGAACATTTGTATATTACGCATGTGTTGAAGAGTTTAGCTCCTTTCATAGTACAGATGAAGTATCTGTACACTGGAAAGTGAACAGAGCCACATTTGATAAAACGACAGAATAGTTCTGTTTGAAGAAGCATGCTAATTTTTAATACAATTAGCCTTTTCCAAAAGTACCCAGTTATGGGTGAGAAATGTTAATTGAACTTTGAGCACAATCTAATATTTTGAAACTTGTTCATACGACAGAGGTCTCATTCATGTGGCCTTTAAATTATGAATTGAAAGGCTATTTTTCAGTCATTATCTATTTGTGCTTTGTAACATATATGTAAGCACAGAATGGTAATGTTGTATCCTTCATGATTTCAATGTTGTTCTGTATTTACTGATTCTCCTGATTTACCCAAGTCCGGTCTAGCCAAGTTGTCGGCTGAGCCGCTTGCTCAGTAGCTGATAACTGTAGTTTTATACTACGTGGTTGCTTACACTGTCACGGTCTAGGACTAAACCCTGACACGCAAGAGCGCACAGTGGGTTGCCGTCTGGAGAACTACAAGGATGGCTCTATTGGGGTTGGACCGGCAGATTCTCTAAAACATTTGCCTGATCAAATGAGAGAGGCTGTGAAGGTAGGCAATTATCAAGAACCACAGCCGTGATTCCGTTATTTAGAGACGTTGCACGGTGACGGTCTCACTTTGTAACTTAAACGGGAAGGACTGTTTTTATTTGTTCTCCCCTTGCAATGTTGGTATTGCTGTTTATCACTAAATTGGGACAGAAGCTCTAAGTCCAGTATTGCTGTCCAAATCCGTGCAATGGAATGCTCACAGCTTAACATTGGCTAATTGTTTGGGATTGGCTTAAAAGCATGCAACCAGCCCAGACAAAACATTTAAATTTTGAAACTGGTCTGCTTCTCTGTATTCTGAATTAATAGGCCCTATTGTAGCTAAAACCCCATCATTTAGTATTCAGGTGCTGTTTGGTAATGTATATACATTTTATCATCTTTATTGTTTAAATTGATTTGTTGTAAAGTATAGAGTATTTCAAATTTAATGGTAGCAACAGAAAATAAAGTTATATACATATCAATTTGTGATATTGGCCAAGTGCAGGCACTCCCAGAAGCTGAATCGTTTGAAGATGTAAAGGTAACTAAGCAGTTACAGATACAACTCATAAAGCCTGCTTTAATATTGCATAGACATTATATGCAACAGATCTTGTGTTAAAATACCAGAACATACAGATTTATCCATATTTCTGATTTGCCACAGAAAACTCAGCATATCAGACTTCACAGATAAATCTTTCCAGCACCCACTAACATGCACTTTTACTGTACTATTTGAACCTCAGAATTGTCCTATAAAGGTCTCCCATTAATATGTCTTCATGTGTATGGTCAGTTTGTGTAGATATGTCTGGACGTTCAAAATTCTGGAAGCTCTTGCGGTCCATGTGGCAGACAAATCCATGTCTCTATGTCCAAGGCATGCTTATTAACAATTAAATTTTACCACAGGTTACTGATAAAACATTTTTATGTGCTGTAATCACTTCTTCAGATTGTTAACCCTGAACTTTCTTCTGTAGGCATCCTTTGAATTGCAGGTAAAACTTTTAGTGTCTGTATTCCATTGATGTCATATTCAGGTAATGTAAATTTATGTCTGGACAATAAAATAAAAACTAGCTCATGGATCAGCATGTTGGACTTGTGTACAGATGGTTGATTAAATTCTAATTCAATCAGAATTTTGTTGTTGCTTACGTTTGTAATTGTTATAGAATGTTATTATTAAAGCTCTCCCACTACACGCCATGTAGGTCTTTTGGGGGCGGGGGAAGTGGACTGCGACTGTCGTCATTGGATTGAACAGAGTAGTAGGCATTTGAGTTTTATATATTCATAATTTCCCATAGTTTATTCTAATAAAATATTAATTGACAACACTTTTGTAAAACATATTGCAAGTATATAAACAAATTTAATTTCAACTTTTGCATTATATTTATTGTGCAGGCTACTTTGAAAATGATCCCACATAGAAAAATATTTATTATGTGAGTTGTGTAACCGAGTAAATGAATATCAAATAATAAAAATAGAAGGACCACCATGATAAAATTATGTTTAGGTGGTTGAAAGTTAAACTAATTTTCCCACTTCTATAACAAACATTTTCTACTAAAATCTTTTTGGCTAGTCTGTTGAAAATTTTTTCATGGCTACACTATAAATGCTAAGTTGGGAGAGTGGGGAGTGCAACCTGTACTTGGACCAGTATATTTATTATTTATTTATAGTTTATTTAATGATACTTTTTCAGTACCTCATTGGACCAGTATAATTGTGATTTATAGAGAAATGTGCATATTTATTTTCTTGTTGAGTATCTATCTTTTTTGTCTAAATTTTCTGTTACTGATTTTTGAAATGTAATGTCTTGAATAAAAACAAATTAGGTATTAAACCAGTATCCTTTAAGGAAAACAAAATCTAGGTCATTTTAAATTCATTGTGTTAATCTGATTATGTGATGACCTGTACAGTTGTTTCAAGATTATGTACGTAAATCAGACAAGCCACCCTTCATAGCAGAGAAGGGTGAAGGGTACTGGAGACACCTGGTGGTGCGTATGACATCAAGTAATGAGTTGATGGTAGTGGTGGTGGCTCACCCTCAATTTCTCACTGAAGATGAACTGATGAGACTGAAAAATGATCTGAAGGATTACTTTGTCAAAGGAGCTGGAAAGGTTTGCAATATTTCATCCCTGTACTTCCAGCAGTTCACAGAAAAGTAGGTATAGATGTTACATAGTCATTAATAGTAGAATGTCTAATTGATGTAGTCATTCAGTGATGTTTCAACCAGTGTAAATTGTCTACTGATGAAACCTTCTGCATTTTTTTCTACCTTCAGTGCTTTTTTGGGTATGGGCCTACTCTTTGTGTAGTCTCTTTTGTGTATCATCCCTGCTTGGCCTCTCCATCTTGTTTTTATGTTACCAGCAGCTGTTTATTCAGATTTCAAAGGAATTCTTTGTTATCCATGTGTAACATATTGTTATAGTATGACAATAATTTCCCTGATTTCCTCCAGGCAAGTGCCAAGGTAGTATATTAATTAGGCCGTGGCTGCTTCGTTCTACATCCTTTCCAGTTTATTGTTAGTTAATTAATTATCCTATAATTCAGTACTGTGTAATACTGCGTGGACTTATATTTAAATACATACCTACAGATACACATGACATTACAACCCAGAAGACCAACATTTATTTGTTTATTTTTGTCTGTTCAAGAATAGTTGCATTCATACTGAAGAATATTCTCTTATATTTAATATTTGTTTCCAACAAAATTTACATTTGAAGAGGGTAGTTGAGAAAGTGATTGTTAATTTGTACTATTCACCAAGTAATTATTAGGATGATCAAATCAAGGGGGTGAGATGGACAGAGCATGAATGGTAAGATAAAAATGCATACAAAATTTTGTTTGGAAAGGTTGAAGGGAAGTGACCACTTAGAAGATATAAGCATAGATGGTATGGTTGTTTACTTGTTTTCAGTATTTTTACTCAATAGCTCAAAGCAAACAAGTTTGATACTCTTATATCCTATTCTTGTCATTAACCTGGCTATATATAAAATTCAATGAATGAATAATTATATTAACCTTTCAGTATTTTTTTATTATATTTCAAAAATGGCAAGGGCTCAATATATTAATGGTCATGACATAACTCAGCCATGTCCTGAAGAGTCCATGTTTACTCAACCACTAAAACTACACTTGCTGTATTAAATTGACAATCAACTTATCATTATGATTAACATTTCAAACAAAATTATTTAAAAAATTAATTAATGTAGTATATAAAGAGTCACATTACAGTATAATGTTGGCACATTTTGATTTGGTTAGTTAGTAAATGTTTTAATTTTTTTATCATTTCGGTGGAATAACATTCCTTCTGTTTTAACTGTTCATTCATGTATTATTTCTGTTTTCAGATCTTACATGTATTTTTATGCATATACTAATTTATTGGTTTGTAACTTCCATAGGCTTGTGGGTGTTCCTTTGCCTCAAATGGAACATTTATATGGGAAAACCCACTTAGAAGAAGATATATTGGACTTGACATTCCAGCTCTCACCTTCATCTTATTTCCAAGTTAATACCAAAGGGGCTGAAGTGTTGTATTCTGCCATTATTGATCTGGTAGAGCCAACTGAAGATACAACAGTACTTGACCTTTGTTGTGGCACTGGTGGAATTGGTCTTTGTATAGCCAAGGTGAGTAATGAAGCAAACAGATATATAAGGCAGGCATACTGTGCATAATAACTGTGAATTTGTATCTTTAGAATTTTTAAGTAACATTGATGTGCTTGATATTTTGACAAATCTTAACCACTTGCTTTGTATCATGAAGTGTCATGTCTTAACTCTGAGAGAAGTATACAAACAATTTGTAATTTGCGCAATATATAGACAGTTTGAAGGAATGGAAACGTAGCTTGGATAGGGAAAACAAGATAGGAAAACACATATTCAGAGAGGAAACCTTTATCAGCAGCCATTTGCTGGGGATTGCATGTAATAAACATAAACATGACCAGTGGCAGGTTTTGTGTTAGTGGGTTGAATCTCCAGTTTCTACTACTAGAGAGTTAGTTTACTTAGCAGTTACGTTCTGTTTTGAAACAGTTCATTCCTATCTTTCAGGGAGTCTTTGCTTAATGCTTGTGTTATATCACTTCTTGTGTTCAATATCTCTTTGCCAAACAAGTACTAATATGTATCTTTACTGTTAATTATCAAATAAGGTTTAGGTAGTGACCTTGCAGTGACATACATAATTTGCTTATCTTCAGCACTACTATATACAAACATCTCACACAAGTTTAATTTTATTTTTCCATAAGCAGCGCAGAAATGCACCTTTTTTTAGGACTTCCTTTAATGAATCTTAGGGAAATAGAGGGCACTGTCATTACATAATTTTGTATGAGGTTCCATAATTTTTTTCCTCACCAGAAATGTGGTCAGGTGTTTGGAGTGGAATATTTGGAGCAGAATGTGGAAGATGCAAAAATCAATGCTGCAAAAAATGAAATAACAAACTGTGAATTTATTGCTGGTCGTGTGGAAGATGTTCTTTCAAATTTGTCAGAGAAAATCACAGGCAAAATTGTTGTACCCATCTTGGATCCACCAAGAACAGGTTTGAGTAAGTAATTTTCGTTTGTAATGACTACTTAGTCAGTGGTTCCCATAGTAGGTGGTGTGTACCAAAATGGTGCATGAAAAGAGAAAGTGATGCACATAAAATCATGGAAATGTTTTTTAATCATTGTGCTCCAAAATATAAAACTATCAACTTTTTATGAATTCTTTAAGTTTTTGTGCAACTTTGGCTTTTGGGGATTAATGGCATTGTATGTTGAGAATTATTCAATTTTTCAGCAAACACTGCAGTTGTGATGTGGTCACCTTAATGTTTGCTAAAACAATGAAAAATTTTCAACCCAGCTTATCCCAGAAAACTGAATTTACACTTTTCCTAGCTTGAGTTGGAGAAATAGAATTTATATGAAGATGGCTGTCTTCTGGGTTGCAGAACCTTCCTGCATTGATATTAAAACCTTGTTATGGAGGCCATTTAAATTTGTCATTGTTTATAATCATGCAACAATTGAAGAAATCATTATTATTGTCAGTATCCTACAAATTCCTTACATTCTTTTTGATCCATAATAAATTAATTAATAAAAGTGAGTATGGTTTTGTAATTTTTATTATGCAATTATTTCTATAAATATTGAAAGATTGTACAACATATGTAAACAAACTGTCTGTGAGCTTGTTACTTTCTTCCACTAGTTGATATAGACATTTAACCACTTATCTTTTTTTATTTTAGATCAGAAAGTTCTTTCACATCTGCGGAAGATGGACAATGTTCAGAAGTTAGTGTATGTGTGCTCCAACCACAAGGCCCCTATCAGAAACTTTCTTGATCTGTGTTGCCCTGAAGGAAAAAGCACCATGACTGGTCACCCTTTTGTTCCAATGCGAATCATACCAGTAGATGTGGCCCCACATACCATGCATTCTCAGATGGTTATTTTGTTGGAAAGGGTGGATCCTAGTAAACTGCCAAAAGCAAAGAATCCTGTTCCCCGTAGTGCCTCCCGGAAAAGTACCAGGGGCAGAACAGGAAGAGGAATGAAAGGGAGTAATATGATGATCAGGGGGCATGGCAGTATGAGCTCAAGAATGCGTGGGGGCATGCCATTAGCTGGGCCTGTACCACGGGCAGTAAGGGGTGGAGCAAGAGGCAGAGGAATGGGTATGCTTATGGGCAACATGAGAGCCCCACCTCTCATGCCACAACGTATGGGGTATATGGGTCCACCTCAGATAGGACCAACAGTGAGAGATTTCTCTCGAGCACCAGTCCGTTCTCGCACAAGGGATTTATACATGGATGGATATGGGCCATCCCCTCTCATGGAGAGGGGATATTTTCCTCCAGTGATGGAAACATATGCACCTCGTCGTCCACAACGTTTTGATTTTTCATCAGATGAACTGACTTTGAGTCGATACTCTGATTTCCGCCGTGATGTGGAAGATGCAATCGATTCGTCATTCTCCCCACGCTCACTAGGTATTCGCCGTCCTACGGGTTCTTTTGGGATGGGAGATGGCTTACTGATGGGCTCACCTGCTGCCACAGCTGCTGCCATGTTGGAAAGAGAGGAAATGGCTTATAGGGCAGGTCTCACACGTGGACTGGTTGGTGCTGCAGCATTTGGGCCACCACCCAACCTTTATTCACAATATGGAGCAATGACAGGTGGGAGGTTAAAGGGAACAAATAATGGTAGAGGCACGAAAAGAGGTGGAAATGTGGGGAGGGAAGCAAGGGGACGTAGAGGCCGTGGTGGCCTCAGGTAATGCCAATTCATTATTGATATATTTCTTAGGTTCCATCGTACATGGAACAGCAGCTGTTACTACTTTTACTGTCATTATGTGTTGTGTATGCTGCAGATCAGTGAACAGAATGTTAAGATATTTTATTCAGTGCATTTTCTTTTTATGCCATTTACATGTATCATATAGTTACAGAGATGTTTAAACTTTGGTGTGGTGAATTTGTAATTAAGTATACTGTTCTGTCTTCATTACTAACACTTTTTACCATTTGATATTGAATGGTACCAAGAATAAAATGCTTATGCACACTTTGATGTTCTTAGGTTATTATTTTTGCATATCCTTAAATTATATACAGATTATAGCCAACTGTATTACATTTAGATTCATGGAGTGCTTTGTTCCAATACCCAAGTATGAACATTTACCAGAGCACTATTTGTCCTGTTCATTGTCAGGAATTTCTCTGTTTTTAGTCACTCTTCATATGAAATGGGTAGATGGTCATGTCTGGTAAGCACTTAGAAGGAGGCATTCATAGCCTGATTCAGTGGCCTACACTGGTCTTTACCTAGAGAGATCAAGGAAAACCACATTATTAAGTAGGAGATAAATATATAATTTAATGCATTGAGAAATGTATCTACAAGATGTATCCCTTTGTTCTTCATAATGAAAAAAAGACTTGAATTTTAAACACCAGCCACATGTTGCTTACAATCTCACAGAAACTGAAGTGTTCATAAATATGAGAGAAAAAAATTGCATTCATTAATCTGTTGCAAAAAACATTTTTGCATGTATTTTGTGAGAGTAGCTGGTGGTTGTCATCATAGAACATGAATTCTGCACTGAAAGTGGTCAGAGGGGTAGATATGTACTAGTATTTAACACTTGTTTGTGCAACAACATGCCAAGTAGAGCTCCATTGAACATTAAAGCTATTTTGATGTATCCTTCAGAACTGTAATAACAAATTAAAGAGGCTGGCCACAGGCTGGAAGACTAGGTTCAGTTTTCAGAAAGTTTAGAATTTGTTGTTTTGCCACCTGTCTAGCAGGTTCTGGGGCTCTTGTCAAACTACTCAGGTTGAGAATCGAAGGATTCACATCAAACTGGTGTCAAGGTTAAGAATGTGTGAAACCTTAATTCCACTCCCCTGCTTTATTTATTTTATGACACTTTTTCAGTAGCACAGACTGTATAGTGTTGAATGAGAGCATGATAACAAATTGGGAAGGATGTAGAAGGAAGAAGTCATGGCATAAATGAAGGTACTCTACTAGCATTTGCCTTCTTGACATGGTTATGCATGGGGATTTACCTTTCACTGTTTAATCCTTTGCTGCAACTCATGCAGTGGAAGTAGTAAAATTAGATTCTCTTCTTGCACTTAATAGATAGGACATGTATAAAAATTAATAAGACATTTTCTTAGCATCCAGGTTGTCCTGGACATGTTGTCACTTTGTTATGAGTTTTATTACTTTACAATGTATTGTGCTGTATCTGTAATTGGGTTTCTGGCTGTTGATACAGCACAATAATATTAAAGAATTGAGAAACTGAAGGAAATTGCATCATCTCTAAAATATTTGCCATATGTGTAACTGTGTGTTTGGTTATGGTAAGATAAAGACTTCTTTGCAGTTGGGTTAGTCGAGTTCTTCCACAGTAACGTTAGTTGTTCTGTGGTCCAATAAACTGCGTTTTGATGTAAATCTGATGGGTTTCTTACATTCCTTTGTAACAACATTCTGATTCCTCATTCAATGTTGGGATGACTATATTTTACAATTAAAATAAAGATTGGCTTTGAACTGAATTAGATTTTTATAACATTGATCAGCACAGTTACATTATACTTTTATTTTAAGTCATTTGATCTTTTATAGTATTGTTCCTTGTGATTGGAACTTCCCCTTTAAAGGACATTTAGATGTCGTTGAACACATTTTCAATACCCCACTTCCTTCATATGTAGTCATTTCCGGTGAAGTGTTGTTAATAATGAAAACGTTGCAGATTGTACGTAAATTGTATATTGTATTATATTGATTATTTCCAGAAGATTTATAAAATAAAACTTGTTAATGAAGAATTTATATTTTGTGTAAATCACATGATACGTTTTGTAACCATCTATGAACGTCACATCCTATTTCTAGAAGACAGCAGAAGAGAAGGTAGAAGCGTTTGCATACTCAGGAGAAGTGTTTTACGTTGTAGATTTGTGATTTACATTGCTTTGGTTTCCAGGTGTAGCATTTGAGATTTATTACACCGCTACTACATAATGCCAAGACGCGGAAGAAGTAGCCCACCGTCAAGGTAAGGGGTTTGAACCCAGTTAGTACGAAACCATTGTAGGGTATTGGGTAACATTTTCCACAAGAGTATTGAGACTTGATTTTGTAATAGAGGGTAATTTTGTGTATTATAGTTTAAGAGAGAACAGAAACAACTGGTAGGTGATTGAATTTCCAATTTGTAAAATATAAGCTGCGGGAATGGCATACGTTGTGGAAGAAATTGTCTCGCTAGAAGCCAATTTAGATACGGTTGGTACTCATGTCAGCCTGTAAAATTAGGTTTTTACTGTTGCAAACAATAATAGGTTAGGAAGAATTGGATGTGACAGTCTCGTGAAATGTATCCTATAGCCCTTATGATGGAAGGAGCAAGCCATGGAAAAGTACAGGCATACCTCGTTTTATTGTGCTTCGCTTTATTGCGCTTCGCAGATTTTGAGTTTTTTTACAAATTGAAAGTTTGCGGCAACTTTGCGTCGAGCAAGCCTATTTGCGCCTTTTTTTCCCAACAGCATGTGCTCACTCCGTGTCTCTGTGTTACATTTTGGTAATTCTCGCAATATTTCAAACCTTTTCATTATTATTATTATAATATCTGTTAATAGACTGCAGTATAGTGTAAACATAACTTTTATATGCAATGGGAAACCAAAAAATCCGTTACTCGCTTTATTGCGGTGGTCTGGAACCGAACCCGCAATATCTCTGAGGTATTCCTGTATATAAACTTCTACCCTGCATGGCATAACGTTCAAGAAGACTCTCATATTCATACTTGCCAGTGTAAGAACCTAGTTTCTCTGCAGGTCCTCCACACCCCAACTTTAGAACTTTAGATATCAACCCCCTCCCCATAAAAATACACAATGGGTAAAAGTTCAGATTGTGTTATTTGTGCTTCACATTTTTCCACAATGGTGTATGAGAGCGAATTAAAATATTAAAAAATAAGCACTGGTTGTAAAGTACCCATTTAAGCTAAACTAGTCAAATAAGCCAAACTCAGCCAGGAATGAGTTTATATGCTTAAAACCTGCCCTTATAGCTGTTTGAATTGTTAACATTCCTGATTTGTAGATGTAGTAGAAAGAGTCAGTGAATTGGCTGGGACCTCAAATGTAATCAAACTTCATCTCACATGTTTGTTTTGAAATATTCTGATTTTTAATGATATAGGACATCAAATGTGCCGGCACGTACATCTAGCACACATTCTCGACCAGTCCCTCAGAATGCTGCGCCACCACCACCACCACAAGTAGTACAACATCAGCAGCCACCTGGTATGCTGAAACAGATGGCTGCAACAGCTGGAGGAGTGGCTATCGGATCTGCTGTGGTTAGTTATGCTTGAAATAAATTTATTAGTCATAAGGAAGGATATCAAGGTGTAGACTCTTTGAGTACTTACATGAGCACTTTGTTGTGTTCTTTATAACACATTATCTTGGACTTGCTGAGGAATATGACATTTGTATGTTAAATTTAATGTTCCAGTCTCCTTTGGATACCTGTCCATAGTAGCACATACAATAATTTGAAATAGTCCTGTGGAGTAATTGTCAGTATTCCACAGTGACTACTGTAACAGAATTCTTGCACAAAGTGAGTATTTGTCTACCCTCCTGTAGGAAATGAAAAGGCATTGTGACACAAGTAATTCAGTATTGAGCATATCTGAAGAAGCAGACAATTTGCCAGTTATACAGTGGTGCCAATAACAGTACTGCAGTACTGTACAGTATATAGTAATGTGCCATGCTGAAATGTGCATTTATGTTTCAGGCAGAATCTTGAATAGTTTTTAAAATGTTTCATTATTAACAGTGCTTTCAGATTCACATTGAAGTTTTTATTGTTCTTACCTTACTATCAGACACCCCAAACCCTATATTTTAAATTTTTCGTAGAGAAACTTCGGAACAATTCTCAATAAAATACTGGGTGCCAAATGACATTTAAGGCAGTGTGGAACTCTAGAACTTTGGATTTTTAGAGCTTTGAATATGATAATTGTGAACATCTGCCTTAGGGTCACACTGTAGGTCATGCATTGACTGGAATGTTCAGTGGAGGTGGAGGTTCCAATGAAGTCCCACAGGCAGGAGCTGCTCCTGTGCCACAACAGCAGGAATACTATGGGGCACAACGAGCAGAGCCAACTGGGCCCTGTGCTTGGGAAATTAAAGAGTTTCTGCAGTGTGCTCAGGGCCAGAGTGATCTGACACTATGTGATGGCTTCAATGAAGCGTTACGCCAGTGCAAGCTCACCCATAGTAAGTATATTGATGTATGGAAAGTGAAATTGACAGTGTTATGATGGAGTGGTCATAGGACTTGGTAGGGAAATAAGTAATGATTCAGGATTTTAATGGGGAAACTTGGAAAACAAAAGAGATAGGATACATCAAGTTGAATGTAAAGTAAGTAGGTTATGAGGATGAATGTAAGGTGGATGTGCCCTTCTCAGGATTGAATTATTGTGTTTGTCATGCTGAAGTATAAGGTTCTGTTACCAGAGATGGTACTGTGCACACTTTCAACTGTCTGAGAATATTGACATATAATGGTGTTTGGATTGGACTGGCTCAGGGTAGGATCCAATGGCAGGCTTTTGTGAACAGAGTGATGGAGTTTTGGGAATTTCATGCCTAACTGAATAACCAACAACTACCAAAGAAAGGTTGTGTATAGTTAAATAAGGTTGATTCATTGTTCAGCATAAGGCATGACATATTCCAGGTGTTCCCATAAATAACTATGTGGTATTGAAATGTGAATAAGACAAAAGTCAACAGTTGTACCAGACCCAGATCAATCCATTTTAAATCCTCACATTGTATTTATATATTAGAGCATGAAGTTGACTACACCTCCATCTGGTATTGATGTTAATGGATGAAACTTTATATCTTTGTCTTTTGCGTGGTGTTTAGGCACAGTGGCAGTCTAACCTTTACCTTTTATTGTGTGTATGGCATTCATATGTACTAATGTTTTTAATTTTCTTGTTTCAGACTTGTAACTGCATTGTCTGTAGTTCCTGATTTTAGACTTCAAAGTTTTTGGAGGAGTGTGTCCAGATAAGCAGCTTAGAGAGATAAATGTTGCTTAGAAAAGACATGTATTTATCCACTTCGATGTAGAAAGTGCTACCAAAATATATACATGTATAAATTAGAGAAATTAATTCTGTTATATGCTGATTGTTTTAACATTTATTTTTGTTGTATTTAAATAGGAAGAACTTTATTTGTTTCAGCCTTATTATATATGCTCACACAGTTGGTTGTATGTTACTTGTCTTTGAACAGATGGTTATCCAGTGCATTAGTTTTATTTTAACTGTGCAGATGAGATTTTATTGCTGCCTGTGAGTATGGGACTGGTTTTGTATTGATGTGAAAAATTTATAAAAGAGCTGGGCAGAACTTGTGCATGCAGAAAGTTTCTGGATGGATGTGGAAGATTTATATATTGTAGCCTGGTTAAGAACTGGCAAGTTGTTGCAAAGTAATTCAAGAGATGTGTATTTTTGCTCGTGAATCAATAGACTAATACAAAAAATTTGAAGTGTTAAATTATTTTCTGTTATGAGGGTAAATAAGCACGCACAGTTTGCTAAATTTACAGGCTAATTCTTAAGATCGGATGGCAAATCTTTTACATCTTACATACTGAAATAAAATTAAAGATTAAGTCACACTTTGCTTGATACTGAGATGTAGTTTAGATACCTACCTTTAGGGAAACCACCATTATATTGTGCAGAAAATTGTGTGCTTGAATGAGGCTGATAGCAGTGTTTGGGGCAGCATAGTTGCTAGTCAAGCTTCTCTTAGTAGGCATAGTGTAAATCTTGTGAGCCAAACTGCTGATGAGTAGACAGAAAATTAATATGGGGAAGCCCACCTGTGAATGGCAGAGAAACTGAAATTGGAGCTCTGGCTCCTTCAGGTTAAAAGAATATTAATGAATCTTTATTTGTCTCAGTATGGACTTGATTACAGATGTATTGGTATATTATTTAATGATTGAGCTCAGTTTACCTGTGCTGGAGTCAGTAGGTATGTATGGTCACAGAACAATGGAAATAATTTCAGTCAAGTGTGTTGTGATGTTGGCAGCAGCCTTCTGGACCTACATCGCTTGTTAGAAAATGTTCCTCTGAGAAGATGATTACATAAGCACTTTCAGTGTGATGGTGTGCCTCCAAATTTCAGTTAAGTGATGCAGTAGCTTATTAATATCCATCGTGATATAGTTTGGCCTTGAAAGTTACCATGCACACACAGATTTATGTATGTTGGGCCAAATGAAGGCCATGGCCAATCATTCATGCCACAAGATATATAGATCTTGAATTTCTTGGTTGAGTTACATGTTTAGCAGTAAATTTGATACATTAATGTAAAGGTGGCCACTTATGATACATGTAAACTGAACAGCACAATGTAAGTGCTTTCTAAGTATACAAATGTACAGAGTTCATAAGCACAGGATTGGAATTGTGTTTTCTGAATATTTTGGCTGATAATGATCTAAACACTTTACATGTCTTAATTTAAGATTTTAGGTTTTCATGGTGGTGAACTTGTTGATTGTGATCTTATGGGCTATGATAACGTGTACTATATGCTACAGTTTCGAAAGAATATCACCTGTTATTTCCCATCTACATTTATTATTTGGGAATATAATCATCCTAACTCTGCAGAATTTTTCATGGCTGCATCTTATTCATGTGTTTTGAAATTAGTTTGTCTGCCTCTCTTATGTTTCCCTAGGACAACAAGTATATACTCAACAACACTGTTTTGAAATGCTACCAGTGTATTTTATTCCAACAGCTCTGTAAAACCAAAATTTCATCCCCCATATAAAACAGGAATAGGAATATATGGATGAAGTAGTCAAAATCATAAAGAAACAGTAAATGAAAGTAACAAACCAAGTACTTACCCAAAAAACTTAGCATTCCAATATAATACAGACTCAAAGTTCAGAGGAACAGACATAATCATCTAACCTTCGAAAGTTCATGATGGTAAAGTAAGCAAAACTTCAATTCCTTATATTTATTTTATGTTCTGTAAAGCGAAACATGAATATAATACGGAAAGAAAAGAGTGCGGGTTGGAAATTGACATGAAAGGAACCTACAAACAACAACGATCTCGTAGCGTGCGTCGATTATCCAGCCTGAAAATCGTGAATAGAGCGAAGTGAAATATGTGCCATCTATGAATAAACGCCAGTACCACCAAATTGTCATCGACTTTAGTCAATTTTATCGAAACCCATTGTATCGATTTAATAAGTTTTTCCCGATCGATAATTCATTGACTATTGATGGTGATTAACGTGAAGGGAAAGGTGGTGTTGAAGATTCCAGCTGATATGTTATATTTGCAGTAGGTTTTGGAACATATTGAAGACGTCCGATTGGATAGAACCTTTGTTGAAAAGCCGCGCCCCGGGATGAAATGACTGTCTTTCTTTCTTTTTCGCTGTATAACAATAGTGTGAGGTAGAAAATTGTAAATGTTATAAGCTCCATAAGTAGATAGTAATAAATAATGGAAACGACAAGTGAAATAGAGACTTTCGGCGCAAAATCGGACGGTGAAAACGGAGGTAACCTCTTTCAGTTCTCATGGCATTTGTGTCGATGCAATGTAGATATGGTTA
Organism: Zootermopsis nevadensis; assembly: GCF_977971745.1. Classification (NCBI taxonomy): domain Eukaryota; kingdom Metazoa; phylum Arthropoda; class Insecta; order Blattodea; family Termopsidae; genus Zootermopsis; species Zootermopsis nevadensis. The sequence goes on from NW_028259147.1 coordinate 7,531,210, forward strand.
AATCATGTTCAGGTCTATACATATACACTTGTGTTGTAGATCTGAATTCAAGAGTCAAAGGCTTGTTGGAGAGAATTGAGAAATTAGAGAATGAAAAACAACAAATTCGTGAGGAATTTGGACATCAGCGTGCCAAGATGAAGGAGCTGTATTTACAGAAGGAAGGTAACTACATTTTGAGGAGTGAGACAATCTGATTTTTTTTAAGTTTTCGCAATCTGATTTTTTTTAAGTTTTCGCAGTCAGGCAAATATATACAGCGTTGCCAAGTGAAGTGGTGACTTACAATGTATACAAACAAGGCCATGATCTGCAGTCATTTAATTGCTCACTGCTGAAGCATCAATGTGTGCTTATAATCAGTCAACACTCCTTATCCTGTTCTATCAAATAATATTCACTCTTTTCTATTTTTAAAAATGGCTGGAATGTAAACTACCCTTTTACATCCATGAATGCTGAGGCTTTGAATTCATGGATTTTATGAGCTCCAGTATACCTTCATGATATGGGGCTTACTGTAAAGAATAGCTTTACTGTTTTGCCAGAACTTATGGTGTGATTTTAGGTATTACTTGTAATGTGAGAAGATAACATCTTGGAATATGCAGTATGAAATTAAGTGTTAGAAATTAAGGTTTTAATTCAGTTTTACAAGATTTGTTGGTTTTGAGTAATTTGATTTTATGGTTACAGAGGAACTGAAACGAGGGGCTGCAGATCAAAATTGCTTGCTGGCAGATGTTAAAAGACTAAGCTCAGAATTGGATGAGGCAAAGAGTCAGTTAGTTGTTGCAGGATTCCGTATGGAGAGTGACTTACAGGATGAAAAGCGGAAATGTCAAGAAGAAATTGCTTCTCTTCAGCAAATTGTGCAAGGTATAATATTGCAGACTAATTAATTAAGCCATGTTCCTTGATGACTAATTAATGGATTCAAAGTTAACTCACTAAAACTTATTTTCTGTTGTCATCATATTAACCAAATCAAGATACAACTTTAAAACCAATTTGTAATATTATTTTCTCTAAACTGGATAAAATGATGTACTGCCATGGCTTACTTCATGTGGAGTTAGGTAGTGGCATTTTCTCCACTACAGATGTTATGATCGTTCCATCATCTGGTTACGGGAACTTTGTTTTTTGAAAGTGGAATTGATTGCTTGATGATACATCTCTAAAACAGTTTGGTTAGGTTGATCCAGAGTTAATATGGCATGTCATGCCATTAGGATTTCGTAGGAGTTAGTCCTCAGAAATGGGATTGGCTTCAAATATGTGCGATAGTTTTATTTTAATATGATCAAACACTGAGATTTTTTTTTAATGCCACCACAAAGCTGTTATCTTCAGATGGAAGCATCAGATGCTCATTCCTTCAAGTAAGACTTGTGGAGATTTGCCCTGTTAGCGGACCTGACAAAGCTATAGCCATTCTAGAAATTAATCGTTACCCAGATAACAGTAGATTTTAGAAATGCTCTCCATTATGAAATATTTGAGGTTTTCACAGTGATGAGGATGATGATCTTCTGGGTTTTGGCACAATGTGCCGTCCACAGACCAGGAGAAAAGCCCTGCTGGGAATTTGATATATGTGCATGCGCAAGATTTCGCGGTGAGTGATGACCCATCCTAAAAGCATTCGTTCCACAACCACTGAACGAACAACAGACAACAGGTTTTTATGTGTTCCGATGGGTATAGCTTAAGATTACCTCACAGTGGCACAGTGATTTGATCTAGAATATTATCACAACACCCACAGAACACACTAGAAGTACACTCACTACACACTACTCTTAACTGCTTGATGTTTTCAGTCTGTGTGTAGTAGTGTAAAACTCTGACGTATCACACTTCCCACCAGTAGCAGCCCTCTAGTCCACTTGATAGTAAATATTCTCCCTGCACCGCCCCAGAAACAACTTCCCCCTGCAGGGCTTTTCTCCTGGTCCGTGGACTATAGTCTTGTTGATAGATACCAACATTTTGGAGAAACATACTCTCTCCTTCTTCACCCCAGTAGATGGAGACTTTATGTTTCTCTAAAACATTATATGTCTTTGTCCACATGGAATTACAACCCAGAAGACCAACATGAACATGTTCACTGCAGTGAGAACCTTGAATCTCATAGTTATATATATAGTTTCAATTTATCTTGTTACTGAACAGAAACAGTTGAAGAATCAAGTAGCTCTCGCAGCAAGTACGATTCTGAAGTGAAGCGACTCAAACGAGCAAATGAACGACTAGAAACACAAAACCTTGAGTTACGATCGCTGTTGCAGCAGCAACAACAAGGGACAACTGATAAAGGGGAAAGAGAAACCCCAATCCTTGCACCAGGAGTTATGCTTTCGGCTGTGACAAAGACCTTGGCTCGAAAAGTTGTCAGTCAGCTTGGTGCCGATGCATCTTCATTGTCGCAAGACAATATGGAAGATAGCATGCGGAAGGTAAACAAATATGTACGTAACTCATCCACCTGCTTTTTCTTAGTAGTATTCACATGCACTCATTAGAAACATTATCTGGTTACTGCTGATATGTCACCATTGAATTGAGCTTGTATACACTATTTGATAACAGTTCATGCAATTTTAAAAAATGCTATGGTTAAAGCTTGGGTGCTTGTTTTTCAGCATGTAAGGTTTTGTGAAAGTTACCTGCCATAAAAAAATCACTATAAATCTTCCTAAGTTTATCCACAAAAGAACGAAGCATTTTATCTCAAAAACTGGGCAGGTCTTTATCTGATTTCTCAAGAACTAGCACATGATAAAAAAATCAGAAAATTATTTTGTTCTGCAGTCTGCTGATACTGCTGATAAGACATTAGCACATACTCTTTTTTTACATCTTGACCAACCTGCATACAAGTGTCTGATAGAGCAACTGTATTTTTCTTTATAATATTTATGTTTTTACCCAATAAGCTAACATCAGCATAAACCAGAAGATGATGATTTAATTTCTGTTTCAACCATTCCTAATTCACTTTGACCTTACTTTTATTGTACTCGGAAGCAAAGTTGAAAAGCAATGACAACAAATCATATGTTCTTTTGAGACCATGGACAGTAAGAAATGCATCTGGCAAGTGTTTATCTGTATGACTTTTACTGTATGTTTCATTAAAACACATTGTAATTATCAATGTTAAAATTCATAATTTTTGTACTTTCTCAGTTATGCTAGTAGCCTCAAAGTATTTCCTAAACTGGGTCACACTTTTTGATACTATTTTATTGATATCACATCCATTATTTTCTTCCTCAGCTGCAGATGGTACTTTTTTCTGCAAGATATTTGCATCCATTTTCAGTTTTTCAAGATTAAATCTCACTGGATTGTTTAATTTTTTTTGAGATTCACCAGTGGGTAAAAGAGGATGATTTAAGTGTCTAGCTAAAGGATCTTACAAAATAAAATCACAATTTTGACTTAAACTAGATCTAAGTACACTTTGATTAGTATGAAATTCTGCAGTTTTCTCCTTGGACAAGGGTATTCTGCAATCTAGTCCCCCTTCTTTTGTGTTTGCTTTTCAATGAATCTACCAAATTTATATTCAAAAAACAAAAATTTAGTGTATGTCTACGCATTTGATGTTATGTTTGGTATTATTTTCCTTTAGGCACAAGAGGATGCTGAAGTTTTGCGATCCTTAGTCATTCCTCTTGAGGAAGAGATTCGGGCACTCAAAGAAAAGCTACGCTACACAGATCAACAGCTCAGAAAATATGAAGGTGACAAGGTAAAATGAACATATCATGTAATGGAATATACATTTCAAGCTTAAGATCCAAGGGAATCTGTTCTGAAGAACTGTATCAATACAGTAGAACCTGAATTGAATAGAAACTTGCCTTTATCAGTAAACTTCATTGGTCCCAACTAAACCAATATAAATGACTGTTTAAAACAGAGATGAAAAGGAAAACAAGTGTTTAAAAATAGTGTGCATTGATGTTTATTTTGTGGTATAAAATTTTCTTCCTAGAGTTGATCTGAGAAAGAACATTTCTGGCAGAAATTTAAAAATATTTTAGCCGAACCATTGACAGGTTGTGAAGAATCCTTATGGTATACTGGAAAAGTAAAAAAGAAGGAACGAATACTTGAAAAGTATTGCTTATTAATAGTAATTTACTGTATATACTGAGGTTGTTAATTAACTAATTGGACTGATGTGTTTGTGTAATTACTGTTGACACATTATACATGTTTGTGCAAAACATGAGTGATAAAATGTTAAGAGGGAATTAAGATTAATAGTAGTAAAATTTGAAGTAAAGTGCAATTGGTATTTCCAGAATGTTACAGCAGGTTTATGAAGAGAGAACAACAGTAGAACACAGGTGTATTTGCTAATTAAGTGATTTCAAAATAGAAAGAAAGATGTGAGAGGTGTAAGTTTTTGCCATCCAACAACCTTATGCACAGATCAAAATTAAAATGTTATTGGAAAAGTGAAAATTTCTAAACATCTGTATAGAAACTTCAGATTGATGTTTATTGAAGATCTGACTGTAAAGGAAATCTGTGTCAAAATTGTACCATAATATCTCAGTGATGAGCAGAAAATGAGAGGAAAATTTTCACAAACATTTTAGGAAGACTATTGTAAAGACTTGACTTTTATAAAATGAATACTGATTTGATGAGACTTGGGGCCTTGGTATGACCAGGAACAAAATTTCTATGTCTGTGGAGTCTCCAAGACTAAAGTAAAAAGTGTGAATGCCAAAATCAGTGGTTAAAACTGTGCTGGTCCTTTTCTCAAACAAACAAACAAACAAACAGTTGATTGGGTCTGGAACCTTCACGGCTATGCATTAGTAAAAGTAGACCCATTGTTTGGGTGGAGAAGTAGATTTTGCATCATGGTGGCATGATTTCCCACCCAGCATGATTAGATGGGTGAGCTAGGAAACTAACTTTATTCCACATGGAAACAAAGCATCGGGTGATCCGTGAGAACTGCCTGCTATCCACGAGCATCTCACTACATCTAATACAAGTATACTCTGTACAAACATAAGTCAAAACATCACACTCATCTGATTTATCCATGTATTTTTTTCATATTCCCAGAACTAAATAGTTCCTTGAAAGGGCCTCATTTTGAATAACTTGAAGGCATTCCCTGGGGTTTTCCAACAGAAAATTTTTATATTAATTTTGTTTCTTTGAAGCATGCTATGTGTCCTATGCATCTCTTCACTTTTTTATTTTTTCACTGTAGAACATTTAAGTTATTAGTACAGATTTTCTGCATTCTATACTACTTTTCTTTGTCTCTCTGTACATCTTTCTTAGGTATAAATATTGTTCTCAAACACCCCTACTCTAGTTCCTTTCTTCAAAGTGAGAAATTTGTCTTACTGGAATTTGAAATTCTGAAATGTTCCCCCATCGTGTAAATAAATTGTATGTATTGTGTTCTTATTTTTAGGATGATGCCATGAAATTCTCTGAAGAAATTGGAGATTTATCAGTTAAAGAAATTGTTTCTGTTGGTGCTCAAAATGGGCCAAGTGTAAGTGTACGTTTAATGTGACAAGCCTTTTGATGTTAGTCCATATAGTATTTAGGTTATACATGCTGTCTTACTGTGTTAGCCCAAGAACGTACCCATATACTGTCCGCCAGTGTAATCTTGAGACTTGCAAGGAATGCAGGAAGTCTGAAGTGTTAAAGGCTACTGCATAGCAGACGCTATCTTTCCTCCTTCACCCCACTTCCTCGCCCCACAAATCTCAAGATTACAGTCACGAACAGTACCATGCAGTATTTATTTTAATGCCTGATCTAGGAACAGTGTTGTATGTAATCAGAAAGGATTGTTCTGTAATGAGTGATAATGTTTTTGACTTGTATTTTGAAAATACCTATTTTTTATCTAAACCAGATTACTTGTTATACTAAATGATGATTTCATGACTTTTCTAGTCTGTTCAGATGCCAGGATCATATCTTAAAACAGGCCATAACCTCCTTTTAAAGCTTAACCAACTCACTATTTGTGAACTCATCTGATTTATAGTTATGTAACCTCTGCAGCTGTACTTTCTTCTTACTGAAACAGTTATTATTCTGTCAGTGTATTTTACCATGATGCCTTGCTGACAGCATGCAAGAGTAAGAAACCACATTTCACAACCATGTGAATCTTTATAGTGTCCTGATAAGTAGGCTGGATGATAAATTATGAATAGACCATAATGAATTTTCTGACTATTATAATTACCTTTACCCAAGTTACTCATGCTTGATTTCCATTTTGACGTAAATACGTCTATACGGAAGGGTCATTCGGCAAAAAAGTGAAAGGAAAACGTGTAACGAAAACGTGTAAGATCCATATCAATAATGTGTAAATATAGACCGAAAACAATGGTCAGCTTGCGTGCATTGTTATGTTACCTAGTAAACATCATCTGTTTACTCGGCATTGTTGTGTTACATTACTGCTGTCAACAATCAGCTTTCGTTATTGCGGAAAGAGCTGAGCTGTGAATCGCTTGTAGAAGAAGTGCATCGTAGACTAGATAATTTTGTGCTGGTAAAAACGTTTTAGAATATCACAAGTACTTATCTTATATAAGAATTATTACATTACATTTCATTACATTACAGAGACGTATTTACGTCATATTCTCCAGAACCGTGGTTCCACTGTCAACTTTTTATTATACTGATGGTATGAAATATTACATATGTACAAGTTGTCCATGCAGTATGCAGCAGGGTGTATTTAAGATTTTAACTTGAGCTATATTTGCTACCATAATGCAGAATAGCTAACTAGAATGTGTTACATGGCAGAGCTTTTGTTCTTCATTTCTTTTTAAATTTTATTACTGTAGCTATCTTATTATTTTAACAAAATTGACTTGTTGGGTTTTATGCAGTAAAACAGATTCTAAGGTGTGACAGAGGTAAGCAAGTATTCCTAAAATTGGATATTAACAGTTTTCTGCATATATCCTAAGAATAGTATTTATATTGTAGGTTGTATCACCTAGTAGAGATCCTGGCAGTACAGTGATTCAATCAACTAGTCTGGACTCAAAAGTTCATCAGTCACAAGCTGCAACTGGCTCACCAAGTAAGATATATTGATCAGTGGGTGGCATTTAAATAATTATTGTAATTTAATTACATATGATTTCAGTGCAGGAATAGTTCCCAAATTTACAATATAAAACTAATCAATACTGGCCCAGATTTGTGTGTTTGCGTGAGCATGCATGTGTGTGTGTGTACTAGTAGTAGTCTAGACCAAATTTGTGTTATATTTTGTTTTCATGTACATGCATTCTTATAGAGAAGGGATTTATATGTACGAGGGTCGCTCATTAAGTAATGCCCCACATTTTTTTCCTCAGAACATATTTATTCAAGATGGCTCAAATTTAGTGACAATATAAATCAATGTTTCCTTTACACATACTATTTTTCCACATAGTCCCCATCAACTTGTACGGTTTTACGCCAGCGTGGAACAAGTGCATGCATGCCTTGCCGGTACCAGCTCTTGTCCTGTGCACGTAGCCATGTCCTCACTGCTTGAATCACGCTCTCGTCATCTTCAAATCTTGTTCCGCGGATAGCATCTTTAAGTGGCCCAAAGAGATGGAAGTCGGAGGGTGCCAGATCTGGACTGTAGGGTGGATGGGGTAGCACCGTCCAACCCAATTTGGTGATTTCTTCCCGGGTTCTCAGACTTGTGTGAGGGCGTGCATTGTCGTGCAGGAGCAAAATTTCTGCTGGATGCTTGTGAGGCCGAACTCGTCGAAAACGCTTCTTGAGGTTTTTCAGGGTCCTGATGTACGCGTCTGAATTGATGGTCGCACCTCTTGGCATCACATCCACAAGAATGACCCCATCACTGTCCCAAAAGACAGTCATCATGACTTTTCCGGCGGAGGGAGTTGTCTTGAATTTCTTCTTTCTCGGTGATTGAGGATGATGCCACTCCATTGACTGCCTTTTTGTCTCTGGCTCAAAGTGGTGTATCCAGGTTTCGTCACCTGTAATGATCCGGGACAGAAAGACCTCTCCCTCAGCATCAAAACGCTCCAACAATTCAGAAGAAATCGTTTTCCTTTGAATCCTGTGGTCTGCTGTGAGACTTCGTGGAACTCATCTTGCGCACACCTTCGAATATGCGAGAGCCTGGATAATTGCAATCACACTTCCATTGCTGACTGAAAGCTGTTGGGCCAATTGTCGAGTTGTGATGCGCCGATCCTCACGAATAATGGCATCCGCGCGGTTCAACATGTCTGGAGTGGTGGCTGTGGCAGGACGCCCAGAGCGCGGCAGATCACGGAGCTCGGTTTCTTCACTTCCTGAAGCTTTAACTCTCTTAGCCCAGCGACCAACGGTGCTCCTATCGACTGCACAGCTTCCATACACAGCACACAAACGTTTATGAATGTTCACCACAGTTTCTTTTTCAGCAACAAGGAATTCAATTACAGCTCGTTGCTTGTAACGAGAGTCGTTCACAGACGCCATTTTAACAGTTCACTACAGCTCCGCCTTCGGTTGGAATCATTTGAAACTCCGTACACGAACGCGGGAAACATCAAATCTCAAGCATGTAAAAGTACACTTTTCTATCTTCATTATTGGCTGAGAAAAAAAATGTGGGGCATTACTTAATGAGCGACCCTCGTAGATATTTATGACCATGTATAGTTTTGTAACCCTGTTTCATGAGGTGAAATTTTGCAGTGTGCCATTATATGTCTTTGAGAAATTATGGTATACTGCAGGTGAAAAGAAGTTGCAGAACACTGTTCTAGATTGTGATTTAGAATATATGGGACTTTGCCAAGAGGACCTGTGAATGCTTTTGTGGTGTGGTGCTTGCCAGGCTACTTTTTTCTTTGTTTTCTTTTTGTTCAGTCTTCTTTGCCTTCTGCTTGTGTGTGTATTTCAAGGTAGTCTACTTCAAATTAATTTTGTAAAAATGCTTACATATGCTTTGTTTCAACATGATTGTTGTTAGAATATGAAGATTTTCATTGATGAATACAGAATTCCAAAAACATTTTATTATGTCCAGCAGATGGAGTCATTTAGGTGTAAAAATCATGGCAGAACTGAAGGTATGGCTCCTTAAACCTTTGATCCAATAAAAGGAAGTATGGTTGATATACCAAACTTCACAGTTGAGTCATTATCACTCCTGCTTTGTGTTTGGGAGGCTCTCAATCTGAATTTGGAGATTAGCTGTCCTGACTGAAATTATTCTTAGTTTTCCAAAGTTATTTTAGGCAAGTCTTGGGAAAGTATCTATGGCAAATTCCTTCTACAGTTGTTATAGTTCACTAATCATCCTACCATTTGATGTTATGTAACTAGCAGTTGAGAACATGTTATTAAGTAATTCAAGAATCAATAAATCCACCTCAACATTAGGCTGGGAAGTGTTGCTTTCTGAAATGACCTCCATGTTGTACATGAATATCTCTTATAAAATATTCAGTAGTATGCAGTGTCTTACTGTTTTTTTCTTTTCTTTTTTCATTACAGAAGTAAATGTAATGAACACTTCAGTCACATCGATATCTAGTCTAAATGAACTTCAGGTTGGTAGTTTGAAGAAGCAAAGTCCTGATGGCCATTCTTCTATTGCAGAGGATTCAGAATCAGTGACAGGTTAGTGAGAAATATTGTGGAGTGATTTTTAGTGCTCCCTCTTGTTAAACAATTTGTGAAATTCCCATTTAGTGTTTCTCTGGGGGACAGCAGACTTCATGAAATGCTGTTGTGTATACGTAACACTCCTGGTGCTTCATAATCTTATTGGCTGAAACACTATCATAAAATAACTAAATAAAAATAACAGCAACTAGGCTAAATAATATACATTTAGGAAGTTCTGGGTGTGTGCCTAGGCCATTTTTCTCTTCAGCAGATGAAGGGGTTGTACCTACAAGTAGGCCAAGACACTTCCTTCCGTATCGCATCTGCTGCATCATTCATGTTTGCCCGATTGTGTTTCATTAGGTGTTCTATAATCTCAGCAGTTGATGCAGTATCTACTCCTAATATAATAGCCAATGTTTGTCAAACTTATGAGTGCACCATTTGTGCGATGCAGAAAGAATTGAAATTAAGTTCTCGTGACTGTGACAGCAAGAAATGGGATCTGGCAGGAGTCTGGAGTCAGGTGATAAGTTTTATGTTGATGCATTTGGCTGGATTTTTGCTTCAGCCATGGGGAAGATGTTTTCATATCTATTTTACTTTGTAAATTTATTTTATGCTTATGATGCAATTTGTAAAGATGCTGCTGCAATAAATTATATTACTGTTTGATGTGAAAGAGGTTTATTCCTGACAATTTTCTGTCATACTATTCTGCTCATAAAACAATGAAATAAACAAAAAGGGAAGAAATATGGTAAGAAGTCTGAAAATTGTTATAGTTTTGGCTTTCAGGAATTGATGAAATATAATTTCTGTTCATGGTTTCTAATTCTTACATTTAGATATAGTGAGCAAGAAAGATGGTGAGAGTGTTGGTTCACCAGTAAGCCAGGGTCATCTCTCTGCTATTGCCAGACTGCCGCAAGCTGTGACACCTTGTGACATGTGTTCCAACTATGAGGCTCAACTTGTACGAGCTCAGCAGGAAAGAAGAGAACTGGAGAAACAGGTAGCAACTCTTGAACGAACTGTGGAGAGATATCGTGAAGACCTTACCAAGGAAGCTGACTTTCGAAAAGATATGGAGGAAAAGTGGAATGAAAAGAAGGAAGAACATAAGGTTCAGGTAATGTACTGTACTTTCTTATTTTTCTTTTTGGAATTTTCCCATTGTCATAGATTACCTATTCTTGTGTGTCCCATAAGGAGACCTAAGCATGAATGGGAGGGTAATATTACAGTTTTGCCAAGGGAAATGTATTGCAAGGATGTAAAATGGATACATGATTCAAGATAGGAATCAATGGCAAACTTTTATGGTGGAATTAAATTTGAACTATGAAGTGATGATCAGCTACTTATGGGGGATGTTGGGGATTTATTGTAATGTAATTGTTGGGTTTATCTATTAATTTGGTCTACACATATTATGATTTATTATTTCCCATTTTTACTGGCAGTTGTTAATTTTGACTTATGCCATGAGATTGCTTGTTTAACACCATGTAGATAGTTGTTGTTGGTAGGAAGTGTGAATTTATCTTATAACAGTGTGAGGTAATGTATGGAAAGACTGTTGTAAGTATGAAGTTGATACGAGGATGATTAGTTAGCATCATGCCCCAGCCACACTTTACTCCCAGGAGAAGGACCCCTGGTACCTTTTGTATGTATAGGAGACTTGATTGGGCCCAGAGCTGTTCTGGGTTCAGAGGATAGAACAGAAATCCTTTGCCTCTGCCAAGGATTGAACCCCTAGTTGTCCAGTCCACAGTCAGACACTATACTGACTCAGCTACTCGGTTCAGAACCAGTGACATAACATGTTGTAAAACTTACTGTACAAATAGATTTTCTCTGTAGACAAATTACTGTTTAAAAAGTGTATAGACTACATGAGATTAAACATAGCCTATATGTATGAAAAATTGAGGTCATCCTGTTATTTCAGTCATCCTTTACTATTCTTTTGTCTTTATTATTACTTGTTAAGAGCCATTTTTGTATTACACATGCCTTTTCCATTTTCCTCTTTAAACATGAAGGAGTAAATATGTCTTTGAATATAAATGTATTGTTATAATTGTAAAAAATATTTCTTAGGATAGTTTAACTGTTTCTTGCATTCTAAATCAGTTCTCCAAGTTGTAGTGCCACAGCAATCTAAGGTAATACATCTATCATTTGTTACTCTCCTGCTGCACCCTTTTAGACATGCCTCTTGTTTTGTTTCTGTTGCAATAAAGTTCTTTTTATACTAGGGTAAAGAATTATTGATAGCACCTGAAATGAGAGTTTTACATGTTCTATAGGTTGCAGAATTGAAAAAGAAGATGGAAACTGCAGAGGAAACGTTACAAGAACTTAGACACACATACACACAAGTTTACAGCGAAGTGATGGATCAGCTGACAAGTCTTACACAGCAACGTGAACAAGTGCAGGAGCAGCTTAGCAAGTGAGTCTCATGTGGGAGAAGCCTTTCTCCTGTTTGGTAGTCTTATCTAAACTGTTCATATCAAGCATGTTGATGTAGAAGTAACAATCTAAGACACATTCAGGAAGAACTCAGTAGCTATCCTGACCAAGGATTTGTATCTTTTCCTCAATCTCTGTTCGAATTCTGGGACAGTACCTTCAAATAGGCTTTTTTGCCTCCTTCCAGTTCTCTTCTTATGCATAATTGACATTTGGCATCATTGGCATTTAAAAATATAGCTGAATAAAATTATATTAAGATAATGTGTTAATGGAAAATGTAGTATAAGTAATGTATACACACAAGGCTGTCCAAATTTCAGATTGTTCATGCCATGCCATGTAATGGAGAAGATGGCAATTAAATGATAAAATATTAAAATGTGACACACAATTGATGGCATTTGTTATAATCGTGAATATACCCGCATTTTTCATAATGTTTGGCAGTAACTGTGTTATTCTCATTAATATTTACAGTACCTAGAGCAGTATAAAGTGAAGTTTTACTGTATTACAAACTTCATTACTTTCAGACTTCAGAAGGAGAATGACAATTTATTAGGGAAACACAGTGCCCATTCTCAGCAACTGCAGAATGAAATGATAAATTGGCCTGACAAAGTGGAGGTAAGCTTTTCATGTTCTTGTGATACTCTTTAATGAAAGTATGCAATGAGTTACTTATAACAGCACTGACAATTATGATGAAATTATAGGATTGAGGTGAGACTCCCTTTATAACTGCCACCTCCAATGAGCATGTTAAACCAGCTGGTGATGATGAGCAATAATGAGTGCAGAACACTGGTGACTCAGAGAAAAATCTTCCCCTCACTCTTCATCACAAATCACACATGATCTGCCCTGAAATTGAATCTGCACCTGCTTTTGTTCAATTTCTTTTGTGCAGGATCTTCAGGAATTGTTACTGAAGTTTCATGAAGAACTGATTGCTGCCAAAGTAGCAAAGGAGACTATGGAGGAGCAAGAACAAACTTTGCACTGTGAAATACAATTGATTCGTGACCAGATGAGTGGAGAACATGAAGAACGAGTGAGCATGGAAGATAATCTCACTCAGGAACTGAACAGCCTGAAGTAAGTTTCACAATGTAGGCTGTATAAAAACTGTAGACAAAATTATCTTTTGAAAACTTTATGGAGATCACCTGGAAACCCAATTTGCAGATAAAAATGTAACACTATAGTGGGTTCAAGGACTATAGGTTGTGGGAATGTGAACTGGATAGAAATCTGTCAGGATGGAATGTAATTACTTACTCTCCTGGCTTTAGATTATATAAGAAGACATCTGTTGAATATTTAAATAATTTTCAGTTTGTGGATTTATGTAATTAATACAGGAGGTAGAGATTAAATTTGTCAGTTTAGTTAAGTTAGTAAAGCAGTTACTTCTATACCTAAACACAGTACTGTGAAGGTGAAGATTTTGAGCATTCTTGCTCTTGGAGGAAGGGGTGAAGATTCAGCATCATACTGTCTGCTTTCATCCTGTAGAAAAAGTTCTGAAAATTCGTTCAGTAACATGCTGTGTCCTGGTGGATTTTTTCATGAATGTAAAGAAATTACTCCTTTCTAAACATGTGACATATATGGTGGTAACTTTGTGCTGTGGCACTTTTGATTGGTCCAGTTGTCATTGTCAAATTTTTATGGTTGTGTATAAATGCATCTGTTAGTAGTAGGAGTGTTGTTATAACCTACAATATCTAATACTTTGAAACCATAAAATGCACCTTGCCATTGGTGAATGCTTTTAGTCATAATATAAATTTAAAAAATTTGTGACTGCATAGTGCCTTATTTCTTAGGTTCATTACTCATCATACTTCTTGCGTATCAAGATTCATAATATATTATCTTTCCACAGGATACACCTTCATAAATGTGAAAGGGAGCGTGATAAATACAAGGTCACATATGAAGGACTTGAGAAATTAGTAAAAAGTAGTCAGCAAACAGCAACAGAATTTGAAACTCAGCTTACGGATGTTCTCAAAGTAAAGGTGTGTGTGGTAAACTGAGTAATAAATATGTTGAATTAAAGATGGTAATACTAATAGATTAAAAATTGTATTAATTTATATTTTATATATTTAATTATTTTCTTTCCTCAGCTTGCTGCTCTATAATAAATTTCAGAATTCAACAAATTTATGATGCAGCTAACCTGAGGAGGAAGAATGGGCCCAACCATTATTTATATTCATTCAGAAGGAATGAGTAAAATCCTAACAGATATCTTTGAAACTAATAGCTGCACATAATAATGCAAAGAAGAATGTTCGTAGATATAGGGAATTTTTTGTTGTGATTTTCAATAATATGCGTTGAATGAATGGTGAGGCCTATGGTAAGCTCTTAGGCAAGAATGATCAATAAGAAAATTAAACATTTGTCAGATTTCTCTGCAGTAACAGTGTGAGCATTCTGTTAGTTGTATGTAAATTGTATCTTATGACAGTGGTCAAACACATCCTCAGGCATGGGTCTGAAAGCTGTAACCAAAATAGCTGAAAATGTATAATTTTTATAAATTAAGGTATAGTAGGTGATATATTCATTTAGAAAATATGAGAACAGTCAGAAACATTGGAAATGTAATTACGGAGAGCTATGATTAAGGATGTAAAGGTTTGTATTGGGCTATACTATAGTCGGCACAGTAATTTTTGGCCGGTGGAAATTTCCAGGGGGAAGACTAGGAGCGAGTCATTTGTGTGATAGTATAATGCTGACTGCACCGAGGAGCTTATCGGACTGAACACCCAAACAAAAATACACTGACTGTGCCACCTCAGTTACACAGAGTAGGCCCGTCCGCCAGCTCCACTAGCTTCTCCACCGCCCGAAAACTACTGCGCCGACTATACTATAAATATTAGCAATAGTAAACCTCATGTCCAACCCCCTGAACATGAGGTCTACCTCTTGTCAGCTGTTTGCAACTGCATATTCAGTATATTTGCAGTGACATATCATCCACAATCCAAAGGCAAACTAATCTGTGGTTGCTTATTGTTCGATAATGAGAAACACAATTTTTCTCTACTGACTATGATAGTAGTCAAATTGTGGAGGTTATGATGGCCTGGATATTGGGCAATGAAAGATGCCTGCAGAACTGTGGGGAAAGTTCTTGTAAAGCAGCAATTTTTGAAGACCAATAAGGAGGTGATATAATAATATTATAATGGTTCTTAGGCATGTGGATTGTATGGGTATGAACTAGGTAAGGATCATATCTGGAATCAGAAATTTGGTATTAATAGCATGAAACTTCAGGTTCTAACCAGAAAGTTATTTATTAATTTTTGTAGTATGTCAGCTTCCTTCCAACCCTTCTAAGTCCACTAAGATTATTTCTTCTGGCATCTCATTTGCATGTGATACTGTATAGCCCTGGCAGCTTAAATAGTGTCATTATGTAACTGATTTCTTGGAATTACAAAGAAGCCTAATCCAACATTGAATGCCTGTAATATTTATATTTTTGATTTCAGAAACAACTGGAAGAACAAGTAGCTGAGTTGAAGAGCCGTGTAGGTTCATTGCAGCAGGAGTTAGATAACAGTGAGGCAGTGCAGAAGGACTTTGTACGGCTTTCTCAGTCTCTTCAAGTTCAATTAGAAAGGATCCGTGAAGCAGACACTCAAGTCAGGTGGCAGCATGATGAGGACATAGAAGAGTGTCAAGGCTGTAGAACTGGATTTTTCTTTCCACGTAGTAAGGTATGCACATGGATATTACGTATCCAGTGTACACTTTCTAAAATGTGTTTTGAACAGACTAATTATCATGCAGAAGTTATGGTTATATATATCAGCTTGAACAGGAACTCAGAGTTTTATTTTCTTAGTTGGCAAATTATTTACTTTAAGAAGATTATAAAAGTAATTCACTTACACTGTCTGCTGTGTAGTTATGTTTAAGATCATGCAGTGTTCCACCCCTTATCGAGTGTGATAACCTGAAACATGGATCAGTGAAGCCACTGCATTATTTGAATAAGAAACCTTGCAAAAGGTTTCCTATTTCAATTGGATGTTGTCCAAATTACCATCAGAACTCATATTGAATATCTGTGATTAAGACATTTGAGTTATTGTAGTTATACAAATTAATTTTTTATCATAGATTGTCCTCATTTGAACAAATTTAACATTGATTAACCTGGTAAGTTAGCTTCATATTACTGTATCTGATCTGACATGCACTCAGGAGAACCTACCGTCTATCTTGACATGGTTCCTGTGGTCATCAAATTTTTCTGGTGAATAGTACTAAAAATCTAATTTGTCTTCTTCCTCCCTCATCCCTCCTAACTTATTATTCTTATAATTCTACAATTTGTTATGTTAATTACTCCTTACAAATTAGGTAGCCATGCACAAATCACTGCTAATATTTGCTTTAGTGCAATATATCTGATGTGCATTCTGGAGATATCAGGTTTCAAATTACTTTTCCAGACATCTGTTGTAATGTTTTTCATACTTGTCTTTAATGGAAAGAGAATGAATGCCTGTTCATATTTCTGTTGCAGCAACATTGCCGTCATTGTGGACGTATCTTTTGCATCAACTGTCTGTCCCATACAGTACACAGTGGACCTAACCAACGTCCCTCTAAAGTTTGTGATGTCTGTCACACATTACTTGTGCGAGACACTGCCCCATATTTCAGCACTGAACCACCACATACACCAGATTAATTTCTTTATGTGAAGATTCTTCTCTTAAGAAGGTTGTCTATTTCTAGTTTTGTATCATATATATACATATTCAGTATACTAAAATACCTTTAGTTTTTTAAAGTTTTTTTTTCTTTTCAGTTTATTGATGACAGCTTGTTGAATAGTTCATATTTCCACATGACACTGAAGTCTGGACAGCATCTTTAAAGGGGTGCTTTCTAACAGGTGTAATTCTCTTAAAATATGAATAATGTACCTTTGATGAATATAAATACACTCTGACCACATAGAATTTTGGCTTGTAACATCTGTTTATTTTGGAAGAAACTTCTTGCATTCATAGTAGATGTGAGGATAGCTGGGAGAAAAACAGGCCTGCAGAGAAGAAACCACCCAGTGATGTGCTTAGAATCATGATGAAGTTCGTACAGGTTGTACTAGGTCACTATATTACTGATTTATGAGAAGCATATTGTAAAGATGGAATGCTTCATGCAAATTTGTGTTAAATAGGTTCAAATTGTTCTTATACAAGAATACATGATGTAATTTTTTAAATGAAATGGTAATACAGAACTACTTTTGAATTTTGGAGCTATTCCCATTTTGCCACAAACACTAAAGTTGTAAAGTTGTGGCCATGATCCTGAACTGAGTAGGAAGTTGTGATTTTGTTCAGAGCAGAACAGAGGTGGGTATCATAATGTACAGAGAAGCGGTTGTTTCAAGAACCATCTAGTAACGAGAGATTTTTGTCACCTAAGAATGCTTTCTTTTGCTTCTTCAGCACATATATCACTGGTTCACATTTATATAATCCGTCCGGCACCACATTTATTTTTCACAAATTATGCTTCCTATTACAGCTAAAGACTACCATTGTTGGCTTTGTCTGTATGTATGTTAGTGGCAAATGCTTTGATCTGGCTAGTAGTGTACTGCCAGATGAATAAAACTGGTTGAATATGAAAGTACTGTTTTACTATTTAAAACAGTATTGGCATAATAAGAACTATAAAATACTTTAGCACTTTGGTATGATTGTTGGGGTTGTTTAATATTGCATTTCTGCATGACCTGACTTCTAGCCAGTATTTGCCATTGGTGTATGTATTCTTGACTGAATGTCAGACGTTTCTTCCAAGAAATGTTGTGTAACAGTGCAGAATAATTCAATTAATTGGTGTTACGATGAAAATTTAAAACTCATAAAAAAGTTTGTCTATAAACTGGCTTTATATATTGTTATAGTCCGATATAAACTTTAAAATACAGTGAAACCTCTATCCATCGTTCCCGGAACTATCGTTTTCCCGGATGCATCGTCCGTTTTGTTCGGTCCCGAATACATCCCATATAAAATAATGTTACATTTTCCCGCTTCTATCGTTCCTCGAACTATCGTTTTATCGCATCGATCGTTCAAAAATCTTAGTCCCGGCCCACAATTTTCCCGCAATGATCGTTTCTGAGAATTTAAAATGCTGGGTTTTGAGATAAATTATTACCGAAAGACGCACAATGTTTTTGGAATACGCAGTAGCGGTAACCTGTTATGTCGCCCAACCAGCACAGATTCTTTTGGAATGAGGGGTCAGCGGTGCAGGGGTGATAGTTGGAGTGAATGGCGGTGCCCATTGTCAGAAATTTTACGATTTTAATTAGGGTGCACTCATATTTCGTTCCAGCGATGCCAGATGGCATGTGCAGTGTGAATTTCTTCACAAATGCTTTTATTATAAGTACAAAGGAAAGGCTGGCGGCACTTTTCATTCTTCTGGTTCATCTCGTTTCCAGCGGTTCAGGGTCTTCTACAGCTACGTTTCGTTTAGTTCGGCAGTAATAGTATTTCCATTCTTCCTGTTATTGTCCGCAAAGGGGGTTGGAGTGGTGAGGAAGAAGAAGAAGACGAACGCGAGCCCGAAGCTTTGCCGAGGTTTGCCGAAGCACACGCTGCATTGGCGAAAGTGAAGTCGTTCTTTTATGCGCTTAATATTAGTGAACGTGACGAGGAAAACATTTTGAACGTGGAAAGTGCTCTGTTTGGTCTAAAACGTAAAGTTTCGACAAACCAGTTGTCCATTAAAGACTTTTTTGGTAAAAAGAAGTAACTTTGAAAGAGAAACATTGTTTTTTTTTTTAAATTTTTAATGCTTTCCCGCATCTATCGTTTTCCCGCATTCATCGTTTTTATTTCCCACCCCCGCCGAAAACGATGCATCGAGGTTTCACTGTATATGAGTATCACAGGTGCATTACAGATGGATCTGTATTGAACAAGCTACTGATTTCATAAAACCACATCAGATACATATATTTTTTGTCTACATAACAAACATGTACTGGGATTTTAAACTTTTGTAGCTCTGAATGTATGTGAATTCATGTTCTTAATTTTGTGTGTAAGTTCTGAAACAGAGTTTTCCAAAAGAAAGTGAAAATATGTTTTTCATCATAATGGGGGTCACTTGTTAATGTAAAAATGCAAGAATCAAAGTGAAATAGTGTTTAGTGTTTTTAATATGGTATATCTTTTGAATATGATACTTAAAAGCTGTTAATCAAATCTTCGAGCTGAAGGGTTATATATGGTAGGAAGGCATAAATTAACCCTTTGAGGAATGAGCATTCTCTAAATTTACCTAAATTAGGACATACTCAGACATTTACTTAGTTTCAGGCCTCTTGCATGTTTTTATCTTTGGGTATTTGGTGGTACAAATTTGAGATTAGATTACGTTTGAATTATATGATTATGAAATAAATTTAAAACATCCATTGGTATTTGCAGTAGCCATGATGCTGTGAAGGAAACTGAAAAAGTATGCAAAATTATTACCAAACTGGGGTTGTGTGATAAAAGAATAACGATTGTGATAAATTAGATAATATGTGGCAGACTGAATTTTGGTATGATTATTTTATTGAAACTGTAAAAATGTGGAACAAACAAACCTCAGTTCCTATGGTCCAGCAGATGGCAAGATCCTTAAGAATTGAAGGGTTAAACATTACCACATCGCAAAACTTCTGTTGCCTTCCTTTTGTCAATATTGTAATACATTTGCAATCTAAGTTGGTTTTCATCAGAAAATAATGAGTAATATTAATATGATTTGTGCATTTATAGGACCTTTACTCACTTTGTACATGAAAATAACACTGAAAACATAGCAGTGCCAGTTTTTAGAACCTTGCTGAAAGAAAGCATTTTATAACAGATGAATGGAAAGATGTGTGCTCATGTGGTCATTCTCCATAGTCAGATAAAATATTTCTGTAATGTCTCAAAAATGGCTCATTGTACAATATGTATATTTGTGTGTGTGTGTGTGAGTGATAAAATTATCTCATTTAGGTCTGCATTGTTTATCTGAAGTATTTTTGAGAAGTAAAGTTTGGGTTCTAGGTGGCTAATAATACCCAAATTAATATTTTTATTTTTGTGCTTTAGTAAGGGTCTTCCAAACAGAATCCCATTAAATCTAATAACAGGTTCAGAACTTGGAAGAAAGACATTAGCCTATAAAGGAATTTTTTATTTCATATAAAGATTGCTTGAAAATGAAAAACATGCATTTCCACACAAATGAGTTTCATCATATATATATGAGTAATTTGTCTAAAAATTTAAAATTCTTTTAATGAGTATGAAGTAATCAACTGGATTGAATAATGGTAGTACAGGCAGTACCACATCATGGGATGTTGCATCGTGTTGTCTGGTAGAAATTTACTGACATTCAGAGGTGCTTCCTTGTCTGACTGGTTATTACATCAAAAATCAATTTCTCACATGCGGCTTATTCATTTACCTGATTATGGAGACAGTAAGCAATTTGAAACATTTGTAAACTTCTACCAGACTACATGTTGCAATACCCCAAAAGAGTCATCTTGGTACAAATGCCATTTGGTGGGGATCTTATTTTTGAAGAACTGAACGTGGAACATGTTTTACATTGACAGAAGGTGATTTGTATGAACATTATGGGTGCTATTGTGATAACTGTGATATAAAATGAAAGGTTGTCTTTGTTAACAGAAGTAGATTTTGGTAAAATTGTTAGCTGTAAGTCTAGTGTAGTGTATAGGTGTGTGTGTGGTGCGCATGTACGCATGAAATGTTATAAGTGAATGACATCTCTTTTTATATAGGCCATTAAATTTAGAAAGTTTTGTTGTGTATGTAAACACTATGCAATAGTCCAAAGTATTTATTATATTTATTTAGTAATTTCTGACTCATATTGCATATTTGAAGACCATTATTTACCTGCATAAAGGTTGGTATGGATTATGATGTGCAATTCAACTGCAATTATGAAGTGAGATGTGTGGTCTGCAGATAATAGAAACTAAATAAAAATGGGAATTCCATAAGCATTAAGACCAATAGATAACTTAAAAATATTTGAAGATTTCTGTCTTCTGGGTTATTGCGCTGTGTAGTCTGGTCGATGTTAACCAACGTTTCAGAGGTCATACTGCCTCCGTCATCAGGGCGATGACGGAGGCAGTATGACCTCTGAAACGTTGGTTAACATCGACCAGACTACACAGCGCAATAACCCAGAAGACAGAAATCTTCATATTCACCGCTGTGAGAACCTCAAGTCTTAAAAATATTTCCTTGTATTGACATTCTAAAATGAATTAATAGACATTGAATTATTCCACTGTATGAGATTTGAGGTTTCACAGGAGTGCAGATGTCACTGTTAGTATTCTGGGTTGTAATGCCATATGAACTTCCTGCTAGGTACCAGTATTTCAGAGACACATATTGCCTCCATCCACAGGGCAGTATGTTTCTCTGAAATCTTAATATCTATCCAAAAGTTCACATGGTATTAAAACCTAGAAAACCAACACCAACAAATTATTCCAACATTTTAAATACAAAGAGTTACATGGCAGTTTTCCACATGAAGCAGTTAAAATATCAGTACAGCTGGATTCTTTTATAGTTGTCTCTTCTTGTGCTAGCTGCACAAAACTGAACATAATTTTGAAGGTATTAAGAGCAAAAGTGCTATCTGTACTATAGTAAGGAAGCTGGTTGTTTGTCTCAAGGTTGGGAAGTATGGGATGCAGAGTGTGTAGAATTTTATAATGCCCTGGTCAGTTAGTTTCTCCATTCACCTGTGATTTGAGGGAGACCTGTATGTTCTCTAAGCTGTGTTACAAAGCACAGTATGGTGCAGAATAAAACATACCAAATTGGTGTCTTTGTGGCTAAATCCACCATTTAAGGCAAACCTTGTGCAGCAGTAATTCTCCTAAGTTATATTTCAGAAGGTATCTGATTAAAATCTCTGGTCAGGTTTCTGGTTGTCAACATAGGACCTACTTGTCTATGTGAATGTTGGTATAGTACTTCAAAATGGGCCATGTGATCACTTCTTTCAATTACAGTAACTCAAAACCATATAATCTTTGCAGTTGAAACAACAGTGCCAAGTAAACCAAGAATTAGTTACCATAAGAAGACACTCTAGGATAAAGTAAATTGTCTCTGCCTATCACAGTATAAAGGTATACAGCACGTGGAGACAAAACTACATACTTTTAGACACTGGTTGTGACAGTATGAAAGTGTATGTAACTGCTGCAGGTTACTCACATTGCAACTATTAGATCCTCATTGGTATGATAAGGAAAATCACATTATGAGAAGCTTCATAAATATTTTTCACATAATACTGTTGGGGTCATTAAATGGTGGTGGACAGAACATGTAGCATAAGTGATATGTTTGAAAGTGGTAAAAGAATCTCAAAGGATAAATATGAGGGAGGCCTATTGGCAGTTACTGTAAGAGGCAGTGAGCATCTTTGAAATGATGATGTTGGTAAACTTCTACCTGACTTGACAGCACATCCCAGAAGACTTATCTTCATATTTGTCACATTGAGAACCTGAAAGATTTTTTAATTGACTGTCTGGAACACTGCAGAATTCAACATGAATAGAGAAATTGTGAGATTGAATTTGGTTAGGCATTTGAATACAGAGAAAGTGTATGCTTAAGTAGTACCAACAAAACTTTTGGCAGAACCTGACCTTTTGGAAAAATAAGGCTATTCAGGAGACTTCTTCCAGTATGACTCAGAAACTAAATGCCATTCTTCAAAGGGAGAATGCAGTGCTCCCAAGACCAAAGATCATGAATTCTAAAACCAAACAGGTCAAAACTATTTTGATTGTTTTTCTTTAAGCCAAAGGTATTACCTCTACAAATTTCCATCCTCCCAAACAAAGTAAAAATCTACTTTCATGATTTGAATTGTTGAATGTTACAGCACACTGGAGACAAAATCTTTGGCCAGACAATGATATTTGCATCATGACCATTTGCTTTGACAAAGTTACTTTTGGCTAAACAAGTAATTGTGTTGGTACATCCACCACACTGCCTAATTTGTACATGACTTTTGTGCTTCAAAAAATAAAAATATTGGAGACAGTTTCATTTTCCATAACTTGAAATTTGGGTAGTGTGATGACACCACTGTCTGGTAATTATTTAGTTTTTTCTTTTTTCAGGAATGACAAAAACATTAGAACTCTAGTCAGACACTCCCCGAATCATTTCGGTTGCCAGCCCTCGTAACTGGGTATAAAGTGAGGGAAATGAGGATCTATAATTAAAAGTCTTACCAGAACTTACATCGTAATTAAATGAAATTGGCTGCACAATAAATGGGTACATTGTTTCGTTCAGAAAATACAATGGTAAGAGGCCGTTTTTAAATACTGTCTAGTTTGGATCAAAATGATTATACATAACATCCAATGGTGGGTGGTTTGTTACAGTTGTGAACTAGCGTGTGTGATGTTTGAATGTGGATTACACAACAAAATACACCATTTGCAGTCATTTACACTTAACAGAACATTGCGTTTGTCAACAACGCTAATATCCAGGTTCATCAATATGGTTAGAATTCGGCTAGGAAACATTTCCCAATAGCACGCTTAAATAAAATGTCATAGCATAGTGATTTTCGTATCGTAATGTTGGCCGTAGTTGGCTCGATGAACGAGCAAGCGTTAATGATCTCTCTCCCTGTTCGTGGATGTGCGAAGAGGAAGTGAAATCAATAAGAAATTCTTTTCATAAATACAGTGCATATTTGTACGTCTCATTTTCATATAAATTGTTGAATTAATGTTTACCAACCTTTACAGTTCTATTTGAGGTTTTTAGATATCAATTAGCTTAGAAATTTCGTGTGTAATGTCGTACAGCACGAGAAGACAGACCGGTCAAGGAATGGGTAAGTCAGAATGGGAATCATGGACGTTGATTAATGTTTGAGATGAATTTAAATTATATTTCGAAGGCATATAATCAACGTGACTTGTTGAAAATTACGTGTAGTGAATGCCGTAACATTAATCAAAAAGTCGAAGTGTGCTGCTCCATTTTGTAATATTTTGAGGTGTATTAACGATGGAGCCTGTACAGTGGCGCCTGAAAAGTTATTTTTAATTTTTATTAATTGTTTGTTTGACAACGTCAGAAGCTAAGACTGCATATGGTCGAATGATAGTGATGATAATGAACTGAGGATGCGGAAGAAAACGGGGCGTGGTCTAGTTAAAAGTAATAACCTGGCATTTGCCTGGAGAGGCTGAGGAAAACCACGATAAAACTCAGTCATTGCGTGGTTTGCATGCATTGATGTGTTAGCCCATATTATGTTAGTACCGTATCATGATTCTGAAAATACCTCATGTTCATTGTTGTAATGATTAGGGTTTGAAATTTGTATTGTGTAAAAATGTAGCACAGTATGAATTGAATGTGAAACAAGGTTATTTGCATAAGTACATGCAGGGGGTTATTAACAGTGTCTGATATTTTTTGAAGACCACGGTTTGGTGTAAAAGATTTTCCTCACATTCTGATGTAACTAGTGGATTTATTTGTAACGTTTCACTACTTCAGATGAGCACTGTTTGTTTTATGCAAAATCTTTATAATGGGTTTTATTGTACTTGTATATATGTATTGAATCATACTGTCATCTGACTAACTTATGGATCCATGAAATATAATAAATATGTATGAACTAGCCACAACTTGGAAATTACTATCACTGGCATTGGGAATGTTTGGTTATTATTGTTCAAGAATTGAAGGAGGTACGTAATGTAGGGTGACCAGATTACCCATTTTATGTAGAATTATGCCATTTTGTTTTAAATAATTTTTGTTTTTTGCCACACATTAATGGCAGTATATTACACGTATGTTTTAAGGATTTTGTTTCTTATTTTAAATATTTATATGCCCCATTTTGTTGGTTGGGAATATTGAAATTGATGCATGTACAGTGTCCTGCTACATTTATAGTGGTTGGTGCCCTATTGTGTTCTTGATTTCACAGTAAGGATGGGGTAGTGTCAGAAAATAATTGCTAGGGTTAAATTTATGGAATATTTATGATAAAGTTTGAAATCTGTTGCAGGTTAGGGGATAAGTGTGTTAGAACATGATACTGTGTATGTTTTCACCTCTGTTTAAAGAGTAATTGCAGTTGTGGGTGTAGTCATGGCATCTTGCCAGCTACTGGTGGCCCATGTCCCAAGTGTTTGTTTTGCTGTTACTATGGGTAACAGCATGATTGCCCATAAATACAGTTCACATGGACAGGTATATGGTGTAAACCTAACTTTTTGACGTAAATACGTCTATACGGAAGGGTCATTCGGCAAAAAAGTGAAAGGAAAACGTGTAAGATCCATATCAATGTGTAAATATAGACTGAAAACAATGGTCAGCTTGCGTGCATTGTTTTGTTACCTAGGAAACATCATCTGTTTACTTGGCATTGTTGTGTTATATTACTGCCGTCAACAATCCGCTTTCATTATTGCGGAAAGAGCTGAGCTGTGAATCGCTTGTAGACTAGATAATTTTTTGCTGGTGGTATCATAATATCACAAGTACTTATCTTATATGAGAATTATTACATTACATTGCATTTCATTCATTTCATTACATTACAGAGACGTATTTACGTCAGATTCTCCGGAACCATGGTTCCACTGTCAAATTTTTAACCAGTTTTTTACATTATAATCAATTATGAGACTTATATGTTGGCATTTTTATAGCAAGAAATATTAATTAAAGGTTTTTGAGGGGAAGTTATGAAGGGTGCAGAAATATGCATTGTTTTATTGTGAACATTTAAATGTAAATTAATGTACAAAAAGAATGGCGTTATTGGTATATGTGTTTGTTTGTGACTGCTGTCCTAATTTTGAATATTGGCACATTTAATGTATGGCTTGTGTGATACCACTTGCATCTTTGCATACTGAAATTCCTTTTGTTCGGTTATAACCCTGATGGTACCATAATTGAAATTTTGTTTTCTTACAATAGCCATTCCTGAATAAGTTTTTCATATGATTACTTTGCAATTGAGTGGATTATATTAGATTATACAAATTAATCTACCTGATCAGAACCTCATTGCCTGTTAATTAAATATTGATTTAAATTGCATAATTGGGGGTGTGGATAATTTGTAATAGGTGACATGAAGATTTACCTCTTTATATGTATAAAAGATTTCACTTTTATTTTAATTGATACAAAATGATTATTAGAATTAAACACTGAGTTGGAAAGTCTGGGCCAAGTTTTTTGTGTTAGCCGTATGATAGAGGAAGCATTGTTGAGAATAATCTTAGGATTGTATAAAGTGAAGCTTTCATGGCGATTGAAGTTCATGAAAGACTCTCAGGCTACAAGGCGTGTCAGGTGGCTGAATGGTGAATACACCATGTCCTCTGCCAACGTTTCAAGAGCTATCTCTGCTCTCTTCCTCAGGGCAGCTGCATAACAAATTGGTCCCCTATGACAAAACTGCTGTCTACCCGGAAGGCCAAGCCAGTAAGAGCGAGCTTATGACCTCGTCTGCCGGTTCCTATTGGTCAGCACGAAACAAAGCAACAGACGGGCCACCAGCAACACTGTGCTAGTACCTGCCACCCACTGCCAGTTCCCATTGGTGAGTGTGCTACAGAGGACCAGTTTGTTACGCAGCTGCTCTGAGGATGAGAGCAGAGATGGCTCTCGAAACGTTGGCAGAGGATATGGTGTATTCACTATTCAGCCACCTGACACGGCTTGTAGCCCAAGGGTCTTTCATCAATCTTAAGATAGTTTTCTAGGTTGAGAATGCAGGATTTTAAATTAAAGAACTCAATTGAGCAGATCTCTTCTTGAGGAGTGAATAGTATGATAAGCTAGTCGAGAAATTCCCCAAGTTTTATGAAACCTGAAAGTTCATTACCATGTTCACAAAAGCTGCGCACTGAACCAATCCAATTCATATTCTCCAACCCTGTTACCCTAAGGTCCATTTAAATATTATCTTTTCATCTGTACCGAGGTTTTCCAACTGGAATCATCCCTTCAGAATTTCCAAACAAAATTTTGTATGCATCTGTTATATATCATGTATATTTATATATATATGCTCATATGCATATGTGCTTCATATATGCTATGCCTGTCTCACCTGCCTTGATGTGAAGAGTACAAATTATGGAGCTCATTATGCAGTTTTCTCAAGCCTTCTGCCACATTATCCTTAGGTCCAGGCATGACCTGGAAGATTAACTTTAGCTTGATTACATGTCCACATACTGTCTCTGTGTTCTATAGTAATTATTAATGAACTATTGCAGATAGGCTTGTATAGTTTTGTGTGACGATGAATAAGTAAATGTGTACTATGACACATGACATTGTTGTGAGGGTAGATGTGGATGTAAGAGATTATGTGTGAGTGTATGAAGTGGATAGACTGGATGCGAATCTTAGAGAATGGTTATGAGGACAATTTTTGTATGTAAAGGTAGGATGACATGGTTGTGAAGGTGGGAGGTAGATGTGGCTTGGGTTTATGACCAGTGGTGAGCATTAGTTTTTTAAGTTTCTGAGTTTACTCCCAGAGAGTTGGTAAGGTCTCATTGATCATGGCAGGTGTTGGCCGGGGGTCTGCACAAGTGTTGTACCATCAGCAACAAAGAAGTGTCCCAGGGAGAATGCAGCAGTCTCCTGGGCCAAACCCGCCACAGCATGGCTACAACACGCAGCAGCCTATTCAGACAGTTAGTGTTGGATATTCCACCCAGCAGAACACACCTGCATACACAACCCAGTCCCAGCCCCAGCCCCAGACCCAGCAACCGTCATCTGGTGGCTCTACTCCACAGGGCTATTCTTCTCAGCAGGTATGTAGATGTGTTACTCATAATTACTTTAATGTAGTTGTTGTTTTATTACAGTTGCCAGAAGTGGTGCAGAACTGTGACTGGTGAAATTGTGTTCCTGAGAATAGTTAAGTGGTGTGCTTCAAATTGGAATTTTTGCACTTTGGCATCTCTCATAGGTCTTGGTGTTCATTTATTGCATATGCAAACTATTTGTGGTGGTGGTAGTGGTGGTACATAACAAGTGTTGCTGTTCACTGATGGCACTCCTTTGTGTTTGAGAGAGCTCAGATTTCAATTTTGGCCAGATGCCTACTCTGCTCCATGGAGTTACTGCTTTTAGAACCTGGGATTATTGATACAAACATTCAAAATACATATAAATATCCACTACTATTCCTCTTCCCATTGGAATACCCAGGCAAGCTTTTTATTGATGTTATTGAATGTTTGTAACCTTTCAGGTGAAAGTTATGAACTGGACAGAATTAGCCATACAATTTTAAGTACATTTTGTGTATGATGCAGGATTGTGAACAGATATAGTTATATTTCAGTTTTAGTCTGCATAGGTCCCCATTTAGTTTGTTATTATAGGCTGGCATCATGCATTGTGGTTGAGTGTAGAATCATTAAATAACCCAAGAATTGTTCACTCAGTCT
This sequence comes from Zootermopsis nevadensis, assembly GCF_977971745.1. Lineage (NCBI taxonomy): Eukaryota > Metazoa > Arthropoda > Insecta > Blattodea > Termopsidae > Zootermopsis > Zootermopsis nevadensis. The sequence continues at coordinate 7,559,996 of NW_028259147.1, forward strand.
AGGGTGGGCAGCCAGTGATTCTTCAACAGCCAAAGACTATTCTGGAAGTGGTACTGCCATTTTTTGTTATGGTTGGGTGTGGGTTTCAGGTGATGATTTGTTATGGTTATCTTTCCTTGTCCCTGCCAACCTTTTGCAAATCCAGAATCTATTTATGAATTTTCTATGAGAGCACTCTTAGGATGGATTGCAGTACTCCTATGGTGGTGTGATCATTATGATGTTTGCAAAGGGGGCCTACTGTTTAATGTGACCTCTGAACCATGGTGGGGGCACTGTATTTTTTACTTTTCCATAGTTTTGTCTCTGGTGGAGGTAAAGGTTATAGTCTTCGGTGAAAAATCAACACACATCTGGTCAGTAATCGGATCCAGGAACCTATGAATGACAGTCTGGTGTCTTACCCAGACCAATTTCTGTATTTTGTCATTTGAGTGACCTGTTGCATGTTCTAAGTAATACATTGCCAAATTCATGGGATGTTGTGTAATGGTATCTTAACCTGTAAAACTGTTTTTGAAGTCTAAATGTTGATTTTTGTTGGTTGAGGCTTTCTTCTTCTTTTTTTTGAAGAGAAGCTTGCTGTCAAAGCATTTAAAATTTCCACTTGCTTTAAATGAAATGTTTGCATTCTGCATGTAGGAGATGCTGGAAATTACTGAATCAGTGGAGAAGTTAAACCTCAAGGAATGCTGTCTTTGAATTTATTCCAGAAGCAATCCATTGGATTGTATAATTTTTTTTTCTCCCAGTTCTTAAGAATTTGTTTTGGTAGAATTCTAAGCTGTTTCATATAAGCTCAAAGAGTGATTGTGAATTAACTCATTGTTCCTAATTTTCTGCAGAATAAAATGTATGGTTTCATCTGTTGTTTCTTTGTAACATGCAAAGGAATCAAAACTTGCAGACAGCTTGGGGGATAATGCAAGCTTTTGTATATGAGTGTATATGTCTTGCACATAGGTTGTTAGTTCTGCATCATTTCTGGGTTGTCTTCTTTTACAGTTGGTGATGGATGAATCAGGATTCCATTGTGTTGATTGCAATGATATGATTCAGATTTGTTTGTTTCTTCCCCATCCCTCCCATATCCCAGGGTTGAAATAGCTATACATTGGTGCTGAGGATATGCGCTCTGGTAATGGTCTGGTGCTGCAGCAACGAGTGCAGTTGTATAAATGGTGTTGCTTCAGGGTTGCTTTTAAGGCATTCCAAAAGGTAGACAAAGTTATTTTGCTCTTACCAGTCTAGTCTTGGAATAAATGCAGTCTTTCAGGCTAATTGTGGAGCATGAAACTGATATTCTCAATGAAATTCACTTTTGTACAGTTCCTTTCCCAGTATAATATCCTGCTGTACTTTATTATTGATCATCTGGTCCTGTCATGGTAGGCTCCGTTTTGAAACAGAAAGAAAAAAAAACAGCTGAATGCTCCACAGATGCCCGCTTTCATAAGGATCTATACCACGAACTGACGGTCACTGTGAGCACACATTAACTTTTCTGCCAATGTGGAATTGCCTTATCAGCCGCATGAAGTGAGCCTCAGGACGGCGGCGTTTGCGTGCATCTGGCTGGCGTTCTGGCCTGTGCCCGAGTGCAAAATCCGGTGAAGTGTTTGTGTGGGTATATCCCCTGCTGGCTGTCATTGCAGTATCAGAATCAGCAACAGTCACCGACACCGGCACAGCAACAACAGCAGCCCCCACTGCCGCCACAACAACAGCAACAACAACAGCCGTCTCCACAGCAGCAGCCAGAGCTAATGCAAGCTGCCATAAAAGCTGAATCTGCAGCTCCTACGCCTTCTAGTAGTATGGAAGTGGAAGTAGGTAGTGAAGGTCCAACAGAGGGAGGTGGAGAGACAGCAAAAGTTAAAAGCTGGCAGCTGAAGAAGAAAATGCCTGGTTGTAAGTATGATGCATTATGCCGCAAATGTTGGAGATGTTGGGTACTTTGTAATTAAAAATAATTACTGTCATTCTTAATGTTCCCCAGTCAAGATAAATAAGAAGGTGAAGAAGCGCCGTCAAAACGCTCGCCTCAGGAAGCTTTTGCAGCCAAAAAATGCCATTATGGTTCTCAATGAATTAAAGACTGGCATCAAGTTTACTTTCCAAGAACATACAAATGCTCTAACACAAACAATGTTTGTTGTTAATGCAGAGGTAAGTATGAATATCCAATATTTGAACTCTTTTTTTATGGTGAGAAAATGTGTACAGGTAGCCCTTGATTTGCCCCGATCCAATTTGCGCTGATCCAGAATAACGCCGATTTTGAAACCAGCATGTCAAAAAGTGAAAGAAAAAAAATTTTACTATTATTTATAATGTTCTACAATGTTTCTCGTAGTGCTTCTTATACTAAATCTTAATTCTTACATCGCTGATTTTGAATAAAAATTATAAATACAGTCATCTCTGCAATTACGTATGTTTCGTTAAAGCGAATTTGCTCCAGTGAGATCGATGAATCGGTAAAAACTGTTTATGAAATGCAAACTTTTGCATATGAGAGTTTGCTCTCATGCAGTTTCATTCCTGGCGCTTTATTCAAAGGACTAATTTAATCTCTACGGAGGTACCGGGATTATTTTTACTACGCGATTTTCTACAGGTCAGCGTCTTACATGAATGCAAATATTGCATAACAGTAGAGATGACTGTACACATAAATCACATGAAAGAATCACAGTCAATAGCGGAGACCAACGAATCGCCTATTGTAAGTGTATAAAATATATTTTTTAAATTCACTTTATTTTATTGACGTTATTTCAGAGCTTTAAATGTAATGCCATTATATTACTCGTCAATGTTTGGGTGCTGGGAACACATGTCATTGACTTCCCATTGATTTACATTATAAAAGAGTTTCAATTTACGCCGATTCAGATTATGCGGGTTCATCCTAGAACACAACCCCAGCGTAAATCGAGGGCTACCTGTAATTAACATACTGTTGTGTCATTTTAATTAATAAGCCCAGAATCCCAAAGTCAGACTAAATGTGTGAAGGTAAGTGAAATGGTTTGTGAATGAAAACATCTGCTGTCAGACTATGAAAGTATTGATGGGTGATTGTGAGAATATTTCATAATCAAATTGTTGTTTGCCATGTAATTTCTTAGACTCAGATTACATTTTATAGAAATTTAGGGACCTAATGGATGTGTTTGTTGGCCATCACTGAAATATTCTTTCTTGATTCACAGGTAGATGGAAAGATCCATACTGGTCAAGGTCTTTCCAAGCCATTAGCAAAGCAGAATGCTGCTGAAAATGCCCTCAAAGCTCTTCTTTTAGAGAAAATGGCACAGGCTGCTATAAAAGTAGAAGGTTCTGAGCTACCTGAACCAGTGCAGGAGGATACAAACAATGATACAGGAAGTACTGCAAATACTGAGGGATCTGATGAGATGTCAGATTCAGGAAGGTCAGAAACTCCTGAGGATGAAGTCCCATGGGGTAGCCTGGCATCATTTGCTTTGTACAAACTGTTTACTGATTGGCAGAGTCAGGGGACTCATGTTCCCATTCCAAAACAAACAGCTGTTCCAGCCACCAAACAGGTAGGTAGTTTGTAGCTTGAATAAGTGGATTTTTGAACTTTTTCCCTATATTTCCACTTCCTATATTCAGTCTGGCTCTGCACTCAGATATTGCCTTCATCTGATCTTGCCAGCTCATCTCCCAGTAGGTCATTATAATGGGATAATTACATTGCAGGATGCAGCCTTACACCACTCTTTCTTAGTGTATATGCTGTAATTTTTATAATCATTATTTTTGAAATATATCCTCTAAACTAGACATGCTTGTCAAGTTTCCCCGCAAGATGCTTACCATCTTTACACTTTTAATGTTTTGTCCCAAAATTACCATTTAGTGTTCTAGATAGTATGGCTGTGAAACAAAATTATATGTCAGGAGTTGATCCACACACATGTATTCCTTAACTCCCATTGTACTTGACCTGTGCAGTATATATTCATAACCATTCAGTTCAGTTATTCCCTGTATAGAAATGTCGTGTGTGATACCACAGTGGGACATTGAATGTTCATGTGAAGAACGGTCTGTGAGAAATGTAAAGTGAAGATTGGGACATAAATTTTAGATGTTACAGTTCCACAATGAGAAACTATTTATTGAATTGTAAATAAATACGGGGTTATGACTGGATGAAACTGAAGTTGGACTTGAATATGCGAATTGGAAATCTCTTATGTCTTGCACATGTGTCCAGCACAAAGTGCCAGAAAACATGTGTAACTGAAATAATATGTTAATTGCAGCCCAGGATCCCACTAACAGTAAATTTTTGTGTTTGAACCCCTGAGTTTGATCATGATGGTGAAATTAACTCTCGCCTTCTCTAGTGATTCATTTCCATGGAAGATATAAATTCCCTGAGCAACTGATAATTGAAGTTCACACAATCCAATAATACATATGGGTTCATTATATGATTTGAATTGATGTATGAGTACAGATAAAATAATTGTTTACTTCCAGAACATAATTCTGAAAGGTACATGGAGCAGGTGGCCAGTTTTTTAAACAGCTACTGCATTGTGTAATTCTGTCTAGTTCCACATTGGAAAACAATGCCCTAAACATGATGTCAGTAGAGGTCATTCCACTTTTGAACTTCTAAAACCACTCAGATATTTAAGTTCTACTCTTTCTTCCTTTCTTAAAGGAAATTGTAACATGTCATTGTTTTCTGTAACAGTTTATTTTTTATGTAATTAACATCAAATGATTAGCATTTTCAAGCAAAGGAATCACTGCTGACTGCAGAAGTGTTACTTTGTAGCAAGTACAGGAAATGTTTTTATTATACCACATGATACTGTAAAAGCAGGTTACTTTAAGTTCACAAATCTGACTTGGTTCAGGTCTTTGTCTGAGAAGAGGCAAATGTGATTGCAATTTCTTGTGGTTTTTCATTCCCTGCAGACAAATCAGAATGGTATTTCAAGCCATGGCACTTCTCCCTACTGTTGATGAATGAGTTATATCTTATTTGGTGCTATTACTTAAGGACTTGATACAGCTTAGTTAAATAACCAGTCACTGAACTTTTCACAGTAATTTGATTTCATTTGTGTAATTAGAAATGTTGTGTCCATAGATTCAAACAGCTCCTGCTCCAATGAAGAAAATTCCAGAAAACCCTACTGATCGTCATCCTGTAATGCTGTTGAATCAGATGAGACCTGGAATACAGTTTACTGAGATCAGTCGGGAGGGAACTCCTCCAAATCTCACTTTCACGCTGGGGGTTACTGTTGATGGAAAGTCATACACTGGAGTTGGTTAGTACTTCTCTAAGTGCGGTACTCGAGATTTAAGTCCCTGAGACATATGCGGCTTGGGAAGTCATGCTGCACTATGAGCAGACTGAAAAATATACGTTTTAATTTGATGTAAACTTTACTGGTAATACATTTATGTACTGTAAGTTATAAAATAGTCAGTAATGACGAAGCAGATGAATTAGTAATCATACTATGAACAGTGGAGCAGCGGAAAACAAAGACATGAGAGATATCTGTGTACTAAATACCAATGCTCCACTCGTGAAGAGGGGGTTATGCATATCACTTGTCTACTAGACCGCCTATGTTACAAGCTATCCTGCTACGCGTCAAGTAGGTCATTTGGGGGGAATGAAGGTATAGCTCCTACTCTTTCTTGACCTTGGCACTAGATGGGGTGAGTGGTCAGTATAACGCCCCAGCTATGCTTTACTCTCGGAATAGGACCCCGGTACCCGTTGGATAGGAGGCTGAGTGGGCCACAGAGCCGGTCCGGACGCAAAGGCTAGGGGAAAAATCCTCTGCCTATGTTTAAAGTATTTACTTATTTCTCACATGTATAGTAGATTTTGTTTATTAGTGTAAAGGTAAGACTATCGTGGGGTAAGTGACAGTAAAGCGCCATGCGTTAACATAAGCTCCAAGTGGAGTTTGTAGTCAGTTACTTTACTTCTGGGAAAGGAGGCATCCTCCCCCATGACCCATTAGATAGGAGACATGAGATGCCCCAGAACTGGACTGGACATGACAGTGAGAATAATACCTTTCAAAGTGGGAATTGGTCAGTGTTCATTGCCCTATGGCCAGTCATGACTGAGCTGTCTTAGCTCTTACATAGTTTACTCTTTGATTTCAAACGCTGTTAGTGCATGTGAAATTGTAATTGTATGTCCCATTTGGTTGGCTTAAATGTTGTCATTGTGAGAATACAGTGCATTAGTTTGTTCCGAGATGTGCACAGTTGAATGCATGGAGATGAAAGGGCACATGTCACATAAACCACACTTTTGGCAAAGTGAGAAAAACTGTTATAATGTGGGATTCATGGTGGTCTTCTGGGCTGTCATGCCGTGTAGTCTGCTTGAAGTTTACAGATGTTTCAGAGGTCTTTGCTGCCTCTATCCTTGTTCCTATTGTTTAGCAAGCCCTTGCCCAATTCTCACTCCACTCCCCACTGGTCATGTTCTTATAGCAAACTGATTTCACACGTGCAGCTTACTTGTCACACTGATGATGGAGGAAGCAAGTACCTCTGAAATGCTGGTAAACTTCTACCAGACTACACAGCACTACAACCCAGAAGAGAGCCATCTTTGTTCTTAAGTTTCAGAATTTTATAAAATAGAGCAAGTTTTTCTAAAGCAAAATTGACACTTTAATTCTAACCATGGTTTCTTTATCAAAATACCCTGAATTACATCTCGGAACAAAATTTTGGCCACCAACTTTCATACTCTGCTGAGTTCTCATTGCACATGGTTACTGAAAAATTCCCTTTTCTGCTCTATTGCTTGATGAATTTGTGGTACTCTTCTAGTATATACTCCGTATCTGTTTTATGTTGGACTTTTTTTCAAAGTCCCTGTCAAAGGACAGAAAAGAGTGACCTCTGATAGGGAGCTATTTAAATATTTTGTTGAATCTTCCATTAGTAACACGTTTGCAAAGAATCTAATAGTAGTATGGATTAAGTTTTGGCCAGGACAGCTAGAGGGGAGGGGAGTACTCAGTTCCTTGACAGTTTGAGGTATGTGGTAGCAGTAGATTTGCATCAAATCCAACATACACTCAGCTCATAAAGCTGCCATTTTGGAAAAAATATTTCATTTCTGTGCATGCAATTAGAAATGGAAACTTTATCAGTTTTTATTGCAACCCGGTTGTAAAATTCCATTAGGTATTTTTTATCTGTAATTTTTATTAAAATACTTGGCCTTCATCACTAGTATGTCATTGTTCTTAATTTCTTGTACATTCTTGTTCACTTCAGTTTCTGAGATTTTTCATAGAAATTTATGGAATGTTTGGTGGATTGTCCATATTGTAGATGAAGTGATACATTGACATTTGGCAATAGGTTAGAGGTTTTGTACAAATAAATTTTCATTTGCTTTCTTTCCAGCCAAAAACAAGAAGGATGCCAAGAAAGAAGCAGCCAAAGCAGCACTTGCAGGATCTCTGAATATATTCTATGATTGAAGAACCACAGAAACTTTGTTTGTTCCTTTTAATGTGTGCAGTCATAAGTACTGTATGGATGTAAAGTAGTAAGAGAGAACTTTTTCCTAAGTATTTTCATTGCATTTGAGAAGATAATGCTGCCTAATGCCACCCTATTATCCTAATGATGTTGTTGTCCCTTTTGACAGTTTTGGAACCTCTTTAAGTAACTAATGCTACACAGCATGCAATATTTTATTAAGCTTATGGTCATTCCTTGTGAAGGGCTGTGCAGATTGTAAATGGTGGTATAGTATGTAACTTTTTTTCTGTCTTGTTAGATTTGAGAAATCTATCTTAACCTTATTCTAGGGGAGAATTGTAATACTGAGGTCCTGAAAGCCACATGAGAAAAGTTTTAGTAGCACTTGGCATTATTGACTAAGCCCGTGGATATAATCTATTTGGGAAGTGTTTTTCTGTGACTCTTTATTCTATGGTATGATCCTTTGCTGTTTTTAGAGCATATAAATGTAAGAATTGGGAATGTATATACAATCCAACTATACTGTTGTGTTTGGCATTTAGACAATACACCATTTCAGTCAAAATTTCATTACTAGGAGAAGGGCTTTTTAGGTTTGGGGATGGGAATATGAAATCTCTCTTTTTTTAACCCCCTGTTGTTGATATTTAAGTTTCCTGCTGCTTGCTTATGTGAGTTATTTAAATTTGCAGTGGTGCTGTTACCTGGCAGTTACTCATGCCAATGTTTATTTGTATTTATTTGCCAGCAGTTATGAGATCCATTTCAGAGATTACCATTATTATGCCATGTTGGTGACAACTTGAAGTATAAACAATTGGCCACAAGTTTACGTGTATGTTGCCTTGTGAGTGAGACTCCATATTCCACTCCGAGGGATTAAGTTCGTGTCATTAGCTCCATACAGCAGAATTTGACAACCAGTGAGCAGGACAGAGTATCTTCAGTGGGGTATAGAATAGTAACTGCTTCTCAGGGAACCCACTTTTACATACATCACTAATTTCCATCTTTGTGTATGCCTTGTTTTAATCTGTGTATCAACATTTTCAAGATTTATTTGGCACATTATAAAATTTAAAATTGACTGCAAGTTTTTCTCCCCAAAAATATTATGGTTTGACATGGAATTTGACATACTCCATATTCAGATGTTGAAAAAACTTTTTTATGAGTGCATTAAAATTGCTTTTTAGACAAGTGGATTGTAAGTATCAAACTCATAGCTGGCACATTGTTCTCTGCAAAGATGGATAGGTCATCTGTGTCTAATGCTTGGTGGATAGACAGTGATAAGTAACTTAGATTGCAGTCAGTGTAACATATCAAAGTTTAAAAAATCCTGTAAGTTATATGCATGTTTTGGATGCTTTTGTGTTCAGAGGTGGACCAACTAATATGTAGCGTCATATTCTCTGCAGTAGAAGTGTGTTACAAATCATGGAAATCTTAATTTCAAATAAGATAGAATATTTTTGCAGTGTAGTCTTTTGTTCAATAGGACCTTCCTCATTTTTATCATTTGTGTTAACTTCTGTCCATGTAAAAATTACCTCAGTTCAATGCTTAGATTCATTGTCCCAAATAGAAACCTAAATGTTTTCCATTTAGGAAGGAGGGGTGGCAGTGTTGTATATTCCAAGTACTTTGGGGGAAATTAACTTACAGTGGCCCTCAGAATGATTTGTATCAAAAGTATGAAAATCTGTATTGACAAGTGTGTTTCTCATGACCATTTTCTGAAAAACTGAAATGGCAGATGGCAGTGAGTCTCCACATGAGCAAAAATAATATGGAACTCGGTGTTGAGGTTGCTTTGACATTGAACCAAGTAGAACTTACGTGTGGTGTTAGCCTCCCTTCATTGGACTGCAAAGACTGAACATGCATACAGAAAAACCTTGCTGATGTGGTCAGTTCTAGCTCAGTTGATTTTGCATGGTTATTGCCACTCATTTGTTGACATTTATATAGTGAAGGTTTCTGACAATGTAAGTCCTAAAATACTTTTCTGTGTCTTAAAAGTGTCACATGTAACTCTCAGATCATGTTCTACAGCTTATAGTCATGACATCACCTTTGGAAGTACAAGTTCTGCAATGTCCACACACATATAATTGAAAATAACTCAATTTCTGTTTTGTGCTTCAGTAAAATAATTTTAATATATTGTGATATATTAAATGATATCCAATGGGTACTGGGGTCCTTTCCCAGGGGTAAAATGCAGGCAGGGTGTGATGCTAAACACTCGCCCCCAACTAGTGCTGAGGTTAAGAATGAGTAGGAGCTGTACCATCTCTCCCCGCAAGCGCCAATATGGCATACAGTGGGACAGCTTTTTCTAATTATAATTAGAAAATTCATTAATTTGCAAATTAAAATTATAGCCTGATCCAGATCACACTTTTCCCTCATAGTTCACAGTGATGTTTTACTGTACAGACAGCACCGTGTTATCAGACATAACTTCTTGGTTAACACTGGTGAACTAAAAACTGAATTTTCCGGCCCTGTCATACTGGTAGGTTTGATATCGTTCTGCTGAAATGGTTACTGTGATTTGTCAAATATCAAAGTCAATGACATTTAAATGTCTGCAGTTTAGCATTTAACTACAAATAGATTATTATCTTAGAAATTCATAAACTTACACTCCTGTTTGTGTTTTCAAACATGCAAGTCAGTGTTACATCATATAAAAAATTATTATCCTAGACATTGCCTGCAACAAATGAATGGCCACTTTTGTTTTCATGTAGTTAGACATCGATTCTTTAGTTTTACTTTCTATGTGATGAAGTAATAGAATGGCTTTGCTTGATTGAGCAGTGATAAGTATGTTTCACATTGAATATTTTATTCATTTTAAAATATGAATCTTACACAGTTTACCAACGTTAACAATGTCAAGTTCTTTTATGTCATGTGAAGGTTAGCCATTTCATGTTTCCTCTAAAAATTCCACATGCAGGACAGTCTAAACATTAAAAACAACAACATAATTAAGTTCTCATTAATGTTATTAGCTGTAACTCAAATGTTTATGCATATCTTGACATGTACAATTTTTATTATTGTACTGCAACAAGAATGGTTGACATTTTATGCTTAGTAGTAGCATGAAAGGAAATAATTAGAACTGATAATTTAAGTAGGTGTGTTGAAGGTTCCCATGAAAGTGAATGATAGATAATAAAGCTTAGTGTCTGTATACAAGTGTCTTTGTCTTATGACTGGCCTAGAAATACCTTTTCCTCTCCAAATTCTAGGGTAAAAATATTTTTTATCAAAGACTCAATTACCAATTCCATTTCACTTGTCACTTCTTGCAATACTTGATCAATGAGATGGTCTGATAACCTGAAAACATATTTCATAAATTAAGTTGTGTGGTAGGGTGGGTTGGTTGAACCTTATTCGGCATGCAATGAAATTGTACTGTGAATGGGGATGAATGGGCTGTGATGTTATTTTCCAGGATTCACTTCACTTGATTGTTAATGAATTGGTGTCTTTACAAGGTCAAGTATTAGCTGACATTCAGTACTGCTGAAACTCATCCAGGGTTGGGATTAGACCCTTCTATCAGACTCACCAGACTAGGACCTCTTATCTTTACATTTTAGATCCATTTTAGATTGTTTTCACCTTCCATGGTATAATCTTTCTATTTAGTCTAAAAGGTTGCTGCCATGTTAATTTCTCTGTTAACAAAGCCAAATGCAGTAGGATTTTACCATTTATGGTGTGTATCTTATGAAGCTGAAGAACAAACCTGTCTACTGCAATAATTTTAACAAGAATAGAAGTGTTTAAAAATAGGTGCTAGTGAAGTGTGATTTGATTGTGGGTTTCTGCACAATATCCTTCAATAGAAAAAGTCCAAAAATAACATATAGTTCATCTCTTGTGGCAGTTTTCAAAGTGTGAATACTTGATTTAGATTGCCATCACAAATGTAACAGGCAAATTTAAAAATTGATATTAAAAATATCACTAGTTTTAAAGTACATAACACTAACTATAATTTGCACACCATCATAATTTAAGTTGTGGACTGTGTTGAAAAACACTGTACTAAAAATTTTGTATTAAAATAATAATTATTACCTGTCAACCATAGCCCATGGTGGTGGTGTACCTCTGTACATAGGATTAAATTGCATATAACCGTGGAATTTCTGGCGATAAACTATAGCAGACCACATGTCTGTCATGGGCAAAGTTAATGCACTTTTCAGTCCACTTTCATGATGATTTATTCTTGTATCTTCCTCATCTGGTGGTAAGCAAATCAGTTGGGCATTTTGAGGCCCTATTTTAATGATTCTGCAATAAAATCAAATGATTTTAGGTTTCCTAGAGTAGAATGAACAATGCCTACATTCATGCTTCCCCATTCCCTTACATATATACAGGCAGCTCTCAGTTTACGAATGAGTTCCGTTCCAAGATGTTTGTTATACGTTTTTGTTCGTTATGTGTTATCTTGCATTCCTGATCTTTTACGATACGTATAGTAAACTTCTACCAGACTACACGGCGTAAAAACCCAGAAAACAGCCATCTTCATGTTGATTTCTTGTTTCTCACTGCAGTTTACATGCATTTCCCATGTCAACTTTTTTTAATTTGTCATCAGACTTCCACTTCTCTCTTAGTCCCAAATATTCTTGTTTCCAAACACCTTCATTGTGTGTTCTTTCCTCAAAATAAGAGTACAAGTTTTTTGCTGTACAACACAAAAAATATATTAGGATGGCTGTTTTCTGGGTTGTAGTGCTGTTCAGGCATTTTCAAGGGCCCTTGCTGCCAACATGAGTAATCTCACTGCCCTGATGATGGAGGCAGCAAGGACTTCTGAAACAATGGTAAACTTCTACCAGACTATATGGTGGTACAACCCAGAAGACAGGCTTTTTGACGTAAATACGTCTATAAGGAAGGGTCATTCGGCAAAAAAGTGTAATGATAAAGATCCGATAACAATGGTTACCTAGGGAACGTCGTCTGTTTACTCGGCATTATTGTTACCTATGAAACGTCATCTGTTTACTCAACATTATTGTTACCTAAGAAACGTCATCTGTTTACTTGGCATTATTGTGTTACATTACTTTCGTTATTGCGGCAAGAGCTGAGCTGTGATTCGCTTGTAGAAGAAGTGTGTCGTGGAGTAGATAATTTTGTGCTGGTAAAAACGTTTTACAATATCACAAGTACTTATCTATTAAGTAATCTGTTGTTGTGTTAGTTTGTTGCGTCATACTATGTACAAGATTGATGTTAAAAGACTCCATAAAGCAGAATATATGAGACTACAGAAAATGTAAAAAAATTGAAGTATTAGATAATGAACCTAAAGTTCCCAAAAAAATACCAAAAACCAATGCTGAACGTATAAGGGAATACAAAAATCGTGTTTACTCGGCATTACTGTTACCTAGGAAACGTCATCTGTTTACTGAGCATTGTTGTTACCTAGGAAACGTTACATTACATTACAATACATTACTTTACATTACATTCATCTACCACAGACCCATGTTAAGCGTTAAATAAGCAATGTCTTAATCAAACTTTACTCAATTGTAAAGCGGGTATAAAGGAAATATTTAGAATAAAAGCCAATATATAAACTTCCTTTCCGTATAGACGTATTTACGTCAAATTCTCCGGAACCGTGGTTCCACTGTCACTTTTTTTCTGGGGTTGACCTTTGCGTTGCTTGGTGTGGCACACCTGGCTAGGTGGTGATATAATTATGGGCAATTCATTAACATGCTTGAAAGGGAAAGTGTCTGGTGCCTGATCGAGAATTCCTGTTTGTGGTATCAAGGTTATTTTGCCATACAGAAATTGTACAGGAACACATTTGTGGTCAGTGTGGTCTTACATGTTCCTGCATGCCTCGGTATGTGTACAACTCATTCCGTTGCTTTGATCATTCAAAGTCGGTGTTTAAAGTAATGTTCTAGTAATGATATAACAGTGTTCAAAAGCACCATTTCTATGTGCATTAAATTTTGTGAGAAGAAAGGCAATGACCAGAACTTACTAGTTCATGCAAAATTGAACCACACAAGTTTTTTAGTGTTTCCATCATTTTAAGTTTATGGTTAGTCATATGTTAGTTTTCACAGATTCAATGTCGGTATTTGATCAGGCCTTGTACAGCGCTGTGTAAAGTTCACATTAAAGACATGTAATATCAGTACCGTTAATGCTTACAGTCAAGTGATGCACTTAATATTTATAAGGAGTTTGGAGGTTCATTGGAGCAATGAATGGAGTAGAGGCATCAGTACAGGCTTCCTTTCATTCTTTATTAGCAGTTAATTGATGTTCCTGAGGGTAAGTTAAATGCAAAACTTGTGTTAAAATCTGTGCAACATAAAATATGAAAAATATAAGTCAGAAAGCTTCAAACACAGAGCAACATAGTCCTGATGCCTTGACATGGAAGAGATGTCTGACCTCTTACATAAGTCAAAATGATGTGGGGTGTCAAAGAAGCCTTTATGAAAATGTATGGAATTTTCACTCACTTCCTTTCAGCCTGTCGTCGTGTGGCAAGGAGACTGTTGTCACTTTCACTTTGTTGCAGTGGCTGAGAGGCAATGTTTTTGACTTGTATTACCTTCATGTCTTCCATAGATGCTAATGGTGGCCCATCTAATTTTTTTTCAATTTCTTGAGAAACCTGCAGAAAAAGTAGTAGTAATTTAATTTGTTTTGTTAATTCACAAAGTACAAGGCATTCAGTAGCAGAAGCTGAATGAGATGGGTTGCAGGTAGTATGTATGGGTATGTTCAATAATCATGGTGAAGGCCATGTAGAAGACCAAGGCTTGAATGGGATGATAATTTTGAAATGGATTTGGACACTGTACCTTAAAGAGCTATGTATTAAAATTGGGACTGGTAAAGAGCCTGAATTGTTAAAGAAAAGGGGAGAGGGCTGCTTCACATGTTCTAGACTAGGGCTTTAGCTGAATTAGTGAATACAAAGCAGACTTCATAAGCACATAATTTGAGATGCAGGACTGCTAGAATACCAAGTACAGAATGGGCCCCAGAAGCCTCCATTTTTCAGAGCTCTGATAACACATCGCAATCACTACAACTTCAAAACCACAAGTATATGGTGATGAACATAGAAGTTATGTTCCTGGAAAATGCTGTGTAACCACTGGAGGAGGTGGGAAGTGTAGTTTTATCAACAGAGACTTCCTCTAATTCTTAATCAGCAACTAATTTCTGGGTTGAAGACCTTCCTTAAGAATGACAACCGGGCACATACACAGACCTGTAAATCATGATATACCTGGAAATTGTCATGCTGTGATGATAAGCACCTGTCAAACATCAGTCAGTTCCTACGAGACTACACAGTGCAACATCACGGAAGACTCATCTTCATTATAACATGTTAGGAAATCATTGTAAAATGGATTGATTCAGTTCAAGACAGTCCCATTATGAGTCTTCATAATATCAGTCACTAACCTTCAGGTTCCATAAAATCATGAAGGTTCTTTATGAACTAAATATCTATCAAAAACTCGGAATTTTTAGTACAAATTAGTTGGATAAGTGTAAGGAACATTCACTACATTTTTGTTTACGTATAAGTACAAGTTCCTGTCAAGAGGGTAATTTGAAGACAAATGTTCATGTTCAGAAATTGAAAAAGAATCTTCTCCCCACAAATAAAGCATTAAAGTATGAAAATAAGTCACAGATCTTACTCAGTTCACTAAACTTCTCCATTCTTTTTAATCTGTTTTATTCTCTACAGTCTACATTATCTTACGAGATGGGATAGCTACTCGTATGTCAGTATAGTGGCTGACTGGATGGCCAACATTTTTTTCTTGGCATGAGAGAGATTATCTGACACCACATCCAAATCTACTGGGGCCAACCCACCTTTCCAGGCAATAGACTGGGGGTAAACCATCTGCAGGGTAAGGTTGAGCATTCAGCTGTTGAGTGCTTAGGGATAGGAACAACTGTACTTCACCATTACATTATCTTCTTACCCCCGCTTCTAACTTGTCTACAAAATATTGTAGCAGAGATCCCAGTTTGGTCTGGAACATTTATTCACAGATTTCTGATATTTTATCAGACAGGTCTCTCATGTCCATGCATGATGTCAACTCACATGGCATCTTTAATTCTGATCCATGTTTCATAGCAGGATTCATCCTTTAAATTAATATTAGAAATTAAATGAGTGACTGTCAGGAATGGCAGTAGCAATTGCTCCTTCAGGTTCTGCATTCTTGACTAGTTGGGTTGACTCAGATTAAGAGTACCTCTTCTACATGGAGGTGACTTTGAACCTATGTAATAGATATAAAACCCCAAAATACTGCTTGCAGAATACATTAACTTTGATATTACATTTAAAATTATAGTGGTCAGTTGGCTGGTTGAGTCATAGATTATTTTAACAGCGCTGAATCAACTGCAGATGTTATTTAGTACTGAGTTATGTGAGAAACTGATTATGAAGTGGATGAGGTGGAAAGGACTGGGGAAGAAATGGTAATGGCATAATTCAATGTACCATCTAAGCATTTGCCTACATGGAATGCAGAAACTCAGTGATAAGTCTCAGGACATCTAATATTTCAATCAAGAATTGAACCAGACAGCCTCAGCCAAAATTTGAACTTGGTATGTCCTCAATGCATGAATACAGGATTGTTCCATTAAAACACAATCCTAACCACAACAGTATTTGTAAGCTTTTGTGACATCAATATAACAAAATGTAAATAGTTTTTATTTCTTATGAAAAACTTACAGAACCACTTTACACCTGTCAACACTGTCTGATGCCAAACATGTTTCCTGTTGCAAACACTTCATGTGTCCCAAAATGTTTTTATAAGTTAGAGTATTGTCTTATTTGATAAGTTCTTGTCATGATATTGATTGATAAATGCTTCACAAACTGTAGCAAACAATTTTGATGCAAACCAATGTCTGACAATGAACATGTGTTCTGCCTTTGAATATATCATGTTTTCACCTGCACAGCTTTTGAAAAACAAAATGAGTAGTAGCCTAGTTAATAGTGTTTTAGGGGAGGTTGGGAAAGACCTGGGTAGACCTGCTTCTGATTTCATTTTTGTACTGTAGTATGTGATCATTATTAGGTTGCATTTCAAATGGTACTCTCTACAGGTCAGTAAGTAAAATGACTGGCTAAGAGCTGGACATTCCTAACATGGCTAGAATCTTTCTCTTATTCACACCATCCAGGTTCAGGGTCCCTTCTATTATCCTATCCAGTGGATACAAGAAGATCCTTCCCTGGGGATCAAATGGACAGAGTATGAAGCTATTTACCTCCAGCT
The DNA here is from genome assembly GCF_977971745.1 of Zootermopsis nevadensis. Classification (NCBI taxonomy): domain Eukaryota; kingdom Metazoa; phylum Arthropoda; class Insecta; order Blattodea; family Termopsidae; genus Zootermopsis; species Zootermopsis nevadensis. The sequence continues at coordinate 7,576,909 of NW_028259147.1, forward strand.
AATGCTGAGATTAAGAGTGTTGAACTTAATCTCCATGCCCCCAATACAGATTCATGATGCAGTTCTTAGATACAACACTTTTACCAAACATTTTTACTTCCTAAACACAACTCAGATACAGTACAGTATGCCTGTTCATTGTTTTAAAATAAAGAATATGATATTAAGGTGTTTCTGTATTTGTCTTACCTGTTAAAGAGATTAAAATGAAAAAAAAGAAACCTGTAAGAAACACATGTCAACATTTACAAACCTTAGTAATAACTTTGGAGTTAGTAAATCTTTTGTTCCTAAATGTTGCAGAACCTTGTTTTTTGTAAGGATAACCACATACTGCTACAGCAAGCTTGGAAGCAGACTCCCGGTAAATTTTCTTGCTAACAGAAGATTCTCTTTCTGTTGAATTAATGGAAAATTTTGTCTGTCTTGGCTTTCGTAAACTGCTTTCCCATTCTCTCTCACCAGTTGCACACATTACACTGACAGGTGTATCATGAGATATAAGCAGATCACCTTCAGTTTTATTGATCAAGTGCTTATTGTTGATCAGCTGGAGGAGTGCTTTGGATTTATTTTCAGCATTCTGTAGAGAAAAAAATATAACACACATTCAAATGCTGAACAAAGAATATAATGTGAGATTCCAGGTACTTTATATTAATATTCTGGCCCAGTTTCATAATAATGTTTGTTTTATATGTATTGTCATAACCAGACTGGAAATACAAACACTATAATACCTTTCTGCATCAGATATATCAGTCCAACAATGTACAGAAAAATATGTATAAGGCTTGGAAATTATCTCATTCATTTTCAGTGCGATGAATGTGTCAAAGGATATATTAATATGGATCTTACAGATAAAGGTTGTGAACATGTGGACTGGATTCATCTGGTTCAGAGTAGGGTCCAATGGCAAGTTCTTGTGAATATGGTTATGAACTTTTAAGTTCCATAAAAAGTGGGGACTATTAGCTTTGCAAGGACTCTGATCCATGGAATGTTTGTTAATGAAAAGATAATAATTGTAGCATTCTTACATCTGGCCCTGGTTCAGATGCTGAAACTGCAACCACAATTCCTATGAATTTGCAGAGTCTAGAAACTTCATTAATGTAATGCACAAGATCTTTCAACTTGTTATGAGCAGCACATTGCACAGAATGTAGCATGTGATGAAGATATGCCTGCAACAATAACCAAAACTGAAAGCTCAAAAATTTGTTCAGGATTTCATTTGTGTTAGGGATGCAAGAATATTTATGAACTCAAAACATTTGTGATCTGGATATTTTATTGTAAAGTTTTCCCATAAATTCTACTTTAGTTTCCATCACCTGTAGGCCTTGAAGTGCTGTCTGATGAGCTACAACCAGTTTTTTACACAGTGCCTGATGACGTGTGTGCTGTGCTCTAGACAGTGTTGATGACTCTCCTATCTGCTTCTTGAGCTCACATACCTAAAAAATGTTACACATTCTGAAGAACTATCTCATATCAGCAAGTGGGAACACGTTCTCTGGTCATATAACATGAATCACATGTATTTTATATCACTAATTATTCACATACAGCAATCACTAATCAACTGTAGAGGTCATGTTCCTGAGAAACACTTTGGCTGGCAAGACCGTTGTGGGAAACTGGGGGTTAGGGGAAATGCAGCCACTGTTAACACTCATCAAAATAAAAAGCATTTAAAAGTAATACGTGTTCAGGCTGTATACAAATTAAAACAATAAATTCACCAGTTTTCTTATCTACCCTTAAAATAACAGATTGCTGAGATTGTCTATGTTGATGACCTGACACTGATGATAATGATTACACTCACCATCTTCCTGCACTACCAGTTTTTTACATGCACACAAATTAAAAACCATAGACACAAAACCAAATCCTGCATGTGGCAAAATCAACTAAAATGTATAACAGCAGATAACTGAAATCCACAGTTTATAAAACTGCAGTTGGCAAAGGACTACTGTACACAAAAACATAAAACCAGATCAGCATGTGAGATTTGAGATTCTCATGGTGATGTACTTCTAGTCTGTGTGCTATATGGCCTTGTAGGTAGATACCAGTGTTTCAGAGAAACATTGTCTCCATCTTCACGGCTTCAGTTTAATATATACTTACTTACTTACAAGTCCACATAGTGTCACAACCCATTAGAACATTGACAAAGTCATTATATTGGCATTAGTAGTATTCATCCTTGGGTTCTGGTATCACAGTGTTAAGTAGGTAGTTAGTTTTACAGTTATATTATGCATAACTCTCTTTGTATTTCATAAAATGTTAACTACATCAGAAATAGTTTTTGAATACAAGTTTGCTAAGGTATGGTTATAATGGTCTCACTACGTAAACAGTGACAAACACAGAATTACACAAGATTACAAACATATTCTTCTCTAGAATAATAATGTCTTTTGGGACATGCCCTGTCAGAACCTGAAATCTCACACATTCTTTTCTACATTACATTCCAATAAACATCTGATGGTATCATTCCCTTACTTGTTGTTTAAGTGGGTAGAGATAATTTCTGGTAAAGCGAGAAGAAAATTCGGCTTCCCTCTCACGTCGCCTCAGAAAGTCCTGGATGCCATCTGGTTCAGGAATCTTGCCATAGAGGTGGAGTATGCCATCAAAAGCTGCATCCATCTTTTTCCATATAATTCTAATTTTTTGTGACTGAATACTTTCCTTATTTGTTCCACAGTGGTGCAGTTTGGGAACAGCTGGTTGTGATACATGATATGAAGTTTTTTCAGGTAGATAATGTTCATGGTTAGATTTGGGCTTGTCTGATCTGTAACTTTTGTTCATATCAAATGACCACTGTTGATAAATACATTCTGTACCATTCAGCATAGAGTACTGGCTGTCTGGCAAACAAAGAGGCTCTTCCTGAATAGGTTCTAATAATGTATTATTATTGTGGTTAATATATTTGGTTTCTGATAAGGTCTCTACCATTTGTAGATGCTCCTTGTTGGGTTTATGTAAGAATGAAACAATATCTTCCCTTCCATGTACGTCTTTTTTTGCCATATCATCCAAAACATCTAACATTGTTCTCCTATATGTTTTTGAAACAGCCTTCAAGGAAACTGCATCATAATGTTCTTGGCAATCTTGCATATGTCCATACCCAGGCAGATCCAGATCTGCATTATAAAACTTTTTAGGGTCATTCTGCATTGCTTTACTTAAGACTGATGGCATTACAGATTCAGAGTATTTATTACATTTGCATTCCTTCTTCCTTTCTCTTAAAAACTCTAACCATTCTTTATCTTCATGTTTTTTCTTCTTCTTTCTTTTAACATATTTAACAATTTGTTCAAACTCATCTTCAGGAACATACTAAAAATCATAAAATTATAGGATAGTGTATTAAAATGTAATGTAATATATATAACATATTTACTCATTGAGATACTGATGATTTTGTTTACTCAAAATCTCACTATAAAATCAATTGAAAGACCCCAAAATATATTCTCAAAATTTGCAGAACATTTCTGTTTAAGGATACTACATCTGTTTCCCAATAAGTAATCTTCTTTGACTTATGCCAAAAAAGTTTCTTACTAGTCAAAGCATGCAAATGGAAAACATTTTAATGAGCACAAAACTACAACCTGCTAGTGAAATGGAAGAATCAAATACCCTTTTCTATCAGTAACAGTGCAAACTGTGTATGTTTGAACACTTTGTGCACAGGTCTGTTGGATCAATAGCCATCTTTATTTTTCTTCTCAAAGAATTTTCCTAATTGTATACAGTACTGCCTCATGAGTGACAGTTGTAGCTTTCCTGCAGTTTATTGTATTTAGGTCATAATGTATGCAGCCTGCACACATGGTAAAGAAATGAGTTAAAATTAGTGCTACCTTCTCTCTAAATATAACCTGGAGTACACTGGTTTATGTAAATAGATTATGGATTCAGTTGCTCAATTCTCTAAAAACAAAAGCCTCCAGAAAATGATTTGTAAGATGAATTATGTGAGGAAAGGATGACAGGTCTATTATATGGAAACTTACTTGAGTCATATTATCCAAATACTGCTAACAAGGGCAGAAAATTCATATTAACCATGTTAGGCCAGCTAACATGGCATTACAAATAAAATTGTATACTGATTTGTTCCACATTATGATCACTGGGACGTATGGGATGCATTTCTATGTGTATCAATGTTCTGTTCCTGATGGTTATATAAGTTTGTTTAAAGTGGTCACAATGGGCTGATAAAATTAAAAACTGTTTTATTAAAACAGATTTGAGGACTTAAACTCGACTTAAACGTAGCAAGAATCCTTGGATGGTGTAACAGCAAAGAATTCCTTGAACTGCTGAATAACTATGTTCAAAGAAGTTACAATGAACGGAACACAGACTTTTCATAAGCCACAATGAACGAACTTGGAACTCCATACAAAAAGGTTCCCAAACAATTTTAGTATAAACCAAAATGTTTTACAGGTATGCTGTATTATAAAACTACGTTACCTTGAATTTACATTCACTTGTTTTACCATCTGATGAATAAATATGGACTGGGGATGCCTTTTCATAAGTAATTGCTATTGGAGGAACCGCATCACAAACATTTCTTGTGTGTACGTATTTAGTTGCTGAAGGTAGTTGATCTTCATCTTTAAACATCTTTTGTAATTCCTTCTAAAGGCAGTTCGACATTAAAATAAATTTAAATCCCTGTTGAAATCTGAACACAGAACACAACATTACAGAATAATCTGACAGTCATCAACGTAAAAATAAACTACACCTATAGTATAATAAGTTTTTGTTGTTACTGTTGGCACATAACCTACAAGCAGGTTACAACCCGATTTGCAGTCAATGGTTTTCGTTCACCATTCTGTGTACAAAAGAAATATCGCAGCCCAGATGAGAACTGTACAAACGGGCATGGACGGTCGTTGAGTGACTACAGCAGGAAAATTTAATATAAGCAGTGTACTCTTTTAATTTTATTACTGTACAGTCCCCTTCGCGATCCCCTGTGCCACGCCTCGTAAATGTTTTATATCAGTAATACGGGCATGGTTGCACAAATTGTTTTGGAGGGTGTACGGCGTGTGAAATAAGTAGCGTGAATTTGTTATTCCACACCGATAAAGTAAATATTAAGTTCCTTCATGTATTTTCGACACATAATATAACGAGTTGCGTACAAGCCGCTTCCTCTCTGCAGCGGAAGGCATGCATGCGCTTCGAGTTGAAACTCGCTGTCTGTATAAAGAGTAGTGATTTATCAGATTTTCACCATACTACAAAAGTTACAATTTTGCTAAAGTCTGAATTCAGGAATGCTTTACCGCAGTATTTAGAAATGCAGCAATTAGCGTCTATTAAGATTAATGATTGTACGTGTGTGAATATATATTTGTGCCATGAAGTAAAAATGAATTATAATTGGATGTTGAAGTAGTATGGGTGCAACAATATGAGACCGTCAGATTCAAGATCAGTGACTGTTCTGCCTGGGACTTCTGGAGAATCCCAACACAGTAAAGAAGTAGTTTTACCACCACTGACATCTCATTATCCACAATGGAGCAGAGGAGGAAAATTAGGAATTGGTCTGTGTCCAAGACCTCTGTCCAATGACAATGAAAATGGTTTGCCTTGTCAACAGAGCAGCCTCAGTGTAAAGGTAAGAGTTGCAGCAAGTACAAAACCATTTAGATATGTAAAGTACAGCTGCCTTGCTACATGCCATGGGTATGTTTGGGTAGGATAGGAGGTATACTCCTACTCATTCTTGGCCTTATCACTAGATGGGGGAGAGTGGGAAAGGACCTCTGAATAGGAGGCTAGATGGGGCCAGGACCTTTCTGGATACAGAAGCTAGAAGAGAAAGTCCTTGTCCTACCACAGATCAAACCGTGGTTGTACAGTCTGTAGTTTGTCACTGTAATGACTGAGCTGTCATGGCTCCTGTGTATGGGCAAGCAAGTAGTACACTGTTTAAATAGAAATAGTATTTTTGGTTTCTGAACAGTTTGTCTTTGGGAGAAACCTATCCATTAACAAAGTTATATGTGAACTTAACACATGAAGTACTGAAGGACTTATATAGCAAAATGCATGTGACGGGAATATTCTGTGACCTTCCGTTCATAAGATGATGCTCACCATATTATGGTATTATGGGATTGATGGGAGGTCTGGAAAATGGTTCTTATCATAACATACAGGCAGAAGTCAGAGTTATAATAAAGTCTGGCACACTTAATACTGCTCGTTAAAATTGGTACAAAGTGAGAAATGGAAACCCACAAGGGTCAATACTTGGCTCTCTCCTTTTTGTAGTATATATTAATGACCTTCCATCCAATATACATGTAGTTTCAAAGCCTGTACTTTTTGCTGTTGATACTAGTATAATAATAATAATAATAATCTTTGAAGCTGATAAAAACTGTCTTGTGTATTTAACAAATGGTATATTTAATTACATGATTTAATGGTTTATAGTTAACAAACTTACCTTGAATTATGACAAAACAGACTTTTTAATGTTAGGTTGACAGTCTGTCTACATAGCAATTTTCTTATTATATGCTCAATGTTTATTAAGTACATACCTGTTATAAATAATTGTAAAGCAATTGCATGGATCTAGGCAAATGTTATCTGTTTCAGATATGTATACAATTTAGCAGTCATTTCTGTTAGTTTCAAGCACTTAAAGAGAACCACCAGAAAATGACCAATTGAGGTCAAATCATATAGTGGGTGTTTATAAACACTGAGCATATAATCAAAAAATTGTTCTGTAGATGGACTGTAAACTCGGCTATCAACATGGGACAGGATGCATACCTCAAAAGACTACTTAACATTTGTGACCATTAACAAACCTCTGACTGATAGGAATATATGCTACTGTTGGGAGGTTAAAACTACGAAGTTCCTTGCCTTACAAATTAATAATCAGTTGAACTGGAAGACTCTCATAGACCAGATATTTCTTAAACTGAGTTCAGCATGCTTTGTATCGAGATCCCATGTCTCATGGATGTTCATTTCAGTAGATAGTCATTATTGCCAGTTTGCCTTCAGGGCTTTTAGAGTGAAGTGTATGAAATAGATAATCATACTTTTAGTTAAATGTTGTGTGTTTGTTTAAAACAGATGAGGAAAGGTTTAAAATCATGAAAGATAAAAGTGATTATGTTGCTGGAAAATATTGTGGATTAAAATATTTTATGAGGAATGTGGTTTGTTAACAGATAAATCCAGCAATTGTTTGATGGTTTTGGTCATGATTATCTGAATGAAATTGGCAGATTCACCTCCATCTGGTGCTGTGGATAAGAATGCCTGAAAATTTAGCTCTGTGCACCCATGTATATGTGGTTTGCTGTTTAAGCACAGAGGCAATAAATACTTTACAGTTGTATCAGATATCCATATTTACTAATTTGGGCATATGTTATGGAGTGGTTCATGGAAGGTTATGTGTCTAGATATTGGATTTTTTGTCAGTCATACAAAGAAATATTGATCAGTATTGTGGTTCAGACACATTTTCCTGTTACTTGTTGCTTTTCCAGAATTATGAAAAGGATACTTAGGTATCATTTTGAATGTAAATTATTGCAATAAACTATGACTTTTTTGTGTCATTAATGTTTAGGAAAATGGGATACTTGTGCAGAGGTAACAAGAGAGCAGTTTGAAGAACAGTAATAACATTTTTTAAAACAAATAGTCCTTATTAAGTTTTTTATTCTGTCCTGTTACTTTTAATTCATCCTGTGTAAAGTTTGATATAATTTGTATTTTCAATACTGTATTTGGATACTGCAGTTTCTCTGCTTGTAAACATACCATAAATATCCATTTTTAAGTGTTCAGTACGTAGTAAGTAGGATTTAATGTTAAACAGATTTTTTTTCAATGCACACCATTTTTTGTAAAGGCTGCTGTAGTGCTTTAATTAACTAGGCCTATTCAGTATATGTAATTGCTAGACAATAATAACACTGTATGCACATTTTTAATATTCTAACACATAACCACTCAAAAAATAGTTCCTCATGCTGTTGCGTTTCTGTCTTGTTTGTGTAATATTCCAATTTAAATCTTGATTTGTAATTGCAATTGTGGCCATAATAATCAAACTGACATGGAAAGTGAACTGGTACCCAAAATTTACTGTGTGAACTGCTATCTGGTGGTAGTTCATGATTCTACTCTGTGGATTCCAAATAATCAATAGTGAAGTCTTTGCAGTGGTGTACAGACATATGGTAGCCATTACAATGAGTATTTAGAGCAGACTAGTTCTGTTTATTGAGAGAAACTGGAACTACAGAAGATTTATAATGCATTTCCTATGTGAACTGTAATTTTTACATTTAGTAACCAATAAATATATATCAGTTTGTGTTTAGGTTTAGTAAACAGTCCAGGATTGGCAGGGTTTTTAATGTTTTTTCCAAGTACAATATTATACATGTGTTATTTGTGAAGGCTATAAACCTGTTTGCACTCAAGGTGGTCTGAGCCTGAATGTTGTTATGAGTCATTCATAAACAAGGTGGGAGGTGTGGTGTACTCATTGCCACAGTTGGAAAGTGACTAAGCTGTCACAGCATCTCAGTCAACCACTTCAGTATTCACTGTCATCTAGAAACAAATCTTAACATCATGGCATCTAAAGTTCTGGTGAAGATTCCAACTGTGCCATTCTCTCAAGTGAGTTCTGCACTATAGATGTAGTTATTTAAATGCATTATCATTATAGGAGTCAGTGTTTGCTATGCACTTTTCTAAATACAGTGAACTGCCAGTCATTCAGATGAATATGTACTTGAGGTTTGCCACCAATGTGGTGAAAATTTCAAAATAGAACAAGAATACACCAGTTATCTTTAAAAGGTGTTAATAAAAAAACTAAAGTAGGATAATTTACATTGAAACAAATTTCATAATTTTTTATCAGAATGAACATTAAACATTATGGCACTACCAGGGCCTTTCTTCTAATGCTACAGATTGATATGACACACATAAACAGTTTTCTCATAAAACGTAAAAATATAATGTAAATTAGAGAATAACAAAGGTTGACATAAGATGAACTATTTTGAGTCCCTAATTTTATATAATTCCTGACATATACTGTAGAATAGTCAGGGTCACAGCTGAAATAACTCAAAACATTAAACAGTTGTGTATAGTACAACTTGTGTTTTATTGATCTGTACTTAACTATAATGTCGTCCTCAGTGGACTAGTGGTTAGCGTGCTTGACACTGGACCCAAGGTTTGCGGGTTTGAACCTGGCCGAGGTCATTGGATTTTTAAGGGTGATAAAAATCCATAGCACAACTTCCTTCAGTGTGGTAGTAAAGCCGGCAGTCCCATGTCGTAGATTTATGGCATGTAAAAGAACCTTATGAACATGAATGTTAAATGTTATGCTTTCAAAAAGTTTATGGTATATGTAAGTCCATGTGATAAATCCTTGTTAAATTGAGCATGGTCTTTGGCCTTCAATTTGAAATTAAAGTTGTCTAAAACTAGGTATGTATTAAATTACAAATCATAAAACTCATTATGTTTTTTTAATAATTATAGAAGATGGATTTCTGTATAAAACCAGTTTGGCCTTTTAATATCTCTTGATTTTAGTTCTCATATGAAGTCCCAAGAGTAGCTTTTGGATGAAAGTGTTACTAGAACAAACAGTTTTTATAAAAATTGGGCTAGTGCCTTTTTGCTACCCTAACCTTATTAATGTTATTGTAATCCTTGAGTGTCTTGACAAATCAATTGTTTTGTGTCTTTTTAGGTTAACAAGAAAGGTCCTGATCTGTCATTAGTGGGAAGATCAGAAGGTCTTGTGATGGCACCAGCTGATCCCCTCTTGCGAATTACACAACTTGAACAGAACATCAGATTTCTTCAAGACCAACACAAACTCATGTTGACTAGTCTTCACCAAGAAGTGGAACAGTTAAGACAAGCAAACAGAGGTACACATCATTATGATATTATATTATAACTTATATGACTCGGATCCATTAGACTGATCAGTGACAGGTTCTTCCCACATCTGCACCCTGTTAGTGTTCATTACGATCATGTTATTTTAAATATGATCCTACATCATTGGTGTATGATGAGAAGTGCTTGTGTCAGAACAATTGACTGTTGACATAAGCCCTTCATAATGATTGCCAAAGATATAACCATAAAACTTGACATACCATTATTACACAGACCAATAGAAGATGAAATCTGTGAGTTGTATAAATTATTTAGTTGTTCCTTATGTAATTAATAGTGTTTAAAATGTTCTCCTCAGCACCATATTCTCAAACATCCTCAGTCTGTGTTCTGTTTGCATGAAGGAACAAGTATCACCCTACATAAAAGAGGTTAATTTGTAGTTTTGTATATTTTAATCCTTGTTTTTAGTCAGCAGACAGGAAATCAAAACAATCCAAACTGCATGATAGTAAGCATTCCCCAAATGTAATCAGTCTGCTCTTGAATTCTTTATGAATGCAATTTTGATTTATCATCATTCCAAAATATTTGATCTTAGACACATTTTCTAAGGATGTATTAGTTATTTTTGTATCATGTTTATGCCCTGCTATGAATGTATACTTAGTTTTCTCTGTGTTTACTTCAAGACCAACCTCTTTACTAGCACCTGATAGAACTTAGGTGTTTTTCTTTATGATATTTATATTTATGTTCGCTGTAGACCAAAAGCTGATGTATCCTATTTAGTTCCATTTCCTCCTTGATTTCTTGTACTTCCCTAGTAGTGTGTTCTAAATGAAAGTTCAAAGGCCATTGGTTATACAACATCTTGTTTCAGACCATTCTGATTCATAAGTGCACACTATTTCATCTTTGTTGGATCCAATTATTTACTTTCATTTTGTTGTTTCCCTCAAAGTAATAGTACAAGTCTCACAACTATACAAAGCATTTTGTCTTTTCTCTTTTTGTAGGGATGTAACTAAATTAATGTAGAGACTTATAATTTTAGATCTGCAGTTCCAGCTTGTGTTTTCCAAAAGTGGATTTATTCAGAGTAGTCCATCACCTTCATCCCCTGAAGATGAGAGTAAACCAAAGGTAATAGTAAGTGAAATATGAAATCATTTTTGTCTATTTTTTGTTACATCTAGTGTCAATATAAATAATACAAATGCAGCATTCTATTTTTCTTGTCTTGTCTGCAGATAATATTAAGTCCAAAGCAACTGAATATGACTTCACTGCAAGTTGAGATCTTGGAAAAGGAAATTTCAGAATTAAAGGCAGCTCTTCAAGAAGCCAAGACCAAGAATGTGTATCTCACTGGAATTGTTGAAGAGCAGAAAAAGTATAGTTATTCTTAGTTTTAGCTGAGTGATGAATATGCCAAGTGGCATTATCCCTAAGACTACCAGTATGGGGATTTGATTTATTGTTACGTCATATACTTGGCATTTAACTCTTTTATGGCCATGGCACAAGTCTGTGTGTCTAGATGTGATATGTTTCTCACATTATATTGCAATTGGCTGTTGGTTGGATTGAGTAAGTTAGAAAATATATGCATAACAAAACAGTTCTATCACATTTACTTTATCATTGTTTCTAGATTTTCAGTGTGTGAATACTAACTCTCAGTTCTGTCTTATAAACATCATAAAACAAACAAAGCAGATGAACAGAAATCTCCAATATGAAATTTGATCAGAATCAGTCTTAACTCTTCTGGAGTTATGAGATGACACAGCATAAAAATTCTTGTTTTGAAAAGCATAAGACATATGGAAAAGTGTATTGCACTTAAAATGTGTGCTTTATTCTTCTCTCCCACATTTTATTGAAAGTTGTTTGCTTTGATAAATATTTAGTAAGTTACACTTGAGGTATGTGCAGAAATGCATGAAGGTTTTCATGTAAAGTGTCTGTTACTTCCAATAAGAAATGTCATGGGGAAACCATTCAGTGATTCTTGAGGTACTGCATATGGACAGACAGATTGATGTGCTGAAGGTAATATGCACATTTTTGCAGCTTCATTGTGAACACGCCTAAAGATTATCAATGCTTATGTCACATTGGGGAGAAAACTTCAGCAATAGATACCAGTATCTTTGGGCCACTTTTAAAACTATTAGTTCAAGGTCTGTTCCAACAGATGGCACTAATGCTTTAACAAAATTGAAATATTTTCTATTAATCTAATTGTATCATTGTAGCACAGGCACAAGAATATTTAATTTAACTAACAAATTTTCTTGCTGAATCCTTTGAAATGCTCCATTCTGAGATAGTGATACTATTAATATGATTATTAAAGGGTAAATGATACATTTTTTTAATATGCTGTTTAAATTGACATGGGAGGATAAGCTGTTCAGGTTGAAACCCGACCAACAAAAGTTTAAGTTGTATAATAGCACATACTAGAGATGAGGTTGCAATAGGCTACATAGGTGGGTTTTAAGGGGGAGACAATAACTGCCACAGAATTTAGAAAGAAAACCATTTTGAAAGCAGTCACTTAGATGACTAAGAAAATGGAGTAATATTAAGACATATCTTGGGAACTAGGGTTTGAATATGGGAGGTGGTCTGCTATTGTTTAGAATTACACACTTTATATTATACAAACACATAAACATATTACACTGTTTCAGTTTTGGTGTACTGGTCAGTATGAAAAAATTGGGCAGTTGAAGGGGGGGCTGTTACATTTAGATAGTAGAGCACTGACTGTCAAAAAAATAATATGTTGTAAGATTTGAGGTTTCCACAGTGGTGAGTCTGAAGATTGCTGTCTTTTGGGTTATTGTGCCATGTAGTCTGGTAGATATCCACCAACGTTTTGGAGGTCATACAGCCTCCATCATCAGGGCAATGAATGTGCCAATTGAGTGGAAAGGGCTAGGTTTATAGGGACCAGATAATAACCGGAGTAGTGTGATCCTAGCCAATGGGAGCTGGTGTCAAATCAGGCGTATGACCTCTGAAACGGTGGAAATCTACCAGACAACAATGCACAATAATCCAGAAGATAGCAATCTTCAAAGAATATATTATTATTAAGGTGAATATAAACTTCAAACAAATGAATGAATATACTTGTCTTACTATCATAGAAGAAAATGTTCTTGCATCACAGCTCAGTGTGAGAAAAGAGAAACAGAAAATTCTCCTTCATGCAGGTGGCACTGTTGGAAGTAAAATCCTATAAGACAGAGAAATATTTTCTTAATATTGGATGCATTATAATAAAGGGTGGTTTCCATTTACTTCTTAATATGTTGAAAATTGTACACTGTAAACTGTAACACCATTTTTTGCATTACACTGACACCAGAGAAAAGTGATATGATGATGCTGTTAACTGTGGTATAGGGGGCAGCATCATCATATCATAATCTTATTTTCTCTGGTTTCAGTATCTATGTGTTGCTATGTAGGAAGCTCGAGAGGCTTGAATGTAGAAGAAAAGAATTGGAAGCGGTTGGGAATAAGATAACACCAGGAATGAAATTGGATGCTCAGAATCAAGCTGGTACATCCATGACTAATGACAGTACCATCTCCCAAGAAGTACTGGATGAACAGACCTTGGCAGTGAAACTTGAAGAGGCAGAGAAAATTATAAGACGTCTTCGCCGAGAAAATGAAGAGAACAGGAGAGAAGTAAGTGTGATTGAATGCGTAGTTTGCTTTAAGTGTTAATATGTCAGAATGTTTATATGAGCCAAAAAAATATAAGCACTATGTTTCTAGATATTCTGTTCAAAATAAGTCAGAACAAGACACTACATAAACTAAATTTCTCATTGTTACAGAACTGAGAATTGCATCACTAATGACACATATTCATACCATTGGATCCTTTCCTGAATCAGTGTAATGGTGGTCAATTCCTTGTAACAGTATTTTCATAAGATCTTTTTTAATTATCCTCCTGGTTAAGCCTTGCCTCACAGGTGGCCACTTGCTATGGAATGTTTCTTTATAGTTGGCAGTAATTCGAGCTAATCTCAGTAAGAGCCTGGGTGGCAGCGGAGGAGGACGTCAACTTGGAGGTGGGGGAGGAAATAGTCATCGTGGAGGTGGCAGCAGTGGCGGTGGAGGCAGTCATCATAGATCTCACAATCAGCAACAGTCACAGTCACAGAGGTTTCCTCCACTCCATACACAGAGCTACTGGCACCATGGGCAGCAGGCTCAACACAGAGGAGGGTAAGGAGACATACCTACAGCATGGCACAGTAGTGTTCAGAAACCAGATGTCGGTAACTATATTTTTGAGACAGATTTGCAAGTCAGCTGTGCTATTAACATTAATGGTAGTGCTGATATAACAAAATCTATATTTTCTAACTGATTTTTGTTAGAAGAAACATTATCTGCTTGCCTATAATCTCATATTCCATTCAGACAATTCATTCCAGAGGTTACTAGTCTCCTTGTTAAATAAGTGCATTTCATTCCATCTCCTTATATATATCTATATATGTGTGTGTGTGTGTGTGTGTGTGTGTGTGTGTGTGTGTGTGTGTGTGTGAAGGTGAGGGCAGTAAGTTTAAAATTGTCCCTGGATCTTGCACAATGTTTAGATTTTCAGTTTGTAACATGGGTTTGGATTCAGATGGTTTCTAACATTTTTCAAGAAAGGAATCATAGGATTTTGTGCAGGAGCCTAAAAAATATATTGGGAGTTTATAAACTTGTCTAACCTCAACTATATATTGATAGTGTAAATTACATATACCTTTCATTTACTGCCATATTATGTAAGTAATGTCAACTTAATATATTTAAGGATTGAGTTTGTGTCACATCGACACTGTGCTAATGGTGGCAGTAATGGTGTTGGACGTCTAGAGAAAGAAACACAGCTAGTGGGGCGTCCTGCCCCATCCCTTCCAAACCTTCGCAACAATGGTACATCAAGTGGGTATGGATTCTCAAATAGTAACAATGGTAACTCTCATCGTCGTGGTGGTCACTTCAATGGTAATGGTAATCATTATTACCGTGGCAGTAAGGATGAGGTTGGAGATGGTGGAAGGAAGTATCGTGGTGGTGGAGGAAGTAGAGGCAGCCGGGAAAGAAAACAATAGTTACTATTATGATATTACAGCTATTTCATACAGCAGCAGGTCACAAAGAACTTTTAATCTAGAAGTTTTTTTTACATACTTTTGTTTAATGTTTATAGCTTCAGGATACATATATTTCTTACAGAATTTGAAGTGTATTAACTTGCCTCAGTCTACTTATTTAGCCCATTTCATCTATGGTATAACTAGGTACTGAAGATCAAGCTTGTTTGCTTTGTAAAGGGCAGTGTAATGTGCAATACAATGCTTAGGGTAGTATTAATTTAAGTCAGAGATTTCTGAATGTGTGATTTCTCTAAAAATACTGTACTATTTTACTTAGTAGTTTGTTAACTTGTACGCTAGGTATTATAAACTGACCATTTAATTTTGACTGTTAATAAGTTGAAGTATGCAGGATATTTTATTTTACACATACAAATCCAATTCTTATGAATTTTCAATAACTAATTTTCATATGTATATATTAATATGTTGAAAGTACAGTATTATATTCCATTTAGTTTACATTCCAAAATTGGTAGAAACATTTATACTTTGAAGTCAGTTATATAATTTTCGCATCTTAACAATGGATATTTAAAAATTAAGATAGGCCCAGTTTTGTTAATATTTGTTTCTTTGAGACATTAAAGAAATAATTCATTGTAATCATAAACGCTTACTGAAGTTGTAGCATTGTTTATACTTTTCAACTTTCTACATATGGCAAAATGTATGTCAGTGTGCAGTACTGTTTCTTAAAAGTCCAGGTAGACATGATTAACTGTGGTAACTGTAGGTTTGGAGGAATGAGTCATCAGAGTACTTACCGAATTTTTCTATTAAGGCAAAGAACTGTACCAGTATAAGAAATGCAGGCAATGAGAGTTGGATTCCAGTACTTTATATTGTGCATCTATTTGTTATAATAATTGTGATTATAATATGATCTTCAGTGCATGAGAAATGGATATAAGCAGCTTGTATCTTAGATTGATAACAAAATATTTAAATAGTTTCCTAGACTTGTTTAAAATTGTTAAATAGCAACTGTGCCAATACCCATTGCATGACACCTGTCAGATATATTCAAAAATAAAATATGAACACCATGCACTGGGTTCTCTAACACAGCCAGTGGACTTTGGCTCCATCTAGCTTTATAGTATTTGAACTTACTCTGAATGATTCACTTGGAAAAAGCGTAAGTTGCAAGTACTCTCAAACTACATACAGAAATGGGGCTTGGACTGGGGAAATAAACAGTACTTTGTTACATTTTATCTGCTAGACATTTTATGTGGATGTATAGAATAAATATTCATAGCAAGTCAGAATTTGGTTGAAGTACCATAGATATAAACAAATTAATATGATTTTTTCCAGGTCAGAAACAAATAATTTTATTATTTCCAGTTGAATTTGTAAAATTGTGTGTATAGAGATGTTTTAACCTTTTCTAGAGATCAAGGAACTACTCTAATAAATTACATGACAGAACAAACAAAAATGTTTCAGCACTTTCAAATTCAGTTAAGACTTTGATGATTACTTTAATGAACAAAATTTCATAATTATGTAATGTTTTAGTGTCAGAACACAAGACTTTTCATCATAATGTGTATGCATGTGTGTGTATACACACACACCAGAGCTGTTCATAAAGTTAACCCTCTTCCTGCCAAGATTAATGCTATACCTTATGCAGGTATTAAAAACCTATTCTTTTGTTCACTCTTTACTGCAGTTTTGCCTACAGCCAGTGTAACCAAGATGAACAAAATGTTGTGTTGAAAATCAGATTTGTTTCAGAGTTACATTATCTAATTGTTTTAACTAGACATAATTAAGGAAGATCTGGCTGAACTGGCCTCTTCACCTCAGGTAGGTCATTGGTAAGTAGAGGGGTGATATACATACAGTTCTTAATACACAGATATAGGCCATTAACTCATAAACCATTGTGATACAGAATCCAGTTACCAAGTAAGATTTATAATTAATAAAGTTAATTGTATTTGTAACTGATGTAATGCAAATTCATCTTTTCATGAAAGGGTTTTGCCAGTGCCTGCAAAACATGTACTCACAGATTGCTAATAAACTGCAAACTTGCTTGTAAGAATATGCTGTTGAGAATAAGATGACATAGTGAGCGAAAGATGTGTTTATCTGTGTTGGTAAGGTTATTAAGATGTGACCTGTTTCCTGTGAATTTATGTTCAGGAAGGGTAAGTTAATTCATTATAAAGTAAGTAGTTCTTGAATGATGTCTCCAAAATTTAACCTGTTAACAGTACTTGTAATATTTCTGTATAAAAAGAATATTCCATAAGACTTCAAACATTCAGTTGTATGATTACATAATCTTCAAATGTCAACAGTTATGCAGGTTTCAAAATTCCACAGAGTGCTTACAAAGTCCCATTACCACCTATGTAAACATCAGAGAAGTATTTCAATTATATCAGAAGGGCACCATTGTCACAGCATTCAATGTGATATGCAATTTACCAGAGATGACCATTTTAAAATATACTGGCTTGTTCTCCAATTCATTGTGGTAATTGGAATTGTTACTCCAAATGTAAACAATACCTTCTGTTCAACTTTGGAACATTTAACTGAAAAAAAATTACTTTGCCATCTTAGGGAGCAATGATGATTATGTGAAGAAAATATTCATAACAGTTTGGCATTGTCAGACATACTGATAATTGATGCTAAATTAATGGATAAAGGTTGGTCAGTACTCTTTAAGAACAAGGTTTATTTCATGTGATTTTGCAATTGCTTCTATATTTCAAGTTTGATGATCTTTTCTTTAAAGCCTTTTGTGGTGTTCTCAGGGCAGATGCAGTGACAATATTCTTTCCTGTTCAATGACCTTCCACTTGGCTCAAGTTTGATATTTTGAAAAACCTGTATTCCTACCTCAGTATTGTCACTTTAGGCAGAGCACCATTATGAAAACTTGCTGAAATTTATTATGAATTTTGGGCATTTTCTCTGTATATGGTCTTTCATGAACTCAATACCATTCATTGTTCGATCCTTGTTCACTTGTGTAGCATTTTACCTGTAAAACAACATATTTTTAACCCACAAAAGAAATAAACAAATTAGACAAAAAAAGGTTGACAGTGGAAACACGGTTCCGGAGAATCTGACGTAAATACGTCTCAGTAATGTAATGTAATAATTCTTATATAAGATAAGTACTTGTGATATTCTAACACGTTTTTACCAGCACAAAATTATCTAGTCTACGATGCACTTCTTCTACAAGCGATTCACAGCTCAGCTCTTTCCGCAATAACGAAACCGAATTGTTGACGGCAGTAATGTAACACAACAATGCCAAGTAAACTGATGACGCAACAATTAGTTTCTTATGTAACATAACAATACACGCAGGAGTTCATATAAAAGCTGACCATTGTTGTCGGTCCATATTTATACATTGTTGATATGGATCTTACACAACTTCGTTAGACATCTTTGCCGAATGACCCTTCCGTATAGACGTATTTACGTTTATGATCACAGATTGAAATAACAGTACTCTCTAAAGTTGGAATAATCTGTGATCATCTGTAGTAAAGGTCGCCGCCATATTGGTTATTTTACGGGACGGAAGCATCTATAGAAGTAGCCTGTAATTAGGCACATTTTCTGTACTACTGCCGAACCTGAAACGAATTTACCCCTAATTTATATAAATCGTACTCTCCATAAAATAAATGACCGTGGTTTAACTATATGTGCATAAATGCTGTTCTGTAAGTTAGCTGACTTGGCACATGCTAATGAATAAATTATTTTAGAGATTGAAATTTGCAGTCGTTATTGTTATTTATGAGAGTATTGTTTTTAAAACGCCTTGTTTGGCCTCTAGTGCACGTTTCTTGCTTTTTAGGGAAGGCTACGTAAGAATTTGACTTTCCTGTAAGGATGGCGGACTTCTTGGACTCCGAAGCTGAGGAGAGTGAGGTATGTTGCAAGAATTGTTATAGGGGAACTGTAACTGCATGTAAAATTTTGTACTACATATTTTGTTCCCAAAGATATTTACTTTTCATAAGAACCATTGAATTGCCCATTTTGTAAAAAGAATTAATTTGTTTGAGAAAGGAAGCAGTGCTTCTTTACTTTGGTAATAAATGTATGGATTAAATGAAATCCGGATAATAGTGATTGAGGTTCTGGTGTAGGTTCATTTATCAAGAAATACCTGCATTGAGGGCATATGGTTGATGAAGAGTTATTGCTATTACATATTAGTGCCACTTGAATTGAAATTTACAGTTTTGGCTGTGAAGAAGTAAAACTGTTTGGCCTCCATTCAATACTGTTCAAATTCTGTTAAGTTAGGTGTACTCTTTGGCTAGTATTGAAAGTAACATTAAAAGTGAAGGCTTTTGTAAATGTAATATTTAAGCACATTTTACAAGTTTGTCTTCCATGTTTGTTAAATTAAAAACTGTATTGAACGTGAGAGATTGTTAATTGTTACTGTAGGCATTGAATGTAATGTGATATTTATGATCAGTGATTTGGAAGGGGCAGAGAAATATGTTGTGGCCTGCTTTGATAAAGTATTAGTAAGGTAGTCTGGTCTAAAGTTTTAGCTTTACCAGCTAGATTCCTATCTTACTATTTGCCTCAGGTGTGTACCTCTGTCTTCCAATTTTTAGCTGTGGTTGATAGTTTTCAACCAACCATGTCAATATGGGCTGTTCTTTCACTTAACATGCAAGCAAGTAGCATGTTTACACTTATATTCATAATACAATGTATAAGGGACATATATTTTTCTTTCGTAGGATGAGGAAGTTGACTATGGTAAAAAGCCTGCAAAGCGCATCAAGACTGTGGACAGTGAGGAGGAGGAAGAAGGTAACAACAGTAACTTATATTACAATATTTCCATATTTATCTCAAGCATCAGAACATTAAATTCATAATGAAGTTTCATGCAATTAGAAAGAGACTGGAAAAATATGTGTTTAAAGCCCTTGTAAAGCATTTTATAATGTTTTAAGATTTTATCAAGAATTGTTTATTATGCTCCGAAACATATAAAACAGTAAGATTTGAGGTTTTCGCAGCAGTGAGTACAAAGCTGTCTTTTAGGTTGTAGCGCCATGAGATAGCAGTGTGGCAGAGTTGCAAATTTATCATGGGTAGAACATGCTATTGGAATTTACCTCATATTTAATGTAATTTGAGTACTGTCTGTAACATTTTGTTGATTTGATAAATTCATCAGTATATAAGCAGATGATTTGATAATAGTGAAGCCAGTAATTACTTGAGTACTTTACTTCCTAACCAATATTCAGCAGAAGCTTTACAAGTGTAGATTACAGAATAGCTATTTGAACATTCCTGTAACAATTCCTAAGAAACCTAGCATGCATTACTTACATTACCTGTGTAGATTGTCTGTTGTCTTGCTTAGGTACCAGTAAAAACAACTTTTTATTGGCATAGTGAACTGTAGTTTTTATTTCTTATGTAATCAACTCCATGGAAAAATACTTTCTGAGAAGCTGGTAGTAGGTTAGATGGTCAAGTTCCCCACATTTTATGGAGTCAAAACATTATCATGTCCACAGGAATCCACCTCTCGTCCATATCTTGAAACAAATAAATGTAGTCGACATCCTCCAATGTTTTTCCGAAAGATCCACTTTAATATATGTTGATTGACACTGTGTAGTCTGAGCTACTAAAGTAAGTGTCATTAAACTAAAAAAATAATATGCTAAGTTTTCATAGTAGCATCTTCCCTTCAGGCTGTTAAAGCAGAATTTTTGTCAAAATTTCTCGTCACACATTCCATTCTCCTTGAGTTGGTCATCCTAACAATATGTGATGAAAAGTATAATTGATGAAGCTCTTCATTGTGTAATTTTATCCACCTTCTGTCACTTCATCTCTCTTAAGTCCTAACATTCTTTCAGTACCTTATTCCTAAACACTCTTAGTCTGTGTTCTCTTGAAGTGAGGGGCCAAGTTATACACCAGTACAAATGAAGGTAAAATCATATTGTTGTGTATTTTAATTTTCAGATTTTTAGGAATCATCCAGGAAGACAAAAGATGTGGAAGCAAGCATTCCTCAAATCTGATATGCTCTTAATTTCATCATGAACATACTTTTGATTAGTTGATTTCAGTCCTAATTTTTTTAACTTTGCCATATTTTGAAGGACTAGTTATTTTTAAAGTAGTGAAACAAAGGCTGTGTTATATTCAGGTATTAATTCCAGAAGAAATTATAAGAACACTGTAATAATGTATGTTGTAAGCTGCTTATTGAGATATTGTAAGAGCAAAATAATTGTTATTATTATTATTATTAAGATGGAGAAGACTGTTGTTCTCAGCTAACTACCTATATAACTGACAATACGGAATAACTCTCCTTTGTAAAAATAATTTTTATCTTACAATGTTTCAACAAGTAAGCAGCTTATGAAATAGATTATTATAGAATGTTTACAGGTTTACTAAATAAATTCCTAAATGTAAGTCTTTTTCTCCCAACTTTCAATGTATGGTAAGATAGAAGGCTGCTGATGACAAACACTGCGCAAATTTGAAGAACTTGCAGCAGCTCCAGATAGCCATGAAGGTAGTCTGTTGAGCTCTAGTGGGTTCACTGTCAATAAATGTGCCTGAGGCTGATCATTATTAAAATTGGGTTCAGATTGTATTGTGTATTTCTTTGCTTACAGTCAAGTTTTAAGTATTCTGAAATAATGAAAGTATGTTTTACATTGTTCTTGTGTCTGTATGATATTAAATTTGTAGAGAGGGGTTGAACCTTGATTTATTTAATATGTTTTATAGATGATGAAGAAAAGCTCAGAGAAGAATTGAAAGATTTAATTGATGATGCTCCAATTGAGGAAAGTGATGGTGAAGATTCAGATGCTTCAAGGCAAAGTAAAAAAGAAAAGAGTGATGATGAATTTGATGACAGGTTGGAAGATGAGGATTATGATTTGATTGAGGAGAACTTAGGTGTCAAAGTAGAAAGGGTAAGCTTTACACATAAAATGCATTTTTGCTTTTTTATTGTCATGAAATTAATAAGAAAATTTCTCATCACCTTTTCATTATTTTTATTTGAAAGAAAATTCCTTTAATAAAAGTTGTATAATTATGTTGAATTCAAAATCCAGTTTCTAATCAATATTAGAGTTGTTTCTTCCTAACAAATTTCCTTGCTGCTGTGTTTGTTTTGAATATGGTGATTTCAGGAACAAAGATGTACCACCTCAAAATTACACCTTATCATCTTTTTTTATGTTGCTGAAGAATTGAAAACTCATAGCTTCACTACCCAGTCTGGTGCAGAAAGTGGTATTGATTTTTCTGCAAAGGCAGTACATAAGTATGGTATTGGTTTTTGATGTCATCATCAATTTTTTTTTATAGAAACGGTTTAGACGTCTTCGCCGCATACAAGATGAAGAATCAGAAGAAGAGCAGGATGCAAAGACTGAAGGAGAATTAATTGCAACAGAATTATTTGACACATCAGATAATGTAAGTTATAATGAACAGATGTGTGACTACATTTGCCAGTGGATTTTATTATGGCTTTCTTGAACATATAATTGTTTATGGAATATTATTTTTAGATAACTCTGTCAGAGGATTATGATTTTAACTTCTGTAGTTTATTAACAACAATAGACATCTGCTTGAGGACAATTACATAGAGTAATTTAAAGCTCTAAGGTGTACATACCACCCGAGGGCTTGTCTTGTAGAATTCTGTAGTTTGTTGGTAAAATGAATTTTTTAACAGCCGGTTGAATTTTAGTGTCTCACTGAAATGGTGACCCTTGAATGCCTTCTACAAAGGCCCAAAGATATGAAAATTACAGGGGTTAAGATCTGGACCACACAGGATGTTTCAACATATTGTTTGGCTTCTATGGAATTTTGACTTGAAGCAGGTTCCTGTAGAACCAAAAATTTGAATATTTGTTGTTTTGATGGATTGTATTGAATCTTGATATTTAGTAATCACTTGTGGACAGGTTTCTATTGACTACCTTACATTTTTTGTATTTATGTTTGAAGAGAGAGTTTAAAATAACTGGGGCATCCATAGTTGATTGATGCCTCATTCTCATTATTATATCATGGGACTGAATTGAAGTGTGAGCACACAGTGCTGTGTTGTTGATTGAAGAAAAAAGTAAGACATATGGTGTGGTAGAAGCTCATTGCCCATTTTTGTCAAGGTTGGATTATGGTTTAAAAATTGTTTGCTCTTCTTTGATGAAATTTACAATAATATTATGTTACTTTTACATTGCAATTACTTAGGACATGATTCTTTTACAACTAACATTTTTGTTGTTAAATTACTACTGATACATTCAGTCATTGTTGAATTTCTTCCTGTTCAGTCTTGCAGTTTTTATTTTTCTGAATGTTTTTACAACTCAAAATTGGTGTTCTCTAAAAAGTAGTACAAATATAAACTTATATAAAATAAAATTAGGTGCACATTATTAGTCACAATAAGACCCTCATTTACAGAGATGGAAGTACTCCATGTTTCATACAAGATGTTTGCGTCTACCATGAATCCTTTCAGTGTTAACCAGAGTATGTACTTGGGCTGTAGAGGCTGTCTTCAATGTGTTAGCTTGAGTGTATATCTAAATGTGGTATGAAAAAAGTAAAGCTGTCCCACTGTATTCCATGTAGGTGCTTGGGAATGGGGGGAGGAGTTATAGCTCGTACTCATTCTTGACTTCAGCACTAGATGGGGGTAAGTGGTCAGCGTCATGCCCCACCCTTGCTTTACCCTCTGGAAATGGACCCCGGTACCCATTGTATAGGAGGCTGAGTGGGCCCCACAGCATTTATTTTAATGCTTGTTTACTGGAAATATTATGCATGTATGATCTCACACATTAGTATTGAACACAAAGCATTGCTCTTGAAAATGCTGCCTTTCTGTTTCTTTGTGTATTGCACACTTGTAATCCAGATGTCTCCCAAAAATGTACTTACATTATATGAGCATGTTTTCACATAAGTTTTTTCAGTAAGCTGCAATCAGAAATGTCATAATTCAAATGGGTTTTTATTATGTACTATAACAGTAATGAAAGAATGCATTTAGTTTCGTTACTGGTCGTTTTTTAGAGCTTTATGAACAGTCTTGTAATTTTATTTTACCATATTCATACTATCATCTGCTGACCACCTGTATCAAGGTGAGATAATTGGATACGATCTCTTGCGCTTGTACAGGACTCCACTGTTAGCTTTTTGGTCGGGTGGTTATATATTGTCCAGTGATCGAGACTGGCTCTATCTAAGGGACCCAACAGAGTAGATACCTCTCACCAGAAGACGGAGACAGAACCAGCCTCAGAAATGGCATGGTCTTTAAACAAAAGACGATGGAAAAATCCTGTCAATGAATAATTTTAAGAGTAAAGATGATGCAGAGCATATTGCAATTTGTCTGTGAATGTTACTCACTGAACTCTGTGGTGTCATGGTTCTGTTTTTATTTTCTATTCAAGATGTTCTTTATTGAAATCTTGGACTGGAAATTGGATTCTACTGACCTAGGTTTTCATAGTATTCCATAGTATCTCCTTGCTGGAATAATACACTACAGTAGGTCATGATCATTATACTTTCTTTTATTCTTGTTTCTTTTGTACATTAAACTTTTCAGCACTTCAGCACTTAGAGTGTCCTAGCAAACACTGATTCATAGATATTTTTTGTCTGTGTTGCTAATTGCTTTTTTTTGTTTTTCTCATTTTCACACCACATTACAAGGAGAGAGAGGAAATGGTATGTTATTTTAAATATTTTTTTTTATTTTCTGTAGTTGTAATGCTTCATTACATAAAGCATGAAAGCAGAATTTCATTACCTAATGGTGGGTACATGGATTGGGAAAGCAACTTAATGTATTTGCTGTTTATATATGCGCTCCTCAGTTGCATGAATGGATACACTGGTGTTATCTATAAAAATGGCTACATAATTTTAACTTTAATGATATAACTGAATTTATTTAGGCTTTTTTGACGTAAATACGTCTATTTTAGGGTCAGTGCCATTCGGCAAAAATGTGTAACGAAAATGTGTTACGAAAAAGGGAAACGAAAAGGTGTAACTTCATTGTTATGTTACCTAGGAAAGGTCTTCTGTTTATCAAGAAATAAACAATGGTTACCTACATACTTACCTTACCTTTACTTTACTTTACATTACCTTACCTTACCTTACATTACATTACTTTACCTTACATTACATTACATTATTTTACATTACATTCATCTACCACAGACCCATCTTAAGCGTAACTAATTCAAGTTAAATAAGCAATGTCTTAATCAAACTTTACTCAATTGTAAAGCATGTATGACGTATTTACGTCAAATTCTCCGGAACCGTGGTTCCACTGACAACTTTTTTTAAAGAAGTTAGCAGTATGATATCCAGAAAGAAAGTTCTGGTTTTTACAGCTTTATCATCACTAAAAGTAAGGTATGTTCTGCACCATGACAACACAAGGCTGCACATTAGCCACTAAACAAAGATGTATTTGCAACTTTGGGTAGTATTATGCTGTTACATAATCCAAATGTGTAGTGCAAGAGTGCAATGGAGATATGTTTTTATGGGGCTTTAATTTATGTCTCTTCTGGAATGAATAACTTTTTATATTTAAACTGGAATGACTTCTCCCATAATAATATTGATTAATTTAATAAAATTACATTCAATTATGCTGACATTGTATTTGAATCTAATCATAGCATGCTTCTTGCATGGCTTCCAGATACCTCTTACTTTGCGTGATGTAATAACCTTTGTTGTAAAGAATTCATTAAGTTCATTTTGTGAGACAACTTTTTTAATATTGCCTCATATTAGTTACTGGTATTTGTAGCAGCCAGGCTTGCCTCTTTTTTGTCTAATTTTTTCAGTCACAGACAGAAAAATATCTGTGCTATTGGAGACGAATGTTGTCCTGCACAAATGTTGAAAATTAAATACTCAGGATTTTGTTATATCTTCCAATGTTCTCTAATCTAGTACCATAAGTCCTTTGTGCTGCATGACATTTTGCACAGAATGTAGGGTTTGTTGTAGTAGGTGGTCACATATCTGTGTGGGTATGATGACAGATAGGAACTGGGGTGGAAGGAAAAGTGTTTGACTTTGATACTACTTATTTCAATAATATTGGTGCGTGTGGCAAACCAAGTGGGTGCAAGAGTATCACTTACCAGTGGCACTCAAGAGCATTATGTGAGAAAAAAATTGCTGTTTTTCTGAATTTCCTTTTTTAGTATTTTTTTTGAAACATTGGTTTTAGAGAATGTATGACAAACATTCCTCCTGTATCTGTGAAGGTAAAGCTAAAGCAAAAAGAAATCTGTAGACAAATATGAGAGGTGATTAACATTGCTATTATGGAAGATGAAGGTAATATGAGGCCGTTTACAATTGGAGTTCTACAGGCATGTCCATTAAGCCCAGGATGCTTTCAGAATGTGGAGACAATGTTTACATCCTTCTCCCAATCATGCATTTATTTCACAGATTTTGTGCGCGCACACACACGCACATACCACTCACTGACCAAGTTAACAGGAGGTCCTAGATTTTAACCAGTACATGAACTTAAACACAAACTAGCATTGGCCACATTGCCCCAGTAATAACAAGATCAATTTGATCAGAGGGTTTTAACCTGTGAGCCACATGCAGCCTACTGATGGGTTTTGTGCGGTCCACCTTGTGATGCATACAGTTGAGAAAGTGTCATTAAATAAACTAAGAATAATGTTAGAGGTAGAGGGAAATATAAATATTCAGACTTCGGTACATAGCAGTAATGTTGATACTTGGACATAAAATAAAAGAATTCTTGCTTTTTGCATGTGTGGAATCTAAAGAGGGTGGTACTAAAAGTATTAAAATTGGTAGCTCTGTGACTTTTATGAGGCTTGCTATTTCTGCTAATTATGTGCATGAGTCCAAATTTTATTTTATAAACTTAGCAAGAGACGGTTCAGCACTACATTAAGGAGGAACCTAGAATCCATTTAAAAGAGCCCAATACTCTGTAAAGGAGACTGTTGTCACTGTTTGCCTGTGGAAAGTGGGCAATTATTTCTGGAGTCCTGAATATCACACTAGTGTTTGATCACAGTGACAGTTTAGGAACTCATGGTTGTGTTCATGACAACTGTTTCACAATCTGTCAGGGTGTGGGTGTTTCTGTTTCTGTCATCACCACAGTCCCCCTAGTGCTGGATGAAAGACAGCTAAAGAATTTTGGGAAATAATTCCCACAATGAGGAAATGCCTGATAAAATTATCAAAAGTGTAGTCTAGAGTCATCCTTTTATTGTCCTGTTTATTGACATTATGTGCACTGGGAAATGTGAGTATCAAGGTGTTCTGGATCTCTCATCATGCAGATCCGTAAAGAGCTGAGGCATTTATGTTGAATATGAACAAATGTTGAAAATGGAATTGATACAGAATTGTAAATTTTTGTGCTGTAGACTACTTTTAAAATGTAAAATATGTGTTTCCTTTGATTAAGCAATTTTTAAGTGTTCAGTGGTGTTTAATTATGGACCGACATGTCTTTAAAATATTTAGGAGGAAGAGCGGGCTTCTGAGAAGGGTCATCGTCCTGAAATAGAACGTTTTGATGAGGATGAAGAAGAAGGAGAGTATTCCGACTCTGATGATTTCATAGTTGATGATGATGGGCGACCTATTGCAGACAGACGGAAGAGAAGGAAACCTATATTTACAGATGCGTAAGTAGTAAATTGGAAAGTCAAACCGAATGATGTACTTTTTTATTTTGCTTATGTCTTACAACAGAATAAATGGAGAGTATATTTGGTTGCTGCCTAGTTGGTTAGCTGTGCCAATGATGAGATTGTAACAGTATCTTTCTTACTTAACTACTTACAGGAGATGCTGACAATGTTCCCCATTGGTTCAGATATGTTCCCCACACCTAAACAGATTCTGTCTCACTTACTGGAATTCTCTGGATTTATGGAACACTCCAGATTGAATAATTTCTCTTGGTTCTTCTTTATGTGGAGTGGTGTGAATTGTCCCCATAGATTGAAGATACTAGCTACAGAAATTAAATCTGGCTATTGAATTAAGTGTTGCAGTTACTTCACACCCATTATTTTGTAAGGCTGTAGTTTTAATAATTTTTTAGCAGTCACTACTGATACTCCTGTTTCTTTTACATTATTCAAACATGTCTCTGATATTTTTAGTGCAGATTTTGATTGTGGGGTTTGTTCCCTCTCTCCCACATTCTTAAGCCTGATGATGCTAATTCATTTATGTACCCATTTCAGGGCATTGCAGGAAGCACAAGATATTTTTGGAGTAGACTTTGATTATGGAATTTTGGAGACAATGGATGAAGATGGCTATGAGGAGGAGGAAGAAGAAGAAGATGAATATTTGGATGAAGAAGGAGAAGATGCTGAAAGAAGGTGTTGTAAGCCAAGAATTACTTGATGTGTATGGATGTGCACAATTAAACTGTAACTGATTTTATTTTATAATAGTGAATTAATTTTGTTTCTTCAGGCCACGTCCAAAGAAAACAGCTCGCAAGAAAGCAACAAAGAAATCAATTTTTGAAATATATGAACCAAGTGAGTTGAAGAGAGGACATTTCACTGATCTTGATAATGAGGTAATTATGTTTGATTCACAGTATTTTAAACATTGGACCAAATGTAAGGACAGATAAATACTCGTTACTCACTGTAGAATAGACACCTCACTCAAGTAATTTACCGAACCACAACTCTCCTCCTACTCCATGTCTTGCTGAGATCACAAACCCACCCTCTCTGCCATCATCCATTAACATATTCACCCTACTCTATTTCATCCACTTTCTCCATCACATCCACTTATTTTCTTCTCACCCTCCTGCTCCACAATTCTTCGCCATGCTACTGTTTTCTGCTCACCATACTCACTCGCCTACTGATTCTCATTCTTTTACTTCCTACTTATTCCTCACTCATAATAACACATACTGAAATATTGCTTCATCAAATTCTTCAGCTGTTGTAGATTGAATTTGAAGAAGAAAAGTTAGTACACTCTGGATTCAATAAGTGACCCATCACAGTAATGTTTTCCTATAGCATTCTAACTTTGCCAGTTAGGGTACGATGGGTTCAAGGTCCCAGCTGCACAGATTTTGATAAGGTTTCTAGATTTAAAATTGTGAACTTGTATAGTAGTATTAAATTATTTTATTTACATTCACGAAAAATGTGAAGACACTTGCACATGATAAAAAGTTACTGGTACACAATAATGCTTGTGTTTGTATGTATTGAAATCAGATCAGAAACACAGACATTCCAGAGCGAATGCAGCTTCGTGACTTTCCAGTTACTGCAGTTCCTGAAGGCTCTGATGAATTGGATGAAGAAGCAGAATGGATATATAAGCAGGCATTCTGTAAACCAACAATCTCCAACCAGGTGAGTACTTCGGAATAGCTCTAAACTCACACATATAGCAGTTTCTTCTTTTCCAGTGTTATAACCCGTCTTCTTAGATTAAGATGTCAGCTGTTTGGTGAGTCTTTCTGTGTAAGAAAGCATGTTGTTTAATGGCTAAGTAAATGTTTTATGTATATTACATTAGGTGCCAGAAGTGAGGTATTTCAAATCCAGATATATTTTACACCAACATAAATCTGTGACACATTTATGTTCACCATCTGTAATGTTATTGGATTCAATTCAATTCAATTAATATATTTACGTGTTTGCCAACAGCAAGAAGCCAATAACAGGCAAACACTGATAATACATACAATAATAGTGAAATAATAATGAATAATATTACACAAATGGATTAACTAAACTTATACATGTACAGTATTAAATGTAACTGCCAAGTACAGGCAAACCCAAAATAGAAACAATATTAACACAGAGCAAAAAATGAAGAAATATAAATAAAAACAAATAATCCACCTAGGGAACACTAATATAATTGTAAAACTTTAAAGAATATAAAAAAACAGAAAACGATGCTAGATCATCTAGCAAGACAACCTATCTAGATCATTTCCCTTGTTGAGAACGTTCGCTCAAGGGAGACAATGTTTATGCTAAATACATCCAAAAATTTACATATGTCATTTGCAGTGGTGACGCACCTGGCTGAAGGACTATGTCTTATCATAATGGTACTGTTAATTTTATTCTATTTTCCTAGGAATTATATAACAAATGGAACTAGTGTCTTTGATTCTAATAGTACCTTTTTCATGTGGATGGTAAAATTGTACCAGTACCTAAGCACCACAACATATACAGTCCACAAACCAAGAGAAAAGCCCTGCCAGGAATTCGATATACACGCATGCGCAAGATTTCGCTGTGAGTGACGACCCATCCTAAAAGCATTCGTTCCACAACCACTGAACGAACAATAGACATCAGGCTTTCATGTGTTCTGATGGGTATAGCTTTAAGATTACCTCACAGTGGCACAGTGATTTAATCTAGAATATTATCACAACACCCACAGAACACATTAGAGGTGCACTGACTATACACTACTCTTAACTGCTTGATGTTTTCAGTCTGTGTGTAGTAGTGTAAAACTCTGATGTATCACACTTCCTACCAATAACAGCCCTCTAGTCCACTTGATAGTAAACATTCCTCCTGCACCGCCCCAGAAATGATTTCCCCCCGCAGGGCTTTTCTCCTGGTCTGTGGACAGTAGTTCTATCAGGAGAGTAAAGTTAGAAACCCACTCATTTTTGGCATTAGGTGGGTGTGAGTTATCATTGTCACACTCCAGCCCGTTTGGGAAATAGGCTAATGAGTTAGGCTGGCTGGTTCCCAGAGCCTCTGTTGATGTGTTAATAGAAGATAAATATGCCTCTTTCAAGATTTATAACTTGGTTACTCAGCCTGTAATCAGTCTACTGACTGAGCTGCCCCTCATACAGGTTTGTCCTGTGGATTTACAGATGGTTTTTAAATTTTGAGACACTTTTTTTTGTTCAGCTTAGTGAGTAGTTACAAAAATTTACATCCTCTATACTTATAATTTTGATAGAAGCTTCTTCATACTGAGTATTACTGCTATTCTTAATATTAGATCTTGGTACCACACATAACTAGCAGTGTGGAGGTAATGGAAGAACTGATGTTTTATGTTTATATGTGCACAGTACCTTCCCTTTGCCACATGCTGACTGCTTGCAAGATGTTTGGTGACTCTATGTAATACTGTCTCAACAGCTGTGTATAAAATTCCAGCATTTCAGAAATTGTGTGAGACTAGGTTTTCAAGTCTGTCCACGTTCTTTTTTGGAGTTGTCTGGGTAGAGCTGTATATCCTAATAATAACATTTACTAGTGTTTTGAAGGAACATGCTGTCTTTTTCTTTGTTGATTTGATCCCGAAGAAGGAGATATTATGTTCCTCAGAAATGGGTTTCAGAACTTCCTTCTGTTTCGATTATTGAGAAACGTGTGAAGCATTTCGCCTGTGTGTTGAGTATCCTGTGATGTTTTAAAAATTTTCCCATTTGTTAGTTATGTTACAGTTCTAATTTCCACAGGCCATTTTAATGTTATTGCGTCCATACTGTAATGCAGGTTTCAAAATGATGTTAAGCAGTCATAATTTTATTTCTTACCTCATGTTCTTTTAATGAAACCATTTAACTTATACTTTTGCACATTATATTCTAAGTCATATTTGTATTGTAGTTTGTTTCAATTGTTTCTAGGATGGCCATGGAGGAGCTGATGCCCGGGATCGAGCAAGAAAAGGGCCTCAAACCATTGGAAAGATTAAGAAGGCTCTGGACTTCATGAGAAATCAACATTTTGAAGTGCCATTCATTGCATTTTATAGGAAAGAGTATGTTCAACCAGAACTGAACATAAATGATTTGTGGAAAGTTTACAAGTATGATGAAAAGGTATGCTATTTCATTGTAACTAATTCATAAATATTTAGATTGCTGTTCTGATGAAACTTTATTTCAGCTATAGATAATGGATGTATAGGTAATGTTTGTTCAGTTGGCCATATGTTTATGCCAGGAAAAGTTGTTTCTGTTTCGTAATTTAAATATTCATGGAATTGCATTAATTAATCAAATTACCATGTTTGTGTACCATATTTATCCAAATAACCATGCACCCTGAATAAGATTCTCACCCCAATTTTTATAAAATTATAAAGAAGTGACAAAATACAAAAACAAATGGATGGTATAGAAATGGAACTGATGTCAAAAGCAGATATACATTGTGATCCAGAACCAAGAATATTACTTGTTAAAATGAAGAAAACATTTCTAGTTCTTGTTTGTTTATGTAGTTTGTTTCTCACATCCTGTAAATTAATATTTGGAATTTCTGCATACCAGCTTACAGGATTGACAGCCTCAGGTGAGTGGGTGGGGGGAGGGCTATATTTTTGAAGCCCTGATTGGCATTACTTCACCTGTGATGATGGTATATTGATAAAATATGAGTTTGTTTCCCTTGGAACATCTGTTATGTCTGTTTTTCTAATTCATGAATATTACTAATGTAGTTCACATTTTTTTTGTTTTGTTAGTGGTGCCAGTTACGAACGCGGAAGATGAATCTGGTTACATTGTTTGAAAAAATGCGTGATTATCAGGCTGAGCAGTTAATGAAAGAACCTGACAAACCTATTCCTGATGGTGTTCGGCTGCTGAAGGATGAGGACATAGACAGGTGAGGCTCGTTGTTTTATCTCATTTACTTTACCATATTACATGTATCTTACTGTACACTGAAAGGCCAGTTTAAACTAACAGTCCATTTTGGTTTAGTTAAGCAGACTGTAGGGAAGTTTGTTGCAGCATACTTCATGTTATTCCTATATAAATAATGTAAAGTATCTTAAAATTATTCATTGACATCACCTTTTCCATTGTCTTTCCTTTAAAAACCCACAATGATTCGGAGGCTGGTTGTGTCTCAGCCTTCAGGTGAGAGGTACCTACTCTGTTGGGTCCCTTAGTTAGAGTTAGTCTACTACGTCAAAGGTGAATTCAGTGCTGTAGTGGTGAGGTAAGGTGCAGTGAGCTGTCATTGGCGCCAGGAGAGGGTTTAAAGGATTTGTCAGTGCTTACTTTACTTTCTACTTGGCTGCTTAATTTCACAAATCTTATGGAAAGTTCTTGGTTTAATCTACTTGCTATTTGCTTAAAGGTGGATTCATTTTCCAGCAAAGATCTTATCATGTTTCTATGTAATGTTTTAGAGGTACTACATTTTCCCATGTCTTAAATAAAAATTAACTCCATAAATAGAATGAAACATATTGTAGTGTGGTCTCTTTGTATTTGGCATTAAAGATGGCAGATTTATACTCAAAACATTTGTGTTTAATCAAGGATAACTCATCGGGTATTGACTATGGGCTGATGATTGGTAGGGGCATGGAACCTCTCTGTTGGCCATCATGTCCAGAATGGTTCTGGTTCCCACTCAGCCTCCTTTTCACTGATTACCAGAGTCTATCATCAGGAGTAAAGTAGCCATAAAACTAACCACCTTTATCTACTACAAAGGCCTAGAATTACAGTGAAACCTCGATGCATCGTTTTCGGCGGGGGTGGGAAATAAAAACGATGAATGCGGGAAAACGATAGATGCGGGAAAGCATTAAAAATTAAAAAAAAACAATGTTTCTCTTTCAAAGTTACTTCTTTTTACCAAAAAAGTCTTTAATGGACAACTGGTTTGTCGAAACTTTACGTTTTAGACCAAACAGAGCACTTTCCACGTTCAAAATGTTTTCCTCGTCACGTTCACTAATATTAAGCGCATAAAAGAACGACTTCACTTTCGCCAATGCAGCTTGTGCTTCGGCAAAACTCGGCAAAGCTTCGGGCTCGCATTCGTCGTCTTCCTCTTCCTCACCACTCCCACCCTCTTCGCGAACAATAACAGGAAGAATGGAAATACTATTACTGCCGAACTCAACGAAACGTAGCTGTAGAAGACCCTGAACCGCTGGAAACGAGATGAACCAG
Source organism: Zootermopsis nevadensis (assembly GCF_977971745.1). Taxonomy (NCBI): domain Eukaryota; kingdom Metazoa; phylum Arthropoda; class Insecta; order Blattodea; family Termopsidae; genus Zootermopsis; species Zootermopsis nevadensis. The sequence continues at coordinate 7,611,199 of NW_028259147.1, forward strand.
AAGAATGAAAAGTGCTGCCAGCCTTTCCTTTGTACTTGTAATAAAAGCATTTGTGAAGAAATTCACACTGCACATGCCATCTGGCATCGCTGGAACGAAATATGAGTGCACCCTAATTAAAATCGTAAAATTTCTGACAATGAGCACCGCCATTCACTCCAACTATCACCCCTGCACCGCTGACCCTCATTCCAAAAGAATGTGCTGGTTGGGCGACATAACAGGTCACGGCTACTGCGTATTCCAAAAACATTGTGCGTCTTTCGGTATTAATTTATCTCTAAACCCAGCATTTTAAATTCTCAGAAACGATCATTGCGGGAAAATTGTGGGCCGGGACTAAGATTTTTGAACGATCGATGCGATAAAACGATAGTTCGAGGAACGATAGAAGCGGGAAAATGTAACATTATTTTATATGGGATGTATTCGGGACCGAACAAAACGGACGATGCATCCGGGAAAACGATAGTTCCGGGAACGATGGATAGAGGTTTCACTGTAGTTGCCAACTTTTTTCTTCATTTCTTCCGCTTTACAATCCTGTGATAGAAACAATAGCTAATTGAGGCGACTGCTGTTATCTCCTGTTTTTAAACTCATCAGTTTGGCTACTGCTGTGTGTACAAGAAAATGTAGAAACACACAGTTTTTCTTTTGTCTAAACAGATATGATTTTGTAATTTATGCAAGGCATCTTTGTGATCCAAAGATTAAAATTCATTGGTCTAAGATATGTGAAACTTTATCTGAGTGTCCCATGTAAGTTTATATGATGATCTATTTGGCCACTCTGGAACATCTTTACCTTTACAGAAGTTACATGTGTCTGTCTCCTCTGTTATTTGACTGACTACAGCAGTCATTATACATACATGAAGGAAGATTAAAGTGAATGATCTGTTCACTTTGTTTAGGCTCCAAGCAGTACAGACCACAGAAGAACTCAAAGATGTTCACACACATTTCCTACTGTACTACTCTCATGAAGTACCAGAAATGCAGAAAGCATGGCGAGCCAAACAACGTGAAGCAGCACGAGAGGCACGAAAGAATAAGCACAAACATCGAGTCAATGCAGAAGGAGAGGAGGAAGAAGATAGAGAACAGCCAGGACAGGATGAGGAAATTGAACCAGAAGATGTGGAAGATGAACCTCCAGAAAATGAAACTGTGAAACAAGCTGTTCGAAGTGGCCCTTACTCAATGTGTAGGAAAGCGGGGTTGGGTAAGTCTACTGAACCAAGTAAATTAAATATGTACACTTTCATAAAAGATAATCAGAAAACCTTAGTCAGTAAACTACAGACCTGTTGGGTTGGATTCAGTTCTCTACAGAAGCAGAGATTTTTTAGGGGTGTTCCCAATTGAAAACCACAAAAGTCTAATAATGTCACCATGTCTGCCTGTCCACATGTAATAACTCAATAACTGCTGAACAGATTATTATGAAATTTGATATTGGGAAGTGTCAACTAAAATTTCACAATACATTCCAATTTAGGTTGGATTGGACAGCAGTAAAGGGCACTTTACATGAAAATCTCCATTCATTTCTCAGCTTAGGGAATCCCCTGTGATGTCATTGCTTGACGAGTGTTGTCACCTTTGTATTTATGTACATATGTATAAACTCTAGTTCACTCTTTTAAAATTAATATATGCAAAATTAATTTATTCTACAGATGGTTTGGCAAAGAAATTTGGATTGACTCCTGAGCAGTTTGGTGAGAATTTGCGAGACAACTATCAGCGCCATGAGGCTGAGCAGGAACCTACAGAACCAATAGATGTAGCAGAGGAGTATATCAGCAAGTATGGACCCCTTTGCATCTGTTATTTAAGCATTGGAAATGTTATGTTAAGGTGTAATTATGTTATATATGTGTTCTTAAGACTGAGAAATAGGTTTAAGGTTTATGATGAAATTGGGAAAAGAATAAATACATAGAATGTTTGTTATTCGGTTGGTAACCTCATACCATATCACTTCCTTTCCAAAATACTTAGCACCAAGATACATATACACATATGCCCTTTCCCAAAATTTAGTGTGCTGTTTTTTTGTTTTTGTTTTAGATTTTTCTGTTTTAAATTAATGCATAAAAATCTGTGTCATCGTGTAGCCTGGTTTTAATTTTATGCTGGTTGATGGAAGAATCTGTGTAGTATTTATATTTAGTACAGGCTCTTATAAGAAGATGGTTTAGTTTTAAATACCTGTGTTTATTACTCAAAAATTAATGAATGTGATCCTCTTGAAAATATAACAGTTGGGAGTTTATCAGTTAATTGTACCCCTAGCAGGAAATTTTGTAAGAAGCAGTAAACAAGGTGGTGCACACTACCGAACAGTGTATTTTGTGTAAAAACGTTTGTCAGCAGAGCAGTGTTGTGTTGCAGCATGAGTTTAAAGTGAAATTTTACTGAAGCAGAGGCACAAGAACGTGAACAGTTGAGAGGTTGGTGAAAATGTTGAAACAGGCTGGTGCTGTGATAGACAATAAGAAGGCATTAGTCTTTGAGATCACCTAGGAACAGTATATATGTACATAACATGTTTACTTTTAACCCATTCAAATGGCTGTCTCAACACCTAGTTTTAAAACTCTGTAGCCATTGTTCACAAAGGCTTAACTTTGTTTCTATACTGAGCTTTACTTAAAGAACAGGCTGCAATTATGGAAAATTTCAATTTAGTGTTAGAATTTCATTTTACATTATTAAAATCTTGTATGCTGTGTTAGTGCTGAAAGTGCAGTATGTTGATAAATATGGGTATTTGAAACTGTAGAGTCTTATTAAAATGACCGTACATGAACATACATCGTGCAATTGAGCCTTTTTAAATCAAATTTTGTAACGTTATACAAGGTGCTCAAAGTGACCACATATTTTGCTTTAAACATTTAGATTACTCTGAAATTTTTCATATCAAAGCTGAATGGCTGCTTTCAAGTCTTCTCTAGTTATGAGATGGGGCCCATAAACATAATCTTTGATAATTCGTTGTAAGGAAAAGTTACACCATGATAGATTTCATTCATCTGACTGGGCATGTAACTCAGTTGGAATGTACAGGTAATACATATAGAAATATGATAGGGAAGCCTCTTGGAAAGTGGCCACTATGCAGAAGGTTGTACCATAACATTAAGATGGATCTTAAATGGGGAAATAGTTGGTGAAAGTATGAGACAGAATTGGCTCAGGACTGTATCCATTAGGACACTTTGGGATTAATATTGTTGAATGTTTTGTTTCTTTAATCAAAGAGTTAATTCTTAGTAAATAATGGAATGTTATTTTTGTTTGTTGTGGGTAGAATTATAATTTTAGGTTTAAATTATATGAGCATATTCTCTTTATTAAGAATGGCTTATTTGCTGTTGCAGTAAATTTAACACAGCAGAAGAGGTTCTCAGAGCTGCCAAATTTATGGTTGCAATGCAACTGTCACGTGATCCTCTGGTTAGGAAGTGCGTGCGTGAGACATTCTTTGAACGTGCTAAAATTAACATTAAGCCAACTAAGAAGGGGGTAAAGGAGATTGATGAAAATCATCCATGTTACAGGTAAGTATTCCTCTTGTGTTTCAAATGTCACATTGCTTGCCAGTCACATATACCACTCTCTTCTCATTATATGAGAAAATCTTCGTCCATTCATTTCTGTTCTCCCATAAGTTTTGCTTGTGCATTCTTATGTATTTTTTTTCACTTGTACTCATGACCTATTTCTTTATCTCAGTGGTAATTTATTTGGCTTATTTATTTTGCCCGTGGTATTGTCCATGTGTAATGTGCCCATATAACTGTCCTTAATTATATAAATTTTTCTTTTGTGTTTTTGCTTATTTTAGCTGATATTTGATGTTTTTCGTCTTTTCAATTTGTTAGTGTTCCAGGAAATGTCATCTCTGTTGCTTCTAATCTGTTTAGATCTTTCTCATTTGATGTCCACATTTCTTCTTCCATATGTCAGAACACACGGGTAACATATTTGTCTAGTTATATAGAATGTGTATGGTTGCAGTAAACACATGCATCTCCAGTCTTGTTTGTCATTGCAGCATGAAATATGTGAAGAATAAACCAGTAAGGGATCTGACTGGTGATATGTATCTCAAGTTGACCTTGGCTGAAGCAGACAAAATGATAACAATTTCTATAAGTGAACAAATTGATGGCATCACTTCCCCCTCCTACATCGAAGAAGTGAAGCAACTGTACTACAGAGTAAGGTTATGATGTAATAAATTTGAAATTTACTGATTAATCCTATGAGTGAATCAAAAGGAACAGAAGTCATAATTCAGAAACTTGACAAATAAAAGAAACTCAGCAGCACAGACCTGGTTTTAATCAGAACTTCCTGACACTGTACCAATGTGTTACTTTCTCTTTTGATATTTCAGGATGAGTTCAGTAAGAATGTGCAAGAATGGAATTCCTTAAGGGTGGAGAGTGTAGAATTGGCTCTCACGCGGCTGCTGCTCCCTGAATTGAGAAAGGAATTGCACACTCATTTGTTGGCTGAAGCACGGGAAGCAGTACTTAAAACTTGCTGCAGAAAATTGTACAATTGGCTCAAGGTTAATTTACTATTTTAGACAGTGTATGAAACTTGAAAGATGGAAATTGTTTTAACAGTTTTCTCAGGATAATGATTTTACATGGTGGCTTGAAGAGGAAAATGGTAAATCAGTTGGTTATGTTGAAGAAACACTGATTTGTATTATGCAAAATGTGAATGTACGTGGGTGTAGAGAATGGAAATAAGTTTAAACAGTAAAGCCACATTAAAACAAGCTGAAAATTAATAATTTGATTATTTTAATATTTATAGCAACTGATAAGTGATTGGAACTTGGGGGTAATTAATGATTCCTTGTTTGAATCAGGTGGCTCCATATTCGGTAGAGTTTGCTGATGAAGACGAAGAAGAATGGGACACAGGAAAGGGACTTCGAGTAATGGCTGTTGCATATGTTCCTGACTACTCTCAAGCTGCTTTTGCTTGCATAGTAGGGCCTGATGGAGACTGCACTGACTACCTAAGGCTTCCATGTCTTCTCAAGAGGAAAAATTCATTTCGAGAAGAGGAAAAATTGCAAAAGGTATTGTTCACATGCATACAAATATTGTGAGTGGAATAAACAAGTCCAGGTTCTGGACAAAAAGCTAACAGTACTCACTGGGTAGAAGACTGGGTTGGGCCCTCACAGTCTGTACTTGATGAAAATAGTCCTGTCTTTCAGGAATTGAATCACAGCTGCCCATTTGCAGTTATTGACTGCTATTCCAAGTCACATAAAATAAAATTGGGCTTAAAATCCATCATTCACATCAACAGTTGTTTGTTTAAAAAAATAAAAGTTTGATATTGGCTTACAAGCAGTATTTTGTTAGAGCATTTGTGGAAAATTGGATTAATTGGTACTAATTTTGTTTATAACACCATTTCTTTGTATTTAAAGTATAATTTATTCAGAGATTGTTATTTACTTGTATTTTTCCCCCAGCCAGAACTTATCTTTCAGCCATGTGTTAGGTGGTCTTATTTCTTGTTGTTTTTGTTGGCTTAGGAGGCTGATTTGTTGTCCATGAGAAACTTCATCACAACAAAGAAACCTCATGTGATTTGTGTGGGCGGTGAATCACGAGAAGCATTGATGGTGGCTGCAGATTTGAGGGAAATTGTTGGACAGTTAGTAGAAGATGATCAATTCCCATCAATTTCTGTAGAAATCTGTGATAATGAGCTTGCCAAAATTTACTCAAATTCTATCAAGGGTGAGGTAAGCAATTTGATTATAAAGTTTTTGCTCTAGTTCTACTGCTACTGTTAACTACCTTCATGGGGCAGAGTATTCCTTAAAAAGTTTATCGTTATTCAGCTGTCAAGATATTCCCTGCTTCTAAGGAACACAGATTTGTCTTTGTGCACCCATCCTGCAGAACTCATGCATCCTTCCTGATACAGGTAGAGTGTATTGTCTTGTGTGAACCTTACTTCAGAATATAAAATCAACCTATTTGCTGTGCTGTGTTTCTCAGAATGTAAATTTAGGCCAACAATCTGAAACATTTTTTATCTTATTTATTGTATGTTTCATACATTCATTGGGGTTAAGGAGTACTGTTGGATCCTAATTGTATAAAATGTTGTTCTACTAGGGATGGTTGCACTATTGTGACTTGATATTGAGGTGTGAAGTCTGATTGCAGGTTTATCAAAATTTAAACACTTTTGCATGTTATTTAAGCTTTATAATATTGAGATAATTTGAAGTTCCCTGAGGATTAAGATACATTATACATAGGTACATCAGGAAGCACACATCACATTCACATGTTATTTTATGAAATTTCTGAGTGTGGTGTTTTTCTAAGTATGTTAATCTTCTTCTTCTTTTTTGAGCCTATATATATACTTGCATGCATGCATACATACATACATACATACATACATACATACATAAATACATCTTTATTACATTCCATGGATCCATAAGTTAGTCAGATGACAATAGGATGTAGACTTAGCAACAACAAAAATAGAGGTTGATATTCTGTCACTGGTAAAAGAACATTCTGTTCAGTGCTCTCACTAAAGCCATTGACTTTAATAGCTTAAGATGTACATTCTACTGGTACAAATTTTTATTGTATCAGATACAAGTCGTTAAAGTAGCAGAGTTTAAATCATTTGTGTAAGTTCTCCAGGTAAAAATTGTGAGAGATACAAGCTGTTGCAGGATCAAATTCAAAATAATATACAACTCTATAGTAGTTTGTACACGTTTAAATAAAATTTATATTTCAGCATATGCAATGGTAATTTGTCGTTTCTGAATAAGTATTTTTTAAGATAATGACAATGCAAAAATAGTGACGTTAGGGGTTTCTTGGCCCTTGGGGTCCAACAGGAAAACTATTCTGGCCCAAGCGAGGAAAAAAGTTGGACCACCCTGGTTTAGAGTGAATAATAATATTACAGTAAAAACTGTATGTAACAGAATTTAATAGATACACATTTTTTAGCTTTGCTATGTGGTAATTTTTGGGCAGAGGTTGTAGTTTATATATTTATTCTGTATTATGTCTGGTTTACAGGATTCTTTTGTGTGTAGGTGTTATATGCAGAACTTGTCAGCGGGAAATACAGCGTAATTTTCGTTTAAAGTTTCCTAATAATCTCTTAATTCTCAATTTATATGCAGTCAGTCTAGTTTTGTTGTAAAATTGCCACTATTCAAGGTTTTCCTCGGATTAATGCTCAACTTTGTTATCAAAGTATATTATATAGGAATTTTAGTGAATTTTAAATCAGTTTTTAATTAATGTTCACAAATCAATGAAAGGAATAATTATAATATATTCCTGTCTCTATTTTTTAGATATGTATAATTTTAATTTTTGTCTTGATTGAAATGTTTTCTTATAGTTTATCACGAATTTTGTGTCTCTTTTTCAGAGTGAATTTCGAGATTATCCTCATCTTTTACGTCAAGCTATTTCATTAGCGCGTAGGATGCAAGACCCTCTGATTGAATTCTCTCAGTTGTGTACATCAGATGAAGAAATTCTTTGTTTGAGATACCATACATTGCAGGTAAGCAGTTATTGGGAAGATGAAGTGTCATCACTAGTCACATGTTAACCTACCCTTACACAGGTCAACATGTCTCTGTACTGGAACAGTGTTCTCTGTTTCCCCCCCCCCCCCCCCCCCACAGAATTCTCATCCCCTCAAAAAATAATCAGTTTATAGTGTGATTTTTCTTCTTTGTCATTTTCAGAACAGCATATGGGACACTGAAGACAGTTTAAAAACCACTGTTATTGAGACATTAGATGAAATGTAGTAATGAATAAAGTTCTGTAATAAAGAGTTGGTTTTTGTTTTGCAAGTTTTTTCTTTTAAGTATCAAGTTCAGATGGAGGAGATTTATAAGCAGCTTACTAGGAATTTCTAAATTGATGTAATGTTTTTATTTTTATTTTCTGGTTATCAATTTCCAAGATAGGATCATTTGGAAGCACAGTTACTGGAATTTGTAAGTAATACAAATGCTTTCTGTTTCTCAGAAGCAAGTGGAAATATGTGACTCCAGAAATATTTTTCCCTATTCTCAGGATCCAATTCCAACAAAAGGGCATTTGAAAGCAATGTTCTCTGAAATTTCCCAGCTGTGCAGATATTTTTTCATTTTATATGGGTCAATTCCAAGAGAGGAGGAGCTTTCGGAAATACTTTATTTGGAACTTGTGAATTTGACGAATATTTTTCTTTTCCCTAGGACCAGGTTCCAAGAGAGGAGCTTTTGGAAGCGCTATATCTGGAATTTGTGAATCGAACTAATGAGGTTGGAGTGGACATCAACTTGGCAGTGCTGCAGAGTTACACCTGTAATTTGGTACAGTTTGTATGTGGCCTTGGACCCAGGAAAGGGCAAGCTCTTCTTAAGACTCTTAAGCAGAACAATCAGAGGCTAGAGAATAGAACACAGCTAGTTACAGCCTGTCACATGGGACCAAAAGTGTTCATAAACTGTGCAGGATTCATCAAAATAGATACAAACTCTCTGGGAGATAGGTGAGTTTCACACATACATAGCATTTTTAAAACTGTTCATTTAAAGTTACAAGTTATTTGTTAATTCATGTTAAAACATTAGTTTAATATTTTATACAAGTATAAAAATCATAGACTTTGGTGGTGATTTACATGTGCAAAATAGACTTAGTTGATTTGATTTTTGGAGAGGTGTATATATTTCAAGGGTCTAAATTGTCTGTAAAGAGTATTCATTATAGAATCAATTTTTCACACATGAATTCTCAGTATGTATTTAACTGTGCTTAGATTGTGGATTACTCCAGGACTAGATCCAAAGTGGTGTGTTTTATGGTAATGCTGTTTACTTATATTTGTAATGTACTTAGTTCATATATCAGTTAGTTATTTTAGTTATACTGACTGAAGTTTTTGTGGTTTTTCTCCATGTCTCTAAGTGAGTGTCACAATGTGTTGAAATAGACTATGACTATCTCCAGATCCTAACCTGTTCTTCATTTATGTCATCTTCCAGTTTATTTTAAACATTGTATAATCTTTGGTGTTGAAAGAAAATCAGTGAATTACCTAAGATATAATCAATCAGGGCAAAGCTCAGAGTTTTTAAAACCTGTTTGAATCCTTTTCCAGCACTGAAGCATACGTTGAAGTGCTTGATGGCTCAAGAGTCCATCCTGAAACGTATGAGTGGGCTCGTAAAATGGCAGTAGATGCTTTGGAGTATGATGATGAGGATGCAAATCCTGCTGGAGCTTTGGAGGAAATTCTAGAAGCTCCTGAAAGATTGAAAGATCTAGATCTGGATGCATTTGCTGAAGAATTGGAACGGCAAGGGTTTGGTAACAAGAGCATAACATTGTATGATATTCGGGCTGAACTGAACTATCGATATAAAGATTTACGCAGTCCTTATACATCACCAAATCCTGAAGAATTGTTTGACATGCTTACAAAAGAGAACCCAGAGACTTTCTTCATAGGCAAGATGGTGCTTGCTACTGTAATAGGTATTAAATTCAGTTCTTCTTATTTTAGTAAAGTATCAAGTGATGAAGGCAAAGGATGTGGGTATAAAGGTCCAGCCATGTATTTTGTACCTCAATACTTGCTTCAGATTTAGGAGGTTTTAATTCAAATCTTGGTATAGAGACAGGATATGTCCATTCCTTTCTTTGGTGCACCTTTGTTTTATTCACTATAATTTCTCCCATTGTATTTTAGCTCTTCCAGATCTGTTCTCTTTAGTAGGGTGTATACATGAATGCAGAGGTTGGAAAATGCAAAAATATAAAAAGTACAAAATTTTAGTCAGAAACCCTGAATGTGAAGGACAGCTTGGGAGATCTAGTTATAAACAGGAGAGTATTTTAAAATGTATCTTAAATAAATATGGTGTGAACATTTGAACAGGATTTATCTGGTTTGTGATAAGCACTTACAAATACAGTAGTGAAAATTTTGTTCCATAAAATGTGGGGAATTCTTGACTGGCTGAGTGACTGCCCACCTCTCATGAAGCACTTTTTTCCCTGGAGGTAGAATGTGTCTTTGATAGTCATTTAATATTACTTGTTTCTTCAAGAACTGGATAATTTGTGCCAGTAACAACTGTTTGTTTTAGGTATAACGCATAGGAAACCTCAAGGTGATCAGCTGGACCAAGCTAATCCAGTTCGTAATGATGAAACTGGACTTTGGCAGTGTCCATTTTGTCTGAAAAATGACTTTCCTGAACTTTCTGAGGTATGTTTTTCGCTTGAACTAGCTGTGTATGAGGCCAAGAGCACCCATTTTTTCCATCCATGAGCATATTTTAGAATATGAACTATAGAAGTAAATGGATTTGTTTTTGAATAGGTCATACATTTAAAAACATTAATTTAGTATTTTATTAAAACATATAGGCAACATTTAAGCAGTGAAAGTTATACGAATTGCTTATAGCTTGAAGATGGTGTGTGATGTGTCAAAACATGTAGCTAATCAGACATGTTTATGCACAAAATAAGCAGGCTGTACTGGTGAGAAACATGTATAACTGTTTACTGAAATTGCACAAGAGAGATGCTCCAGTAGAAGACAGTCTTTAGTGCTTTCATTCAATCCTTTGATGTGTGCCATTCATTAGCCTGCTGAAAATAAATATGTGCAACTCTTTGTTCCTTCAGTGAATTTCCTTAGACAAAGGCTTTGTGAATTTCTGTTTTTAGTGTGTGCTTTGGGTTAAACTGAATTATAAACAACGAATTAATGTTTAAAGGTACTTTGTACATGGTACTAGTGGTGGTGCATATGAAGATATAAGATTTCTTTGTCACTCATTATTCTCAACATCATTTGAAGTAGCTGAAAATACTTCATATGTGCTGAGATTCCTTCACCTTACTAGGCAGGCAGAGTGCAGGAAGGTCAATAAGACCTTATCATATGTTTAGTAATTTCCAACACTTTGGTAACTTACTGTTACAAGAGTAACTGACAGAGTGTTTAAACTGACATCTATTTCCATAGGTGTGGAATCACTTTGATGCTGGAGGTTGCCCAGGACAGGCAACAGGTGTAAGGTTACGGCTCGATAATGGAATATCAGGTTACATCCACATAAAAAATTTGTCAGACAAACATGTGAGCAACCCAGAAGAAAGAGTTGCTAGGGGACAGACAATTCATTGTCGTGTCACCAAGATTGATGTGGAGCGATTCTCAGTGGAATGTACATCAAAAAGTTCAGACCTTGCTGACAAAAATCATGAGTGGAGGTGAGCAAATTGTAACCTTTTGTTATTCTTTCATATTAAGGGTAAAGATCTACTTCAACCTTGCCAATCAGGCAAGTTTAGTGATACACCACAGTAACAACATAACATTTTGGCCTTTTCAGACCTTACAGGAGCTTTAAGATAATTTTGTTTCCATTCTTAGGTTATGCCAGTGTATTTTAGTGGGCTGGTTTTCTGACATTTTGGAAACCCAGCTGTCTTTAAGATTGCCTGGCTATCAGTCACTAGTCACATTGCCTTAAAGATGGAGGCAGCTAAATTCAGTGCAATGTCTGAAAACCAACCCACCACAACACAGCTCATATTTCATATGTTCCCTGTTACACATTTTAATGGTATTTAAAGTGTTGTGTCATGTATTTGAATACAGTGAAACCTCGATGCATCGTTTTCGTCGGGGGTGGGAAATAAAAACGATGAATGCGGGAAAACGATAGATGCGGGAAAGCATTAAAAATTTAAAAAAAAAACAATGTTTCTCTTTCAAAGTTACTTCTTTTTACCAAAAAAGTCTTTAATGGACAACTGGTTTGTTGAAACTTTACGTTTTAGACCAAACAGAGCACTTTCCACGTTCAAAATGTTTTCTTCGCCACGTTCACTAATATTAAGCGCATAAAAGAACGACTTCACTTTCGCCAATGCAGCATGTGCTTCGACAAAACTCGGCAAAGCTTCGGGCTCGCATTCGTCGTCTTCCTCTTCCTCACCGCTCCAACCCTTTTTGCGGACAATAACAGGAAGAATGGAAATACTATTACTGCCGAACTCAACGAAACGTAGCTGTAGAAGACCCTGAACCGCTGGAAACGAGATGAACCAGAAGAATGAAAAGTGCCGCCAGCCTTTCCTTTGTACTTGTAATAAAAGCATTTGTGAAGAAATTCACACTGCACATGCCATCTGGCATCGCTGGAACGAAATATGAGTGCACCCTAATTAAAATCGTAAAATTTCTGACAATGCGTGCCGCCATTCTCTCCAACTATCACCCCTGCACCGCTGACCCTCATTCCAAAAGAATGTGCTGGTTGGGCGACATAACAGGTTACCGCTACTGTGTATTCCAAAAACATTATGCGTCTTTCGGTATTAATTTATCTCTAAACCCAGCATTTTAAATTCTCAGAAACGATCATTGCGGGAAAATTGTGGGCCGGGACTAAGATTTTTGAACGATCGATGTGATAAAACGATAGAAGCGGGAAAATGTAACATTATTTTATATGGGATGTATTCGGGACCGAACAAAACGGACGATGCATCCGGGAAAACGATAGTTCCGGGAACGATGGATAGAGGTTTCACTGTATAAGGTTGACTCTTTCTATTGATATTTAGGTTTTTGTATTTTGCACATTTTAGTGTTCTATTTTACAGCCAATCTAACACCAGAAGAAAAATAAAGTCTTCAGTTTGCCAGTCATTGCACAGTCTAATTTGCTCTAAGTTTTGTGACACTTTTTAAAATAAATTTCTGTGATTCTGTTTCATATGTGAATCATACTGCAGCATAATTTTTGTGAGTTTTTATATTTTCAGTCGAAACCTATATGACACTGCTACCGTTGCATTGTTCTCACAGAAGCCTCAGAACAGAAATTCTGTATGTAATTTTAAAAGATGTCCCCTATGCATCCAACCAATATTCCTGACCTATTGTAAATTTATTATTCAGGGATGTAAATGGTAAGTTTGTGTTTTTAACATTTTAATAAAATTGTTTGTTTTTAGACCTCCAAAAGATCCATTCTATGATAATGAGGCTGAAGAGAAAGATATAAAAACAGAAGAAGATGCAAAAAAGTTGAAGCAACGTCAAACCTATATCAAACGTGTGATTGTTCATCCGTCATTTCACAATATTTCGTTCAAGGAAGCAGAAAGGCTCATGGATCAGATGGATCAAGGAGAGGTTATAGTGAGACCATCCAGCAAGGTTAGAAACTTGAACATGTAGCATCTCAAGTGAGGATTAGGTTTTGAAATCTGGTTTTTATGTAGTATGGAAAAGAAGTAGATGTTTCTCTTAGTTGAGCCCTCTAATGGTCAAATTAAAATTGTCATCATTCCATTATTAATACTTAATAATAGATAAATTATTTCAGTTTTCTGCATTGGAAAGTAGGTTGTGCTCTAAGGCTTATGTTTTTTATGTACCAGTTACAACTCGTAGAAGCTTTTTGTGATTTTTATCAGTCTGTGCAATGAATATTAGAGACCATGACCATTACCATTCATGATCATATTCCCATTTCTTCAGAGACCATGTAATCTGCACATGGTACTATTAAATAAGCCAGTAATTAATCCATGTCCTTTATTGAAGACACAATTGATGGTATCAAATTTGAGTGAGTAACTTCCACTTGTCTGTCTAAACAGGTGGAATAATTTACAGGAAAGAAGCATAAGTTCTCTCCAGTAGTTTGTGACTTGAATCAGTACGAACTGTTATTGCAAACAATACACAAACAATGCTTCATATAGGGTATAAGAGAAGTTGTTATGCAGACTTCATTTTTGTTCTTTCTGGTCCAAGTCCTTCTTTACGGAAAATCTTATAACAACTTGTTCTTGCACTTTTAATATTTTTGTTCTTATTTTGTAATTAGCATATATACATACTGTTAGTCAGCTTTTGTTAGCATGCATGACATTCTTTTATGTGAATTTTGGTATTATTAGTTTTTTCTTCATGTCATCTTACGTCCTAAATGTAAAACCCGACATATCGTAAAGAAGATCTGTAATGTTTACTCCATTTCTTCCAGTGTACCAAAAACTCAGAAATCTAATTGTGGCAGAAATTCATTCCTGCCCCTTAGAACAGAGGGCTTCCTGAATTTCCTTGCCATTCTTGTAATGGTTACCTTTCATTAGATATTTCAGAGGGCAGAACAGTCATTGGTAGCTGATAGTGTATATATGTCAAGGTTGTGTGTATATGAGTAAGAACAGAAATCAATAATGGTGTCACGCTCTTATGCAGCGGTCTGCTATATTTGGCACAAACGTGTAATGTGTCTATGCTCATAGCTTTCAGTATAGCCCATGTGTGACATGTAGATGAGGGACATCCCCTGTTCTGTACATATACACCATGTTCAAAAATTGTATAAAATATCTTGCATGTTTATTTTACCGTGGGTTTTAAGTTAAAAATAATGTATTGCTGCTGTATTTGCAGAATGTTTGAAGGAAGTGTTAACTTTTCAAGTTTTGTTGTGTTGTAGGGCTCAGATCACCTGACAGTAACATGGAAAGTGACTGATGGGGTGTATCAACATATTGATATACGAGAAGAAGGTAAAGAGAATGCATTCAGTTTGGGTCAGTCACTTTGGATTGGCAATGAGGAATTTGAAGATTTGGATGAAATAATAGCTCGCTATGTGAATCCAATGGCTGCTCATGCTAGAGATCTGCTGTCATTCAAATATTACCGAGATACTGATGGACTTAAGGATAAAGCAGAAGAAATACTAAAGGAGGAAAAGAAGAAAAATGCCTCAAAAATACACTATGTGTTAGGTGCTTCCAAGGTAATTTACTTTGATTTTTGTGACTGGGTTATGGTGTATAAGAAGTAATTTCAAGTTACATCTCTGTGTAAGGAAGCCCTTTCTGTTAAAAGAAAATCATGCGGTGAAATGATATGTTGAGATCAGTGAATTACATTACATAGATGATGGTCTCAAGTTGGTGTTGATTCATTTTCTTTCAAAAATCATGTTTTGCTTTTCATTGTATATATTTATCAGTAAACATGACAATATGATGTGTTTGTGTCCTTGAACACAGTGATATTGAGAGTGTTGGATTGAGGTCTGAAGAGAATGCCTCCACAATCAGGATGGTCCTTTATGTTGATGATTCTAAGTCAGCCTGCTGAGAACCCTTTCTTAATAGATTTTCCAGGATTATACGGCACTGTGTGTTGTACACATGCAATGTTTTCTGTTCTTCTGACTGTGCTAACAGCATCCATCTATTGTCACCTGTACTTCCAGTTGTTTCAGACTTGATAACTAACTTTCACTGGTTGCACCAACCTGCATAAAAGGAAGTTCAGAAGTGAAACAAATATACAGTATTTTCATTGTTTTCTTCTTTATGGTGGAAATTTTGTACTTTTAGTTAAAGCCTGACATCATTATAACTTTTATGATATAATTTATTACTTTGATATGGGAATGTTTTCTGATATAATAAAAAATGTCTGTTTCTGTTAAATTGTGTAAAAATGAAGACATACCTGTCTCAAAAGTTGCCTTTTTAAATGTTGATTTTGTCAGAATTTATGGATACAGTCACTGACATCATCATGATCACTTGCATTTAAAATTTTAGCTGCAGATTGAGCCTAGATTATTGCTGTAGCCTCATCCTTAAGTGTTTATTGTATTCACAAACACATACGCATGCAGATGAATTACTTCTTACCAGGACCTATTATTTTCATCATT
Source organism: Zootermopsis nevadensis (assembly GCF_977971745.1). Classification (NCBI taxonomy): domain Eukaryota; kingdom Metazoa; phylum Arthropoda; class Insecta; order Blattodea; family Termopsidae; genus Zootermopsis; species Zootermopsis nevadensis. The sequence goes on from NW_028259147.1 coordinate 7,627,031, forward strand.
ATATTTAAATTTGTAGCAGTCTCACACAAGCACTTTGTCCATTATATTTTTCAGAGTTACCCTGGGAAGTTCATGTTATCCTACCTTCCACGCACAAGGTTTCGTCATGAATATATAAGTGTAACACCAGAAGGCTTCCGTTTCCGACAGCGGGTGTTTGATTCTGTTGGCTCACTTTTCCGATGGTTCAAAGACAATTTCCGTGAACCAATCCCGGGCACTCCTAGCACGCCAAGAGGAGCAGCAACCAATAGAACGCCATATCATGGAACTCCCAATGTCAATCTTGCTGGTACTGTTTTGATTTATGCAATTAAAAATATAACATGCTATTACAGTATGTGATGCAGTGAAGCCTATTATACTTGGACACTCATTGGACAAGATTTCTTATCTGTATACTTAATTTTGTGATTGAGAATGGGGTTCAGCCTTGATGAAGTAAAATGTTATTACTTTTGAGATTTTACTTTGGTAGAATCCTTTGTATAATGATATTACCATTGTTCTGCTATGAGTGTGAAAACTTTCAAGTGGTGAATTGGATGCAGAAGTAAGCAGAATATTAGATTTTAATTTTATATCTTTCAGGAATGAATCCTGAAGCAATTCAGCGTGTTGCCCAAGCTTTGCCAAACCACATGCTTCACAGTCTGTCACAAGTGGCAAGCCAAACACCACATTATCCCCACACACCTGGAGGTGGAGGCTATGGAGCTAATATGCACACATATCCAAACACTGTAAGTACTTGCCATACTTGTTCTCATTCAGCAAATAAGCTTAGGATACTTAGACAACCCATTCCACAGTGCCTTGAGCATCTGCGGGTCCCAACTTTTGTTGGCTTTGATCTATAGCAGTTGGTAGGACTCCTTGGACGAGTGATCGACCTGTTGCAAGGCCTCTACCTGTACACAGGATAGCACAACTTGGAAAGACACGGACAAACATCCATGTCTTCATTGACCAAGTGGCACAAGGCCCACGCCTCAGACCACGTGTCCACTGTGAAGGCTCAGCAAATAATAATTTGCATTAATTGCTTCTTTGTTGTTCTATGTACATCATATGCAAGATACAGTAAATTATAATGTTGCTTTGTTCATAATGTTGTAGGCTTGTATTCTGAAAGTATTCACTTCAAATCTCAGCAATGCTACTGACTGTCCTGACTGATGTTTTCCATGGTTTATCTCAGTTTTGAAACAAATTACAGTATATTATCTTGAAACATTACCTTTAAGATAGAAACATTGACATTAAATAACTTAAGAGCTGGTTGTGTATATGAATATGTGTAGGGAAGCCCTTCAGGGTACAGCCAGTTGGAAGACTAAGAAAGAATCCTAGGATGATGTTAAAACTGTTGTGTAATCAAGTTGTGAAGATGTGAACTGGTTTAACCTGTCTCAGGATTATGTCCAATGGTTTATTCATCTTTTAGGTGATATTTATTTCTGTGACTGTGATCATAGGTTGAGGTGCGTTGTGTGGCACATACAACAGAAGTGAAAAGTTCGCAAAAAATATTGGTTGGAAGAGCTTGAGGGAAAGGACTGCTTTGAGTACGTAACATGGGTCTATGAGAAATAGGTTGTGAAGATGTGAACTCAGTGTGAGGTCCAGTGACAAGGTTTTGTCAACATAGTTTTTGTCATTCTAATCTTTCACCTAGTATATTTTATTTTTTTAATGCACTTATTTCCAGCCATACACTCCTTCAGGACAGACACCATTCATGACTCCATACCACACCCCACATGCAACTCAGACTCCACGGTATGGTCAACAGACACCTTCTCACCATCCAGGTCATCATGCTCAAGGATTTATACACCCTGGTTCTGTCACACCAGCACACAGGACACCAACTCACAGAGTTGTACATAACCCCCACACACCTCATTCCAGGTAAGATGTACATCCCAGCTTAACAGCACCAAAACTATGAAATCATACTATTTCAGCCTTCTTAATTTTATCTTAACCACTTTATGATTGTAATTAAGAATGCATAATGAGGAAGATAATTTAAAAATTATGACATATATCTCTGATTATTTAATGTGTAGGCCAATGCATGGAACTACAGTCAATGAACCTATGGACTGGCGTAGAGCAGCTGAAGCATGGGCTAAGTTGAAGAACAGGGAATCTGGTATGAATACACCACGGCAAGATGGGAGAACCACTCCAAGACAACATAGGTAATGTATAAATGATGCCTTCAGCAAAAGAATGATATGTTAGGTATCATGTGTTATGACAACATATATTTCATGATATGGTACTCAGTAATTGCATTCTACAAATATAGATGCCTTTACATAAATCAGGAGTTGATATTAGGATTTTTAAATAACTCACAAATAAAAAGAATTAAGATTTGAGGTTTTCACAGCAGTGAGTATGAAGATTTCTGTCTTCTGGGTTGTTGCGCAGTGTAGTCTGGTCGATGTTCACCAACGTTTCAGAGGTCATACTGCCTCGTGTTGTCAGTGCAATTCATGATGGATGATTGGATTTTTTTTATTACATATAAATGTCCATGCTCTTTGTACATAAGACTGTTAAGTATGTTTGTGTGTGTGTGTGGGGGGGGGGGTAGCCCTGTAAGTGTAGGGATATGATGCAGATTTAGGAAATTTTAGAAAATATTGTTATATATAAAATGTTTTGTATAATTGTTCTGACAAGTGGACAGAAATATGTGTGTGAATTAAGATTACAAGCAGCAGAGACAAAGTTTCCATGGAATATTAAGGAATAGAGTCAGAAACCAACATATAACATTTCCTTAATGATAAAATAATTTCTTGTAATTGTTATTTAAGCAGTGGAAATTCAACACCTCGTTTTGATGATCTACGGAAGACCACTCCAAGATATGACGAGTCTGGTCGTGGAACTCCTAGAAGTTTTAGTGGCTTGAGCACATATGGAATGGGAAACCGTCTGCCTATGAGTGGCAGATTACCATATGGTCTGTCAAGCAGCAACAAGTCACCCCGTAGTGTTGGTTCTGGCCGAGACAGTATGAGGTCTACACCACGGACCAACACAAGTCCCCATTCCATGGTTGAAAGTTCACTCAGTGGAGATGCTACACCTCTTTATGATGAGAACTGAACATGTTGTTGCATTATAAACAGAACAGGAATACTTGTCATATGTTGGGTTTTTCTACTTATTGATGAAATAAATTATTTTATTCAATGTTTTCTCTCTTTAGATACAGAAAACTAATGATAATATTATATTGCTTTAAATTACAGCATGTACATGTGTCCTTTGCATGTGTGTGTGTGCGTGCATGCATTTATGCAAGTTAGCTGGTAATTCTTGTAAATAATCTGAATACTTAGAAGATAAGTCTATTTACTTACAGTTTTGAAAATGTGCTTTTTCATCAAACTTCATTTTAAAACATGCAGGTGTCAGTACTACTTTCAACATCTAGAGTCTCAAACTTTGCTGCATATACTAGCCATTCCAATTACAGTGCTGTTTTATTATATGTTGTATAAATGAAGTAGATCTAGAACTTTCATTTGTGGTTATGGAAAAGACAGAGTTGTTTGTTGAGTAGAGGATAGTGACAAAATTGTGAGCCTAAAATAAGGGGGTTAGTTACTCTTGATGTCTGTTTTCCTCCCAGACTTTCAGATTGGTTTGAAAGTAGTGTGCAGAACTGAATATGGTAGGTGTAGTACTTTATTTGGCTAAAGTCTGCAATACTTAAACATGGTTGTGATGAACTGTGTGGGTGGTAATGGTTTATTACAGGTAAGCTAGTTTATAGCTGATATAGTACCAGAGTATCTCTTGGTATTGGTACCAATTGAAAGTTGTCTGTTTCCCCAAAGTGCTTTTGAAAGACTAACACTTCGGAGTGAGGGGGAGTGTTCCAGCTTTCAGGAACTGTAGTAACAGTCTCCCCAGTACACAAATTGCTAAACTGCATTGTATGCAAAATTACCTGTATTGAAGCATTACATATGTCATTTAATTTTGTATGTAGTGTTGACAAAAATTCTATCATGGAAGGTCACTGATTAAGAAAAACAAATGAACTGAGTTTCTTGCAAATTAGAAGTGACAGTTCCTCAGGAAGATAATTGATATTTCCAGCTGTCACTATAGAATAACAAAGTGAAGACAATTTTAATTTGCTCCTATATTTTATGTAACTGTACCTGCTTTGTTGATGTAAATAATAATTTGGTTACAGGTTTCTTAATTGAAGAAATGTTAGCCCACAGACAAACTTTTTGGACCCTATTTTCTTTCTGTTATTTTCAGAAAACATGTTTATAATCTTGAAAGTGACATCCACTGTAACAGTTTGAAATAGTAATATCCTTTTCAGTCCTCTATAGCACAGGTTATATTTTTAAGACTGAGCAGACATTTGAGCAGTTATTATCTAGTATTTATTTTAGAATACTGAGAAGTCACAACTGTTAGTTTCTGTAATTCATATGTTTCTTTGAATTTTGGAGATTTAATAAGAAGAAGGATGGTAAAGCTAAAATGTGAATAAGACAGCAGTAGTTAAAGGAGAATTCTGTCTATATTCTATAGTTCTTTATTATGTACTACATTTTATTTGGTTTATTCAGTTTGTATTACAGTACAATTATTGGTCTGAATATAGTCTGGCCACACCCTTTTCTTTATGTTATAATTTTAAGTTTAATTTCTAAAAATGATAATGGTCAGTTAAATTTCTGATACAAAATGTCATCTTAGAAAGTAATGAATGTGACATAAACTGCTGGTATGTGTTTACGAATTATATATTATACAAATTGTTGCTTTGTATCATGTACTGTGTCCCACTGTGTTGGTTTTTATCAACAAACAGAAACATGCTGTATGTAATTTTATTAAGAACTGACTGCATAATATTGTACAGGCATAATAGCTTTTTTTCCCCTTATATAATGGTCTAAAATAAATTGGTTTCTGTTTACCATTATTTTACACACTTTATTATTTATGATAATATTGTTTGCATGTCTGAAAAGAGAGTTTGATGGTTCAGATAACTTTGATTCTGAATCTTCCCTAATAATACATATGTTTGGAATCTGTCAGCAGGCCCTATGTCAAAAGTTGTGATTCTCTAATATTGTGCTTCCAGCTGTTTCTTTGTTGGGATTCTGCAGATATTTCACCACTTGCTGTATTATGTTTAAGTTTATTTCATACATTTTAATGTAAATTTCATTAAATCAATCCAGTAATGGAAATTACCACATTTATGCAGCTCCAGGCTCTCCTGGAAATTAATTCAAATAATTGTAGTCTGGTCTGCCTTTGTAATACATTTTTACACAAAGTAGGATTTGAGATTTACACAGCAGAGTCTAAAGATGGCTGTCTTGTGAGTTATTGTGCCATATAGTGTGGTAGAAGTTTACCGGCGTTTCTGAGGTCCTTGCTGCCTCCATCATCATCACCCTGATGATGGAGGCAGCAAACTTCTACCAGACTACACAGCACAACAACCCAGAAGACAGCCATCTTTATTTTTACACTGTTGCACAGTTATTTATTTATTCTGTATGATTTACTACTATCATTTTGTGGATTAAGCTGTTAACTTTTGCTACTGTTATTCTTAATATCATGGCACAGAGATTGGTTATCTTGTTTGAGGTGTTTCTTGGTTTTCTTCACTCTTCAGGCCATTGCTGGAGTAATTCCTTAATATAGACATTTCATAATAATCCCATCATTAGATGCTAATTAATCTGTGAGTTTGGAAAATCTTTGGTTAATAATCAAGTGAAGATTAATATGCTGCTATACCCAGGCTTTGTACAGTGAAAATGTTGACTCTGAAGGGGTATGTTGTGGGTATTAAAATTAAGATAATCTTGATTCATCATGTACTAAAACAGGAAGAATATGTTGTCTAGAAGTATATCAGACAGGCCAGGAGTTGTAGTTCAGCTTTTATGAGGCTGAGAACTGCTGATACCCAGTAATGTCTTGTTTCAGTGTATATTTGTTTAGTTATTGACAGAACATAACTTGCATTTCGTGTGAATACAGGATCTAAAACTTTAAGTGTGGATGGAAGCAGTATAATTGTTTAGAATTTTGTATTCAACTGTAGGGATCATGACAGTTCAAATATTATCACCTTTGTCAAAAAACTGTGTGTGTTCCACATATGTTGCAGTATAAAGATACTAGTTTTTGTGTGTAAATATTTGAGGACAAGCTGTATTATGTAGATATATAAATATATTCGGATACAATTGTCTTGTCATAAAATGAGTTATATTAGTAAGCTCCCATCTATCTTATTAGCTGAATGGTGTATTATTTTAAACATGGATTATCTGATGTAATAGTGTGATGATATTCTCCATAATCATTTTATGTAGTTTTGGAAATTGTTTTTCTGCGTGAGCTGAACGTAAATTGTGGGTTTTTGAAAACTGGCCATTGATGAAGTGAAGTTTCTAGTAGTGTAGTGGTCTTTGACCTTGCATACACTTCAGTCTCAGTTATTGTTTTGCTTTCTTATTTCACAATCCAAATCACCTAATTTCCTATTGCTGTCAATGTATCCTGAGTCCCACTTTCCACACGTCTACTTTGCCAGTAATTACACAGCCCTGGGATTCCATAATTTCTTTAACATCATCTGTAGTATTTACTTTTCATTAGGTATTCACTTTTGTAATTATTTGATCCTGTGCTGTCTAGTATTTGACTATTTTACATTTTACTTAAGATTAAAGTGTATACAATTTGTCATTTGTCAATCTGTCAAGTTTCTCAGTGATGGTCTGTCATTTGGATGGATGACTTGATAGTTTAAATCAAGTTGCCCACTCACTAGCCATTGTAAGTTGTGACCCCCTTCTATCCAGATTTATTTTATTGAATGGTGAATTACTTGAAGACTGCTTCATACTTGACACCGTGATAATTCTGTGAAAGCTAGTAAAGTATACTGACATTCCACTTGTTCATCACGCTACTTAACAGGTCATTTTGCACTTTTGTTGTAAACAGATTGGTTAGAATTGCAGGGGGTGTCAAGGCAGAGGAGAGGTGGGCCATGGAACAATAACCACAGGGATCCAGGCACCAATGGAGCAAGTAGCATGGGCGGTGGACAAAAGGGTGTCAAATTTGACGATGGAAAGGCCGTGGAATAACAGTAGTAGTAGGTTCCCATTGTTGCGCGACTATGCCCCTCAGTTGCCAGCCTCCCAGGAAAAACGAAACAGAGAATGGACGGGCGCATAAGGAATTGGCATACACCAGAACATGAAGAACACTTAGAAATGTGAATAATGATGTAGTGAAAGCATACCGCTTTGACTTTATGGGGTACAAAGGATATAGACCGAATTGGAAGATTCTAAATACTTTCGTTGGCCAGTGGTTTTATTTTTGTCATATTTGTTCCTACATAATTGCTACCACCGACTGAGAATAATTTAAGCAGAAAAGAAAATGATGTGCACTTTCAGGTAAAGGACAAGAACGTACAAGAAATGACTACACGTCACAGAAAAACAACCTGTGTGCTGAGTTGAGAGAAGACTAGGAATAATATAAATACTGGTTTACAAATTTGTATGGTCTGACAATCTAACACCAATAATGCTAGAAATAGTTCATAATGAGAATAGAAGCCCTCTTCTTTACGGTGTTGTTTTACGTTATTGACTAAAGATTATGCTGTGAAAACTTTATATATATTATACATATGGCAATAAACAAAATGCGTTGTAAGTATACTCCATAATTAACATGTATTTGCTGTTATGTAATGTTTCGGAAAACAAAAGTGATATTCTGGTATTTGACTATCGCTGTTTCTGGCGATATCAACTTGGTTATCATATGCAAAAAGATGTTTAGTAGGCAGCAAAGAGCATAGACGGGTGGGTGCACAGTTGAATGCCGTAACTTCCAATCAGCTGTTTAGTAGTAGTCAAAATGGCTATGGAGGAAATGAGAGATCCAGTTTCTTTGTACAATTTAGGAGTTGCGGCAGTTATTGACAACTATCATTGTTTTAAACACGAACTTCGTATATTGCCCGACAACGTATTATTTGACTTATATTACAAGGTACGATTTTTGGTATCCCTAATTAGTGTTTGCGACAGCACGAGCTTTATGAAATTTGACGAAACTTATAAAATCATAAATATGTTGTTTCTTTGCCTTTGTATGTGCAGTTACTTATAATAATTTCAGTATGTTATATATATAGCATGTATAATGTATTTGAAACCTTTTAATGAGGCCGAGAAAAATATCGAACCTTGTAATAAATTATGTTTTAATTTTGTTTGTAGCTGTATAAAGAAAAGGGGCTCTGTCTGCTTGGAGTGGAGTTCAGTGATCTGGATGTCTTTGGTCGAATCTTGAAAATTACAAATAGACGCATGTTTCTGCTAAGAAGTTTTCAGGTAAGTTTGACAGAAAATTAAAGTGCATAGGTTTGTCAAACAATTTTATCTTTTTTAGTAAATGCAAATGTTCAAGCAGTTTAGAGTTGAAGAGCTTATGAGCATTTTAATGACTAAAATATTTCATTAAGGGGCCTACACATTAAGCAACATTAATGTGAAATCACTGTGCCATCATTTTGGGTAACGAATGGATACTGTGCAGATGACTGAAAAAGAACTAAACTTGTCTGGCATTTTTTACAGTTATGATAACTGTATGTAGGCATGATTGTGCTAACTTGCTCGGTCTTGAGGAAACCACCATGGCATCTAGACATGAATTTTTAGGTGATTTTATTGAAATTCATAAAATTTATGAGCGCTCTGGCATCAGAAAAGTAAAGAATATAAAAACAGTTTTGAAAAGTGGTGGTATGATAAATTAGTAAACTGGAGGAAATTTAGCTAGCAGCTTATCTGGATGAGGTAAGTAGAAATAAACACTCTTTGCTTTAATTACTGGAGAGTATTGAAAATGAAGGGTTATGCTAAGTCTGAAAACAGTCCTGATGATATTTTTGTACTGACATGGTATTTTGAAGACTTATGGAATTTCTGGAAGGCAAAGAAATTCTAATTAAGGAAAGGTCAGCCATTGAAATTTCTGATTCACAAAAAGAAGACTGGATTTCACAGAACTCGGTAATAACAAATTTATTATTAAATCAAACATTATAAAAGTATTACATGTGTAGTAAATTTATTTTTTTAAGTGCTTAAACTTTATATCTGTATCATTGTTTTGTATGAACATTAGCTTGCCAGGAACCTAAACCAGCACTGTTAAAATATCTGCATAATTTATTCCTGATCTTTTGATGTTGTGACTACAAGCTTTGATGTTTGGATGAAGATCTGAAAACAACACAACTTCTTCCACCTTAACTGGGGCTTGCTGTGCCACATGCAGGTGGTGTCAGGAATCTTTAAATTATGGTGCTCTTTTAATGTATAATATTTTATGTTTTACCCTCAGGCCCTAATGGATCATGGTACACGTGTAGCTAAGGATCTTATCTCTGCCTATGGAAGGAGGTGCAGTATGTGTCATTCATATCCAGTATCAAGGGATGCTACAATTGATCTTGGACTGAGACTTGGTAAGAGCTTGTTCTTAACATGCATGTGATACAATGAGCAGGGCTTCAGAAATGTTGTGTTTGAATTAGCAAGTGACCAGAAACATATTTATGCTGTCAGATTATGAAGAGGTAACATTGGGTAAGTGGCTAGTAGCTAGTCCTGTATCACTACAATGTGGTGGTCCTCAGTTTCTGGATGAACCAATGACTTTCACATATTGTAGATATCTGTAAATATATTAAGTAAGCAGTTGTGGATAGTCAACAAGGTTTGTTCTTTGGCTTGGATGTTGGGTTGTTAACTCCTCAATGTAAAAGAAACTAGCATGTTACATAGAGCCTTGGTGTTGGGTGATTGGCATGATTCATCTGACTCCTCTGAAAGGAGAAATTAACTTTTGTGTTCCATAAAGGACAAGGTATTTATTTAATAGCTGAGGAACTGCCATCATCCTGAGAATGACCCTGCTCAGTGGAGTTGATGTACTTGTGTGAATTCTTCCACAATTTATGTGACAATCATGTATTCAGCCCTAAGATGAGAATGTATGTGCTTGGAATATGCTGTTTAGTATAGCAAATTTTGGTAACCACTATTCTTTGTCCTAAAAATTTTAGCTGGTTACTAACATTTTAATGGATTTGTTCACTTTTGCATTTGATGCTATTTTATTTATGCAGTTGAGAAAGTATCATTAAGTATGCTATGTATTAAACAAATTCTCATGTATATAAAATACTAACAAACATTCACTATGTACGTTTTGCAGGTGGCTTCCTCAGTGATGCAGGATGGTTTGCTGAAAGTGAAAAGGTTCTCTTAGCGTGTCAAGATTTATGCCAACGCACAGAACCATTGGTCAAATATTGGCTTAAATTACTTGAATGTTGCCACAAGTATGTATCGGTTACAGTAGAAAGTGCAGTTTATTATTTACTGTTTTTGTTAGTCTATTAGCAAAGTTTCTCCCATTTTATGCAAGTTATAAAAGAAAATAAAACCAGTTCATAATAGTACTTGAATTTTCATAGCTTAGTTTTATTTAAATAGATCGGCAAAGAGCCATAGTGATATTTAAATGGGACCGCAAAGGTTTAAGTATTGAAGCTCCTCATTATATAATTTTTCCCATTTCTTTGTTTCTTCATTTAAGTTGGGTTGAATATATTTTTCTTTGTATTTTATTCTCAAGTACTCTCAGTTTGTATTTATTTCTTGGACTGAGAGGCTGAGTTGAGTCCAATTCAGCCTTTAGGGTTTTACAGAGTAGATATGAAAAAGTGAATAGTAGTAAGCATTTTCTGAACTTAACAACCATTCTAGTTTGTCACTGTCGTTTCCAGTTATTTCAGTTTTGTCTCATTTACCTCTAACATTTTATTATGATATTGTTGTGTATTCTAGAGTCAATATTTAAATATTTCTAGAGTTAATATTTAAATGCAGCTATGATAAATTTTTGTTTGAATTCTGCTATGCTAGAGGCAGATTGTACAAAAACATGTGTATTATCTTATTTGTAGGCTTCTTCACAGTCAAACTGCCTTCTGTCACTTTGATGAGGCAGAAATAACATATCATCTTGCATTGGAAGTTGTGGATAGGCTGCATGCAGCAAATGAACAAACAAATCTTGCTGGACTTTTTGCTGAATTTTCTGTTTTACACTTCAGTAGGAGTGAATATGATGAGGTATGTTATGTTAATGGCCAGCTTTAATTTTTTTCAAAAAGTGCTAGAAAAGGACCAGTGAGTTTTATGTTGTCTTTCTGCAAGTAATAGTGCCCAGACTATGGAACTGATTACAGTCAGTTCTTGCTTTACAAATATTTGCATTACAAAATTTCACTCATACAAACTTCTATAACGAAGCGCAAATCCTCCATTTTGCTTATGATATGAATGCTTGCTTATCCTGAATCTTCTGAGCAAAATAAAATATGCCAACAAAAATGCAAATGAAAGGTTGCGACATTATGCATTCAGTAATTGAAACCAGGGGAAATTCATGAGTCAGTTCATCTTGCAATCTGCTTTGGTGTGAATCTTTTTAAAGATTTTCTTTTTCTGGCCCTATTAGTGATGGCTGATAAGAGGAAAAGTTCTTTTTTCCCAGTTGCAGTTATGGGAAATAGTGACTTACTTTACAGAATTTCACTTTCTGAACTCTCTCCATGAATGTAACTACTCATAAGAGCAGGGTTTACCTGTATGATGAAATATGTTAGACCTGCACTAAATTTTGTCGTAAGTCAGTGATTTTGGTTCATTTTAATGGAAACTTTATTCAAAAGCTTAAATGAACTTTTATGCACACACACACACACACAAATTTATATCTTGAATATTACTGTGTTTTGTTACATGATTTCTTTATATCTTAATTTTACAATGAAAAATTAAGATTTGAATTTTCAAAGAAGTATGACACATTTTAATAAAGAATAGACTGATATATGGAATTTTATGTGAAAGCAAACTAAAAATTGTAAGTACTTGTGCTAAAATACATCATATTTGATCCTGTGTTTTTGTTTTACATTTTAACAGGCTTACATGTGGAGTATAGAAGCATTAAAACAAGTGAAACCAGGTCTTCCGACTCGTGTTACTATAGATGTTTTACGACAAGTGGCCAAATCATGTGTGATGAAACGAGAGTTTAAGAGGGCAGGACTCTTAGCCAGACAAGCTGTGTGTTTAACAAAAGAGTTCTTTGACAAGGATCACCCAAAATACTCTGACTCACTCTTGGATTTTGGTTTCTTTCTGCTCAACTTTGATTCCATTAGACAGTGTGTTGGTATCTATGAGGTAAGTTCCATATCATGTACTGGTTTGCTTATGAATTTAACATTGAAAAGCAGCTACCTTAAGATGGCTATCTTCTGGAATGTTGTGCTGTGCAGTCTTATAGAAACTGACTGATGTTTCAGGGAAGTGATGCAATAAAAATATTCTTACTTAGTCAGGATTTGATTGTATAGCCATCTGTGGACAAGTCCAGCATGTTGGCCCTTGAGCTAAATTGTATTTTATTGTGAATTTTAAATTTGCATAGGTCTGGAAGTCTGTGCAGCAGGAAAGTTTGCTTCGTGAGTCCTATTCAGAACTTATATGCACATGTATCCCATTTCCCTATTAAGTTTATACAATAACTAATTACTACCATCTTTAAGAAAAATCTATTTGTACATCTACGATTTATTAGTAAGCTTCATGGTAGCTGTGCCTTTTGATCAGTTCTAAGTTGGTGTTCCAGTTTTGCCATTGCCAACAGTAGTGGGTGACATTTTTTTTGATGTTGGATCTTTATTTTCAAAACTCAACTTTCTTGGTCATTTCTCTTGTGCCTAATGTAGAGGTGGTAGAAAGCAATATCCAACTTTTCTGATCTTTAGCACTGATTGTGGCTCATTCTGTGGTGTTCCTTTATCTATCGGTGTGTTTGGATAGCCACTTCCCAGGATTTTCTGGGCTTTTGTCTTTATTTTTCCTCCATATACAAAAATACAAGAAAAATTTTAAATCACATTCAGTTGAATTTTCAAAAAGGATCAGTTTACTTCATATAGTTGTGCAGTGATTTCTGGTTCTGATTTTGAAGTGAACAGTTTTAATTTGTGATAGATGTTTTTGATTTATTGCATAATCTTCTTACATTTAAAAGTGTCTTTTTACACATATTTGTAAAATGTTTAAAGCTGTAAATTATATGGTAACCTTGGACTGTCTTCTTATAGACTGCTTTGGATATTCGTAAAGCAATATTTGGGAAGTTCAATCTGCATGTTGCTGTAGCTCACGAAGATCTGGCCTATGCACTCTATGTACATGAATATAGTTCTGGAAGGTTTCTTAAAGCTCGGTAAGTATTCATGCAGTTGTCGTCTTTGTTAATGTACCTATCTTTTTGTATTGTTAAAGTGGAAATAATTACATTGTACTGTGATATGATATTCATGTAATGAAGGCATAAGTGCAATGCGTGAAATTGAATCATAACAGGGAAATAATGTCCATCCGTTCTAAATACTGAACACATTCTTATGGAATTTTGTATTGAGATGTTTATACTAAAGGTTGGTTTTATTCAGTCCACTGTAGCATCTATCTTATATGAAGCTCTAATTTAACTTGTTTTTTAACAGCTTAGCATATAAAAATTACATTTACTTGAAACATGTTTCAGTGTGATGAATATTTAGTGAAATATGAAGAAAAATAATTTCTGGCTGCAGTTAGCTTTGCAACAGCAGAACAGTATCTGCATAAATGAACAATGTCATTGAGGTATACAAATTAACTAATGTGTATGGGAAATATGTAAACTCCAGTAGAATAAACTTTTCTATTCATCTGATTTGTGTTGCCTGTTGATATTTGGAGAACCCGTCTCTAAATTGTAGCCTTGATTTGCTGATATGGCCTGAAGGTATCATTTTGTTCTTTGATTTTGTTAATGTGTTTCAGTATTTAATTTATTAGACTCTTTAAATGTGACAATATTTATTTGTTTATAGTTTATTTAATGACACCTTTTCAGTATCTCAGACCGTAGCGTTGAATGAGAGGATGACAGTGAATAATTAATCATAAAGGATGTGGAAGGAAGTGGTAATGGCCTAATTTAAGGTATTATGGAGGAACTGAGGAAAACTGTGAATAACCTCAGCCAGGGTAGCTAGTCTCCAGGCCAAGAATTGAACCCAGTGATCCTTTGTAGGAAAGGTGGTGGGTAAGATTGGGAACATTTCACAGCTTGGTATGTTTTCATTTTACAGAAATGAATTATACATATTGAAGAGGGGGTAATGGTTTATTAAATGTGTTAAAATTAAAATGTACCACTTGAATGTGTATAAAACAAGAATAGAATACTATCATTGTTGTTATCTTTTCATTATATCAACCAATTGTTTTCACAGTGATCATGCAGAGAAAGCCACGATCATAATGGAAAAACTGTTGCCAGAAGGACATCTTATGCTAGCGTCAGTAAAAAGAGTGAAAGCTCTAATTCTGGAAGAAATAGCTCTAGACACAATGCCCAACAATTCAGGTATAATATCAGTTCTCATTTTGGGTTGTTTAATTCTTCTACCACTTGTGGATAATGTTAAGTCTGCCAACAAAAGGTATTTATTGAAAGGGAAATGATTGGTTGTGCAGGAGGTGTGAAGGAATAAAGTTTTACTTTCAGTGTGTCACCCTTCATTTCAGCTCCCTCCTAAGCCTTAATGCAGATCCCATTACAGCCAACAGTATTCATTCCATACTTCCCCACACAGCAGCTGTGACTAAATGCTTACATGTGGCATGTAATCACACTCTTATTTTATTCAGCACCAAATAACTTCTCTGCACTCGCTACAACATTGTTTATGATCCTATAAATTAGTCGCCTGTGAGTGATTTGGTTTTAGGTATATGGAACCAAGGTTTCATGAATACACCTTTGACCTACTAGCCACTTTCACCCAAGATCTGCCGGCATGGTTCATAAAAGTATTTTTGTAGAAAGAAAATCTGCATTATACATTTATTAAATATTAAGATTGGAGGGGGTCCCGCGCCGTAGCCGCGCGGTCTGAGGCATCATGCATTGGACCGGCGATACGGAATGCGCGCTGGTTCGAGTCTCGGGGGAGAAGAAATTTTCTCACGGGATTATTAATTTCTGTGCTGCCCTACACATAATAATACATTAATTCTTATTCATTTTCATGGACGCAGAACTTCGTGTTTTTCTTTTTTGCATAATATTGCCAATCCACTGCTTTCTTCTGAAGTATATCATTCATAGTGGATGAATTTATTAATAACCAAATCTCCCTTTTCATTTCACTGAAGTCTCATTCATTATAAAGAAGTATGAGGATAGGGTACTGTGCTGCTCTGCTGCAATGTAGAGTGTAGTGAACATTATGGATACTTCCAGTAGATAACTAGATAGAACATGTTCCCTTTTCAGGGTCAGAATTTTGTAAACCAACCCACTATAGCAGTGGTATTCAACCTAGGGTATGTGAAATTTAAAAAAATATTATTTTATGATAAACACTGAATAATCAGTAATGTAATTTATTTTAGATGTAGATTATATACTATGTATAACTTGAATTATACACCAACAACTTTGGGGGTACAAAGTTGAAGAAAAATTGTATCTGGGGGGACGCGAACAAAAAAGGTTGAATGCCACTGCACTATAGCATTGTGTTGTCACCCAAGAGTGGAAACAAGATTAGCTAATGTTAGCACTATTTGAAACAGTGTATTTACTATACAGGACCTTATTTTACAGACTTATTTATCTTTACCTTTTATTCTGATTAGTGTATTTTCTTTATTGAATTCCCAGGAACACATTCTCTTTTAGCAGAGGCTGAAAATCTACACTTGTCTTCCTTAAAGTTAGCGATGGCAGCCTTTGGAGAGAATAATGTTCAGACAGCGAAACATTTTGGCAACTTGGGACGCCTGTATCAGAGTATGAAGAAGTTTCAAGTATGGCTGTCTTATATATTTATTATTATAAATTCCCAAGTTTGTAAGTGGTGAGGCATGAGATTCTAAAATAAGTGGGGTTGAAAACTAATACAATTACTTCATAAAATTAATTCCGCTGCACTTGATTAATATTTAGTGAAAGTGCTGTGAGTCACCTGTACAGTAAATCGCCTTCCATATTTAAGATGGTTGTTTTCTTGGATGTTGAGCTATGCAGTCCGTAGCCTCCTCTGAGATTTTAGAGGAGCTTATTGCCTCCATTATTAGGGTGATGAGTAAGTCATATGTTGAAAAGTTGGATATATATAGGAGCTTATTTGATAACACAGAAACCTGGCCAGACCAATGAGTGAGGATGAGCATAGTAGGAAACCAGTGAGAGACGAGGAGACATGAGCCAGGCTGTAGGGAGGACAGAGTGAGATTCATGGCAGTAGACAGGAAATACAACAAGTATAATGAAGCTGAATGAAATTAATATGAAGGAAATAAAATAAGAGAAGCAAATAAAAATGTAGAATGAGTAAAATAAAATATTGAGAACAGAATAATAAAATCCTAATAAATAGCTCTTATAAGGGCAACAGGGAGTAACTTGAAAAACTCAGTGAGATGAAAGATAACAGATGGCAGATATGAAATAAATGGAATTAAAGAGTTGGAAGGAAGCGGGGGAGAGAAGGAACTGGCTGAGTCTGTTCTGACAAGGACTGTATGTGCCCAACAAGCCCCTCTGCTGGTTTTGTTACATGAAAGACAAATTAATCATATGGCAGCTTGGACCGGGTAAGCTGAATGACTTTCATGATCGCCTGAACAGAGTCTTGTATTGGTCCAGCCAGGGCTCTGCCATGTCCATCTGGCCTCTGTATATCTATCACGACCTTCCCACACGTGGAATACATATCACTCTAATTATGGAGGCAGTAAGCTTCTCTGAAGCATTATGTACCAGACTACATAGTGTAACATTCCAGAAGAGAGCTGTTTTCATACTCATTTGCCTTGAGAATCTGAAATCTTACCCTGTTAGATGTAACATATCAAACAAAGAAAGAAGTTCTTATATTGTTTCTTACAGAACAGTATGAAAATCTTTCAAAATTTAATATAAATACCAACTT
Organism: Zootermopsis nevadensis; assembly: GCF_977971745.1. Taxonomy (NCBI): domain Eukaryota; kingdom Metazoa; phylum Arthropoda; class Insecta; order Blattodea; family Termopsidae; genus Zootermopsis; species Zootermopsis nevadensis. The sequence continues at coordinate 7,644,249 of NW_028259147.1, forward strand.
TAGTCATGTTAGAAAATCTGTGATAAATCTAATAGTTTAAATATTTTCACAATTTTTTATTTGCCAGGAAGCAGAAACAATGCACTTGAAAGCAATTGCCATAAAAGAAGAGTTGCTGGGGGCAGATGATTATGAAGTAGGGTTGTCTATTGGTCATCTTGCCAGCCTATACAACTATCACATGAAGAAATATAAGAAAGCAGAGCAGCTGTACCTTCGATCTATAGCCATCAGTGAGTATAGCACTGTCTGCTAAAATGTATGTCAACAGATGATACATCATATTGTTATAATCTAAGTTTCTTGTGCTGAGTAATCTTCCTGTATTGATGGAACATCATCATCTCATCTCTGGCTCTACAGCCGAGGGTGGGTCTTGGCCACCTCTTTTTGGAGGTTATTTGGTCTATTTATACATTTGGTAGGACTTCTCAGACAAGTGATTGCCGTTGCAAGGCCTCTACCTGTACACAGGACGGCACAGCTCAAAAAGATGCAGACAAACAAACATCCATGCTTTGAGTGGGATTCGAACCCACAGTCCTAGTATCCAAGTGAACAAGGCCCATGTGTTGGACCACGTGGCTACTGTGACTGGCATATTGACGGAAAGTACCGATTATAACTGTTTGCAATTGTCTGAATCCTCCTAACATAGCTGGTAAGCTAATATAATAGTATTTCAGTGATTGGTGTATGAATGGTGAATTGAACCATAACACCATAGCTGAGATGAAAATGCTAATGTTCACGTCATCCACATTATTCTGGACATGTAAGTGTGAAGGTCAGTAAAAACTAGGGGATTGGTTGCGTTGAGGACAGCACAGATTATTTCCTTGTTGTAGCTTTTTATTGCAGTATGTTAGTGATGATCTGTTTTCCTTGTTATTAAATGGCTCTGATTAGTGCAAAAAGGAAAATCTGTAAGGGCATGTTTCTTTGTTTCTTGGATTTTGTGTCTTGAAGTTGAGCAGACTGCTTTTGCAGCCATCCAGGAGTGACACAGCAGCACTATGTAACCTGGTAAAAGTTTACTGACAATTTAGAGGCGCTTGTTGCCACCCTGATGATGGAGGCAGCAAGTATCTCTGAAACATTGATCTACATTAACCAGACTACACACTGCAAGATCTGAGAAGTCAGTATTCTTCATACTCGGTGCTATGAAAACCTGAAATCTCATGTTTTGTTTTAGGCTTGAAAATGTTTGGAGAGAGTTACTCTGGTCTTGAATATGACTACCGAGGTCTGGTTCATGTCTACCATGAACTGGAAGATGTTGAGAAGGTAGCTGAATATACATATATTCTAAACAACTGGAAACTTCACAGAGACTTGCATGCTCAGCAAGAAGATCTACCCATTGACCAGGAAGAAACACCTCAGGCAGTGGAAGACATTATCCGACAGTTCTTTGGTGATGACAAGTGATTGTGCGCCACTTTTTGTAGGAATGGTGATGAGTTGCTTCAAAGGAGTCCCAGCAGTGGAGCACACAAGAGTCCATTTGCATTTACTTATGGCATCCTTGAGGATGAATGGCATGAAAGCAGTGGACATTGCCATTCAATATATTTGTTTCACACGAGTCTCCAGTTAGTGTAACCACCACAAATAAAATGTTTCAGCTGTGAGCAGCTAATGACCTATTGATATTTGTTGCCTGAATGTTACGTAGTTTACGGAGAATACTGCTGCTGTAGTGGCATTACTGATGTTGGTCTGTATTGATCTCATTCTTTTTTTATGGGGGCTGAGGTGCAGAACCATTTTAGTTTCATTTTACATGTTACCAGTATGATTTGCATACAGAACTGGTGTTCTAAAAAATGTGTAGCATTATTATAATTTGTTTATCCACATATTTATTGAAGTGCAACTGTGACAGATAACAAGGACCAAATTATGTGGAGAAATTGAAGTTCATAGTAATAAGTAACTCCAAAATTGTAACAGAATCATCTTACTGGTACTTTATCAGCTGTCTTTTAAGTATGATTTGATTATTTTTCACTTGAAGTATTTAGAGATGGAACGAAATAATCTTAAATATAATACTCTTATTACAAATAAATAGTAATGTTCTGTTCTTGCATTTTTTTTTCTTTTTTTTCTTCCTGTTAAGACACTTCTGTGGATGCTAACACAAAATTTGTTAACATTTTTTTCAGGACTTCCAATGTATATCAAAGTTTTTGCTGCTTGTAAATACTACTGGTAGATGAGTTTTATATTCTATTATTTTATTTTTATTTTATTTATTAGTGTTCTGTCTGACGACAGGTCCGTTTCCTCGGCAATTATGATTCAGAAGTGGTTTGCCATTGCCTTCTGTGTGTAAATGATGATGAATGTGAAGTAATTGTTGGGATGCCACAGAGAAACCGGGGAATCCCCGGAGGAAAACTCCGTGATACCTGGACCAAGGCCTTGACCAACACAAGTTATAAATTTGGGCACCACCGGGAATCGAACCCGGGACCCCAGGATTACAAGGCCACCGTGGCGGTCATTCTATTATATAGAACATTTATGTTGCACGTGAGTACAAAATCTTTGCTTTCAGCATTATAAGCTCCTATGCTATTGTTCAGTCACGCCTGTATGTTTGAATGAAAATGCATTGTAATTTGTGTTTCAAATTAGGATTGTAGTTGGATGTGTATAAATGACAAGTCGTCTGCATGTGCTTTTATCAATGAATAATATTTTATTATATCTATCTGGGGAGCAAAATTATTTTAGATCTGTTATTTTTATTTGCATAACAATTTGTTACTTAATACAGACTACGCGATATTTAAACACTGCATAACAGAGTGGTTGAGTTACTTGAAATGAATGGTTCTATGTTAAATTTATTTTCATGAAGGTCTTAAGCTTATGTTACTGAAATTACAATATTACAGCATATTTACTGATAAAATTGAACATAACTGTCATCTCCCAGCAGGAACTGCTATAATATAGAAAACTTGATTTTGTTATTTTGCGGAGCAGTACTTGACTTATATCAGAAAAACCTTGTAGCTCTTCTTGGTGAGTAGTGCAGTTCTAGCTAGGAAGTGACAGTTGAATTCAGCTTTATCAGTGAATGCACCGTAGAACAGCTGTAAAATATAAATACCAGAGAAACTACACTTTAAAATGTGAACAAAGCATGTATTTCACAAACCTCAAAGGATGGCACTATTCTCTTTAAAGTTTAGAATATCCATGAATCGCTCGCCAATTTTCTAACACAAAATTAATCTCTCAAAATTGAGATCAGTAATCTAGTGATATATTTATAGTACAGATATTAACGTTTTATGCATCATCAAATTTTATTTATTTTATCAGACAGTTTATCAGCAGCAAACCAAAATCTGCTCTAATTTAAGTGTCACAGGAAATACATGTTTTTATATGTAAATGCATTCATAAATTGTGTAAGCATAGTTATAGTTACCAGAACAGTTGAATTGTTCATAATGTTGTCTGTATTGTACTTCCGGGTTGTGTCACTTTGTGGGGTTGTAGGTAGACACCAGTGTTTTGAAGAAACATACTGTCTCCATCTTCAGCCCTGATACCAATGTTTCATAGAAACCTACTGTTTCCATCTTCAGGGCTGAAGATGGAGACATTGTGTTTCTCTGAAATGTTGGTGTCTGCCTGTGATTCTACGCAGTGTCACAAACAAGAAGAACATCGCCGCCATCTTCTTCACCGTGAGAACCTCAAATCTTACGTGTTCATATGTTCTTTGTGTGTTACTGCCAAGTGGCTTGAAATGGATTTGCTTTTCGTATACTGCAGTGAAACTGGTAGCACTGTTGGGTATAATGTCACTACTGAAAACTGCATGAGATGACAAAAGAAAGTCATCACATTACATTGTCCAAAACTAACTGTTATTTTGAGTGTTTCTTAATGCATTTCCTGGACTTTTTTTATCTGAATGAGATTGGTGAGACGTTTTGGGTTTAGTGAAAAGATGGTTTATTTGTTCAGAAACAATAGTTTGATTTATTAATCATCTCTCAACCACATGTAGGCTGACTATAACAGAAAATTTTACCCTGTTTTTTATAAAAGAAGATCAGTATTTATATTATTTTATGTTAGGACAACTTGGGAACTGGAGTTAATGTGTGAATAGAATTCTTCCTCCATATATTGTGTAGTCTATCAAAACATCATGAAGGTCATTGAATATTTAACAGATTCCACTTTAAAAAACTTTTGAATGCTAGGGCCAGGAACAACAATTTACTTAGTGTACTGGATTGTTTGGAAGAGGAGAAGGATTGTCAGTATCTTTAAGTATCGGTCAGTATTAGAAATATTAATACCTGTTTGAGCAAGAAGCCTGATCTTGGATTCAAACATGTTATACTTTATTATTGCTGTGAAGTGTAGTGCTAAAATTGGGAGAAAGGGACTGAATTTTAGTTTTTTTTAGACCATACTGAATATAAAACTTGAAACTCGTTAAAAGAGAAGCACTTAAGTTGAACTGAAAGATTTAATGTTAACAGATTAAAATATGTGGAGAAATGCTCTTTTCATCTTCTTTATTATGCCGTCTCCTTTACAGGAGGTTGGCGACATATTATGAACAGGATCCTTCCATCCTTTTCTCGGACTGGGACCCGTTCATATATGTTTTTTAGGCAGGTGACACAGAAGTGGTTTGCCATTGCCTTCTTCTGTGTGCATGGAGTACGGAGCAATTGTTGGGATGCCACAGAGAAACCGGGGAAGCCCCGGAGGAAAACTCTGTGTTGGCTAGACCACTGCCTTGCCCAACACAAGTTATAAATTTGGGCACCGCCGGGAATCGAACCTGGGACCCCAGGATTACAAGGCCAGCGTTCTGACCGCTAGACCACCGTGGCAGTAGCTCTTTTTATAGAGATGTAATTATTTAAAAAATATACTCAACACAATAAGGCTGTTTAAATGACAGGATGTTTATACTGTTAAGGGCATAACAAATTTTTCTTGTATTTAAAAACTTTGTATTGGGCATAAAGGCCCTTTAGGTTTACAGCTTAAATGTGGTGGGACCTGTACCAAATGTCTGATAGCGTTACTACTACCTTGTGTACACTGTCATATCTCATCTGAATTGATATTGCAACCAACAGTCCCAATGTGCACTACCAGTGGGTTCCAGTGATCTGAAAAGTATGTACTCAGGACTTCCCCTGTGTTTAGTGTTTAATTAAGATCAAAGCGATGCAACACAATCTGTGAGAAGCTAGTCAAGAAATTTCCCACCTTTTATATAATGAGAAAATTAATTCCCATATTCATAAGAGTCCACTACCAGTCTCTGTCCTGAGCCATTTAAATCCAGTTGACAATTTCCCACCTGATTTCTCTGAGATACATTTCAGTATTTTCCTATCTACTTCTAGGTCTTCTGAGTTGTCTTTTCCCTTAAGGCTTTACAACCATTGTTTTTTATGCATTTCTTACCTCCCCCATGTGTGCCACATGCCCCATCTATCTTAAGCTGTTGAATTTTATCATTTTAATAGTATATGGCAAGTACTAGAGTACAAATTGAATCAGAGTTCCTGTAATTCCAAATCATATGCCATGTTCAATGGAAAAGGAAAGAAAAAAATAGCAAAATTACATCATGATTTTCAGAATTGTTTTTGGTGCCGTGCATGGTCAGCTGTATGGCACTATAGAAATAACCTCAATAGTACAGGTCAGTAGATGTTTATTTTTGACATAAAAACGTCTATACGGAATGGTCATTCGTCATAAACAGCGTTATGAAGATGTGTAATATCCATATCAACAATGTGTAAATATGGACCGACAATGGTCAGCTTTTATATGAACTCCTGCGTGCACTGTTATGTTACCTAAGAAACTAATTGTTGTGTCATCTGTTTACTCAGCATTGTTGTGTTACATTACTGCCGTCAACAATCCACTTTCATTATTGCAGAAAGAGCTGAGCTGTTAATCGCTTGTAGAAGAAGTGCATCGTAGAGTAGATAATTTTGTGCTGGTAAAAACGTTTTAGAATATCACAATACAAATACGTATTTACGTCAGATTCTCCGGAACCGTGGTTCCACTGTACTTGAATTTTTGTTCTTTTTTTCATTTGGCTAGTTTCAATTGAACTAATTACAAGAAACAATCTGATTTATGATGCTATGAAACACCAAGTGACCCCGTAGAACTTTCACTCCAGTCCTGATATCAATAATACTGTTTTATATATTACCTAAGATTGTTTTTCTTCCACATGAAGGAACCTTTGAACTTTCTTAAAACGTCAAGATTGCATGGAAGAAAAGAACAGGTTAGAAAACTACTAACAACTGTTCCTCTTTTATGAAGATTATTTATCACTGATCCACATCTTGTAACAAGAAATTATCACAATTTTCATTGCATTGGGTTTATCCTTTTCTGTCATTGTTTCTCATGTCTGCCATTTCCAAAATTATAATGTGTAAATCCGTTTCACACCTATACATAAACTTCGCTCTCCCTTACAAATTTGGTGTCTCTTATCTTGAACTTCACCACCTTTCTTTCCGAAGTCCTTAGGGTCATTTCAGCCTCTGCGTATGGTTCTTACAAATTTGTATTAAACCTTCCATTTAAAAAGCTCTTCTGTAAGATATGATAATGTACTGTCAAATTGGACTCTTGACAGAATATGGAAGCGGAAAACTGCTTCATGTTGCTCTACCACAATAGTGCGGAAGGTGGAGTTGGTCAGAAAGAATCTGGATAATTTTGTGTCGGGCTGTAGTGCGATAGTTTGGGGGTGTCTTGCTACATCATTCCCATTACAGTATGAGATAAAGCTGTCCTGTGAATGACTTTGCTCTTTGTGTACACATAACTACTTCCTCTTATCTTGACTCTCCACTTCTTAGTCTTATTCCTCCTTCCACTTTCCTGTTTCTACTTGTCCCGCACCTCGTCGTCTGTAAGTTGTGTCTGTGTTACTTATACCAGCTCTTGCATAAAAGTTTTTACTAGTCTCCTCTTTGCTTTTTCAAACACAGCGTTTAACTCTGCCTCTTGCTGCATTATTTTCTCTCTATTTTGATGTGCTGATCCGTTCCTTCTTAAATTTCGCCGGGAGCTACGTTGTTAACATCATTTGTATTTATGAACACTTCAATAAAAATAGTGTCTTCTCAAAATTGATTTTTGTACACCAAATTAAAATAAAGTGCTTCTAATATTACTGTGTTTGTAATCATAAGCATCGTGTATTTATATGCCCTGACACATACTTGATTTAGAATTTTAGAGTGTGCAAATGGAGATAGCTTAAAAGCTTTGTACATTTCAAATTAATTTAAATGTGGGAATGCAGACCAATGTCTAAAATGTAAATTCGTGTTGTGTATGATTGAGGTAAAACTTGTTTCAATTGAAATTCACTAGTGCCGTATTTGTTGTTTGTTTTGACTCGGAATAAGTGAATTTAATAACACTTGTTTATTGCACAAAATACAAGACAAGGAAAGTAATGTTGCTCTTCCTTTCAGTCTAGAGGATTTATTTATTTTCAGTTACTGATTATGTACAGATTGTGTTTTGTGGTTTTAAGAGCAAGTTTCCAAGCTTTATTCCTCTGTGAAGCCTTAAAAGCAGTTAAGCAAGTCTCAACGCTCTTCTTCATTATATGGAGGTCCTGTATTTTTGGCTTGGGGGTTCGGTGTCAAGATGCGTTGCAGTGTGAGTTCCTCTATCCCTTTAGGCCAGTGCTGGGGTAGTACCTTCAGACAGGTCCTTCTACATCCTTCGCAAATCATCATATTTTCATTGACCTTGCACAATGTGATTTAAAAACCGCTGTTAAATAAGCTAAGAAATGAATCCCTGTACGACCCTTTTTTTCGTGAATACTGTTTTCAATCCATCGTAATACTGTGTGGTAGGAACGTGGGATTTGTGTTGATCATCGTTTCTTTGGAATCCTTTGTGAAGTGTTCTTGGCACTCAAGAAATTCTTCTTTACTGTATACAGTACTACCACATGTGATACGCAAAAGCGCAAATTTTTGAGCTCTGTATGTGAGGGTTACTTTTTCATACAGTTGAATATTTTTTATAATGTGTCAATATTCGTGTATAAATATATATGTAAGGGATCAGTCTTTGTCTCAAACTTTCAATATTGATTAAATGATGTTTAATATCCAGTTTACTTGCGTTACATTCTGCTTTGATTATCTGAATTTCACTTCTTGTAAAACTAATGTGAGTGCATCTTTTATGAACTGTCTGTATTTAACCAGATATTTCATCTTATGTTTTGTTTGATCTTATGTCAGTGGATGTGTGGTACATTTTGTATCATGAGTGTATTGTATTAAAATTTCACCATTGATTTGTTTATGCTCATTATTTCAGAGGAATAGTCAGGCAGCCATGAATGACCCCCCCCCCCCCCCCCCAATACGCACATGTGCAGTGACAGTTACACATGACACTTCAGATATCACCATCAGGTCTGTGAAACACTATTGATCATCATCATCACACACTTGGCAGCAGGATGATGGTACACCGATGGGCTCCCCTATTTCTAGTATTTTGGCCGAAATTTTCCTACAGGAAGTTGAAAAGAAATTTTACCCAGACATAATCAAGCAGTGACATATAAATATATCGCTAGGTGTTTTTCAAAGTGTAAACTGTTTACATTTTGAAAAACACTTGGTGCCAAAAGCGTCTCGACCTCATGACGTCATCATCAATGGCAAAACATTAATTCATTAGTCTGTCTATTAAATCATACAATTCGTAACAGCCCAGAGGACAGCCATCTAATATACTAGATCAGGGGTTCTCACCATTTTTTGCTGGCGTACCAATAATTCTAATTTAACCACTGGTGGTACGCGAGCCATAGGTTGAGAACGTATTAGAGAAACTGGAGTCCATATAACTAAATCGTATTGATTAGTTCCTCTGATTAAACATTTTTACTCCAGAATCATCAAGTCCCCTTTCTGATCTATTTGGAAACTCCGTTACCTAAATATATGTTAAGGTGATTGAAAGCGTGTTTACATAATGGATGACGTCAGCCGTTATTTGCTGCAAAACATGTGTTTGCTACCCAAGGATACTGCAGGTATTGTTTCTTTTTGTTTCATTCTTGTTGCGTAAGTTGAATGACGTGTGAGGATTTGTAACTTAACAAGCAGCCGGGGGGGAGAAAACTAATCTGAGATACTGTCTACAGAAATTCACAATAAACCACCGACCCGGCCGAAATTCGAATTGGATTCCTTCCAGACATCTTGTGTGAAATAATGTTATCATATGATTTAATGTTTCTTGTTTTGAACACAAACACTTCTGTGTTCAAAATTATGATACGAACCTCTTCTTGTGTTATAGGCTACCTTGTTTTCACCGAGTTTGTGGTCACGTAAAGTTGCTGTACTAATGTGAGGAAAACCAAAAGTGGTGATGTAACGATCACATACGATGTAAAGGAAATTACCCAACTTTAGAAGAACCAACTACAGAACAAGTATTACATCTGGTCTGAAAGAAATGTCTACAGTAATTAAACGAAGAGAAATGAACCTAGGGAGCTTCGCCTATCGTATCTCGTATACACCAGTATCTAGGATATTCCAAATGGACTGAGTCATGGTAGTACAATATGTGTGGGAAAGGAAATGCCACTATCCTTGTTTTGGTTTTAAGATTTTTATTTGTTTATCGTATTTGTTAGTCGCGGACAGCCTTTACAATTCTGTCATTTTGAACTCATTGAAACAAATAATCTAGAACAGGTTTTATGGGTCCTCGCAGGAAGGACATTAAATGAACGTACAATGGGAAGTTGCGTGTCTCAATAATAGTTCGCACTTGTCACCTAGACGTTATCGTACTATCTCCTCCTTATAAATAACTGATGAAAATGTTAGTCTACTTCCGACATCCCTGAATTAGTAATTTGCCGGTAACCATGAATAATTCTAGGGAGTGTTGTGAAAAATCACATAACAAAAGCTAAAACAGGCCTAGAAGTATCTCAGGGGAAGAAATTGTGAAGATAGGCGGTGGATGGCACTGGCTCAGAATCGTGTCCAATGCCGGACTTTAGTATTATAGGTGTTGGTCAGACCTACGAGTTCCATTACCGATGAGAACATTGACAAATGTTGACACCTTCATTATAAAAACCGACCAGGTTGAGGTAGCACTTGAGTCAAATTTCGACTAGTTACCAAATAGGGGAGACTCGCCTGAAGTGACATAGATGACTAAAATGACACATTTGTGTCAAATATATTCATCGAATGATTTTAAACTTTGCGCCATTAGGTTAGTCATGTTGGTACTCAACTATAGTGAAAGATGGCGTGTTGTGAAGGCGCGGTTTTGAAGCTTTATGTGAAATGTATGTTGTCTGGCGTTTCTCGTAAGATTATCCAGTCATGGTTCATCAACAATGGCAGTCTAATTTTTTGACATAAATACGTCTATACGGAAGGGTCTTTCGGCAAAAACAACGTTACGAAGATGTGTAAGATCCATACCAACAACGTGTAAATATGGACCGACAATGGTCAGCTTTTATATGAACTCCTGCGTGCATAACAATGCAAGAAAAAGGATTCGAATTTCTAACACACGCCTGCAACAATATTAGCTGAGCATGACGTAAGGCTCTTTTCTCATTTATTATGCATTACCTAAGAAACTAGTTGTTATGTCATCTGTTTATCGGCATTGATGTGTTTCATTACTGCCGTCAACAATCCGCTCTCTTTATAGCGGAAAGAGCTGAGCTGTGAATCGCTTGTAGAAGTGCGTCGTAGAGTAGATAATATTGTGCTGTTAAAAACGTTTTAGAATATCACAGGTACTTATCTTATATAAGAATTATTAAGAAATCTGTGATACTGCCCTCCACTCTCTCCACTTTAGTTTTGATTAAATTGATCATTGGGGGTGGACATCGTGGTCTCTCACAATTAAACAAAGTTTGAGGTAAGGGGAAAAGGCGCATCGCACTTCACGCTACTGCGTTTGTGTCTTGCGTCATACTATGTAGAGATAACAACATGGATGACATTGAAACTAAAAGAGTCCGTAAAGCAGAATATATAAGACAGTACAGAAAACGTACAAAAACAGAAGTATTAAATAATGAACCAGAAGTTCCCCCCCCAAAAATACCAAAAACTAATGCTGAACATATGAGGGATAGATAATTAAGCAATGTCTTAATCAAACTATTTACTCAATTGTAAAGCATGTATAAAGGGAATATTTAGAATAAAGCTAATATATAAACTTCCTTTCATTGTATTTATTGCCTAAATGTAATTGAAATACAAAGACGCGTTTACGTCAGATTCTCCGGAACCGTGGTTCCACTGTCAATTTTTTATCAGTTTACTGAAACAGAAATCCAATGAAGACTTTGGAAGTTAGTCATAATTACTAATAATTGCTTCGATCGGTGTTTATGGTGTTTTGAGATTATGCTTGGGAAAAAAATGCAGCCAACTTTGGGTTAATTGACATACCAGGTTTGTGTGTGAACTTTGTACACAGATATAATGGCACAGACTATCTTCCTTTGTCAGTCGAATATTTACTTGCTAATGCTAGAGTTAGTGTCACCAAACTTTATTACTGTAGACTTCATTTTGTGTTTAGTTTCTCTGTGCCTAATATGTTTTTAAAATCGTGATAAAATTGCATGTTCTGTCATCTTTATTGATAAACATAATACTTGTTTATGAGAATAATATAGGGTCTTGGCATTTCTGACGAAATGTGGGCATTTTTATAATACTTATGTCCATAGTAAGACTAGTTGCATATGTAACACGTTCCTTCATACCCACAAAATTACAGAAAGCATCCAGTCACACATCGAGAGGTCAATGCTGACGTATTAAAATCAATTTATTCCATTTAGGTCAATGTATCCTAATCTGATTTAGATTTTTGTTTATTTCCATAGTCTCTTCAAGCCGGGATAGTTCTTTCAAATAGGTCGCGACCACTCCAAAGTCACTTTTAATGTTACCATTTCATTTCACGCTATATAATAAACCCTGTAAGTAAAACAAATTTCCTGCCCTCTTTTTCTCTTTCATAGCTCTCGATGTAGAAATCTTTGATTATAGCAGCAGCATGAATCCATTATTGGCAAATAAAATTAGAACAAAAGTTTCACAGCATAAAGTCAATACTTTCGGAAACTTTCGCGGAGTCCAGGTGATTTTTTTCTCCCCGCCCCCCACACCTTCTGTTGTACATATAAACAGCTTTCATTTCGTGTCCTCAAAAGTACTTCCAGTTGTGCTGTGTACTCGCTGGCTAACGGTTGGACTTACTTGTTCGTCAAGGTGAGTGAATACAAATCTCTGTCGTCTCTGAGACCATGAAAGTGCGTTCGTTTCGTCGGTGTACATTAACGAAACGTAAAGAAAACATGTGAAAATTGTTCTGTATTAGTCTTTATAAATATTGCTGATATAGCTTCAGTGGCACAATTAGGATCCACCGAACCGTGATATATGTTAATGTGAATCAGTGTGTGAAGTTCCGGCAATTTGTAATAGAGCAAAACAGTTCATTGTATTATTGTGAACTAAGTATGTTAATTCTTGATCGTCGAATTAGTGTTATAGCAGCTGAAGTATCAACAATGTCTCAAGCAAGAGAAGTGAGGACAATTTCGGGTGGTGCGTGGTTGTCATTGTCTGTTGCTGGACTGGCATTGTTGATCATCGGCCCTGTATTCGCAAAGGCTCAGTCATTTTCCCGCGCATCAAAGGAGACATCTTCCTATAAAGGTTTCAGTGGTCTGTGGGCACGAAGTGATTCAGTGAAACAGGTGTATTATCACGATCAAACTGTGGCGGTAGTCGAACTTGGTCCAGGAAGAAGTCTCGAAAACTGCGAGCTGGTTGAAGTCACGTAAGTTTTGAAGAATATAATAGTCATTGTATTCTCTTGTTTCAAGAAATTGTGTTTGTGGTTTTGTAACGTAATCATGATAACTCTGAGACCAATTAATTGATGTAGTATATGAAATGTCATTACACGCCACTGCTTAGTCTCATGTTTAAAAAGTCTGCTTACAAGGCCACGATGCGAAATTTTGAGGTGGAGGCAACATTTGTGTCATTCAGTTGAGGAACTTGAAGTCTGCATGAAGATAGATTTAGGTAAATGATGAAATTTTATTAATGAACTGATTGAAACAAGCTTCGGAATTCCGATTTAATTTTTTAATTAAGAGGCTCTTGTGATTATATTTGAAAGAACCAGGCGTGTGATGCGACGTTATGATTCTACAAACAGGTACAGTAAATTCCGGTTAATCGGGGCAGCCGTTTATTTGGAACAAATTATTTTAGTCCAGATGTGTCCCAATTAACCGGAATCCACTGTACTGGTAATATTATTTTATTTCTGAAGTACGGGCATGGCATCGGAGAAAATATTTAATTTTTGTTTTATTACTGGAATAAAGTTACCGCGATAAAGAAACGTGGGCGGGATTAATTAGCCTCTACACCGTTGAGTATCCATGATAGATAAATTAATGCCTCTGCGAAACTTTATTATTATTATTTAGTGTTCTGTCTGAGGACAGGTCCATATGAACAGGATCCTTCCATCCTTTTCTCGGACTGGGACCTGTTCATATACGTTCTTGGCAGATGATCCAGAAATGGTTTGCCATTGCCTTCTTCTGTGTGTGAATGGAGTAATTGTTGGGATGCCACGGAGAAACCGGGGAAGCCCCCGGAGGAAAACTCCGTGTTGCCTAGACCACGGCCTTGCCCAACACAAGTTATAAATTCGGGCACCGCCGGGAATCGAACCCGAGACCCCAGCATTACAAGGCCAGCGTTCTAATCGCTAGACCACCGTGGCACATCTGCGAAACTTACAACCTGATAATCGATCAGTCTCTGTAAGAATGTTCATTAGCCGTGTTTAGAATAAGATTGGGAAGGAAGAGGTTGGTGTACTTGAACACTGGAAATTAGCTAGAATGAAGTGAGCATGACAGCAGAGAAATAATCCATAACACCCAAGGTCAGGATCAGAAACCGCACTTTCTGGTAGGAGACACACACTGTCTGTGCTACGCAGTCCGAAATAATTATCTTTCGGGAAATGAGTAGAATTCAGTCGAGTCATTAGATTCAAAAGACTAAGAAAAGAAAACGAAATGTTAGGTCGATGACATGGGATTCGATTCGCGGGCCTGCAGAATGCAAGTTGCTTGCTTCTTTATTTATCTAACGAGACTGTGTCGAGTAAATAGAGCATTGCTATTTTACAACGTTGCTTCAAGTGTACAGATTATATAATATTTATTGAGAAGGAAGATCATGAGTGGTGAGTAGGTATGGAGTAGAAGGAGTCCGTCCTTATTTGACATCCGGCTGGAGAGACTAAGTAAAACAACTTTCATATGCCGAATTCTAACCTCAGTCAATATCAAAAAGGAGTTTACTGTAGTGGAAATAAGTTATTAAATAATCTTCCACCTACTATCAAAAGTTTAAATCACGATATAAAAGTGTTTAAGTCTGCGTTAAAAGAGTATCTCCTATCTTACTCCTTCTACTCAGTAGAAGAGTCTACATCACCAAAAAAAGTCTCAACTATTATAAATACATGTAAGTAACAATGGCGATGGTTTCTCATCATAATTATTTTTTCTATATTACTGTAGTTCCAAAAACCTGTAAATAGCTGTTATACCTACGTATTTATATTTGTGCTATGACCTGTTCTGCATCCTTGACTTAGGCCTATAAAGGAACTATAGAATGTACATAGATAAAAAATTCTATTGTATTCAACGAAAAGAGAATAGACCGGCAGAAATTCTAACCGGGTGCCTTCCGAGCTTAGCTTGGGGTGGTCCATCAACTATTTACAGACTTCAAGAAAGCCTATGACACAGTTACAGGAGAAGGTCTTTACAATATTTTGCTTGTATTTGGTGTACTTAAGAAGCTAGTCATCTTAATTAAAACGTGTTTAAGTAAAACCTCTAGCAACATTTGTGTAGGTAAACATTTGTCCGATATACTTTCTATTTAGAATTGCTTGAAACAGGAAGATGCTCTTTCACCTCTGCTTTTCAATCTTGCCATAGAATACGCCTTCAGGAAAGTCCAAGTAAATCAGGGCGGTTTGGAATTGAGTGAGACACATCAGCTTTTGATCTATGCTGATGATATTAATCTGTTGTACGACAATTAAGGGCTAGTTGGTTTAAAAGTAAATTCAGCAAAGACAAAGTATGGCCATGTCTCGGCATCAGAATTTAGAACAGAACCAGAATATAAGGACTACACTAACAAGTCAGAATAACATAGTATGATTTGAGGTTATCACAGCGGTGAGTATGAAGATTTCTGTCTTCTGGGTTGTTGCGCCGTGTAGTCTGGTCGATGTTTACCAACGTTTCAGAGGTCATACTGCCTCCGTCATCAGGGCGATTCATCGCCGTGATGACGGAGCCAGCTAGCTCAGGATAGAGTCCGATGGCGGGATTTTGTGTGAATCTTCCGGTTCTATAAAGAAAGTGGGATATTCTATGACAATCTGAGCATTCAATTGACTTTTCGAAAAATTTCCTGCGCCGTAGAGTGAGTGAGAGACTCGTGACAAACAGGAATTTTAGGAGAAAGGACAATGCAACTTTTGAATAAAGAATAAAGGTGCTAAATTATTTCAAAACCAGGCAGTGAAAATAATATGAAATCAACTCATTCGTCCTTGAGAGTGAATAAAGAAGAAATAAAATAAGTAAATATATGCACGTACGTTACAATTTCTTGGAATTGCATTATCGAAAGGAGGGTGCCACGTGCTTGGCAACGCCGCAAACCACCGAAGTAAGAAATTGCACCTTCATGACTTATCGCGATGGACAAAGAACCAGCCATTTTCACAAGCAGTTCAAGAACCAGGAATTGTTTCCATTGTTTCGTATGTTACATCCAGAAATGCGTAGCTGCTAGCTAATTAACGTGCTTTATTGCGAGCGTAAATATGTTTGTATGAGGCCTTGTTCACATTACGCGGTTTGATTTATGTCTCATGTCATTGTTTTCTGATGACTTTAGTGAATTAAAGAATAGATCTTTTAAAATCTCGTCAGTGTTGCTTCAGGTCTCTCTTATTTAACTCATCGTTTCTCTTCCAAATCAAATAATAAAAATGTTTTTATTTAATATGTCAGCATACTGTAAAGTCATACTAATTAAATTTAATAACAGTTAGGGCTAATAAGCAACCTTATAAACTGAAGGCAATCTTATTAAAGATGTGTAAAACCTTTATAGGCCTTTTTTAAACTAATTCTTGACTTAGATTCTCAAGAACGTGTAGAAATACTGGTTTATATTTCGGCTTCGGTAAACATTTTTCCGTCACACGAATGTAGGCTTTGTTGCTACTATATTATATACACATACGAAGTAAGAATATTGGAATTCCGAACCTCTGCGTGATGCTATGTGGTTCGTGCGGTACACGCCTTGTGACTGGCCGACTGACACTACAACACTGACCTACTTCGTTATTTCTGGGTCTGTAACAGCTCGGCACACATTTCTTGCTGCTGTCTTGTTCCTGGTGCAATTTTATCTGGTGTACTTGAATTCTTTTTCGCTGCAGTACGAAGGGAAATCGACAATGACGAGCTGAAAATGCAGAACACTGTATCCAAATCTGACTGGTAAAATTGGTACTCGTACGGGGAACACCAAAATTTGAAAGGTGTTGTTAATTCTGCATCAGGGCAACCAGTGGAAGAACAAATGCCACATTCGTATCAAAGTTAATCATTAGACATGAGCGGGCCCATACGACATTCTTCGTTTACGCTAAAACGTGAAGATTACCTGAAGACAGCGTCAGCGAAAAGTAACTTCATTATCTTATTAATACGACTTCAGTAATCAAATATTGTTTAGTACGTGTCTTCATGAGGATAGTAGGTCGTATGCCTCAGGTGTTTGGGAAGGACGATTGTTCAGTTTAAGAACTATTCAAACATCATATTTTACATTAATTAGGAACCTGGAACTTCCTGAAAACGAAGCACGAATGCTAAACATTATATCTCCAACTTTACAAGCATCTTTGTTACGCATGCAATTGAAACGTTAAGTGCCAGAAAAGTAATTAGACGATTTCTCTTGCAGTACTCCAAAGGAAGTAGACGACACCTTACGAAGTCTGAGCTCCATATCCATGCCAATGGACATTAGTTTTGAGGAAATGTTCCAGCTAATGAACCAATGTCACGACCTTGTATCTTCGCTGGAAACTTCGGATAAGTCAAATAAATCTCCGCGAGTTACCGAAACAGTTCTTCTTGGCATTGTACCAGGTTAGAATATTTCCTATAGTGCATGTCACGTCCTATTATTCTTGTCATCACAGACTGGACAACTTAAATGCTGTAAAAGCCTAAAAATCTGCTTTCCAGCAACTTCATGGCCTTTCTTATAACATTCACCTTGTAGATTTATAATATTACCATGAAATTTTTGACCACGTGTCTTCGCCCTTTCAGTCTATATGGTTTCCTGTCTTTTTCTGTACATAGTATTACATTGTCCACCTAAGTCGTATTCCAGCTAACTCAGGAGAGGGTCCAATAATATGCTTCTGTAAAACACAATGATTAATTATTGGTTTCAAACGAGTAGGGATTTTCTAGTCCAGCCATATAATTGTCATTTGTACGAGGAAGAATCATGATTATTTACGCGTATTCAAAACTGTTACATTAGTTAAAGTTTCATTAGGGGAAATATATTATCTACAGAGAACTGTACTGGCGAAATCTCTTCACAAGTATGAAATCAGAAAACTAGACTGGAGAGTTAAGCGTATTCAATGCTTTTTCCTTCTTTTTCAGGAACCAAGTGGTGTGGTAATTCAGATATTGCAAAATCATACTTTGATTTGGGCAGAGAAAAAGATGTGGACAAATGCTGTCGTACTCATGACTTATGTCCTGTTAAGGTGCAATCTTACAGAACACGTTATAATCTCACTAATGAACATTTCTACACTAAGTAAGTTGAACCCCATTTAGCTTTACTCAGTTCCTTGAATAGTGAATGCTTATACTGTGTGCTAAATTTGCTGGCATGTAGATATTAGGGCAAGTAGTGGGAATATTAAAGATTTTAGAATTTCTTTACATGTTAAAAGAACAGAAAAATCCACACTACTAAGAGCAAAGCTATCCAGGAACAAATGTACAAACCAACTGTCTACACTTTTGCCAGAGGCGTTTCAATATCACGAGGTTATCATCAGTGGCGTGGCGTATTAAATTAGTCCATAAAATACAACAATGTATTGTCACAAAACTGTGTATAAAGATGGGGTCCTGTTCTTTTAAGTCATGTTTATATATCATAGTTTGTGTTGCACACGAACTGGTGCATTATCCCATTGAGTCGTGTCGTTCTATTAGAGGTGGAGGCGAAGTGTCTCTTGTGGCTTTACGTTTGTGTCCACCGTGAGTCGTGGCACGCACACGTAGAAATCCCCGACGGTCCACGTGCAGACGGCACAGCGCGAAACGAACTTCTACACAAGATAGTTCATGCGCGAAGACACGTCAATTGAAACGAAATAGGAAACCGACGCTGAGTGTCGAGATGCGTATAACCGAGACGCCTTCATGAGGTACCACATTGACAGGTTCCATTGGAAACGACGAACGACAGCCGACGCCGGGCGATCCGGACGTCGTGACATGTTTTATATATATATATATATATATAACATAACATTGACATTGACAAGAAATGGTAAACCCGGCGCCGAACGATGCAAAGCCAATCGCCGTGCAGTGCCACTGATAATAATCTCTTGAGGTCGAAACCCGTTTGGCATTAGTGTCCTTTCAAGTGTAAACAGTTGTTTGTATGCATGATGTTATAACCTAACCCTATCCAAATTAAATTCTAGGCCTTTGTGCTACATGGAAGTTGGTGGACAGTTTCATGGTAGGGCCACTTTACCCTGAGGAAAATTTTTGTGGGAAGTTAGGAATTTTCTCTCCACATCCATTTTCAGACTGCCTCAGGGGTCCGCCGAGCCTCATTTCAAATGGGTAGTAGCAACTGAATTACTTTCATGTATGTATTTTTGGCAGTGAAATAAAATAATATGGTGGGAAAAATTTACCAAAAGTAGCTCAGTCAGTATAGTGACTAGCTACGGGCTGGGCGACCGGGGTTCGATCCCCGACGGGGGCAGAGGATTTTCCCTCTAGCCTCTGCGTCCAGACCGGCTCTGAGGCCCACCCAGCCTCCTCTACAATGGGTACCGGGGTCCTTTCCCGGGGGTAAAGCCGGCCGGGGCGTGATGCTGACCACTCACCCCCATCTAGTGCCGAGGTCAAGGAAGAGAGGAGCTATACCTCCACTCACCCCAAACGCCTATATGGCGTATAGTGGGACAAACTTTACTTTCCTTCTCGAAGGTATCACCACCTTGTCGAAGGCAATCTGCCGGGTGAGGAGGCTTGCGTGCTCAAATGACCCTTAGGGCTATGCCGGCCTGAGCTTCGGCTCATGGTAGGGTCACCCAAGCCGGACAGGTCTAAGGAGATGCGCTAGACTAAGAGTGATACCCTGGTCCTCCAGGTTGGGGGTTGGGTGTAGGGCTAACAACCTTTCACCTTTAAAAAAAATATGTGTTACGAAAAAATCAACCAAGCCTCGGATCAGGACGGACTCTTTGGCACGACCACGGCAATTGAAAAAGGACATGAGATTTGGTACTTGGAACATTAGGAGCCTCTATAGGGCTGGGGCACTGAAATCAGTGTGTAGGGAATTAGGGAATTATAAGTTAGACTTAGTGGCAGTGCAGGAAGTGCGATGGGAGGGGGAGGGCATGATCCCAGTGGACAATTTTACATTTTTCTATGGAAAGGGGAATGACAATCATCAGCTAGGGACGGGTTTTTTTGTTCATAGCAGAATTAGGGCAGCAGTTAAGAGAGTAGAATTTGTTAGTGACAGGTTGTCTTACGTAATTTTGGAAGGACGTTGGTGCGACATCATTGTCCTTAATGTTCATGCCCCAACTGAAGACAAAAGCGATGATATCAAGGATAGCTTTTATGAAGAATTGGAATCAGTATTTGATACATTTGGCAAGTATCACATGAAAATTCTGCTAGGAGATTTCAATGCAAAAATTGGGAGGGAGGATATCTTCAAACCCACAATAGGCAGCGAGAGTCTCCATGCACTTAGTAATGATAACGGTCTTAGAGCAGTAACCTTCGCTACGTCAAAAGATTTAATTGTAAAAAGTACAAAATTTCCACACCGTGATGTTCATAAATACACTTGGACTTCTCCAGATGGCAGAACACACAATCAAATAGATCATGTTTTAGTAGATAAGAGAAGGCAGACAAATGTAATTGATGTGAGATCATTCAGAGGAGCAGATTGCGACACTGATCATTATCTGGTGGTAGCAAAAGTGAGGGAGCGGCTTTCAGTAAGTAGACGAACTAAACAAAATTTTGACACAGAAAGATTTGATTTTAAAAAATTAAGTGAGGGAGAGGCAAAGGAACAATATCAAGTTGAAATTTCGAATAGGTTTCAAATTTTAGAGGCAAATGAGGATAATGAAAGTGTGGACATCAACAGGGAGTGGGAAAATGTCAGAAACTGCATCAAAATTTCAGCAAAAGAGAAACTAGGATACTACAGGAGAAAGCAAAATAAACCGTGGTTTGATGAAGAATGTTCAAAATTAATAGATCGAAGGAAGCAAACAAAATTTCAATGGTTGCAGGACCCAAACAAAACAAATGCGGATAATCTATGTAACGTGAGACGTGAGGCTAGTAGAACCTTTAGGACTAAGAAAAGGGAATACCTGAAGGGCAAAATTGCTGAACTTGAGACAAATAATAAGGAAAAAAACATCAGAGACCTGTACAGAGGCATTAATAACTTTAAGAAAGGATATCAACCCCAGACCAATTTGGTAAAGGATGATAGTGGCAAGTTGCTTGCAGATCCAATAAAAATTGTGAATAGGTGGAAAAATTTCTTTAGCGAGCTCTTAAATGTTCATAATACTGGTGATATTAGACAGATTAAAATGCATACAGCTGAACTGTTGGTGCCAGAACCTAGCTTAGATGAAGTGGAACTAGCCATTGGGAAGTTGAAAAGTTATAAATCTCCAGGAATTGACCAGATTCCGGCCGAATTAATTAAAGCAGGTGGCAAAGGGTTGCATATGAGGATCCATAAGCTTATTCAGTTAATTTGGGATAAGGAAGAGATGCCACAACAGTGGAAGGAATCCATAATTATTCCTATTCATAAGAAGGGGGACAAGACTGAGTGTGGTAATTACCGAGGAATATCGCTGCTATCAACCTCATACAAAATTCTATCCAACATTCTTTTGGCAAGGTTAACCCCATATGCGAATGAAATTATTGGGGATCATCAGTGTGGGTTCAGACGAAACAGATCAACGATTGATCAGATCTTTTGCATTCGTCAGATACTAGAGAAAAAATGGGAGTTCGGTGGGACCGTACATCAGTTATTTATAGATTTCAAAAAAGCCTATGACTCTGTGAAGAGAGAAGTGCTATATAATATTCTTATTGAATTTGGTATACCAAAGAAGCTAGTGGGTCTAATAAAAATGTGCTTAAATGAAACCTGTAGCAAAATTCGAGTAGGTAAATATGTATCTGAGACATTCCTCATCAAGAACGGTCTAAAACAAGGAGATGCTTTGTCTCCCTTGCTCTTTAACTTTGCGCTAGAATACGCCATCAGGAAGGTCCAAGGTAGGCAGGAGGGTTTGCAATTGAATGGGACACATCAGCTATTGGCATATGCTGATGATGTTAATTTATTGGGGGACGATATAAATACAATAAAGAGGAACGCAGAAGTTTTACTAGAGGCTGGTAGACAAGTGGGGCTGGAAGTAAATTCAGAAAAAACTAAGTACATGTTAGTATCTCGTCATCAGAAGACAGGCGGGCAAAATTATCTTAGGGTGGCTAATAAATCCTTTGAAAGGGTTACAAAGTTCAAATATTTGGGAACAACAATAACAAATCAAAATGATACTTGTGAGGAAGTTAGGAGGAGACTAAATTCCGGAAATGCTTGCTACTTCTCAGTCCAAAATATTTTGTCTTCCCGTCTGATTTCTAAGAACCTGAAAATTAAAGTATACAAAACAATAATCTTGCCTGTTGTTTTGTATGGGTGCGAAACATGGTCTCTCACTCAGAGGGAGGAACACAGATTGCAGGTGTTTGAGAATCGGGTGTTGAGGAGGATATTTGGGCCTAAGAGGGAAGACGATGGGGCGTGGAGAAAACTGCACAATGACGAGCTTAAAAATCTGTACTGCTCCCCCAGTATTGTGAGGGTGATTAAGTCGAGAAGAGTGAGATGGGCGGGACATGTAGCGCGCATGGATGGGACAAGAGGTGTGCACCGGGTACTGGTTGGGAAACCTGAAGGGAAGAGACCGCTGGGGAGACCTAGACGTAGATGGGAGGATAATCTCAGGCGGGATCTATGGGAGATAGGAGTTGAAGGAAACTGGATTTTGTTGGCCCAGGACAGGGTCCGGTGGAGGGCTTTGGTTAATTCGGTGATGAACCTTCGGGTTCGGTAAGCCATCTAGTTAGTTAGTTAGTTAGGAGTAGTGTAAGAAATGTGTTGTTTAAAAACTAGTTTAAATATAGAAACTGTGGTACTGCTGGATTGTCAGTAATATTTTGCAAGCAGCTTCGGACATTGTTTCTCTTTCGTTTACAGATCGCACTGTGCTTGTGACAACAGGCTTTCCCAATGCCTGAAAAACAAGAACACTCCTCTGGCTAGACTCATGGGAAATGTTTATTTCAATATAATAAAGGTCCCGTGCGTGGAAGATATTCCTCCCACCTGTGATGAATCTGGCTGCGTGACAAAGAAATTCAGGAAAGCTCATCAGTTCGTCTAAGTCATGAACAGGTAAATTAAAGCTTGCAGGCTATACTTGGTCATTAAGTTGAAATTAACCTGGTTACTAAAAATAATACATAGTGTACCCAGGCTATGCTTGGGTTATTCTTGAAGTTTGTTTATTGATAACTTATATTGACTAGTGCTCATTATTTAGCACTGTGGCACAACTTGATTATAGTGTTACACATTCAATGGTTGCCAAACAACAGAAGTGTCGAACATAAATCACTTTTTCACTGTAACAACTGGTTATGATTGCTTACCAACCATATCAGTGATCCAGAAATGGAGAAACAAGAGACCAGAATACAAAAGGTTTGAATATTGCCTATGTTTGTAAACCATATGAACTTGGTGATTATTACCCTTAGCTTACAAAAGACCTAAATTAGATTAATTGAAATGCAGTCAGAGGAAAAAACCATGGCAGTTGATCATGATAGTAGTGAATGAAACAGCTGAAAATGTTTCTGACACACAGTGGAATGACCTGAATGTCATGTGGGTACTTCAGATTTCAGACCTTGGTGCACTGTCCTTATTTCCCACCAATGAATGTAATGTGCAGTAACAATGAAACATTTATGGCTCGGCATGGCATGAACGTGCTAGGTGCATGTGAAATGTGACTGGAAAATCAACAAACAACATTCGTGAAACATTATTTCTTACAACAGAACAATGGGCAATCCATAAAGTAGCATAAAATAACAAAGTATATATACAGTGATACAGTTTTATTGTTACTTGGACAATGACTGGTAGTTAAGTACTGCACGGAATTTTGTAACTCTCTTGCTACAACAGGTGATGGTTCACTATAAATTAAGTTTTCCACTCATCACATTCAATGTCCTGTTTATGTTTGTATTATTCCACAGATTTCATGATTTGGCATATTAAACATTTCTGATAGGACTCTTTTTAAAAATATTTCTAGTTACCGGATTGCTATCGGGGTTGAATATTTCTAATGTCTTCTGTATTCATGTATAAAATGTATTATTGTAAAACTTACATTCTGGCATTAGTTCATCTTTCTTTTAAGACTAAAAAGTGTACCACTTTCTCTTCATATCATGAAATGTAGTGCACAGTGTTCAAAGTAATGATACTCTTGTGACTGCGTCAGGACAATAAGTTACATTAATGTTGGAGAAATGCTGGAGTACAAAACCTGTCTGTTCTCACACTAAAAATGTGGCAATCTAGACATGCCACTTACTGGTAAAAAGCCAAGAGGTGGGACTTTTTATTGCTTTCAAAGGTAACATTTGAATTAACTCCATGGTGTAAGATCTTACAAATGTTTATAGTTACTCAGCTAGTCAAGGGATTGTATACATTTATGAAACCCAAAGGTTCATCACTTTGCTCACCAAAGTCTGCTATTGACTCTATCCTCAGCCAGTTTACACCTCCACATCACATTTATTTTAATATTATCCTTCTATCTATACCTAGTAATCAGCTCCTTTGAGGTATTATGACAATTTTTTAAGTATTTCTCACTTCTCCCAAAGTATGATATAAACAAAAACCAGAAATTGCATACTTTTTATTACAAAACCTTTAACAGTTCCTTGGAGTCTTTGAAATTAATTTTAAAAACTTTAATTTAATATTCAAGTTTTCATAAATAATTACAGAATATTAGATAGAGCATCACTTAATAGCGGCTCTATACTCTCTATCAAATTGCTGTCTTTGGCCAAAAGTTGAATTTCAACGGATGTATGATTCAATAAATTTCCAACAAGCCACAATGTCTCGCGTTGTACGTGCATGTATGGAGACGCCAGAAGCATTCTCAAAACTGATATGATTGAAGAATGAATAAGTAGAATCTCTGCAGCTTCCCTGTTGGCACTTAAGTTCCCCAACATCCTCACAAGAGCTGTAATCTTTGAGACATTCACTTCACTGTCTGGAGCAGTTTTACACTGTCGTAAGAGACAGACTCCTCGACTCACAACTGAGTTGATCAACATTACATCGTCACATTCAGAACAACAAGAAAGAAGATAAATCACCCAACAAGATGATGCATCTCTTTCCATTACAGGATGTACATTCATGACAATGTGTTTTTGTAATCCTGAGCTGTAACAAGAAAAATAATGCATATTTAAACATTTGTATGTTTGTGCCATTACTTGAGACTAAGTACACCATGAAAATGAATTCAGATGTTTTTCTGTATATCAAAAATAGGTCTCAAAATGTGGCAACAGAATTTAGATCTTTTTCAACCCTGTTTTGTCAGGTCATCAGCCTGTGCTTGTTTCTTTGTAAAATGGTTTCTCCCTTGATATTATTCATACTTTTATTATAATCTTTTTTTTTCAGAATAACTAATTTTAATCTTAAAAATTAATTTGGCTTTCACTCATCATTCAGTACTATACTCAAACAACTGAACAAAGTCCCACAAGTGGTGAGGATGAATGTGTTTGAGACTATTGCTCCTGTGCTGCATTGTTTCTCTCTGACTTGTGCCATCCAGTCCAAAGTGTTTGCCTCCAGCAATGGTTATCATTATCAGCCTTCCTGCGGACAGGATGACTAAATGGCTGGTAAGGAATACGGAATACAGGGGAGTATACTGGAGTCAATCCACAAGACTTTTTTTTTTGCTGCCTCAGTATACATTCCAAAATGCTATTAATCCTTTAAGTTTTTATTAAAACAATTGTATGAATAAAAAGAAAAATAAAGTATGAAGACTAACATCAACATAATTTATCTGTGCCCACATCTTTGAGTAATAACATGATTTATTGTGTGATGAGATATTCAATTATATTCTAGTGTGCCACGATGTGAGAGACTTTGAGGAACTGTGATAAAGGACCGGGGAGGAAGAGGTCATGGCTTTCTCAAGACATTCCAGCATTTTCTTGAAAGGACTAAGACAAACACAGAATAATTTGAGGCAAGTGTTAAATTATTAAATTGTGTGTGTTGAATGTATACTTACTTGAGATCGCTTGTATGCAGTCCAACCCTGACATAATGAGTAAGGGCATAAATAGTCGCACATACCACATCACTTTCTGAAGAAGTCATTAAATGTAACAGTTTAGGCAACAGACCTTGTGCATGTAAAACTGTCCAGGACTTAACATCGCTTCCTGCCAGGTTTCCTAGTGTCCAGACACAAATTTCCTATAAAATGATAATTATGCACAGCATGAGAACGGCACTGCCCAAGGAAAATCTCCAGTTTGTTTTTATCTGTTAATGATGACCTAGCCCTAAAAAACGGGATATACACCATCCTCTGCAAGGGTTGATGGTTTGTAATGGACAAACTGGTGATTTAATTGAAATCATGACCAAAGAACATGTGGCTGGACATAACATCAACCTGGGCCTTCATATCCTGTTAATGACAATAGTTTCCTGGCCAACAAATACAGATTCGTGGATGAGACTATCAGGGAAGAAAAAGAGATGACACTCATCATGCAGCAACAACAGACGTCAGGTCTTACTTAAATCCTGAGTGAACAGAAGAAGGTTCTTTATTGGTTCATACAAGACATACTTCCTCTTTACCCATCCCCTATGGGGTCTGGAAGAGGTCTACCTTTCCTCTTGACACAGCCTTCCTTTCTAGTGATCCTGAAAAGGGTGCTATCCTATTCTTTGATTTTATTGGCCCAGACTGGGTGACTAGCTGGTCCTCCCTGGATCTATCTTCCACTTAACCCTATATGATTCACTGACATCCTAACTAACCCTTCTCACTTCAACCCTGAAGATGAAGGCTATTCTTTTATAGTATGCACATTCTGTTTACCTGAGTGAAAATTTGTAATATAAATATAATGCAGAATTTTTGGAAGATTACCTCATGTTTTGTTTTCAATTTGTATTATTATGATAACTAAGTAAAGGACTGGAAGGTGGGACACACACGGAACGTACTTCAGGGACACTAGACATTTTGTTTGGAAAATGTCATGGCTGCAAATAACCTGGAAGACTATGGCCCTGACAGAAGAAATAAAATTCAAACAGGACTTAGGGAAATTAGAAAACTCATAACCAGGAATTAGTTTGTCTAAAGTTCTGAAGTTCAACCATTATTTAAATGGTGACTTCCAGAATACAGATCTACAGCATTACCACTAATCCAACCTGCTCAGTTGCTCTGGAACCTAATATTACAGTTTCAGATTTCCATAAATAAAGGAATTTGGCAAATTCCAAACTTATGTCTTACGGTAGCACCAGTGCGTTTTCCTGCTAAAATTATGCATTCCAAAATTATGTTGCACCTTCAATGTACATGAATAAATATCTTACCAACAGATGGTTGTTCAGTCCATCCAAGTGTGAGATAAGGTATGGAGCAGCAGCTTTTGTCAACTGTAGGCACGATTTCTTATTGCCAAGAGCCAAATTACAGCAACAGTTGGCAGCAGACAATTGAAGTGAAGTATTTTGTCCTGCAAATATAAATTGACCTAATAATGACTCTTCCCCCTGTAATAACTAACTCCATAGAGCAGAGTCCTTCTTGAGAAGATAATACACTTAGCATATTATGGAATCTGAAGGTTCAGTACCACATTTACAAGAGCCTGCCACTGGTGCCTAACCTGAATCAGATGAATCCAGTTCACCCTCAAACCTTATTGTATTTAAATATATTTTAATATAAGTAGGATTTGAGGTTCTCATAGTGGTAAGTGAAAATGGCTGTCTTCTGGGTTGCAGTGCTGTGTAATCTGGTAGAAGTTTACCAACATTTCTGAGGTCCTTGGTGCCTCCATCACCAGGGTGATGAATCATCACCCTGATGGTAAATGTCTTCCTGACTCCATTTACACCATTACTCAACTTCCACCTTCTCATTTGCAATTTCACACAGTACAAACCATCTTCAATGGTAACTTACGTTATCTTGAGTTTTCTAATACTGTAGTGCAGAATAATCATTATAGTTGAGTAATTTTAAAGCCGAGGATTTCTATCTTCTGGGTTGTTGTGCTGTGTAGCCTGGTAGATGTCCACCAACGTTTCAGAGGTCATACTGCCTCCGTCATCAGGGTGAAGAATATTCATCGCCCTGGATGTTAACCAACGTTTTGCCTTGATGATGGAGGCAGTATGACCTCTGAAACGTTGGTTAACATCGACCAGACTACACAGCGCAACAACCCAGAAGACAGAAATCTTCATACTCACCACTGTGGAAACCTCAAATCTTACAATTTTAAAGCCATTTAAGCATTGGTTTATATACTATGTGGATGCTGACTGTATCAATTATTATATTGCATGAATGGGAAATAGTGCTTTCTAACAGTCCCAATTTTTGTTGGGTCTCAGAAACATAACCTGTCAGGTAAATGGACTAATTGTATTATAGTGAACTGATCAATGTTTCCCAACCTTCAGTGGACTACTGTTATATACAAATATGTATTACCATATCTAAAAGGAAACTACTTAACAAACAGCAATATTTTGGCAACTTTGTGCTAGTTATTTTCAGAGACTTGCAAACTAATTCAGTTACAATTATTATTTCTTTCCAGTATATACTAACTTAAATCTGTTCATATTCCCTCATACATAATTTTTAGTCATGAATGCTCATCATGAGTATTTTTAATGCCTCATTAATTTTAATACCACATCTAGGCATTAATAGTTACATTACAAATAAATGTATTTTATGTATTTTATTAGAGTTGTAGACTATTCCTTGTACCATATACTGTGACAAGACACCAGTCCTCAGAAAACCCAATGCTGTTTCTTTGCCTAGAAATGTAAACAAGCTGACAAGCAATGGATTACGGTGGAACAAGAATAAATATAACAAACTGAAATTAAACTAATATACCTGTCAGCTCTCGAACAAGTGCATGCAAGGCTCCTGTCACTCTGAAGAAAGTAATTATGTTTTCCTCATTCTGTATGAGAGCATGATTAAGAAACATGAAGTCTTGAACTGTGAAATGGCCTTTGTGTTTCAGTCTCTCTGCCAATGTCTTTACTTCTTGAGTTGTAATAACTCTCTTCTGGCTATTTGCTTTTTCACCAAGGGTGCCACGCCTACTGTTTACTAGTGTCTCCCTGCGCTCTTGCCTCTCTTGATAACCCATTTCTCTGTTGTTCCTCCGTACTATTTCTATCGGTGATTCTTCAGAAGACATTTTATATTTTACTTAGGAACAGCTATGATCACTGATCTGAAATCTGATAATAAAATACTCTGTCAACCTTTATCATGTGGGAATATGTTATATAAACTGCTGTATTACAGCTCAGCTGGCTGGACTCAACTCTTGAATTAATTATTGCCAGCTGAATGGCCAGCTCGAACGTGTAAACTGCAGCACATGAATGTTAAAGGTTAAAGATACAGCTGTTGTGTATGAGTGTGCTTGTTAACACATTTCTGTGTCACCTGTTGTCCTATAAAATCATTTATCTTTATAGTTTGCATGGCATATAAAAATAAACACTAATAAGTAATCATATTTATCCATCTGGCCATGTTTTATTTGAAAACTATTAAACAGAAGTTCTGAGCAAATTTAAAGTTTATCCATATCAGTCAAACGAACACGATCTTTATATATAGTTCAAATTAATCTTTTATATATACTTTTTAAACAGTTCATCTTACAAAGTATTAGTAGGTGATACAAAATTTAGATTTAATTAACTACTAGGAAAAATAATTTCTCTGCTCCTAATTTATTTTTCAACAGAAAGATTTAATACTTTACTATTGACTAGTTCTGCCAGTGTTGTACTAGTATCTCCAATAAACAAACATGAAGAATAAAATCATAATGAGTGGCTATCAGTACATTTTATGTGACTGGTTCTGCTGTTCCAGTGTACAGAGTACCACACTGAATCACCATTGCAATTCATTAACTGCTTCCCTGATTGTATCAAAATATCCTGGGTTGAAGATTTTTGCAAAAAAGTAACTCCAGATTATTTGGAACTATTTCTTCGTCCTTTCCATTATTAATAAGTCATGTGCATTTATATATTTTTACTGATCACATGTGAATGGGAAGAATTTTATGCTTCTGTAGCTTGTGTCATAAGTTTTCATGCTACCTGCAGCATCATTTGTGCTGTGATTGTGAAGAAATTAATGTTTACAAACAATGGAGTAACCCGAGATAACTGAGGATGGTAATGATTATAATTATATAAGCAACATTTTGTACCGTACAGTTAAATACTTTTCATCAAAACATGCACCAATAATTTCATTTTTGTGGGTATATTCCAAACATGAAATTTAAAATAATATTTTTTGGATCATATTGTCAGAAAGAAATTAATCAGGGAAGGGGTTAAGGAAGAGTTTATCTTTATGCCATTATGCTATATGTGGAGGATTGGCAGACAGCCCAGTAAATTATATATTTTTTCGTTTCACATGCTTATTAGGCTCATTCATATGTTCGTAACAATATAATAAAAATTTCAATACCGATCACCGGCCCGCGGTTGTGAACCAAATTACGAAGAGCCAACCTGACAATCATTCTAATCCAAATGCCCATTCCCTCCGCATTAATTCAGTCTTTAAAACATTAATTTTTAATCAATAAGCTTTGTTTAATGCTGTTCCCTGAATACATCCTACTATATCTACCTAGGCAAGTACAGTCTTGATCCAGTTGTGGAATATTGTTCGTTATCATAGTGGCAATCATGCTCCTTGCCTATCATAGAATGACGTCTGTGATGTGAGACAAATTTGTACAAAAGTACTTACCAATGTAAAAATAACACCAAAAGTAGAACTAAAGTAATGTAATTAGTTCCCCTTAGTACATCCCGTTAATCCTTAACTCTCTATGACGTGCAACTGTTAACCGGCCTTGCGTATGTCGAAATATAAATGCACCCTGCTGAGAGAGTATTCGGTGTAGAGTGTGTATCGTTGTGGGAAAGTAATGTGGGTGTCCAGAGACACCAATACTACATGAAAGTTACCAACACGCTATCAATCGTGGCATCGTTCGTTATGCCTATGAAGGTTCGAAGGAATATCATTAATCCTATGTTATACAAGACTTATTCAGTTTGATATTCATAGAATATGTTGTACTGAAGTTATGTAAGTAAGAAACTGTGATAGGCAACCCATGTTGTTACTATCTGTGTAGCAGTGCTGCGATATTAATGTATTGCACAGATTACCAGGTATTGTATATGTGGTAGCTGGTTTGGGAGGAATGTCATCTTTTATGGCGCGAAAACGGTTGTCAATCTGTTACATCGGAAGGCGGTATTAGTTGGTTCCATAGATGGAGAAGAGTGTTGTGTATGTATGTAACTAGGTTTCAAAATTATGATTTGTTGTAAGTATTGTATTTTATGAAAAATGGCAGGGCCGCAACGTTTGTGCAAGCTTCACAGTCGTGCCCTATTTCGCGGCTGGAGTTCATTGTGGAATATGGCTTTCGGGATCGATCCGTTTCGGATGTTGAAAATTATCCAGCGTTTCGGCAAGATTGCAATTGTTGTCTTCTGAGTGAGTATGTAGCTGTTCATTCCCAACTCACATTACGACTGACGATCAGTCAGTCAGTCCGTCCTGGTTCCACCCCCTTTATATATATATATATATATATATATATAAAGGCTCATGACCATGGTTCAGATTCTGTGTCTTGGCTTCTGCAGCCTGTCACTGTAGAGAGCCCTCTCTGACGAGATGTTGGGTCTGTGATGTGTCTAGTGACTGGGCATTTTTGGAAGCCATTATAAAGGGCAGACAGTAGTAAATTGGATTTGGTGGTGCTGATTAGGTAGTGGGCTGTTGTCCAGCTCTTTCGCTCCACCAATCAGAACAACCAAATCTAACTTGCCCCCTGCTATTTCTTGCTCTATATAATGCTTCCAAAACTTACCAGCCAGAAGAGGTCAACTGCAATGGCAGCCAACATATTAGATAATTCTTGACATTTATCATTGCTCAACCACAGAAGCCAGTTTCATATCATAAAACCTCAGCAAGGCTAGTCCTTAGTGCATTAATTCACCTGCTTCACACGTTTGAAATGCAGGAATTCTTACGTACTTGTACTGAACCCATAGTTCTGAATATTATCAAAAAGGAACACAGAAAATATAATTTGTGCATAAGTTACATTTATTTGTTCACCTGAAAACCTACATTTGGCTGAAGCCTTGAGATGTTAATAAATTTTATATTGTTAGGTTAATAGTGAAATTTTTTTTGTTTTTAAAGTATGTGACACTGAATTCCTTTCTTACCAAGGGAACAGGAAAGAGATTCACTCCATTGCATAGCTTGAACAGCAATAAAAGGAGATACTCAGAGAATGTGGCGCTGACATATTGTTACTAGTTCATGTTGCATTGGTCCACTTTGTGATGAGCATGAAAACAAATAGATCTGGTGAGACCTGGCTTCATTCCATTGCAGGCACTCTGCATGAAGTTGGCTACTTAATGCCATCATATTTCTTCCGAGTTTCATGGACACTGCTGTAGTTGCTAGTTGACAGATTCAAGCATGTGCTAGACTTACCTTATACATAAAATAAGGAAATGGAATAGCTAGAGTTGATTTGAAACAATTTAGGAGCTTTAGCATGCTTTTGTTGGACTCAAGACTGCTGATGTATACAGCCTGCGTTGTAATTGTGATAAAGACTATGTTGGGTAGACTGACCATTGCATTGAGTTCAAGGTCAAGGTGTTCCAATGCCTCATCTATCCAGAGCATCCAGACAGATCAGCTGTAGTTAAACACATCTTTAACGTGGGTCACCATATGCAATTCCACAACACCGCCATTCTCTCCACCAAGTCTGGATACATGGACCAGATGATCAGGGAGGCCATTGAGATCAAGCTACATCTGAATAACATGAACAGGGGGGATTCCCTTCACCTGAGCCATATGTGATATGCCCTACATTTTTGGCTTAGTTGTGCAAAGAATGTATGGAATGTAAATAAATTTTGATTCTAATTATAATTTTACACTGTAGAAAAATTTACTTTGTTGATAATTCTTAAAATTACTGAAAATATTTATGAATAAAATGTTTTCTTGACGTAAGTATTTATTTTGGACAAAATGTTTGTACAAGATGTCTGTAAATAGTGTATTTATGTTGGTATAATTATTGTATTTGTATTATGATACGTTCGACATCTTTGACTTAGTACTGTGAAGGATTTATATGTAAATAAATTGTACCCTATCCTATTATATCCTGTTCTGCCTTATTCTAGATGATGGTCTATGAAAGTAGCCAGAAAGAATTTTAATTATGAAAATAAGTTTAAAGTTTAACAGTGTTATTCAATAAAATAAGTATTGAAAAGCCAGGTAAGAAACTAGCTTCCATCTAATATTGTGAAGTCTTATGCTTGAGCTAATAGCTTCTTATGCATTGTATGGCATTGCAATAGGTTTAACTTAATATCAGTATTTATGTGCCTGTTTCATAAAATGTTAGGCATATAGCATGACATTTTTAAAAAACTGCAGAAAATTTTTCATATTCCCAATTTTGATTTAGCCTACTCTAGAAAGGAAAGTACTAATAAGCTATTGTCTTTGTGTTTCAACAGGTTGATATTTGAAATATATCATTAAGCAGTTTAATAACAAATTGACCTTTATTGTTGATAACCTGGAGCTCATTTGAGTGGGAATATGATACTAATGTAATAAAATACAATATAACGCAAATAATGGAACTCAAAAACTTTAATTTCTAACAGCGTAAGGTTACATTATGAGCTTTGAAACAATTCAAATAAAG
This sequence comes from Zootermopsis nevadensis, assembly GCF_977971745.1. Classification (NCBI taxonomy): domain Eukaryota; kingdom Metazoa; phylum Arthropoda; class Insecta; order Blattodea; family Termopsidae; genus Zootermopsis; species Zootermopsis nevadensis. The sequence continues at coordinate 7,678,117 of NW_028259147.1, forward strand.
GAATACTGTGGTGAAGTAATTGTTTAACTCAGTGTTAACAATATATTTAATTGAATACATTTTTATGCAAAGTTTTTATTTAACAAGATACATTTGCATTACTATAAAGACAAGAAGGAAAATGTTGGCACTGCTCCTTTGCCATAAAATTCTCAATACCTTTGCATTTGTGAATATGTTTGTAGTTTCTTGTTTTTGAAATTAGTTTTTTCACCATGGGAAGGCAGGCAGGCTGGCAATGAGGTCACACCTGGTATAAAACATTCTGACCTACTAACAAATTTGACTCTTGTGCATAATAAAAGGCCAAAGAGGTATCCACAATTTAATCTGACATAGAGGTTGTCTTCGTCATTTCATCAATTATGATTGGCAAGTTGTGTCTTGCATGCCTTATGTGTATGAGGCTAGATTTCATAGAAATTATACAGAAGACTTGGGTAGACAAGTGCAGTGAGTTTTGTAGATAGCACAGCTATGAACTGAACTTCAGTGTTATGGAACAGCATTTGACTCTTCCACCTTAGTGCATACTCACAGGAAACTCATTGCACTTTAGTATGCAGGTCATGTTTGATTTTTTCACCTTATTCCTTCTCCATTGGCTGTTTATTCAGTATCTGAAAGGGATCTTGTCGATGATAAGAAATGTCCATCTGAAATTTGTCACAAAGATAGGCTGTTTTATGTGACTTGTGTTATTTTCAGAAGTTTAGCCTATTAAGTGGCAGTCGAAGTAGTGTTCTTTCTGTTGGGTAGTAGTTTGTAATTTATTTTAAGAACCTACATTACTCTGTTTAATGGGCATCTTAAAATAGTTATTTAATGTTTCCCATACAGTTTCCTTTGCATTTGAATGCTCACTGATTTGCTTAGTAGTGTTCCCTAAGGCTTCGTGCTTCATTTCTTAGTTTTTAAAGTGTCTTCACAGATTAAATTTGTATCTCACAGGATGCACAAGAATAATTTGTCTATTATGTAAGCACTTTCCAACCATTAAGGAAGTGGAATATATACAGACATCATCTCTGGTTACCTAAAAGGACCATAAAGGCCTGTAGATTTTAATTTACCAGTGATTGCCGATTTTGCATATAAGAATCATATAAAGGAATCATTTGTAGAAAACATACTATAATTTTTTGACGGGGGTTCTGATTTTTTAAGGAAACGTTTTATGGATGTAGGAACCACTTATAAGTTGACACTGCATTACTAATAATATTAAATTATGTCGTGTTCCATTCTTAACATTGTTTTAAAATGAATGCTATATTATTTATGGTGATTGATATAGGATATCCTGATATACTATCAATATACTTCATGATTTAGCATTTTTATTACTTCATTATGCAGATGTTGAATGCTTCCGGTCAGTGTAGAATGTATCTTTTCTAAGCAGATTCTCTCTCATCTCCCATCGTCGACGTTCACGTTCTGTTTTTTGATGCCTAATGGATCGACCCAGGGAACAAGCAAACATCACACCGAGTAGCTGAAATCAGAATAAAGTTATTGTTGGTCATTAATTAGCTCACTGTCAGTTAATTACATATAGGTAGAAATCCATCTGAAAATAGACATCTCGCCTTCATTACTCTCCCTTATTTATATTTTCTGTTGCTGTCTCCCTCTAGAAATATGTATCAGTTGGTCTTTTTACACAAAACATAAATTATTATTCTTTTGATAGTTATTACAACATTGATCTGGAAGGAATGTGCATATGTGTATCAGGCTTGTTCAAATGAAACTCGAGAGATAATTCTAGGCAAAAGGCACAGAGGCCATTAAAACTAGTCCCAGTGGGCACTGCGGCAGGCAAACCATTGATCTGTCAGCTGATGGAAACCCCCCCCCCCAACTGATGCTGGTGTACGAGGACTGTGACATCACTCTGTGAGACCTTATTACTGCAGTCAGAGATAGCATTCTGATATGCTTACGAGGGGTATCATAATGTTGCAGAACAACTCTCTCCTGTTATGGTCCATACGAGGTGCGATCGGAAAGTTTACAGACTGTGTCAATAGAGGGCGAACCGGATGTAGTACGAGCTTCTGCCGCTAGGGGGTGCGGCCTACATTCATAGTGAATCAGTGTGCCAGCCGGCATCATCGAATTAGTATTTGTTTCATAGTTACGGGCGTTTTGGTAGTGCATTACACCGACCCTCCTGCGATTTCGGAATGGCGGATTTTCATGAACAAAGAGTGTGCATCAAATTTTGCCAAAGACTCGACAAAACGGCTACGGAAACCTATGAAATGCTAAAGCAAGCATTTGGGGAGTCCGCAATGGGTCGTGAACAAACTTTTGTGTGGCATTCACGTTTTAAAAATGGCCGAACCTCTGTCGATGATGACGAGCGTTCTGGACGACCATCTTCGAGCACAACGCCCGAAAATGCTGTGTTAATGTGAAAATGTTATGCTGGACCATCTCTGATATAGCCTTGACCTGTCTGCATTTGACTTCCATGTGTTTAGCTGCTTCAAGAAACTCCTAATGGCTGAAGCTGCATGTTAGACAAAGAGGCATTAAGACTTCAGTGATTCCAACAGCAGCTCAAGAAATTGTTCGTCAAGGGGATGCATTGTCTAATGTATCAATGGGATACCTGTCTCAGTGTCCATTGGAACTATTTTCAACAGCCTCTATAATGTTAACAGTACACTATACTATTTAGTTTGCATTTCTTCTTCATTGTTTATGTATAATATTCATGTTATGATAAAAATTAAAATAAAACTGATACACAAGACATTACTGAAATCAGGTTGCATGGAATATGAATGTCATATACAAGTCCATTAAATTATATGGAAAATAAAGATTATTTGCTTCAAAGGGTATATTAATAATTGTGATTAAAGAGAGAATGACTGACAGACATTTTTGTCTTGTTTCTTTAGGGTTCTTAGATAAATATGTTTTTTATTTGATTAATACAAATTTGAGTATTGAATTATGTAATAAATGTTGAATTAATTATGAGGCTTTGGCTTGAATTGTAGCTTGATACTGACATAGAAATTATAAAATAGTGGCTTGGTCTTAAATAACAGATGAGTACCAACATAAATGATATTTGCAAATTATAACTGACTACCAACATATAAATTGTAAATGCTCTCTTGACTACAAGTTAAACACTTGGTGGTGAACTTAACATTGTTTTCTCAGAATGGAATATGCCACGTTACTACTTCAACATACCTGCAATAGTGCTAAGGAAAGGGCTGCACTTGTTAGCAGGACAGCACTTTGACCCACAACGTACTCCAGTCGATTTATGCAGCCGTTGCCAGATATAAAGTCACATGTTTCCAGGCAGCAGGAGTTTGGCACAGTGGTGTTTTCATTAATTTGTGTTGTGCCGTATGTCATATTGTCCAATTTTCCTTCCCAGTCATTGTAACTTTCCAGTCCACAACATAGTAGCTGTTAAAATACAAGGTTTTATGTACAAGCAGCCAATGGTAGATATCCTGTTACCAAATGTTGTGGTTAAGAAGTTGTTCTTAGAAGGTTCCAGGTTTGATTTTTGGCCTGTAGGCTAGTTATCCCTCTGATAAAATTATTAGATAGTACCTTTCAATGAGACTTCACAATTTAATAAAGCAATTTTGCTTTTCTTTTGTATGGGTATGTAACATGGCCTCTTTGACGGATGCTTATAAAATACATGTGTTTTAAAACAATGTGTTCAGGAATATATTTGAATTTAAGAAAGGAGTGATCAGTCTGTGATGTTGCATTAGAAGGCACTTACATGGGTTGTGTAAGTCACCTGGAGGTGTTATAGTAATGTATAATCTAGGAGGCTTCAGTGTTTTGGATGTGTAGCTAGGACAGAATGTTTGAGAAACTTCTTGGAAAATGACAACTTAGAAGACTGATAAGAGGATTGGAGAACATTAAGGTGGGTCTTTGGAAAATAGGTTGTGATGGTGGGGGATAGATGAAATTAGTTCAGAATAATGTCACTGACTCTGTACCATTGGATTTGTGACTTAAAAATCACAAGCACTCAGAAGGCTGTTATGGACAGAAATATTTGTTTTTGTGCTGAGATTTGGCGTATTCTTCTGGGGGACCTGAAAGTAGGCTAAGTTATAGTGACACAAACCCTACATACTTAATATTTTATTTGTCCCCGAATAATGATTTAAGAAACAATTTGAATCGTTTATTTGTAAGTTGGTTATAGCAAGATAAAAGATAGACATGACAAATCTTATAGGTATTTTTGCAACTTTTAGTTGTTAATTGCCCCACTTTCAGCATTTCCAGGTGTAGTTTTTATGGAATTCAGAATGAGAAAATGCTTCTTGTAAGGAGTATTTGTATTTACATGTTAAAAACAGGTGTGAAATGAGATACTTCAGTTTTGTTTGTTGCTGGATGTTTAAAAATCAAAGCTGTTTTTGTTTTTAGGGTTTCTGAAGCATTTTGTGTCCATGATGTGAATAGATATTCCAGAGTATTTTTAAAGTTTAGCACCAAGGCATGTCAGACAATTCATTGTAAGCTAAAGACTAAGAAAGATCTCTCTCTATGTTTGTTGCGTGTTTTGATGAGATTATGTGAAATCACATTTTCTGTGTCAAATACATGATTTCTTGAGGTACTGCATGGGTAATAATTGTATGTGACAGCAAGTAGAGTAGTGAGGGTGTAGTTGGTGGCCATGGAGTGCAAGTTGTTTTCTGAATACTACTGATATCTAGGACAATACTAGAACTGTGGGTACTTTGAAATTGAATGATAAAAGGCTGTTCTATTTGAATTTGGAACTCTTTTGACAAGATTTAATTTCTATCAGTAAAACTTACAAATCTTTGTGGCAATGGCTTGTGTTGCTAGGGTGGTATTATACATTTTAAGCCTTGGAAAGCTGTGAAGGTACTGTATTTTGAATTGTTGGGAAAACAACTGAACTTTTCAATTGTTTTGCCTCATGCCATTAGCTCACAGTGTCCCAGATTTCCATTATCCTAGTTTACAGACACTTCCAACTCAGGGTATGTGCATTATAGCATATAGTCTTTGGTCAGGGTTTTTTAAAGTTCTTGTGCTTGGTATCCCTGATGAAGTCTAAGAAAGGTCTGGTAACACATACAAAAGAAACTTGAAAATACACAACCTATTGCTGATGGAAAAGAAAGTAGTACATCTTGGTTATATTAATTTTAAGTGCAGAAAGTATATGAATTCGTTTTAAAATGGTTTGTGACACAGGATTGCTCAAAGTTTGTGTTTAATTAATGTCGACAGTATGTATATGAATGAGGATTTATGGTACCCCTGGAAAGCATCTGCAGTACACCGGTTTGAGAACCACTTGTGTAGATAGTACTGAACATTGAAGTCTCTGGATTCTTGTGTATAAAACAACCAAAGATAAAATGTTTGCTGTTTTTGGTGAAATGGTGTCCCAGATGGCATAGGTAGATACAACTGTAGAATTATATGGTAATAAGATCAAAATAGGGTTGTATTCTGATTATCTAAACTTTTTTCTTGTTAGCATAATGCATATCAGCTGGAGCTAGTATATGATAAGTTCAAGTGAATATTGACATTTAAGATGGCTGTCTTCTGGGTTGTTGTAGCAGCACCTCTGAAACATCAATAAACTTCTTCCAGACTACATAGTCCAAGAGCCCAGAAGATAGCCAGCCATCTCCATGAATTATAAATTATAGTACTCTTGATTTTTTAATTACCTTGTATGATACACCAGTTTTGTTTCATTATGTTTTTATTCTGTGTGACCTTTTACTTTCTACAAAAACCTGTTTTTGAATTTATCTTGCTTTTGCATTCCTGGAAAGATGTGCTAAACATGATAATGTGAAAGTTGAAAAAGTTTTTCCAGAGAGCCATTGTTAAAAATTGCTGTTGCATTCCTAAATGTTAATATACAATGTAATTTATTAATGAGTAATTTGCAATACCATTTATTTATTAACTTAAAAAAGTGCAAAGGTAATTTTATTTAAGTGACAAAATCTCTGTTAGTATGGCTGTATTTCAGAAATTTCACCAAACTGGTCAGCATAGATTACACAAGACAAGTTTTTTCTTGTGTATTTGTATAACATACCCTTTCCTGCATGAAGTCAATAGTCTCGGCAATTTCAGGATCAGTGCTATATTGTTCCATTGAAATGTTCACTTTGTGCACAAGATACTCTTTCAATCCATCCTGCAGTACATAGCCAGCAAGTCCAGCAGACAGTTCAAGCAGAAATACTATTGCAAGCAACACTGCAAACTGACAGAAAGACACATTACATAAAATGTAATAACAAGAAATGACTATTTAATCTCAAAGAAATAACATCATGCATCATATTAGTAGGATGATCAAATCAAGAAACCTGAGATGGGCAACTATGCATATGGGGGAGATGAATAATGTGTACAAAATACTAGCTGGAAAGCCTGAAGGGAAGAGACCAGTTAGATGACATAGACACAGATGGAGGGGTAATATTAAAATGGATCTTTTATATTTTTATGATATGATGAACTTACTGTCATAACCATGCAGGTGCTCTCTCGAACAGCTCCGCAACATCCAAAGAATGCCACTACAAACACAATGAATCCTATGACAATGAGCAGTGTTGTTGGAGAGTAAAACCTGCCTTCTAGGAATATATCAAAATTGTTGTAGATGGCTTGGATGGTGGTTCCAACACCAATTATTAATATTCCAGTTATCTGTGAACATTCACCATATTTGTCAGTATTCAGTACAAATTTTCCCTCAAAAGTAACCTCTTATATTACCCTTCATCTTTTTCATATAGTCTTAGGTACAAGGTTGGTTCTGTGGTATCTTGAAAATAAGATGTATGGAGTCTTTCTTCATCAAATCCGACTTTACACAGTGAAAATGGTACAACTTATTTACCAGAATATTTACTACTTTATCAGTATAGTTCTCTTTGGTGGTCTTCTGGGTTGTGTTGCTGTGGTTTCTGTACATGGGTACCTTCATTTAGCAGGAATAGACTGCCTCAAGTCTTGCAACTATGTGTTGCAATGTCTTGTATCAGTTGAAACCTCAATTAGTAAACATGTTTCTTTCCTATGTTTGATGTTAAGTTTCTTGCATGTTATGATTCTGTCATAATTAGTTTGTTCTGTAATATAGTAACTGATTATCTAGACTTGTTTCCACTGACTTTGGTATATGTTCATGAGGTTTACCTCAGAGTCAGTTATACACCTTCATTGTAGTGTGTGCTACCAATCATATCTTCCTTAGCTTGAACTGGATGTCACATTGTTAAGTGTTCTGCCCTCTCATCAAACTGCTAGCACATTCTACATTTACTGTCACTTGCAGTTTTCAGTATCTTTGTAACATTTTATTGGTACTGAGTACTTGAGCATGTGTAGTACTTCTCTCTCTCTCCCAGTTTCTCCTTTAGTTCACCAAAGAAATGAGTAATTACAACCACATTTACTGTTGTTAAAGAACAAGTTTTGTAACATTATTGTTCATGGCTTTATTAAGTATGCAGAATATATCAGAAATAGTTATAAATTTTACCCGTTGCTTTGTCATTCAGTATTCTCCTACTCTGATACTATGAGTTCAATTCATTGTCTTTTATACACTTAAATTTTGTACATAAAACATGGCATGGAACATTTAATTATATTATATTCTGCTGTGTAAGGCAGTACAAAGTGTAAAATGTGAGTAAATATCGACACAGGATAGTATAATTAAATGTTCGTTTAAATTGGCATGAAATTATACCTGTTAGGCCTTTCCACACCTTTAACTATATTATTTATATGATTGTACCTATGCATTGCCTATAGTATGACATCACAAAACATTTATAAATGCGCTGATAGTAAACTTACCACAAAAAGTAGATTAAAAAAAAATAGAAGGTACTTAATGCATCGCATCCCCGCGTTGAGATCTCTTGTATGCATATTGGTTTTCTTTCCCTAAATAATACACTGTTGCTGACAAAGTTTGCTACTACTTGATTCACATAGACTGCTCATCTGCTATTGAAACCATAAAACAGACTGTTTTTTCAAGAAAGAAAATGAAAAGCACTTTCAGAACAGAAACTTGTAAGGAATTGCGTCACACATCCATCCTTATCATTGCTTATCACTTATTTTGCCTACACACTAAAGGTAAATGAAGGTCTTACTTTGTATTAGTAAATGTTATCTCTTCTAAATGCCACTGTGCTATCTCATGTCAGTATGTCCAGATGTGCCAATCACTCTGCTATCATGTTGGTATAAGATAACATGATTCAAAGCGTGATCATTAATGCTTTCCTGATAGGGTTATCCATTGGTTTCTTCCAAAAAAGTTTGGAGTAATACCTACTCCAAAAGGGCTTTGATCAATGTGCTTCTAGCACCTCATTCTTTGCTTTTAATTCTGTAGCTCCACTAAAAATTACCATCCTTTCATAAACTGTTATGAGCCATTATTTCATCCAGTTGTCTCATGAATCAGTTGAGTAAGCATCAGTGAATCCATATAAACAACCCTGTTCTTGATGTATACTATAGAATCCACTGGACTTTTACTCTGAAGAGATGATGGTGGCACAGAAAGTTTTGAGGTAGAGAACATTTAACAAATACTTAATATGGTTTGACTTGAGGTTCTCACAGCGGTGAAAATGAAGATTTCTGTCTTCTGGGTTATTGCGCTGTGTAGTCTGGTCGATGTTAACCAACGTTTCAGAGGTCATACTGCCTCCGGCATCAGGGCGATGCCCTGATGACGGAGGCAGTATGACCTCTGAAACGTTGGTTAACATCGACCAGACTACACAGCGCAATAACCCAGAAGACAGAAATCTTAATATGGTTTGTTTTAAGTTAGGTCTGATAAGTGTTCATCTTACAGAAACAGTTACATTGTTAATAAACACAGGATCCCTGCTGCAGACGTAAGTAAGGACCTTAAGAATGGCAATATGAATAATTTTTATTGGTAATTAAATTTTAGTCTCTTACAGAAACTAAAGAATGCATGAAACATTAGATCCCTTCTTTATAACAGTCAAACTTGGACACAAAGACAACATGACAAATATAGACAAAGACAATTTTTGTTGTTGTTCCTTGGCTCTACAACCCAATTGTGGGTATTCGCCACCTCCTTTTTGGAAGTTTCCTCGTCTTTAAAGTATACATTTAGTGTGACCAGCCCACTGACTGCACAATTACTTCCCTTACAAAGGAAGTTGTGCTACAGATTTTCATCACCCTTAAAACTCCACTGACCTCGGCCGGGTTTGAACCCACGAACCTTGGGTCCAGTGGTGAGCACACTAACCGTTAGTCCACTGAGGGCAACACAATTAATCAGTATAACTCAAAAAATGAACCATATACAGAAACTTACCTGCATGAAGGAGATGTTTCATTAATATTACAGCGAATGAAATATTACAGGTTCCTGAATATTTCTGTAAAATTAGATTTTTCATGACAATTACCTTGTTTTTATTCTGCAGAAAAACTCAATAAAAATGGAATAATTTTCAAACTTATATTGCCACAAAATTTCAGGACCCTACATTAAATGTTGCAGACGTTACTCCACTGTAAGTTCATTCAGCTGCCACGTCGATATTGTTGAATCAGTACAAACGTGATGGCCTCTGCTGACAAGATGTTCATACCTAAGGAAAGATGGTTTGAAAATGTGGCAGTAATCAAATCTGCATAGCAAGGTATGTCCTCAGGTTGTGAACCAAGATGGCCTCTAAATAAGTGGATTGCTTGAATATACTGAGTAAGATGCAGACAAATGTAGCTGTCTTCTGGGTTGTAGCATTGTGTAGTCTAGTAGAAGATTGCCACCTTTTCAGAGGTCCTTGCTACCTCCATCATCAGGGTGTTGGGAAAGGGTCATTGTGGAACATTTGTATCCAGAATTTGAAACAAGTGTAGAATTAAGGTCATTTTTCATAACATATTTTGTGTTCTATATGCAATTTCTCTTGGTATTACCATCATTGTGAACTGTGCAGCAGTAGGTTTAATATCTTGTTCCTAAATCCTCTTAGATGTATTACTGATATGATAGTTAAATCAGATTATGCATCATGTTCTAATTATTCTATAGAAATAAATCATTTTACCATTTTTTCTGCAGATTTTTATTCAAAAACTCAGTTCTACTACAACTTTTATATGTATTTACAAAAATATGTTTTCATATCATTGTTCAGATGTGACTGAGGTACCGTATCCACCTCTTGATATATCTGGCTGTGAAATCTACTAACAATAAAGTGAACAAGGTGACCTCCATTTAGGATATAATATACTTCAGTATAAAAACATTACACTGAAATTGTGTCATTTTTATCTTCTGACCACTTTACAGTTTTCACATAGCATTCAATGCAGACAATTCATGTAATCCAGATAACGATTTTACTTCGGTTGCATGCATGGCTTATCTGCTAAATGGGATAATTTATGATTGTAAGTTATGGATTTCCACATTCTGCATGACAGACTGAAAATTACTGGGACCTGTACTTACTAAATTTAATTTATACATAACACAACTTATCAAAATTACTGTCTGGTATGTAATGTGATCCAAATGGAGGATGCAACAAATCATGTGCTCTGAAAGTCAAGAACTTTGAAGGAAGGTTTCTTTTTACAGTTATGAAACAGATTCATACTTTCTCCTTATGTGTCTTGCCAGCAGACAAGCAAGAGTAACACCCAGCAGCTGAAACAGAAGAAACAATGCAATTTTTTGTATATACAGTGGAAATGACAAGATAATCATTAGGTTGACAGTTTGTCTACACAACTGTCAACTAATGATCAAAACACAACAGAACGACAATCTTCTGCTTTTTATTTCCTATCGCTCTTTTCAAGAGCATAGGGCCTACTTTTGAGGGTTCCTTGGTCTTTTGATGTGTGCGTTTGTGAGTAGCAAGTTACCAGCTCACTGACTCTGCACAATTGCTTGTAAGGTTCTTTTACATGCCATAAATCTACGACATGGGACGGCTGGCTTTCCTTCCCCTCCGAAGGAAGTTGTGCTACGAATTTTTATCGCACTTAAAAATCCATTGTCCTCTGTCAGGTTTGAACCTGCGAACCTTGGGTCCAGTGGCGAGCATGCTAACCACTAGTCCACTGAGGGTGACAAGAAAATATTCACAAAACATTAAATGCATACCAAACTGTCACTTGAGGGTTGATAAATATGTGAAATTATTACATTGATACATTATGTATGATCTGAAGCTTTCATGGCATCTAAATATAATGAATTCTTGTTAGGCTACTAGCTGTTTAAGGTGGTTTAATGAAGAAAACACCAAAGTTTCAAGAACTGTCCTCGTCCTCAGGGTACCCTGCCACCTTGCACATCTCGTAGCCTGGGAAGAATGTATTAATATTATATTACATTGATATATTACTTTATTTAATGACACTTTTTCAACTGCATGGATAAAATGACATTAAATGGGAGGATTACTGTGAAATTTAGAAAAATAGAGTATGAAGCAGTCATGACATTTTACAGCTTGCTAACTTATTGGGTGATAACATCCCGGCACTGACATTAAGCTAAAATAAATAGTTTGTGAAGATGTGTACCAGACGGAACCAACTCAGGTTGGGATCCAGGATAGACTTTTAGTTATAACAGTTGTGAGATTTCATATTCTATAACAGGAAACATTTTCAGATGCTCAGAGCAGACTCAGTACCTCAGGATTATTGTAATGTTTCCATTATGTTTTTATGAAAACATTATAATGGAAACAATAGTATTCAAGACTTATGGCTTTTAATAAGTTAAATTTCTACTGTGTTCTTTCGTATTCTGTCATATTTGCTCTTTGAAAGTAATATGTTGTAGTAGTAGATAGAAGCAACAATAATAATAACTGTAATTGAAGTTATCATCCATATAAAACAATGCAAAAACAAAATTACTGTTGGCAGCTATGTACTAAGACGTACGATTTGGGTAAAATATTTAGAGCATTAACTGAAGTAGAACAGGATATACAACCTTTCTTTATCACCAGGAATTCAGGTTCCAAATAATAGGTAGACATTCTACTAAGCAGCTGAATGGATATATGCTCCTCAAAAACATCCTGTACTGCAAAATACTTTACCTGAATAAAAGCTATCCCAATTCCAGCTCCCCCCAGTGTTGCAGCATGATCCATCACATATGTACCAAACTTTTTCAAACAGCCGTCTTCATAAATATTTGTTGAATTTATGTAGCATTCATCTGTACCAACTGCACCATGAGATCGTGGGCAGCATGAAAGTGGTAGAGATGTGTTGTGGAAGACACTTTCCCAGTCTGTGTAATTATTGTTTCCACAGCACTTCAGCTGAAACAAGTACATGAATGTTTTGTCCTTTTATAATTTTCAGAGTGAACAGAGTTGATTTTTAGGTTTCATTTGCAATTGATATTCATTCTAAATAAAATGATAGGAATTCATCTGAATAAAATTAGATGTAAGAAGTGTGAATTTTAAGAATATGAACAATATTTAATTTAAAATGAATGAAAAGCTTATATTTAAATATGACAGGATCTTCCAGACTGCCATTTTGTAGTAATTTCAAAAGATGTTGAAGAATGCAGAGCACTTTCCCTGCTACAACAAAATTTTCCAAGTCCTAGAGCACTGCCAGTTCCTGTTAGATGTAATTTGGTTTTCATTGTGTAAGGTGATCCAAAAAGGTGACTTTTATCGTACATCACAGTCTCAACTAATTTTTAAAGGTTAAGTGCACTTTCTATCATAAATTTCAGTATTCACACAGGCTGAGACTTTAAACCCCTGATACATATAGAGTTCTAACTACACTTTTGTCTGGTTATAAAATGCATAATATACATACAAAATTACAACATTTTATGCATTATGATAATTTATTTAGAGAGGGAGTCAGTAAGGTAAAATAAAACTTAGAAATTAGTAATCAGGCACTCAACATAGATTTGTCCCAGGAAAATAAGTATCTAGTGTGAGCTTATGTTAAGTTTACAAATGCTTTAGTTGAAAGTTAGATATACCATTAGTTAAGGCAGATATTTAAGTTCCAGTGTTTAAATCAGCATTTATGACATAACAAAATGCATGAATTTGGAAATGTATATTATTTTAACGTTTAATATATGGCATTTACATTTGACAGATGGATAGCTTTGTTCCATGGCAATAAAAATAAATGTGGCAAACAAAACATGATTTTTAAAAATGAGCCTGTCCTCTGAAATACTGCATTATTCTAGTAAAACTGTGTGATAGTTTATATGTGGAACTTAAGTCCAATGTATTTATCTGCCATATTAGACACTTATTAGTAACTAATAATCATTGACAACTTCTTAATTTTTGTGCCTACAATTTCCTTGCTAACACACATCCATTCTTTATATGAAATTCATGTCTAAAATTATTAAAATCTTTGTTTTGTTTTTTTCAGACTCTTATGGTGTGTGGGATATTGTATCAGGTTATTTTTACCAGATATGAACACAATATTTTATGTAGGGTTGGAAGTGTGAGGAAGATTAAACATTTTTATATAAAAATCTGTGCTAAGGTCATAGTGCTGCTTGAAAAAATGTGGGATGAGATCAACAGAGAAAGATCTTACTTTTTCACTTATCTCTCGCATGAACATTGATTCCCTGACTCGGTCATCCCTCCCTCACTCACTCACTTACTTGCCTGTTTATCACATGCTTAATTATTCAGTCTTTTACTCTTTTCCATTGTTCACTTATTTACCAACAGTCACTATAACATTCATTTCCTTATTTTTTCACACATTTAGTTAGTCCTTACTCAGTCACTCTCTCCCACATTCATTTGCTTACTCATTTTCTATCCTTTCATTTACGCAACTGTTCACTCGACCACTCTCTCCATCATTCTTCTGCATACTGTCACTTTTTACCTACCCCTTGCTCACCCATATTTTCTCACTTATTTACATCTACTCCCTCGCCTATCCACTCTTTGCACATGTACTCTTTTGCTCACTCCAGTTTTCCCTTCATTCACTCAATTTTTAATATATGTTGCGGTCCCTCACTCATTCATTTCTTTATAAATTCCCTCACTCCCTTGCTGCTTTATTTTCTTACTCCTGCTTTCCCCCAATTTCGTATTTATTCATTCAGCATTTCATTCTTAAGTCAAAAGTCAACAAAAATTGTAATCAACTTACCGTTGTCTGTAGGCCAAACCAAACTTCCTGTGTCTCAATACTGCTGTCATATTTGTGCATGCTTTCATTCAATTTTCCCTTAAGGAAATCACGTGCACTGTCCCTGAGCACATATCCAGCAATTCCTCCAGACAGTTCCAAGATGAACACCACAAGCAACAAAACAGAGAACTGACAAAAACCACACATTAAAAGTTAATATCAGGCTGGAGGGTAAGGAATTAAAATTTCTGAAGCTTTATTATTCAGTGTGAAGAACAGTAATTTTTGTTGCGGGATATTTCTTAAAAAATATGTAATTGTTTCTCTCCAAGAAATTTCACATTTTTATGGAACATGAAAACCTCAAATCAGCAAATATTATGTGTTCTGTTAAAGTATTAATTGTTTTTATTATCTTGGTGACTTTGCTGTTAATAAACATAATTTAGCATCAACATGTAATTAACACACCTTAATTTGTACTGACTGCTTGAACAAAAAGAACTGGTGCAAGCAGTGACTTACATAATTTTATTCTAAAGAAAATTAGATTTGGGTAAATCAAGTGTAACATAACTGGGGAGGTCCGTAGATTACAGTGCCAACCCACGAGCACCTGAACTTTAGCAGAAAGCAAACATTTGTTGTGTACTGAACAAGATATAATAATTTTAAAATTAATTTGTAAAATAGGTATTTAGTCAGATTTGATCCTTAGCAACTGGAGGACCTTGTGGTTGAGTAAGTAGTAAGGCATTGATTTGCATTATTCAGACTGAAATTCAAATACTTACTGTCAAAATCATGCAGTGGTTCTCCTTCACAGCTCCACAGCACCCAAAGAAAGAAACAATGAGTACAATAGCACCAACTGCAATAAGTAGCGCTGGTGCTGAGAAGAATTTGTCATCTAGAAAGTAACTGTAGCTGTGATAATAGGATTGAATTACTGCTCCAACACAGAGAACCACAACACCTGTGATCTGAAACAAATAAAAACAAAGGAAAAAGGGGTAACTTCAGCAGCTTCAAAGTTTTTCTCATTTAATATTTGGAAGAAAACCTCAGAGGATGATACTACTGAGGGACCTATGCACAGGCAACAGAATAATATTAAAATGGTGTGTGAAGATGTTAAATGCATTGCAATGGCTCAGGATACAATCCATTGGCAAGTGTCATGTGATCAAAAAATCACTGGGTACCATAATAATAACAGGAAAACACTGGGGATTTCTGGTTCTTGTGGTGAAGACGCCATTGTCCTGGGTTGTGAAGCTGTGTGAACATATTGGTCGATTCGAATATTTTGAAGAATAATACAACATGCATCTTCAGGCATTCAAATTTTTGTAATAGTACTGTATCATTCTGTATGATACACCATCACTGCCTGCATTACATATTTAATCTCAAAAGAATTACATATGAACATTAGTTAAAGAAATATTTGCCTTTGTACCTTAGTAGAATTTTAATAACTTTCATTAAATTTCAGTGAACTATCTTTATTTAAATTGGCAGGTGGCTACGGTAAGAGTGAATTGGCCCCAGGTCGTAAAAATGTAGGACCCCTGACATAGATGGTGTGAACCACCTTCACTACTTTCATCACACGGGCGTTTTCTGTGGTTGTTTGTTCAACTTCGACATTGTAAGGCCATCCCATTCATTCTTTTGCGTGTTCTGCACTTTTACGTCGTTTGTCATCGATCACGTGCTTCGTGTGCGATAAAGCCGTATCTTGTGACACGTAGAGCGAGCGACATTGAATCCTGACCTGAATTATACAAGGGTTTTCCTATGCAGTCATTCCGATATAGCCTCATCATCCACCATGCCCAAAAGAGAAGAAGGAAAGAAATGTTTTCATCTCAATATATTTCCTAATTTTTGTAGAGCCCAGAGACGTTGGATCATATCTAGAGCCGTTTTTATCCAGTTCTCACACAGTATTTTGCAGTCAGATATGTGAAAAATACTGTGTTCGAAAAAAATGAAACAATATGCAAGTACAAGTTTTCACGTTTCCAGTAGTACTCTATTTTACATTTTCTCTTACAAATGGCCACGTCTCGGACTGTATATTCACGTGGAATGTTCGTTAGGAACAGTTTTAAATGTGTCAGTTGTACTTTCTTCACGGTCCTTATCTAATCAAATTGTCAGAGCTGGGGACCATATGTTAAAATGCTGTAACCGGGCAAACCTTGCTTTGATGTTCGTGTCCACACTCCACCTTTATTGTTGGTATTTTACGGCTTATATTAGTTTGGCATTTATGACCTGTGACATGTGGTAGTTTCCAATGTCTGGCGTCGGTTTGCGATTTAGGACTTGCAAGATTAAGGAGTTTCACATATCCCAATTGTTAATTTCTTTCAAAGTGTTTTTGTACTTTATTCTTTTGACGGAAGGCCGCGTGGGCAAGTCGTGATATTGTTTTCAAAATATTAGTATTAAGGAGTTGCCTTTAAGAGAGTAGACATTGTGCATGCGTGTTGAGATTGACAGCCGATGAGTTTTGTGTAAATGCAGGTGTACAGCCTAGTGAGAAGGCTATTCATTCTGTTTGAAATGATTTAATAAAGTATATGGCAGTGCAAGAGAAGTTTTGCTACACATGATTTGTATTCTTTATTAGAAAATATTTTAAGTCTGTATAACTACATATATCCGAAGGACTGTCTTGTGTGAGAGAATTGTAGAGAGAACTTTCGAAGGAGATGGACGTTTCGATATCAGAATTGGAGAGATATACCATTCTAGATCCTCCGGGAACTGACTCTCTACCTCTGTGAGGTGTCTTCAATCAACAGCCCGTTAAGCGACCCTTGAGACGAACACTGAGCAAACCGGTTCGAGAATGTGGAACGGTTATAATGCATCGCCAATTCCGACCTCTCCCAAAATGGAATAACTTGAGTACTCAAAACGAAGTTTAAAAATTGTCCTCCAATTCTAGAGTCTAAAGAAAACAACGGCTACACACGAAAGTCGGCAAACATATTGAACTTTCTATCAAAATACAATCATCAATTTTGAGAATCTCCAATTCATTACAAAAGAAATACACTGTTGTATACTAAAACACAGAGGTCCTTATCGTCTTTACTAGCGCCCACAACTGGACACGATACTTAGCTATTCTCAAGCTTTCTGCCTAAGATGTAGCTGACATCTTCACGGTCTTCATAATGATTGGATTCGGTGAGCCTCTCAACCAAAATCCTGCACGATTTTTTTATCGCTCGCATCCCAGACTATCGCAATCCCCTAAATTCCACTACTGTACCATTACAAAGCGACCTATGTAAGTACCATGGTTCCTTGTTACGTAGTATTCTGAATTGTCGATTTCATCATTCTTAGGTCCAGATATTTTCGTTATAATTGAAAGTTATGTTCTTCCTTTGGAGTAAGAGACCGGGTTTCATATCCATGTGAAACAAGCGATACCATTATTGTCTGGGAGAGAGAGAGAGAAATCAATTTGAACTAAACAAGAATTGTCTGAATTTCATCATTCCAGTAAACAGATTATCTCAAGTGCAGAAAAATTCGTTACATTAGCCAACTTCAATAGTTACTACAAATCCGATTTATGTTTTTATTTCAAGGCAAGTCAGATTCCAACCCAAGATCTTACCAACTCCACTGAGCAGGGCCCTTCTTGAGAAGCTTATAGTCGCCCGGCTCGTCAGTAAATTTCCCGTCGTTGATTATCATGTTTACAATAGCCTGCCACTCGTCCGTACCCTGAACCAGATGACCCCAGTCTACACTATCTTGCCCTATTTCTTAAACATTACTTTTGATATCCTCCAGTTTTATACCCAGATCTTCCGAATGACCTCTGCCCTTCAAGCTTTCCAACCATAACTCTAAACGTATTTCACTCCTCCCCTATGAGTGCTACATGACGAACCCATCTCAGAGTACGAATTACTCAAGACATTCAGGAAATGAATAGTAAGAATACTAACATGCTCATTTTGACGTTTGGTACCACCAAGTCATGCCCTGTTTTGAGCAAGGTTTGTTGTGCAAATGGGGCAGAGTTTATAGCTACTATAACAGTACAGCCTTGGGGGCTGATAAAAGTTACCACATATTATACTTTATCTTATGACCTAGCTTCCTTGTTGTACTTGGCGAGTTGTAATCAAGTTTCATGAAAAATGGCTGAAACGTGTCCTTGTCGAAAGAAATATGCATACAAGAGAGGAAATGTGTACGATACTCCATTTGGAGTACACATATTTTCTAAACGTGCTCTTTGCGATTTTATGTAAGTCGTAGTTACTGATTTTTTTCCTAAAAATATTGTTGCAGCTGCTTTCATTACTTACGCTTAAGATGAAAAAGAAACAAGAAACAAATTTTAAAGTTACTGAATTTAGACTGCGATGGAATCATATGTCTTATGTTGTAACCACTGTACTTTTAGACAAACTTACTTTTATTCATATATTACATAAATAAATTTAATTTTAGTATGTAGCGAAGTACCTACAAAGATAATTCGTTGTTACTACTGACTCGGAACGTTCTTGTCTGAAATGCTGTTGCACAGAGTTACGTGTTAAACAACAAACAGAAATTCAGGGGTTGTGGCCTTAAGCTAATTTCAGCACATTATTATGATGAATATTCAGGCTACACTGCATCACAGACATTATCTTTTCACATACTCGACAAAGGGCAAAGTGCAGTTTAAGTATGATTACACTCACCACAAATAACAGGTTGAAACTGAAGAGAAGATACTTTAGACATGCTGGACCACCACTTAAATTCATTGTAACTTAAGCGATCTCACTAAAATTCACCGAAAATAATGGAGTAATGTACAGCAGCCACCACACCACACACGTAATTATCACTGTCTGGAACACAAAGTACGTGGCGAACAATTCCGACGTATAGCGTGCACAGTAATAGTCACGAGAGTAATGGCGTGAACCGTGTTAGGCTAGGGACCCACTGGCGCGACTAGCCGCGCGCGACAACACTAGACACGCCGCACGCGGCTAGTCGCGCCAGTGGGTCCCTAGCCACGTGGTGTTGGTAATCTGACGGAAAAGCGCAAGCAAAGTCAGTCGTAACACACACACACACACACACATATTTTTCTTACTACTTGGAATTTGATTAGGCTTTATAAAGGGCATGTCCTCTAGATATTTAAGGTGGGAGGATGGCAGCTGTGTTTAATCTTCGCAACAGTACGACTGGCGTTTTGTGCTTGTTTATTCTTATTTCACGACGAGCAGGTTGGTGTAGGGATAGCTTTATATTACATTAAAATACGCATTACATCAAACGTCGCGGTAGAGTAGGTAGCATTCTTGCTTCATATTCGGCAGGTCCCTGGTTGAAACCTCGGCCTGGAGATCGGCTATCCTCACTGAGAGTTTTCATGGGTTTGCTCAGCCCTTCCAGTCTAATGCTGGGATAGTAACTTAAATTAGGCCACAGCCGCTACCTTCCATATCCTTTCTAGTTCGTTTGTAATTAATCAACCTATTATTCAACTCTATTGTCTGTAGAGCTGACAATATCGGCAAATAAACCACAAATAATTGATATAAAATGCACATTCTTGCAAATTCGGTCACTCACAGGTAACATAATTCTCCATCAGTGGCCCCGGTCCTGAACTAATTCAGTTTAGTCCAGTATAGCCTGTATTTGATCTATTTTAATATTATTTTCCTGTCTAGATCCCTCTTTTCCAAGTGCCTACTCTTCAAGGGGTTTCTCGAAATACTCGATATTCGTTGCTTTCTCATCGAAATGCATGCACAGATCGTCGTTAACTTCTTTCATTTAACTTTTCTGACAATGAAAATGGAGCGTAGTTAATTCTGGTTTCCTCATTCGCCATTCAGTTGGCCTCTCTTCATTACAGACAGTTCCTGAAGATGTCTGTCTTCTGGATTGTTGCTCCGTGAAGTCTGGTAGAAGTTTAGCAGTGTTTCAGAGGTCCTTGCTGCCACCATCATTAGGGCGATGATGATGGAGGCAACATGCACCCTTGAAACGTCAGTGAACTTCTACCAGACTACACAGCACAAAAACCAAAAAGCATCGTCCTCATACTCACCGTCGTTGAGTCTCAAAAATTTCCTGTTCGAAAATCGTTTAAATAAAACATTGCTTTTGTTAATGTCGTCCCTTGTAATCGTTTAAATATTGACAGATCGCCCGGGAAATTGTGTGTATAGTACTAATAAGATAACAAGCAACAGGGATTAGACGGATATCTTCGAGCAGTGCACTGACCTAAGTCGTTTATCAGATGTGAATGATCACGAGTTCAGTGGTTCCCTGTGCTAATGGTCAATTCTCCCGTCCCCAGGGCAACAGAGAAGGCCCTAATTCGAATCAAGTTCTTTCTGTGAAGGAATCCAATGATCGTTTAACTTCATCCAAGATGGAACTCTGCAGCACATTTATTTGTATTTTGAGCAGAAGTTTTTCGTTGCAGCGTAGGCCTCAGTAGCAGCCAGAGGCTCTGTGTAAGCTCCTGCCGTGATACGTTCGTTGTTGGTAGTCTAAAGCCGTGTTGCTTTAAAAAGCACTGAAAATCAGTATACATAAAGCAGTTTTGTCAATTATTGTGTTGTTATAAAACTTGATACCTTACTTTGGAGTTAGAACAAAATTCAACAGTTAAGTCACTATACTGACTGAGCTACCCGACTTATTTAATCACAAAAATGAGACTAGAAAGAACGCGATTGTCGTAAAGCAGTATTTTTTTCAAGTGCGACATAAGAAAACGCCTGAAGCGCTAGATGGAATTTACGAACTGGCATAAATGAAGGCGTGGACAGAGAGTGTTCTGCGAACTGCGAGTCGAGGAACACTGGTCTATCCGGTCTTCCTGATAAAGTAAAGAAAGGAGGCTAAAACATCTCGGTGAAAACGTACAACTGGCGTTCCATTTCTCTTTGCGACCTTTCAAATCTCATTGGCATTGAAGGCGGTTTGTCTTCTGGGTTGTTGCGCCGTGCAGTCTAGTAGAAGTTTACCGACGTTTCATATGTGCTTGTTGCCTCCATCATCAGGGCGGTAAACGTCGGCAAATTTCTACCAGACTACTTGGCGCAATTCCCCAGCGCGGGAACCTGAAATGCCTCTCATTTATATTGATGTTTATTTATTGTAGATACAAATTTATGTTTACAAAGTTAATCACACTGCGTAGAGACAACCTTTTTTGACGTAAATACGTCTATACGGAAGGGTCATTCGACAAAAACAGCGTTAAAAGATGTGTAAGATCCATACCAACAACGTGTAAATATGGACCGACAATGGTCAGCTTTTATATGAACTCCTGCGTGCATAACAATGCAAGAAAAAGGATTCGAATTTCTAACACACGCCTGCAACAATATTAGCTGAGCATGACCTAAGGCTCTTTTCTCATTTATTATGCATTACCTAAGAAACTAGTTGTTATGTCATCTGTTTATTCGGCATTGTTGTGTTTCATTACTGCCGTCAACAATCCGCTTTCGTTATAGTGGAAAGAGCTGAGCTGTGAATCGCTTGTAGAAGTGCGTCGTAGAGTAGATAATATTTTGCTGTTAAAAACGTTTTAGAATATCACAATTACTTATCTTATATAAGAATTATTAAGAAATCTGTGATACTGCCCTCCACTCTCTCCATTTTAGTTTTGATTAAATTGGTCATTGCGGGTGGACATCGTGGTCTGTTACAATTAAATAAAGTTTGAGATAAGGGATTTCTATTTATCATTATTGTTCATCACATTTAATGTTTTCATCTGCATTTGTGAAATCGTGTAAGAGAATTAGGCTTGTCTTCTTTTGACGTAAATACGTCTATACGGAAGAGTCTAAAATGACTACTCTAAATGTACAGAGTTTAAAAACTCATGTGCAAGACATAGCAACGGATACAGTGATAACTGTTACCGATATCCTGGCGCTCACCGAAACGTGGATGCACAACAATGAAACTGTAAATTTGGAATGTTATAAATGCATCACGTAATCAATATTTTGTTCATTTTAATTTAGTTGGATGTTGTCATATTTGAACATCCCACTTATTAAAAAAGTGTAATTTTGAGGACAGTTTGTCTTTATCTGTAGTCGATGGTTCCATTGCCCAAATTTTTGCTATAACAAGAACCACCATGATGCTGCAGTACTAAAACATAAAAATGAGTACACGAATTTGAATGTTTATGAGTTATACTAAAATTTGTAGAAACATTCCGGGAATTCCGCAGCCGTTCACAAAGGTCAAAAGTAAAATTTTGACTGACACGTAAAAATTATTATGCTATGACTAAAATGGCTTCTCATAATTTGAAATCGAAAAGCTGGCAGTATTATGCTTCTTCTAACACGTTCCGAGATCTGGAAAGTATGGATCATTTAATCCGCACTCTAAATTTCTCACGACTGTAAAACACATCATAATTTACAGATTCAACTTTTCATAAATAATATCACATTGGCTGTTACGGATAGTATTATTACACATAATGGAGTAGTCTAGAAATTAACTTGAGACGAAGAAAATTAAATTTAAACTTGGACGAGGGAGTCAAATGTTAACAATATGAAATTCATTAATTTGTTCTCAACGGGACATGCTGGTAAGAACAAAGTGTCTACCTAAAATCTCACTGAACATAATCTTAGACAAAGATATATTTTCATTGTTTGAGAACAAATTGAATAAAGTAATTAGTTATTACAATACCAATAAGTGTATAATAAGAATTCATTTGTGCGAACACCAATACATTGCGGGCGCCAGTAATTGACAGGTTACATTCTTATTTTTATTGTACTTATCTTAAGGATAGGACTGCATAGACTGCTTCGCCCCAGGCCTCGCATCACACTGGGGATACACAATAGACTATGAATGCATCAGAAATTCGCCGTGAACAGCATCCCATTAGTATAGCCCACACAAATTTCTGTGCATCTTCATTTTAACTTTCCCGCTTCATAATAAATCATGTTCTCACAACTGTTTCCTTGCATAGGTACAATTCCTGCAATCTGTTAACGTGCTCGATTGTTCCTGTGCAAGTCTGAAATACAGTACAGTTCTATAAATTCTAATTAAAATTAATATAACGTATCCAGAAAAATATGTTAACAAATATATTGCGCAATTACTGGGCTATTTTTGCTTATTATTTGTTTACGAAAGTAGTGCGCACCGTATTTGTCTGTGCATGCGTATTAATACAGAATTCCAGGGAGCTTGTCATCTGACATAGAGTAGGGCGGATATTGTGTAAGTTGAATGCTGGAAGGTTCTACCGTACATATAAGGAAGATTTAACTGTTACAGTTTATTTGTAAAGCTCGAGGACATCTATCTTTGAAATATATATATTTCTATTTCAGATTTAAACGAAAGAGAAGATTAACTGATATCAAAATGGTATCCGGCGGCATGACCTGTGTCAAATACGTGCTATTTGTTTTTAACCTTATATTTGCCGTAAGTATATGTAATTGTATGTTTATAAAATTTTATGTGCAAAATTTAAGGAACTTTATTTGGCCAACTTAAAAATGTTCACTATATATCTGCTGTTTTAATACTATATTTCTACATTTCAGGTATCTGGCATTGCAATTCTTGTCACTGGTGCCATTGTTCAGAATTTTTACTCCAATTACACGGATTTCATTCATGGAAAATTCTTCGTTGGTCCAGTTTTGCTCATTGTTGTGGGAGTTGTTGTCTTCGTGGTTGCATTTTTTGGTTGCTGTGGTGCTGTTAAAGAAAACCACTGCATGATCATGACTGTAAGTTAATGTGGCTCCTATGGTTTTCTTATTTAAAGATGTTGTTTTTGAGGTTATATTAAAGTAGGAGTAGCTCTCTGAACACCTCATTCAGTACACCATAGTCACTTAATTTGTATACTTTTTGGTACAATTTATGTATCGCAATCTTTCATCCTGCTTATGTAATATATGCAGTATGTCACTTTTTGCACATATTACTGTATGTACATACATTACATACATGATGATAGATTTTGAGAAACAAAAGTATACAAATACAGTGGTGTAATAATTGTAAAGGACCAAAGACGCAAGAAATCTAAAATATATATTTTATGTAGAGTGACAGCATATTTTATCTGGTGATCTTCTTACACAGTAAAATATGTTAATTTTGTTAAAACAATGGTAAGGAACTGAGTATACTCAGATTTTAAAAGTTTAATTCTGTTCTTTGTTGTTAATAACTTCTAAAATCAGTATATATAATTTTGTAGATATTTAAACAATAGTTCAAACCAAATGGAGATGTGGACACTGAAGATTATCTACTCTAGATGGAAACACATTTGTCAGTTACCGTGGTAGACTGACATACATTTAATAACAGCTGTTGGTATTTTTATAAAATTACTGTTGGAGATATGTTGCAACTTTACATTTTTCTTGATTCTTTTTTTATTTTTTTTGCAGTTTTCATTTTAGACAGGTTTCTTTTATGATTCATACTTTTCAGCCGCGTTGGCATACCTATCAGAAGAGCTCAAAATGAGCTGAGAAGAATGGAACCCAACCCTGAAATACATTTAACTCATTTTCATTATTGACAAAGTTCTGTACTTCATTTAAGACATTAATGAAGGATGGGTTGGGATGTTTGTAGAAAAGGTATTCCAACAAAAAGAAAATTGAATAAACATTAATCTGAATCTTTGTTTATCAGACACAAGCTTTTATGAGTTATCATTATGTACTTCCATAACTTCTAATGAACGTGGTTTTAACCAGATGAACCTCATAATGACTAATACAGGACAAGCCTAATGATGAAACCTTAATGACCATATGATTAATCTCAGTAGAGCAAAGCTCAGTGTTGACAAGCTGTAGATCATTAGTGACACAGTCCTCATAATCTGAATGCAATGATGCCCTTGGCATGATTCTTACACATTGGCTCAAATGGACTGGAACAGTGGGACCTGCTAATGCCAGAGCCCACATTTGGACATAATTGTGAGCCAGTCTTCATTATAGATTTGTAACACTGGATATTTTACAGTGAAGGATTATCTTTTGCCCAAACCCCAGGCTGAATACTTATAACTTTGCTGTTTATGACTGCCTTGTTTAATGTATTTAAACTAACTTCCATATCTGTTTCATTTGAAATCCAAATACTTCAGCAGTGACACTGGATGTGTTAAAGACCATACTTCTTTGTAGTTTGCAGGTTTTCTTCTTGTTCTCTTTGGACTTGAGCTGGCTGGTGGTATCACAGGCTATGTGCTACAGGATGACGTTGAAAGTATGCTACAGACTGCCCTCAACAAATCGATGAGCAAATACTCTTACAACAAAGAGGTCACAAAATCCTGGGATATTATGCAGCATGATGTAAGTACAGTATGTCACAGTAGCTGGCTGTCTTGCCTTGTTTTATGTGGTCACTTTATTAAGGTGATGAGATTGGTCTGTGGGCGTAGATGGACCATGTGTTATGAAGATACAAACAGTATATATAATTGAGGATTTGATATGACATGCAACTGAAGACACGCAGGAGAACAGTGATGGAGTATATTGTATTGTATACTGGGGTACTTCTGAAGAAAATGCTCAAAACATTAATGTATAAAAAAACATTACTTTGTAGAATTTGAGGTTCTTATAGCATTGAGTTCAAAGATGGCTGTCTTCTGGGTTGTGCTATGTTGTCTACTGTACTACAGTTCAGAAGATGGCCATCTTCAAAATTTGACTTTATTTTCACACTTTTTTGTTATTCATCCACAACTGATCGAACAGATTGGACATCCAGATGTATAATATATTTAGTTGATGTTTACAACATAGTTCCTTACTTGTAGCTTCTTTTACCAAAATGATATTCTTCCACAGTCTGGATGTATGATGTCACTACTTATAATTTAGACTGAAATTTGGAAATGAGTGATGTCTGTATACCTTGAGTGCAACATCTACATTGAACTGCCAAATTACTCCCTTTTTTATGAAAATGTTTAAATCTTTCCATCTGATCGTTAGGGTTTTCACATTTTTGCTGATTTATTGCAGAGAAAACTGGATTTATATTTTTTTCTTGTTGCTAAGTTTGTATGAACATATTTGGATCCAAGTTAGTTGCAGAGAGTAAAACATGATTTTAGCAGTCAAACTGGAGTAAAAGGGCGGATCGTGGGGCCTAACTATTTGATGGGGACAGATTCAAACTAGCCACTGCTATTCGTGATGCTCCCCCTGGGTTTGTTATACGTATTGATAATGCATTTATTTCCTTTTTCTGTTTCACTTAGCTGACTTGCTGTGGCACTAACGGAGCTGAAGATTGGTTTAACGTGTACTACAAGAACCACACCCTGCCTGATACTTGCTGTCCCAATGCATCTCCATGTGAATATAGTAACAAAGATCATTATGTTGATGGTTGCCTGTCATTACTGGAAGATAAAGTCAAACACTATGCTCTTCTTCTGGGTGGAGTTGGAATTGGTGTTGCCTTCATTCAGGTAAATATGCAGTTCATATAACAGCAAGTCTGTACTAACCAGGCAGTAAATGCATACTAATCAAATATTAAAATCAGTTAGTGGGAATTAGTCTTAATATCGAAAACAACTCGTAAAACTATATGGGATATTTGAATATAACCGAGAGTGGAAAGATATATTCCTCTGGAGTGTACAGATCTTCCTGATGCATTCTGTACCTCATTGAATGTACAAGTCTATTGTGTAACTAATCATGCTGCATAACACAGTTTTCTTGAAATTAGTGAACTTCGTTCAAATGTTGTACAGAGCATAACTTTTATTAAACACATTTCTCAGTTTAATATTTTGTCAGATTTTCCCCAGAAATATATTTAATTCCTTACTAGTTGGCTTTCTATCCTACCTAGATTAGAAAAGTCATCAGAATTGAAGGCAGAGATTTCCAAAGAAAAGATGAGGCATGGGTGGGGGAAGAAGAAATTGTGTTTCCACCAAAGTACAATTATTCCTCAGTTCCCATATTTCCAGAAAACTTAAAAGACTGTTCTTTATTTGTTGCAGTTGATTGGTGTGATTTTTGCCTGCTGCCTGGCCAAATCCATTCGGAAGGAATATGAAACTGTGTAATTTAAAAGTATTGAATCTTAAAAAGATTGAATACATGTCTCAAAAGTAAACTGAACAGATTCGTATAATCATTGGAAATGGAAGCATTGAACGATTCATTAAAACACTTGGCAATCTTAAAACTTTTGCATACCGTGTAGTGTATTAGAATATAAAATAAGCAAACAAACAACTATTAACACTATAATTGCCATACGCATTTCAACCTCAAAAGGTCA
The DNA here is from genome assembly GCF_977971745.1 of Zootermopsis nevadensis. Classification (NCBI taxonomy): domain Eukaryota; kingdom Metazoa; phylum Arthropoda; class Insecta; order Blattodea; family Termopsidae; genus Zootermopsis; species Zootermopsis nevadensis. The sequence goes on from NW_028259147.1 coordinate 7,705,759, forward strand.
TCATCAGTGGCATCTGGGAAATTAATTCATTTAATCAAATGGTTTAAACTGGATTTAAAAATAAATAATGAATAGGACATTTGATGAAAAGTATTTCAAGTGACACTGCAGTAGATGATGTTATTCACAAGGGTTGAACTCTGCACTTAGCTATTGATCCGTTGGTCCAGTGGCCATAGCTGGTCTCCAGAGTTCACAGGTACGGAAGGCACAACCACAGCTCGCCGCAGACCAGCTACGGCCACCAGACCATCCAATCAATAGTTAAGTGCAGAGTCCAACCCTTGTGAATACCAACATCTAGTGCAGTGTCGCTTGAAATACTTTTCTTAACTACCCTATTCATTATTTAATTTGTAAATACAGTTTAAACCATTTTATTAAATGAATTAATTTCCCTGATGCCACTGATGATGACCTCTTGAGGTTGAAACGCGTATGGCAATAGTGTCTTTTATATAGTGTTAATAGTTGTTTGTTGCTTATTTTATACACTTGGCAATTTTTCAAATTTTATAACTGAAGATTTTCATTTCAGACTTGTACTGGAAGTAAAACTATTACAAGCCACTAGTTTTTTCCATGTAAGAGAGTGTGTTCATGGTGATAAAATAAAGATTCAGTTCTGGATAATTTTTTTAAGGTACACAACTCAGTTATTCCTTAAGAAAAATAAAGTGCCCAATTTACTAGATGGGTGCTTTGTTCATAAAATGGCATTAGTGAAACAATTTCTAAGCCATTTTTGATGACTATTTTTACTTTGTGGTAATATTCTGATTCATGAACATGCTGTGAACAAAAGTAATGCCTCTGATAAAGTTGATGAGAGTGCAGAAGCTGTTGTGTATGGTTGATCAGTGACATACCATTTCATTATGCAGCCATTCTCTCTTTGGTAATTAAAACAACTGCACAGAACTATATCAAATATATATTATCAGTTCCAGTTCTCATTAAGTTGTGCTCATATTGATTTACATTTGACGAAGAGTGATTGTAGTTCATAGCACTACTTCAAAGTTCCACTTGACATAAAACTTACCATGTTGTCCTGGAACATGGTACTTGACCTTTGTTGGTGAGGAAAGATGCAGTCTGCTTGGTAGACATTTCTGCCTAAAATAAGTGTGCTCTTCATTGTAACTTAATAGTGCTTAATATAAAATCTGTTAGGAATTCTCAGTGTAACATTTTCTCCATTTTTAAGCTAGGTTTGGAAAAAAAGTGATATGACTAAAAATTAATAAAAAAGAACTTGTAATGTACACATAGACTTAATAACAACCTGTTCTTTGAGAAACTTGTTAATATTGTATCCTACGTATTTGTTTCCATAGTGGGGATGATATCAGGACTTCTGTGTTATATGTCCCTAGACCTGTTGGATCCAGTGCATGTTACTTTACATGCAATTTCCCTTTCCTCAACTGTGATGGAAGGGATAAAATTTTGTGAATGTTGACTTTCATTAATTTGTCTCCTCTGACCATCAAAGTTGTCTGGCACATGCGTACTATTTGTCTCTGAAATATTCTTTCACCATTTGCTTTTCCAAGGTCAAATATAGTATATCAGAAAGCAGTAGTGCATCAAATTTTCCTATAACCAATTCTAAATGATTGTCTGAAATTGGTAAGTTATTGTGAATGTCATGAAGATTTGGTTTCCATTTTGTTCAGTGAACAGCAGATTCTGTCATTCTGTTTTATATCATCTGCCATAAGTCATCTCACTTTGCACATTAATTTACAGATTTCCTTTGGTTCATAGAGTAAACTTTGGCTATTTTTCCAAACCTTTTTAAACTGGTGTTAGTAGTGAAGGGGCAGTATATTTTGTTGGAGATACAGACATTTGAAAATATTGTTAGTAGGTTTTGTAAAATGCCATGGGAGGGAAATATTTCCAGATGTATGTTCTGTTATTTTATATCATACAGACAAATAGTATATGGTAGGGTTTATTATAATGACCAGTTCCTGGTCCTTAATTCAAGTAAATTTTTTCTGGCCATTTTACACATTTCTTACTTTCAGTACAGGTCTGAGATGAAACTGATGCAACATACTGTATGGTATTACAAGCTATTTGCCCTACAGAAAAAGGTGAATGACTTTGAAGTTGATAAAGTATGATAAAGGACTTTACTGTATTTTGCTCTCATAAAATTAATAGTATAAGTCTATTTCTAGATGTGTTTTTGTAGTTTAGTTCTATGTTAGTTTACACGTATAATACATAGTAATGTCTCATGTGTTTTGTAGAATTTGGTATCTCGGTTGTCCTTTGTTTCTGAAAACTTGTGGTTTATATATAGCTACAGGTATTGTCTGACCTTGAGTTTTGTATTTGCATAATGAATCTCTTTATATAATATTTCTATGCAATTTTGTTACTTAAATTTAATTTTACTGATAATACAATTGTTACACATATATCTGTACGAAGGTTGGTTTAGTTTCTGTGGAGGCGTAAGTATGCATTTAAGACTGATCTAGTGAGGTAATTGCACTCTTTCACTGATACTTTTAAATCTCAGTTGTGTAAAGCTGTGCACTTGGTGGTGGAAATTTTAGTCAAAGCAATGAGAGAACAAGCACTTTATTTTGTAGTTTTCGGTATTTCTTGGTTCATACAATTGTCATGGATAAAGAAATCACAATGCATATAGGATTATGACCAGTATCCTAATGCCATCACACTTAATACAGTGAATACATTTTTAATTTTAACATTATTCTGAATATTCATGGCAGTTGCCACAGATTTTTGATGTTCCATAATATTAAATGTGATATGTAAAATCTATTCTAGCATTGTAGTTTAAAGAGATAATGTATTACATGGTTACTAAATGAAGAGAATAAAAACATTACTGTAAAATGTTTGGTGTTCAGACATTGCATTCAGTTGGTAAATCATTTCCAATTAATGGTATCAACATTTTTGGAGTTGTATAAAGTGAAGCTTTTGCTGCGACTGATGTCCTTGAAAGTGTCTATATTCAGTGGCAGTGTGCTTGTCTTCTTAGCTGCCTTTTCAAGAGTTTTTGTTAGACCTTTAGCATGTAGGATATTTTCTGGTGTCCTAGACATGTACACTTGTACATAAGTTGAAAAGTGATTGGAGTTTATTTTGTATCAGCAGAACCAGGTGTAAAGACTTTTATAGTTTGGACACGTAATCAGAATGGATGCTAATGGTCAAGAAAAGTAGCAGTGGGACTGAAAATAAATGAGAAGACCAAAAGAAGGATGTATCAGTTGAAGGAAGGCAAGAATAAGGGGAAGAAAATGAAACCATAGGAATATTCATGGAATGATTAAGGGATAAATGTTAAGAGACTCTAATGCTGCAATATGGTCTGCAGGAATGGATGTAATACAAGGTAAGGTATGGCTTAACTGTAGTAATAGGGCATGCATGTGGTCTATAATTGTTTTTCCTTTATTTCATTAAGTATTTACCATTTAGAAACCTAAATGGAAGTTGTGGATCTCAACAAGACTTGTACTATGTTGTATGCATACTATTTATACCCAAATGAGCCATTTTTAAGAAAACCAAGTTAGATTTGAGTTTAACTTTACATAGGGATTATGTTGGACTGATAAAAACCAATACAAAACTTGCCCTATAACTTTTACCATTGATTGTCAATAAAAATGTCTTCCAAATACATTTAAAGAAACAATATAGACATGGGCTGTCTTCCCTTCATTTTAAGAACGTTTTGTGAAGAACATGTAATTAAGTCAGAGTGTTTGCTTACTTCTTTAGTATTTCCATAGCAAAATTATTTTTACATTATGAATGCAAACTGTATCAAGGTCCTCTGAGATAAAACTTGAGGAGTATAATTAAGAAATAATGGAATGAATCTTAAAAAGATGGGCTAGAAATTTTCAACTGGCTCAGGATAGGGTCTCATGATAGGAAGGATAACCTGTATCAGTCAATAATCTTGTTATTTTCAAACAATGGTAGTTCCAAGTAACAATTCAAGAATGCCATGACATTACTTTATTTGCATATTATATTCTTTACATCCAAAGAACAAACTATCACTGACAATGCTGAATTTGTCATGTTGAACTGATTCAATGCTTTTCATATTTGAATTGTGTAATTTGATCTCCATTACTAAGAAAATTACATTTCAAAGCAACCAGTTTTCACAAAATTCAAGGAAATATCTGGAAGGTCACATTACACTGGATACACATAAAAAAAAAAAAAAAAATTTCTTCAATTAAGTTTGAGTACAGCTAAATATAAATGCAAGGTGGCAATGCACTGCTGCAACTCATTCTTTACTAGCCAGATATTAAATATATTCCACAACAAATTTGATTCTGTAAGAAACATTTAGGTAATTTTATTAAATTTATTCTTAATGTCTATACCATGCCACATATCCTAATTGCACAACTCACTTTAACTTCCCTACAAAAAATCATAATAAAAAACTGGCATATATAAGCTTATCAGGAACCTGAAACCTTATAAATGGCAAACATTACCATTACACTGTATAAGTCCTTTCCATGGACCTCAAACTGAGCACTATAAAATTTGCGTCCACTCAAAACTAATACAACGTACATGACAACAGCTTATACTTCCTGTGGTTTAATGAATAGTACCATGCAGTGAGTTACAGGAAAACTGACTTAAGAACTAGAATACCTGAACACTGACATACTATAAACTATTTTTTAATAATTAAGTCACTGCATCTTTCAAATGACAAGTGGGAAACTGTCCCAAAGTACTCAGCAAGAAGCCAAGATAATTTCTTCAAAAGTGCAGCCTAATAATGCATTAAAAAAGTACATATGTAATGTACACCAACATTCAGACTCTCATTCATAATTGCACCAAATGCTCAACTAAATCTACAACCACACACACTTGATATACGATACACGAGGTCTCCCGAGACTGGAATAGGTGGAGGGAATATGCCTCTATAAATGGGAATCAACTTCTCAGGTTTGCAATAAGTCTGACATACATCTTATCCCCACCCATGATAAATGATTGACTCCCACACATCACGTTGCATAACGTTTGGTCCAGAGCCTTGCAATACGATCATGTTCCTCTCGGTTTTGTAGATACTGTGTTGCTATACTCCCAACCAGGGGATCCGCTATAGGAAAGAAAATAGCCATTTTTATAGCATGTAAATATCTTCATATTCAATTAATATAAGTGCTTGTGATATACTTTAAGGTAATATCCCAATATTTGCCTGGATGGAGTGAGGAAAATCATAAAAGACCTATCAGGACAGGCGTGGACAGATAGCTTTAGAGGTAAACACATAAATTAAAGAAATAGCAGAATAAGATGGTCTAGGCATGTTTGAAGAATTAATGAAGATAAAATTCAAAAGGTTTTGAACAGAAATGCAAGAGGAAAATAGGGAGACAACAAGATGGAAACAATGGGTTAAGACAGATGCCATACAGAAGGAACAAAGAATCAGATCACCATTGCAATATGAGAACACCTTTGGAAGAAGAAGGTACAGAATAAATCAGAAAAAAGAAAATATTAGATAACCTGGAATATGGGATCTACCAATCCATATATATATAATGTTTACCTGGATTACAGTCAGTAAGGAGTGAGCAGATGGAGAGTAACACTTTTGATATGGTGAGAGCTGGAGACCAGTTGTCCTTCAGGATGTCGAGACATATCACACCTTGACTGTTGATGTTACAGTGATAGATTCTAGTACGGAACGTTACCTGAATCAAGATAAATCTAAATGCATCCAGTGACTTTTTAAAAGCCTTATGGCACCTATGTACCATGAACTCTAACATTAAATAACTGAAATTTGCTCAGAGGTTGTCAGGTTCTCAGAAAATGACAATTATTTCCCTAAATAACATTATGCAGACATGTTGTGTTTCCTTGAGGTACAAACTTAAATTTATATATTACCTAGATGAGCATGGGGTTCAAAGGCTGAGACAGTAACTTATACACATCAGTACAACAAATGCTATATTGGGACTCTGTATAAAATATGACATGTTCAGTTTAAATGCATCAATTTCCACACCTCACCTTGGGAGGTTTGAAAGGATATTCTGGAGAAAAATGGATGTCCAGGAAGAAAACTCCACCTTCATAAACTGATCCAGGGGGGCCCAAAATTGTTGACACCCATTCATATAAATTGTCTCCTTTTGGACCTGCACTGTAAGGAAACCAGTGATGAAAGCATGGAATGTGTTAACATATTTTACAGACACAATCTCTGACAGCAGAATGTGAAAGATGTATAGTTACCTGCAATTTGGGGGAGGATCTAGAGTAATTTCTGCAAGCTCTTTCTGAATCCTGTAAACAAGACATTGTAACTGTATACACATTAAATCTTCATAAAATATACAACTGAAGTTATCAGCAAGGCCATAGTCAAAATTAGTTTTATAGATTTAAAGTCACCTAGTAGATATATAGATACATTCTGTAATCAAAATATGAAACAAGTCATACAATACACCACATTTGGAAAATGCCTACAATAGAATATACCTTGAACTACAATAGACCTATATACTTTATAAGTTTAAAGAGGAATGTCTGGTTTGGTCACTGGCATAGTGGTTTATGGTTAATTTATTCTTTGAAATGACGACTCCTCTACTGAAGACACACATAATAGTTGAAATATATACCATCAAATGGTTTAGTTTATTCATAATAAAGGCAAAACTCTTTCAGCATAGGCTTACTCTTAATAAAAAATCAACAGAAATGATAAATTGTAACCAAATAATACACATAACACAACATATGAAAATGAACTGAAAAGTGAGTATCTACATGAAACACAGGTGCAGATAACATCTGTGGAAAGTCCAACAACTTTACCTTTTAGCAGAAGTGCTGAGTGCCTTAGACATTTTTGGATTTGGCTTTGTGTCTTTGTTCTCAGTCTTGTTGTCAGTCAGAGAGGCTGTGCCTCGACCCCGCCCAGTCCCACTTGACCCTGCCCCTGACATCAGTCTGTAAAAAACAGTCACGAAATTTAAACTAAAAATAAATTCAATCAGAAAGCAAAATACAACCTCTGGGGTGACCATGTAACCTGAGGGTAGACATGTCAAGGACAGTATGGCTAGTATAATAACTTCATGTTACACTTAATAAAAGGGTATTTAATTAAAACAGAATCTCAGTAATGCTATACGCATCTTATAATGAAACTTTAACTTTACTGTGAACATTACTTTTTATAGTTTACATTCAAACTTCACAATATCATTAAATAATCTTTCCTGTTACCTACATGATGTATTAGACTGAGGCAAGTCCGCCATTTTGTAAATACATCTGGCTCTGCCTACTATTACCTAAATAAATATCATCACACATTATTCACCAAATGGTTAGTTACAAATTGCAATATAATATAATGATAATTAATAGTTTTATAATAATATACCGGTTTGATGATTTCCTACATGCCAATCTTTACACGGTGAGAGTTAAAATATTCGTATGTAATTAAAGTAATAAAACCTTAATTCTCATTTGAACTGTACACTGGTCGCAATACATTTAACACAATTCTACTGTATTCAAGTACATAATTATAATAATAGTTACATACACAACTAAAATCCCTTTATTCAAGTAGCCATGCATACACCAGCTACAGCCATCCACAATTAAATGTGCGGGATCTTTAAATTTATATCCATCACCCCCTTGTATTGTACAAAAGAACAATATACCCAGATACAGTTCTTTAAAGATTACAAGTTGTTGAATGACAAGGTAAAGATTAATGTTCTACTTTATTGTGTGGGTTTATAAAATGCATATAGGAAGCGTTTATCTGACAACACATTTAAATCTTTTGACTCATGTTTTGGGGATAGACGGAAATTACACCAATTGCTTGATTGACTGCACGTACCCTTACGAATTTGTTCTTAGATCGGTAACCAGATGACTCTAGTGCGAATGTCAACATGTTGACCAACTACATCTTATAATATAGTAAATTGTAAATCTTAAATCCCAACAAAAATATGGAAATGCGAACGTTGCCTCTGTAGATATTGTTAGTGTAGTTTATACAATTAGCATTAACATTTTAATTGTGCGTTACTTTATTCTAAATATGAAATAACTTTCACGTACCTCTGTTGGCACTTCAGAGAACTTGTATCCGTATTACCATTCGTGACGTTTTGAAGTAGTTTACGCTGAAGAAAATAACAATTGGTTTTTATATGAACACTTGTGATTAAGGATATAATATTTAATTCATCATGGGAAAACGACAACATCAGAAAGACAAAATGTAAGTGGGCAAAAATGGGTAAAGCTATTTTGAAGTGTATTTTCAGGGAAAGCTATAACCTTATTTGTGAATGGAAAATAACCTCTGCTAAGTATTTAAATGACAGGTTGGGAAAATATGAATCTGGGTCTGGTTCGACAGCAGGATCGAATTATACAGAGAACTGTGATGCTATAAAAAGATAATCAGAAAGAAGGGAAGTGGAAGATGTCACAATTTTCGCCGACATGAATAGAACCAAAAATAATACGTCATGTAACCAAACCCACTTTTTCAGGATGGCCTTAGGTTAAAGTTTTTGAAATAATGTATATTTTGTGTTTGTAACAAGTTTTATAACGCAGTTTGTCACCGAATGAAGAGGGATTTATGGTGCATGAGAAGTATTGAATCCCAGCACCATGTTACATTGTAGAATGGGTAGAGTAGAGTAGAGTTGAGTTTATTTACATTCCATAGATCCTTCTTAGGACCCAACGAAAGGATGTAGAACATGTCATTTCATACAATATACATGCACTTCAGAACTTTCAACACACGTACAAGAACGTATTTCACATATCAATGTACATAAATTTCAGATTCTGCAATACAAGTATGAAAAATAATTTTACAAATTAATATACATAAACCTCAGAATTTTAAATATAAATACAAAACTTGCTTTACATATATGTATGATACAATTAAAGTTTCTAGTTATTATTCATGTTTGTGTGGTAGATACTGTTACTAGACTAGCAACAGTTAACTGTTGTCAGTTTAGTAGAGCATAAGTAGGATTTGAGGTTCTCATGGTTCAAGCATGAAGATGGCTGTCATCTTTGTGGCATAGCGTAGTGCAACAAGAATTGTATTCTGCATTTTTGCTGAAAAGAGGGCCAGAATTTTGTGTGTTTCATAAATGTAGAACTTGTTGAAATATAGTACAATTTTAAACATTTAACATTTTCTATGCTTTGCACAAAATAGGTACTCTTTAAATTGCTGCATTGTTTTCCCAGCATATATTTTGTGTGTAGCATTAGGAAAGAAAATTATTTGCTGTCATTTCTCACATTTGAGATTATTGGTTTTTTATTATTTTTTATTTTATTTTTTATTATAATGTGTTGATTATAGTCTTCTGAGTTATGATGCTGTGTAGGCGGTTACCAAAACTCCTTGAGGGTCTACCATGACTGGTCTGTAAGACTATAGTGTGTCACAATACAGAAGATTTCAGTTGACATTTTCTGTTTCTCTGAGACCTTATATATTGTAACTAGCCTGAAAATATATAAGAAGGATGTTTGTAAATGAATCTCTACATGGAAAGGGTTAAATGGCTTAAAAAGTAAATGCTGCCCTACATCAGGAAACCAGATTTAAGGGGTTAAATTGAAATTTATTATTGACTGTTGTGAATAGCATTCAGACTTGATGATGGCCACATGCAGCTTGTGAACTAGAGTTGTCACTGTTGTGTTTGTGTAGGATGCTCATTGGGCACATTTACTCTTATGTCTTTGGATACAAATGTTAATATGAAACTTTGTAACATTATAACAAAGTTTTTACTTTTATTAATGTGTTTATTTTTGTCAGGTACCTTACATACACAGAGTGGACAACACTGTATGGAGGAAAGAGAACGGGCCCAGAAACATCCAGTTTTCGGAGATTACCATTTGACCATTGTTGTTTATGTCTACAGCCCTTTGAAAATCCATATTGTGACAAGCAGGGAAACATTTTTGAACTTCAAGCAATTGTTGCATACTTGAAGAAATTTAAAACTAATCCTGTAACAGGAGAGGTAGGTTGTAAGTCTTATCTCAGAAATGTCTGATTTACTGAATTGTTCTTATTCCATTGCCTTTTTTCATATTTTAAGGTACAGAACACTAGTGATGATATGAAGTAACACTTGTAGTGCTGAGATCAATTTATAAGAAAGGATTGAGGTTCTAGCATCAGTAAAATTGATCCTGTATACATGAGAATCTGCATTTTACATTGCTACATGCATTTTTAACCTTGTAGTAGATGTAACAGTTACTCCAACAGTGAGATGTATAAATTCTTGAACAATTCAAATTCCAGAAATTTGTTTCATATTGAAATCACAGAAAGTTCAGTGGTATTTGCTACACAATGGGGTTGGGTTTTTCAAATCTGACACAAAAGAGTAATTTGGTTTAATTTTGTTCATGCTAGTTTATTTATTAAGCTGTTTAATTTAATTGTAAATTTTATTACTATACTTGAATTTGAATGTTTTTACTGAGTTAAAATTTCTGTGTTTAATTAATTATGGTTACAATTAAAACTCAAAACTGTCTTGGTTTGTTACAGCCTCTTGAAGCAAAGAACTTGATAAAACTGAATTTCCATAAGAATGCTAAAGAAGAATACCATTGCCCTGTTCTGTTTAAGTCATTTACCAAAAATTCTCATATAGTGGCAGTTGGGACTACTGGAAATGTATTTTCTTATGAGGTAATATTTAGCGATTGTGTATAAACACATTTACACTTTCTGCAAATTCATAGGCTGTTTCTGCAGTGAGGCAAATTTTAACTAATGTTTAAAGTTTTTATTTTTGAAATTATAACATAAAAGTAAGATTTGTTTTTACTTGTTGCTTTAACCTTTGTCTGTTGTTATACTGTGAATGCCATATACCAATCACGATATAGTGAAACTGGCATGGCATACAGTGTAAGAAGAAATGTTAAACCAAGAGGTATATCAAAATCGGAGTTTTATCAGATGTTCCTGATCATTGGTATTAATCTGTTAATGAAGCTGTGGCAGGTTTGTTTGTGATTTGTTGTTTGATGGTCATGGTTAAGTCACCAGTATATGCAAAATTCAATATTATTTTGGACCAAGTTATTTTGTATTTTGTTCTTCAATTAAGACATTAGCAACTCACACCACCGAATATTCAGTAATTATGAAAATAATTCAATTTTTTCTATATACTAGGCTGTTGAAGAACTAAATATAAAGACAAAGAATTTCATAGATCTCTTGAATGATGAAGCTTTTCAACGAAAAGACTTGATTACACTTCAGGATCCTAACAGCATTGAGAAGTTCAATCTGTCAACATTTCATCATTTGAAGAATAATCTTAAAGTTGAAAATGAAGGTAAATGATCATATATTCCTCAGAGTATAGTGATTTTTCTCTAAATTCACATAGCAGCAGGCCTGCATGGGAATTTATTTTTTTTTCCTCATTTCTCAGAAAGGTGTTCATATCAGAGACTGGCTATGTCTGTGCGTTTGGTTTTTGATAAAAGGAAGGGGCACCTATTCCATGGAGCCCATTAGATAAGGATAACCTTTGTCATTAGTTCCCACAGACCTTTCACTTGACCCGAAGAAGACATTTCTTTTATAACCATTGTTATATTTTTATGGAACAGCTAGGAAATTCTTGCATAACATGTGGCCTGCCACTAAGAGCATTAATGTTGTCACATTTCTTTGCACCAGTTACTGGCTATTTTTTCATATGTTGTAGTACCTGAGAAAGATACTGCTGGAAATCTTAAATCTGTATCAATGGAAACAAGAGAGATTTTGGAAGAGTTGAATAGAGATTACAAAATTCCAGATGTCAAGGAAGAAGAAAAGAAAGTTGCTGACAAATTCAATGCTGTGAGTGAATCTGAGATGTCACAGATTATGGGTTATTTGTAGTATATACCATTTACAGGTTTCAAGAACTGATTAGCTATAATAGTTGCCAGTAAGCGAATTTACATGCACATGTTTGCTTTAGTGTACCTGTCACGTGTAAAGGCTTGTAACTGCTAGTGAAATTTCATCAAATTTGACATTGGGGAATTTTATTAAAAAATTTTGTTACTCTAGACATCTTGCCCACATAATCATGTGAGGAAATCAGAGTTTTTTCTATTCAGTATTTTGATGCAATTTATATTTCTGTGTCAGGCTCATTACTCAACTGGAGCTGTGGCTGCAGGCTTTACATCAACAGTACTTGCTCCGCAAACAAAACATGAAGCCGCTATTGTTGAAGAGGATCTAGTCCGATATGAGAGAGTCAAGAAGAAAGGTATATATTGCTGATTTCACCCTGTTGGTTGGGGAACTGCAGTTGCATTCTTGTTTGTTAAAGTTACTTTGTTTTTCCTGTTCTGCCTAATAGTGCCCAATGAATTATTTACATTAAGTGATGTTTGGCATGGATTTTGGCTTCATTACATCATATTTATTTTCCTCCTAGTATGTTCTGAAAGCCCTATTCAAAAGTCTGTCTAGGTTTCCCTTGAGTTATTTTTCCTTTGTTTGCCATTTCCATTTTCATCCTATAACCATCTGGAATCTTACTGTTGATATTTAAAACTGATACAATGTGAGGAGCAGGGATATATGTCTAGGAGACACAAAAGTGGGTTTAATGAAAGAAGCTTAATGTTTCTGGCCAATTTGAGGCTTCATAAATACTTGGAATAAGCACAAAACATACATAAGTAAACGTTGGTTGGAAGGAGGAACACAGTAAGACAAGTTTTGCAAATCTTGGTTTAGCAAGGGTTGATTGTAGTACAAGAAATAAATTTTAGATAACACTTCAGTCTACTTGATTCTTATGTCTTACACTGAAGACAAATTTGTTATCTGCTGTGTAGGTGAGACTAAGTTCCAGGGAATAAAGGCATACAGAGGGGAGTGCAGGTAAAGATTTGCTCATAGACCTTGGCACAAGATGAAAGTTACTTTACTCATGTTCAAGCTGCTTTACCCCCAAAGAAATTGTTGTCGATACTCATTTGTGGAAGGTTAGGATATTGGTGCTCTTGCCTGGAATTACTGGCCATTCAAGCACTTCATTTGCCTGTGTGTGTTATCTGTTCTGTGTCATAGTATTTAAAATGATTTTCTTTCACATAGTTATTTACAATGTTTAATTATGTTCTTTTCAGGATATGTCCGATTGGTTACTAATTTTGGACCCCTAAACTTGGAACTGTATTGTGATATGTTGCCCAAGACCTGTGAAAATTTTCTTAAATTGGCTCAGAGGGGCTATTATGATGGTGGGAAGTTTCATCGGTCCATCCGTAACTTTATGGTTTGTAATATTAAACGTTTTCATTTATTAAGACTTTTTAACATCTGAACATAATGGTAATTTTAAGACCACAAAATGATATCTTCTTTGTATAAATAGGAGCGAATAACAAAATACCAGTTATATGAAATTTCTGGTAATGTTTTTGCTGTTAAATTAGTATGATGATTGTTAAAAGTAAAGTCATCCTTGTGTATAAACATGCAGTAAAGGAATGTGGGCATGCAAGTTTAACACCGTTGAAATTGAGAATGAAATGTGTAGAGGATTACCACTACTCCCTATCATATTCATGATGTGCTTATGCTTAGGCATAATGACTACATTACCATTCCTATTCTATGCGTTGCATATACATATTATATTTGCTAGTGAAAGATTCAGTAATCTGATGAATGGTTTTTGTTTCACTGGTCAGGTAAGCTAATATTTGTTGGCCATAACATAACTTTCCAACCACTTTTATCACCAACTAGCATTTATCTACAATGGATTATGCCAGATGTGTTTCAGCCCCATGGGGATGTCCTCAGTGGCTCTGTGTTTGGTTCAACCTTACATGTTTGAACATATCTTACTAAAGACTGTAAAATGTCACAGTTAAGTTGCACCAATACATGCCTGGTATAATACATTGTAAGTAAATGCTAGTGATGAAAGTGGTTGGAAAGTTGTGTTATGGTTACATGCTACTACACTGTATGAAGGGTATGAGGATTAATATTTGTTGACCCTAGTGTTTTTATTGTAGAATAATTGTGCTTTTATAGATGTAGAAGTTAAATAACTTATGTTGTTATAATTTACACTCTGTGCCTACAGATTCAAGGTGGTGACCCAACTGGTACTGGTGAAGGGGGTGAATCAATTTGGGGGAAACCTTTTGAAGATGAGTTCAAACCAAACTTGACTCATAGTGGTAGAGGTGTACTGTCTATGGCAAATTCTGGACCAAATACGAATCGGTCTCAGTTGTAAGTTAATTTTTTTCTCTTCACTTACATGATCAACTAACTTGAAATTTTACTTAATTTTCAAGTGGTTGCAATTTACTTTCCTTCCCTAAAGTAAGAGATTATGTTTATAGTTATGAGAGACTGTTAAAACAGTTGTTTTATATGTTTCTTAATCTTCACAGTTTTGAAAAGTACCCACACTTTCTCTGGTGTTAACCCAATGTTCTGTTCAGTACATATCCAGGCATAAATCAGCTTGAGTGTAAATGTAATTACTTTCTTCCATCTAGTACTGTGGTTTAGAATGTGTAGTGCTGTACCTCTGTAAATGTTGCTTAAGCACAGAGGCAACTTTACATGTACGTCATTAAAGGTAACCTGTTTGGGAAGAACGTTACGAAACCTGTTTATTGAGTGAAAGAAACCAATATGCTTAACAAGTTTATGAATTTTTAGTCATTTTCATGCTGTACTGTGTAGATAAGTAAGGTATGACCTTACTCTGCAGCTTCATCACATTCCGATCATGTCGTCATTTGGATGGGAAGCATAGTATTTTTGGGCGTGTTGTGGGAGGCCTAGATACACTTACATCCATGGAACGAGTTGAAACAGACAACAAAGACAGACCAATAGAAGACATTATTGTGGAGAAAGCACAAGTATTTGTTGACCCCTACCAAGAAGCTGATGAACAGGTACAGTTTTGTTGTCTGTTGTATGAGGTGTATTTGATATATACAATATTTAAGGAATTGGCTGTGCACCTGCCACCTGGATGTTTGGGTGTCATACTGACATGCTTTAATTTTCAGTATTAGTTGCAACAGTCTGAATGAGATCTATACCTGATGAAAGACTCCCGGGTTACAAGCCATGTGAGGTCACTTTATACATCAGAAACCTTTATGTGGAGAAGACAATACAGGATATTCGATGTCTGGAAAATCTCTGGAAGAAGAGGTCAAGACTGCTCAGCTCGCTGGCTTTTATGCTTAGAAGTTGAGATCTGCTGCAGCTTGTAACCGGAGGTCTTTCATCAACATCAGTTGCCACTAAAGCTTAATTTTGTACATCAAGTCTAGACCTCTTTAAATATGCTAACCTCATGCCAATGGAGTGGCCCACTTTTCCCAGTGGTAATAGTTTGGTATTTAAAGGGTGCTGGGTTTGTTTTTGACTCGTGTCATTAATGTAACAAGCAATACAAGTGTAATACACCCTTGGAATTTACTTATTGAACAGCCCTTCTACTTTACAGTGGACAGCACCCAACTTGATTGTGGCATAATGAATTGACAATTATCACATGCCGTTGGAGAATTATTAAAATTTGTTGTAAAACTTAGTTCATCCAGATTTACATATGAGATATCACAGCTATTAACTTACAAATTCCATGGTACAGGTGTTCCTGAGCAGTTGGTAGTTATTCAGGTGGTGAATAAATTTCTTACTTTTAAGTTTCATCACCATTCTAAAAATGCTTACTATGTTGATACTCGTTTTGTTCAAGGTTCACTATAATCCTCCCATGTACACCTTGGCTTCAAGACAGGTGTCTTCTCTTGAGGTTTTCCAATCAAAATTTTGTATGCATTCTTTGTCTTCCTGTTCTCTTCATCTCTTTCTTATTTACCTTTGCATTATTTGGGGAACAGTACAAAATTGTGGACCTCATTGTTATATCATTTTGTCATTTATGTTTCTTCCTTTGTCCTCAGTTCAACTGTTTTTTCAGTCACTTCATGATATATTTACAGTTAATGGCTGAAAGGGCAGAAGAAGCAAGGAGGAAAGCTGCTGAAGAGGAAACAGAAAGTAAGAAACAACTATCTCGAGGCGGAAATGGACAGCTTAAAGTGTTCCGGTCTGGAGTGGGTAAATATGTCAATATGTAAGCATCCCAACAGTGAGTATGATGTGTTTCTTCACTTAATTAATTCATGTAAGTTTGAACCATGTTAATATTTATAAATCGGTAACATTATCCAAGGTACCAGATGACCCATATTCAGTTTGTTCCATAATGTCTGAGAGATGAAGTAAACAACTTTAAGAGAGATGTAACAGAAGCATATATTTCTAAAATTAAAAGTGGCATGAATGTTTTTCAGCTTAATGAATATTTATAAAAATTACTAATAAATAAGAAAATACTTCATTATTGTTTATTGTATGTAGGAATTACAATTTAGTATAAGAATCAGTATGAGAAACATTGTAAAACGTTATAAATAATAGTAAAAATTTTTTTTTCACTTTTTGATTTGCTGTTTTCAAAAGCGGTGAATTGGCGCAAATTAAACTGGTGCAAATCGAGGTTTACCTGTATACGTTTTGTGTGCGAAAAGTATATAGCTGCTGAATGTGAAAGCAGCTGGTACCTGTAGATACCGCTAGGCTTATTTAAAATAAGTCATGACCACTTCTTTAATGTCCTTCCCAATTATTGACAGTGAGCCTCCTGTTTAATATTTTGTAACTTATACAGTTGACAAATCAATGTTGAACTGTCATGGTCATTTGTGTTGTAACATCATGTGGGATTCAGTATATTTAATTATTTTACAGGGCAGGAAGTTGTGAAGCTCTTCCAGAACCTGCTGTGAAGAAGCGAAAGAATACTGGGTATGAGTTTGGTAATTTCAGTAGCTGGTGAAATGTAAAGTATATTCTGTGCTTGTAAATACTACACAGGTGTATGAATATTGAGTAATATCTTAATTATATATATATTAAAACACAGTTTTTGTTATTTATTTTAAACTTTGGTAATGTAAATGTTTTATGTGTGGGAAGACTTTCATAGCTGGTGCAGTGGCCACACGGTCTGAGGCATGGTCCTCGTGCGCCTGGCAGCTGCAACCATGGGTTAAGTCCCACCCAAGGCATGGATGTTTGTCTGCGTCTTCCCTTCCAGTCTGGTGGGTAAAGACTGGCCACGGAAGGCAAAGCGAAACCACCGTGGTACTTTCGCAAGAAAACCCCGAAAGGGGTCACGACAGTCAAGCTGACCATAGACGATTAAAAAACGGAGACTTTCATAAGATCTATTTATTCTCTTTTGACCAGTGTAGTTGTGTGTCCTTAAAACAGATCCTGCCACTGAACTGCATTCTAAGACATTTCAGTCACACCTTATTCTTTTCAAGATTAATTTTGATATTATCTTTGTATATAATCGTTTAGTGTGTTTTAGTCTTCTGTTTAGAGTTTCTGACTTAAATTTTGTATGCATTTCTCATCTGTCTGCTTAAAAGGTGGAAGACATGAATATAAAATAAAATTATCCTTTCTTATACCTTGTGTGCTGGAACCTTACCCTACTGAAAATGAAAACTTACAGCATATCTATTAATGAGGAAGTGTTAAAGTCTGAAGGTAGCGAATATTTTTGGAACAGAGATAATATGCTACAAATTCAAATTCTTTCTAGTTCTAGCTATGTTAGTCACAGTGCACTGTGAGCGGGAAATGCAATATAGCGACATTGAACATGATTACTGTTTATACCATATAAGATTAGAGAACATTAGTATTTATGCATTCTGTGTATCCCAAATCGGTGTAGAGAAATCGGAGTGGAAGAAAAGCACAATAACGTAAGCAACACACAACATAAAAAGAAACCTCTGTGAATAGTATATTCTAGTTCAAAGTATATCATGTGTTTTGTGCTTTTTCTACTGTGACCTTTTTATTGAGTTTTGATATTATTACAAGGATAAAGATGAAGGTAAAATCATATGTAGTCTTTAATTCAGCTCTTTGCATTCTTAACCGGGGAACAAGTTGGACATATGTGATTAGCTTCACATGCTGGCTGATTTAGGCTCTAGGAAGGAACCTTGGTATCTGTGGGATTGGAGGCTTGGTGGGCCCCAGAGCTGATTTGGATGTTGTTGTCATAAAGGGAAATATCCTACTGTGCTGGGAATTGAAATCTGGTTATCCAGCTCCTAGTCACCATACTGACCAAAATATCAGATGCAATGGATGTTTCCTGCATCGCTTGAGTATTGTGTGCATCTCAATCTAGATTCAGTAGTTTTACAAGGAATCCATAAATGCAATGGAGGAACCACTTTTAATATATGGAACAACTTCATAATATGGTGACAAATATGTTTTGGATGTTGCTCCAAACTATGTTAAAGGTAGAAAGTAATAAATTACACACATACAGCATAAGCCAACATGACAATCTTTAATGTAATGTAAATGTTCAAATTATGCCACAGTCAAATTTATTGTGTCTATTCAGTATTAACTGATTGAAAGGTGGCATATTTACCTCAAATTACTTTGAAACCTACGGCCGTATGTGTTGTTACTGTAGATCCCTAGAGGGATTTGGAGCAACAGCGTTATAAATACAATTCTGAACGTAATTTGAAGGTTAATCTAATACTTTTATATATTTAGTATATTTTAAATTTGGACAAGTTTTACTTTGTTTTATACTTAGAATTGGATTCTTTGTAATTGCATTTGGAGCCGTAACAGGTTAAATAGCATAATGCATGAAAATGACGATTATGATATATTTTTAAAAAAGGTAAGATCGCAAGTTAGCTAAAGTAAATATTGGGCACGTTTATGCTGTGGCTGATATGTTTGAATTCTACTTAGTGTACTTTTAAATCATACTGGAAGATGGTAGCACATCCAAAAGTAATTTCAAATTCGCTCATCCGCCATTAGTGTTAATATTCGTGAGTGAGAAGGAAATTCCAGTGATTCTTGTAAATATACAATTTTGCTGAGAATAGGTGTGGTTAATGTTTTGAGTGAAAAGTGATGGTAATTGCGTTAGATATAGTGTTATACAAATTATAGGCAACGTTAGAAGAAGATTGTCACCAACAGCGAAAAGTAACCAAGAAATGGATGATTTAGGTATGATTACATTTAATTATTACAGTTTGACTATTATGTTTCCTGCATAATTTCATCTGTACTATCTCTACTGCTGTAACTTCTTGCGTATTTTAGAATACCTCAAACATATATAGTGTAATGGAACATTGTTCTACATATAACCTAAAATTTGTGCAGTTGTCATTGGTATATTTTTTTCTTACTAGGTATAAGAGAAATCACAGTTATTGTCTACATCAAAATCTTGTGTTTTATATGCAGTCAGATGAAGTTTTGTAGCTGATCTATGTAAGTTGAAAACAAAAACATTGGGGGCATGTTGGATTGACAATTTTAGTAATGTTATTTCTTTAGGAGATGATTGAACTTAACTGTTCTGCAGCCAATGTAATGTGCACAGTCTAGCAGCATATTGGAAGCATCTTTGTTCCCCATTACCAATCCTGACATTGATACATCTTGGCCATTTTAAAAAGGAAAAGTTTTACATTACTTTATACTTTGTTTACACTAATGAACATTTGGAAAATACAGGTTATTATTTGCATTAATATGGCTAGTTGTGTTTAGGAATTCTTTGGACAAGAAACGTTCTAGATGACACAAGCTTATTGCTTACATTAGCAAAAACTATTCCATATTTGCATGGCAGTGACCAGCAGTTCATACATAAATTAGCGAGTGTAAGTAAGTTGTGAATTTTTGTGAAGTGATTGACCACTAAATTTACAATTTTGTACAAGACCCTATTTTCTAATATACAACATAAAGATGTACCATTTTCATAATACACATAATTGAAAGAAATGAAAATATCACATTAAAGTAAGGAAGCAGTGTTTATTTTAACACAAGTTTTGGATATTCTTTTTTTTTTTTGCGTCAAAAACTGTAAGATGTTTTGCTCTTCCCCCACTTATGCTTTCTGTGAAATTTGAGTGCTGGAATTTTTATTCTAAAAGAAGCACTACCAGTTTTCTTTAAATGCTTCCATCACCAGGGAGAGGCTGAATTGTAAATTACATAGATTTACCTGTTCTACTTGGGCCAGAAGTGGTTTAAAGGAAAGAATTCTCTTGTATTTCCATTGCTCTGAAATGCTACAGTATTGTTTTGTTCAGTATAAGAAAACTGCATAGTGGAGAGCTATTATTTTTGTTTATTTATTTATTATATGTATAGGTTGTTTAATGGTGCTACAGAACCTAGACTATATAGTGTCAGATGAGAGGATGACAATGAGCAATGAATTTGAAAGAATGTGGAAGGAAGCAGTCGTGGCCTAATTCCTTTCCCAGCATTTGCCTGGATAGACTGAGGAAAACCACAAAAACCTTAGTCAGGATGACTGGTCTCAGGGCATATGTTTGAACACAGGACCTCCCAAATACAAAGCAGACCACGCAACTATGATGTTCAGTGAGAGAGCCTCATCATTTGTACTCTTCACCAAATATTAGTGTGATCAAATGATGGAGAATAAGATGGGCAGAGAGAGTGGATTGCATGGCTAACATTAGAAATTACATTTGGTTTGGTCTGAAAACCTGATGATGTAGATGGAAGGATAATACTATTAACGTGGATATTCAAGAAATAAGGTGAGAGGTATGGACTGGATTTGTGGCTCAAGACAGGAACCTATGACAGGGTCCAGCGAACACTTTAATGAACCTTCAGGTTTCATAAAAGGCAGGAAATTTTATTTCTAACTGTGTGAATAGTAGCATCTCAGGAAGTCTCATGCTTCATGCAGTAAATAAAGGTAGTCAAAAATGTATGTACCAAGTTTAATGCTTTGTTTCACATGAACAACGAGGCATAAAATCTCATTCAGATACTGGTCAAATTATAATCTCAGTCCATAAATATTATGATGTGTGAAAGGTGTTTGCCCTCAACTCTAACAGTCGCTTATAATCTCATTGCATAGTTTTATACCTCGCTTTGGAGGATATCACTTGGAAAGGGAAGATTTTATATTCAATAGATGATTTGTGCTCCTCCAATGTCCTTTGAGTTGCCCTGGTACAAAAAAAGAAAACAAATGACTTGAGGACTACAGTGTGTGAGCAAATTTTCTTCAAATTGTAATCGCTCATTCCAGAAAAAATTGAGTTTAAACTTGGTAGGTACATTTTGGGCCTCCCAGTATATTTAGTATTTTTGGGCACACTCTGTAAAAGGTTTTGTTTTGCATGTATAGATAAAAAATTTTGCTTGTATTTTAATTTATGTATTACGGAGAGCAGTAGTTTTAAAACTAAAACCACACACATTTCTTTAATTACTCTATATGTATTTTATACTAAGTTATTTAATAATTTTTGTCATCCATATTATAAGTGCTTCTATAATGTCTCATGGCATCAGAACTTATAAACCAGAACATCTTGCCATCTAGCATCATTAATAACTTTTAGGCCTTTGTTAGTGCAACTGGATGCGCATCAAAATGAGGAAACATTAGAATGAGTTTCATTATGTGTAAAAAGTGTTTCTGTTGTTTTTCATTTCAAGGTTTAGGAAGATAACATTCAATGATAGGTTCACAGTGAAATGTGAAGTGCGAGACATTTGGTTGGCTGCTGAATGACAAACTTGAAGACACATGGAAGGGATCGCTTCCTTGATCCTTTGTAACATTGGTATTTGAGCATTGTAAGCCTCCTGCAAAACAGGAAGACAAATAGATTAAAATTGTTACTTTATTAACTGTTATATATGTATTCTATTTTGGGCCACTGTAGGTTATGACTGTGAGGAACTCAAAGAGTGTTTTCTGAATACCGTGGTTCATGGTGATGGTTAATTGAAAAGGAGTTATGAGGTGTTGGAAACTAAAATTGCTGAGGCACAGAGCCAATTTAAAGACAGACACACTGTTATTTCTGTTTTTATAAAGTGACTTTAGTAGTTGTGTATATGAAACGGGGGGGGGGGGGGGGGGGGTTGTGAGGTTATGTATACTGTAGCAGGGTTTTCATAGGTTTTACAAAGGAAGGGTAGCATGCATGGGGGCAGACGTTTGGCATAGTATCTTCAAGAGAAGGGGCCATGTGGGAGGCATAGGTACAAATCTATATATTAAAATACTATTTTCATTTACACTTTTAACACAATTAGTATACAGTAAAACTCGTGTAGATGGAAATAGTATTTTAATATATCATATTACACAACAGAATGCCTTAATTTAAGACAGGTATAAATAACTTTTTTACCAAGCACTTGGTTGTATAGTATCATATGACAGAATAATTGTGAATGATGAATGGTTAAAGTTGCGAAAGGAAGAAATTATGGTATATTTTATTTTACAGTATTTGCCTGGAAGCACAGGAAAATCGCGCACATTTTGTACAAGAAATGTGTCTATCCATAAGTTATGTCCTAGATAAATGGGATGTACAGAATATGTTTAAATTTTTTGAAGCGACGAATTTTAAAGAAGACTACACTTTAAACTCAAGGCTTTGAGGAATATATTGCGCCCCCTTTTAGAGGATGCCATTGGAGTATTTTTGGTAGGATACTGTCCACCTCTTTTGAACAGAGTTATGACATATAATCACAGCATGAATATCAATGGACGATGTTTTCAGATGCTGTCATTCGGTGTGTTTGGCAGAAATTTTTGGTCCTTCCACTTAGCTCCAGACTGAAGCATTCACGCCACCCACATTCCCGGTCTGTCGTCGCATTCCCCGCCGCTCCCGTTTTAGTGGTTGTGTCTGTTCCGCCGACATCCCCACACCCTTGATGTCGAAGCTTCAGTCCGATATTACGGCACTGCAGACGACGGAAGTTACGTTCCTTAATTGCCACACAATAAAAAGAAGGCAGCTGATGACTCTGTCAGAGATAGCGCAGTGACTTTATACTGGTTTAATGACCGTGGTTCAATTCCCGGCAGAAACACATCTAGACCAGCTTAAACTGTTTGTGTCCGCTTGAAACTTAGTGACACTGTGGGATTTAGGATGCTTGAGCACAGTTTGCTTACGAGAACGTTTAGACCTAAGGGGAAGTATTCCTAAAGGACTGAAGAAAATAACAAAACAGAAACTTCATGATTTGTACACTTCATATAAGTGTTGGGGTGATTGAATGGATAAAGATGATTTATGGCTTTCTGGGTTGTTGCGCCCTGCAGCATTTGGCTTCTGTCAATGTTTCGGAGGAATATAGTGCCTCTGTCTTCACATCACCGTGGATACCCCAAATCCTGCAACTAACAAGATCAAACCAGCGTTTTGGAGGGACGTACTGCATCCATCTTCAGGTCTGAAATTCCTCCAAAACGTTGGTATCTACCTGCAAGTGCACACAATGTTACAGACTAGAACATCTAACATCTTCACTTCCGGGAAACCTCATTGTGGCTATAATAAATATATATATATTGAGCCGGGATAGCTCAGGCAATATAGTGACTAGCTACGAGCTGAAAGACAGGTTCGATTCCCGACGGGGACAGAGGATTTTTTTCCTCAGCCTCCTATCTAATGGGTACCGGGGTCCTTTCCCGTGGGTAAAGCGTGGCCGGGACGTGATGCTGACCACTCACCCCATCTAGTGCCTAAGTCAAGAATGAGTAGGAGCTATACTACCTCTCCCCCAAGCTCCTTCATGGCGTTAGCAGGATTTTTTAAACGAAATTATGTTTTAACAAGCATATCCAGATATAGTGTGCTTCTAATATCATCATTGGCCTTGTTCTGTTTGCTGTTGTAGTTTACAACGAAATTGAGGTGCATTTAAAGTACACTATGGGGTAATTGTCTTTTTGAATACACATTGCTCTTGTTTGGTACTTAAACTTTGGCCTTGTCATTCCACACTGAGAAGTAATTAAAGCTGGATGCATCGATATATGTTTTAAAGTTGAAGAGTTTTAGAGATCTGCCTGGTCTTCTGCACAGTAATTCACACAGATGCGGTCTGCCCTACAATGTTTTTAGTGACAGGACTCGATTATATTTGACTTCCAGTTTTTAAATCTTTCTTTGGAAATAAACGAGATTGGCACTTTTCTTGAAGTCATGAAGTCCATTTTAGTACTTGCTGATCTTTGCCTCGAAGACAAGAAATTATATGAAGAAATCAGTGGAAAGATTTACTGTAATGGAGTACACATTTTCCATATGCGTTATTTAGTATTTTAGATTATCGAATATAAAAGAAGTCTGCTGTTACAAAGCTTACACGGAGTCAAATTATATTTCCTTCTCTTTGTTTAGTTGAATATCCATTATTAAGGAAAAATGTTTTATTTATATTGTGTAAATTTTAACAAACTCTGAATTTTATGACATATGCTAATGTTTTGTACGATGATTTCTTTTAGAAAATGAATTTTGATTTCAGCTTTGTGTCAAGTGTTTGACAAATTTTGGGAAAACAACAGTCGAGTTCTGTAACTAACTCATCGTCACTAAATGTCATCGGCCGCAAATGCCAACAAGTGCCAACAAGCCGCTTATTACAGTCATTTCGTTTGCCAAAGAAAATCTCTTGGTTCTGTGGCGCCTACAGCAAGACCGTTGGCTCGGTTAGCAGTGTTTCCATCGGCCCCTGACCTCATGTATTTTCTCTCACTGGGTTTCTCCATTGGATTAATTGTTAGGAACTCATGATAACTCTTTGCTCGGTTAGCAGTGTTTCAGTCTGTCCTTCACCTGATGTTATTTTCTCAAACAGGGTTTATCCACGTCAGCTAATTGTTAAGAACTCGTGATGATTATGTCGATTACGATTTAAAATTCTCATAACGTACAAGATTTGAAGGTGACTATCTTTTGGGATGTTGCACCGTGTAGTTTGGTAGAAGTTTGCTGATATTTCAGAGGTGTTTACTGCTTCCATCGTGGGGGCAGTAGGAGGCAGTGAGAACTTTTGAAACGTCGGTTAAACTTATACCAGGCTACACGGCACGAAATCAGAGATGACAGTCAGCTTCATATTCATCGCTGTGAGAACCTGCATTCTCACCTGCAAGATTTGTATGTAGTCATTGCTTCCACTGTGGTTAACACTCGTATAAATTATGTGATATTGTCATCTGGGTTCGCGACTTTTTTTAAAATTTCGTGTAAGTCTACTACATCCGTTTGATCGGTTTCTGTCGCCAGTGCTAGATCACTCTCATATGGCCAAGAATTATCAGTATGCAGAAACTGAAGTCCTGGGAAGAATTCATGATGTATACTTTCCTTTAAATACTTGAATTTTACAGATTAATGGTTATACTTCTTAGTTATGCGCAGAGATTTTACTACTTCAGATTCGTCACACTTAACATCAATCGACGTCATGTTTGTAATTTCTAATTGACAGATAAGCCATATAAAAGCTTGGCCACGATGAATTTAAATTCGTGAGTTTAAACTGTGCGGAACAAATCGGTATTCCGAATCTTAGGGTGTGTTTAGCTATCGGCCATGGGTTTTGTTTATTGTAGAAGAATCTTGTATTCGGAACTTCGGTAGTTTTCCGTAGTTTTCCGTTCATTTCGTCTGTGACAGCTTTGACGCTGATTCGCTGTCCTATCCGATGATTATTTGAAAAGCTTTTCCATGGTATTATGGTGGCCGGAGCGTGAGGCTGCTATATCAATCTAGTATAGAGGCTGTTAATACATAGAACTTATTTCACCTTCTCCTTATACGCCCTTATGACGCGGTTTATCTCATGAATTTTATATAAGTGAATAAAAGTGGCCTGCATTGCTACAGTCTCTCAGATACAAACATGTTCTAGATCAGTGGTATTCAACCGGGGGTACGCGAAGACATCTTAGGGGGTACGTGAAATTTAAAAGATGCATATATTATTTTATGATAAACACTGAATAATCAGTAATGTAATTTATTTAATTTATTTTAGATGTAGATTATATATTATGTATAACTTGAATTATACACCAACAACTTTGGGGGTACAAAGTTGAAGAAAAATTATGTCAGGGGGTACGCGAACAAAAAAGGTTGAATACCACTGTTCTAGATTACTTACAGGACGATTCAATGCGCGTTTTCTGTACTAAGCGCAAAATAAACACATATTGGAAAGGTCACAGCTGTCCTTCCACAGCTTAATCTCCGATAATACTGAACGGATGTTGGCGAGTTTGGTATTTCGAATCTAGACTAAAAGTTATCAGGTTACTATAACCCTTGCTAAACGTGAATTTGAGTTCCAACTTATGAATTTAATCAGAACGACTTATCGTACAATACATTTACACGCACCAGAAAGCCAACTCTTATTGAGATATATAAATTGGTTTTGAACCGTTTCTAGATATGATGAGTAAAGAAATAGGAGAAGTCTGACCGTGCACTGTGGTACATGCAAAGCGATTGCCCCCTGCAACACCGTATTTCAATCTGTAGTAATAAATTTGTATATGAAATAAATAGACCAAGGAATGTATCCGAAAACTTTTTTGAAGGAAGCCGCGCCGGCGTACCGCGGAGGCCCGGGTTTGCTCCCAGGGCCGTCTGTGTGGGTTTTGTGGTACACAGGGCGGCATTAGGGCAGGTTTTTCTCCGAGTAATTCGATTTTCGTCTGTAAGGTGGTGAATAAATGTAATAATAATCTGTTTCTGTAATAAGGAATTTTTGTTGATAATTTGCTGTGAAGGGATTTTTGGCCTTACGTGATAATATTTATGATAATGTGTGATTATAGGTTATAATTTCGATTTTGCTGTCATTCTTGACGGGCATGGCAACAAAAATAATAGTGGGCTCCCACGGTTGTGGCACATGTGTCCAGTGAAACACGCACATGCAGTTTTTCTGTGGAGAACTGATGCGAAACATGCGACGATCAGCATTGGTGATGAAAGTGAATGCGGGAGGAGTTGGAGGGGAATGGTGTGGCTTGCGTTGTACCAGAGGACTCCATCCATCCATCCAGCATCCGTCGCGGACGTACGTGCTAATTCCGTCTGTCTCTGTAGTTTCTATGAACCACCGAACGCAAGAGAGAACGACCTTTGAGTGACGCAAGCGCAGTTCTGATTCCCCAAAATACAGCTTAACAAAAAATTAAGGAGAAAAGAAGTACAGATAAAAGCTATGTCAAAAGATAGCTTATTCTTTTTGTCAGGCTGTGGGGTTTGAAGGATTTTCAAATTCTTCCCTTCACACTTAGCATTGAAACGTTAGTGTGTGAAGCTGAGGTCTGTTACTTGTGGCATCTGAGTGCGAGTGATGTGAACTGGTGGCGGGAAATGATAATTATCGGTAGGTCAGTATCACAGCAGCAAGTGGCTTGCGAAAGTAAGCAGCTGACTGTCAAAACGCTGTTTGACACTTTGGTTTTATCGCATTTCAGCCATTATTAGTTTCGGTCGTTTGTCGGCGCGTATACCAAAGAATCTATCATCATGGACAGGACAATGTACGGCAAAGTTCAACCAGGAACGTACCATCCATACAGATGTACCAGAAAAAATGGTTCATCTCCTGGCTGTAAGTACATTTTATGCGGATTCTACACGATTGCGTGTATTGCCACGAGTTTTAAAAATAAACAATTATTCAAGGACGCCCTGCTTTATACAATGATAAGGCAGAACTTGAAAGTGGATACAATTTACCAGTTACATAACGTAATATAAGAAAGTTTGGTTTAGCCATGCAAGCATGTCAGGCCATGTTGGAATAAAAGTAAGAAATACCATAAATATCGGATTAAATGGGGACTAAAATAGTAATAGTCAATGCAGTCTTTTTTTTACGTTGGCGTGTTTTACTTGTTGTTAGAAACACTGTTGTCCTTAGCTTTAAGTGTCTTAAAATAGCGATTTTTGACGTGACCGTCGTTGAATTTCGTATTGAATATTTTTAAGTTTCCAACAACAGAAATATCACATTATCATGGAAATGTGACTGTAAAGAAGTCGTTTACTTTATCTTTCATAATCAGTCTCCCTCTACACCGTGACTTTCAGTAAAGTTTACATTCGATATCTCCGGTTTTCCCAATGAACAATCACGATACGTCCAGAACTCGTCTCTTCGTATCAAGCTCATGGCACGGTGGTACTGTTGGCAGAAGGCATGTGGAACAGATCGCGGTCTGGCATTACACGCGTACATTTCTCGTTAACATACGGCCCACGGTGCATTTAGTGCAGTAAGTTCTGTTTACAAATCTTGAGAATGAATAATACAGTATAATCCAGGTGTACGTGTTTTAAATTATACATTGATTCCGCTGATTAAGTTGAACGCAACTGTCTCTTCCCGGCTTCCGGTTGGAAGTGTTATAAAAAGTCAAGTTCATTTTATTGTTCGTATGGAGCGATATTTGTATAGGAGAAAACCTTGTAGCGTTTGGCAGTGCGTTAGGCAGTTACAGCCGGGTGCCATGAAGTGGCAATTGTGTTTAACTTTATCAGTGAACGCAGTGTAATAAATATTAAACTATAATACGGTAGTGAGACGTGGACCATGGGGCGAGAGACGAGTAGAATAAGGGGGACCCTTTGCTGGAAGTGCGTATTTAGACGCAAAAGAAATATTGTAGCACGTCGATAATATAGGCCTTTATGAAGAGGTACGTAGAATGGGCGAAGACAGACAGATGTTAGCGTAGAATTATAAACGTATAGGGCGAAGCGCAAGATAAAACAAAAGAAACTCCGAGAAAAGACTTGGGGGGGGGGGGGGGCTGGTATAGGCAAGAGATAGTCACAGATTGGAAAAAAATAAATGTTTTAAATGTATAAAAAGTTATCCCTTTGTTCATCTGTGACGAAATGTGACTCTCAGAAAGAACTTGGTCATCCCTGTGGTAAAGCACTGTGCGCGTTTTCTGTAGTGTTTGAGAAAGAATATTGGTTAGGGAATAACGTAATGATTATTTTTATTCGTCACCCGGCCTTAACCTTCATTCACACAGTAAGAACTGAACAGCGTTGGCTGATGAGCTGGTCAAGTTAAAATCCAATACATTTGTAAGACGTTTCTTCATAGTTGCATTGTTCGATATGTCAGTCATGCGAATTAATCTGCAAACAGGCAAACCTTATCAGAGTTACATTTGATAACTCATTCTTCAGGTAATGATTTATAATTTTCTCCTATTTGCTGTTATTTCATAAATATGCCGTTGAACATAGTTAATCGGAATGTCATATTACACTGGAAGGTGTTGTTCAGGAGTCCATAATTTCCTAAACGCGTTCTTTGAAATTTTACGTTACACCGTGTCTTTGATGTTCATTTAGGCCATATTTCGTACGTAACGCTTGTTTACGACAAAGATTGTTTATCTTATCTTTCGATATATTTATCGAATAATGTTTCAAATAAAGTTATAGGTATAAGTCAGAGTTATATAGATGTCTCATAAGCTGGTTTAACGAGACAGTTTCCAGACATTTTCACTTTTATTTTAGTTGGTCACACCATTGAGAATTGTTTTATTGCATTATTATTTGTGATTATTTATGTAAAGCGAATAAATAAATCTTTCGTTAACATGGTGGGTAAATTATTGGTAACGCTACTTACGAACCGTTCTGTATTTTATTACATTTTATCTATTTCGTGTACGATGAGCGGTTTTTTTTAAATAAGTAGTTTTCAGTAGGTTTTGAGATTTTCAGGACGGTGTGTCTGAAGATGGCTGTCTTCTGGGTTGTTGCCCCGCGTAAAGTTTACCGATGTTTCAGAGGTCCTTGCTGCCTCCATCATCAGGGCGCACGTTTTGAGAAATTCAGCCTGGCCAACTGGCTAACGACGCATTTTGTATGGTCGATTCTCCTATGTTCCAGTGTGTGTGGAGTACCACTGGATCACGAAAGTAAAATGGAACGTCTTTTATTTTTCATTTTCCAAAATGTTAGCCGGGATGATACGGCTGACACGGTTATCATGAACGCTCTGACCGCAGTGGTTAGCTTATACTGCGATGACTTAGTGTATTGAGTTAAGTAATGGCATTTATTTCATACCATATGCTGTTTGTTATATTACCATATCTTGGTTCCCAGAGATCGTTTTTGAGAACGAAGCTGACCCTGTGTAGTCAGATTGGGGAATATATTTTGTTCAACTTTTCCTTTGAACTCTCACATCTGATGCACTGTGGAGATTTTTTGTTTTTAAAATATGTCCATTTTAAATTAACCGACCGATGAATTTTGTCCCTGGACTGTCCTAATATGATGGTTGCCGCAACGTTAGTGTTAATAATCAAGGAGTTAATTGGTGCAGATTTCTAAGCTGCATTAATGGCGTGAATCATGACAATTACAGCATCATTGAACACTATTATGCTAGTTGTTGCATCATGGCCGCAACTCTCACTGACCCAGATCCGTATTCACATATATAGAAATATAATTCACAGTAGAAGCAGCTGTCCAGTTCTTTAGAATAACACCACATGTGCCATCTTTTGGGTTTCTTAAATCCGGGTTGTGTCGATAGCGATAATTACATTACATATAATTATCAGTATATGTTAACGTATCTTATGAGAACACCAATTGGCTGAAACGGGTATAAATGTGTAGGCCTGTTTCAGCTTAGAGAACACATGTTTTAGAGACGCGTCCTTTGCTATTTACATATTTTATTGACCTTACTGGTAATTTCTTGTCGATGCCGTGCACATGCAAATACCACAATAAATATCACACTGCTTAGTTACAAATAATTTTCTTAAATGTATACTATATCGAAACTTGTGTCTATTAAAATTACTTGTAGATCCTACCGAGATCTGTATTTTGTGTTCTATAGCAGTATTTATATGATAAGCCATTTTTTGAAATAACTAGGTTTAAGATTCACATGAAGTAGCTTATACACTTGATACCTTTTAGTGTAGACATTCAATAGGTATACAAGTTTTCATGTAATTCCGTCGATTATTATGAAACATGCGGATAAACGTACGTGTTCTTTCAGTAAGCGTCTATTTTATATTGCCTGTGGAAATAGTACATAAAATATCAGCTATCAGTGTAAGTTTTGTTGTGGTCTTCTGGCTTGTGACGCAACATGATGTCACAATCCAGAAGACCACATTGAAGACGTTCAACTTCTTGAGAACCTCATCCCAGATTAATTGCTATTATAGTTTCCCTTTATTTTAGGATTTCGGTTCTGAAGAAATAGGACGTCGAAAGATGAGTTCGTTTGGAAATAAAAGTTAGTGGTAGATTGGTCACGTGGTTTTACATCGAAAGATTAAATATTCTTATCTAGATCTGTTACTGACGATTCGATTCCTACGTAAATAAAACACACCACATCACCATTACAAACAAGCATTTTTATGATTTTTTGGGAAAATTTTACTGTTTTTTTTATCATGAGACTTATGAATTACAAGTCGAGTTATGAAGGTTAAAGCAGGTGGCATTTATAGTTATCAATGTCTTATAAAGGGCTAACTTCGTTTTAAAATAACCAAACAAATAAAAATTTTGGCAATTTCTTCTTTGAAAAGTTTTTATTACCGTATTTTCTAAAGACTTGTCCTTGACCTGAATGTACAGTTGACGTATTTGAGGACGAGTGTCGTACCTCTGCTCAACATGTGTGTACGGTGAGTCATGATATTTTACTCACTCTTTATTGTTCTTTTAACAGGGTTTTGCGTAATCTACGCTGACATCACGGTTAAGGAATAAATCGTAATTTATCACACATGTATGGTAATGCAGTCCTGTCTGAAGTTCTCCATTGAGGTCCATTTTGGGGGAACTTTATTTTAGATGTGTTTAGATAAATAACTTGAAAACACCTTTTATTTTGGTTATGTCAGTCCTGTATCCCCAAATAACAGCCCTTAAACTATCGATTTCGATTAAAATTTGTATGACATTCCTACAGTAAATGTCTTTTATTCTGATTTTATTTAATTCATTTTAAGAACTATTGCACTCTAGGGTATAATAGGAACTTGTGTATCTTTTTAATCCTTTCACAGACATTGATAAAACTAGATGTACTGAAAAACTTACTGTTCCGTTTAAAATTCAACCCTGCCTACAACAGAGCTTGTAAGCTTTGGTGACGTCGATATAACAAGACAAACGAGTTGTTGTTAGGAAGAACTTAACAGAAGAGCTTTATAATAGGGGCTTCTCGAAGGCAAGCATCAACCCTTCCTAATGTGTTTCATGCGACTTTGCGAAGTGTTTCTTGGTCAATGTTAGCAACTGTCTTTTCAGTATAGTGTTTCAGTTTCTCCAAACTTGACGGGCTATTTGAATACAATTTTTTTAAATCCTCAAATCCCCACAGAAAGTGTCCGGCGGGGTAAGGTCTGGAGATAGCTCGTATAGTAGACAGACGTCATATAAGAAAAGGTAAACATTTTTTAATATAATTCAGGGGTGCACTACCTGTTTTTGATTTAACGGCATGTGACGTTTATTGTTAATGTAGAATTCCTGTAGTTGTTTGGTGTCTGTCACTGTAATTTTACACCAGAAATTTATCCATCACATGGCATATTGTAAACACACCTACTAGTAAGTAAAATGAAAATCTTCTAGGCTTAATCCATCGGGATTCTGAAATGCACTGTACCAGTTTCTAGAGTTCTTGATACGTAAGCCTGTGCTAACCGGCTAACAACGCTGGCTGCACGACTTCTGTATGTTCTGCTGAACCACGAACGTAGGCTTATTAATTTTCTTTAATTAATTATTCTTGTCCGTCTAATCACAATTTAAAATTTAAAATTAAGATAGTTAAAATACCATGTGATGCTCCTTATCTACACCTCTCATCTCAGGTATGTTCATATTTACTTTTCAAATATATTATTTTGTTTTCTATTCTGTTTATTCTTATTCATTCATTAATATTCATTTATTCTTTGAATTATTTACATACAGACTGATATAAAAAACATAAAAAAAAAAAAACATTCACCAACCTAAAAGTTTATTTGAACACGACGCACATATATAGAACAACTTCAAATATATTAAAATGGAATCTGGAAGTGAACACCACTAATAACTGATAAACAACTACAAAAAAGTTGCATATAAGAAATTATGATTAAGTTTTAAGTTTATATAATTGTAATTTTTACACACCTGAAGATGGTTCATCTAAGAACCGAAACATGTAGTGAGAAAGTGATGTTCCAAATGTAAATCGAATGTTTCGATAAGGAGCATCACATGGTATTTTAAATATCTTAATTTTAAATTTTAAATTGTGATTAGACGGACAAGATTAATTAATTAAATATATATTTTCACAATATGACGCAACTCTATCATCTTATTAATTTTCGTTTTTCAAAGTCTTAACCGGGCTGACATGGTTAGCGTAGACGCTGCACCCCTGAAAGAAACTCATTATTCATAACATTGAGGAATGGATTTGCCTTTGAGACTTCTTTGTCCTTTATTATGTCGTCTCCATTATGCGTATTGCTTACAGTAGGATGGCGTTTTAAGGCGGAGGAAATACGAAGGCGGGTCACGTAGAAAGGAATGATGTCATTGCTCACGATTATCTTCAATTTCGCTATTTCCACAGTAGCACACAATGGATGAACCTCAATAACTTTTAATGCCTTTGTGGGTGGGATTCCATCTAGTAGCGATGCCTTTGTAATTTTTATCCTACTGTAATTATTAATGTTTCACATACGTCGTTAACCAATTGACACAATTGTATTTTTTTAAAGTTGTTCTTCAGCTGCTTGTAGCAGGCAAATGAAAATGTAAGTGCATTATGCTCTTTTTGTAATTTTCATTAAATTATTTGTAGTTCATTTAACGACGTTTTTTAGTTATATAAGTCGATGCATTAAAAGTATGAAAATAAAAAAAATACACACATTTCTTAAAATCTGCAGATATACCGGAAATGATATTTTAAGATTCGAAGAAATAATGTGTTGGTACAGTAGTATAGCGTCTGGCTTATATTCCGATTGCATCTTGAGTGCGTCTGGTGCCTGGTTTTCTTCATTATTCCATTTAATATTGTCCAGTTGTATATCAAATGTAGGCCGTACCTCAGGCAGTGGACAATGTCCAGTGAACCAACAAACGTAATTAAATAAAACACGAGCCAACGCCTTGATGATGATGATGATGATGACTGTCTTGTGGGTTGTAACGCCGTAAATAAATTTACCGACGTTTCAGAGGTACTTGCTGCTTGTCATCTAACTGATGATGGAAGCATCATGTACCTCCAGAACGTATGTAAACTTCTACCAGGCTATGTGGAACTGGATGTAATTTGTGTTTGTGGTCTTATCTTGTTTTTGGCATATGTATGACATGAATTGCCATAATTAGATGGAATCACGCTCATCTGCTTCTTGTGTGTCAAGTATATTATCTTTTTGGAAGTTTAGAAGTGTTTATGTTTATAAATGTCTGTTGGAGGAAAGATCCTTTCAGTCTTCACTTAAGAAATGTCAGTGCCTGGACGTATTTTCTTGGCAATAGGGAGATGCAGCCTGCTTCGAGATAATTTTCTGTTATTCATTGCAAACGAACAAGTGAAAAATTCCCTTTCTTCACGTTATATTATTTATTCTTTCATTGTTTCCAAATGCCTTAGTTGATTTTTGGGAATATTTCGTCAAATGCTCAGCATATGACCAGTGGCGGACTTTTGTGAATACGGTACCTTCTGGTTCCATCAATTACGGGGACTTCATTGACTATCTGAGTGACTATTAGCGTCTCAAGGACACTTTCCCATGAAGATTTTAGATTTGTTTCTGTGCCATTTATTTTGTACGGTTAGCCGTTTTTGAGACTGTAAATATGGACGCGTCCTTCATGTCTGCGAAGTGCTTCGACACGATCAAAATTAAATCCGCCTTACACGATAATCTCGTACCAAATTTTAGTGAAGTTCATAGTTCTGGAGAGATAGGGACAGATAGGACCTGTTCGTACGTTTGTTTCACACGTAAAAAGGCTGATATATCCTCCTTCAGTCTCTGTCTCTGAACAGTACTTGTTGTATGGTAAATAGGCAGGCTTAAAACGTAAGCCTACAGTTTGATCACATGGTATTTGTAATCAGTTTCAGGCAATGTTGAGATACTTCAGTATTTTCTTTTGGACTTCATGATAGCAGGCTCATATCAAGCCATAAAAAAGTTCGAGATCCATGCGTTGAAGAAGGTGGAAGTTATGGTTAAAATACATAGATGGCACTGGTTGCAATGTTTCTGCCTGTTCGTTCACTTTATAGATTGCAGATGGAGCCGCAGCCACTTGAATTTGATTTAAAAATTCTTTTTGACTTTTTCATATCTTCAACGTCACTGTTGAATTGTTTGTGGTTCCCCGTATTTGGGAAGTCCCGGCTTCGATTATATTCCCGGTGGCCGGCTGTTTCTGCTGAGATTTTTCGTGGAATTCCTCAGTCCATCCAAGCATATACTGTGATATCTTAAGAAGGCCATAGTAGCTTCCTACCACATACTCCCGATTCATTAATCACAATCTAAGCAACTGAGATGGCGTTGTTGAATACGCCAAGAAGCCACGGAATGACTCTGGATCCAGACACGACCTCTTCATTGTGTGTTCACTTCTTGCTTTGAGTGCAAAGAACTAATACAGATTCCAGGAGGCTACTATGGACTACGTACTGTGCATTCGAAACTTTGTGTTGTTGCTTAAGTAATGTCCCACCACCTCACAATACATCGTTATGGCCCATGGCACCAGCTGTCGTATCTGTGATTGAAAGTCTAACGTTGCTTCTGTTGTAACTTGTAGAGAAAAATTAAACACGCACTTTATGCAGAACACAATTCTTCATATTTCTTACTGTTTTCATTATAGTTGGAAGGTTAACATCTTTGTTCTGAAAATATGTAGGCAATAACAGAGAAAGAGATAGAAATAATTATTACACCATGCGTACATCTCCTAACTTGTTCTGTATTATTCAATTCAATTAATTTATTAGAATGCTTGACAACAGCCAAAAGTCCAATAACAGCCAAGCACTAGCAACAATAAAAATAACAATTAAAAACAAACAACCAATGAACTAAATATATAAATGTACAATATAATAATGATAATGTATCAGTTCATTAATTTATTGCAAAAAATTAACAGTAAATGTGAGTATTTTAATAATTAGTGTTAATTTTAAATTGATTACCATTTATTATGGCAACTAAAAATATATTTGAACGTTTTAGCATATATTTACATTCTGTGTGCATTATTTATTGCAGGATATATATGTGATTTCCCTGTTGTATTTATATTAATGGAAAATTAATTTTTAGCCAACCGCTCAGAGAACGCATTCTTTCTGTAAGATTAGTTATTATTGTACACTGAAATAGAAGAGCTAAAGGAAACGTTATGTCTGCAGCAGGGAAGTCCCTCTTCCTGCATTTGTCACACTTTCTGGAAGACTTCCAAAATGCCCTGTTGACTCAGCACACTTACAGGTTCTATTAATTCCGGAAACTACGCGTTTCCGGCAGCGATGCTAGGTGTTCTCTGGCGAGCGGGTGGCCAAATGCGGAGACACGCTAGTATGGCGCATTCGCCTGCAAGGTTAGATGTCGTTTGAAGGACACTTTATCAATTGCTTAATGTCGACTGATAGACTCGAATTACCTCTGTAGTGGTTGTGGGAAACAACGAAGTACCCCAAGAAATCTGGTCTTCGAGCCCAGGTTTAAAGCCCGTTCCTGCTAAATACGAAGTATGAGTGTACTGCGCTTGGTACAGTTCCAGGTTATGTGCTTACATGACCGGGGAAAACCGCTGATAGTAGGATAGCCAGTTTACCGTCCCAGATTTTAACTTGGTTCTTTTATTTACCAGTTTTAGACCCAGACAAGGAATGATGGTTTCTTGGAGAATGTAAATAAGGTGTTAAAATGTTTCCTTTGTTTTTTTATTCCCCTACATTTCCTTCTGCTTCTTCTTCTTCTCCATTTTCTCATTTTCACTGTTTTATTTTCCCCTATCGCTCATTTTAATTACATTTTGTACTTTTTCGTCCTGTTCAGTTTGTCCGTTCTTATTCCACTTTTCTTGCTCTAACTTTTAGAATATTCTGATGCAGAAATGAACACGAAATTTCAAACGTAAAGAAAGAACTGCAAAAGATTTCTGTCTTCTGGGTTATTGCGCTGTGTCAGACTACACAGCGCAATAACCCAGAAGACGGAAATCTTCATACTCACCGCTGTGAGAACCTCAAGTCTTACAAAGAACTGCAAATTCGAAATTCAAATGTAAGTCTTGTTGTTGTAACGGGAAAGAATGACCTACCATTCTCGGTTGTACGGTGGGTCTGAAAGGCAAAATGGAGGTGATATTGAGAATCACAGAAGTGGCATTGACTGCAGATCTTGAGATTTACTTCAGTAGCCGCCATCCAGGCCAAGTATATGTGACGTCACGTACGTTACAGCCACTCTCACCGGTATCTTGCTACTTGAGTAGAATAACTGGTTGCTCTTTGTAGTGATCTGTGTGTGTGTGCGGTGGGGAAAATATAATAATTGTGGTCTGCGTGTCCTTCGAACAGAAGGCGTTGTTGATATTATTATTCCGGAATCAGTGTTTATTCGATATACAAATTTCTGGAATCCCAGTTGGGTACATTCCACGCAATTTTAACTCTGTGTTGTACTTCTCGTGTGAATACCTCGGTTGGTCATGAATGGTGAGTCCTAATCATTAATTAGAACGTTAATGTTAATGTTTTAGCAGTGCTGATACATGTGATGCTATGTTGTAACAGTGGACATCTTGAGCACACTTGTTTTGAAAGACAGAAGTACCATGTGGCATTAGTGTGTTTGATGCCAGTGATTACAGAAGCTTATATATGGCTACTCAACTATCTTGGTTATTCGCTGTTTTTCAAGGTGATCTTTCTGTTTGTTTTTTGTATTTTTACGGTTGATTTGATACTTGGGTTGTTTCATGAGGTTTTTTGCCCAGAGCGTTGTACCCGAGACTTACCGAATACATAATCAGGAGTGATAACCACTAACTGCGATGTTTGGTGTGAGTTTCATCTGACCGTGTTTGGTAGCCCGGTTCTCATGCTCTGCTTACGTAAGTAAACATGCTCTCCGGATTTCGATTAAATTTCGTATCTGCGGGGTCTGCACTGAAAGTGACATTTAGAATTTAATTCGGGTCATATCGGTACTATATGTCACCTACTTTACATAAAGTTCTAACCGAATTTTATGAAACTTTAAAAACGAAACGTAAACATATTAAAATTCGCCGTAAATACACAAATCTCATTGAAGTCAGCCATTGTATTAGAAATATTTTTGATGTAAGATTTGAGGTTTTCACAGCGGTGAGTATGAAGATTTCTGTCTTCTGGGTTGTTGCGCTGTGTAGTCTGGTCGATGTTTAGCAACGTTTCTGAGGTCATACTGCCTCCATCATCAGGGAGGTGAGTATGAAAATTTCTGTCTTCTGGGTTGTTGCGCTGTGTAATCTGAATCGCCCTGACGACAGAGGCAAACGTTGGTGGAAATCTACCAGACTACACAGCGCAACAACCCAGAAGACAGAAATTTTCATACTCACCTCCCTGATGATGGAGGCAGTATGACCTCAGAAACGTTGCTAAACATCGACCAGACTACACAGCGCAACAACCCAGAAGACAGAAATCGTCAATATTTTTGATGTAGACAATGTTTAACGAAATAAAGTGATATATGCAGTAACTTCGTTTGAGGCAGTTGAAGTTTCTTATTATGTAATTTTCTTCTCCCGCTTTTTATATCTTCTGCAGTTTAACTTATTTTCCTCAGCAGGCTTCTGCATTTTTTCGCCTGGAGTGATAGACTTTCAGCACTGGTATAAACCACCGCGTTCCAGTCTACAGGTTTCTATAATTCGGGACTACAAGATTTTGAACTGAATAGTAGCTAGAATTCCCGTATTTAAACCGCTCTTAACTTCTTACGGAATGGAAACTCAACAGGTTTTCTACTTTGTGATATGGACCACGTTGAGTAACCAAATCGGCAGGCAACATTCCATTGCCAGCCTTGCCTTATTTGGAACACTGTGCATTGGCTTTCGTGATTGCTAAGGGACTTCTGTGAGAAGATGACGAAAGTCTTAATTTCTCCAATTCCCGGAGTGAACCACCGGTTCTTTACTGGAGTGCATAGTTTTTTTTCTTATTTATTCTGCAGGGATAATAACACACGTCATCGGATTTTTTCTACATTATAATCTTGTTTATACATTTAATGCACTTTGCCGTATGTAAAGCAGTAGGATTTGAGGTTCTCACGTCGGTGAGTACGAAGATGGCCGTAGCACCGTGTAGTCTGGTAGAAGTTTATCCACGGTTCAGAGATGCTTGCTGCCTCCGCCATATTTTGACGGAAGCATTGGGTGTGTAATTGGTTCAAGGAATGCTTATTTTATGACTTAAATCTGTTCTGCATACTTACTAAGAAGGTCCCGAAAGAGTGCAGTATTTACACTGATCTCTTACGTGGCATGTGCGTTTGTAGTATCGCTGTGTTTCATCTCCGACGTTTAGAGGTTGATGTTAGATGTGAGCAGCTGCTCCTGTTGATGTTCACAACACTGTTTAATTTGTTCTGACCTTGAGAATTACTAAACACTTGTGAATCGCTTGAAGAACGCCTGTGGAATCTGTGTGCTTCCATTGTATATCACGACTATCTTTATTCGTTGTTTCTCTCTGTTGCTAACTGTGCAGATAGGCCTGTTCTCTCAGGATTTGAAAATTTTGTGTAAGGATTTGCTGTTAGCTGTGTAGGTTAGCTTATATTGCTTATGAAAATCGGCCCTTTAAAATGACTAACGAAAACAGTAGTAACAAACGGAGGACGGAGACAGAGTCCGGTCTCCAAAACGTAGTATTTTTAGCAAACCTCAAGACATGGATAATGTCCAGAGAGTTCGTTGTTTCGATAACATATCATTGTCACAAACCTTCGGATGTCAGTATTAGTCAACCTCTGGACGTGTGTGTTCGGGCTTTGTCCACTGATCAGGTCTGCCGGATAGTTGTCTCCTCTAATTTTTGAATGAAACTAAGGAAGATAGATCCTTCGAAACATAGTAACTTTTTAGAAGACTTTTCAAGAACAGTCGATTGATAAAATTTAAAACAAATAACGTACCACCGTCAAAGACATTCAGAGGCGAGTTTAAAATGTTGCCATCGGAGATACAGTAGCTGTTAGTGATGTTCCTCCATTTCTTCATGCAAAAATTGAAATGGACGTTAATTTAATATACTGGGTCTTATGAAATACATTATATTGTGATTCAGGACTTGGCGTAAGGTAGGAGCCACGTGTGTGCTAGGTAGTTGACCCTCTGTGAATTAATCATTGTATTGCTGGAATGTCGTTGTTAAAGGGGATAAGATGCCTAGACTTGCTGTCGAGTACATGAATTCTATAATGTTATTGTAATTATGTCACATATATTTTCTTGTTCCTACTACTAAGCCGTGAGTGGAACTACCCTGTCCACGATCTGCCTCGACATACCGGTACTGTGTTGGGGAGATCGTGGCGATCGTGACTGCCATTTACCCTGTAAGTACCTCTTGTTTACACTAGAATTGGAATTCAGTTGTGGAATACAAATGTCGTGTAGGAAGGTGTTGCGTTTGCAAGTGCATAATGGAAGTAGGCGTTCTGGTTTCTCTGAATACGGCGATGGGCCGAGTGGTGGTCTGATGTGGGTAGTTTGCAGGTAGGAGGACAGACCCCGTTGCTATTCATGTAGGCACCGAGATCAGGGCTATCAAAAATATATGAGACAGGCCATGCTTCGAGTGTCTCATTCTTGTTGCTGTAGGAGCATGTGCCAGTGTTATTCGGGCGGTTTGACGTGCGTACATTATGCAAATTTAAGGACGCGTAAAAGGGCAGCGTTACCTTTTTGCGTAACGTGTGGCAGTGCAGGCCTTGTTATACAGTGCGATGGGTTGTACAAAGCCTCTTGTAATTTTGTGGACGGGCGCGTAAGGTTCCCGCGTACATAGTAGAAGTTCGATACCCTGGTCCGAGGAGTTGCTGAGCGTTCACGGGGCTGAAGTTCGGTTAGGATTGAAGGTTCACACGTTAATAACATCATCTCGCCAGCGGCATATTCCAAAATTAAGGAACCCTGCGGAATAAACTGTAAAACTCTCATTGCATTATCTTTCCAAAATTGCAAAACATCAAGTCAGAGAATTTGCACTTGTTTAAAGCGAAATAAATTTGCCCGACATCGTTTAGTGTAGACCCCCATTAATAACAAGTTTATTGGAAATCTATTTTTTTTATGTTTCGGCCATAAAACATGCTGGCGACGACACACGGCCTCCCCGTTGTGAATAGAATGCAACACGAAATTACGGAAAGACTAGTGCCGAATGCAGCATCGTGAAGAGTTCATTAGGAAGTATTCATACTATTTACAGGATGAGCTTCAACGCTGGTGTAGGTTTAGAGGGAAAGAGATTTTTTATGTTTGGCTGCTTGTATGCTTTATACCCCTGCAACCAGTAGCTGTATTTGCGTAGGCGCTCGTAGGATTTTAAAATCCTTCTCTATCTCTGCTGACCTTCACAGTTCAAATCCAGGACATAATAAGCGTAGCGTTTGTTCCGTTCATATTTAGTTTGTTACTATCACTCATTGGTGCTACTCTTTACGTCTTGCTATATTCACACTTGTAATATCTCGAGTCGTTGGTTTGCGATAAAATGTACAATACACTTAATGTTATGTTGACTAAATGTCAGCTGGAAACTTAGAAAGCATGTGTTTTTAAGATACTGTCAGAATTTTCAAAATGGCAAATGTATTTCTGTTGTAATTACTTACGAGCTGTATAATGGCTGTAAAGTGTTTTTAGTGAAGGTAATCTTTGTTTGGAAGGCGTCTCTTGTCTTTGTAGGATATTTAGATTCCTGTCATAAGTTTATGTAAGGAGTATTTTAATACGTTGTGGTACATGCACAAAATTTATATCTGAATTTACCTACTTTTGAAGATGATTGCCACATTTTCACCAGTTTCAAGCGAAGAATGATATTGTGTTGTGTTACTTACATGTGAACTCTCGGGTTTATATAATCTGTATAGTTTACAGAGCGTTGTTAAATTAATTAAGAAACAACGAGATCGTACTTGTTCCCACAAGTTTGAGCCAACTTACTTCTGTGAGGTGATTGGATTCTAAGGTTGTTTTCATTTTCTAGAAGTACACAAGTTATCCTTGGTATTCTTCCAGAATTTGCATGGAATTTTTCCAAGTCTTTATCACAAATAATACGCTGTATTTATAGTAGTGATAAGGATGTGTATAGTGTCATTTGAACACACACACGGTGTATTAACTTCTTCCAAAGTATAAGCAGTTCAGAGAGTTATAATGACACAAATTCACTGCTCTTTTTGTTAGTGGTTCGTTTTGTAGCCTTAATTGTCCTCTCATGCGTGTTTTTAAATTGGCCTCATTTGCTCGCGAGACGTCCCATCTAGCTGTGTACAACTTGTGTTGTGTAACCTAATTTTTCGCTAAGAGAAAGGGATAGAAGTTCCAGTGAACAGTAGCAGTGCCTTGTGAAAAGTTATTTTGAGCAATAGGAATCAAACTTGGCACATCTGTACAGTAGGTTAGCTAACGTGTGCTTCTGGCCATCCTGTCGTCCGTCGTTGAAGAACCAAATGATCAAGTGGTTGCAGTTACGTTGCAGACAATCGGCGTGGTAACAAATATTTCGTGGTCAGTGGGAGTGAACAGGGAAAATCTCGGCAAATACCGTTGTGAAACGTGACTGTGTAAGTAGAGCTCGTAGTCAGTGACGTTTGTAGTTTTGCGATTTGTTAAAATATTTATTGACCGATCTATTTTCTGCCTTATGACATCATCTTTATCGTGACGACATGCTGTACCTGTAGCGTGTTAAAGGTCATCCACTGTTTACGTGTTTTCAGGAGAACCAAGGAAAGTCTGCACAGAAAGAGCAGCGTAGTTTCGAAACCAGCAAAGCAATTGCATATGTAGATAGAGTCGTGAATTTAAACTAAATTAAAGTAATGGAATACATGTACTGAACATTGAAAATACGCATTTCCATTGAATATACGGAAAATACCATGAAGTTTTCACACTTGTGAATTATTTATAAATGTCATAGAACACAAATTTACAACAGTTACACAGGTACAGACACAAATTTACACACACGTAAGAGGCAAGTTCAAAAACTGTGAAGTGTCTAATGCTAGCTTGTGTTTTCGAAACAGTAAAATAATCATAATTTGCTCTGGAATTACGAAAGTGGCATTGCTCTTTTCGTAAAGTCAACATATGTGTTTGAAGTTCCTTGGACTCCTGTTTCATATTCTGTGCCGTAATTTATAATGGTCTGATTGGACTTACAGTCACGTAACGAATGTTGGATTCATTTTT
The DNA here is from genome assembly GCF_977971745.1 of Zootermopsis nevadensis. Classification (NCBI taxonomy): domain Eukaryota; kingdom Metazoa; phylum Arthropoda; class Insecta; order Blattodea; family Termopsidae; genus Zootermopsis; species Zootermopsis nevadensis. The sequence goes on from NW_028259147.1 coordinate 7,749,493, forward strand.
GTAGGCTGTGATTTGCAGTGTTGTGAAGTCTTCGCATCACCTCGCAAGTGTGCACTATTGCTTTTGGTTTCGAGTGTTTAAGAGAAGTGTTTTGTAACATGGCAACGTCGTTCCGAACACCGTCACCTCGTTCCTCTTCGTATTACCATTCGCATTATCAAACCTCACGACCAAGTCCGACAAAGTTGCAGTTCAGACATCGTGGAGATTGGGATACTTACTTCGGTAAGCACCAGTAAACTATGCAACGATTTTTCATGTCTTTGATTAGCCATCTTAATTCCTGCAGGTACTGCTTTCAAAATCTTTCCACTGTTTCCTTTGCATTCCGCTTACTCTTAGTTTTGTACGTTTATAATTACATGCTGTCCTCTTGCAAATACCTTCATTCTATTTACACGACTCTGAAATCTATTCCTGTATGCAGTGATCTTAGCTGTGATGCATAAGCTTAAGTTTCGCATGTATTAAATTTTTTTCGATCGAATCATATATAACCAGCTAATGGCCTTTAAAAGTTATCATTTTTTGCTTCAAATTATTTTTTGTTTCAAATTATGTTTTGTTTCCCCCACCCCATATCCATATCTCAAAACCTGATTTACCATTTAAATTCCTGAAAAAATTAGATCAGGATATTTCGAAATTTTGGTACGTAAATGATACCAGGACTCAAAACCGTAAAATGTAAAATCTGGTATACTTTAAAACTGGGCACAATGTTGGGCTTTCGTATCTGTAATAGAATCAAAAGGGTAAAGTTTAAGTTGAATTGACCTGTCAGCATTTTGATCCTCCTTGTCTGGCCATTCTGACATTCAGTAAACAACTTTCAGCCTCAAAGAGTTTGAAGTATTATTCAGCCTCGTTTTAATTCAGGCAGTTAGGCGCAGGCTTCTTATTGCCTGGCATGGGTTCCTAGTGAAAGGATCAGTACTGTAACAGGTTGCTGCAGCCTCGGTCCTCGATTGGTTACAGACCGGGTTACCGAGATTCGATTCTTGGCAGAGACATTGATTTTTATCTTCACCATTTTATGGAACGTGATGTTTTATCAGATGAAACGTGTTTGCGTTAGGTTTGTTTGGTCCTGGACATGGCCCCTGGTCTACTGTGTGTTTGTATGTAGTTTCGTTTTACATTTAACGACGTTTTAACTGCAGATGTGTTATATAGCGTCAAATGGGAGAACGATGGTGTTTGACGACGTGATAATAAATCCGTGGTGGCCTATTTAATATGTACCACAATTTGCCTTGAAAGACTGAGAAAACTACGGATGATCTCGTCTAGTGTAGCTTTTGAGCCGGTTATCGAATCCGGGACCTCTCGTATAAAAAGCAGGAGTGTTAACCTCTGAACCAGGATTTCCCAAAGTGGTATCCACTGCCCCCCTCCTTGGGTCCTGGAGTTTTCTTTTGGGGGACTGATTGTATAATTATATCAAAATTGCTGTCAAAAGGTCACATTAAAATTATAATATATTTTAATAGAAAGGTGATCTGTATATATCATTAAGGTTTATTTGTATTTACATTTTGAAATTGCCAGATCACATTTTGAGTAAGTGGGGGATACAATCACATCAAGGGACCTCAGAATACAAGAGTTGGGGAATACTTGCTTTAATCTGCTATATTCGGTGTGTGTATGTGTAAGTATGCAATCTATAATGTGGCTGAATATCTTAGATCTTTGTCGTGAGCGAGAGCTTTGGCGGTACTAAGATCACGAATAGACGGACGGACAAAGCGAAAGTTACTTGTTAATTCGTCAGCGTGCAATAATCTGGGCGTCTGTCCAACACAGTCACCTGCACACAGTGGTAAGCATTGTTTGTTGTTGAAAATTGGGCTTACGCCCAAGGGCACAGTGACATTCATGCGTACCTAGGTGTGAACATCGGGCCCTTTTCCACTGCAGTAAAGCGCCTGGAACTTGAAGCTGACCACACGTCTCCAGTTCTAGATTGTTCAACTTTTTCTGTACATATCACATGCACTTTCATGACATGATTCTTCGGCACTGGGACAACTTAATCCTCTACTTGACTGACAGCTGGGCACGAATTTTTCTGTTTTGTTAAAGTTATCCATCGTCTGTTGCAAGTTGTTTAAAAATCTTTAAAAATCACAACTTTTCCAAGTGTAGATCTTCCTCGTCTTCAGGTAGAAAGGGGAGGACTTGCTGTATTGGATCTGGTTGACGTAGCTATTCCCGGCGTCTACAAGATCCAACAGAACAGGTGTCTCCCCTTTTTATCTGAATACGAAAGAAGATCCATTCTTGGGAACGTGAATATTTTAAATTTAATAGAAATATCAAACGACTATGTACAAAGACCGAAGTAAAGAAAGTAGTAATGTAATACTATCAGAGAAGGGATTTATCACTTTGCCGCCACGACCGGAACTTTACCCACGGAAATAAAGCGGCTGGAACGTGATGGTGACTACTTACATTTATCTAGTACCAAGATCTATAATACGTGGAGCCTTACTTCTATGTCCCATACGCACTGTCATGGCGTAGTGCTTAGAGACAGCGGCAACTTTGGCGTCTAGATTATTGTTTTATTTTACGGCAATTTCTCATCCGTATACGTTATGTAGCGCCGAATGTGAGAATGTTTGTGATTGATGAGTTGGGAAGGATGTGCAGTAGTCTGCTTTAAGCTGTTATTCAGTAATTTATAAGGAGGGATTGATGTCCGAGCAGAGATTTGAACCCGAGGTTCTTTTATGTTGAGCATGAGTGCTAACAGCTCAACTGCGTTGTTAGATGCTTTTTTCCTCTGGCGTTATTGACTCATACCTAGTTATTTGGAGAGTATAAAATCAGTCGTACGGATATCCCCTTGGCTGGAATTCGGTCAATGCTATTTATGATAATGTGAATATATCGCGTCCTCTGTACATTTGATTCCATTCCAACTAGCGCACATGACGCCAACCCACACACTGATAGGTGCTGGTTTAAGTTCGTTTTTACATTCTGCACATTCGAAAATGTAAACGCGCGAACTATAGATATTTTTATTGTGTTGATTTTTCTCGTTGTTTCGTTAAGCTTAGATTTTAATCCGTCTCATCACGTTTTTGTTTAACGTGCTTCCAAGCTTACATACAGCTTACATCGAAGCTTGATGTACAAGTACATTCCTCGAGGGAGACATTATATTTTTCCTTTCTTACTAAGATTTTATGTGTCGGTAACTCGTAAAGATAAATACACGTTTTTTAAAAGTTAAAATCCGTGTACATATAGAATACTCGAACTTTGATTATTGAACCGTTTAAAGTCACGGGGTGAGTCGGGGAAGAACATTGGAATTGCATCTTTGATATATTCACCAGGAAGACAGCAACTGCAATGATTGCCGAAACGAAGAATGACTCAACATTCGAAGCGACTCATCCCCGAAAGCCAGAGTTGCACATTGAACTCGAAGGACAAAAACTGTGCCGGTCGGCACTCTTGCTGCTTCCACTGTTCCATTTGTGCTAAGAGACTGGATGCAAGCTTAAAACTCTGCAGACAGGAAGATGGCGTTTGCTTTCTCGCCATCTTTGAAACAAGATTGGCGGTGCTGTCAACAGATCATGTAGTACCAAAATGTCGACAGAAGTAAATACAGAAATAAGAAGGCCAGGAGAATGGATCGACATCCAAAAATAGCGAAGTCTGGAAACACTTAATACTAAAAATATGAACAGTAAAGTATAGGATGAAGATTGACTGAAACAGCGGCTTGACGGACATTGGCAATGCAGGGTGTAGTACGAAACCCAATTATTTGATGAAGAAGCCATGCACATTATTCCATTTCGATGGCAGAAATAGGTTCTAGAGACGGCAATCATTTCGCGTTGTGCGTGCTTGTTGAAGTTCAATTACGAATATTGCTGTCTTCTGGGTTATTGCGCCGTGTAGTCTGTAGCGGAAAGGGCTCGTTGGCACATTCATCGCCCTTATGATGGAGGCAGTATGACCTCTGAAACATTGGTGGAAATCTACCAGACTACACGGCGCAATGACTCAGAAGACAGCAATCTTCAGACTCACCTCTGTGAAAACCTCAAATCCTACAAGTTCAATTACGTTTTCATGTAGTGACGCGTAAATTAAAATATAATTATGTGTAACCAAGAAGGGCAGTGTATAAAGCGTTAATTGTGCGAGAAAATGACGTGCTATATATAAAGCATTAGGTCATGTGTTAGTGGATTCACTCTGGGCTTGTGACTTTGACGATATAATAAACACTGCACCTGAATCAGTGTTAATGTTTTATGTCCTTTTGCAATGCTTAGAATGTACTCAGTGTAAACATTACATTAGTTCTGGCTACAGCTTATAAATTCTGAAACATGCAAATGCGTTCGGCGAATAGGTAATTTACAGATCTGACATATACAACCACAACCCCCGGCCTGCGGGCCGATTCCGGTCCGCCGTCAGTTTTTATCCGACCAGCAGTGTTAGATTTTATATTTTTGTTAACACTACACTAGTCACGATTTTAGACTTAATTTTTTTAGCGAATGGTAATAATTTACTTGATATGTAATATGATGGCCCGCGGCCATGGTAGAAAAATTAGAACCGGCCCGAAGCATCTTAAAGGTTGCCCATTCTTGGTCTAAATTATGATTTATTTCTGGTTATTATTTTATTCACCGCTTTGCTTATTTATTTGTTGTGGCTTTGAAGCACCAGACGATGATACTGCTTGAAACTCTATGGCCTGACGTGGAATTTGTTTGGTGGACATAATTAAGCATTTTGGTTTTAAGATCTATAAGCTGTAATCCTTCGGAATCCTAAAGTGTACCAAGCCAGTGCATGAGCTTGTAATACCAGTAATCGTGACCGTTGCTTGTTAATCTGAAGCGAACGCAGTTTCCTTCCTTTGTGGTTTTATTCGTTGCAATTTGTACACTGTTACTATGAATTGTGAGGCACTTCCTGGATTTCTTGCGTACTTGGCGATCCGGAGTGACAGATGGTGAGTCATTTGTGTGAAAATATCATTACCGATATTTTCTGTGGTTGGTTATGTTTAAAATTGCGTTAATATGTTAAAACAGCGTGACCAGTGCAGTTTTCTCTAAAGGTACAATTTGGCTGTACGCGACAGAGACAAGCGACCAAGGCAGGCGACAGAGTTACGAGACCGAGACTGGTCGCTTCCTGTCTGCTCTCTGTACAATCGTATGAAATACAATTACGATCGCGAGACAAAGACAAGCGACAGAGACAAAGCACAGGAGACCGCTCTCAGACCAGTAGTGTCTCGCGACGGGCTCAGGCAGCACGTGTGTTGTTGAGTAAAATAATGGCAGAAATTAAATTTACTGGTGACCAAGATGAGCAATTGGTAGAATTGGTAGCAGAAAACCGACCACTGTTCGATCCTGAGGTCGAGTCATACAAGGATGGGAATATTCTAATGATAAATGATTCTTTATTAACAGACAGAAAGATCCTTCTTCACGTCTGGTTTTGAATAGGTTTTCTTTGTTTCTTTCGCAACAAATAACACAGCAACACATCATCATCTTCTTCTTCTTCAAGTAACCTTTTTAGAAGCATTTTTGTACTCATTTTTCACAGAATATGTGCACGTATGTCTCAACAAAACAAAGAAAACAAACACTTTGCCGCATGTGTCGGTCGTCACCTCAAAAGTGTGTGGCGACAAGCTGCGATGTGTCCGTCTCCCGTCTCTGTCGCTTGCCTCGGTCGCTTGTCTCTGTCGCGTGCAGCCAAATTGTACCTAAAGTGTGGTCGTATTTAATGGCCTTCTTAATGTTTCTGCCTGTTTGTTGTACGGAGATACGATTTGAGGCTGTGCGGTTGAAGTCCCATACTGACATGTTTTCTTTTAGAGTCGTGGTGCGGAAACATCGATATTCAGAATGCGTTTGGGGAAAGTAGGCTTACTATTTTGCAAATGAGAACGAACTCAGATGGAAATGCCACTGGTTATAAGCGCTCTCACATGTATTCGAATCGCCCATAAAAGAGGGGTTTTATTAATATATATTTAGATAAATGCCGAGCAAAGTTGGGCCACTGTGGAGGACAGAAGATAAGAGTTTCACTGAAGTGACTGTTTATTATCTAACCTGGCTTATCAATGCACGTTGGTAAACTTCTACCAGACTACACGGCACAACAACCCAGAAGACAGCCATCTTGTACATTATATTATATTCGATGGCGTGGAAAGGAATGTTTGAAAGTTTAATTTACGTGTGAATGTGTCAATGACGTCATGTCCTATGGTGTTGAAACCGCGATGACGTCATGTCCTATGGTATCGAAACCGCGATGTTCTTTTCCTCGTCGACGAGCCACCTCATTGCTTTAATCGCAGGAACCTTGTAGAAAACTGCTTGCGTACACATCTGCCCTGCAAACCATTGTGACAGAACTGGACAGTCGTCTTTGCGGTGATGTCGTGTCTTGCGTGTTCTATACGTGATATTCCGTAATTTAATTAATGTTGATGGATTTTTAAAAGTGTATGGATAGGTATTAACGTGAAAGATTTTTATGTCGGTGTTGTGTTGAGTAGTTTTGGTATATATTGTATCATACGCAAAGCGTCTTGTTTGGAGCTTATAACTGATACTCTCAGAAAATCAGCTGCAGTTTTCATAGACGTTCAGATATAAAGAAATTTGTTACTTTATAGCACGTCTGTGATCTCATATAATTCACACAACGATTAAGCGAAGCAGAGAATTTTTATTTATACTGCAGTTATTACTAAATAACTGGAGTGAAGATTCTGTGATCAGATCTAATTCTGTGAGGCGTTTTAATTTCTCACACGCTGCCACTCGAAGCGAAGAACAATGGAATCCCAGGAAGAGTGTTTTGTCATTGATGATTTAAACCGAGCTGGTGACGCCGTGTCGGGTCTATATGGTGAAACATGTGATTCTTTCGATTCTGAACTTCATCTGGTGTCAGTGGACAACATGCTTAGTCTAGGTAAGTGGAACCAGTTTTCGAGCGATTTAGGCCTCTCAGTTGTCTTTGTAATTATGGCTCTGTTCAGCACCCTGGTGACGATAATCCACTTTGAAGGAACAATGGAAATAACAAGTGTTTGAACATAAAATGCTTAAAAATATTTGAACCTGTGGACGTGTTCATCGTCGAAATGTTAAAATTACTTTTTAGGAAGTTGGATTCTGCTTCCGTCATCAGATAAAAAGGGATAAACAGAGAAATCTATTTATTGGGTCTCCTGGTTGAGCTAGCATCAAACCTGGACAATTTAAAACAAAGTAACGCTCCATCGTTAGAAATCTACGGACCCTACAAAATTCGATGTGGCGTACTTGTTCATGAAAGTTACTGTCTTCTGAGTTGCGCCGTGTAGTAGTCTGGTAGAAGTTTACTGACGTTTCAGAGGTGCCTGCTGCCTCCATCATAAAACGTCACTAAACTTCTGCCAGACTGCGCGGTACTACAACCCAGAATACAGCCATCTTCGCACTCGCCGTCGTGAGAAACTCAAATCCTACTGCTTATTCTTGTTCTTAACAGTAAGTGTAAAGCTGTATGACAAACTTGTATGCTGATGTTGACATATTTCTTTCGTACTTTAGTTTTGTTTATTCTCCCTCAGCTTTTGTCACGACTTGAGTACTGACGCAGACAGGTACTGGGAAACCGTGTTATATCGTAGTACGTGGTTTCTTTACTGTTTTCATACAATCTCTGGTATTTTTGGTTTTATTTAACGCAGAGTGGAGGGATACGTTTGCTTCGAAAACACGGGCGTCTCTCATAGCTGAAGCAAGGGGAGATACATATGTTTGTCTTGGTATGGGGAACCAGGATCAAGATTCCACGGAGTGTCATATGCAGGAATTTCCGTGTAACTGACACCATTGTGTAGGGTCTTCATTGAAACTGTGATGGTTTCTCAGCTGGTCAGGAAATTGCCTGGTTTTAGGAGACTTGTGCGCCATGCAGTATTTTTGTTTAGGATTTTGAAGGAACAGAGTCCGTTCTGCGCTCCCCTGCAAGTATTGCGTCACACCAGGAAAGAGGAAATGTGCACAACAATCTGGTGGGGAAACCCGTTTGAATGCGACAACTTCGGAAATAGAAAAGGAGATAGAAGGCTGGTGGTTTATTTATATATATATATATATATATATATATATATATATATATATATATATATATAAACACACACACACACGCAGATTGTGACGATGTGAGCAGCTTTGTTGGACTGGTCGGAGATGCTGGCCAGTGGTAGTGGGCGTGGGGGATGGGGTGGAGTGGGGTGTAGCTTTGTTGTTAGCGATGTCGAATTTTCGGATTTCATTATCAAATATAGAAGGTGTCATGGGTCTCCGTGGTGATTTTTGTTCTCTTTCTTATTTGTTACTTGTGCACTCTTGATATAAATGATCAACAAATACTATAAACGAAACGCTGTAGATATTTTGTGTTGTATAGGCCGACATCTTGTTTTAGTCGAATGCTGATTACTTCTTATGATTGAGATCGGCCGTAATTTTTCACCTGGCCAAGATAATGTCTGCTTTTATGGAATCTGAAGGTCCATTATTGTTTTTACAAAATTCCGTCATTGAAATGAATTGTGAAATATTTTAATTCAACACGCATCTTTACAATACGTTTCTCAGATATTTTTCGCGTTATATTCCTCGTACTGCGATGTCACTAAAATTGTCTCTTCTTCTGAGATTTTACTTTAAGATTATCATGTGAATTTCTTTTCCTCGTGCTTTTTATATAAACAGTCTATTAATTACATTTTCCGAATTTTATCACCTTAAGTACATTAAATGAAGATTAACAGGTATGAAACTCTTCATTGTATTTTTCTCCCATTATTTTGTTACATAATTTAGGTTCTGTTGGATTCGTTTGCCCTTCGATCTAATTTTACCCCCGAGAGAGAGAGAGAGAGAGACAATACGACAGATAGCATGATGTGTCCGTTTGTAGGCAGCTATTGTGTATTGGACTTAATGAACATATGAATAGGAGGCGTCTATTTGTGATAGGCTGTTCAGTTTGTGAGTATTGTTTGTTTCAGTTCCATGGTGTATCGAATTCTGGTCCTTTGGAATGCTGTTCTAACTAAGCGATGCCTCTAATACTCGTGTAGCATGTAAAAGATTCATGGAACTGTATTAGTACAAACATTTGGAATAATCACAAACCTCTCGTTGCTGAGGTTGATGGCCCAGCCTTGCTCTTCAAGAGACGTGCCTTCATATTTAACAACTGACGTCACATGTTTTGAAACGCCTTTCCGGTGACTAACTAAACTGACTGACTTAAGCAGTCTGTAGTTGCTCAGAAATCGGAAATCCGTCATCTTCACGCCTGCAGTAAGACTGTCTTGAGCAAGATAAAACCAGTTGGTGTAAATACCCATGTTTTTTTTCTAAGATTGACTCCTCTTGTTAACTTTGTAGACTTCTTTAAGTGCTTTTTTTCACATGAGATGTACATACCCGACCGATCTTGGAGGCACACATTAGCATGGCATTAGAATAGTCTTCAACTCGGAAATTACTCAGCGGATTTCTGGACGTGGTATTAGGCGTTGGGGAGGGGGAGGGGGTTTAAACGTTATCAGACGAAGTTAATTTTGTACACACTTAAAATTTTAATGCCATATTTACATGTCCTCAATAGAGTTCTAATATAAAATATATCAAAAATTGATCATGAAACAAAAATTAATAGGTGACGTGAAGTTGATCTCATTAAGATATATAAACTTGTATTTGTTATATTTGTAATGTAATGAATACTTAATGACGTAAAGGGAAAAATAAAGGTGTGTTATATGAAAAACAACTCGTGCGGGTTGCTTTTCAAAATATTTTTTATTCGCATATCAAGCCTCTTGACCGACGGTGGTCTAGCGGTCAGAACGCTGGCCTTGTAATCCTGGGGTCTCGGGTTCGATTCCCGGCGGTGCCCGAATTTATAACTTGTGTTGGGCAAGGCCGTGGTCTAGGCAACACGGAGTTTTCCTCCGGGCTCTTCCCCGGTTTCTCCGTGGCATCCCAACAATTACTCCATTCACACACAGAAGAAGGCAATGGCAAACCACTTTTGGATCATCTGCCAAGAACGTATATGAACAGGTCCCAGTCCGAGAAAAGGATGGAAGGATCCTGTTCATATGGACCTGTCGTCAGACAGAACACTACAAATAAAAATATCAAGCCTAAATGAGACGTGTTGGTCTGTTAATGATTTGCAGATGCCGTTACGAGTTTCTCTGTGTTCCGCACATAATTTAGTTTGCGTGACAGGGAAGTTAGGTCTGTTTTAAAATGTCGGAGGAAGTACGGAATCCGGAAACTTGCATTCATTTGCCTTAATCACTTCGCAAGACGTCAGCCCTTTCAGTAAAACTGACGTTTTTTCAAGTGAATCAGGCAGGAAGGTGTGGGCAAGAATCGTGCTTGCTTTTTACACCTAGTTTGTTACGTAGTTGAATCAGTTGGTTGGCGAGTGAGTCTAAATGTGATTTCTCCTAACTGGTTGTGTGAATGCGTTATTTTATGAATTGTAACAAATTGAATTGAACGTATTACTGAGAGAAAAGAAGTGATGATTTACAACTACAGTTGTGGAAGTGTGGTGATAGGCATTAAGTAAATGTAAAGAGAACTAAAAAGCTAGATTTTAACATGTGGAGGGAAATAAAATAGACAGGGAACAAGAAACGAAAAATAAAAGGATGAGAAGAAGGAATGATGGATGTATAGAAGAACTAGGGGGAACACAGTAGACTCCCAGTTATCCGCGTCGGTTGGGAAATATATTTTTCCGGATAATCCGTAAAAATGGAAGAATAGCAGGCAAATCTAAGAACTAATAAATGTACAGACATACACTACTTACATTTTTCAAGATTTAATAATAACAGAAAAGCTATAAAGAATTTAATACAATACATACCAGCTATTAAAATATAATTCCAACGAATAGTAAGTAATAACGTTCTGTTATTTAAACTTCATGTTTTATTAATAATTGGTTTATGGTAATACATTAAATAATATGTCATTGTATTTATTCCTTTGTTTTTAAACGTTCTAACGTTTACAACAGATTTTCTAAATTAATTTTTAGTTTTCGGTTAAACCAGATAGACCTCGGTTAATCCCTCCCGGATAATCAGGAGTCTACTGCAGAGGGAAAGATCAGGGAAGAGAGAGAGAGAGACGGCAAACAAGGAAGAAACAGAATAGATAATGAAAAGTAGGGGAAATGAGCTAAAGGCGATTGGTGTTCAGCCTTTCTTTGTTTGAAGTGCAGAACGAATGTTCTGGCCCATCTTATGCCCTGTGCGTGGAATGAGGACATGATTGCTGCTTAAAGTAGATGTAAACAGTACCTGGTAAGTTACTGATAAACACTAGAGCTCCTTAAGTCAGATAATGAAGTGTGTGCGAGAGATAGGATACTAATTCCTCTTAGCGCCAGGCTTTAGGAGATGAAGAATGCACTGCTCAGCACAGGGTAGTATTACGCAGTGTCTTTTGGTCGAGTCCATCCAGAAGAAGACGGTTGGCGAATTTGTAGGCGCGTTTTTAAAAAAATAAATTCGAGAACTGCCTCCGAGGTCCGCGTGCATGTCGCTCTGTTCGCACGTAAGTGTTCGTACACACCCACGAGAATTGTCGGCAAACATTGTTTCGCGTCCCACTGATCAGCCAGATCAAAACATCGTCCTGTGGCTGGAATCTGCGCTGTGCGTATATCAATGTCCACTGAAAGACACAACGTAGACAGTGGTGGTCTAGGAGGCACTTTCTCAAGGAAGGGACGAGGTATGAAGGTAATCTTTTGGCAGATTTGCAAGCACAAGATGGAGTTGGCTTCAGAATTTTTTAAGTGTTGCTACGAATGATTGATTGCAAAATACGAAGTTTCGTAAACGACACGGTGCTTTCGTACCTCGTCGCCGGGTGGAGGCGTGTGGTCAGCTTTATCTCGGTCGCTGTGCTTCCATGAAAACATGCCGGAAACCATTGAAGAGATGGTTGAGTGGGCCCCAGAATCCAGTACGTTCTGGCGAATGCCGGGATAATTTAAAGTAGGTTACGGCTGTCGCCTTACATGTTCTTCCCTCATTCCTGATCACCTTCACATCTCATCTGACGCTACATTACTTCTGCACTTGAAATAACATCATTAAAACACGAGAACCCAGTGATGAATTACAGGCCTGTGGTCAGAATTTGTTATAATCCCCGGGGGAAACAAAATTGAGGTCCAAAAACTGTTCCGTGCTTTTCCAAGGTCTCGCCGGATAAGAATACTTTAAAGTAGGCGGCGACCTTTTCCTTTCCTGACCTTCTAAATTGAAATTATTATCATAATTGTCGATGTTATGCACCTGCAACATGCAGTTGAAAATCGTCGTCAAATGCACCGCTAATTGACTATATTTTTAACAGACATAACTGTAATGTAAAGAACTGTAGTGTATTAGAACTGGAGTAAATAATTCCATAACGAAATTAAGGTCTAGTCATTCTTGATTTGCAGATGCATTACTCGCAGATCTCCAGAACACGATATCCCCAACCAATGGGTTGACGTCACCCGGTAGTGGGTCCGGTTCTGGATATGGATCGCTGAATGGCACCCGGGGACGAGATCCTGTAGGATATGGAGGAGATTATGGCACAACAAGGAGCGTCACCTCGGAGCGGTATGAGACGCGGCACTCCCAGGGTCCGGTGTCGGTGAGTAGCCCTATACATCAATTAATATTGACAGATGGTGTAGTTACACAACTGTGGTGTTTTAGTAAACGTCGGGGATAAAACAGCCCGGAATGGAAATGTGAACAGAACTAGCCCAAAAATTGGAAGTGGTAATCGAGTCTCAAAGTATGTCAGACTTGCTGTAAAAAAGTGGCCAGGTCTCAATTTGTAGACGAATATTAGTGTGTAACTTGTAAATAGATGGCAAGTTACAAGTTGTAACAGGACAGAAATTATATTGGACTAGTTTCAGATTGTCTGTTTTTGCATAGAAATTGTAAATAGTGGTGGGATCTTAAATTGTGGTCGGAAATTGTAAATAGTAGCACGAGCTACTAGCTACTACTAGGGTATTTTTGGTGTGCTCACGAATCCCCGGATATTCGGGAGTCTGCTGTTGCTCTGAAAGGAAGGAACTGTTTCGTGGAGTTGGTTATTCTTTGGGAGTCCTAAATGTAACACGCAAGTGGTGAGTGCGTTTCGTTCATGTTTAGTAGGTTGGCCCACTTTCCTGCGCTTATCTTAACCTGTGTTTATAGTCCGCACTGACAACATCGTGGTGCTAATTCTGGACGGCTGCAATCCTATCATATTACCATCATTTTCGGCTGTTCGCGTAGGTATTTAAGCAGATTGTCCGGTTCACAACATATCCTGTACACGGAGCACACAGCCATTGTGCTGAGTATCTTCGTAGTTGTGTGTTTCGTTATCCTAAAGAAGTCGAAATAGAGTTGAGGTTCTCACGGCTGAACCGTGGTCTTTTGGGTTGACTTCGTGTTGCCTTGTAGTGGCACTAGCTTTACATAAGAACGTATCACCTCTGTCTTTACTCTGAACCAGAAGACCACAAAACCCTACACAAAATTACACCGAGTTTTTAAAATATACATTCTTTGCTGTTTTGCATTTTTCGTTGTTGGTGTGTTATACACTAACATATTCCTGACATAACTAATCAACAGTGTAGATTATAGATGTTTTTTCTTTATGGAATATTGCTAAATATATGCCTTGTTTAAACGCTTTTAAAATATGATACATTGTAGTGTACGTCACTAAATTGTTGTAAAGCCAAGAAAGAATGGACTTGTGCCTTGTCACTGAAATAAGTCTCCTTGGCATTATAAATATCAGGGGCAGAGAGTTTACCGTTTTATAACTAATTATTCATAGCCGGTTATAGAAATTTCAAAAGTTCTGTTTGAGCGTAATGTAAATTTAAAGGTATGGTGGCCGATACGAACCGATGTAACGTTCGTGTCACATGAGAAAATGAGAGATGCAGATAGAAAAGACTGATATTAAAAGACCGTGTGTACTCTCTGGAGTACGCTTATTTCCAGTGTTGCTCGCCATGTATCTGCTAAGTGCCGTAATTTATTGGTACACGATAGTTTATGATTTATATGGATGAAAAGCTCACAGCAGAATCTGAGCAATGTATAAGCGAGGTATCTCGTTCGTAGCATGGAAATGGTCGCTTTTATTGGCCCATGTTTTATTGTAATATTATAGTCATGCCGCTGTTAAGATAGCTCTATCGACTGAGCTTTAGAAGCCAGCCTTCGGTTCCGAGAAGCTGCACTACAGCCTGATCCATTTATTTACCCTGCAGAACAGGCCTGCCCAACCTTTTTTGTTGTGCGGGCAACTTCGGCAAAATTTGGTCTGTTTGCTGGCAACATGAAGATCAATATATACACTGTGGAATGTATACGTATAATTATGTATGTAACTGAAATGTAATCCTGGGGTCCCGGGTTCGATTCCCGGCGGTGCCCGAATTTATAACTTGTGTTGGGCAAGGCCGTGGTCTAGGCAACACGGAGTTTTCCTCCGTGGCATCCCAACAATTACTCCATTCACACACAGAAGAAGGCAATGGCAAACCACTTCTGGATCATCTGCCAAGAACGTATATGAACAGGTCCCAGTCCGAGAAAAGGATGGAAGAATCCTGTTCATATGGACCTGTCGTCAGACAGAATACTAAATAATAATAAATAACTGGAAAACATCCCCGTAACAATGCACGTCGGCAATCGTCGACAAAGTTATTTTTATCCCGCTAACAATAAGGATTTATGATAGGGTCACTTGGGAATATGGAACTGGTGGTAAGTTTTCTGTCATAGTTTGTTAAGAAATAGGTGGAATTGCTTGGGAATTCTGTCGCGCCGTTGCCAGGGAAAGGGTTAAAAACGCTTTCTTGTTTCAATTGTCTTCGCGAGCAACATGTTGCCCGCGAGCTGCAGGTTGGGTGGGCCCTTTGTAGAACCAGATTTGGTCGGTGTCCAAAATTCAAGACTAGTTCTCGTTCATGCGCATGGCGCACAGACATCTAGGTTTAGAAACAGTAACTTCAGTTCCTGACGTTCTAATTTAAGCAATGTCTGGAAGATGGCTCTCGAAGGAGTTTATAAGCTTTCGTAGGCCGGAATTACATGCCGCATGCAATACGTGATTTTAAGAACGTGGAAGGAATTGACTAGGTTAATGGTCCTGGGTCTTTCTAGGAGAGTAGTAAAGAAACACGCCTCTTTTATGCAACCGTATTTATTATCGCCTACTGTTGCTTCGTATCCTGAACCTGTTTAGTCCAATCCACTTCTTCATGTACTATTTCTTTAAGATTCAATTTAATATTATTATATAGTATTTTCACCTACGCATAGGTTTCTCAAGATTCTTTGAAGTTTTCCAACTGAAGTTTCTTTTACATATTTATCTCCTGCGTGCATCGTTTATCGCATTAAATAAATCAGATAATTATTCGAGATTGGCTTAGCTCGTTGATGAACGCAACACGTTTTAATTTTGAGATTTTGTAACAGTTTTTTGACAAGCATGTGTTGAGAACTAAAGCGATTGCTACTTGTGTGGATGTTTTATTTCCACGCCTGTCTGTTCGTCTATTCGATTGCACGCATCATACAGCACGTTAGTCTGAGTGACAGAGCTGGCAGAATTGGAACTTTTTCCAACCTTTAACTCGTCATGGTAACATCTCAGTAGAATCCTTAGGAAAATGCTTACATCGAGATGATGGGAAAGTATAGTTTCCATTTTAAATTCCACAAATCTTCCCCAGTTAAGAATTTCATTCGCTTTGAGGAATGAGACACGCAAGTCTTGCTTTTAAATTCTAATAATTTACTGTTATTTTAATTATTTTGGCTAGAGTGTTCATTATTAAATAGCCTATATTTTACTTAGATATTTAGTGTTGGTTTATTTATTACTCTTGGAGTTTACTTTGCTTCATACAATTGCATTCATTTGGGAGAGGTGTCTTCGAGTATTGGGACGTATGTAGCCCTGCAAGATAACTTTAGAATCATGTCAAAAGTCTATGTTATTGATATTTAAAAACTCGGTTCATACCACTGCCATTACGTCTTTACTAATGTTAGTTGTTTTCTACATCCAAGAAAACGCTTGTCTGCATGCTTGAAGTAAGATTCTGTCCCTCCAGTTTACTTTTGTGTACAGTTACATTCACTGTAGGTTCTCACAGTGGCGAGTAAGAAGATTGTTTAACTTCATGTGTGTGAGGTACACATGTTCCACCGAGTATTTTGAGATAAAGATGTGCAGGCACAACAAACGATCCTTGTTCTTGGAGTTGCTGGACGGTGGCCCATCTGCGCGGAAGTTGTGTGGACTAATGTTTTTTATGTAAATGACGTAACATGGCCGAACCAGTTACGTGACAATTGGCACCGTTCGGCTGAACTCCTCGCGTCGGAAATGGCGTCTGTCCAGTATGAAATGAAACAGGCGTATGATGGTTCAAGTCAAGTTGTCAAGCCGCTAATTAACACTTGTCATTAATGAAGACAGCATGGTGGAACTGACTGTCAATTGCTTCTGTCAGGATGCAAGTTTTGCTTTTGTTTATCTTGTGCTAGGACTGTTTGCCTGGTTGGGGTAGCATTGCTGTCTCTGGGTAGTGGGACGATGCTCGGACTTGTTCATACTGTAATTACACGAATAAAAAACTAACAAATAACATGTAAGGGAATTTTAGTACTATATTAAACAGTTTTGTATGCCCTTTGACTTTATACAACAGAATGTTTTGAATTCTTTAACCCTGCTTGTACATGTACACGCCTGTCTCTGATAATCAAGTCTACACGTTTTATGTTTCATATAATTCCAAGTGTAAACAGCGGTAATTTCCTTAAAGAGCGTTAACAAGCATCTTGGTAATGGTAAAGCGTTGTTTTTGGTGGCTTGTGAGACCCGAGCGAATTTGGCGAGAAAGGCGAGTTTGTCTAGCTGTGTTAAGGTTAGGTTAGGCTTGGTTAGGTTACGCAAGGTACTTTACGTCAGGGCAATTAAGTTTTGGTTGCTTTGTTTTGCGTAGGGTTGGTTTAGATTAAGTCAGATTGGATTTAGTTGGGCTAGGGTTTGGTTAGGTTAGATATGTCAACCATTATCCACGTTTTGGCGCTTGGCGTCGTGATAGTTTTCTTCTCTATACTCGGCGTCGGTTTGCTAGTGTTGTATGCTTCCCGAGGCTCATTTCTGCTGTATTCCCAGTTTTGACTATGCGTCATGACGTTTGGCGTCGGTTTGCCAGAGTCTTGTGCCATCACTGAGTTTATGCATGCTGTGTATATTTACGAAGAAATTGTCCCTAAACCCAAAATCTTTACCGACACTCGAACCAAGGACAGTTTTTTGGTGTTTGTGATCTTGGTTCCTGCAATCTTCTCCGAAACGAACAAATCTGCCTTGGCGCCGTTCCTCATGTTTGCTTAGTTTTGGACGTGCGTAGACCTTCCTCGTCAGGACTCGAACCCAAGGAAGTTTTTGGAGTTGTGGCCCAAATTTGGTGCTAATCGGTATTTTCTCGAAGTATAAGCGAACAAAAACAAACCCACAGTTTCAACTTTGTGATGTATCATACGTAAGGTTATTTCGGCGACATTCGACTTTAAAGAGATAAAGAACATACTAAATGATGCACGACATCACTCTTAATGTTGTGTAATATTTACAGATTTCAGATTATTTGTCGAGCGTGCTACAGATTCTGTTAAAAAGTTTTGGCGTTTTTATTTTAATATTGATTTGTATAGAATTGTTTATACGTTATAGCAGGCCAGTGGATACTGATGGCGAGCAATTTCATAGAGTCGTGTCCAATTTTGCTTGTTGAGTAGGTGAAAATAACAGCGCAAAGACGCTGGTGTTGGTCCACAGACCGAAACGCGTTTGTGCAAGAGTAGTTTGTTATATACAACAATATGTCATAATATCCCAGATGCCGAGTAGTGATTGTTTTATGTTCTCTGAGAGAGTGTACAATGAACACACAATCGGGAGGTGGTCGCGGACCATTCGTTTCATATCTGAGTTCAATTAAATTTGGAATTTGTGTTTTCTAAGTCAAAAGTTATAAAACGAAATTTGTCATGGTTCATGTTTGTCAGACGCATCACCCATCTAGCTATCTTTAGAACTTAATGTCTTCAAAAACGGCTAATCATGCGAGAAGAAAGTGATACATGGCTCGTCATTCTGGTCTATACTTGTAATTTTAAAAAAAAAAATTACGTTGTGGATATTAAGGGAACTTAATTTCTGGGTGTGTGATGTTATAGTGATATTGCCTAGTCACAGTAGCTTCGTGTGTCTAATAAATTAACAAATTGCAGTACATCTTATGCTTGTAATTCATTCCAAGCCTCTTCACGATATAATCAAGACCAAGGTCAGCTGATTACCGCGCTGAATGCTTGGTTGGCAATGTGATGAGATCTGCAGGCCTATATAGCATTTCTCAGGTTGCCGCGAAACACATCCCCAACCACTATGTCGGCATAGCGTCGCACCCACAGATGGCTTCTATTCTCGGCAAAGCCCCACTCCACATCGTTGCTGTGTGTGTGTTCTGTGGGCAGAATGCCAGAAGGGTCTTGCAGCTTCCCCAGTATCGGCACCTTATAACCCTCCTAACCTCCCAAACTGGTCTCGCCAAATATTTATAAGGTTCACTTAAACAACTCACTCGTTAAATTGATGTGAAGTCAAGTACTAGAATGTGACTGCTTTCATTTGTTCCTTTGTGCAGCTTTGCATTCCAAGTAATTAGTTCTGTGAGGTCGCCCAAAGATTTTGTATTTCATTGAGGTGTTTGGAATGTAATGAGTTTTCTTAATTGGATGACCGAATGGACTCTCCTAAGAGATTGAGTTAGCTGAAATTAAATTCCTGAAATCAGTGACTTGATTTGCCCACCTACAGTTTAAGACAAATACAGAGAGACGGAACCATTTAGAAAACCAAGCTAGAAATTGTTATGAACGCGTTTTAAGAATGGACGAAATTAGACTCTTCAAAGATACGTTGAAATTACAAACCAGAAAGATCTGATGGACAAGATTTATTTGAGAGCGAAGAGGCCAGAATGCCTAATCCTTGAATAAGAATAAGAATATCGTGCACAGTACTTCAGATCATCATTGTGAAACCAAGAAAGTTATTTCATAGTACACGTTCTTTTTTAAAAATTTACAGTTTTGTAGATGGCCAAGGAATCCAATCCCTGCCATGTCCAACTCGAATTGCTCATTTAATTAATCTTCTATATTTAGGTCATGATGGAATCATTTTATTCTAACTATTGCTAGAGCCTCTATAGCACCCGTTAGTGGTAATTGTCTTTGATTAACTGTTTGGTAGATTCTTCAAGCCCAAGACCCTTTGTGACCTTTCGTATAAATTAGCTTTCACAGTAAGGCCTCACATTGTCATCATGCTTTTCATTTCTGAATATTTTACTTACGTATCAACTACAGATATGTAAAGGACTGTATATTGTTTCTTGATTAATTTCATGATGCTTTATCAACTATAGGATAAATACAGGCAATGAGAAAAACTGGATTCGTGATTGAATTGAATTTAGAAAGTGTTTTAATATTTGTTCATTTTCCAAAACACTAAATATCCATATCAAGATGGAAAACATAGCAATTTTACGAATTCTCTAGCATCAGGTGTTTAAAAACAGAATTCGCGAGAAAATAATCTTTAATAAGATGAGCAAAGTAAGAAGGGGCTTCAGGATGTTAAATAACGAGGGGTTCGTGGTAAAACAGCAAGGGAGTTTTATGGACTTGACAGGTAGTTCGGAAAAAATGGAGACGAGAAGGTCACACAGAGAAGATTGAGGAGATGGAAATGTAATATGTTCCAAGGCTTTCTTTCCTCTTTAGCTTAAGTTAAATTCCAAAAACATACCATAAATTATTCCACGAATGCTTTCCTCCAAACTCGTCATCCATAATCATTATGTTACTTCTCGTGTCTCGCTGTATAACCTTTGTTGTTGGAACATCGTTAAATATACGAATAGATATACATTTATGTGTTCCAAAACGCAAGTAGTGTTGCTGTATTAGTTCAGATCTACCTTCAGTATGTAATAAATCTTATGATTTTCTCTTGTTGAAAAGCCGTTGGTTTATCAACATATTCTGCTTGATCTACGATGCATAATTTAATGCAGTCTATTGCTGCATGCTAGAGTAAGCATGTCCTACAACTTGTGACACTCTGCCCACGCATGATTGTTTATATCCATTCGCCCTTACGTATTTCTTCGTTGTTCTTTTCTTTCACCAAAAATCCCTTCTGAGTGGTTAGCGCCTCCATTTTCATATTCTGGAGGGCCCGAGTTTAAATCTCTGCCCGGTGATTGGCCTTCTTGATTGATCCTGACTTGAGTGTTTTGTGAATTTCCTCAGTTCCTCCAGGCAGATGTTGGGATATTATTCCTACCTTAAATTAGGCCATGCTCACTTCCTTTTCTATCCTTTCAAATTCAGAATTCATCAGTCATCTTATCTTTCAGCACTGTATATTCTCAGCTACTACAGAGAGTCATTGAATAAAGCACACATAAAACAAATAAATATATTTTCTTTCTTTTCTTTCATTCTTATTTTCTTTATTTGCCATCATGATCAAACTGGCTCTGGGATCTACCCAGTGTCCCACTCCGTAGGCACAATCTCTAGAAATAGGGAAGGTGAATGGTGCATGGGGCTGATCATGTACCTCCATATCTAGAATCAAGATTAAGAATGCAGGAGATTTGCCTCCATTTCTCCTACACAGCTTAGTGCTTTGGCACTGTGACAACTTTTGTTTTGCTGAGGGAAATAGGTTTTGAGAGTAGGAGGTGGGTGGAACTTGCGCAAGATTGCGTCCAGTGGTGGGCTCTCATAAGCACTGTTAAACCTTGGAGTTCTAGTACTAGACAAGTCTGCCATGGTAAACAGATGGTAGTGGTTCACATTTGAAGAGAAACATGAAACAGCTGCACATGCAGATATGATGGTCAGAAACAGACCTATTAATATGAAACAAAGGATTGCTTTTGCATATTGAAGCCCATGGCAAGCCATGCACAGGATGTTGTTACTTTGTCAGTCCATACATTTGTTAGTGTATTACTTGAAGATTGCATGTCAATCTCATTTGTCATTAAGCAGTTTGGGCTGTGACAGCTTGTAACCTGGCCGAGGTTCAAAGAGGTAGGGTGTGGACTGATTTCACCTGGCTCAGGATAGGGTCCAGTTGCGGAATCTTGTAAGCATGGTAATGGACCTCCAGGTTCCATGGAAGAATTTCCTGACCAGCTGAATGACAGCTTCTCAGGAAGGGGTCTGTTTCATAAGTGATCTTAAAAAAAGTCTAGCTGTTCAAAGATTTATCAAACATTCAAGATGATCCTACAGTGAATAGTTCTAGTGGTTATTCATTTATAACTGGTGCAAATTCAATCACGCAAATTTTACAACACTCTGGGTTGTATAACACTGCATAGTCATAATTCTTTGTCCTCGTATGTCATTGAATATTCATCACATTGAGATATGTTTAAAATAAGAATTGTAGTTTCTAATTTTGTACTTCTTACTTGGTATTGATGTTATCATGGATTACCATGTCTTTGAGAAAGCAATACATAAAGTTTGTTTTGAAATTTATGTAAAGAAGTGGTTATCTTGTACCTCCAAGTGTCAAAATTAAATTTACCTGATAATACTAAATGTTGTAATTGCCCTGAGGAATCAAGAAAAGTCATTAAAAGTTTGCTAAGATATACAGTTTTAAGCCTGGTACTCCAAGTAACAATTTATACTATTTTATGGCATGATTAAGAATAGATGCGATGTTTTAAAATACCAGCATAAGTGGGCGTTATAATGATGGTTACATGCCAAGATTCAAATAGCATGTACAGGTGTTACATAATGATTAAAACTTTAGTGTTGACCAGTATGTTTCAGTCATCAAATAATCAGAAGAAAGTGCCAGACAATAAACATTTGTAATGAGCCGTTAAATTTTTAATTGGGTAATGTAATAGCACCCTGAAGGGGTGAGAGACGCATACTTTTGGCATTCTCTACACTGAAATACACTTTTATAAAATTTACCAGAATGGCTTATCATAAAAAGTATCTATGATATGAAATGTGCAACCCATGAAGGTCTGTAACTTTTATTTTAAGACCAAATTGTGTGATTTTTATGTTGCACAAAATACACTAGCAACAGTTTGGATGGTCCAGGATTGCTTCTAGCAGCAAAATCCCGTAGTCTTCATCCCTTTAAATGTTTCCTTATGCATACCAAGGGTATTTATAATTATAAATTGATGATGTATATATCAGGGAAGTTTCTCCTGCATTTCTCTTTTTCCTTCCAGGTACCACATTTGACGCTTATTCTTACCCATCTACACCTTTATACATAACACATTGTTTCTTAGGCTGTACCATAGTACTGGCAGATAGTCACCAGTTTCTCATCACAGAGACCTGGGTTTGCTCCTAGGTCAGTCTGTGCAAGATTGGCAATGGACAAAGTGGCACTGCGACAGATTTTTTTCTGAGTCCTTTTTTTCCCCTTGTCAGTATCATTCAACTATTGCTGCACATTTACTTATGTCATCTGGGGGGTGGACAGGGAACCCATCAGCAGTTGTGGTTTCAGAGATGTAGTCATTGTGGCAATACATTTCTTTCCTTTTGAAAGGAAAGAAAGCTGATGTAACTGTTCATCTAAAATTGAAATAACTACAAACATGCATTTCTTCAGAGATAAACATATCAGTTTACCCATATTATTATTTTTGCATGCATGCATATTCCAAAGTTGTTCTAAAACTAGAATTTGGGTACCATTCTAAATTAAAATGAAAGTCTCAGTTTGTAGTATTTACTTCACATATCAAATTTTGTTTAAGAAAAAATTATAATATAATTGTTTATTTGTTAGTTGGCTTGTTTATATTAATCACATTAAAATATACTGGTAAAATACCCCTCCTCTCCTTTCTGACATACCACCCAAAACATTTTGTATACTCTACACAGGTTCTTCAACCACAGTTTGAGAACCATCCTGAACTGAAATTCTCCCAACTACTTGGAGTGTTCACTACCCACACAATCATATTAGTAAAAACTCAGTTTCTTTTGTTACCTTGTTTGTATGCTGTTATTTCTTACCTTAAATCAAGATTAATGAAGTATGCTGTTTTGTTGCTGTGTAGCCATTTCCATTTGGCACAGTTTTGCTGTTCTACATAATCCATATTATCCCAGTGGTGAAAGACACCACCACATCTAGTTCTCGTAACTTGAAAATAGAAGGAGATAGACACACACAAATACACAAGCAGTTCCAAGAACTGATTCTATTTTTATTTTGCCTAAAAATGTTTGATACACTCTTTCATCACTTGGGATCTACCCAAAGATTTGCAAGGTAGATTCCAGTTAATCCAAAAGGGTCTTGGCTCACTGATTATGTTACATTAGAACAAATTTCATAATATGATTATTATGAGTCTGAGTATTACCTATTTAAAATATTAGCTTACTTGCAGAATCACACTATACATTATAGTGTAGCAATTATTGCTTGTGCTTTATGTTTTTGAAGTCCAGGATCAAATCCCAGCTTTGAAACTGGTTGTCCTGTATTTGTGATTTGTGTAATGCCTACTGGTGAATGCTTTCATAGTACTAAAGTAGGCCATGGCTACAACCACATTATTTACAGTGGATTATTTCACAATCATACTGTCCTTTGGCATATGTATGCTCTGCAGGTATTAGAATCATTCAGCAAAACTCAGTGGTGTAAGTTCATTATTGAAAGTCAGTAGGTACTTAGTTGGCCAAAAAAATAACCTGCTTTTATGAAATAAAAATATTCATCACCATGTTCACAAAAGTCCACCATTTGACCCTCTCCTAAGCCAGTTTCATCCAGCCCCCCACTTCTCTGAGATCCATTTTTAATATCATGTCATCTACATAAAAATGACTGCGGTGGTTTTGGTGTTTTTAAGCATCTGTAACAAGTGTATCATGGGACTGTAGCTACTGTGTGTTCACATTTAAAGCTGTCATGTTAATGTTTTTCTTTCATTGATGTACCAGCCCGTTCCTCTCTGATGTTCAATTGAAGGTCACACAGACTGTGGACTAACTTGGATGCTCCAAGTAATTTTACTGACACAAATTGTCTCTGTCTGGTGTTGGAGCAGAGTGCAAAAGGCTTCTTGTCTCTCAAGGCAAATTTTGGGATAATAGCTTAAAAATAAGCCATGACCACTTCCTTCCACATCATTTTAAAATCATTCATAATAATCCTCTGATTTTGCACTCGCTGCCAACGACGAGGAAGATGGCGAATACCATCAGCTTCACCATCTCCAAATCTTGCCGTCTTCCTCATTGTTGGCAGCGAGTACTTGATACACTCGGAGACTACTTTGACAGTTGCTAGTCTTAATGTAAGAATTCTGATTTAACTCACATTGAATTTTTTTAATCACAATTGAATTTTTCGAGGATTAAAGAATGAAATAAACAGTCATTCCGTAATGTGCCTTTTTTCTTGCCTACTATACCTATACCCATTCACACCTACCTGATCTGACTACGCCAGTCGGAGGAGTATATCGTGCCCTTTCATATGTATATTTTGAACTTTCTTCAATATAACGTGTTTGCCCCCAAAAAATTAGTTGCCATTACTTTTGAAGTAACCCTCGTATGTGTTGTTGCAGGGAAATATGAAAAGGCACAGGGTTTGCATTTCTTAATGAGTAAGTGTGTGATTAATTAGTGTAGCTTACTGTCACATTTAATCTATTTGTTTGTTCAGAAATGGCTGCAATATTAAATAATTATAGTTTTGTTATTCTTTTCAGCCCACTTACCAAAATCAGAGAGTGATCCAGGAAACAGTTACAACTACAAAGACAGCATATCCACAGAGTCCACCAGGAAAGATGGCCTCCTTAAATAATAATCTATCTGAACTAGATACATTATTGCAGGACCTGAGTAATGCTCATTACGCTGGCTATGTAGAGAGGAGAGGTAAGGACACCATACATTGGTAGCGTTATGCTATTTAAATCAGTGTTTATCAGTTCGTGTGAGTCTAAATGTGCTGGTGACATTTTCATTACATATTTAATAGTAGGATACAAATTATAGCATTACTGATTTATTTTTTGTTGTGTTCTGTTTGATGTTTGGAAATATTGGTCACTTGGCAATGCACTGGGAACACCTTTCAAAAGAAAATTATCAAAATTTAATAATATATTTTTTCAAAACATATATGAGTCTGCTCATATTCTTTTATGTTATTTACCCTTGGAATATAACAAATAAAATGTTCCATAATATGCCAAAAGTACACATATAAAACAGCCACACAAGAGCCAAAACTTTTGAATAAATACTTTTTAGCTTTTTCAGTACTTTCTGACATCCTTTTTTTCCCACTTCATTTTAACCATTCTTTTGTTTCGTCTGTTCATTGCCTCTTGCAGTGTACAGTTACACACGCATCAGACATGCAAGCATACACAAAAAACTGATTCTATTTTATCTGTTTATCACAAAACAAATAAACATATACAAGTGTGTCTATAAATGGTCTTTACAACTTTACTCGTGAATAAAAACTTTATGAATATACATAGACACACTTATCGGATTTGAGGTTTTCACGGCTGTGAGTCTGAAGATGGTTGTCTTCCGGGTTGTTGCACCGTGTAATCAAGGTGATGATGGAGGCTGCAAGGACCTCAGGAACATCGGTAAACTATTACTAGACTACACGGCGCAACAGCCCAGAAGACAGCCATCAACATAGACACACTGTTTGAGCGTCATCTGCGAGAGAAACACGTTCTCGGTAGATGGTAGTACCCGTTGTTTTCCAATGCACTACAGCGGTCTCTGTGAATCATGTCAGTCTCCATGCACCCACAGGAAAAGGCACAATGCGGTGAGTGGTTTAATGAAACGAAATCGGATACACAGGTCCAAGGACGTTTCAAAACAACGTATCACAAGACGCCACCATCAAGACCATCGATACGTACCTGGTACAGACAGTTTAAGGAAACGGAAAGTGTTTTGCACAGAGAAATTTGCAAGGCTTCCACTTGTGTCTGATGGAAATGTCGGAAGGGCACGCAGGAACTTTGTCCGCAGTCCACGTAAGTCGGCACGAGCTGCAAATGCCGCATTCGATAGTTCAGCGGGTGTTACGGAGACGATTGTGCCTGTATGCTTACAGATTGCAAGTGGTGCAGGCAATTACGCCTGTTGTTAGGGTAGCACGTAAGGAATTTGAATTGACCGTGTTTGAGAAACTTGGACGAAGACAAGGAATTCTCGAGGAAGATCATGTTTTCTGACGAGGCTAAGTTCCACGATTCAGGTAAGGTAAACAAACAACGTACGCATCTTGGGATCAGGATCAGAACACCCTCATGCTGCAGTTGAACACATGGAGACAAGCCTGTTTCACGATCATTTGATCGGACTATTTTTCTTTGCTGAAGCGACTGTGACATCCAGCAATTGTTCATCTATCTGTAGTTGCAAGAACTGAAGCCTGGCGTGTTTTTCCAGGAAAACTGCGCACAACCACACGAGCTTGATTGTGCGTGCATCTCCTATTCAGTATAAACTAAATCGATGGAATGGTCATGCTTTTCCCATCTCTTGGCTGGCCAGATCACGGATATCACACCCGGTTTAAATACTCGGAAGGCCGACATCAGTGATTTAAAGGACAGAATTGCAGATAACATAGCAACAGTTGACGTTCACGTGCTGCAGCGTACATCGGTGGAGCTTTGAATATAGTTTGGATTTTGTACCTGATATTGACAAATGATGCCCATGTTGAATGCATGGAATATTCAAAACAAACTTTGAGAGTTTGTCTCGCAGATGACACTCAAACAGCGTGGCTTTGTTTTTCATCAAGTATTGACGAATAAATTTGTATTGATAATTTTTTATATGCTCTGTATATAAATTTTTGAAATAACAGCTCTTGCTTGTGTTTTGTAAGTTATGGTATCTTGTGCTTCGGGTGGGGGGGGGGGGTGAGACAAGTTATAAATATTTGAAAATAAACGTCTAAGTTGAATATCGAGATCTGAAGGGTATAAAGGAAAAATTGTAATATTTTAAAATATCCCATAACATTTATCAGGGGATAGTATCATGTTTAAATATAACACAAGTGGTCTTATCTTTGGAAATATTAAAAGAAGAGATTTTAATACACGAGAAGAAGTTGCGTGAAAATGAACTGTATGATTTAACTCTTGTCCTAATATTGTTTTAGTAAAATCAAGATTTATGCTGGAATTGTAGCTCAGATGGGTGTGGCAATAAATAACTATAGTTTAGTGGTGTATAAATATTCAGAACTGATGGCTTGAAACTAAAGAATGGAGTTGAGAGGATAATATGGAAATCAACGTAAGGAAATAGATTTTGGTAATATCAGTCAGATTGATTTGGCTTGGGATCAAGTCATTGGCAATCATTTGGGTTTATGGCATTTGGTCTTCTGCTATATTACCATGAGCTTCAAAATTATCAAGAGGTATGGAGTACCTTACATATTTTTTTATTTTTCACCTAGATGTTAGCCTTGTAAATGGCTCCCCTACTGCAGCAATGGTCACAAAGTCAAGTCATGAATCTAGGGTACGGCCTTCTGTGGACAGTTTGCTGGATGAGCTTAATACAGCTGTTCCCAATGGGTAAGTAGCCCTCACAGTTTTTATGTATTTTAATATACAGATTGGTACATGCACAAAATTCTCAGTAGTTTGACAGAAAAATGTAGGTATAGTTTTATAGTCACCACCTTGAATTAAATACTGTGACATATAATTTGAAGATTAAAAAATGTCTGTATGTATTTAAGCGATTTGTTATCCCTGTGTAGTTTGCTTTATACAAACAAACTTATGTCATTTAAGGATCAGTGAAACAATAATTGTCATATATTTTAAATGGCTGAATGAGATAAGATATGCATACAGAAATAAGCTATGGTGATAAACTTCCAAGTGGCTGCTTGGAAGACCAAGAAAGAGAGTAGAGTAGAGTAGAGTTTATTTACATTCCATAGATCCTTCTTAGGACTCAACCAAAGGATGTAGAACATGTCATTTCATACAATACGTATACATACACTTCAGAACTTTCAACACAAGTACATGAACGTATTTCACATATCAATGTACATAAATTTCAGATTCTGCAATACAAGTATGAAAAATAATTTTACAAATTAATGTACATAAACCTCAGAATTTTAAATATGAATACAAAACTTGCTTTACATACACATAGATTATGGATATAAAGCTTAAACATTTTCAGCAGAGATGAAATCATCTACAGAATAGAAGGAGTGAGTAAAGAGGTAATCTTTCAATGCAGGCTTGAATACCTTTATATCATAATTTAGACTTTTAATTGTTGGTGGAAGATTATTAAACAACTTGATACCTGTAAAGTACACTCCTTTCTGATATTTAGTAAGGTTAGCATTTGGCACATAGAGATCATGTTTACGTCTTGTATTTAAATTATGTACATCTGTATTTCTTTTAAATTTATCCATGTTTTCCACCACAAATGATAGCAAGCAGAGTATAAATTCACTTGTAAGTGGAAGTATATTAATTTTACGAAATAATTTTCTACAAGATACCCTGCTTTTGACACCGGCCATTATTCTAATTATTTTCTTTTGCATGTAAAAAACTTTATTACTGTCTGTTGAATTTCCCCAAAAGATTAATCCATATGACAATACAGAGTGAAAGTAAGATGTGAGGGTAATATTATGATAGATCGTAGAGAAATTGATTGCGAGGATGTCGAGTGGATTTAACTGGCTCAGGTTCATATCATGTCATGTAGTGGATTCTGTTTCTAGTGTGTTAATGTGCTGGATACTTAAAGCTTTGTTTATGAAATCAGAGTTTATTCTTAAACTTTGAATTGGAGTGACTAGATAAATCATGAATGGGATGTCTTGATTTACTTTGTTTAAACCTTGTCTTTACTATACCTCCATTCAGTACTGTAAATTTTTAATATCCAGGTAAGACATAAGGAATTTACATTTTTGGTGTGCTGTTTTTATTTGAGGATGCAGATCTCTCATGTTTATGTTATATCCCCAAAGTAAGTGTGTCACAACTGCAGTTGTGGCCATTATTCATTCTAATTATTTGTGCAGGCATAAAAATAAAGTAGACATAACTTAGGTCAAACAAAGGTGATTCTAAAACAAGAATCATAGAGAATTTGAAAGAGGTGATAATTTTGGTTGGATGAAAGAGAACAACACTTTTTTAACCTGTGTTGGCAGTGGGTCAGAACTGTAAGAAAAATAGGTTTGACAAGAAACCAAGTCAACACAACACTTTTCATAGTAGTAAGATTGGTATCACTCTTGTTGATGTTTCTTGTTAGCTAAATTGTGCATTTGCATTCAGTGTCCATTCATTTGTTTCGTTTGGAATGAGACAGTGTAGAAAACTATCATAACGTTTTCTACTCACTGCACAATATCTAGGTACTTGAATCCCATACAGTATCAGTTTTCAGGTCTCTGCCACGTACATGCAGTGTGAGCTGGTGAAGTTAATAAATAACAAGGTGGAAGGTGTACTTCTGTGGGTCTTAATGTTACTTTATTGCAGGTACAAAAAAAATCTTTCATATTTTCCATATTGGACTGGATATATATGGCAGAAATAAGCACTTTATTTTCATAACCTAGCAAGTCTTTCCTGTATTGCAGCAGCTCACTGTTTTTAATACACCTTTTTCAAAGCACCATCCCTTTTCACAACAAATTCACAGTTTCTGTCATCCTACTGCACTATTGTAGCTTTTAAATCAGGACATTGGTGTCAGACTACTTGCTTCGATCATATATATTATCAGGTTCATACACATTTAATTTCGTGCTAGTCACTGCTGTATCAATGGAAATATAATGTGGTAATTGTAGTTTACAGTATTGCAATATATTTTAATTGATATTCTATTATTGACAAAACTAATTAGGAGTAAATTAATGCAGTCTCTCATGCATTTGTTTAAGGAAATGAAAAACATTTCAGAGCAGCATCTTACAACTTGTGTCCCATTTCTTGTAAATGTCATAAATTTTGTAGTGACATCAGTTTCTTCCATATTCCTATAAAATTCCCATTAAAAATTGCAGTTATAACTAATGTTTTGTTATAATTTGTATATAGTTGCAGACTGGTAATGTTGAAAATTTACTGAATATGCTCAGTTGTGTGAATATGTATTGATATTCTATTATGCTATACAAAATACCATGTGTAATTTCAAGTGAAGTGAACATGGTTGGTTGTATGAGCATAAATTATTACTTGTATAGCTCAGTTAGCGAAGTGTTCAAATTGCTCTGGGATGCATCCAGCCTAATATTCAGTGGGTATTTTGGATTCCTATTGCAGGTTTAAATCAGCCAGAGCATAAAACTGTCCAGTCACTTTTATGTAGTCAGTGTCAAGATTAAGAGAAACTGGGGCATGCCCTGTGTGCCTTCATGACATGCTGCTTCACATTTTACATTTTAGAGCATGTTTTGTTTCTTGTGTAGGAAATGGCACATTGCCAATGCATTGCATATCTCACTTCCTTGTTTATATAACTCTTAAAGACATTGAAGAGTTGAAGTTCATGAAGTGGTTTAGTGATGAAAATAAATGTGTTGCTCGGCTACTGTGTGTTTCTCTCTCTCAAATCCAACGTCTTGTCAGATATGTGATGACATGATATAGTGTCTTCTTGACATTCCATTCATACTTTCATGGGAGTATTTGCAGTATGTTCCTGTGTCTTTCTACACCGCAGTATTCCTGCCGATATAGTCCTTCTGACCATGCCTGGAGGTGTCTGCACTAAGCCGTATAGAAGTCATCATTCTTTGACCGCCTTAAAACAGTGTTGATAGGACTGCTGCCTCCTACCAGAATTTCACCATATCTGGCTACCCTCACTTAGTTTAGCCTGTAGGCCGATACAGTTGCCCAGGGTGTGGCACTTGGAGCCATGAGTGAGAGGTGGGTGTCCCCCAAGGACCAGTTGCTGCTGACCATCTCCCGTCCTTGACGCTTGATGCGACTGTCAGAGCAAAGGGCACTACCTCTATGTCACATCCCATACACATGTGTGTTTACAATTCTGTAATATCATACATTCTCTCAATAAAAACAGAACATTACCCATCTATAAATTTATATGTTGTGTTGCCTGTCGGTAATGAGAGTGACTGCAGATCGGAGTACTGAGTATAGGTATCTGCAGTGCTTTCGAAAATTCTGTTCTTAATTGTGCGATTCAAAATTACTATGGAAGCTACGAAGGGTCTTATTTGCTGGCTACTAATTGCAGTATCAGTCATGTAACTGTGACTTATATATCTACTTGGTGCCAAGGTGACAAATACTTTGTGGCAAGTACGCATTCTGGTAGTGCAGTACTGATTCTATTTTTCCTTATTATTTAACTTGTTATCCTTTTAAATTCTATTAGCACTTCTAAATACTAAGGTTTGTTGTGATTTGTTTATCTTTAACCATACATGCAGACAGGCAAGTGATTAGAAGAACAAACACATTATTCATTAATGGAGATAAATATGAAATTTTCTCAGCTTGTTAATTTAAAATAGATCTATTATATATGTGGACATAACAGTGAATGCAATGTGATGGATATATGTCGTAGCTTAAAAAAGTTTCAGGATGGGTGCCATTTCTCAAATGTGCAGGCATTGAGAAGCCCCTTCCTTACATGCAGTTGCCTAAAAATACTGTCCATTAGCAGATGTACCAGTATTCATACAGTTGCTTAAATTAGTTTTGAAAGCTGCCATTGTGACTTCTTGCAACATATCCAGTTCTTCAGCCACAGAAATAGGTCAAAATCTTATGGTGTGAGATTAGGAGATAGCAATGGGTGAAGTGAATGGCTGCTGCCCAAGTGGAAATCAATGATCCTTTGACTGTCCACATGCCAGGACACTTCAAGTAATTTTATTCTGTAGATGGTAAGCACCTCCTTGTGTCCTCTCTCTCTTCAGACAATAGTATCCTCAGGAATAAACTTGAAGTGCATGATGCCATGCCAGATGGAAGAGGTTTCCATCACCTTGCCTCTGAAGGAATTCTGCTGAATCATTATGGTTCTCAATGGTGATGGTAACATTTACATGTATGATTGTGCACTGATTGTCTCATCACTGATACTCATGTGGTCAATGCAAGTTTCTGTGTCAGCTTTCTTATCAGGATGTGTTGGCAGATGCATTACATCTTTAAATCCTTATGAAGAATGGAGTGCTGGCTACCAACAAAAATTATATATTTCTTTGTTATCATCTCTACTATCTGAAGGCTGTCAGAGTGCACAGTGTCTTTCACATCGTTGTTTTTCTATAATATTTCAAGCTGCCTGCAGCATAGGTCATCTGTCTAAAGTCCTGTTCATCCTCAGAAATATGATGCTACTCAAACATCATGAACTAGAACTGTGTTTGCCATAAATTCAGAGTGTCTGCAGGGTTTGTGTTGCCAGGTTTTTTTTCTGGAAAAATTTGATGTTAGCCCAATGTTCAAGATGATCCATTTTCCCAGTTAAAATCCCTCCTTGCCCTGTGGTGTTCAGTGAGACACAACTGCATTTCCTATTCCAATAGCAGTTGAACTATTCTACTAATTGTGCATAAGAGCTGACATGCATAAACAGGCTGTAGTATATCTTATACAGTTTTGTTCTATGTTTACACTTCTGCTGTGTCAACACTAGTGAACTTCCAAAGACCATCTAATTAAATACTGCTTCCTCTTTCTTACTAATTTAGCATGCAATTATTCTTGTACCACCATACACTGTAGTGCACAGTTCAGTTCATAATGTCATTGATAACCTGCATACAGTCCATCTAATCTTATTCTCATTATATACCTTATAAGCATGAGAGGTTTGATTTTCACTATCTAGATAGTTGCAGATCTGCTATGATCCGAAATTCATCATTTCCAGGACATACAAATTTTCAGGGTTAATCTCTTTAGGAACCTTTCAACTTTGAAGCTGTGTACTCCTCTGGTAGTAAACTCAGACGTTTATCACCTCTTTTACCTAAAGTCCACCACTGTTCAATAACACTAAGCCATTTTCATCCACTTCCCACCAATATATTTTCTGAAGATACTCCTGAGTTCCCAGGATTCCAATTGGTCACTTTCCATTAGGTTTCTGCATCAAAATTAGTTTTGGCTTTCTGATGTGCCATCTGTACTATATATACCTTGAATAAAATTAACAGTACTAACCTGTATATACCACAGAGGTTTCCATAATGTCATATCCTAAATTTTCTAGAAACTGTCTATATTAGGACTGTAGTTTCCTAAGCACTTTGCTTTCATACACTTATAATTTCTGTTCTTCCCTCAGAGAGAAAAATGGGATTCTTCGATTGATTCTTCATGATTCAGATGAAGAGTTCTGTGACTGTTTTTTGTGTAATTCCTGAGATTAAGTATTTATGGTACTTTTTCAATGTGAAATGATCAAAAGTTAATAAATAAATTGTCTCTTTTTCTTGATAGGGAAGTGGGCGACGGTCGTCATGTGACTCGAACAATCGCAGTCCATGAAACACAGGCAGAAATGGGTTATCCTGGTGCTTCTAATTCAGGTGCATCTTCAGCTACAAAGGAATTGGATGACTTGATGGCATCTCTCTCTGATTTCAAGGTAAATAAGGAGCCATACACATGCAAGATTTGTTCAACTAAGCAGGCTTAGCTCAGAATAACATGAACATTTTTTCTGCTGTCTGTGTCCTTTCCTTTTCAAATGACATGTGACAACACTAGGCAAATAACAAAGCTTAGCTTTGAGAGCTGCATTGCTGTTCAACTCATTTCTCACTTTTTCACTTTCTCTGAGGTACGGTATCAACCCACCTTTGATTGCTGTTCCTTCTTAATATTCCCCTGCAGGGACTATGAAGACTCCTCATATTATAGTAAAATGTAACTAGTATTATGTACCAAAATATGTTACTCTGCAAATAAATACAGCAGCTTTTAGAACAAAGGTTTATATGGCCACATCTTCCAAGAAAATAGTGTTATGTTACTACACATTCACATTTCTGTCACTGATTTTGTAATTTGGCTAATAATAAATCCATGTTATATTTTTTAATTTTTATTAGTTAAAACTATAAATGTCTTAGTGGTAACTAATGTTCTTCCTCCAACACTAATGTGGTTACATCATTTCTTTTTATGTGATACCCCCATTTCCCTTCACACATTTTGACAAAGCAGTTTGTAATGTTATGAAGGCAAAGGAAGGGGTATACTTGTTCCCAAGAGTTGGTGGCTCTCTTGGCAGAACTTGATTGTGGATGCAGGAGGAGAAGTTGGCCTTCTCTCATATATAGCAGTAGCCTGTCCTTTCTTGGCCCACATGTCTGTTGGATGCTAGAAATAGTTTGACATGGGTGGGGCCAGTGGGGTGAGGGGAAGCAGCATTACTTCACAAGCACCACACTACTTC
This sequence comes from Zootermopsis nevadensis, assembly GCF_977971745.1. Lineage (NCBI taxonomy): Eukaryota > Metazoa > Arthropoda > Insecta > Blattodea > Termopsidae > Zootermopsis > Zootermopsis nevadensis. The sequence goes on from NW_028259147.1 coordinate 7,784,315, forward strand.
CTTGCAGCCAGGTCTTCAGTCAGTCAGCACACGGGCAGGAAGTTAGACTGACTGTCAGAGCGGGTCTCTATCCTACAAGTTTCCTCATAACATAGTGCGCTTAGACAACTCCTTTCTCAATTACACAGTACTAAAGCAACATCATCACTAACCACCATAGCCTTTCTTTTATACTAAAATCATTTCACAAATACTGCATAAGCATGTTTCAATTCTTCCTGTACATACATTTAATACCTCAGAAAAAAATAAGACATGCATTTACCATGTATAGTTTTCTGCTTTTCAGTAGAAGTGTGTTGTCTATTGAAGGTATATTGTTTTAGTGAACCCAGATGCTTTTTCCTGTATTTTATTATGTTTTCTGCCTTATGTTATTGTACATTTGTATGTAGTGCTATATTACTGCTGATTGTGTCAGTTTTATTGATCTCATTCTTATCCTGCCTATAGCCCCAGCTTTCTTTAATCAAACCAAAATCTGCTATTAATGCTAAATGTACACAGGAACGTAATGTTATGAAATTTTTTTCTCTTCAGATGATTTTTTTTTTCATATTTCTGACCATATAATTTGTTACAGATTAATGCTAGTACCCATCAGCACCAAACTGTGACAGACTCGCCTTACGCAAAGCCAAACAAGGCAACCAAGAGCTCACCAAGTCCACAGCCTACAGCAAATCTCCAGACTCAGCAATTGACTACATCAGTGGTGCTCCCTACTGGTGGAAGTGGAAAACAGAACCAGTTGGATTCCATGCTTGGCAATCTTCAGGCAGACATGAGCCGTCAAGGTGTTAACACTACGCAGAAGGGCTGCTGTAATGCTTGTGACAAGCCCATTGTTGGGCAGGTACATCTCTCCTTTCTGTAGACTTGACATGTATTGAGTGAAATTTCACATTTGCAGAATTTAAAGAATATTCAGTTTGAAGGCTTTATTTAACAGTGTTAGGTAGCATAGACATTGCTAAGAAAGACTTCCCTCTACTCTAGTTCAACAGATTTTCTTTGTTTCAGGTGATAACAGCATTGGGAAAAACCTGGCATCCAGAACATTTCACATGTACCCACTGCAACCAGGAGCTGGGTACCCGCAACTTTTTCGAGCGTGATGGCCATCCATATTGTGAGCCTGACTATCACAACCTGTTTTCACCTCGTTGTGCGTACTGCAATGGGCCTATTCTTGATGTGAGTCATATAAGAGCTCTAGCAGAGTTATGGAAATATTGTGATTATGTTTTTAAAATTTATACATTTATTACGACCATAAGTAGTTCATATAAACATTAGTGCACCCAGAATTGTGAAGAAAAAAGTAAACTTTATTTCATGTTGACCATTATGAATTCTGATTAATAGCGTGTTTTCATGATAATGTTGTTTCATACCTCTCAGAAAAGTTTCTTTTAAATTCAGTGTGAGTTCAAAATATTACAGCCATCACATTAGTCTAAACTTTAAGCTTTAAACTAAACAAAGGATGGAAATAATGGACTTTGCAGAGGCATGAAATGAAATTGTGGATCATATTTGATATATTTTCAGTTTTGGTGGGGTTTTGTTTCTGTAGATGTCAAGTAAAATAATTATCAAAGATAGTAATTAGTAGTGATCATTGAGTTGGAATTTGTATGAAATACATGTGGGTTTTAAAATCAGATTAATAAAAAGTTGATAAAATTAAAGCTTCAAGGAAATTAAAGTTTGAATCTTAAATGCCAACATGAGTCTTATAATCTTTTTAATATTGAGCTTACCCCAAGAATAAAAGAAATCTTCAAAGGTGATTAACTCTAAGAATTAAGAACAAATTCACTTTTAAGTAGTAATATTAGTGTTTTTAAATTATGTATATGGAATGTTGTTTAGGTGTTTTCTACTTTTAACTTTTTTTCAGAAATGTGTAACTGCACTTGAAAAAACATGGCACACTGAACATTTTTTCTGTGCCCAATGTGGGAAACAATTTGGTGAAGAAGGATTTCATGAACGGGATGGCAAACCGTACTGCAGGGATGATTATTTTGATATGTTTGCACCGAAATGTGGTGGCTGTAACAGGCCAATTATGGAGAATTATATCTCTGCTTTGAACAGCCAATGGCACGCTGATTGCTTTGTCTGCAGGGTAAGTCTTCAACAAGATATGTCTGTCTTGAATGTATGCTATTTATAATTTTTATGAAATGTTGACATTGAGACATAATTATACAAATGGATGGAATTGTAAGTATTGCATTTCTCATCTTTCCCTGGCCTTGTTATGAAATCGTACCAGTGCTTATCTGTAACTAGTAAATTGTATAACTTATTCCTTGAGCATGAAATTAGCAATTAATTCTCAGCATGGGTGAAATTTTCATCTAATTTTTAAATGGTGAATACAAGAATGTGTAATGTATCAAGTAATTTTATTTTATTTTATTTCTGTTCTAGTCAGCAACTCTGGCATCTGTGTAATAATTGTACATACTGTTTTGTTCTTCATATCTGCTATTTTGAAATTTAGGATTGCAAGAAACCTGTATCTGGCAAATCCTTCTATGCAATGGAAGGGAAACCAGTATGCCCTAAATGTGTGGGTGTGGAAGAAGATGAGGAAGATTAAAAGTTGAAAGCAATGCAAATGAAATGGATGATTCATGCCCCTCCCAATATGATGCCCTCCCATCCCTACAAGAAGTTCAATGCAGAAATAAAAGCAAAGCCCTTGTCCACTTCATAAACATCTTATGAACAAAATATTATTTTGTTTGAGTTCAACCTTAAAACACTTATCTCCTGTATTGTTATTGTAATTTTTTATCTTGCAACAAAAGTTTTTTTAATGTCTCAGTGGAAAATTGTTCAGTATTTCTTTACTAAACTCATTCTGTGTGTTAGCAGAAATAAATTTTAATAGAGGTTTATTTTCATGTATAGAAATCATTATCTGTATTTGTATTCAATAAAGAGGAAAAAATAAATAAAAAATGAAAAAATGAAGGAAAAAAAAAAGCTGCATACCACATCTCGTATGTAGTTTTATAGCACAGTTGTGCTCTGACATTCCACATATATTCAGTCATTCTGATTTTATTATAAAGGATATAAATTACCTTATTTATTTTCATGTACTAAAATATTTGCTCAAACATCTGTAGCTTTTGTTGCAAGTTAATGCACTTTTCATGCTGATCTTTCCATGTATGTGTACCTGCACTATAATTTATCTTTGTGATTTAAAAAACTATTCTTGTACAATAGAATTATGGAACTAATTATTTTAGATGTTGCCAGATTGCTTCTTGCATGTACATTCTAGGCATCGTCTTTATGTAATAAATCTTTTATTTCCAGTGATTTTACATTAAGTACCATATCACATAATATTTGATTGTGTACCATAAAAGTTAGTGGTATTTAATGCCATCCTTTAAATTTTCTTTCCTTAAATTGACAATCAAAAGTGAAAATATGTATTCTACACATATTTTTCAAATGCATTTCTTGCTATTTTGTGTACCTTATTGACTGTGATGTTTATTTATTGCAGATACAGATCTGTTATTGCAAAGCTAATTTCAGTGAACAAAGCCAGAAATGTTGTTTCCATACTTTGTTAAATATTCTATATATATGTCGCAAAAGTTAAAATAAAAATTTCACATCTAAGTGAGATTATGTTTTGTATCATACACCACTTTTCTGCATGATTAACCTTTTAAGAGAAATTATCAAATTTAATTTGATCCTCATGTAAATTATCAGTTTCTAAAACAAAAATTAAATTTCCATGACAGCCTTCACTGTGGATTCCTAACTCCAAATTTAATAAAAATTTATTTTTTAGTTTTGAAGTAGAAACATGCAGGCAGATTGTGTAACATTCTCTATATGGACTCTTCTTCTATATTGTTATTGAAGTAATTTAGATTCTTGTGTGTCTCATCACCAAACCACTGGTGAAATTTGTGATGTCACATAGCAGTACTTAATTATACATGTTACAAGTTGGTTGGCAAATGGTATGGATGAAGCTGGATCCCAGCCCAAAACAGAAAGATGTGATTTGTGATTATATGGCTGATGGGAAGGACATTGCTAGAGAATGTGCATGCTCACAGATGCAGAAAATGCAACATCTGAATTGAACAATTTGCAAGACAGATTCCAATCTTATGGTGGCCAACTGAAATTGAAGGTGTGAGGAAACCATTGTGATTTATTTGGCTTAGATCCAGATTTTAGGGTAAAAAATGGCACTTGCTCAAAAAATATTTCAGGCTTTGATCATTGTTTTATTTTCATAACCAGTGGTTATTTCTGTTGCAAATGGGTTTCATTCTTTGGCCAGGTCTAATGTTGATTCTTTACTTAATCATCACTATTAGAGTGTCACTAAGAAAACACAAGTTTTGATATTAAAAGATTACATTTGTAACAGTCTTTAAGAAAGGAATTATTTATAAATCTGCAGACAGTGTGTATACGTGAAACTTGTAACATTCCATTGTTGCGGACTATCAGGTAAACCGATGTAGAAGAGAGATTTTAAAATTATGTAGCAGAAAGTTAGTATTCTACAAGTAGTATTATTAGAGCTGTTTAATCTATAATGTTTAGCTTAGCATTCATTGTGAACAAATAAGTGGATACAAACATTTTTGTGAGAAAATCTCTCAAAGAGACCACTTTGGAGACAGAGGTATAGATGTGGGGATATTATTAAAATGGCTTTAAGGAAGTGGGATGTGAGGATGTGAACTGGATGGACTGAGAATAGGGTCCAGTAATTTGCTCTCATTTTACAACTTTCTAAAAAGTTTCTTCTTTAAAATTCTGTATGTATTTTTAATTCCATTTGAGCTACATGTCCAGTCCATTGTAAACTTGATTTCCCTCATTACACAGACTGTGTGACCTTTATGAGTCATCTAGATAGATCCTTTCTAAGAAATGTCTTTATTAAAATTCTGTATTCATTTCCTGTCTCCATCTGAGCTGCATGTGTAGCTCATTGTAACCAGAATGGGTAGCATGGGTTAAGTCATTGACTTTTGCATTATATTATCTATATTGTTAAATTGACCATTCATCTTATGTCCTAATACTTTCCCAAGCAGTTTGCTTTCAGATATTTGTACTGTGTGATCTTTCCTTACATTTACAATTTAAATACATGATAATTAAGAAAAGAGGAAAGTTAGAAACTAAGAGAAAAAGCTACCAAGTTGTACACTTCTTTCCACCAGTAACTTAACAATTTTTCTAATAATGGTAGACTCAAAAAAGACAATTTTTGTCTTAAATACAGTATGTCTGATAAGTCTGGGGCCATAAGAGAACTCTTTTTTTTTTGGAAAATGCAGAGAAATATAAAGAGGGAAACGTTTCAAACCATGTTCCCAATCTCAAGTGTTTGATTTTTTTTATACGTAGGATGAGTCCTTGTTGCTTTGCACTCCCTGCACAGTAAACTTCTAGCATTTCTTATATTTTCAATATATTCTCCAGAAATGAATGTGATCTGTGCAGTAACAAACACTTTTATGCTTTCCATATCTGCCTTTATAATTCAATTATTAATTTTGATTTATTGTGCATGTTTCTTAGTATTGACTTTTTTTTTGTTTGAGGGATTTTCAGTGACATAAATAATATCTGAGGATGTTATTCTGGGGTGTTACACCATGTGGTCTGGTAGAAGTTTCCAGACGTTTTAGACATACTTGCTGCCTCCATCAGAGCAATGAGTGACTCACCCTGATGATGGAGACAGCAAGCACCTCTGAAATGTTGGTGAACTTCTACCAGACTACACAGAACAATCCAGAAGACAGTGATCTTCATACAAACTGCCATGAGCACTTGAAATCTCTCAAAATAATATCTATTATGTTGTGTAATTCATAATGACTAGATTTTTAATTACAGACTTTTCTGTACTCTTTATATATTTTGTTACTATTTGTGGATAATGTTCATAGAAAATGTATGTTTGCAGTCATCTAGAACGCATTCTTCAGGCCATCGTTTGAAAATTGCACTGTTCCTCCTTCTGTGGTTCCTGAATTTTACTTTTCATTTTCTCCCCCCAGGATTGTCGTCAGCCATTCCATGGAGGATCATTTTTTGATCATGAGGGTTTGCCATATTGTGAAACACATTACCATGCAAAGAGAGGGTCGCTTTGTGCTGGGTGCCATAAACCAATCACAGGTTTGTGCTTGTAAATTCATTACCTATCCATAACAGTTATTATGTAGAATTGTTGTAGCTCTGTTAGAAATAGAACATTGTAAATGGTATTATTTTCTTGAGACTTCTTTACAGTTATAGTTATGACTCTGAATTGTTGCTTGTTGCAGGCCGTTGCATCACAGCCATGTTCCGCAAATTTCATCCTGAACATTTTGTGTGCGCCTTCTGCCTCAAACAGTTAAACAAGGGGACATTCAAGGAACAAAACGATAAACCATATTGCCATGCTTGCTTTGACAAGTTGTTTGGGTGAGCAGAGACCCATATGCTGTACTGGGTTTGTGATCTTGTAGGGTGTTACATTTATCTCTAGCCTGTATTCTTTTATGGGTATCTCATAGTTATTAATAATGTAGGTCTGAATAAACATTTATCAACAGGTGGCTGCTGAACAAATCCAAGGCCATTGAAGCAATAATAACATGATGGCTCCCCCCCCCCCCCCTGCACACTTGACACACCAAATGCTGCAGAAGCTTAAAATTTGCTTTATATGTATACATGTATGGGAAATTCATATACCATTGCATCATTATGTTGATTCATGTAATTATATGAACAGTTGTTCTTGAAGTTTGTGATTTGGTTGATTGCATGTAGAGAGACATATTTCATATTGCACTTTACAAAACTTCATTGTTTACTCCTGGATAAATAGATAATTTATAATATTTTGGAGACTTCAGGTTTTCATGGTATTTAGTGATATACTTATCTCCATTTTTGAGTGATGATATTGTTTTGTGGTAAGTAGGTTTGCCATTCTTTCAGAGAAATTAGTAGTATTCATCTTTAGTTCTTCTTATAATTATACCTTGTATTTAGTGTGTAATTAACACATTTGTCTTTGATAACAACAGTATTTAGTTTTGTAGTCACAGTTTACATGTATTTAATTGTCATCTTCATCATATTCTTTTGTTTAATATTTGACATCGTATCCATTTCTCTATATACTGAATACTCATAGTTGAGGCCATTTACTTCATCTGTACATGGGTCTGAGGATCCAGCACAAGACAAAGTGACTGGTGGCACTGTTGGCCGTATTTATAGTAATGGGCTCTGAGATAGTAGCTCAGTGATGTAAGTATATGAACTAAATCTGCTACCAGTCCCTCTACTTCACTCTGATGATGGGACTTAAAATTTGTCCAAAATGTTGGCAGACTGACCCATTACAATACAGTGTACAAGTGCCCAACCAAAAATGGAAAAAATAAGTATTACATCACGGTGTTTAACATAGTTCAAGATTTAATTGTGTCTCAAGATTTGTATTATGTCTCAGTAATGTTTCTCTGTATGAATTATTGTCAGCTGTTTGCCAGCATAGCAGAAAGACCTTATATTGCATTCCATATATCTTGATACATTATTCAAATTGAGTGTTGTTATTTAAAATACACACTGTTATCTGGATGACTTTGATATAATTTTTGTGCTCTGGTAGAACCTTTAACACATTGAATACTGGTACATACTGACCTTAATAATATCTTGGTTTTCAGTTCAGTCAGTGGGGAGTCATCATAGACATATTTGTTTTCATAGACTCCACTGCTTACCCAGTGGAGTATTAATCTTATGTGCAAGTGTCATTGAGATTCATTTTGTTGATATGTGTTGGCATAATTTTTTAATATGGTGATGTTTTCTTGAAGGAAAATGTTTGTCATGCATTACTTTAAGTAGAATTTATTTTAGTAACGTAAAGTTCATATCATGATGTCCTTTCCGGGTTCCTGTAAAAGCAGTCATTAGATTGCATGTGAACTTACGGATACATAGAAGGAAGACGTTTGGGTTAGATGACCATGCCATCTCTCAGCAAGCATTTTTTATGGATATCAGTTTATAAAAAGCATGACCAACATCATTTTCTCACACAGAGACTTGTCATTTACTATTAGTACAGATGGTTTTAAAACCTACGCTTCATAATCACTGAGAACCATAAAATGCACTATGCTAAAACCAATGCTTGTTATAATCACTGTAGGAACCACATACAAGAAGTCATTAAATATATGGAATAGACATATCAATGATACAGTTTCTTACATCTTTTTTTTCCCATTTGGTGTCTGTCATCAAAATCTATTAGACCTATGTGATGCTACATTTGCCGTATATGATGATTGAATTTATAGAAAATTTTACTGAATATAATTTCATTGTTAAAACTTAAAGTACAGAAAAAAAAAATCAATCATTTTCTTTACAAGAAGCTGCTGTTGTGGATTTTGAGATCACTTATGGCTCTGGTGATATGTTTCTGATTGCCATAGCAAGCAGTAGTGTGGTGAGAAGAAGATAATTTTTTCAGTGAAATCCTTTTTGTGTTGTGTATTAGGTTTCTGTATGTTGTTTAAAAAGTATCTTAAGTAAACAAGCTTCAGTAACATAAGTAGGATTTGAGGTTCTCACAGTGGTGAGTACAAAGATGGCTGTCTTATGGGTTGTGGCATCATATAGTGTGGTAGGAGTTTACCAACATATCAGAGGTTTTCACTACCTCTATCATCAGGACTCCTCTGAAATGTTGGTAAACTTATACCACACTACATGGTGCTACAACCCAGAAGACTGCTATCTTCAAGAACATAGTTTGTTCACTCATAAGTTATCCAACAATGTGAAGTTATGCACAGAATATTGTTGGAAACCAACTGTAAGAAAGACCATGCTATTCAGTGTCTTGTTTAATGGCCTGTCTTAATGTTTGTCAGGTACTTGGCTGGATCTATAGATGTTTATATTGTAATTCTACATAGTTATTGTGCTAATGGGAAATAACTTATATAGGTGTTAATGCCTGAAGTATGTTGGCTTCCTGTGTACCAAGGGCAATTTATGGTGTACAGAATATTTTCCTGTGTACTGAAATGGAAATTAGTAATTGAATTATCACATTGTCCTTTCATGTTTGATCTCATTGTCAGATGAACAAAACTTCTAAAGGTCTTATTTTAATAAGAGTACCAATTATAATAACTTTTTCAATTTAATCAACATAAGGTGATGATGGAAGGTATTAAAAAAGGTATTCATCTGTTGATGGAGTTTCAGTTTTAATGTGCAGTTAGAATTAGAACAGTTCTGGTGAGGTGTGATGGTATACATGTTTAAAATGTGGGATCTTTCACTTGGGAACAATATGTGGTGTTCAATGTTCATCTTATTCTATAACCTGCACTAAGTTAATGACATTTTGTGTTACATCATGAATAATGAGGTCTGATATAAGAGGTTACTGTAAGTTTGGCCCATCATTTTTTTTTTACTTTTAACATCTCTGTTGTATGTAACTGTGTTGATACCTGTAGAAATAGATGGGAAAATTTTCCATGCTACTTCAAGTAGAAACAAATACATAGCTAAATGAAAGGGGGTGATGTAATTTATCAGCTTCACATTTCAACATACTGTTCAATGCTTAAGGAAAAGTTATTTGATTCATCAGTTTTCCATTTCATTTTATCTGTTAGAGTGCTGAAGTTAACAAAATATAACAGTTCTTAGTATTCTTGATATTCATGTGATAGGTACACTATCTTTGTAGATAATGTAGAGAAATTTTTATATCTCACATACTCAGAACTGTTCATTACATGTGGAGTGTAGAAAAGAAACTAGTTGTCAGGAAATGTAATAATTTGCTGTCAGTTATCTGCTGTTATTCATAGGTGTAAGAAATTTAATACTTTTTGACAGGCATCATTGATTAACAACCCAGTGCACAATTATCATAACTGCATTTTAAGGCGCATCATTTGAAACCTACCTCACTTCAGCAACAACTTGGTGGTGTATGAAAGCTTGATATGAGTCTGTACTGTCATTCATTTTGGTGTGTACTGTGCCATGAATATAAATACATAGGGTTCTTTCATATTAATTATATGCTTTTAAGATCTTATTTTGGAACAACCAATTGCCATACAAAAGTTTTCTTAATGCCAGTTTAAAGAGTATTTAAAAAAGTTTGCTATTTAAAAAGCGATTTGGTTTAAGACATAATATGATGTGCTCCAAACAGAATATAAAGATTCCCTGGAAGGTCAGTAAGCCATGGAAGCCCTAAGCCATGACCCATAGATTTCCATATTTAACATAGTGGACAGTTTATGTGATTCTGTTAAAGATGAAACCTGTGTACCACACTTACTAATGAAGGATGATGACCTAAATCATAGAATTAATGAAGCTCTTGCACCTGTTCAACAAGAAATCTTGCAGAAAGTTTCGATGATTTTCTCTGGCAGTTGAATGGTGTCAAAATTATGAACATTGCTACTATTGGACATGCATAGGGTTAAAATTATTTGCATAGTAGCTGTTAGCATTGATATTAATGTAAGTTTTGTAAGACTATGTTTGCTCAAAATACATGCTTAGAAGTTACTAAATGTGTAATAATATTTGAGATATGGTAAAGAAAATGTTCAAAATACCATGATTAAACAAGATTATCCTAACTACTGACCAAGAATAAAAACACTATCTTGATTATTTGAAATGAGGAAGGCTTCTGAACTACACAGTACAGTATGAAATTAGTTGCAGTCTAGTATAAGAAATCTAACTTGCCACAGAACATGAAAGTATGATTTAGTGCCAAATGTATCCAACTAATACTTTATATATTGCACATAAGTTACATTGTTCTGATTAATGAATACAAGCCATAAAATAGAGTAATTACAGAATGATCTTTTAGGTATTAAGGAATTTTCTATGGAACTATATGCTTAAAATGCCATACCTTTCAGTGTTTTATAACATTTCTAAAATCTTCTGAAGTGATTAGCTATGTCAAACCTGGGTTAAAAACCTGTAGTAATTATAACATTATTATTAATTATGTTGCCCTCGGTGAACTAGTGATTTGCGTGCTCGCCACTGGACCCAAGGTTCGTGGGTTCAAACCCAGCTGAGGTCGATGGATTTTTAAGGGTGATAAAAATCCATAGCACAACTTCCTTCAGAGGGGAAGTAAAGCAGGTGGTCCCATGTCGTAGATTTATGAGATGTAAACAGAACTTACGAGCATGATATGAGATGTTTTCTAAGCAAAATTCAGTGGCCATTTCTCACCCATGACTCTCCTGATTTACTGCTAGATGGCTCAAAATCAGGATTGAGTAGAAATTGTGCAGAGGCAGTGGGCTTGTCACTCCCTACTCAAATGCACCTTACAAGACTAATAAGGACAAATTGCCTTGAGCAACTGTCCCAGAAAGGGCCAATAGGCCCAATCCCTGTAGTAGATGATGATGATGTTAAAATAAAAATTAAGCATGAACACATAGAGCAGAGAAATCTTCCTCTTAATACTCTTGTGGATTAGCCCCATGTGGCCTGTTCCAATTCAGAATTAGAGCTTTTACATTGCTGATCACCTGAGACAGAACATTCATGTGCCATGAAAGCTTGAAGACATACATATTTACTTAAATTTGTTGTAAAACATATACTTGCAAAATATTGTTTGTCAGTTTACTCTGAATTGTTGTGGCAAGTATATCAAGGCAAACCAATTTATGCCAGAAGGTAATAATTTCCAGTTCCTTTGTCCAACCACAGCAAGCCAATGAATGCATTGCATTGGTCTGGATTTTAATTTAGTCCCTTGTTTACAAAAACATGGACAAAATAGGAATTTGTGTGTAGGATTTGAGGTTTTCATGGTGGTGTGTTATCAGACAGCCAGGACTGACATCAAAGCTCTAAGCAAGCATTTACACTTGCTTTGTTAAGTATACTTCAAGTAAAAAATTTCTTCAGAAAAATATTATATATTTTCAAAATTTGTTTGTGTTATACTGTTACTTGACATATTTTTGAGGTATTTGGTAAAAATTTATTTCAGCTTTCATATTTATTAAAATAACATACTAATTAAATTAAAAACATGTGCAAAACTTGTAGGTATTAAAGAAGTTAAATACTTTTATGTTATGTAGTTTACATATTGTGCCTTTCTTTTTTAAATCAAGTGTGACATATTTGCCTAACTTTTTTCCTAACAATCAAGTAGCTTCTAATGCCACAGGATCAGAACTTCCTTACAGAGTGTGAAAAAAGAAATGATGTAATCTTAAACGAGTTAATCTTGAATGTAAATATGTATTAAAAAAGCCAAGGGCATGTTGCTGGTTTTAAGGCCATATTTTAACATTAATATTGCAAGTGATTAACATCAGATATACTAGTGTAAATATTGATATGAACTTTGATAGTGTGCCTTTAAAACGGTATGTGTTTGTTATAACCAAAGTTCAAAATAGGGACAGTCTTGATAATGGCCATCTCAGAAATAAGGTGTTCAGAAATTCAGACATTGGCTGGCTGTTGTTGATAATGCATGACATCCTGGTTGGCATTCGAAATAACGGGTCAGTGAATTCAATAATATGACTTATTGAACTGGGTTTCAGAATCTATAATATTTATATCAAAGTATACTACACTGAAATAACAGAAAACTAGTAAATGAATGGTAAATAGTTTCAAAGGATCCTACTGCTAGAAAGCTGTTGTAAGTAACATAATTATTTACAAGAACATAATACAAAATCAAATTTTAAACACCATCTGAAATCAACAATGACTTCACATGTCTGTTATTAATATTGGCTGGCCAATGCCTGAAACAGTTTTATGTTCACCATTGTTTTGGATTTGGATTTTGATCACTGTTGATAATAATCGGTAATGAGCTGTGTCTGTAAAAAATGCAAGGCATGCCATACGTTGGCCACAGTTGCAAGATTCATAATGTAATGTCAGTTTTGTCACATCACTAATTTTAATAATGAGAAGTAGATTGTAATTATTGTATACATTTTAACACACAAGGCTTTTTTACCTATAAAACTGCTGGTTAAATAGTATTTTATATAATAATAAGGACATAAATAAGTATACAGGTGATGGATTCAATCATTTTCTAGACCCAAATTGTCTGATAAGTTTATCTCGACAACAAGGAAAAATTTTGTCAATGGCAACACTGAATTGAGAATAATTATTTTCTAATAAAGAAAGATGATTGCATGAATGCAAAGTCATGTTTAAGCAACAGATATGACTTCATAAGTGAACAGAGTATTCAGTCATTCAGTTGAATTGATCAGTACCATGTTATGAATATTTTAATCTAAATATCAATAAAATGTACAAGTTTCTTATAGTACTAATATTGGGAATTCTTGCCTTTTCCTGAAAGCAAGCATAACATTATGAAAAGATGAACATTTTAATACCAAAATAAAAATTCAAGTATCATTTTCATATTGTAACGTGGGTCGGCGTTGCGACCTGGATTGTCAACCCTGATTTATTCACATCAAATTAAATCAGTTACAGAGTCTGCACATACAGTCAACTCTCTACAACAACAACAACAACATACTTTGTGTCTCTGTTCTCTGCACACACACACACACACACACACACACACACTTTCCTCCGAGTCTATCTGGTCCCTCGAGTTCGGCGCTCTTCACACTCTTCGCTTACACATCGGCCCATAGCACCCCACTGGACACACACTGGCTCCTCGGCCGCCACGGTCCACGTACCCGGTTCTCGCTCACGCAACCGACCTGTCCATACTCAGCGTCGGCCCGTAGCACCCCACTGGACACACGCTGGCTCCTCGGCCGCCACGGTCCACGTACCCGGTGCCTCACACGTGGCCGACCCGTCCTTTCTCAGCGCCACACCAGACCTCTCGTTGGCTCCACTCACTCGACTCCTCACATTTCTCTTAGTGTTCTCTCACGCCCGATTTACAACTCTGTTCTTTCCACACTCCCTTTCCAACCACTCTTCAACACACTCCCTTTCCAAACACTCTCCATTTACAACAATGTCTATAAACAGACACAACAATGCCATACACAATGTCTAACGCAACAATGGCTATAAACAAATACAACAATGCCAGACACGACAATGTCAATAAACAGACAACTAAACTGTTTATTGACATTGTTATGCTGCTCTCACGGCAACACGTCACACTATGTTTTACTGGTCACTTTTAACTCTTCTCATATTATAACCTGCATGGACCTCTGCATCAATGCCTATTTGTGTCTTAAGATTATTGAGTTAGAAGATAAGGGTATTATGAATATTCTTTAGAATAACATTATTAGTGGCTTCAAGTATTGTGGTATGGTTCCTGTACACACTGTTCTTATATTAGAGCAGAGGTTCTTAACCTTTTTCTCCCAGTATACCTCTGAAGCTCAAGTTATGCACCATTCATCTATGATCAAGGTTAACAGATTAACAGATAACCTGCATAAAATCAGGAAAGATTGCATCACCAATGAAATAGATTGCTTGAAGGATCACTTAAATCATTGGTCATTACCAGATTCCTCCCATATTCATTCTCTCTCTGTCTCGTCCCCCCCCCCCCCCCCATATTTTTATGCACTTCTGTTTAGTCTATGTGATGACAAGGCAGTTCATATCTGAGACATGGCAACTGTGTGTTGACATTGTATGAGTTCACTGGCCTTTGGTATACCCTGTTGCTTTTATGTGAGTGTTTATAGGTTCTCCAAAAACTTTAATGTGAGCAAAAAAGATTAGGAGCATGAACAGAATTTTCTAGAAATTGTGCAGTTCCTCTGAATTCAGAAGGTGCTACACAGTTTCACATCCTCAAAGTCTACTGAAGATAATATTAAATTGTTCCTTTCTAGATTGGCACAGTATAATTTATTGCAGTGCAAAACCTCACCCATGGGCTTTAAACTGCACCATTTAAAGAGAGGTTTGAATTTAAATGGCCAACACTGACCAAACAAACAGTAACCAAAGTAAAAAAAGGAAGTGCACAGCCCTTCAAGAATGAAAAATAGAATATAAAAACATCCATAGATACATTTTATGCTACATTACGTAGTATTGGGAGTTTCACATGATTTTATGCGAATGATAGAGACAAATATATACAGTGAAGCTCCTATTTAATGTTCCATCATCTAAGGTTTCAATTTCAGTGATCTCTATGTTTAATTTCCTTCATTAAGGTATTTCTTGGTTTAATGTCCAAATTCATTGCTTCCCAAATAAATCTTAAATGGGAATTCACTGTAACTTCATGTATGTTGTAACAGTGTATTACAACATGGGATATTGGTATTTTGAAATATGTTAAGGATATTGAACTGCAGACTCAGTAGCTTCCTTGGAAATAATATACTGCCCCTACAAATCACAGAATTATGTTTGGCATGAAAGTAATATTATAATCATTTAGTTATATTTGATAGTCTATTAAAAGTTTAATATAAAATATTTCTCATTAAATTAATTTGTTCTTTGTTAGTCTTTAGTGAAGAAGATTAGAAATGAAGGCTGAAGACAATTTGTTAATTTGATCTAAGAGAGAGAAGAATGGATTGAATTATGTAAGAGGATTTGCAGTTTTTACACATATAGTGTTATCAAGGCAATTAAATCCAAGGAGAGTTTGGACAGGTATGTATAAACGAAAGTAAATATTTTTGTTGAACCTCCTGGGTAGAGACAAGCCAAACAGTATGAACTTAAATTATAGAATACAGTATTAAACAGGATATCTAGAGAAGGAATTTGTGTAGATGTGAACTGATTCAGGATAATTTCCATTGGTAGGCTCAAGTGATAATGGTGAAGTAACTTCTGGTACCATAGAACAGTCAATAGTTACTCAGATATGCAGAAATATTTACTTAGTTCCCCTGCTAACTGGCAAACTTGATTGGTCATTAATACAGTTTCAGTGTAATTCCATTTTAATGATTTCTCACAGAGCATTACGTAATGAATAAACAAATATGTTCTCCATGCAATGCATATGTTTTCTTCATGTACATTTATTTATTTATTTACGGTTCATTTAATGACACTTTTTCAGCAGCTCAGACAATATGGTGTTCATCGTTATGTAAAGAATGCGTTTCATTATCTGTTAAAATAAAGTGGACAAAGCATGTAAGGTAATCGGCAAGGACTAGTGTATATATTCAGAAAAAATTACATAAATTTGGTGTCTGTGGCTATATCTTTGAATTTTAGAAGATATTGAAACAGGGAGGAGATAACTAATTCCATGGACAGAGTCCATGAGAAGCTAACAGTTGCTTGGCTAGTGAAATTCCTGAAATTTTAAGAAACCTGAAGGTCATTACCATGTTCACAAGAGCCCACACTTTACACATTTTTTGAAATAATAAAAAGTTTAAGCTCATACATTTATTCATCAACATGTAAGTCTCCTCTATATAAATATACCATTTTAAGCTTAAGATGGTACTTTTACAATATGTCTGTGCTCTACTGATTTCAATTTACATACAGTTTACAAATACAATTTGAGTAAGCTGGTTTTTAAATATCTTTTTTTGTGTTAACCACATCAAGGAATGAGATCAGGTTACATACAGTGACAGTAAATCAGAGCTGTACAATGATACAATAATGTCTAAAAAGATAAATTTACTTCTCTGCTTAAGCACTGTGCCCTAAAGGGAAATGTGTGTAGGTAAATCTCCATCTACATGCTCCACTGGATAGAAGTTTCCTTAAAATTCAATAAATGTAACAAAAAGTTCCAGGTGACCACTTTAATAATGTTGGTGATGAACGAAGTTGGCCACTCTTCACAGGGTTTGACTATTTTAATCCTAAATTCAACATTACCCTACAGTATGACCAGGATTTACAAAATATCTAAATCTTTCAATTTTCCTGGTTCTTATAAAACCAGCAAATGTAATTTGTTAAAACAGATTACATTAAAGTAGGAAACAAATGGGAAAAACTTTCACTCCATATGTCCATAAGTTCAAGTTCAGTTCCTGAAATTTCATTCTGTGGGGAATCTAGAGATTCATACCCACAGTCTGATAAAGGTGGCTCAACTTTCATAGACGACTCTGTATTGTCGTACAGATGAGGTGAACTGGGTGCTGGAGATAAGCTGTCCAGTGTCCTTATACTACATGGTGAAACAGGATTTTCTACAGATTCTTCTTTGCAGAGTGTAGTGTGAAGCATGGGCGCTGGCACCACTGATACAGTGTCACTGGTTACAACCTCCTGAACAGCATCCTCTACACACACATCTTCACAAGGTACTACTATTGTTATAGTATGAGTTGATTCATTGTATGTGCCAAACACGGATTCTGATGAAGAGTCACAGGTGTCTTTTTGGTTTGGTACAAGGCACACAGAGGAGTCTTCAATGTTTGGAATGCTTGCAGAACTGGTCTTGCACTGCTCTGAACATTTTAAAACAGGACTACTTGTGATCAGTTCTCTACTGGTTTCCATGCCTTTTGGTGATGACCCCACCATTTTATAACTGTTCGTCTTTCCCTGGATTCCATAAGCTCCAACCTGAAACAGTACATTAATTAGAACACCTGAGAAAACAAGACTGGAAAGGTGTATTCCATATCGGAATACATGTGCATTCTTTGCAAATTCTGAATTATTAATAAAAGATCACATGAATCATCTCACTTCGACAACCTTAGTTTCAGACTATACAAGTCATGTGGTCTTAAAATTCTTTAAGTACTGCAAATCAATAATGTCATGCAATAAATCAATTTAGCTCTGTGGTAGCATATACATGGGTCACAGGATTGAATCCTGGTCAAGTCAACTTTTTCTTTCATGTATTAACTTATGAAAATTATGTTATACTGTTACTGCACACAAAAATCTTAAACATGCAATGTATTATTGTGGATTATCATGAAACAAAACTAACCTCTGCACTGGCTTGTCTGTGCTCTGCATCCATTTCTTCTGCAGCATCTCTGAGTAAACTCTGTGCCAATTCATCCAAGTGAGACAGACATACATCTCCATCAATATTATCGAGGAGATCTGGGAGAGATGGCAATACAGTAGAATCCTGTACACAGTCAAAACCTGCAACACCGGGCCCAGTGCCCATTGTAGTGCCTGTCCCTGCAGCAGAGGGTCCATGCTGAACTCAGCCGGTTCAAATTGGGTACTACAGCAGACATCATGGGTCTGATGGTTGCACTCATGGCTTGACAACTTCTGGCGCAGGTCTTGATTCTCTGTAGCCAATTGCATCTTCTCCAATTGGAGATTATGACAATGCAGTGTTAATGCTTCATTCTGAAATTAAAGAAAGGTTATTTGCAAGGCTTACAATGTACACATATGTGCATGTACATACGCAGATCTCACAGTGCTGAAGTTGCATTCAAGGTAAATTATGTATCTTTGTTTTTACTGTCATGTTAAAAATCAGTGGGTAGGATATTACAGGCATGATACTTAAAATTATAACTACAGAGATTATAAAACCAATTCAATATGTGGGCTTGAGGCCAATAACAAGGCAGTAATCTGTAAAGGGAACAGTAAAATACGAATGTGAATTTAGAGCCAATGCATAGGTACTGTTCATGCCCCAGTCTGTAGAAACATGCATGTATAACACATACCTTTTCTCTGAGTGCCTTTACTTCTGCTTCCAGATCATCCAACCTTGCTTTCTTCCGGTCTCTTGAGGTCTGTGCAGCCACTCTGTTTTTTAATTTTCTAAAATATAAATAAATTTAACGTTTTACCACGAACATATGTATGATTAGATTACCTCCTCCTGTAGAATTTATTTTTTTCATTTAATGTGAATATACACGGTGGTATTCTGGGTTGTTGGGCCGTGCATTGTTTTAATTGTATGTCAATGCTGGCATTCAGCCAAAACACCTCACCGCCCAACAATCCACACTACAATCATCTAGTTATACAGAACTTGAGTCGTGGATACTGCAGTAATTGCAGTGTCGTTTCTACTAAGAATACAAAATATGATGTAACAATTAAAATAAACGAGCTGACTTACTTTCTTTGAAGCTTTTGTTCCAAAGATAAATGGTCTAATCTCCTCTTTCTATTTGGAAATTTAACTTGTGAATCTTCACACCCCGTTGATGTGATGGAATTTGAATTTGGTAGAACCATTTTACCGGTTATTGTTGCGTCATTCTTACATTTTAAAATAGTATTCCCGGTCTTCAATTTAATTCCGATTTGATTACTAAGAGTACCGTCACTGTCAACATATTTAGGAACTGCTGTAATAATTATCGTTTTAGGTACGGCCATCCTCCAATAAAAGACATTTAAATAAGTAGATGTGTGTAACAAACTCGCGAATCTTCAATGCACCACACGAAACCCTCACCGGGGCAACAATAATCCAATTATTTTTCACAGTATTCGACATCCCATCTTTTCCTCATAATCCATAGTACTTTCGTCATCTGACATACGCAGCGACTTATGTGGGGTAGTCTGATTGGTGGCTGCTGTTGACGTCAACGTGTGACGACACATGTTATTGAAGTTTCTATGCACTAGATCACCTGTTCAACCTATCCCGTTGAGCTGTTATTGTATATATATATGTAAGCCTACAAAGTTGGGGTTAAGATAGTATTTTATGATGTAATTTGCAGTTAAATTTTTCATTCCAAAACTTGTTGGGCCAAGTGTGTTTTAAATAAAAACCATGTTTGTAAGTATTGCACTGGATTAGAATTCATAGTACTATTACTTATCAAAAAGATCCCCTATATAAATGCAATTTTTTAATTTATTGTAATTACTGCGTAATGTGACTATTGAAAATTGTGTTCAGAATTACAGTTGTAGCAATTGATGACGATAATACATGACATAATAATGTCATTCATTATTAACTATAATACAATTTATTTGTTTCATCCTTTTCATTTTTGTAACTGTATAGAATATAATTTATTTATATTCCATAGATCCTTCAAGGCCTAAGCCAAGGATGTAGAACAGGTCATAGCACAAATACAATACTTGTTTCTAGTACAAATATAAATGCATAGTTATAAATTTTCTTCTGTATTGTTAATAGAATTTGATTGGGATAAGGTTTTCTCTTTCATTCTCAGGTTTCTATAATTCTTTGCAGTTAGTATATCCTAATAATTTAATAACTTGGCCATTGTGATCTGTTACTACATCAGTGACTATGAATTTTCTTATAGAATTAGAATTTATATACATTAATAGAACCTTCAAAGTACAAGCCAAGGATGTAGAACATGTCACAGTATGAATATGAACACTTTGTACAATAAAATACTAAAACAGCATACTTTTTACATAATTATTTACAGTATGTAATTATTTTCAGTTTAAGTAAATTCTGTAAAGAAAATATTAAGATATACCATAAATATGCTCTAGGGTACAAGAATGAATAGTAAACATTGCAGTAAATTGGGGAACATGAATTGAATTAAATTATATTTAATTTAAGATTAGGGGATACCATGTGTTTAAATTATGTGGCCAGTCCATCTGTTGACATTCAGATTGAAAGTTGATATTATGATATTATACAGAAATGCCTTGTTGTTAAATGCAGTACATTTATTTCAGATTTACTATTTAATGTATCCCCATTTCTTGTTTAGATTATGTCTTATAGTATGGAATGCTTACTTAAAAAATATTGTACCAAATTTATGGTTGCCATCTCAGTTCCTTTTTAAGCTGTAAGTTTTCCAATGAAAATTATACAGTTCAGAAGTTTTATACACTATGTGCAACCAAAAATCTTCTCTTTACCTTATTTTGACACTAAATTCATTCATTGAATAGAATAAAACTGAATTTATTTACATTCCATAGATCCTTCATAGGCCCAAGCCAAGGTTATAGAACATGCTACAACACAAATATAGTATTTGTTTCAAATACAGATATAAATTACATAGTTGTAACAGTAATTTACAGTCAACTACAGTATTACCACAAAAATAATTACACAAGAAAGCATACCCACTATTGCTTACATGTATTTATAATAGCTGAGATTTTTGGTTGAGGTAAATTCTGTTATGGTGTAGGAGTGAGATAAGAGATACTTGTTTAGTACTGGTTTAATCTTCGTTATATTGTGATTCACACTCTATATATTCGATCATATAGGAAACATGAGACTGCAGCTCAAAGTACTTGTATAGTTTACATTTTGGCCCACTTGTACTTACAAGTTGTGCAGGCCAGCCTTAGCATAATATTAGCTGAAGCTTAGGGAAATATGATGTGGAGCATAGCCTCATTTCAGCTGACTCAGGATAAGGTTCAGTGGTGGGATTTTTTTTTTAATATTATGATGAACTTACATATTCTGTAAAAATAGTATTTGATGTCCGTAATTTGTTACTAAGGCTGGATTTGAGGTTCTCATGGCAGTAAGTGTGAAGATGACTGTTTTCTGGGTTGTGGCACTGTGCAGTCTGATAGAAGTTTACCATTGTTTGTAAACTTCTACCAAACTATGTGGTGCTACAACCCAGAATACAGCCATCATAGTTACTAAGGTTAATTGTTTTGTCTTTTTGTGCCCAGGATTTTGTGGGTGCAGGTTTCTGTAGAGGAAACTCTGTGGGAACAGAGCAACAGAGAAGAGCTGCCATGATCTGTGAAGGCTGCTCTGTTAAATTTACTGTGTTCAAAAGAAAAGTAAGTCATTTTGTTAATAAATTTCACAAGTTAAATTTAATTCAGTTTTAAAGATAGGTATTTTGTTGGTAGAATTGTATCCTGCATACAGCTATGCTCAGACATGACATTGATAATGAAACTCTTCATCTGTTTTTACACTCTTATGTGGTACATGGAAGGTATTTAATATTTTATGTCTTCAGTGTATGTTCAGTTGCTGTGAATAATTAATAGCTTTTTAACAATTTTTGAACTACAAAATTATACTTGTGAGGCTGTTTGATCCACAGTCAGTTCACAGTGGCCTCATCTGGCCTCTTCATAAAAACAGTTGCCCAAACCTGCTCTAGAAGGTCAATTGGATGGTAAGGAAGCTTATGAATGAAAGCAGTGCCTGAAGTTATTGATTTACTCTTGTAAAATTAACTTGAAATTATTGCATATTAGCCCAACTACCATTCTGATGGTTGGATGTTAGGAAGTCGATGCTTCAAGTCTTTTTACGAGGATTTATTGTAAGTGCTGTATGTATTCAACATTTAATATGTTCCCTCTTTATTAAAGCGGCAGTGTTCAGTGTGTCGACGCTATTACTGCAGTCACTGTTTGCCATTCAGACAAAATGATAGCAACTACAACACCACATCTGTGTTGGCCCACTTCACAGACAAGAAGTTGAAATGTAGCAAATGTGAGGTACTCACATCACGGCCACTGAGCCGTGCACAACTTCAGCAGCTTAGAGTCAAGGATTTGCAACTTTACCTTATATCCCAGAAAGTATCTACAAGAGGATGTGTTGGTGAGAACTTGTCTTGCTAGTCATAAGACACAGGATTGCAAATGTTTTAAATATTGATGTCTTTGAGAAGTAACACATACAAGTCTGGAACTAACTGTTCAAGTAAAAATTATTGTCAGAACTAACTGAGCATAGTGGCATGATAGTCTCTGCAGTAAGTAGCTAAATCAACGATCTGGAATTACCCTGTATATTATTGTTAGTTTTGTTCATGTGTTAAAGAAAACTGTACACATAAGGGAGGGAGGAACACAAATTAGGGATTGCATCAGGTGTGTAGAGCACATGTTAAGCATGCACTTCTGGCTAATGTTACAGATACTGATCAAACACAAGCAGATTCTATGTAATTAGAGATATTGATACAGTTTCAAATTTTTTCCACATCTACCAGTGCTTCCAAACTTAGGGAAGTGTTATCAGGATTTCAACCTTCTATGAATTGTTTCTGTGGCATACACATGCGCACACACACTGTAGTGATGGGCTGATCACTTATTTACCTGTTTCACCACTTGAACAATAATTTAGTCTAGGATTCAAGATTTATGTTGTATCTGTGAGAGCAGTCTCTTTTTAACTCTGCAGAAAAGGATGATCTAGTGAATTTGCTGATGCTACATGCTGGAAATTCATCAAACAACACGCAAAGAAGTGACTTTCCTATTGGTCATGGCAGTCAGACTGATACGCAAAGTGGAAGTCAGTCATCCATGGTGGAGGACCAAACTGAGCAGCTTTCCCAAGAACAGAGCACTTCCACTGCATACTTATCATCCCAGTGTGTTCCATCTACTTCAGAGACCCCTCCAGATAGTGATTATTTGGTGAATAGTTTATATAATAATACAAGAAGTTTTATTTAGGGCTGAAGTTGGATGCTTAGTCATGAGGATGGAGACAGTATGTTTCTCTGAAACCTTGGTATCTTTAGACAAGTATACACAGCACTGAAACACAAACAGTATCATTATTCTCACTGCCATGAAAACCTTAAATCTCACATATTTCTACTGTCGTTTAATACTTTTATCTCTATACACAGGGCAACTTGCAGTAATGTATCAAATTTAGTGATCTATCATTATGCAAAATTTCTGCTAGTAAATATTGCACTTCCATTATCTGAAAATTTGCAAATGTAACTGCACTTACAGAATAGCTTGGTAGTGGTAATTCATTAGACGTATATGTAAGTGGTACCTGGTTTAACCAACTATCCTGATAGATGTTTTGATGGCTTTTCTTTCTATCCAAGTGAATGCCAGCATAGCATTTTGAAATGGATCCTGACCATTTCATAGAAATAATTTTATCATCACATTCATTGCTAAACAGTGGCTTTAGTTGAAACACCATTGTTAAATTAACCAAAGAGTAAATCAATCCACCTCACATGCTCGTGCCATTGGCCATATTAATAATTTTTGACACAATAATGGGCAAAAGTTAGAACATTTTTTTGTACACGTGTTTATTATTTAGTACCACATCAAATCTGACGTCTCTACAGTGCCTTCTTGGTTACAGAGATGTCTGATAAAATACTTCTTCTTTTAAAGGGTTTTTCCATCACAAGTGATAGAAGCACAAAGGCTGGTTCTGGGGAGAGCACCACAGGTTCTAGTTCAAGTTCTGGTTCACAGTTTGGACACAAAGCCCCAATTGGTACAAATATGTCTGTCTCACCTGAAGATATGTGTCATATTTCCACTAGTAGCAGTTCATCCACTACACAGTCAAGCAGTGGATGGTCAGAAGAGCATTCAGTGGTTGATGTTGATATTGTGGAATTGACAGATTGGACTGGTGATTTAAACAATCTGGATGCTGGACCTGAACCAGTTATCACTGTCATTGAAGATGACTCACCTGAAAGAACATTTAATGAGGCAAGTCATGTGTCTGTATCAGATTTGCTTTTGGACAGACAGACAAGCACAGATGCTGTTGCTAGTTCAGCTATGGAAGGTGATGTGTCTGATTTTGTAATACAGGTTGAAGTCATGGAGACAGATGAACTTGCAGATGTGGCTGTAGAGAGTGAAGATGGTGATTACAACATTACTGCAGGTGAAGCAGGAGATGAGACTGCAGGCATTGCCACAGAGGAACCAACTGTTCCTACTCAGGTGTGTGCAGGTTGTTACAGACATCTCAAGAACTATCTGCATGTAACAGTCATCCTTGAGAAGCTGATAGTGCACTCAGCTTATCAAGAAATTTTCCACATTTATGGAACATAATGGTTCATTACCATGTTCACAAGAGCCTGCCACTAGTTACTGTCCTGAACCAGATGATTCCAACCCTTTTCCCCTAAGATCTGTTTTAATATTGTCTCTGAGTTGATAATTCTAATTATATTTGGCAGAGAGTGAAAATTATGGAGCTGCTCATTTTACACATTTTTTCTAGCTTCCTTTCATTTAGCCCTTTTAGATCCAAATATTCTGTTCTCAAAAACCCTCATTCTCCATTTCTTCTTTAAAAAAGGTAACTTAAATGCTGTTTTTTCTGTTAAGGAGACATTTCATATTTACATGCATTTCTAGGTCTTCCTAGAGGTCTCTTTCCTTCTGGTTTGCCCACCAAAACTCTGTATGCATTCCTCTTCTCTCCCATACAGGCTACATGCCCTCCCCATCTCATCCATGTATTGTGGGTCCCTTGTCACTACAGCATGGCACATCCCCAGGTTGCAGATGGAGGAGACAGCTTCCAGATATGGAGAGTAGCTGTGAATATATTGAATAAGCAGTCGTGGTCAGCCAACAAAGAGTGGCCCTCCAGATTGAGGGTTGGGCTAACAACTCCTCCCCGTAGAAATAGTAAATTGTTATGAAATGTTACACATGGCCTCAGAGAATTTATGAGAAACTGCAATAAAGTAATAACTTCTGTCATATGTGATACTGTTTTAAAAGGAATCAGGACACATTTTGTCTCCAATAAATTATGTCTGGTGTGTAAGTATAGATATGTAAATTCCACATTTGAAATTTCTGTGCACACTTGTATTCAATTCTTGTTTAGTGTTGTGTAGGAACAATTTTAACTGTTTTCAACTTAGATTGATACATAATGTGTTTTGAATCTGTTGCATGTTCTACATCAGTCACGCACTGGAATAACTTTAGCCAGTATTAGTGGTTTGGAGGACTTCGAGAAGCTGACAGTGAAACAATTGAAGGAGCTTCTGTCACTGAATAGAGTTGATTATCGAGGCTGTTGTGAGAGACAAGAACTTATGGAGCGGGTTGCTCGTCTCTGGCAGGAAGACAGTCAAACACGGAAAGGTATTACATGTGCGATGCTTTTGCTGTTAATGCTAATATAAATGTAGGGTTTAGTGTTTAAATTCACAGTGATTTGTTTCATGTGTTTCTGTCTGTAGATTGCATCTGATAAGAATTTTTTCCTGATACTATGTGTGGGTCATGCTAGCTATTTAAACAGAATGGTAAAAATTAAACTAGTTTCTTCTTTGGCTATTTCTAAAGCTATGACTTGTCTAGAGGAAAGGATGCATGATTAAATAGTTCTCTAATTATGTGTCATTAAGTGTAAGGATGGTTACTTTGGAGCACTTGGCACACAGTGAATCTTCAGTAGGTCCCCAAGCCAACAAGCCATGAGACCCTCTGTTAAATCACTTCACATTGTATACAGTGGTGGACTTCCTTTGCATAAATGTGTTAGATTGTGACAAGCTTTATATATAAATTCGTTCACTTAACCTCAAAAGTCTAACTCATGCAATTTTATTATCCAGCAATGCGCAGATTCCAGTAATGTCATACGCTTAAAACATAACCTCATATCTTTTGTAATATATCAGTTAATGGTCTGTGATTATGATACACCTCCATATAACATTTCAAATGGCAGTTGATTTATTAGTAGGTTAAACAGTGTGTGTTAAGCAATACTAGGCTTCTGAAACAATTCTTTTCCTTAACTGCTGCTTTGAATTCAAATTAGTACATCCTATTTTATCCTTTCTTTTCAATATTTGTTAGATTTTCACATTTACATGGCAAATATTTCTGTCTTATCTTGGTGTTTTCCACAGAATAAGGTTATATTGAATGAAATTTAAATTTCCCACAAGAAAATTCAGTTCAACCAATCATCACTGTTTTTTTAAGAAAAATTTTTCTGTTATCTATTAACAAGAAGAAACTAGTAGTTTAAAATGTTGCTATAATTATCTTTCTGGTATATGCCACAGAAGCGAAGGATTTCTCAATTTGACAGACAGATGGTTGTGCTGTTATGCAGTCAGTCACACAACCTTGAGTTGTATAAATAACCGATTTGACCATAAAAGGGTTAATAAGTATGGGTTTGGTACTTTTATGTGTGTCTTTTTTCTTGAAACAGGATTGGATACAATGAGTGTAGATGAACTTTGCAAAATTTGCATGGATGCACCTGTGGAATGTGTAATGCTGGAGTGTGGCCATATGGCAACATGTGTAACATGTGGAAAACAACTTAGTGAATGCCCCATTTGTCGTCAGTTTGTGGTGCGTGTCGTTCGGACATTTAAGGCATAAGTTGTTTTGGTAGTTGCCAAATGTTTCTGTCTTGTAGTGTCCCTGGGAATCTTCTGTGCAAGTGAGTATGACACCTCTCTTTTAGCTCACTTTGGTCTGTGAACCGAATTAGCCGTGTTTAAATTTTAATAGTTGTGTGTATGTAATTTATGCCTATGAACTATTCTAATTATTTTTTTGTAGAGTACTTATGTTATATTGAAAGTTTTCTCATTACATAGGCCTATGATTACTGTGATAATGGCCACTCTTTAATAATTATAATGGTATGCAAATTGTTACTAGCATTAAGTGCGGTTCCTGTACTTTGTTGCTTAGAAAATTCATGAAGTTATGCATATTTTAGGTAAGTGAGAAGCCTTCCAAACGTGCATTATTTTCAACTGGCATGGTGTATTAATCAGGATATAGTACTATTTTAAAATATTTTGCTTATGGCATTAGTTTCATGTGTTTATAAAATGTTATCTTAAGATACTGTATTTACCCAAATATAGATGTCAAATTTAAAAATATGCCTCTTAGAAATAAAGCTTGAATGTGAAAAAAGGTTAAAATTATTGGGAAAAAATATTTTAGTTAACAAGTTATACCTTGCTTACTTTCTTCTGTAATATATTTTCCTCCATCTGCAGAGTTATTGGTTTATTCTTACGGAATAATAAACATGCATTTGTACAATGTCATGTATCTACCCTCTTTTAATAATCTTCATTGATTTAAACAAAAGTGTATAGGACCATAAATAAGTTCATTTATTGTAACTGGGCATCCCGAAATATATGTTTCATTTTGATCTTGATCGGTCTTCTTATTCTTCTAGCATCATTTCTTTTTTATACAAGTCAGTGGATGAAAAGTCCCCAATCTCTTTTATCTTCCTACAGTCTTTCCTCTCTGATTTCTTGCCAGCTCTTCCCTCTTTTCTTGACATCTTCTAGTGCCTAGCTGAACCACCTTCTGGGTCATCCCATGGTTCTATATCCTTTAAATTGTAATTCTATTGACCTCCATATTCTTGTTCTGTCCATAACAATTTTGACATTTCTACACATTTTATTTTCTGAATTTACTTCGTTTCAAAAATAAATTTGTTCGCCTTGTCTAGGTTCCTTGAAATCCTCATAGTCACTTTCTTGTCCATATTCATTCTCAGCTCATATTTCTTTGTAACAAGGTTCTGTTGATTTAGTTGTTCATTTTCCTCTTTGTCTTTCTCCAAAATTAAATAATTGTTTTCAAATATTAATGTTTCAATGTTTGGTCTTCTCATCAAACTTTATTAATGATTTTGTCCATCATCATATGGCATTAAACAAAACTGAGGACACTTCCTTGTCTCACTGCACTACTAAGTTTCAAACCATTTTAGTCTTCCTGAATTTGTTTTAACACATATGTACAGTCCTTGTGTGTTAGGTTCACTTTCTTTGTAAGCTATTCTGGTACTTATAATATTTTTAAGACTAAACAAACCTTTTTTCTCTGTTATATTGTTATGAACTTGACAAGTCATGGTTAAAAGTGATCATGTTGCAACTCTTTCTGATTTACATATACTGATGGTCTAATACTATTGATAAATTAAAAATTGTAACAGTAGCATGCATGTTTAAAGCAATCCACAATTTTTAAGGTAAATTAAAAAATTCCATATATTTTCTTACATTTGGGAAAATACAGTATATTTAATTTATTCAAAAGACCATTGTTTAGTTTAATATATGTTGTGTTCCATGCTTCAGGGACTGTAATTTTCTTATGCAATGTGAAGTTTATTGACTTCTGTACTTATAATGACTTTTAAGTTTTGAAAATGTGATATGTACAAATAAGCATCTGTTGCCTTAATTATAAACATAATACCAGCGATTTTGATAAACATATGTGTATTTGCATAAGGATAAGTAAGTATATGTATCAATTGATTTTAGTAATCTGCTAGATGTGTTCAGTCATGTTAGATATCTGCAGAAAATGTCACATGTATTATTATGGCTCTTAATAATGAACAAATCATTTAGTCATATGTATATGAAAGAAAGTGTATAAATACAAATACAGATTGTAAAGTTAGTTGTCACTTACTGAGAATGAAGACATAATTTTAACGGAAATAATCTTTATCACAACAATATGAAAAATGTCAGAATATGAGGCTTGTTCAAATGCAACCAATTCAGGGATTTTTGTGGGTAAGGCCATTAAAATATTACATATGGAAGCTGAGGTAGGCTTCCTGTTGACACACCAGCCAGTGAATTCCCACCACAAAGAACTCCCTAAAATGTGAAACCATTACACCACCCTGGCCCTGATGTCTTAACAACCTAAGTCTATGGGCTTTGCAGCAGTTTCTTGAAGTTGCCAATCACATGTAAGTCGTATTATGGCAGGGCTGGGCTGTATGGGATATGGTGCAGCATGAATCAGGGGTATAACCTCTCCTGAACAGTGTGGGACATGTGGTGGCGAACATTTTTGTGCAACATGACAATGCCATGATGGTTTCTGTTGATGGCAGTACAAAAGTCTCAGTGGGTTGCATAATAGCAGTGTATTGATGGTGATGTCAGGGTCCTTGAATTCCAGAATTAACAAAACTGAATGACAGTTTGTTTGTCTTGTTTGAGTGGATTCTCCATCTGGGATGCCAAGATTTAACTAAGTTACACTATTTTTGTTTACTGTCATATGCTGGTTCTGTTGCACAACTGGTGTGTCATGCACACAGCCACATGATCACCTGCTATTGGCTACATTTTTCATTACCAACAGAAATGGTTTAAATTCAATAACCCTCATGTATAGCAGGTATAAGTGAGATTGGCCTCAGTCAGTTTTATGCACTCTTGCTGTTTGATGAAGATCATAGATTTGATTTGTTGTGCAAAATAGTTGAGATATTCTGCAAGCTGAAGTTCATTATGAATTTTACAATGCCAACTTTCTCACATTGGTTCACATAGGCACTGCAGTTGATCCCTTTAATCATAGTACTCTGATTCTATGGTAGCTAAAACTTCTGAAAGGCAGTAAGCATATATATCAAACATTTTGATATACCACTATATATATATATAATTGATACAAATTGTTTTTTTACTGTTAAAATGTTAAATCACTACATTTTTTGTGTACAGAGAAGTTTAATTATTAACCCCCTCTGCTGTTTAAATAACCAATACTTAAATGATAGTTGATATCACAGCCCTTGTATCTTGGTTTAGGTAAGTCATTAATGAACACTTCAATACTAGGGATTCTTTAAGGAATTGAGGACCCTAGGCAAAGTGTTACCTTTGGCCCTCTAAATTTTTCATTTATTTTTAAAGAAAAGGCTTGTTTGATACCAGTCCAAATTTTATTTACGTTAACAAATGCAATAAAGTGTATAAAAATTAAAAACACATAACCCAAAAATTATCTTGGTTTAAAATTATTTTTGAAAACTATATCATTTTATACATTCACACCATAACAATGAAATGCCAAAGATACAAGTGCAAAAAAATATGTATTTTATATGACCCTTTGTTTCTGCTCCTCAGATATGTGATAGCAACTGAACTAGCCATTAAAGACCCTCAAAATTCTGTAAATACATTTCATCACAGAAAAGTGCAGGTTATTGTTTGTTTCTCTTCATACAAACTATATATTCTGTAGCCCATGAATAAATCTACCCAGTTTACTTGGTAAAATATTCATATTAAAATTGTAGGCATTGTTTTATAAGTATATAACACCCTTTCTTCCAGTGGGATCTGTTAGATATGTTCTTTCTTGAAAACAAAAGGAACATGTTCAATCTCTTCCCACATGATGTGTGTCTGTAGGCTGGTCTATACGGTATACATATTCACCAAGTGCAAAATATCCCAAATATTCAACATTATCAGGCTCTGTATCAATATGGTAATGTCCACCTTCACCATGGTGACTAAAACTGTGAAAGTGTTGAAGCCTCAGATCTAAACCCTGCAAGAACAAACATGAAGTTTATGATGAAATTAAATTCAGGAAATTCTTATCAGCCATTTGGTTAAAAATTGGTAAAATACTTTTCTCTTTCCAGGCCAGTTATGAGTAAGAAATACATGCATAGAAAACAATAATTTTTATCAGTTGTTTTGTTATGTAATGGTATGTGACCTTATGACCTGACTGAAGAACATAAATTGCAAGTGTCTGAAAATGTCAGGGTCAAAGAGAGATGAAGTATAGTGGGGAAGAGAAGACAGATACAATACAACTAGAAAAGAAACTTTACCATTCATATAACACACCTAGTATTATTAGGTTATTTAAATCAAGGAGGTTACAGTGGGTCTGACATGTAATTTAGAGGGCTACATGAATTTTGATGGGGTAACTTTTTTAAAAGCAGGCACTAGGAAGACTGAGACAGTAGAAAAATATTAAAATGAGTGCCTGAGTAGGTTGCAAGTTTTTGAAAAAGGCCAAGGAGAAACTCTGTATTTGAATCAGCAGTAGTGCCATTTTAGACAGTTACTATGAGGTCATGGAGACATAAACACCCTGTCTCAATCTGTTCAGTCTTGAAGTGGTACGTGAGCCAAATCAGCATGCACATAGGTCTCAACAATACAGACACTGCTAAACCTTTGAACCCATCACTAGCATATGAGACAGAAGTAATGGTTTTCTATGTGACAAATTCACAGTATGTTAAGGACTGAAAATGGTGATTTTAACAAAACCAAAGTCTTAAAAATGATGTTTTGTTTATCAACTTACAGGGTCAGCTGATGCTAGTGTTCCAACAGCAATGAGAGGTGCAGACATGTTGTAAAAATGAAGCCATTTTTCAACTTCTTCATCAGTATTAATGGGTGTAACTGAAAACTCTGGCATTATGTGTTGCTTGGCTTTCCCCTCTTTAAGAAGAAAAGTTCCACCAAGACCTGAGAATGATAACATGTTATAGAATAAATTTGCATTGTTGATTCTCCAAAGTTTGTAACCACACAATTATGTTGCACAGCACCAAACATCATTGTTGAGTGGTTATCACTCCCATATCATATGGAGAAGCTCCCAGTTTCAAATATTGACCTAGAGACTTGCTATTTGACTGCAGTTTTCATTATTTTCTTCAGTCCCCCCAGGTTAGTGGGGGAAAAGTAAATCAGGCTGACTGCTTCCTTCCACAGCCTTTCCAATTCTTAATTTGATACCATTTAACACTATGCAGTCTGAGTTACTGACAGCTAAATATAGCATAAATAAAAAAAAAGCTATTAAACACTGTCCATTTTCTGAATTATATTTACTGTACACAATATTTTAGTTGTCACCATTGCCATCTGGTGATTGGTTGTCATAATGACATAAACTTTTATTTTATTTATTTTAAAGATGGTGACTGGTTGTTATTATTAGACCTATTAGACCCAACATTCTTTATATAAGAAACCAAGTTATTGGATATAATTTTATCTTATATAATTCCTATTCAGAATTGTCTGCCAATTCAAGGATATGGTTTTGCACAGTTGCTTTTCAACTATGCTTTAAAGTTCACATTAGGAAGGTTCGAGTAAATTAGAAGGGAATGGATGATCCCCAATTACATTCACATAGGGAGTTAATCTCACCGGAAGTTAATTTGCTGACCACAAATATTTAAGTACCACAAAGAAAAAAGTCTGTTAGATGCTGGTGAGATGGTTGGTCAAGTTGCAAACACACAAAAGAAAGTGTGTGTTCCTATCACATCACAAAAATGCAGGATAAAATCTTAATATAAAGATAGCTAATAAATCCATTGAAACTGGGAACAGAGAGCTCAAGACAATATAAGTAAATATTAATGAAGTGACAACCAATAACTTTATGTCAGTAGTGCCAACTCCTGAAAAGTTATGCATAGTAAATAATTTTTGATAATGCACAGTATCCATCACAGCTGTGATGTAATTGTCATCATTTGCTTTACTCAGCGGTATTAAAATGTTATCTTACATTAATTGGGAGAACCAAATAAGCAGGTTCCATTACTCCCAAATGTTGATCATGTGACTACAAGAGCAGGATTAACATACAGGTTGCTTCCAACCCTTGATACTTCCCATATTTAAAAAAGTATTTAAGGTGAAGACAGTGACTGCATTGCTTTCACTTTCTTAAGCCTTTTTGGTACTATTTAAATTCACTATATTTTGTGAGACAATTAGTTGAAGTAAATACTCTGTTTATGCTACATTTTAGTATGCTATGCAATGACAGGGGACATTTAATTGTACTATGTTCTACTGCATTAGATATGGCAATTGATTAATAAAGTTGTGGCACTGATATAGAGAAAAACATACCAACAGCCTTCTCTTTGTAATGGGCTTGAAGAGATTTCCTTATACTGGCAATGAAGTCGTCATTTCCGATTCGTTTCTTACAGCTCACTTGAAGAACCTTGCAAAAAAATAAAATATAAAATGTTACATTGGGTGTAACAAGGATTGTACTGGGCTGGTTTTAATATCACTCGTGGTAGCGGTGGTGATGGTGGCAATAGTAATAGTAAAACCCGTAGTATAACTAAAAAATAACCAGTCCACAAAAATTATGAAAAATATTAAATGTTGTCTAAGGAACTCTCTCACAGATGGCTTGGTTTCAAGTTGACACTTAAAAGAAAAGTGTCATATCTGGAATGAGCGTGGGACATATAGTCTGAAACTTTACTTACACTTATATGTCAGTAGCTGGAAACTGTGAAGATGGATGGAATATAAAGCTAACATATAAATAAATGCTCCAGCTACAAGAGAAACAACCTATGAGTAGAATCGCATTTCCCAATAATTACAATTGTTATTTTATTATAAATAATTATTATCAAACTGCAAAGTATTTTAGAGAAAACTAAGTGAAATAGTACTTACTTTTCCAGGCTTTCCTTCACTACAGAAGATATTAGCAAGCAAGGCACAACGCGTTTCAGTATCAGGAAGACGTTCCAATATACAGCTGCCATCTTTGATATTAATTTTTGATATTCTTGTGTGATTATTAACTTTTCCTCCTTTCACTTCAAGATTGACCATCATCTAATGAAGAGAAAGGTAACAGAAAATGAGATATTGTCTTGCTTTGGAAAGTTTATATTATTTTGTGTTGTATCTAAACCAGAACAATGGACACTATCCTTAATAAAGATGTATGATTATGGACAATATTACATTTTCATAATTACCTCACAGTTTACCCCAGCATATGGCCATGGTCCAGCACCTGCTCCTATCAGGAAGGTTGGTTCAACATCTGTAAGCTTACCTATGTCAGACATATTATAGAGTTTTTCCCTCCGAACTAAAGGAAGCAAGTAGGGTGGCCCACCAATTTCAACCAACCTTGGTTTTCCTCCCAAACCTAATTACAACGAAATAACAATATTCAGATTGTGCTCTTGTGGAGTGTTGCATAGTATAGTATGGTTCCTGGACCACATAATGTGAAACTCCATGAAAGCTTACAGAAAAGATTCCTTTCATTGACATTTAAATAGCAATTAAGAGTTTAAGTAATGACTAATACACATCAGGCCACATCTAAAGTGCATACTTATACGATTTTTATAAATTAAACTTGTGTCACATAACTTAGTGCAAAAGCCTGCAATTCTCACCTTTACATGCTAGAGTGAAAGGCTCCTTTGTAAGATCAGGACAATCTACAATTTCAACTCTGACTGTTTCAAAGTTGGATACTAAACCACTACCCAGCACTGCAATGAAGAAAATGTACATGTCAAAATGCAGGATGCAAGTACAGTTGAGGAATTCGGTCTACAGTCGACATAACCACAAATGGCCTGGGTTAGGTCCTGTTAGACATTGGAAACTGAAGGCAATGATCCTTAAGAGACATATCTAAAGAACCTGTGTTGTTTTTCAACATTTAGGCCCCTGTTCATGTCCATGGCAGTCCATGATGTTTGGCAGAAAAAGTGGCTCTGGGAAAATTTTTGTCTGCTTTCTTCAGTTTTCCCATCAATATCTTTGCACTTCTGCTCATATTCACTCAATTGGGAGCTGGATAATGGGCCCATTAGTGGCAACAGTTCCATATAAACAGCCCCCCCCCCCCTTTGCAGCAAAAACAGTAACAATAATGAGATAAGTGTGTTGGTTACATACTCATCCCCAGGAAGTGTCAAGAATGTTTTTATATCCTTACACAAAGGTTTATAAAAACTTACCTTCAACAAGTTCCTCAAGGGGAGGAACAAACAAAGATTTACTTGCAACTGGTGGATTTTTTATCACAGTAGCAGCCATATTTGTCTTTATGATACTTCTCACTTCTGAAATGAATTATCTGATGTAAGTAAAAATTCTTATCTCAAAGTAAAGAAAAAACATGTTTCATATTTGTCACCTGAAATGACAACTTCTGATCTAAAAGAATGGTATATTTCTATATTCAAGCTTCACAATGCTTCCCAAACTGCATATCAACTCTCTTATTATCTTATCACTTAATAAACTTACTTCTGACAACTCATTAAATATCATGTGTTAAATAACCTGATACACATAACTTAGGAATTACGTTTCTTGGAGGCCCATCAAAACCAACAGCAGGTTTATTAATCACAAGATTAATCCAGTACACTATGTAATTCACATAACAAAGTAAACTTGAGAATATAAAATACTAATGAAAGGACAGCAGGGAGCAGAACTGAATTTCATAGTATAGAGCTTAGCAGTCTTATTTCATACTTAGAATATCCCAATTCAAACCTTGGCCAGCAATCAGGCTCTCCTAATTGCCTTTGTTTTATTGTATTTCCTACTTGCAAATGCCAGGCTGATACCTTCAGTCACATTCACTATGACCCATATCTTTCCAAGTGATCAGTAATCTTTTAACTCAAAACTAATCTTTTCAGATAAAATTGTGCTGTTATATAAATGAAGAACCCCACATGCTTAGGACTATACTGTGAAATTGTGTAGACTTCAAGCTCCACACACTCTTAACTTTAGTACTATTGAGGTGAATGGTCAGCATCATGCTCTAGCTATCTTTACCCCTAAGGAATTTTAAATGTGAACCCCACCACCTTTGCCGGTATTTCACCCTAGCAGTATGAATCCATAGTGTGTTGTGTCACTGAGTTACCATGATTTGTAGTACTATGAAGGATAATGGAAGGTACAAGGGCTGTTCAGTAAGTATACAAGGACACTATGATATGTCACCTATTACAACACAGATACAACTACATGCAGACATCATAACATTTTTCTACATAATCACCTTTGCTGAGGTACTTTCCCTAACAGGAAACCAACGCATTTTGACTTTTCACAAATAATTCCTGGTCAAGCACCTGTCCCAACCAAAATAAAATCATCATTTACTATTTACTGCCCAATAAATTCAATTTCAGAGACACATAGAAATTATAGTCTTGGCATGCCAAGTCAGGCCTGTATGTAGAATATTACAACACCTCCCACCCACACCAATGGTGTGCTGGGCTGTGTGATGATGTCACACTTTTGTGGAGCATGATCACACAATCTCTGTCTTCTTTGGTCTCCTTTGATGAACAGCTACCCTTTGATGCAGAAAAATTCATACTTCCACCTGTATATTTGTCCAGTTTCAATTCACTGCTGTTTTGGTACATGCTAAGCCTGTTTGTACTTTTACTTTTGAAAAAACTTTCATATAAGAAGTCTGAATTTTTCATGAAACTTGTGTAGCGGAAGTATATTGTGGTCATAAAAAATCAATTTCAAGATTTTAATGAGGAAGGGCACATATTTTATATTCCTGAGAGGTCTTTAATATTTTATTGCCTATGCAAGTTTCCTATCAGCA
The DNA here is from genome assembly GCF_977971745.1 of Zootermopsis nevadensis. NCBI lineage: Eukaryota > Metazoa > Arthropoda > Insecta > Blattodea > Termopsidae > Zootermopsis > Zootermopsis nevadensis. The sequence continues at coordinate 7,821,350 of NW_028259147.1, forward strand.
GAAATGGAACAATACAGAAACAAGAATGGAATGTTGAAATGCAGAATACCTCCAACAGTTTTTATTAATATTTATCAGCTGTGCACCAGAACTGATGTGCAGTCTACTTGGTTGTGTTTTGCAATAACATGCAGTTACACCATTAACCTGAGTCAGGTTGGCTGGCAGCCCCATACTGTAAAGGTTAAAATTCACTCATTTGCAGGAATGAAGATCTTGACCATAATCCATAAACTAACTGTTTAGAACCAAGGAGTTTCTCTTTTTTCAGCACATGTACTGGACATAAAAAAGTTTGTACAATGTATTTTCCTGATTTTTAGTTTTCCAAAACAAAGACATAACAGTGCCTGTCCATGCATGGAAAGAAAAATTTAATTTATGATACAAATGTATATTAAATAAAAATAATACTTTAACTGATCACTTGTGTCTGAAAAAATATTCTTTGCCTTTGACTGTACAAACTGACTTGCAAAAATTTAAATCTGTAGAAGATTGTTATTCTCTTTTTCCCCACATTGTATGCAATACACGAAACTTTTTAAGTTAGCATTATTTAAACAAAATTCGGCCTTTGCAAATGGCGCCAGTTTCATCACTGCTGTCTGGGGTCCAATGACCTTTGACCCCCGCACAGTAGCATTTATGGTAGTATTACTTGGTGTTTTCTGAGGTAGTATCTACTTACCTGTTGGAAAATTTCAAGGACCGATTCTTTCTTCAGATGACAGTAGAGTTTCAAGAAATGTGTTTTTCTTTGCAGCTTTAATAAATGCGCCCACATCCGAATGATCTAGAACAATGATTCAAAGAAACAATCAAGATAATTCTAATTATTTTCGCTGCAGCAGAACTTTTCTACAGCACAAGGGTAGAGACGGTTGCTGTTAGCACCGAATATATTTCTCTGCATAATTAAATACGATCAAGAGTTTTTATGCATTCGTGCAAAGCGATGGTCAAAACTGTAAAATAGTAAATGAAAATTAAAATGGCTCTACAATTTTTAAATGTCTTAAGAATAGGTTTATCCGTTCTAGAGTTGTTTCTTGCGTGCGGATATGGTCAGACGAGCGATTTTATCAGGCGCTCCACAGCATTGCAAATGTGGTTACATATGACCGGTTTCGCTAAAGAAATGAAGTATAAAGCAAGAATGGATATAGCTATTTGAAAACTTATGCCTTCTTTTTATTTCAGCAAATTTTTGTTGTGGGGTGACGGCAGTGTTTGCGGTTTATACGGAAAACGGTATAATAAGGTGGCGCAAACGTGACCATTCACTACGAATTGTGCCTACGTCGCTGTGGTGACCGATGACCGCATTTTAGTAGGGTGGATCACAGGCACGGATTACAAATATTATTATAGTAATCTGTTCCCAGTGTTTTATGAACAGCATCATAGTGCTTTCACTTCAGTTACTAGTATGTGTTTATCAAAGATTGTTTGCAACATTACCGTGATTTACAGCGGGTAATCCGCGTTGAGCCAAAATAGCATCCTTACTTCCAGACAAGAATTTTAGCACTGTTACTCAACAGGTTGTATTTTTCCGATCATAGGCACGGAACGCGTGAGCACTACGAGAAGGCAGTGGAAGGAGATGAAATGATGTAAGAGTAATGTGCGTTCCCCAGCTGGACTTTTACTTTGTAGCACATTTCAAATGTATAATAACTTCTGATAGTGTTGATAAAATGAAGCTGTTTAAACTGATAGTTCACCAGAAAGACTTTAGTGGTTGGTATCCATATATCTGTATAATTCTAATTCGTGACGTTTTTAGGTCGCTGTTTATTTTGTGAAAACCATATTTCATATGAAGTAATCGTTTACATGTGTAACTGTATTAATTATATTGACTGATGCTCAGAAGAAAGTGTTAAAATATGTCTTGCTTAAGTGCTCTACAGATTACCACTTACCATTTTTTAAAAATGGGATTGTAGTTCACTTGACAGATAGGGATTCAAATTTGTAGGTATTTATGCATTAAAAGAAGTTCCACAAAGCTCTCTACATTCTGTGCTGTGATGCCATGTGGACTGATGGGTAGATACCAACTGAAATTAAAAGTATAATAACTTCTCTCAAGTCAAAAAATTCATGTGGCTATGATGGAATTTCATCTAAAGTACTTAAATCTTGTGTGGATTATATAAGTATTCCATTAAGTTATCTCTGTAATCATTCAATGGCTGTAGGAATGTTTCCTGAAAGACTTAAATATTCAAAAGTAAAACCACTATATAAAAAGGGTGAAAAATCCTGCATCTCAAACTACAGACCTATTTCACTGCTGACAACATTTTCTAAAATTTTTGAGAAAGTTATGTGCAAGAGAGTAAATAATTTCTTAAACTCAAACAACATCCTTGTCAAAGAGCAATTTGGATTTAGGAAAAATCTCTCAACAGAAAAGGCTCTATTTAGTTTCACAAATGAAATTGTATGTGCCCTTAACAATAAAATGCATGTGGGTGGAATATCTTGTGACCTAGCCAAGGCATTTGATTGTGTAAACCATGAAATATTACTAATGAAACTGAAATTTTATGGGATTCGAGGTATAGCAGGACAATGGTTTAAATCCTATCTAAATAATAGAAGGCAGAAAGTAGAAATTGAAAGCCCTCATACCAATCATAATACCTATTCAGAATGGGGTATCGTAAATCACGGAGTGCCACAAGGTTCAGTTCTTGGGCCCTTACTTTTCCTCATATATATAAATGACTTGCCGGCAACTGTGAACTCTATATCCAAACCCATTCTTTTTGCTGATGATACAAGTATCATTATTGCACACCAAGAATTGATCTATCTTGAAAATATCATGAATGATGTCTTTGCCAACATAAACAAATGGTTTAGAGCTAACAAACTGGCACTAAATTTTGAAAAACAAACTTCATAAAATTTGTTACTAAGCACAAGACATATCCTAGATTAAATATAGGTTTTGAAGAAAAATTAATTGTGGAAGTTGAAACAAACAAATTCCTTGGCTTACAAGTCGACAGTACCTTAAATTGGAAGAAACACATTGGGTATATTATTCCCAAATTAAGCTTTGCATGCTTTGCCATGAGAACAGTCGTACCACTCATGACAATAGATACTTTAAAGCTAGTTTACTTTGCATACTTTCACTCTGTATTGTCATATGGATTAATCTTTTGGGGAAATTCAACAGACAGTAATAAAGTTTTTTACATGCAAAAGAAAATAATTAGAATAATGGCTGGTGTCAAAAGCAGGGTATCTTGTAGAAAATTATTTCGTAAATTTAATATACTTCCACTTGCAAGTGAATTTATACTCTGCTTGCTATCATTTGTGGTGGAAAACATGGATAAATTTAAAAGAAATACAGATGTACATAATTTAAATACAAGACGTAAACATGATCTATATGTGCCAAATGCTAACTTTACTAAATATCAGAAAGGAGTGTACTATACAGGTATCAAGTTGTTTAATAATCTTCCTCCAACAATTAAAAGTCTAAATTATGATATAAAGGTATTCAAGCCTGCATTGAAAGATTACCTCTTTACTCACTCCTTCTATTCTGTAGATGACTTCATCTCTGCTGAAAATGTTTAAGCTTTATATCCATAATCTACGTATATGTAAAGCAAGTTTTGTATTTATATTTAAAATTCTGAGGTTTATGTATATTAATTTGTAAAATTATTTTTCATACTTGTATTGCAGAATCTGAAATTTATGTACATTGATATGTGAAATACGTTTTTGTACTTGTGTTGAAAGTTCTGAAGTGTATGTATACGTATTGTATGAAATGACATGTTCTACATCCTTTGGTTGAGTCCTAAGAAGGATCTATGGAATGTAAATAAACTCTACTCTACTCTACTCTACATGTTGTCTCCATCGTCAGGGATGAAAGTAGGACATTTGCAGAAGTTTAATTTTTTATTTGAGTTATTATTGTAACATAGAGATGGAAGTCTGTGCAGTTCACATTACTTTTTGATTGAATGTACAGATTATGGCTATATGACAGTACTATTGCTGTTGAATTTTCTGAAAGTTTTTTGGATATGGTCATATGAAAGAAATGCCCAGGTCTTGGAACCTGAAAATGTTTGTGTAATTCCTATGTAAAATATGAGAAAATTATTTGATATGCCTTGATAACACTTACACTTAACACTTAAGCTACCCGTTCTTCAGCTCACGCGCGGGCCCCAGCATCGCCACCATTCCTCTCTGTCGCATGCTTATGTTGTCCAATGTATGGTAGTACAGCCACATATATCCCTGATGTATTATAATGTAGGTACACCTGTTATGCCATCTCTAGAATGAGAAGAATGTGGAAGTGTAACATTCTTATAAAAAATAAAGTAACCATGTTTAAAGAAAGCAAACTGAAAATAATCGAAAGTGATCTATCTTAACTAGTGTAATATTATTACTGACATGATAGGTTGCCAGAAGAACACATATAGGATAAAATTATGTTGTGATAACTTTCATACAGTGTTGGCATAAATGAGTAGTGATTGTGAATATTTTGTGTTGCCTTGGTTTTGACTCGCATATTGTACCATGGATTGAACTCCAAAATTTTACTTAAACACATCCTTTTGTAAGGACTTGTAGTGAAGTAAAATGTATTACAGCCTTGCCATATGCACTGTGTTGACTGCATTCTTACAGGATGAGAAAGTACATATTTTGGTTCATTTATTTGTCATTTTATTAAAAATAGTTGGTGTTTTTGTATTTCAGGTGAAGATTTAATTATAAATCCTAAGGATTTTCCTGGTATTAAGAAAGGAAATATAGTTGAAATATATCATCCAGAAGATGAGTTTAGCAGACTTTTATTGCAAGTAACTGTACTGAAAGAAGACTTAAAAGGAAAAGGTAAAATTATTATTTTATTTAAAAAGTGAAGTTCTTTATGCATAGTGAATTAGTTTGTGTATATCTTTCTTATTATTCGTCTGGCATCATTTACATTTTAGATGGGTTGATGGATGAAAGTCTCCAATTTCATCTGTCTTAACACAATCATTAACAATTCTAATTTCTTTTCAACTGATGTCTTCTTCAGGGCTCTTTTGTATTCATACTGTATGACATAACATCACTGCCTGTAGTAGATCTTATCAGACATTGGTTTTCTGGCTACCATCTTATCAGTGGCTCACTTTTTCAGCCTGGGTGTTGCTAAGTGTTCAGGATGGTACATAGTCATACAAAATTTCAGCAGAAATTCATTGTTGATGTTCCTGCAAGGTCTGTCATTCATTATTTGGTTAATAAATTTTAGCACCACAGTTTTGTTATCTTATAAGAAAATAAAAAGAAGATACCACTTACTAACTGTATTATTATTGTTGCTGTTGTTGTTGATGTTATAGGATAACAGATTACAGAGATTCCTTGACCTACATATTTCTGACTCACAAAGTGCTAATACATATGCATTATTATCTACCTTAATGCTGTAATAACTTTGTCACATGGCGTGAACCAGATGTCACAACTTGTAGTTGCACAGTATATCATCTGCAGCCCTTGAAACTGCCCAGAAAAGTGTCAACCTCCCATAATAAATCCTGTCTTCAAGAAACACCACTTCCTATAAGAAAGGCAGTACCATATTTCAAGTAAATAATTGAAAATAGGCTCTTTATATTGTTCCCTCTAAATATTTACCTGTTTTAGTTCATTACAGGTATTATAACTGGTATTTTGGTTATTTTTATTTCAAACCAACTAAATTATGACTTGAATAGGCAATTGTAGATTGGTTTGGGAACCTTGCCATTTATAATTTTGTGTATATGCTAAATTGAATTTTAAACAAGCAGCTTATGAATGGACTCTTGGAATGTAATCTTTTAATAGTTAGGTGACTTAATATAACTGTGTTTTGACTTCCAGATGCTGCAATTAGTGTGGAGCAGAGTATTGCATCAGCTTTCCAGCTTCGAACATATGCTGATGTTTGCATGAATATTGTGAACCCTGAAGATGTTGCTCTGGATTCTGTTGAACTCACATTTAAGGATCAGTATATGGGTCGAAGTGAAATGTGGCGGTTGAAGAACAGTTTGGTACGTATTGTGATGCGTCTGAAGAATTGTATTATATACTTGTTTCTACATATTTTATATATCTACTCTCTTTTTTTTCAATGCGCAGGTAAACACCTGTGTTTATTTGAATAAGAAAATTGAATTTTGTGGAGGAAGTATCCGATGCCAAGTATACGAAATGTGGTCCATGGGAGACAGAGTTGCTTGTGGTGTAATCACGGATGACACAAAAGTAAGAGAAAATTATAATTATGTATATAAATGACATATACTGTTGGTTGTGTGGTTTTGAGGTAGTTGAAGCCAATGCACATTCTTACAACCAGTTAAGATGCATTCTAATATTATATATAATTTTATATGCTTAGCCACTTTTCAGGACTTTACTCTACCAGTACATGTGTGATTTCCACTACCTGAACTGCATGTCCAGGCCATGTAAAAAAATAGTATGCGATGAAATAAGGGAACTGCAAAAAATGGAAACAACATACAAATTTTGTGGGATGATGCTGTAAAGACATTTTTTAATGTACTATTGTAAGATTGAAAATGAATCTTGACTGTGTGAAGTAAGAAAATTGTACCATAATTGTGTAATACAAGATGTGAATTAATTGTAATTAATCATTTCTTTGTTTACTAAAATATAAACCATATGTGTGATGTCATACATAAGCAAAATGTGGCATAAGTGCAATAGCAATGCTATAAATTAAATTTGCTACTATATATTAAAGTCAGTACTGGTCATTGCAACATACTATTTACTGAACATTATTTAAAGAAAGTATTTGTAATTTCTCATCATCTGTTGACATTTCCACCAGGATGGCTTGCCAAGGCAATTCTTCATTATCCTCTATCCTTCTATATGTACTTCTGCTCCATCTAGGTAGTTTTGTCACACGTTTCAGAGTATGCTTTTCCAGTGTGTATTTTCTTCTTTTACTTAGGTGGTGTTTCGATCATCCACCAGCATGGTATACCTCTTCATTCAGATGAGTTCAGAAATGTGGGATTTTGATATTCATGGAGACCTGTATTTTGAAAAAGCTGTTAATGGGTTTCTAGCTGATTTATTTCAGAAATGGAAGGTTAGTTGGGCTTAATAAGTAAAGTATTTATTTGTACAAGATTATATATTTTATGAATCCAGGGATGTTGGAAAGTTGGAGCTAGCAGGGTGTTGCCTCTCAGAATGTTTACTGTCTCCATGTAATACATTCTGAAGTTTCTTCATCCATCTTGAAAAATTCAGAATAATTAATATTTTTGACATTCTCTGTGAACAACTGATATTGTGCTCAGTTATGTTTGTGTTACAGTCATGAGTAATTTTTGAATACAATAAAATCTTGTATTAAAATGTTATACGCATTGAAGAAAATTATGGGTTTCAATTTAATGCATGTATATTTGCTGCAGTGTCTGCTTCAGAATTTATGAACCAGAGTTGTTTACTGCAGCATTTGTACATTAACTGCAAAAGTGAAGTCCAGCTATTGTCACTGAAGTTTACCCATCTGTTTATTTTACTATGATTTTAATAAACATTTACTCACATGTTTTAATACTGTTACAGAAAAATGGAAGCAACCATGAAGTGACTATTGTGTTATTCTCACGTACATTTTATAAAGCAAATAATTTAGAAGAGTTTCCTGGCCCTATGCGGGAGTGTCTACAACGGGACTACAAAGGGCGTTTTTATGAAGATTTCTATAGGTAATGCTGCAGAATCATGTTAGATGAAAAATTAAATGAGAAGATTATCTCTCATCTAGTCTGTTCATACAAATAGGATAAGATGATATGTAAAGACATACTGCTGAAATTGTCTTAAACATTAATTGTTACAAAATCTGAACATAACTGTCATATTTGTTGGAGAATACAAATTCAAACTTTTTCTACTTTTGTTAGTGCTAAAATATGAAAGAAAGCCACTCATTATATGCAAACCTTTAATAATTTATTTGAAATGTTTGGTATGCATGTGCATATGTGTGTACTGTTCACGACTAATATTGTGACTTGCAAGGTGAGGAAGTGGGGATGGTTGTCATCTGATGTGTAGTATAGTGGCATAGAATGAGTTTAGAACATCTTGGCCACTAGTGAGTATGCTTGTGTAGTGCCACTATAGAGTAAATAGTAAATGTTTTTGCTTAGATAGTAGTTGCTGATCCATCCCTTTTCCCCTTCCATCTTCCTGCATACTTTGCAGGTTTCAAGATTGCAGTCATGAACTGTACTAATGTATATTACTGGTGTAAAAGAATTATGTTATCATTGTAATAGGTTGTAAAGTAATAAGACTTGGATACAGTATTGGCTGGTACTATTTATCCTCACTAGTGTTTTCTTTGGCTTCCCATAGTGTTTTCAGGCACATGCAATTTTACCTTACTTCCTATTTACTCTCATCACCTTTGCACCACTCAGCATTATTGTCTTTCCACAAGCTGCAGTGGCCTAATCACTTACGCAGTTGCATTAACAAATAAAGTGACAGTGGAGCCATATTATCAACTTTTTTTTATGGATAGAGATTATGGTGTTGCAGAGGTTCTATGTAGGAAAATACTATTAATTTCAGTTTCATCTAAACACAAGTAATTGCACATTCTTGACATTTCCAGAGTTGCAGTTCAGAATGAGAGGTATGACGACTGGACAAACACATTGGTACAGTTACGCCGACTTTTCACTGATTATCAGAAGATAGTGCTTGAATATCACAAAAGACCTGGGGTTCAGATTCCAAAAGCTGTCAACTCTACAGCGGCACAAGGAAATTTTCTTGAAGTCTTGAACATGTCTCTCAATGGTTGGTATTTGCTATTTTAACTGAATTATGAAAACTTATTTTTTACTATTTTAATATTTTCAGTAACAAAAAACAGCTGGATGGACAAACACACACCCACATCTTTCCCATTATGCAGTTTGTGCATAGAACATATAAGCCACCATAACTAAATGGATTCTGATAAACTCTGACATTGTCATGCTATTTTACCTCTATAATGAATCTGAATTGTATGTACAAATTTATTTATGTACACAGTTTTTGAAAAACACTACTTAGATCGCAGTTTTGATCGAACTGGACAGTTGTCAGTAGTAATAACACCAGGAGTTGGAGTATTTGAAGTGGACCGGGAGTTAACTAATGTCACAAAGCAGCGCATCATTGATAACGGTGTTGGAAGTGACCTTGTGTGTGTTGGAGAGCAGCCACTTCATGCTGTCCCACTTCTGAAAGTATGTTGACTGAAAAGTGTATTGTATATATTATTAATGCAGTGTAGAAAATTATTTTAACTTCAGGCCAGTTTAGCTTGTTCTGAATTAACCATAGGCTATAGAGCCTCACTAAAATATTGTAAGTGGTATTCTCAAACACTGTTGAGATTCTTTCTGCTATAAGTTTTGTCCTAGATGTTGTTCCTTTGAATATTGTTTATATACAGATATCAGTTGAAGACAGTGTTTTAATTACTGTTTTGTTTATTTGTTTCACAGTTCCATAATAAAGATACCTCCTTCAGTGCAGCAGATGACTATAGTATGCCTCATTGGATCAATTTAAGGTTGTTGAAAAATAGTAACACAAGTTTTTCTTTGTAAATAGTTTTTTAGTTCTAAGCAGCAGCATCATCGGCTTAAAGTTATGTACCTTTAGGGCCATTCTGTCCTAAACAGTATTATGTGATTAATATTGAGATATAAAAACCAGAATGACCAACTAGTGAGTAATTGTTTGACTGTGCATAATATGGAGTGATTTGGTGGTCGGTTACATTGGCTATAAGCATTGGGAAGTGAAACTTGTATATTGGTTTGTACTTAAGTATTTATTGCATTGTTTACTGGCACCCTATTCAGAGGTTGTTTAATCATACCTTCTCTCCTATATAATGATCATAATTAGTTTGCAGAAGAAGTATTTAAATTTGTACCATACCAACATTTAAAACATGGAGGACCGAGCAGGTGTGTGTAATGATGATTCTGTAGCCTTGTGTTTGCAAGAAACCCAGTTTGAATCTTGCCATGTTATCAGCTGATCTGGTTGAGCTTTTTTCTGTTTCTCCTTATTCACTGATTGACTATCTGGTTAATTAATACCTTCAGATGGGCCATAAATGCTTCCTACTTAAACTTAAGACAGGTTTCCATCTTATTTGTTGGTATGTAGTTGAAACAACATTCTTTATAACTTAAGAATTATTCAGAAACAGAAAATAATTTTTGGTTTAAATTTGAACTGCAAGCTGCACTGCAGAAGCAGAAAATAAAGATTTGAAATGTGAAATGTGAAATGGACTTTGTAAATGTCCTATACAAATGTGCACTACAGTGAAGTTTGAAAATAAAATGGTAGTGACTTCAGATTTTTAGTATATAATAATAAAAACTGTTTATCTGATTACAGCTTCTATTCGACAAACAAAAAAGTGGCATATTCTACCTTTATTCCAAGAATCAAACTGCCACCAAAGAGAACAAAACCATCACCTGCATCTAATGGTTGCCCTTTGCAAGCATCAAAATCAAAATTGATCCAAGAAGATGAGTGTATGCCTAATTCACTCTTTGATTATGATGCTTATGATGCTCAAGTGTTCCAGTTGCCTCCCATCCATACAACGAGGTAATTAAGATTTTTTATTATAAGAAATCTTTAATGATCAAGTAAAAATTTAGTTTACTTGTCAAAATAAGAAATTGTGCCAACTTTTGCTGGCAGAACCTCTTTAAAAGTAGCCACTTTCGAGATGAAGAAAGGGGATAATATTAAATGAATGTCATTAAGAAAATTGGAAGGATTTGGAGTAAATATAATCTGTGGATTGTAATGTAATGTATGGTGCACAGAAGATAGACTACATTTATTATGTAGTTTAGTTTTAAGACCTTAGCGAATGTAGGAAGAAGTAATATCAATCATAAGGGAAATGGTTTGTGATTTTGTGGGCTGAATTTGTCTTTTTCAGGATAAAGTCCAGTGGTGAGTTCCATGAAAGACAGGAAATGTTTAGGCTAGCAGGGTTTCTTGAAAAGAACTATGTTTGTACTCTGAAGAAATTTAGGAATTGTGAGTCCTGCCACATTTCTTTATACAAGGAATCACTGATTTTAAGAGATGGTATAACCTTAGAAAGATTTGGTTTTAAACCCTTTCTATTTGGCACAGAGGTCTCATTTTGTAGTTATTATTACAAAAGAGTCTGGAAATTCTTTGGTAGCCTGCTAGGCAAAAATGGGCCAGAGGAAAACTTTTCCATCCATCCAATGGCACTGCAGCCCGAGTCTGAGCCTTGGTCTCCTCCCAGGTAGGAGGTTTCCTAGTCTTTGAAGTGTGCGTTTGTGAGTAGTGAGTGACCAGCCTATTGACACTGCACAATTTCCACTCATTCCTAATTTGTCTGCTAGAGCCATCTAGTAGAGAATCAGGGGAGACGTGTGAGAAATGGCCAATGAATTTTGCTTATGAAACATCTTGTTCATGCTCGTAAGTTTCTTTTACATGCCATAAATCTACAACATGGGACCACCACTTTACTTTCCCCTCCAAAATAAGTAGTGCTACGGATTTTAATCACTCTTAAAAATTCATTATCCTCGGCCAGGTTTGAACCTGCGTACTTTGGGTACAGTGGTGAGTACACTAACCACTAGTCCACTGAGGGTGACAGAGCAAAACTTAACTCCTTTTAATTTCTGTTATTGGGTAAAAGAAAGTATTGAATTGCAGGTTATCCCGTAGCTTGCAGCGTGTGAATAGTAGCCGACACAAGAAAACTAGTGTTTCAGTGTTGGATTCACAGAGTGGGAGTGGACAAAAATTTCTCAAGAGGAAAATGTCTGATCCAGACATTCACCATTCCCTAAGTGATGGCTCAACTGCTGGCACCTCTGCACCTCGCTCAGCAGCCATTTCTATTCCTCAGCATCATTCCAGTAACATCTCACCACATCAGTCTGTTTCAGTTGTATGTGAGTACTCCTATAAAATCCCTCTGACTATGGTTACCATCTGGTACTGAAGATGCTGTTTTATGAAAGTTGTAAAATAAAGTTTAATGTTAGGCATTATTAAAATATTGTAGACTTACTTTTCATTGGCCTAGTTGTCTTTCTACAAGTAAGATTAATAATAAGCATTTGTGATACCTTTTTATATTTTTCTCTCATTACAGTAAGATAATTTAGTCACTTTGATTAACAACAATTATAATCTTGTGCTATCCCATCGATATATATTTATTTCAGTATTGGCATAATCCTCAGTATTTCTTGTTATACTTGAATTTTTGTAAAAGTAAGTTCTGTTAGCTTTTTTGAAGCTTGATAAATGAAGAAAATTAGTCAGCTTCTAACCATGAAAGTCTTCCTCCTTAAAAACAAAATTTTACATGGAATTCAGAATAAAAGTTTTGCTTTTTTAGAACTGATAACAAAGACAAAAACCATCAAATTGTTTCCCATGGGATTATTTAAATTATTACTAAAGATTGTTTTGACTGATCCTGAATATGTAGAATATTGTAAGACTTGAGGTTCTCACAGCGGTGAATATGAAGATTTCTGTCTTCTGGGTTATTGCGCTGTGTAGTCTGGTCGATGTTAACCAACGTTTCAGAGGTCATACTGCCTCCGTCATCAGGGCGATGAATATGCCAATAGGGTGTGAGGAGTTGGATTTTGTAGGCAGGGACGTGAAAGGTGTAGCCTGCCCCGAGCCAATGGGAGCAGGTATGGGAGTGGACCAATGGTAGCACGTGGGCGAGGGTGGGAGAGGGAGAGAAAGTAGAGAGAGAAAGGTGAGTGTAGTTGTATGGATAAAGGCCCTGAAAGGGGCCGAGTTACTGGTCTGGTTGGTTCTGGCGGCGCACTCTTGCTCGTTCTCGGAGTCCTCGGAGTGTGTGGATCAGAGGCTTCCAGGACCGGCTCAGGTGAAGTCCATCTTCCCTGTTAAAGTTATCAGGATGAAGTTCGATCTCGATGGCTTCCCTGATTAACCGGTCCATGTAGCCGGTTTTTGAGGAGAGGATAGAAGTGTCCTCTAGCTGTATCTTGTGCTCCAAGTTGAAGCGGTGTTCAGCAACCGCAGATTTCTCGGGCTGCCCGAGCCGGATGTGGCGTTCGTGCTCCTTGATCCTGGCCTCAACGGAACGGCCTGTCTGGCCGATGTAGACTTTTCCGCACTCGCAGGGAACTCTGTATACGCCAGGCGTCTTCAGTCCTAGGTCGTCCTTTACCGGCCGGAGAAAACTGGGAATTTTCTTTGGCGGAAGACCAACAGACTTGATGTCGTGCCTGGCCAGCAACCTGCTTATGCGGTTGAAGGTCGTCCCGACGTAGGGCAGGAAGGCAACCGAGGCTGGTTTTTCAGTAGGCGGTGGCAGCCTCGCAGGCGGATTGAGAGCTTTCTGAATCTGACGGTTGCTGTACCCGTTTTTCCTGAAGGTGGTGGTGAGTGCCTCCAGTTCACTCTGTAGGCTGTCGTGGTCGCAAAGGGCTTTAGCCCTGTGTACCAGGGTCGAGAGCACGGCCTGTTTGTTGGACGGGTGGTGATGGGAATTGGAGTTGAGGTAAAGGTCGGTATGGGTTGGTTTCCGGTACACCTTGTGGCCTAATGAGCCGTCAGGTTTCCGGTGAATTCACCGGAAACCTGACGGCTCATTAGGCCACAAGGTGTACCGGAAACCAACCCATACCGACCTTTACCTCAACTCCAATTCCCATCACCACCCGTCCAACAAACAGGCCGTGCTCTCGACCCTGGTACACAGGGCTAAAGCCCTTTGCGACCACGACAGCCTACAGAGTGAACTGGAGGCACTCACCACCACCTTCAGGAAAAACGGGTACAGCAACCGTCAGATTCAGAAAGCTCTCAATCCGCCTGCGAGGCTGCCACCGCCTACTGAAAAACCAGCCTCGGTTGCCTTCCTGCCCTACGTCGGGACGACCTTCAACCGCATAAGCAGGTTGCTGGCCAGGCACGACATCAAGTCTGTTGGTCTTCCGCCAAAGAAAATTCCCAGTTTTCTCCGGCCGGTAAAGGACGACCTAGGACTGAAGACGCCTGGCGTATACAGAGTTCCCTGCGAGTGCGGAAAAGTCTACATCGGCCAGACAGGCCGTTCCGTTGAGGCCAGGATCAAGGAGCACGAACGCCACATCCGGCTCGGGCAGCCCGAGAAATCTGCGGTTGCTGAACACCGCTTCAACTTGGAGCACAAGATACAGCTAGAGGACACTTCTATCCTCTCCTCAAAAACCGGCTACATGGACCGGTTAATCAGGGAAGCCATCGAGATCGAACTTCATCCTGATAACTTTAACAGGGAAGATGGACTTCACCTGAGCCGGTCCTGGAAGCCTCTGATCCACACACTCCGAGGACTCCGAGAACGAGCAAGAGTGCGCCGCCAGAACCAACCAGACCAGTAACTCGGCCCCTTTCAGGGCCTTTATCCATACAACTACACTCACCTTTCTCTCTCTACTTTCTCTCCCTCTCCCACCCTCGCCCACGTGCTACCATTGGTCCACTCCCATACCTGCTCCCATTGGCTCGGGGCAGGCTACACCTTTCACGTCCCTGCCTATAAAATCCAACTCCTCACACCCTATTGGCATATTCATCGCCCTGATGACGGAGGCAGTATGACCTCTGAAACGTTGGTTAACATCGACCAGACTACACAGCGCAATAACCCAGAAGACAGAAATCTAGAATATTGTGCTTTAAAATTACATGTGAATCGATGTTGTATCAAAGGTCTTACAACACCTAAAAGGTAAGTTGTTTGTAACAGATTTTTAAATTTTTGGTGAATGGATTATGTTGCATACATTCTTAAATTGTGTCTGCCTATTCTGATTTAGAGCTTAGATGTTTAAAAATTTAAACACGTTTCTTTTACAGGTGGGTAGTTTTCCAAAGGTTGACAGACTTAAGGGGTAATTCGTTGTCCTTTCATTGTCCAAGAGTTAGGAGGCTCTTTGATAGTGCACAGAGTGTTAAGAGCAAGTAACTGTCCAGTATTAGTAACTTCATAAAATTGATCTGCTATGTCATATTCATAACGTTTAAGGGTATAATTTTCAATGTGGAGTTACATCTTTATTACATAATAATAATTGAGGTTATCAGTGTGCCATGTAGTCTGGTTCACTTGTACCATGCTACATGGTGCTACAACCCAGAAGACAGCCATTATCTTTATTACATCATCTTATGTATTTGATAAGTTGGTTCCAGCACAAGGAATGAATATGTTGTTCTTTCAGTCTTTATATTTCTCAATGTTATAGATTCATATGTTTTTTGTATTATGTGAGAGACACCTTGTTATATATAATTTTTATATTACATTTTGAGTTACTTATTCTGTTTGATAAGTGAGTGCATGTCATCTAAAAGTCCTTAATGTGTAGGTTAGATATCCTTGTAAAGGTAGTTTTTGTCAGCATCAGTTTATACTCTTTTCTCCTTAGCTGTAAAGCATAGGGCATTTGGTGTCCAAACTGAAGCTCCAGAAGCAGAAATGTCCCCTCCGTATCGCCCAGTTGTTGGAAGTGCTGGATCTCCAAATAACCCGTTGCAGTCCCAGACCAATATTCTGCGGCCTGGGCGGGCTCTTATCAACCCTTTCGATCCATCTCATGTCACCATTAAGCTCACATCCAACAGGCGACGTTGGACTCATATCTTTCCCAAAGGTAACAATTATTGCTCAGTGTTCTCGATTGTTCTCTTTGTAGTAATGTGTGTGTGTCTGTAGGTAGCAAAATCAAACATGTATAGAATTTTCTTCGGGAAACTCATTAGTTGTGGGAACTTTGTAGAAAGGTGAATTGTACTGAAATGGATCTTTTAGTATTTTCCTGAATATATGTTTATGATATGCATGCTTTGCTAAGTGACTGCCAGAATATGTATTTGGATAATGCAGAGAATTTGTTTTAATACCTATTGAAGGAGCAGTGTTATTTATGTGTATGCATGATCTTATTTGTCAGTTCAATTATGACAAGGACCATTTGTGATCTACTTAACTTTTTTCATCTCAAAGATGTCTGTTACAACCTCAAACATCCACATCATTGGCATGGCATATTTGTAACTTCTGACACACAAGAGAGTGTGTTAGAAGTTTATAAGTATATTTATGACCAAAGATGGGCTTTATTTTGTACTGTTGTTGACAGAGCTGCGTACTTGGAGACACTTTGTATTATCACATCTCACATATTATGGTTATGTTTTTCTTGTATAGAGAGATATTTTAATTAGTATTTGCATCACATGTATTTGGGTGGTCAGAGGTCCATTATATGGAGTATTCATTTTATTGTAGGACCTACTGGGGTGCTTATCCAACAGCATCACTACCAGGCTATTCCAGCTGTTTCAAACCCAGACCAACATGTATATGAGGCTGGATCTACATATAGTACATCACCAGGCAATGAAAACTCTACCCCAGTTGGTTCACTACCAAGATCAGGCTCTCAGATTACATTTCATGACAGTAAGTATTACATGCCTTCTACTACCTATAGCTGTCTGAATAGAAATACCAATTAATTCTCTTTATATTTGTCTGTGTATAATTTTTAATGACACTTTCAGCATCTCGGACTATGTAGTGTTGAATGATAGTGAATAATGAATAGGAAAGGACATGGAAGGAAGCAGCCTTGATCTAATTTGGGGTATTATCTTGGCATTTGCCTTGACAGATTGAATAAAGCTACAAAAACTTCAATCAGGATAGCCAGTCTCTGGGCCAAGATCTCTTTATACTGGAATATACACAGACATTGCCAAGTTGATATCTTAAATCAGGGTAGCAAATGGCTAAAGCTGAAATCTTTTTTAATTTTGATAGATTTACTGACCCTGTTTCATTTTCATATGAGACAGATTTTGCTATATTTAATTAATGAAGAATTATCTTGCAGGGTTTGTTATTACACTACAGCAATGTCATGTTTTATTAACTTGTATTTCAGATTCCAAGAATCGATCCTCAGGGCTTCCAGGTGTTGTTCCATCAATATCTGGTGATAAAATTATTCAAACTAATAAGAGTTTGACTTTACTCTGGGGAGCTACTGGTGAGCAAGAATGGACTCCTGCTCTCACTACAGGTGAGTTTAATAATAGAGCATATAATTTATACTACTGTATTTCAATTAGTATTTGTCATCTCATTTTTTTCAAGTGCACATTCAAACAACTCTTCTAAATTTTTTATCTAGTGATCTAGATTTAATACTGACATGATTATACATGGGGACCTGATGGTCTAAGGATAATATATTGACTGTTCCCCAAATTATTTTATGGATCTAGTGGAGATTTTCTGAATGCCAACTCTGTCTCTTACCTCTGACATGGTTAAAATTACAATACATGCTGAGGTGTGAAATTTTGCTCAACTGGTACTTATGTAGCAGAAATTTATTCTTTCAACCTTGCATGGTCAGAAGAGGCTAGAAAATTAAAATAATATTCTAAAGATGGAATTTTTAAAAATTTTGTCATGTTTGGTATGTGTTCTTAGAAACAAAGAGCAGAGGCTTGTTTGATTATCCCTGAAACTACTTAACAGTTTCTGTACTAAAGGATGTTAAACAAATAATTTGTATATGTGTTTGTCCAGTATAGTATCAGAAGCATACATTACATAAAATTCAAATGAATCCATAACTTCCCTTAAAAATAGCAGATCATAAATAAGTAGAACATTATGTATGTAACGTCTTATTATGCATTACATATTTTGCTTGAAAATACTTTTCCTCATATATGTATTTAAAAATACAAGGAACATAATGACTATACAGTGTAATATTTGTAATGTGAGTAGCTCTGCAACAATAAATTTCTATTTGCATTTAACAAACATCAAGGCCAATGTAGTATTCAGAATTGCAAAAAATGCATTTATCAAATATGTGTGCTGAAAATTAAAGTACACCATTGCACTTCTGTACATTATCAGTGTCATAATCCTTGAGGACATTCATGTAATGGTGTTGTTAAATTAATGTTGTGGTATGTGTTTCTGTTGGACATTACTACATTGACTTACACATAAAAGCAGGAAATTCACAAATTTTAGTCTGATACACTGCAGTACATTTGTGAGGTAATTTTTAAAGTACATAAAAGTGATTACTTTTATTATAATGTTGCCCCCTCCCCCTTACATGTCTTGTGTATAAGCATTCTTCACAAATGGAACATTGTAACTTGCATCATGGTGAGTATATAGTTTGGATTATACTAACAAATTTCATAATACACATATTTTAACTACTGTCAGAACATGCAGCTTTTATCTGCTATGTTATGAGAATATACAACTCAGTGCTGGTGTATTCACATTGCATTTTTGAATGAGTCCAAAAGCCACTGTAATGTTGGAAGTCATGTCATTCAAATTTCTAATTTTATTCAAGTGTTACAAGAAAATATTGGAAAGAACAGTGGTAAATTCATATACCATTTATTCTTGTTGTATCCCAATAATGTGTGATGTGATGTCAGATTAAACTAAAGTAGCCTTTATGTTTGATAGCATGATATTGATCATAATTTACTCTCTAATATGGTGTGCTAAAATGTATTTAACTTTCTTTGCTAAATTGTTTCCCTGTCTTTTTAACAACACTGTTCTCCTTTAAGAAAGAAAAATCTCTTGTGGCCTACCTTGTATGAGCTTGGATTGACTTTCAAAATGTTTCTTTTTGTGTGTGTCCATCCACATGTAATAACACCAGAGTAGATGAATAGAGTTTTATGAGATTTGATGTTTTGTTGTTTAGTAAAATTTATCCACTAACTAACTAACTAGATGGCTTACCGAACCCGAAGGTTCATCACCGAATTAACCAAAGCCCTCCACCAGACCCTGTCCTGGGCCAACAAAATCCAGTCTCCTTCAACTCTTATCTCCCATAGATCCCGCCTGAAATTATCCTCCCATCTATGTCTAGGTCTCCCCAGCAGTCTCTTCCCCTCAGGCTTCCCAACCAATACCCGGTGCACACCTCTTGTCCCATCCATGTGTGCTACATGCCTGCCCATCTCATTCTTCTTGACTTAATCACCCTGACAATATTGGGGGAGGAGTACAGATTTTTAAGCTCATCATTATGCAGTTTTAAAATTTATCCACACACTGGTTAAATTGGATATTGTGTATTAATAATGGGCACTTTATTTGAAGACTTCTGTAAGTTTCTGTGCATTTAAGTAATTGGGTGGGACACCCTGTGTGGAGACTCTCCTACGAATCATGCAACTATGTGAGAATTCTTAGGGGTCCTTCCTTCATGGTGATGCCTTTACCTTGCCAGATAGGCACCAGACACCTGACACACAACATCACTGGTGCCTTTCCCACTCGTCAAAGGTCAAATTCTGGCAAATGTGCCAGTTGTTGTGTGTGTAGAGTAAAATATTTTTGTAATTGCAATCACTGTTACAAGTTATCATGGTCCTCTGGTTGAGAAATGCTAAACTAGTGTGTGTTAAACATGACCACATTATTGCAATGTGAATTATATAATTGTTTATTTTGAGAATGTGTAGCTGAGTTTGTAGTTATTTATTATTTATAATGTGTGTTTTTACAGTGTAGTTCACGTATTTACTGCAGGTTCCTTTGTATTGTATTGACTGCATGTTTATTTGAAGTTTGGCTGCCTTCTGGGATGCTGCACCTTATTGTCTTGGAGAAATTGACTTGACATTTCAAAAGTGCTTACTGCCCCTGTCATTGTGGTGATGAGTTATCATCCTTATCACCTTGATGTGGAAGCAGTGAACACTTCTGAAACACTGGTCAGTTTCTACCAGACTACAAGGTGCAGCATCCCTGATGACTGTCTTCTTCATACTTGTCACCATGAGAACTTGAAATATCACCAGATTGCAGTGTTCAAGTAGAAGTAATATGCTCTTAAATGAAATTTCTTAGGAGTCTTAATGCCTGCACTAGCTTAAATATTATCTTTGTAGCATGTTGGTCTTTCTGGAACTTGTCACTCTACAGATTTATAATTCTGTGCTGTCTGCTCTTATTCTATCTGCATTATTCTTTTATTTCTTCCTGTATGCAGTAATCTCTTGAACTTATTATCTGACTTGAGTTTATCCTGTATGTCTATTATTTCCATCCATGTATATTCAATAAGTTATCATACTTTTGCCCCTTACATTAATTTCTTGTGTCTTACCCTATACCCATGTCTTCCTAGGTTTGAACATTAGTTTGCATAATTTTTAATATGTGCTTTTGGACATTATTTTACCAGTGTCTGTGAATTGTACTTGTCTTTAATCCCGCAAAATCTCTCTTGTGATATAAACGTACTTGTTTTAAGTATTTCATTATTTACATTCATGTGTGTGTTCTATTGGTTTTAAAATTGATGTGTTTAAGTACTTATAATTCACTGTCATTCTCTTCAGTAACAGACCTTACCTACCTTGAATGATGCTGGACCCTACTTGCTTTGTTTCCAAACACTTGGCTTCCTCATTATATTAGATTTTTATTTTGTCCTCAGATTATTCATCTTTGTTCCACCTGTTTTTATTATCTTTTCTGAATCATTCTATTATTTGTTTTGGATCTACACTGTAAGTGACAGTAGTGTTTGACTTCATTTATAATAGTACAAAAATTTCATACATAGTGTGTCAGTCAGTTGTGAAATATATTGATGATATATGATATATGATGTTTGAAAGAGTAATGCATTCTCTGCTAGTTAGTTTTTAATTTTTATCCAAAACATGTTTGTGTGCATGTTTCATATCTATATGGAGATCTTGTGGGAGGAGTATGGACTATTTAGAATGTGAAATATATCAGTGATACTTAACTTTTAATTGACTGGGTGTTGTGTAGCAGAAGATAATCATCAACTTGTCATAGCCTGTTGTGTTTATGTTATTTATATCCATATGTGCAGAAGGCATACATTATGTTAATTTTATGTTATTGTAATTATGTGCTAGCTTTTGAGGCTAATGAGTAATTTTTGTTTTCCTTTTCATGTCTGTCTGTGGGACGTGTGATCGTGTGCAATCAATCAGTCGGCAAAGTTATCATAGGTTTGGAAATGTATTTCAAAATCTGCTGTAGTAGGAGGTAGAGTAGATCAGCACCTTTCAAACTGTGGGTCACGATCCACCAGAGTAATATTCAAAACAAGAAAAAGTTCTCATTGATTTATAAATTTTTTATCAGTGAAGTTGCTTGTTGTTTGGGTTTTAAACTACTCCTATCCACATATGAAGCTTGTTACTGTTAATCTTGAAACCTGCATACCGTGCAGTGTATTGATATATAAAATCATGCATTCAAACAAAACTGTTTGCACTTGAAAAAACACTTAGTGCCAAACGAGTTTTGACCTCGATAGGTCATCATCAGTGGCAAACAAATTAATTCATATTAAATCAAACAATTCATAAAACAATGGTTTATTATAAAGCATAACAGGTTGCACTTTACAAAACCATTGAAGTTCACAGGCACAGACAACGCAGTCACGGCTAACCGTAGAACAACAACG
Source organism: Zootermopsis nevadensis (assembly GCF_977971745.1). Taxonomy (NCBI): domain Eukaryota; kingdom Metazoa; phylum Arthropoda; class Insecta; order Blattodea; family Termopsidae; genus Zootermopsis; species Zootermopsis nevadensis. The sequence goes on from NW_028259147.1 coordinate 7,843,066, forward strand.
GAAATCAGGCCAGTGGACATAAAGCTAAGTACTCAATTTAGTGAGTACACCAACTCTTGTGCAATTAACATCCAGTGTGGTATTACATAAAATATAGTTTTGCTCGCTCTACTCCAAGTGGTCTAGAATAGTACATATTTTATTACATATTTTCCCTGTGCTTAATCATCCTTCAGTTGTATTGATTTGTAGCATAATTGCTGAACAAAACTTATATAAAGAGGTGTGCTGATTAAAGTTTTTGAAACCCAATTTTTTTTTTATTTTTTTTTTTTTACACTTTTAGTTCTGTGATTATGAGAAGGATTGTCACATCCGTTCAGTAACAAGCATTCATTCTCTCACTTAAGTATCATAATAAGCAGCTTTAAAAGACAAGCATAAGTGAGTTGGTGTTCTATCCATATTGCTGGGCTGGCAATTGGCAAGGCTCCAGAAATATGCTTACCCACTTGATATGTTGTCAATCGGTGGTGAGTACATGTTTAGTTTTAATTTAAATGTATGGATCGGAGTTAAATGGAAACCTACTTTTTGTCAGAGATTTTTTCTTGTTCCAAGAATATAGAGTAAAAACAAATGTAAAATACAGGATTTGTTAGTCACACATGGGAAAGAAGTGTATAAAATATATTTATATGGCAGAAGTAAAAATGAAAGAAAATTAAGGGGAAATGAAAAAAAGAAATAAAACTGGAAACTTCACAATACACATTACACACATGGATTTTTTTCATGTATTTTGGATTATTAGTATATTATACAATATTTTATCTGAAGTAAGTGTATTCAACAGAAACCAGACAGTATTCAGGTCTTTTGGGATTCTGTTTTAAGAAGATTTTATATTTCTGGAGTCCTGACATCTGGTATGCATTATAAAATTAACACTTTAGTGGGAAGGTGTTCGTGACCCAGAAGGTTTGAAATATAAGCTGTCCTATAATATATATATTTTTTGCCTTCTGTTTTTAAATGCTTTTAATTCTTTGTGCATGATGCATATAAAAAATGGTACAGGGAAGAAGAATTCATGAATTGTGTTGTTGTTCAACTCAGATTTCTTCCTGAAGCAGTTGGCCTACATGCAGTCTGCTGCAGGAACAAGTAGATTTTGTTTTAGATCATGAAGAAGTGAGAGAGAGAGAGACAGAGAGAGAGAGAGTGTGTGTGCATGTGCGCTCATGTGTGCACATACATGTTTTTGTATGTGTTTATCTACATGTTTAGTTATCTGAAATATAACAATGCATTTTTTTATCTTACAGGAAGAACTGATTTCTGTAGAGTATGTTCATGAGCCATTACAGTTTTCTCAATATTATTTGTGCTAATTGGAGAGAGAAGCAGCATGAATAATTTAAATTGTGAATAGTCCAGAATTATCTTGTTTATAAATAAAATAATTTCTTTATTAATAATTGGGAGTATACTGTGTGTGTTGGTAAGAGAAGGTGTGTGCATGTGTGTGCACACGTGTGTGTGAGTGCATGTGAATAGCTATATATATGTATATAAAGTAGACACATTACTTAAGGAATCTCTGAGTGAAAATTAAGTTTAGTGAATGTAAAAATGATGACATTTTAAGTATAAGAAAGTGAATCAGAAACATGTTAACTTTTGTTGACATTTTTACATGCATATGTAAACATTTCCAGAAGTAGAGTATAAATCAGAATTTAATTTTCTTCCTTACATCTGCATTTCAAGGGTGCTTTTTACCTTCTGTTCTACTGAATAACCAACAGGCATTTCTAGTGTCATGCATTTCAGAATTTCTTGTTAATTCTTGTGATAAGATATTGATTTATCTTACTACTGTATGTAAGCCGAAAGAAAATTAGGAAAATAACTATATTGTATACATGCCGTAAAATACTTTCATTTGCTAGGTGATGCCATCAGAACTGAGAGAACATAAATTAATAATTACACAGCACTTTGTTACATTAGTACAAATATTTTGCACCATTGCAGTTCCAACAGAGTACCTGAAAGACCTGTATTATAATCTGAAATTGTAGAATGATAATTGTCATGTTCATAGCTTTGGGGACAAAATATATATTCCATGTGGAATCTGTAGGTGTGTTTATGATCTCATGCCATGCCTAATTTCATATGCCCAGGGATTTCTACATTGTTTTGTATTTTACTAAAAAATTGCTAGAGCAAAAGTTGCATATTCATCAAAGATCTAGTACTCTACAAAATATTAGGGTATGCATTGAATGACACAAGTATTACCCCCATCTTGGAAGTTAGCACAGTTGCTGTTCTAGTAGTTTTGATAATACAGAATTAAAAATTATGAATGTATAGAAACCTCTACTGGCATGACTAAAATCAGTGGAGACTGGATATTTGTTTCAAAAGTTTTTAGTGGGAGATAAATGCATGGATGTACATGTATATGTGAAACAGGAAACCTCATTATTTTTCTAAATAAGTAATGTAAGGTGAAAGGATGTTCAAAATGTTGGTATATATACTGTGTTATGAAACATAATTTGTTCTTCGCCCTAAGTAATACATAACAACAGAGAAAACAAGTGTTATAAATTGTTTTTACATTGTCAAAATATCCAAGTTATTTGGTATTCTGCCCACATAAAATCTTTGAATCATTGTTACGTAGTATAAGAAGTGTTTTTAACTAAATGAAATCTTTGTTTTTAATAAGCATGTAGCTGTAACATTAAGCTAAAATGTTATTAATTTCAAACTAAATAACTGTTACTTATTATTCCCTCATTTATACATTTCATCATTCATTTAAAAGACTTTTTCATGAAAATTATACAGTTGCACTTATTTGAAGGCCAATTTAAGTTAATAATATCTATGAAGTGTGTTTTATTTTGTTTAGGTGTGGACTGGAAGTCCCTTACCATTCCAGCGTGTCTACCTATCACCACGGATTACTTTCCCGACAAGCGCAGCCTTCAGAATGACTATGTTGTGTCTGACTACAATCTTCTGCCTGATGATGTGAATGCAGATTTTGCTCAGCAGAGGGCAATCTACAAAAAGCCTTTAACCACTGCAGAAGTGTTTAAAGAATTGGTTTCACAGAGACTTGCTCAGGTTGGATATGACATGCTAATGAATTAATATAATGTTGTATACCATTAATATTTTAATAGTAGCTAGGGCAAGTTATTATTGAAGATCTGGTGCTTAATAATTCTCAGTATGCTTTAATTTGAGAATGTTTACTGCTTTAATAAAGCATTTATATTTTTAAAACATTTTTTAAAGTTAGAAAACACAAGTTACAAAATAAATTATTTTTCTGTTAAATATAGGCAAAAGAATAAGTTGCGAGTGTTTGTATAGTAGGACATGTTATTTTGTTTATATCTTTATTTTTATATTGTTTACTTCTTAGGGGTTTCAGTTGATTGTGTTGTCTGAGCACAATTCGAAGAAACATGCACAGACACCAGGCAGTAATTCCACCTCTGCCACAGCTGGTATTATAAGCTCACTTGTGATGTCTCGTCCTTGTGATATTGAACCAACTGAAGAATATTTTCTCAGCATTGGGCGAGTGTTCCACAAGATATCCCTCAGTGGATCATCTATTACTGTTACAAGATACAGACCCAGGTATTTTTCTGCTTTATAATATACAGTATATTGTCAGTTTTGTTCTTTTGGGTTATGGCACTGTGTGAATTTATAGGTAGATACCAACATTTTGGAGAAGCATCCATTCTCCATTTTTAGGGCACTGCAACCCAGAACAACATTGACAATGTCACTGTGTGAACCTTTAATCTCATACAGTATGTTGGTTTGCCACATGCTTTGGAGTCAGTGCATGACTTAAATGTGAATGGAGAAGCTGTGTATCTTCTTTAATTTGCATATTTCAGCTCCCAAAACACCTGATAAGTTTTAAAGAATTTGGTGTTGGAAGTGTACACTTTTTGTTGCCAGGTAATCTTAGTTTTAGTTTATTTTTATTTTATAGGGGTTTGTTTTACGTAGATGTATGGATGGATGGATACATAGATAGTTGGAAAGAAACATTGATTGACTGTTTGGATTGATTAATAGGTAGAGCAAGACAAAATAAGTGGTTATAAAAATATACAAGGTACCTAGATTAAGGACACATTTTCCCTATATGTAAGCATTTTGGTATGAGGACATGGATGTAAAGCTTCACACATTCCAGATCCCAGAACTAGTTGGAGGTGTTTGGCTTCATGCTTTGGCTGCTTTACCCTGGTGCCCATTAGATAGAAGGTGGGTTGACTTCAGAGCTGTTCTGCTTGCACCCAGTTGTGCAGCCTGTAGCCAGTCACCACACTGACTGAGCTGTGCTGGCACTTTGTAAAAGTACTTACAGTGATATCTATGACCATTTGAAATGTATTTGAGACTTAACGAACAGGACTTTTGAGATACACAGGGAGAGAAGAAGAGATAATCTCTCCTAGAGAGGGGTTGATAGATTAACTGGTGATAGTGTATGAGAGAGAAACACATCCACATTTCTTATGATGATTTTAAAAATTAATTCATATTATGAATATTAACCATGTGTTAGGAAGTGACAATTGTCTAAATGTCTTGTATCTTGTACTTGGAAGAATGTGAGAGCACCGACATTCAAAATTATGTGGCTAACATGGTTGTGAATTTTTATAGTTCTTTTTGGTACCCAATGAACAGTTCCACATCTTTGCCAGTTTGAAATTCATCCTATCATTTGATAAATAATACATAACTTATGCAGTTGAAAAACATTGTTAATAAACCAGTGATCAATCAACATAACATTTCTTTGCTTTCAGACATCCATACCCTCCTTTTAATATACATTATCGTTACCGGTTTCATGCCCCTCATCATGACAACTATGAAATATCATGGGTATCTTTTACAACAGAGAAATTAGAAAATTTTAATTGGAACTATCTGGATCACTACATTTGTACAAGAGGAGATACAGATTTTGCCCTTGCAGAGGTAAGGTGTTACATTTGACTATATCATGACGTTACTGAAACTTACAGTGGGCCAAGATTTTACCATATTGCAATCTTTCATTGCACAATTCATGTCCTCATATGATTTACTTACCCTCATTTTCACTGTAAAGTAAAGGAACAAGTTCCTGTGGATGATGTGTGTGTGAAAGGAGTCAACACTGAAAAATGTAGTTTCCAGCATCCAGAAGGGATAGACAGGTATAAAATCTGAAGCAAGTAGGAAAGCATTACATTTGGCATAGTTTAGTGAGAATTGTTCTTCGCTGTTGCTATAGGTCATGTGATCTATGATGTGACGTTCCAGCCATGTGAACCAAGATATGAAGTACTGTAATGCAGAAAGGAAAATTAAAGGTGTGGCATGACAATTGAGTTAAGCTTAAATGTGATAAAGAAATTGTCTTTTCTTAACTGTTAGCTCTGTATACAGACTATAAAATTTATTGGAGAAAATGATTCTTTTATGTGGGTAGGTCATGTATACAATGACATTTTGCACAATAGACCATTTTCATAACTCCTCACATAAATCATACATCAGAGTTTTTGATTTAAGTTTTTTCATTCTGTAATATGTTAGTGATATGAGGAAATGCAATTATCTTGTTTTACATTATTCCATGTGAAGTTAACCTGGGAACTGGAGCCAGTATGTGAAATGATGAGTATAGTAAGATCCATCAGTATAAGATTACTTGAAATTCCATTCAGCCTGTGTAGAATTTCTTTATGTGCAAAGGAGCTACTCACAGTAGGCACATTTCTTCAACTTTGAACTTGAACTCATGCCAAACTGAAAAGGAATTAACAGAATTTTATTCAGTTTACAGTTCATAAATCTGTCTTATTTCACTAACAATATTCTCTTTATTTAAAAGGCCCAAAAGTACTGGCGCTTTCGTGTTTATCTTCTTCCACTGAATCATCAGGCTACAAAGAAGATATTAGAAGGTTCTGACCACTGTGATATTTACACACTTCCTTCCCTTGAGGATCAGGGTCATATGGTGGAAAACTTCTTACGATTTCTTGAGTCTTGGGTGAATAGAATTCGCCGTCCAAATACCTGCAAGAAACCAAGGGTAGGACCAACCACTTTTTCCATACTTCTTACGAGTATTTGTTTCGTCTTAAAGCATGGAGTAATTTCTATAATTTTTTATTTATTTATTTGGGAAGAGCATGAAAATGGCTGTCTTATGGGTCATTATGCTGTATAGTCTGATAGAAGTTTAGTGACATTTCAGAGGTGCTGACTCCATCATCAGGGCATTGTCCCTGATGATGGAGTCAGCAAACATCTCTGAAATGTCACTGAATTTCTACCACAATATGCAGTGCCCAGAAGCCAGCCATCTTTACACTTGTCACTGTGAGACACTGAAATCTCACTTTGCAAGAGTTTCCCCCCCCCATGTTTATACATATGTTACAAATCTGTGTTTGGAATGGTATGCTGTAAATATAATATTTCTCTAATGCTACACAACTGAATGTGTAGTGATCTTATTTTACAGATAACATAAGTTTGATTTTGTAAATATGTAGTATATGGTTGCAAGTTTATTCTTTATATGTGCTGTAAGTTTAGTTTTGAGATGTAACTTGAGCTTTACTTTTAATTTGAAGTATGATTTCTTGTTTTGAATGTAGCATCATATGTCATATATTTTAAGATGCTAATTAAAACCGTGATCTGTATCTCTCTTTAATTTAAATTGCTTGTGTGCATTGCTTTATTGATCTTAAGAAGTTATGCTAGTTAATTAGAACTTGATGTGACACTTCTTTCTTTGTTAGTGAACATTACAGATACATTTTTATAATGCTTGTAACAATTTTAACACCCCTTTTTTGTCATGAATACCACTCAACCACAATTTCATGCATATTGTAGGAACACTTTTCCTGTGGGACTCCACTGGCTGTATTGTAAGTGACCATAGTTATGGTCAAGTAATTAACACTCCTTGGTATTCTTGTTGTCCTGGGTGAGCTTGGAGGCTAGTTGTCCTGACAAAAGATGTTTGTAGTTTTCTTCAGTCATTCCCTCCATGTAAATACTGGTATAGATTTTAATACACGCTGCAGTTCTTATTCTAACAGCAATCTCCTTGAACTGATATCTCCATTAATAAAATATTTCTGGGCTGTCAGCCATATCAGTTCATTAAAAATCAGCATTTCAGGGACTACCTCTGTCCCTATCAACAGGTTTTGCTGTAACAGTTCATCCAGACTGGCCCACATATATATTTGTCCAGCGCCTGTCTTTGAAGGTGAGTGTGAACTGGTGGGTGCTAATGGGCAGAGTCAAGTTCTTGCTTAGCTTAGCCTTGCTTCTGGATTGATTTGGTTCTGTATTGTTTCAGAATGTTAGATACCAGGTACGAGGACTGACTGAGAGTGAAACCGCTGCCCTTGTTAAAATTTTTAGGGTAGAGCCTGAACTCAGAAGCCTCTTTTATTACACAGTCCATGTATCCTGTGGCCTTATCCAGCATGTATATGCTCTTGAAATTGATGTTATGTCCTGTGTCAAATCTCTGCTCTGCCATGGTTGACTTCTGTGGCTGGCCCATATGTATGCGTCTCATGTGTTCTTTGCATCTGGTTTTGATGGATCTGCCAGTCTTTCCAACATGGACTTTGCTGAATTTGCAGAGGACACAGTATATGCCTGCAATTTTTAGGACCATTTTGCCTTAAACAGGTCCACCCGTTGTTGTTCATCTTGACTGGGATGTGGATGGTTATGATGTTGTATTTGGCAAGGAGCCTGCTGATTTTGTTTGAGGCCACTTTGAAATTATATTAATGATACACTTGTCAGTTTCTCAATCTGTATTTGTGGCTTCTGTTTTGTGGCTAGGGTATGCTTGACAGAACAGCTGCTGTGTCCATTTTGTTTAAAGGTCTTCCTTAGGTGGTTGATTTTCTTGTCTAGGCTCTCAGCATCACAAACGGTCCTTACCCAGTGAATGAGCATCTTCAGCATAGGCTGCTTCTGTAGCAGATTGTGTTCAGACTTCACATGGAAGTACAGGTCCATATGCATGGGCATCTCACATGTATTTAGAAAGCAAATCTTCAAATTAATCCTGAAGATGAGTTATCTTAACAGGTCATTTTGGATTTCCAGCATTTGGTGGGATAATACCTCAAAAATAGGCCACTTATGCTGCCTCATATATCCTTTCCAATTCACAGTTGTGATCATCATCATCATCATTACATTTCATAATACACTAAATATTGATACAGTATCATTCAGTAATCTACAATTTAAGCAAAATCATGCATACTGATTAAGTAACTTTCTGTTTAGTAATAGAACCCAAATTTATAACAGCATTAATACTGAAATCCATGATTTGACGTGATCTTGTGCCAGTTCCAAACCTCCCAGTCTCAGAATCTAGCTCCAAAAGATACAGCTTAACTTTCATTTTGTAGGAATAAGGGATTTAAAGACCTGTGCTAAGGCGCTGCCAGCCAGACTTTAACTCCATGGTTAATGGTCTAGTGATATGCTGGTGTAACGCATGGTCATCTGGAACATGGATGATGAGAGTTAATGTTATTTTCCCATCTTCTTTCTTCTTGGTCTTCAAGTGGCCACTTTCCAAGAGGTTTTTCTACCAAAACACTACATTTGTTTGTCTCCCCATCGAAACTACACGTCTAGTTCATCTCCTTTATTTTTATACCCTAACAGTGCTAGGTAACCTATAGAAATCAAAGTACACGCAGCATCACAAGTTTCCAGTATCTTTGCACATAACTTAATTGATTGCATGTGTTGACTAGACAAGAAAGAGACACTGATTATAGTAATTATTTTTTCCAGTCTCATTCTAAATAATGAAGGAACATGTGCCAGATTGTATTATTTGTTAATAAACTAAACCATGTCAGTACTTTTTTTAATAGCAGTCAATAAGGTATGATTGAAAAGGAATATACTATAAAAAATATTGTTAGAGCCACTCTGGATGAACTCATTAACACTGGATTAATTAGAATCATATAGTATTTCTTAATTTCTTTGTATTGTAATTGGATGCTGCATGCTTTTTTATGACAGATCTTCCCAATTGACTTTTTTAAGCAAAGGTAGTTTTGAATTCTTCAGTCATGAGAAATTAAGTTATTGTGGAATGTCATTCCACTGGTGCTGGGGGAATGCCACCTCAGAGTCTGTACAGAAATTAACTGCAGGTATTATCCATACAGTTAAACTCACTGCTTCTCAGCCAGCAGCAGCCAGTCAGCAAGACAATATCTTATTTCCAATTTCATTTAGCATGTGAAGGGAAGAGAAGTGTAGGAAGACCATTGAACAGATGGCATGAAACTGTAACAGGCCTGGTGCATAATAGGTTTTATTTAGGTTATCATCTTAATTGAAGATATTTCAAGTTAAATAATTGTTATAACAAGGTATGTTGGTGGAATGATAGATTTTTTTTTCTCTTTGGGTGGAGGTCATTTTAAATGTGTAACAGTCAGGTGGAGGATGTGTATTAGTTATCTTCTTCCAACATATCTTATTAATTAAATGAATACCAGCTATTTATTCAAAGGAATTGAAAGCAAGGTAACATTTTTAAGATTTATGATAAAATCCTTTGAAAATTTCAGTCATATATTCTAGTAAGAAAAGAAAAAAATCTCTTTTTTTTAGTGGTAACTAATTAGCCTATAACTGTTTTCATAATCATGCACCAGAGTGGTTATTTGTTTGAAGAATTGGCATAATGATTGTCTTTCTTCGACAGAAGCATAAGTAAACACATGATTGTTTGCTTCCTCTTACGAACCAAGAAATATTTTATTGCATTTTATTTCTGGCTATATGGTAACACTGTCTGCCATTTACATTCCATTGTTACATTCTTTGCACAAGGTGCATTAATTTAATACATAATGGAGAAGTTGTGTGTGTCTGTGTTCATATTTGATCCTTAAAACTTTTAACAGATTACAATGAAATTTGGTATTGAGGGGTGTGAATGAAGCATTTCAGGATGAATTTAGTTTTTTCCCATATATATCTGTCTGTATTGAATATCATCTTACATAAAGCTCAAATAGAAGTTGATCAAATTTCTCTAAAACACATTGATGTTGGACTACTGTGTCGTAATACCATGTGGACGTGTAGGTAGATCAGTGTTTTTGAGGAACATACTACCTCCATCTTCAGTATACAAAAATTAGCATGTGACATCAGAGATATGATATAAATCTTGTTAAGATCTGTAAAATTTGCCTGGAAATTTTTGATATTGTGGTATTTAATAGAATATAAGGACATATTTTCTGCCTCTGTGCAGTCTAATACCTGTACTATTAATTAGGTTTGCCAGCAATAAAATGTATGTCTCCATGCTATTATAATGTATTGTTCTGATGATTAGCTCTGCTAGCAGAATACGTGTCCACAATGAATAAACATAAAGATTCTGGTTTCAAAATTGCAAAGAATGCGTTTATTTGTGTTCAAGTCTTGCTGCATATAGATTTCAGTTTTGGTTATGTAGCTTATAGGCTAAAATATTAAGGCATTGACTGGGAAGATTTGTTGTCATTGTTTTAGAACATACAGTAGATCTGAGTTGCTTGTCTGTCTTCTTTGCTTGCCAACTGCATGCCTATGTTACAGAGCCCTGGCTTTTCAACAGGAAGCAAGGGCCGACAAAAGTTGATACATCGTCGCCATAGCTCCAGTTTGACTTTCCTCTCCCACAGTAACAGCTCATCAACAAGTAACCCATCGAATAATTCACAGGTATATTTCCATTCCTGACCTGTCATCCCATCCACAAACTAATAAAACTTATTAGGATTTTGTATATTCCATTATGATAAATTATACAAGAACATGGTGTATTCTGTTGTAACTAATCAAAAGTGTAATACTTAATATAATATACAAGCTTCAGATATGAATCTGTTTAAATGCAGAGCAGTAATATTTTTTTATGAGTTACAACATTACCTTAGCTGTGAATGTTTCTATTTTCATTGGGCTTCATATTGCTGCAAGTACTTACACTGTTTTAAGCATTTATATTAGAACATTATTTCCAAAATGTTCTATGCATTGAGCTCTTTTGTACTAATATAATATTTATGAGGCCCCAACCAAATAAAGAAAGATGTAGGACAAAGCTGTTTTTAAGCTTGCAGACAGGACAAAGAACGGTAATTAATCTTTGTTGTATGGGCATAGGGAATTTAAATCCCTATGTTACAGGACAACCAGCTTAGCTCTGGATGTAACAGAAAACTACAAAAAATTTCAGTCAGGATAGTCGGTATCCAAGCCAAGATTCTAATCCAGGTCCTTCCTAATATAAAGTTATTTGCTAACCTTTTCACCATGATGTTCAAGTGATTTATGTTCTTCTGTCAGCGTAAGAGACCATGTTTCCCAACTCACTGTATGTGATGTGCATAACTTATAAACTGTTAACGTGCATACACTCTTGTCAAGAGTCATCTTTTTCCTTGGTTTCAGACAAGTGTTGTTGGCAATTCTCCATTCAGAGAAAGATTGGGCAGCAACCGTGTTGTCGACAAGCCACGTCCGAGGTTTGTTGCAGATGGGTTTCTTTTTGTTTGCACACACTTGATTTAATATCTATTCCAGCTTTCTTCAAGTGCAAAATTGTAATATTCATCAACTTGTGTTTATTCCTCCAGCAGCATGGTGAAGGCATTACTTATAGACAGTAGATTATGGATTGTGTTATGAGTAAGATTTGTGGGTAGGTAAAGATAAAATCTGTTTCAGCTTGGCAGCTTTCCTCATCAACATGGTGAAGGCTTAATGTTGGCTGATTGTTTGTAGGCTTTACAAATTAATTGTACAGAAATGTCTTTATTTTCTAATAATAACATTTTCAGTATCTTGTACCATAAAGTATCTCTGAAGTTATTCTATGAAAATAGGAATATATTCTATTGTACAAGGTCTTTTTTAAACAATTGTTAATCAGATGACTGAGAAATACCTTAAATTTATAACTGTCATCATCAGAGTGCACAATTGGATCTAATCTTGGACCATTTCAGTATTTTCTTTATATTTGCGCCTACATCTCCCAAATGTTGCCTACCTTTGAGGTTTTACATCTAAATGGTGTATACATTTTGTGTTTCCCCCATATATGATTCATGTCACGTCTTCATATATTTAATAACCCTAAAAATATTAAGTGGATAGTGAAACATTTTAGTGTGTAATTTTCTGCATTTTCCTGTTATGTCGTCTCTTCTAGATGCAGAAATTCTCCATGACCATCTATTCTTGGATTCTTTTGATCTGTGTTCTTTCCTCCAAAGGAGAAACCATGTTTCGGATCTATATGAAACAGTAATTGGAATTGTAGTTGTATTTAGTGATATTTTTGTTCTGGGCTTTTAGGAAGGAGGAGGGAAGATATTGTAATTAGTATCTTTTCTGGCATGAAAGATGCATTCTTTTTCCTCAGTATATCAGGAATATTTAATTCTTAAATCATGGTGTGTAATACACTAGTAAATATGATGCTAGGATCTTTGCATTGAAATGTTATGTCTTATCTGTGAAATGTTTACACTATGTTGACAGTCTTACTTTAAACTCCAGAACCTATAAATTGACACAACTGACAGACTGTATGCACTATTGTCAGTCTTTCACTAAACTACACTGTTTCACTCAGTTACACTCTTACCTTCTGCTTTGGCTATAATAGATACCAAGTGTGAACTATAGTTTGCTAGGACATCTGCTGGTTGTACATACAAACAGTTCAAATACAGAATAGTACTTTACATATAGACATGTGTACATACATTTTACTTTTACATGTCTGAACAATAATTTACCAGCTACAGAGAATATTTAGTGTTGAACAAAGAAAGTGGTTTTTGTCTCCTTTGCATTTTTATGGCACTCACAGAATTGTTTATTTTAAACATATCACAAAATTAATATTGGCTACAGATTTTTCAGATTTCCAGCTTTATAGTTTTCTTGTGTAATGTATATTCCTGTTTTTGTTGTGTAACTTCATGAATGCTTTTAATATGGTTTTGTGTTTCATGTGCTTGTTTTAATGAGATAGACCTGGGTACTGACCCCATACTGGAATGCTGCAAATTGTGTTCTCTCTTGGGGACAGATCCTTATTCTTCTGAGAATGATCTGGCTAGATTCTATGTAGGCAAGAGTAGGCTCCAACAAGAATGCAAGCATCTTCTTTCTTGAGTTTATTATATTTTCTTGTAAGACAATTTAACAAATTCAGACCCATCTGGAAATTTATTAGATGGCCCTTGCAACATGGACATTTTGTTCAATGCACAGTTTATTTCAACCATATTTTTGATTGCTTTAAAATAACAGTATTTAAATGTTGCTTGAACTGTTCTCTATAAACATTTTATTGTGATGTAATCTACAAAAGCATTTCTTAACCCTGAATGTGGGAATTTAACCTTTATCATATAGGAATGGGGGATTTAAACCCATGTACTATGACACTGTCAGCCTGATGAACAGTTTACAATATGCTAGTGTAACACAGCTCATTTGCACATAAACCACAATGCACAGTTGTTAAAGGTTAATAGAGGTGAAGTTACATTAGCCTATAGCTTAATAGAGATTCATATGCTGCACTTTTGCTTGTCATTTAAATTTCACTTAAATTGCATAAATTGAAAGGTAGTTAGGAAAAGAATTTATTAAGCTAAAGTTTAGAAGTTTTCAGCCATTGGTTTGAATCTGTTAATGCGTTTTGGTGTGACTCGGTATGGGATGTCATGATGCACAGTTTGAGGTACACTGGCATAAAATTATTTTTATTTTGATGTTGGTGTGGGAATGCAGTTTAAACTGTAATGCTGCCTTTGTGAATAATCATGTACAGATTCAAAATATGTCATTGAATTTTTGTGCTCTTGTTTTATGGCCATTTCACCTTGGTATGGAGTTATGTGTATGTTTGATGTTTGATCAAAATTGCTGCCTCTTTTGTTTCTCACTGTATCCTCTTTCTGCTAGGAGAAGCATGGTTCTAATCGCATGGCTGAACGACATACCACCAGGTCAGTATCATTGTGTCCATCATTTTAATAGCGTTGCGCTTCTGTTTTCTGACACATAAGACACATTTTACCATCTGCTTGAATATACATATCTAACACAGTAGTACAGACTCATCTGTGCAAAGTTACAGTTACCTAGCTCAGCATGGTCCAGCTGATGGCCTGCGGGCCACTTCCAGCCCAAAACCACTTGTGAATTGTGTCAGATACAAGCTGTTGGAGAAGCAAATTTAAAATAATGTGTAACTCTATAGTAATTTTTTTACATTTCAATAAAACTTATATTTGAGCATGTAATTTGTAATTTATGAATAAATATTCTCATCAACAACGAAAACTGGCTATTAGTTTAAGAAATGTGCCAGGAAGGGTTTATTGGCCCTTGATCCAACAGGAAAGCTATTCTTAGCCCAAGAGAAGAAAAAGGTTGTACTACCATGACTTGGCTGATGAAGAAATTCATTATAGTTTTTACAAAAGCCCTCCACTGCTCAATAACCTGAGCTAGATCAATCCAGTCCACATCTTAATACCTAATTTCTGTGCTTACGTCTCTTAAGTGGTCTTTTTCCTTTGTGGTTTACCAACCAAAATGTTTAATGTACTGTATTTCTCATTTTACCCATACTACATTTCCAGGCTCATCTTTTCTTTCTTGATTTAACCACTGTAAGTGTTCAAATGATACATTTAATAACTTGGGAGACTCAGCTTTGAGAAAAGGATAATTTTGAGATGGATCTTATGGGTGCAGGATATGAAGATTTGAACTGAATTCTGTTCTTTGGTGATTGAATCAAGAGGCATGCATGGAAATCCACTTTTAGTTCCAAAACTTGCAGGGAATTTCTTTACAAGCTGAGTAACTGTAACTTTTCCATAAAACCATGTACCCCAGACTGAGTGAGAGAGAGATGTTATCAGAGTAAGTTGCTAGTTTTCTTAATATGGCATATTTTTGAAGTATTCAGACTCTCAGTTTGAAAATTCTGTACATATACATAGGTCTTGTAATAATTTGACGTGTTTTGTATAACAGAAAATATGTTAATAGCTAAAAGAATGGGACTGTAATTTATAATTTTATCTTCTGTATTTTAATATTAAAACATCAAAACACATTGGGGCATGAATAAGATGGAGTATTGCATGTTTATACAATTCTGCAATTTCTTATATGTATTAACCTGATCCCCGCTATTGTATGCGCTAAAAGTGTTTAATGCCATGTGTTGAGTGAAAATTAAAAAAATTAGGCATATTGTTCCACAGTATTCTATTCTCACAAGTTAAGAGTACTTCAAAGTGTGTTTACTGCATTGTCTTGTGTATGTAAGTGAAGAGTTTTTGTCTTGTATGTTTATTACAAGAAGTCAAACCCATACAAAAGTTTTTGAAAGATTCTGTTGTCGCTGTAACTCAAACCGCTTCCATGCGCATGGCTTACTCATCGCCCTGATGATGGAGGCAGCGAGGACCTCTGAAATGTTGGTAAATGCACAGTTTGGGATTTTTGAAATGAATGATGTTGAAATTTTGAATTATCCAGTGTTTTGGAAGCCATATAAGTGCATGTAGTAGGTAGGGAGTTGGGTTTGGTGGATTGGAAGAGTGCTTCACCAGTCAGCACAAGAGACAATAGCAGAGAATTGAGATACTTATGTTTAAACATTGCCTTTGCATATATAAATTGATGTATGAGGTACATTGTAAAAGTAAGTTTGATTTTACTGTAAAGGAATGCTACTGAGAACAGAGTGCACAGTTTGTTCATTTTCCTAAATAGTTTCCTTGCTCTGTACGTAACTGCCACGTGTCCAACTTTAGAAGTGTTTTAGGAAGTCTTTAGTAGTTTATTTGCAACAGTGGTAATTCATTTTTCATGTTAAGTTTTTGACTGATACTCTCTCAAGGTACATCTCTAGTCTTCCATATTTGGGTATAGCCAGAAGTTAGACAGGCCCAAGACATGTGTGCAGAAGAGAAGAAACTTGAGAATTTCATGCCAATACATTCTTCAGAAGTAGCATTTATAGTGAAATTACAACTGTTAAATGTGAAATATTACAGTTACAGCTTACAGTTGAGGTAATTGAGTTTTGTGCTAAGAAAAACATAAGAGAGAGCTTTTGTAAAACCTAGCAAGTGTAACTTACTTTTAGAATGCATCTCATATGTAAGTCAGATATACAGATAGAGTTATAACCGCTTACAATTCATTCAGTTGTATTTATTGTAATTGATGTATTAGGTCAGGTTCTAAAGTCATGGAGCGAGTGAAAGCAGAAGTAAGTAGCAGTGGTCGCATCTCTCCTGCCAGCGAGGCAGCTTTGGGAGACAACAAGATTTCAGGTCAACAGCCAGTGTCTCCTGAACAGCAACAACAACAGCAGCAGCAAACAACTGACTCCCCACATCATCAGGACCCCGCAGATGATAGGCAAGTCATCATATATAGCCATTGAGTTGATAATACTCCTGCTCTTTTTTCAGTTTTTCATTCCTCCCCCCATTGCTTCTTACAGACAAATGCTGGAATGGGACCTTAAAATGGTCTATAATCTGGAAAACAGGTTCTGGGCACTGCATAAAATGCTGACATATAAAATAAGCAGTAAAGTTTGTATGCAGTATAACAGATACAGAAATAGCAAGAGACTATAAAAATTGTGATTTTGCCAATAAATTTGTTTTATCAGTAGCTTTTATGGTAGGTAGCCCAGTGGTGTTCAGGCCTAACAAGGGGGATGATGCTCTGTGGGGCATAACCACTGGAGCAGCAAGTGCAGGGGCAGGGTCCCATGGAACAAAAATGCAAGGGAAAGGCCAGCTTTGTAATGTTGCCAATGTCAACCCCAGTTTCAAGCAAGATTGAGGATGTTTTAGAACTGGAAATTTGTACAGTAGGAATGAAACTTTTACCTTTGGCAACCTTTTGATTGCTTGTGTATAATACCGGTAATCATATAACATCTACCTCTTTAAAGACTGATTAATAAATAAGATAATAAAATGGTTTGTACATGTTTGAAGAATGACAGAAGAGAGAATTATAAAGGAGGTACTGAACATGAAACTAGAAGGAAGATGTCCAAGAGGGAGATTGAGAACAAGATCAAGATGTGGACAACAGATTAGGAAAGATGTCACACAAAAAGAAGGGAACAGCATGATGGAAAGTGAGGATTAGAAGTTATGCAAATATAGAGATGAGGAGGCTTGGTTGCTACACAACCTGCATAAAAAGTGGGAAATTCTTTGAAAAAAGGAGGTGATTATTTCCATACCAACAACGACTGGATTATTTTGACCCTGTATCATGCCCTGAATTTCTGCTGTGATGGTGGGATGATGATGTGTAATGGTAAATAATAGGTTCTGTAATAGTAGTGTCCTGTGAACAGTTGAAGACGTGATTAATTATTCTGTACTAAATAATTAATGAAATTTTGAAACTGTTATTTCAGTCAGAGTCATTTTGACATCCATCGACTGAAGAGCACAGCAACAATATTAGAAATTATTGAAGCTATGCGAAACACAGTATCAGGTGTTGGTTTTCTAACTCATCATCCCAGCTTGCCAAGCTATACATTCGTGAGTGCAGATGCTGTGCAGTGGTTGATATGTCATGTGGAAGGAGTACTGCATGAAGAGAGGGCTGTTAATATTATGGAGGTCAGTGTTTGTTTAAATCAGAACTCTTTGTTCTTTGTATATTTCATAGTGGTGCCATCTCTTAACATCAGCATGCATGTGTGTGTGGGTGAGGGGGTGTACTCATGTGCAATACAAAACTGACTGATAAACATCTGAACCCCGAATTCCATCTGCAAGATTGAAAAATAAAAAGCTTACCAAACTTGCATCACAAGCTCAGTTGGTTCACTGGGACATACTTTCATCCATCTTCACTTTAATGGCTGAAATTTTTTAAACCACATTGTGTTTCTTCTACAGTTTTTTTATTTATTTTCAAAAGTATGTGCTTTTATCATGTTGTGATTTGGGAGCTTTGCAGCTACGGTTGAATATATTGATCTGTCATCAACTTTTCAGCAAATGCTGAAGGAACACATGATATGCCATGCATCAGGTGATTTCTCCCATCCATTTATTGTGGGCTTCTACTTATACCACATAGTTCAGCAAGAGAAAGATCAGAAAGGTTAGTATTCTTTCATTTTATTATGATTTCTGGCTTCATAAACTTGACTTTTCACTTTGTAAAACAATGTCACTGAAGCTTTTGCTTGGAGGAATACATGTATAGGCTTAGTATTTCTTTAATCTTATGTCCAACTATAAATTTTTTTGACTTTAAAAATAACTTGCAATAAATTATTTGTTGTTTATGTGCCAACCTTGAGTTTATTTTATTAGATTCTCTTTGTTTGCATTGTGCAAAACAAAGAACACATTACTGAGAAATGGGAGTTATTATTGTTCATCCATTTGCATGTTCCACTTTATACTGTTTTAAGAAACCATATTAAATCTGGTGCAGGATGTATCTGCAGTAAGTTGTCATTTAGCAGCTAAGAATCTGTTTTCCCCAGTTCTTCCAGGCAAATTCTGGGATAGTAGCTTAAAACAGGCCATAATGGGTTCCACATTTTTTTCCATTTTGTTATTCACAGCAATCTGATGCTGCATAGCCAATGCAGCTGAAAAATCATAATTAAATAAACCAAGAACCACAAATATGTGAATATTTTTGCCTTATGAAATTTACACCAAATTGATAAGTGGTTAAAATAAAAATTACAAGTCTCAGCATGGTATGTTTTATATTATGTACATTTATTGGTTAATTTTTGTGAAGATAAATTCTTGAGAAGTGTAATGAGTCAAGTTTTTCATTTTAACAAAGGAAATTCTATTGGATGCTGTAAGCATCGTGCTCCTTCCCACTCATGTTAAACCTGTTAAATCCAGAATCCTTGTTGAGAAGCTAATAATCAGTCTGGTACAAAAGTCCCTACTTTGTGTGGTACTCAAAGTATAATTACCATCTTTACAAGAACCCACCATTGGCTCTATCCTGAGCCAGATCGATCCAGTCCATAACCTCCCATTCTAAGATACATTTTAATGTTTCCTCTGTTGGTGGCTGGGTGGCCCATGTTGTGTTTCCCCTTCAGGTGTACATACTAAAATTTTGTCTGTATTTCTCATGTCTCATGTACAGTGAAACCTCTATCCATCGTTCCCCGAACTATCGTTTTCCCAGATGCATCGTCCGTTTTGTTCGGTCCCGGATACATCCCATATAAAATAATGTTACATTTTCCCGCTTCTATCGTTCCTCGAACTATCGTTTTATCGCATCGATCGTTCAAAAATCTTAGTCCCGGCCCGCAATGATCGTTTCTGAGAAATTATAACGAAATTTACGCGATGTTTTTAGAATTTAAAATGCTGGGTTTTGAGATAAATTAATACCGAAAGACGCATAATGTTAATGTAATAGTATTTCCATTCTTCCTGTTATTTTTCGCGAGGGTTGGGAGTGGTGAGGAAGAGGAAGAAGACGAATGCGAGCCCGAAGCTGTGCCGAGTTTTGCCGAAGCATTGGTAAAAGTGAAGTCATTCTTTTATGCGCATAATATTAGTGAACGTGACGAGGAAAACATTTTGAAAGTGGAAAGGGCTCTGTTTGGCCTAAAACGTAAAGTTTCGACAAACCAGTTGTCCATTAAAGACTTTTTTGGTAAAAAGAAGTAACTTTGAAAGAGAAACATTCAGTTTTTTTTAAAAATTTGAATGCTTTCCCGCAACTATCGTTTTCCCGTATTCATCGTTTTTATTTCCCACCCCCGCCAAAAACGATGCATCGAGGTTTCACTGTATACTATGTGCCCTATAATATTTGATGAAGAGATTACATATTATGAAGCTCATAATTTTGCTTCTGTTAATTTCCACACGGTTCCAGCATTTTTGCCTATAACATGTCTCAGATAAACCAATTTGGCCATTTCGCATTTTAAACTGACTTATTTACTTACCTACTTACTTACATACTCCCCCCCCCCATTGGACTGTAAAATCTTATTACATTGACAGATAATGAGATTGAAAAAATGCACACTAGTCTAGGATACACAGTTTTCTAAGTGCACCCTTTGTAGTGGTGTATGTCTCATTGATATCACTGCTTATTTTGATTACCAATTTGTATTGAGTGGATACCTCATTTCATAGTCATAAATTTGTTTCTGACAAACATTACAGGCTTTAAACTATATAGAGACATTTTGTCACATGTTACCATATTTAATAATGTGTTGTATATAAATTGTAGATAACCTTGGTGACGTCTGTATTTTATGTCACACAGATGCTAGTACTGTAAGTCATTTTTAGTCATATTTGTAACTAAAGTATTGATTATTTTATTGCACCAAACGTCGTGGTCGAGTGGTTTAACACTCCTGCTTCGTATTCAGGAGGTCCTAGCTTCAAATCTTGGCCCTAAGACTGGCTATCCTGACTGGTGTTTTTTGTGGTTTTCCTCAGTCCTTCCAGTCAGATGCCAGGATAGTACCTTAAATTATGCCATGACCACTTCCTTCCACATCCTTTCTAATCCACTATCATCCTCTCATTTGATACTGTACAGTCTGAACTACTGAAAATCATCATTAATAGACCACAAATAAATATGTTTGTTGCAATATTGTATACAGTCCATGGTGCTAGAGTTTTCTTAAAAAGTTTTTAGTTGCTGAGTTGATCAAGATATTGTTCAATTTTTATGGAACAAAAGTTTATTACCATATTTATAAAAGGCCACCACCGAACCCAATCCTGAGCCAATTTCTCCATCGTATATTTATTTTAACTTCCATTTACATCTGTCTCTCTCAGCTTTTCATCTGTGCTATGTAAGAAGTCACTAATTGCATTTTAGAAGTTTTTGAGAAAAGCAAGTTTAAAGATCTTATGGCAGATGTATTTAAACAGCACATAATGAAATGTCAAACTCTGTTTCTGTAATAAAATGTCAAGATATCAGATACTTCTACAAATTCTTCAAATTGTTACAGTTTGATTTGCTACTTTGCTGGATTTTTCTGTGACACTGAAGGTTTATCTTTTACAGATGGAGAGTACTTGCAGCCCTTGGGTGATCTACAGAGTTTTGAAAATGAATGGCTAGAGGTTGAAGTGAAGCATCCGACAGGCTGGAGACAGAGTGTACCACCATCACCTTCATCTGAAACCCTGTCTTCATCAAATGTTTCTCCTAAGTTCCTGTGCTCTGTTCTAGAAGAAATATGCCAGGAAGCTGGTGAAAATGACAAGGAGTGGACAGGTTAGATAAACATATTATCTTCTGTTTAATATCAGAATGGCACATTCTGTTTCCAGTATTCCACATTCACAGTGCAACTATATTATCTGATTTCTTTACACTTTATTTTAAACACCTAGTTTGGAATCTTGAACAGAAAATTATAATTGTTTTCTCATCTGAAAGACAAAATGAATAAGCTTAAAGGAAACAGTATGAACATAAATGTTAGAGACATGTATACAGGGCCTAATAAAAATGTATCAGGACTGAATGTGTGAAAACTAAGATACTGTACTTAAAAGGATAGTGAGTTAATAATGGCCTTCAGCACGTACCGCCATGTTCCAACATTCCTACCAGTGGTAGAAGCACCTATGAATATTATTTTTTAGAGCTGCCAAGAGCTGCTCCTTTGCTTTGTGTTTTGTTGCTTCCATGTCTGATTGTTTTTGGGGGACAAAGGAGCCATGTCTGGTGGGCATTATTAACCTGAAGATGAGATGGGCATGACATGTAGTATAGATGGGAATGATCAGCAAGTTTAGTTGGAATGCTTGAAGGGAAGAGACTACTTGGAAGACCAGGGTTCAAATTGGAGGATAATATTAAAATGACTCTTATAGAAATTACGTGTGGGGATGATAAATTTTTAATATTAAAATGATCATAAATTGGATGTGAATAGGGTTAAACTGTTAAGAATAGTGGCCTGTGGTAGATTCTAGTGTTACAAACTTTTGGACAGGTACCAGAGACTTCTTTAGTAATTTGCTTATAAGCCATAAAATGTTACTAAGTTAATAAAGGTACAGTATGTGTGAAATTATTGTGTGTTCTTAAGCATTATTTTAATAATTTTTAACTGTTTTCCTTAAATGATCATCATTTGCGAATGTTTTAGTTCCGCTGTACAAACACACACATCTAGAAATTGATATCAGTACTAAGAGTGACCGAATAGAATGGGGACATGCACGCTATCAGTCAGTGTACAGACCTGATAGAGCTTTTGAGCTGGTTGTGCAGTGGGTAACTTCATCAGGAACGATTGTAGCTGAACTGGTAAGTATTCGCAGAGATTTTCACTTAATTACAACCACATACTTGGTCACCACACTTAATGTTCTTATTCTACAAGTGCTAGTGACAGCCACCAAATTTGTGTTGTCTTTAGCAGATGACACATTTTTTATGACCTGTTTCTCATTATAAATATTACTGTAGGAACTTTTTTTATCATGGCCAACATATGCAAACACTGTCATGTTACTTAGAAAATTAAATTTTAGCTTACACTTTGATAGAGATTCAGAAGCTTATTGTGTTGATATAGGCAATCAAAAAAGAAATATTGTACACAGTTTTTACAGTTATTGGAAGTGGTCAATCCAGCAGTTTAAATGGTCACTTGAATGCTTTAATTTTAACCCTTTCATAGTCCTGAGTTTCCCTATACAACTGACACTCCAATTGTTTTTTTATATATTACAAAGGAGAAATCTAAGTTGAGAATTTTACAGAATTTTAACAACATACTTGCACTTATTTAACCCAAAATTAATACATAATTCCTTGATGCCATAGTATATTTTGAGCATAGAAAGAAGGAATATCACATGACAGAATCTGTTAGTTGTACACTGTAATATATTAAAAAAAGCACTGTGTGAATTTCCAGTCTGTTTTATAACAACTGAAATCTTTTACCATAAATCTGAATTACATGTAACTGAGAACTATATTATAAGCATAAGTCAGGTTAGATCATTATAGACATAGGATAATCTGCCTCATTTCCTCAAACCGTTGACTGATTGGGAAAGGACTAAGATTACTTTTCTCCTGTGCTAATGTAATAATCATAATTTGTTGTTTTGTAGATTGTGGGTTGGTCAAGAAAGGCCCAGACATGTGGCCTTCAGATGATACCCATTCCGTCTGACCCACTGGCATTACCCTACACCCACAAATCAGACCCTTTAAGAGGTCCAATATTTATATCTCTTGATACAGAATGCCTGATGGGTAAAAAGAGCTATTTGTTTGAAGGCAAGTACAGTTATATTTTTAACCCTTTAAAGCTGAAGCTTGTTTAAATAATGTTGAAGAATTCAGGCTTTGAGGTCTGTAGTACCCATCCACATTTTATTATATGTATACACTTTGTGAACACCAAAGATGAGGATATTCTGTATGAACTAATTATTAATAATGCTATTTTTTATGTATTTTGGTGTATTTGTAAAGTATATTCAGTAAGAATATTTAACAACTTTTTTAAATCCAATTTTTCTCATGATGATCTCCAGGTTGCAGTTGCCAAAACAGTCCTGTCTGATCCCCAGTAAATAATAATTGGCTACCACTGCCACTTAGTCTTCATCTTTATTATATTCCTTGGATCCATAAGTTAGTCAGATGACAGAATGTGGAATAAGATGTAATAATATAATACATGTTATACATATTTCAAGTACAATTTATACTGTTATAAAGATTTTACATGTTATAAACAAAGGGCTCACATAAAGTAGTAATATGTTACAAATACATCCATCCATTACATACAGTAGATAAATTATACTACCCATTTATATTATATGAGGACAAGGAAGTCTAATGATCATTAGATCATTAGACTTGTTTGTAAACATTAAAAATTCATTGGTAGAGTAAAGTAGTGTGTAATTAAGTATCTCTTTAGTGCCTCTTTAAATCTTGCCTTTTTATTTACAAGCCTTGTGGGACAGGATGGTAGACTTGTATTTTAGCTGGCATCTTACTGTACCAGGCATTCTTCAGTAGTACCAGAATGATTGCTTACTCACATGATAGTGAAATTATCAGAGGAGAAGGGGTTTGATTTTGTTTGCTTCTGTGATTACAATTTTGTTGTGGTGTCAAATTATAATTTTATCTTTATTAACACCATGTTCAGTGATTGTACAATATGACAACCAGGTGTCATTGCTGACATAAATGTAATAAATCAAAGACAAGAAACAAGTTTCTGCGGTGACAGGAAACTCCCCACTTCATCTCTAGCGCCTCAGCATGGCATAAGTAAACAGTGAAATGTGTCATAAGATAAAATGAACCTTCAACAGGCATCATTCTTATTTCTATGAGGGTGAGCATTTGTTTCATGCCAGGATGTTATTCATAATTAAGGAAAAGTTCATGGGGAACCCAAGTTTCTAAATTTGTTAGTTCAGAAAGTGTTTAAAAGATTGAATATACTTCTGAAAGTAATCAACCTTCTAGTGAAATATATAAACCAGAAGCATACATTGAATTTTAAAACTCTAATGTATGTATCAACTAGACAATTTGAACAGTCCACATTGCCCATATCAAGTCAGTTCTGCAAGTTTAGTTCCTACCCACAGTATTAATGTCCTTTAAAAATACTAATTACCCCAGTCAAATTTTAATGATGTACCACGGTAACATCAGAAAGAGTAACATCTTTAAGTGGTCTCAGCATATCAAGAACATATAAGCAGCAATATCATCACCACAGATTTACTGATGGCAGTTTCTCTTTATTATACTCCTGTTAACTATAAATGCCTTATTTCAGAATTTCCTGAAGAGACATGGGACCAGCGTTTGTTCTTATTCCAAGAGACAATTGTTGAAAGGTTTGGGTTTGTTCGGTGTACTGTGGATAGCTCTAGTGCGAGCTCCCCCGCATCTGGCAGTAACAACGACAGAAACCTGGCCCATCAGCACCAATATGTGCACCTCACTGGCAACATGTTTATCCTCATCCCATCACAGCCATGCCAGGTTTTACTCGCATATTTTACATTCTACATTTTGTAAGAGAAGTATCTAATGTGCCTCAACAATTTGTCAGTAAGCGACTAGCTTTGGTCTGGTGGTTTAGTTTTTAATGGCTGTATTTAGGATTATTCAGTACCCAGAACAGTTCTAAGTTCCAACTTGCCTCCTGTTTAATGGATACTGAGGTTTCTTTCTTAAGAAATAATTCATCTGGCACATGAAGCTGAATGTCTATAACAGTTCTGGGTGTCCTTTCTGGAGGATAGCTTGTTTGGAGAGTGAAGATCCTGTTGTCTTCTCTAGCATAGCTCTGGGGCTCAACCAGCAGCTATCTAATAGACACAAGGGTCTCTCTACCAAGGGGAACATACCAGGGATGAAAGGATAGATGATGGAAGGGAGGGGATTGCCATTGGGGAAGGGTCATGATTGGATGAGATTGTATGGATGGGCTATGATGGAAGAAAATAGATGGAATGGCATGGGACAGACCAGGATGATGAGTGGTAAAGGAATTGATCAGGATGGGTATAATGCCTCCAACTGCTGCTGTATAACACAGATTTACTTCAGATTTGATTCATGTCATTCCTGAATTCTATCTTATTGATGTTTACAATTTTCAGCGGCCTCACCACCGTAGTAATTCTCTGTCACATATTGGACGATCTGGTTTTGGAAGCAGACAGTTAGGAATCCAGAATTCTCGGAGGTACCCTGTTCATTCAGACAGCATGTCCAGTCCCCATGAGGAATACATCACAAGACATGTTAGTGGCAAGAACAAAGATGACTATGGTACAGACATGAGGGTAAGTTGTGATGATTAAAATTTTGTTAAAAATTGTGGGTCTGTTAGGTACTTGTGTATGTTTCCCTTAGTAAAATCTAACTACCCATGGACTGGACAACAGGGGTTCAATTCCTATTAAGAATAGAAAATTTCTCCATCAGAATGGCCCTGAGACTTAATCAGCCGCGCATCCAATGGATTCCTAGTGCTCCTTCAGCATATAGCTGACCACTTGCTTCCACCTACTTCTGGCTAGTGTCAAAGTCTAACATGTATGGAGCTTTACTTTTCCTTTTTTTGGTGTTTTGCACAGGGGGAAGTGTACTGCCATTTTACGCAGATTTGCAACACTTAAAACAAAATCTCAACCTCTACCTTAAGCCAGTAAGTCCAGTTCACATACTCATAATCAAATTACACACAGGTCTGGAAGCTGTAGCATAATATAGTTACAGGACATGTTCATGGGACAGTAAAATGAAAGCTTAGTGTGTTTTAGTGCCTCAGATATGAATGAGGTGCCCAGCATTACCAAAGTTAACATATTGAGTGGGATGATAGTTCAGACTTGTATTTGGGAAGAACATGGTTTAAATCTCAGTTGATCCTAACTTAGGTTTGACATATTTTTTTGAATCTTTCCTAAAGAATGCCAAGATTGTACTCAGAAATAAGCTATGATTGCCTCCCTGAAATTCCTTATCTGTTTATCCTTCATGTTCACATGTGTGTCTCACTTGATGATTTTTAATCTTTGTACTTGAAACAGAATTTTTAAGTATCTTAGTAACAGATCTGTACTAACACATCTTCATTCATGCAGTGTAAATTTTTCATTACCGTTTTCACAATAAGTCAGTGATTATAATTATGGACTGCAGTTTATTTTTATCAGGTGGGATTCCGTTGGTCATGGAACCACATGGTGAGTCGACGTTGGAAGTCTTCATCAACTCCTGCCACTGGTGATGAGATGTTTCAAACTAAAATCCTGAAAGATTTTCGTGAGTTCTGTGCTAACAGTGAGAACCGTCTTAAATTGTTTTGGGATTCTTGTTGGACCTTGAAAGAACAGACTTCATGCAGTTAGTTGTTATAAATAACAGATGAATCCAAAAAAATTTGTGTTACTGCAGTGTGTCCTGCCATGTTACTACACTCAGGTTACAAACAACGTATCCAGTGACTTTATGCTGGTATAAAAATTTATTTGTTTGGGAAGTGAAATCAATTTAGAAGTGAAAATCAACAGATCAGTATAAAAATAAAAGTACTTCTTAATTATACAAAATTTTATAAAAGAAATAACATTTAATGTCATAATGTGGACAGTTTCAAGGAAAAACAAAAGTAAGACCCCATGCAATGGATATGAAATTTCTGAGAAGTGTTGAGGGTAAACAGAGGATGGGATGGAATCTATCTTTAGAGAAGAAATTGCAATCCATAGTTTGTTATGACTACAGTGGTTTAGCCATGTGAAAAGAATGGATAGAACAAGGATACTGAGAAGGGTATTAGATTTAAAATTTAAAGGAAAAAGATTTATGGGATGACCAAGAACAATATGGTTCAGCCAGGTGTTAGAAGACATGAAGAAGAGAGAAAAGACTGGGACGATAGAAGAGGTAGATTGGAGAATTTTTGTCCATGAACATGTTTAACATTAAAATAACATTAGTAGAAGATAAATGCCTTCATGTCTTGCAGCAATATCACTTTTTGATCACCCATCATCTTTTATGTATGAAATAGTTCTACTACATGAAATAGCATGAACAGAATTCTTCCACCAAATATAAAGATTTTTGTAGAGACTTTTTTGTAAAATGTAGGTAATTAATGTCTTGCGTATATACACACTCATCATTTTAGAGTGTGTTTGTTCAGTGAAATTTAATTTACTGTTAACTTGAAGCCAATAATGAAATTAAATAAATTCAGTTGTTAATGAGGAAGAACGTCAAATATGGGTACCGCTGTAGACAGTAACTTGCTGTGTGAGGGGTGGAATGGATGGTGGACTGGAACAACAATATATAAATGGCTCTCCATGTTTTCATTTCAGCAAAAGTTCTTGACAAAGTAAAGTTTATTGTGAAAATTTCATATTTGTACTGAAAAGGGATAAACTGATGAAATTTATTGATGCATATGTTTGTTGAACACTCAAAATAAGGTGTTTATGTGTTTATATATGCAGGGATGAAATATTTGTTTTATGTCTGAATTTTGACTGATGATTGTTGGTTAAAATAGAACCAGTTCTCATTGTAATGGATTGTTCTGCCTTTATGTGCTCTGTACCATTTCCCTACTGATGTGCATTTTAAATCTTGGTACCCATGTACTGAACTTCATCATCTAGTCACTGATGTCTCAATTTCTGTAATAGGTGATTTAAAAAATATACCAAAGAATGTATATACAGGTAAACCTCGATTTACGCTGGGGATGCGTTCCTGGGCGAACCGGCGTAAATTGAAACTCTTTTTATAATGTAAATCAGTGCGAAGTCAATGACATGCGTTTGCGGCACCCAAACATTGACGACTTAAGTTCCTCAAAAATTGACTTTGCCGTATCCGTGATAGCAATTTCAGTCAAGGGAGTGTTTTTTTGATTCTTGTCATCCACCCATAACAACAGTAATTTCTCCATTCTTTTGAAAAGTTTACTTCTGCTATAACTCACTTGCGTTGCACTTACTCTCGTAGCCTGTTGCATTGACTGTTCTATTTTATATGAATTTTTCGTTATGGTAGTCACAGTGGAAGGAGGCAACTTCATACTTCTGCACATTACGACGGGTATCACCACCTTCTATTCTACGAATCACGTCCATCTTATCTTCTAACGCAATAGACCTACACAACTTTTTAGCAACACATTCACTTTGTTACCAGACATGGTGGCTCTTCCACAATTTATAAATATAAAACAGTTGCTACTGCAGAATAGTGGTTGAACAACAACACAAACACGTTTAGCACACAGTTTTCAGCACATTCAATGTGTCAACAAGAAGTGAACTGAGCGCATTTTTCCTTACTCCCATATCAGGCTGAACGCAAATGACTCGCCGTGAAGAGTGACCAATACTCACGTGACTGTTGCGCAATGTTGGCGGATTTTTAGGAGATTATCTCGCAACTACTTAGCAATGAGTGCAGAGGTGACTGTATTTATAATTTTTATTCAAAATCAGCTATGTAAAAATTATGATTTAATATAAGAATCAGTACGAGAAACATTGTAAAACGTTATAAATAATAGTAAAATATATTTTTTCTACTTTTTGACTTACTGGTTTCAAAAGCGGCAAAAATCGAGGTTTGTCTGTATTGCACAATGTAAATATGCACAACACAATGCCCAAACAGAGATATGCATTAGATAATGTAATGAATAATTTGTCTAGGATGTCATTTAGAGTTGGTATTGCTTTCTTTATACCATGATACCTATCTTTTATGCTTGGTAAAAAGGGCTAAAGTGAAATGTAATTCCTGTTGACTGAGCCCCATGAAAGATGTAACTTTGTTAAAGACAAATAAGACTAAAATTTTATGGAGTTGGCATATTATTAGTGCCATATTTACTCATTGACTTGCACCATATTATAATTTAGCAGCATTTGGCTGTCAGAAAATTAGAATTTCTGTTCCCCAGACCATAACTGCAGATTGTAGTTGATGTTCTTTATAATCAGCCCACCAGTGGGAGTAAACTGAATGTTGTTGTGTGGGTGCTTCACCTCTGAAGTGAATTCAATTATCCTTATTAGGTGGGCCAAGGCAAGATAGTAAAAAGACCTTTTCACCATATACAGATAATTTTAAATATGTAAATTATGTTTGTGAGTGCTGAAAAGTAAAAATTTAAATACGGTAGCCATGGAGTTTAAAGGGACATTATTTTTGTGTAATTTATGTAATTTTTGTGCATACAGAGATTACAGAATTTTTTACAATCATAGGTGAGAACAACAGCTGCAGTTCTGTGATAAAATACGTGTAAGAGAATAAAAAACTATCATTAAGTATTGACAGAAGTCAAAATAAACTAATTATAAATATTCCTGGAAAATTTATCACTTGATTTGTACTCTGCTGTGTAATTAAAAATTTCTGGACAAGAGAAATGTGAGTAAATATGGTAAAAATGTTTGTTTTATAGTGCCATATGATTTCTGGATATGAATTTAATATAAGCTATCTCTGTAAAAAAAAATTATATTGAAATTTTATTAATTATCTTGTATACTTGTAAGTAGTGTAAATATAAATATAACAGAAAATTCTATTTGTGTTTAGAGTTTATTTTAGAATGAACTGGCTGATTAAATACTGTTTAATGAAATTAAAAGATATTATTATAATTAAGTTTTAAATAGGTTAAAATGATGAAGATAAGGAGTGCAATGTAAATCACTTTCTAAATTAGTTTACACAAAGAAAAAACTGATTACTGTGTTTATAAAGATGTCTATCTTCTGGGGTGTGTAGTCTGATAGATACTGACCAACATTTCAGAGAGATGAAGTGTCGGGCAGTGTCTAACAGACTATATGGCGCAGCATCCCAGAAGACAGCCATCTTCATACTTATTACTCATGAGATCCTCAATTCTTACCTGCTGTGTGCTTCTTTTTAAGGAAGTGTAAGAAATTTATGCAGTGTATTCTATCTGCAATATATGTTTTATTATTTCTTATTTTGTGTGGTAAGTAAGGACTAGTATTGTTTCAGTCATGTGTATGAGCTCATGTGTGCTTATGTGTGTCTTTCCTCTGTTAACATGCGTCTTAACCAGTTGGCTGTTTCTTGTGAAATGAACTGAATTTTTCAGTATATTTTACATTTCAGATTTAATTCTTCATCTGTAAACTGGCTATTAATCCAGACTGACCTTTTTGTTGGTTTCTAAAATCTCCAAGCTAGAATACTACCTTAAAATAAACCACAGCCACTTCCTTCCTAATCCATCATTTATGATCTTCCACCCATTTGACATTATACAACCTGTGTAGATGAGATGAAAGTCTTCTGGCTTGTTGCCCCATACTCACTGCCATGAGAACCTGAAATCTCACATTCTTAAATAAAATAAGAAACAATCAGTGGAATTCAATATGAGCAAAATGCCACTGATTAATGTGCATTCAATTTCCTACTATCAACACCAAGATCTTAAAGCCATAAAGGGCAGGTGATAGATGTGAATAACCTTTGATGTTGAAGTGCCACTTGACCTAAATACTATGTTAGGTAGGATGGAGAAATACTATCATCATTCATTGTACCATCCTAAAATTTAAAATATCATGCTTACAGTGCAAAATCTGTGTTTTCATTGTTAAATTTAATGGCTGTAAGTGATGGGACATTGTAGTTTGACTTGTGAAATTTGGTGTCCAGGTTTTTCTGAAGTAGTGGTCCACGTACCCCATACCAGTCAATGGCCTAATTTATGCTAGTCTGCAATTTTTAGTGTATATGAATGCATGCATGCATGTGTGTTTGCGTACATGTACAGATTAAATAGTTTGTGGTGATCTTTACTGCTTGTTCTATTATCTCCCTTTGCAGCATTGAATGGTCTGAGCAGCAAAGTAATGAGGAAGAGGATATAAGTTCTAGGGTCAGTTACTCAGAAATGGGGAAGCAAGCCATGTTACGAACTCCAGCAGGAAGATAAGTCTGACAAATTATTTCATACTCTAGGCATGCATTTTATTTTTCAGTGTTTAATGTGGTTAATAATGACATCTTTTCAGCTTCTATGCCACTTAAAGGCATTCATTTCTTCTATCATAAGTACACATATTTATACATGACAATAATTATTGCATATGTGTACTTATTTGTATTCTACAATATGATAAACATAGAGTACTGGCCCTTGAAACTAAGTGTTGTTTTACATGTCCTTGAATCAGACATACTTATACACACTTGCACATTTTGAATTAAACTTGTTTAATGTGTTAAAATTTACAAATCAGCATTGGAAGTTCTGCAAAAAACTTCAGGCATTGAAAATATATATTAATGTAAACTTTGCAAAATTTTAGATCACAGCAGATTGGCCTTGCTAACTGTCATTAACTCTCTTGAGCGAAGTGCAGCCATTCTTCGAGTAAATGGATCTGATGTAAGATGCTGCTGGTACTTGTACCCCCTACAGTTTGGTATTGTTCTACACTGTGTTTGTAGTCCCATACTTTGAGCACATCATCCTCAAACTTCTCGCTAAAGAATACAAAGCATATTGTATCAAGTTGATGAATAAAAAGACCTAGAACACAAAAGTCAGCTGAGTGGTTAACACTGTTGCTTCTTATTTAAGAAGTCCCAAGGTTGATTCTCAGTCTGGAAGCCAGGCAGGGATTTTGAGTGAGTTTTTTGGGGGTTTTTCTCAGTCCCTCTAGGCAAATTCTTTAGTACTTTAGAGCAGGTCACAGTAATTTTCACCTTCCCAATTCATCATTTACAATCATCTTTCCATTTAAAATATTGGCTATGCAGTTGAAAAAGCATTATTATACAAAGTAAAACATGGTACTAAGATTGTACTGGATTGTCATTTTGTGAAATTAATTTATATGTTATTAACTGTTTTTACACAACAAACTGTCTTCATGTCGTAGTATCTGGTTTAATATGATGTTTTAAACCAGATACTAAGATATGAAGAGAGAGTTTTTTGTGTAAAGGTGGTTAAAAATAATATACAATACATAAAAATACAAAAATGATATGTTTATTTCAATCAGGGTCTTGTTTAAAACCTAAAACATGCTTTTTATTCTCTGTTGTCAATAAAATTTCAGCAGGAAAATGTAAACCATTGGATCTGGGCTATGAATTCCTCATAAATTTTAAAAATCTGCATATGTATAACTGTTGGATGCTTTGGGCTCATGAGCTAGTGATAAAATCATAATACCTGATTGTCTTCAACTGTTGTAAAGTTAAACTTGGCATATCCATGTTTTGTTTCTCTGCTAATGCTACAACTTCACCAGCTAAGTAATGAGCTTCACGAAACGCAACCTGAAACCAATGTAGCATGATTCTATAAGCTTTATCAAACTTTCAGGATGATGCACAATGGAGAGTTTCTGCATAAGAGTACATACACCACTTCACTCACTACTTACAATGAAACTTAAAATCATTACTGCTATTACTAACCCTATACAGTTCATTACTGAGCAGTAGTGGTTTACTGAAGGATGTCAGCTGATTAATATTTTCATTTACCATTGATAGATTAATTGATCCATTAACTCTTTGCCACAAAAATTCGGCAGAACATAACTAATTTACTCTGTAGGAAATGAGCCTTAGTATTCCACTTGAAAGATACAAATTCTAAAGGTTATTGAACTGAAGACAAGACTTCAAAGCCCTAAGTTTTATTGTTTCACTGTTGGGATATAAAACTCACCCCTTTTCTTACTAAGTAGTATGCCAAGTCTGTAGCCAACATATCAGGACTGAGAGCTGTGGCACAAGATACTTCATTTACCTGTAATAAAAAATGTTTAAAGGACCTTGAAGAAAATTTGAAATTATTTTCTTATACTGTAAAATTTTTGTCACTGCTAGATTGGTTATATAGCAGGTCAATAGTGGGCAATTAAATTTAATCCATGGCTGGATGGATCTATATCAAAGTGACTATGGTCTGAAGAGCCTTGAATGAACATTTCTGTAATCAGTCACTGAACACACTGTATAGATATATAAAAAATGACAAATTGGTGTTAAAGAGTATTATTCTGAGGATGTTTAAGATGTATAAATGGGCTTATCTTTCTCATATCCAGTTTTACATGTAATCAGAGTAATAAAAGTGTACTGTGTAGGTAACTCAAGAAATAGCATTTCTGACAAAAAAAATTGATTTTTGAATGTTTTATTTTAAATTATTTATCTTTTACTCATTTGTCTGTAAACTTAATCTATATTAATAATATCTGAACATCAAAGCAGACCAGACTACAATTTTCTTCTTCTTTTCTTTTGCAGGCTCTGTATTTGTCACTTCTGGACTACAGAATACTGCAGCTGTTAAAGGAAGACATGGGAAGTCCTTGCATGTTTTCTTCTGCTTCCATTCTGACTGACTATTAATGGAGGTGCTGTCTTATGGCCATTCTCACCATGAGGGTTTTAACTGTCCACATTGCCACCTGCAGGACACACTCAAGACTGTCATATGTGTCAAACATAGCTTCCTTGTCCTCTTGCAGGTCCTTATTGTATGTAGATGGCAATCCTTTTAATACCATCATAAATCCACAGTTCTGAAAGAAAATCAGACTGGAGACACTATATGGATATAAGAACCTCAGATCTGACTAAGCAGGTTCATGTGTGTTGTGTGCATGGCAATGTGCTAGTGGTTGCAGAGGAATTTCCAAATTATAATAATCAGGGTAACTATTAATTAACTTACAGGGGTCATACATTTATTTTGAATGACAGTTAAATAAGATTGTTGTCTTCAGGGTTGTTGCACTATGTAGTCTGATGTTTCAGAGGTCCTTGCTGTCTCCATCATCAGAGTGATGGAGGCAGCAAGGACCTCTGAAATGTTGGTAAGCATCTGCCAGACTACACGACGCAACAACCCAGAAGACAGCAATCTTCAAACTCACTGCCATGAAAACCTCAAATCCTAGACAGTTAAATAGTTAATTTTTCACGTGGTGTACACTTACATTCCCATAAATTCTTCCAGCCTTTCCACGGATAAGCTCCAAACTGTCAGGATTCTTTTTCTGTGGCATGAGGCTGCTACCAGTACAGTAAGATTCAGACAGTCTGATAAAACCAAATTCTTTACTGTTGTACAGAATCAAGTCTTCGGCTAGTTGGCTTAAATGTACAGCAGTTAAGGAAGCCCAAAACAAGAATTCAGCTGTGAATGAAAAAACCATCAAAATTATTTTCAGATTCCTTCGGCACCAAATTATAGGCAGTGATGTCTATGAGAAGGCATGTTTCTCAGATAATTTTGGTGAGTAACTGATAGGATAAATGATCAAAACTAGTCTAGGATATGATGCTGTGTAGTCCTGTAAGCACTTACAAACTTTATGGAGAAATGGGTAGTTACTGAAGAAGGAGGTGATATGTTCTTCCAAAACATTAGTTACCTACAAGACAATGGCATCAGAAGCCAGGAAACAATGACTCAAGTTAACAGTTGGCAAGTTTTAAGAATTTGACATGGCTGATAACCCAAGAGGATTTTATTAATTTGGTTTGCCATTAAAGTTTCAGATCATACATTCCTTTCACACAGTTCAAAGCTTTACAAAACAATCTGTGCACTGAAGTAAAAGGAGCAACCAACCAATACCAATTGAAATATTAATCTAATAATATGGACTAATCACTAAAATATATTGTATGAATTTTTCTGAATTTTACTCTTGAAGCAACCAGCATCCATCCATACCTATGAAATCTCTATTACCAACTGCATTCATACTGTTGTATGTAAACTTGGCAAAACCAAGATCTTTGGCAAGAAGACTGCGATTGATTGAGAATGGACTCCCTGCTAGTGCTCCACTGCCAAGAGGCATTACATTCATACGTTCCTGCAGTTGTAACAGACGATCACAATCTTCTTTGAGATACCAGGCATGACTGTTAACAAGAATAAAGATGTGTAATAATATAGGCATTAATTTTAATCTACTACGTGGTGCAGGGTCTTTCTTGAGAAGTTCATAAATACTCAGTTGGTCAAGAAAACTACCATTTTTTATGGAACCTGAAGGTTCATTACTGTGTTCATAAAACTCACCATTGGACCCTATCTTGATCTAATTGAAATAATATCACATTTTCAAATTGTACTGCTCTTTAAGATACATTTCTATATTATCATCCTCTTTATGTCTGGATCCCACAAGTGATTATCTTCCATTCCTCAAAGTTCTCCCAGTAAAATCCTGTATGTGTTACAGGCAAAGTACAGCATACACAGTATTCTACAAGTTTTTTTCTCCATCTCCTTCATGGTGTGGGCAACTTACTTTACCTTAATAACCAATGGCTCCACTGCACTGGCTGGGCTCGCTGGAGATGTGTGTATCCTGGCATCAGAATCCCAACCTCAGCTTTTGCTCTCTCAACCAGAATCTAGGCAATGGAACTCACAACATTGCTCATTGATATCAAATAGTGATGTGAAAACTGTTCTTTGCGGTCCACAATATCATGTAAATTAAGAACTATACAAATCAGAAATCTATTTCTGTGCAGATTTTCCACTAGATTTCCACCATGTACATAAAAATTAACATGCCTTACTTCAATAGTTTATTAGTTTTCACTATGAAAATGAAAGCTGAATATAGGTTTTACCCAACTGCCATATTACTTTATACTATACAAAAAAGTAATCTTTATAAAGTTGCATATTCATCAAATATAAATCACTATGCAAAACCTTATTCCAGTTCCAAATCAGAGAACTTCAAAGCCACCAATATTAATGCTATTATTAATGTCAAAGTATTTGGAATACGTATGTGTGTAATCCCCAATTCTAAGTTTCATTAAAATCCATCCATTGGTTCAAAAGCTGTTAAGAATGTCAGAAAAAACCATGCAGACACAGTAATATTATAAGCTTGGGTGTCTTTATAAAATAAGGAAATAGGCTTATAAATGTAAAACAACCTCCAGCAGCTTTGTGGGATCATAAACCAGAAGAATACCTCTAAAATTCTTACCTGTGTTAAATGTTGAATATATTTCTTCAAAACATTTAGCTTTGATCTGAGCCATAACTTCATATCTGTTGCCACCTGGTCATTACGACTGCGGCCTGAGTGTAGTTTGGTGGCTGGCAGCCCTATCAATTCCTGGAATCATCCCATTGTGTGTTAAAGTTGATTTTAGTGATTCTCAACACACTGGGAATAAATACTGTAATGTACAATGTGTAAACATACGTTGAGAAAGATTTTAAGGAGTCATAAATTAATTTTTAAACTTGGTGGTCTATGGAAAATTACTAGGTCCATTCCCTGCATAAATATTTTTAATAATAATTAATTCCATGATCTCTGAGAATTAGATGATACTTCAGCTGGTCAAGTTATATCCTGATGAAAGACTCAGGTTACAAACCACGTCAGGTGGCTGAATGGTGAATAAACCATATATTCTGCCAACGTTCCGAGAGCAAGCTCTGCTGTCATCTGCAGAGCTGCTGCATAACAAATCTGGTCCTTTATAGCGCGCTCTCTGATGGATGATGCTTTTTTAATGGAAGCAAATTCTTATGTCACAGCTGAAAGTACCTATTGGTAAGTGTGGTTATTCATTTCATATTTTCACTTCTTTACCTCCAGCCTTCTTTCAATTGCAGTATGTATATCTTCATCAGACTGATGTAACTTGAAGTTGTCCAGCTCCCATTCTTGACTCACCTGAATGTAAGAACAATTGTTAGTGCCCAATATGAACTTGAAATATTTGTATGGGAATATAGTATTCAGTGAAAGGCTTTCAGATACTACCTAGAACCCTGTGTTTTCACAGGAATTAAGAGTTTGAAAGTTTACAGATATTTTGACATAACAGTCACTCCAAAATATATATTTATAACAAACTGTGATGTAAAGCACAGCCAGATCATGATGCTGACCATTCATCCCCATCCAGTGCCAAGGTTAAGAAAGAGTAGAAGCTATGCCTCCTCTTCTGCCAAGCCCCCACATGGTGTATAGCAGGACAGCTTTACGTTCTAACTGTGATACAGAACTTGAAGGTCAACACCAATGATACCAAAGCCTGCATTGAACATGACCCTGAGCCAGTTTCAGCTACCACCTTCTATCTTTACAATCTAGTTTCCTAATATTATCTTACCATCTCTATATCATTTTTTTCAGCTGGCTGTTTTCCAAGTGGTTTCTACACTAAATTTCTGCATAAATGTCTTGTCTTCTTTGAATTACATGCCCAGCCCAGCAACAACCACATTTATTTTGATACTCTAACAATACTAGGTGTACAATCATGAAGTTCATATTGTATAATATTCTGAATTACACACTTAATCCTTTTTAGGTTCATGTCTTTACCTGAGAATCTTTCATCAACTTCAGTTGCCGCGAAAGCTTCACTAATACATTAGAGAAATTAATGTGTCATATGTCTTCAATGTTTTGGAAGAAATGTGGGATAATATAAAAGCAATATTAACAAGTAAATCAGTAAATGAATTACTAGAAAAGAAAAATCATAATAATGGTAAGAGAAGGAATGTAATAGACTGTAAGGGAAATGGGTTTAATAAGAAAGGGTGTAATAAACTGTACCACATGCAAGCATAAATGTGTCAGATGAAGAGAAATGACAAACACACACAACACAGATACATCTTCCACAAATCTGTTTTCAAAAGATATGAAGCAGTTAGAAATATTTACCAGTTTCAGTCCATTCTGTATCACTTGTTCCTCTTCCTCAGTCAACAAACCTGCCCTCTGCAAGGCATGTGCATATGCTTGACTGCCCTGTAATTTGAAAGGTCTGATGATTTATAGGATTAGTAGGCCTTGTACACACTTTTCACATCAAGGGCTCAAAGCTCAAATTATCAGTTAAGTGGCACATATAACATGTCTGAGTAACTAATAACTTCTATGTATGAACCATCTTACAAATGTACAAAATTAACCTACCCACCTGTATATCTTCAGACCACATACGTTTGTCATAGGCAATTGATGCATTCAGTTTCTCTAACAAAGTGTCAGTCTTTTCTGAAAATCGTCCTCCCCAAAGCTTTGTTCGTGCTTCCTAAAATATATAATGTATATTCTGTACATGAATACGATTAAAACAATCACTCCAGATTATGATGATAAAAATGTAAAATTTGTGTATAAGCAGTAGATGTAAGGGGATTATAGGTAAAGATCCATACAATGTAGATCTGACAATTTGAGAGAAGTGAGTAGTCAATTCTGCACGCCAGCTGCTTGACATTTGATGCACTGGTAGATTTTAAGAGTGATTATGTGCAAATAATATTTGTAAGCCAGCTACAAGTACAGAACATAAAAGTATTATGCTGTTCAATTAACCTTACACAATTAAAGCATTTCCTTCATGAAAATTTGTCTGAAAACTAAATGTGACATCTATAAATATGTCATTAGCTCACAGCTACTTCTACAACCCTGCCCATTTATCATTTACAGTCATTCTACAACATGTTACATAATCCTGCATAACCAAAGTATCCAATACAACACTGTAAAATAAACAAACAATATCAATATGAGTATAGAAATCTCACTTAAATGGTCTGCTTCATAGAACAAGCATATTACAATATAATTTGCCATTTAAATTTAAAAATAATATACTTATTGGATTCACTCATTATTTTTGTAAACTTTGGAACCATCCTGAAACTAGTTCCTTCTTCTTAGGCATGACTTTTTATCACAACACAGAAATATCCAATTATTTTAACAAGAAAATAAGAAGCTTCTGTATAGAACTTTTCATTCCTGCATATAAAATGTACAAACTTCATGCATGTGATATGAAATCAGTAACATTGTGAACATACCTTACTCATTTTAGTTTCTGTTTTCCTTAATGCCATAAAATAATATACTGTACTCACAGAGGTTTACTACACTTTATCAGTTCATACGAGATACTGGAACCTTGGAATCTGCCCTGTAAGGTCAATCCAATCAGGCATCTCCAAATATAAAATCTACTCCAATATTTTTTTTCAAATCAACATATATCAGACTTAAACATAAATTAATGTAAATTAGATTAATATAAATAATTACTATATACCGTTCATTAATATTATAGATCTATATATCATTATGAAGAAACTGAACAGGAGAAAGGGGATTCAAGGTTAGTACTATGTACATATTCATTTTGCATTATGATTGTAATTTACTCTAATTTCTCCATCTCTCTCGAGAGCAGTGTTGTGACATGTCAAAGTATTCAATAAGACACTAACATTTGTGCCCCTATCACTGTGATTTAAAATATGAGCAAAATGAAGTGTATTTGTGTGTCTGAAGTCTAAAAAATATGTTTTCAAAGAAGAACGGTGTCTCCATTTGCAAAGCTATCATGTGATTGCAGTCTTCTGGGTTATAACGTAATGTAGGCTTTTAGATAACGGTGTTATGGAGGAACATAATACCTCCATCTTCAGATATATAGTTAAATTGTTGCCAAGTATTGTATTCCCATGTAGGCTCAAAACGAATTAACATTGTTTCAGATTATAAACAGGTCAGCTACCTACGTGTATTATTAATACAGGAGTTATTTTTTATTAATCAGTGGCTGAAAGTGAATTTTTCAAGGATTACCGAAACCGGGTTGGGGATGGAGGGGTTTTTGAAAATACTGAAAATTTAGTGTAGCTATCGAAAATTTGAGGAAAAAGTTGTCAGTGGAACCACGGTTCCGGAGAATTTGACGTGAATACGTCTATACGGAAAGGAAATTTATATATTGGCTTTATTCTAAATATTATTATAAATGTAAGGTAAGGTAATGTAATGTAAAGTAATGTAATGAAATGTAATGTAAGGTAAGGTAATGTAAGGTAAGGTCATGTAATGTAAGTTAAGGTAATGTAAGGTAACTATGTAGGTAACCATTGTTGTTTATTTGTTGATAAACAGATGACGTTTCCAAGGTAACATAACAATGAAGTTACACTTTTTCGTTTCCCAGGTAACATAACAATGAAGTTTGACGTTTCCTAAGTAACATAACAATGAAGTTACACTTTTTCGTTTCCCTTTTTCGTAACACTATTTCGTAACACTTTTTCGTTACATTTTTGCCGAATGACACTGACCCTAAAATATAGACGTATTTACGTCAAAAATTAATGAAGTCTGGCAGGGATATTAAAAGTGGAACACCATAACATTTGTTCTTTGTTTTGTAGCGGTAGTAAATCCTAACATCTTTTTGACATTTTTCGATTGTTCAGGTTATCTTCTCGTCACTTTTCGACATGCAGGTCAATGAAGTTGTTCTGCTTTTGAAGGCTGTAAGATGTTTTGCGGATTGATACGTTAAGAGAATTGTAAAGCTGAGGGAGATGAGTAGTGTCTTCCTTCTCTTAACAGGGACTTATTATGTAGGATTTTACATTGTCTGTATAATGACATATTAGATGCCTTTTGGTAAGTGTAGTAATTTTGACTGTGTACCACAAAGGATATTTTGCGGATTTCTATATCTTATGAAATGTAGTCCGTCAGTGAATAGGTGCGGCCATGTTGACTTGTAGCAGAAAACTTTGCCATTAAATTTGTCTGTAATTATTGTTCCAGAAACATAATGCCGAAATGTGATAGTTTCACGAAATATATACCTGCTACATTTGCCTGGGTATTGCTGTTAGGAACAACGACGTTGTTCTTCTATTTCCCGTAAGTAGAGTGATTTTATCAAGATCACTGTACTTTGTAGGAGAATTTAATTCAATTGAAGATTATTCAACATTGTAATTATTTATGAGAATAGCTGTAAAAACAACATATTTATATTTGTATTGGTATTTTATTTGTGCAAAGTGTTGGTATTTGTTTTATGACATTTCACATTCTTGGCTTGTATTATAAAGTAACTATGCAATGCAAATACATTCTATTCTGGTCCCTTGCATTCATTTCTGTGATATTATAGTTTATTCTATTATGTTTATTGTTTCCGTGATAAAACTAAAGGTAGCAATGAAAACAGCCATTTGGATAACTGACAGTTCAATGAAACTGCACATGGAAGGATGGAAGTTGCTGATTTGTTTCATATATTTGTGATGAAGGTAGCCTAATTAAACGTTGGATATGAATTGCAAAGTATTGTTTAATTGGTAATGTGTCAACTTTCCTGTTGGATTTTAAGAATTATTACTTTGACACTTGTTTCTGTAATTATATTTTCTTTCTTTAAAAAGTTCTGCAGTGAGACATCCACTGTTGCGTTGCGTTTTAGTTTACAATATTATTGCCATTTTTTACCATATTCATTTATGGAACAGTTGTTGGTGCGTTTGTTCATTGAATAAGCCTAGCTATTATGGCTTTGTGAAATTTCAATACAGAACTTGAACATTTTTGTTATTTCTTAACTGATCAACTATTTTCACAAGACTTTGTAAGCCTTGGTTTTGTTTGAGTAGTATGACATTCTTGGGAAGACTGTTGAGGTACGTTGAAGTGACTGTCTGGAAAATGTAGGCATAAGTGTAGGAGAGCTATTGGAATTTTGTCCTTGATGATGCAACTGTTTTGTTCTGTGCTGTGTTGTAATTGTTTAACACTTGCTATATGGAATATGATGGTACAGTATTGAGACAATTTTGCTAATTAATAAAATGCACATTTTTCCTGGAATACTGCCTCTAATAAAGCATTTTTACAATATTTCTGGCTTTTGGCAGTGAATGACAGTGGTCAAAATGTGGGTCACTTAATAGGAAATGTACTATGTTAGCTTACTCATTGCTATGGAACAATTTTTAGCTTGCTTCACTTTACGATGAAAATTGGCTAAAATAGCATATTATTACTATTATGATGTGTAAAATATAGGGGTGGCTCCTACCTCAATATTAAGTCTGCATTACCACCCTGATGATGGAGGCAGCAAGCACCACTTACTCTGCTAAACTTCTGCAAGACTACATTGTACAACATCTCAGAAGACAAGTCACCTTAGTGTGGAGTTTGACCATCTCAGAATAATAAAATTTGTCAGAAGTAGGTACTGAATATTAAGGGATTGTTGCCAAGGGTAAAGTCTACTGCTGGAAAATGAAGCTTACCGCTCATGTGCCTCTTGATAGGCTACACCCAGCTAACTAATAAATCAGATGGTGCATTTACATGCATATTCATCATGGATTTTTTTTGTTTAAAGTATAATAACAAGTTAAGTAGCAGGAATGGAACTTGAAGTAAATTAATTAAAATTACCATTAAAGCTGCCAATTTGTTTCTACAGTTGACTGGATTTTTTGGTTAGAATAAAATGGAGAACTGACTTAAGTCTGTATTTGGGGATGACCATTCATGTTGGTGATATAATATGGGGGTTTATGAGTTGAAGGGTTACAAATCAAGTTGTAGTTGGTTATTTTGGGGGGGAGGGGTTTGAGGTTCTGTGGGTGAAATTTGCTCAGTCAGTATAGTGACTAGCTATGGGTTGGATGACGGGTTTGATCCCTGATGGGAGCAGAAGATTTTTCCTCTAACCTCTGCATCCAGACCAGCTTTGGGGCCCACCCAGCCTCCTATCCAAGGGGTACTGGCATCCTTTCCCAGGACTAAAGCATGGCCAGGATGTGATGCTGACCACCCACCCCCATCTAGTAGAGGTCAAGAATGAGTAGGAGCTATATCTCCTCTCCCCTGAGCGACCTACATGGCGTGCAGTGGGACTGCTTTACTTTACTTGTACACACAACTTGTTTATTTTTACTACCACATTAACAGTGAAGTAATTTTTCATCACAGTATCCTGAAATTAGTACA
The DNA here is from genome assembly GCF_977971745.1 of Zootermopsis nevadensis. Lineage (NCBI taxonomy): Eukaryota > Metazoa > Arthropoda > Insecta > Blattodea > Termopsidae > Zootermopsis > Zootermopsis nevadensis. The sequence goes on from NW_028259147.1 coordinate 7,886,658, forward strand.
GTGCTGAGACTTGATGGGAATTATAATTACTCATACAAGTTGGTAGATGCTACTTGGGGCTGACTGGGTGGACTGAATTTAATTATGTTGGCAGCTGTTTAATATTAATTGAATATGCTGTTATAATTTCTGCTTTTTTTTCCTAGATGTTGTTATTATTACATATCATATCCATGGGTTCCAGCCTACCAAGGTGTAATCACATTGTTTGTGATTGCCAACTTTACACTGGCTACATTTATGGATCCAGGAATAATTCCAAGAGGTGTGTACAATTTGTGCCATCATGTATGTACTTCATTCCTCTTGTGTTTTGTTCAAATTAAAGAGGAAGCTAACATATTTTGGTGCTGGTTTCTCATCATAATTATTTTGCTGTATTACTGTAGTTCCAAAAATATGTAAATAGCTGTTATATCTTTGTATTTATATTTGTAATAGAAAGAAGTATTGCATTTGTGCTATGACCTTTGGCTTAGGCCTATGAAGGAACTACTTCTTCTTATAGCGTTATAACCCTGTGTGGGTCTTAGCTTGTTTGATGAATTTTTTCCATTCTGTCCTATCATTCACAATTCTTCTCCATCCCCTTACTCCCATCGTCCTCACATCCTCCTCCACGTCGTCTATCTATCGTTTCAGTGGTCTCCCTCTCATCCTTCTTCCCATCGGTCTCCATTCCATCACTCTTCTAGTTACCCAGTTTCCTTCCATTCTTGCAACATGGCCAAGCCAGGCTAACCTTTTGATGAAGGAACTATGCAATGTAAATAAATAAATTGTATTCTGAAGGGGAATACAGCCAATGTCAGTATCTCCTTTGCAGATATGTGAACATGCATTGCATGACTGTTGGCGAAGTTTAAAGTATTTATCAGTTTGTGAGTTTAAATTTTACAGGTTTTGATGAATTTGTGTTTTGGAATTTAATGAAGTGTAATTACATATAAAGTTGTCTGTTGCTAAGTATATTCTTACCCATGCATATGGACAGGTCAGACAGGCAGTGATATTTTCCATTGCAGACCATTTATTACATAATCATGCATGAAGGTGTTGAATGTGAAGTTTAATGTAGAATGTGAATGTATTGTTTTATGAAATATGGAAATATAAAATTTGGAGCTTTTGATGCATTGTAATTAAGTAAAGAAGATTTAATCTGTGGCATAATTATATTTAGTAGACTGCTTGTTGGAAAGTATGGCTACTTCCCTTGCCAATCCCCAGTGATGAAATTCGAACTCATTCTTTTCAGACACTTCTGAAATTTCTTGTTCTTTCTACATTGTCAGCGATAAATTTGCTAGGGCCTGTTTCTTATTTCTTCATTATATAAATGGCCTCTTCTAGGGATATCCACAGTGTTCTGAGTAATATCCACAGTGTTCTGAGTAATTTTCTTTTTGATCTTCCAGTCTTTATTCATCATCCTTTCTTAGTGATCCAATTTCAGATCCAGACTTGTTGGTTTAGCTATTATTTTGTATAATCTTAATTGTCTTTTATTAACATGCTTCTTGCAAAGTTGCTTCTAACCCTCTCTCCCCTCCCTCATGAGACTATTATTCTTGTTTTCTAGATCAGGTGTACCACTAATTGACTTTGTGTTTCTGAGATATTTAAATGTTTTTACCTGTTTAATTATATGGTTGATTATCTTTTACAGTTTTCAAACATTTTGTTTCAAAGCCATAAATTTTGTCCGCAATACAAATAGTTATGCCTTGTGTTAAGTTAATATAAGGATGGTGTGTTTTGAACCTTTTTTGGCAATGTAACTCAAAATCTTTTCAGGCATTCAGCCACATCAAATGGTTGAAAAGATGAAACTGATGTTTCAGGGACCATCTCTGTCCCCATCAACAGGTTTCTGACAGACTGTTTGTCGCTCATTGTAGTTGTTTCTCAGGCTTCTTGAAAAGAACCTGATCATCAGTGTGCAGGAGCAGTAATGTTAATATTTTATGAGATATAAATTCCTTTAATGCCATGCTTGTTTCAGCCGTATTATTTTTAATATACAGATTACATAACAGAGAAAAAATATCCACATCTTTGTTTTACTGTTGTAGCAGTTTTGATTCTGTTTTAAACTTTAGTCACTCATTGTTACTATTAACAACAGTGTTATATAAAACCTTTTGGCAGAAATTTAATTAAGTATAAGTTTTTTTTAAATGTTAAGATTCCCCATGACGTTGGTTTGTGGATCCTGTCATATAAAATTTATGAATTTTTAAAAGTTGTCATATATATCTTTTAAAAATTTGTACATTTTATTACATTTGGTTCATTAAATCCCTCTCTTTTATCAGTAATTTTCTACAGAGTAAAAACTGGTTCTTTACAGCTTTATCCCTTCTGAACCTTCAGAGTGTAATTTCACAGTGATACTTTCAACCTAACATTCCAAACTGTGTGTATCAAATTGTCTCAAAACATAAACCAGTTTCTGAAAATCATGGTTTATATGCTAATGTTTGTGTTGATAGCTTCCCCAGAAGAGGACAGGGAGGATGATTTTCGAGCACCACTTTATAAGAATGTAGAAATCAATGGTATTACTGTACGAATGAAATGGTGTGTTACATGCCAGTTTTACCGACCACCGCGCTGCTCTCACTGTAGTGTCTGCAATGTTTGTATTGAGGTATATGCTTCATATTACAGTATCAGTAGTTTCCTGTATATGAAACCATCATTTTTAAACAGGGGTTTGTGTGCTTCCGTGAAAGTTTTCATGTATTGGTGTAAACCATTGATTCCTGAACTATGTTCCATAGAACCCTGGGGTATCCAAAAATTTAACATGTTAATTCTAACAATTGACTTTGTGTTTAAATTACAAATAGAAAGATACATGAACACCTGTTGTGAGACTCCATCTCTGTAGAGTTATTCAAGTTGTCTGGACACTGTGATAAGAACGGAAGTATTCCTCAGATACTGAAGGTGTAGAAAAAACTTTAATTGTAAGTTATTTTATTTCTATCTTTTTTTATATACTGCTCACAATAGTATTGTTTTTCATGTGCTGTTTTAATTGTAGGTTTTGGTATTCCGTGATTAATTTTTTAGCTAAAGAATTCGCTAATGGATTTTGGGAAATACTGGTTTGAACCAATTTAAATACGTAATAAAATTAAAGATTGTTTGAACTTCACACAAAAACAAATAAATATTTAATTTGCTTCACTGTTATTCTTATTTTTGTAACATGCTTATTATAATATGATATCTGGCATAGACCTGTTGGTAGGTTAAGGTATTCACCACAATAGTGGTTTGTTTCATTAGATGTACATATTCTAAAAATCCACACTTCTCTTTGTTTATTCTTTGTACTAACAATGGTACCTGGGCAGTTGAAACCCTCAGATTGAATTGTGGTTTAGCATTGTAATAGTGGACTTTCCTCTGGCAAAATATTAGGTGTTGACACTCCACTGTTTCTTTGTAGTGCGCAATTTTATTTTCCACATTCTTCACTGTTACTCAGTAAGTCTATAAAAGCAGATGCATTGACATTGTCTGTGATATTTCAGTTGATAGCATGTTTGCCTGCAGTGTGGGTGGCCATGGTTAAATTCCCAATGATGTGATTTTTAATCACTGTGTCTGTAATGGTCTTTGAGCCCATAAAATATCATATTTATCTCCACATTTATTTATTTTTGAGAACAAGAAGAGTGCAGTTAGTTTCTCAATATGGTTTCTCTTTGTTTTGTGTATCTTCAATTTGTGAGGAAATGAACTAAAGTTGTCAGTCTTAAAGATGCTGTTATTCTTACTTGCAAGATGGTACATAACTGATTGCAGTCCATGGTACTTTTGCAGACGTTTGACCACCATTGCCCATGGGTGAACAATTGTATTGGACGCCGCAACTACCGCTTCTTTTTTATGTTTCTGATTTCTCTGAGCATTCACATCACAAGCATTTTTACGCTCTGCCTTGTGTATGTGCTTTATCACAGGGAGGAACTGACTGAAGTGAACACAATCATAGCGTATCCTTTATTTAGAGGCAGGAAATAAGTTGCAATATCTTGGTATACTGAACTACTTTTAGCTAATTTTATGAACACTTTGGCATAGAAAGTCTTCATATGAAGCTACAAAGAAAACATGTTTCTCAGGAAATTAATTATGAGCCATTGTTTAAGCACATTTTACTGTAAAGATTATTTGGAAAATGTTAGTGTTACCTGAAATTAATGGTAGTTTTGTATTTATACTGAAGGTGTTCAGACACATGCCATTTAATGTTTCTTTGTTGTGAGATTGGAGGCTGTCATAGTGGTGAAGATGCTGATGCTGTTCTAGGTTATGACACTGTGGACTCATAGTGGATAGATACCAACTTTTTGGAGAAACATACTGTCTCTGTGTTCAGCTGTGAACATACTATCTCAATTATCAGGGTAGTGATGACAGTATGTTTCTCCAAAAAATTTATATCTTCCTCTGAATCAGTGTAAGGGTGTAATTTCACAACCCGGAAGAATAATATTGACAAATTTGTTTCTTTTTGTGTTTGCATATGATAAAGTGAAAGCAAAACTCTTTGAACTGATTTGCAGTCAACATTCAAATGGGTTCCCAAGAAGCTATGCAGGGTGCATTAGAAGGCGTTAACTTGAAAAAACATGGATTTGTGCAGAGAGCCCAAAACATAAAAATGTATCTGGATCTTGTTATCATGGAAATTAATCTTCAGTTACCATGAATGGTTAGAGAACTTCCTGACTATCTGAGCAGCTGTTAGCTTCTCAAGAAGGTCTTTGCTCTGTGGTGTTTGTGCTTTGTAAGATTAGATTTTAGGTTTTCACAGTGCTGATGATGTTGAAGTTCTTTTGGGTTCTGGCGCCATGTGAACTGATCAGTATCATGAGGGAAGCAATAGAGATCAGGCTTCATCTTGACAACATAAACAGGAAAGCTGGCTTCTTTCTCTTAATGGACCTGAAGGACTAGAGACATTCTTTCACAAAGGAATCTATCCTGTTTTGGCCCTGGTAAAGGCTGACTTCTTCTGTCTTACCCTCCTCCTCCATCCACCCATAGTCCTTTGATGTTTGGAGTCTCCTTATTGGCCCAGCTAAGTCTCTACCTCTTTCCATCCTGATTGATCCATTCCTTCAGTCTTCTGTCCCTGTCATTCTGTGTAATCCTTCTGATTCTCAGCATTGTCACTTTAGTTCCAAAGGTGACGGTATGCTTCCATTCCACATGGTGCCAGAACCCAAAAGAACATCAGCATATTTGTTTTTTATTTGAATATTAAGCAGTGTTTATATTCATCCTTAACAGTATTTAAAGTATGGTTATAATTGGAATAATAGTATTGCTTGTTATACCAATTTATGGTCTTACTGGTTTCCACATTGTTCTGGTGTCAAGAGGTCGTACTACAAATGAGCAAGTTACTGGAAAGTTTAAAGGTGGTTATAATCCATTCTCTCGAGGATGTCCTCGTAACTGCTGTTACATTTTATGTGGACCACAGTATCCCAGGTTAGAATACTTTATCATATTTTATCTATATACCATGTGCCTTTTTTAAGTTTTGCATAAAACCATTTATGAACATTGTATTTGAGGATGAAATTTGGGTAGCACAGATTGCCACATAGGAATACAGAATATGCAGCAGTATACTTTGCAACAATGCACATGTAAGCTTTATTGGCCATTAGGCAAAGTTTAACCTTTAAAACTTGCCCTTTTCTTGTAGCAGGAAGTAAGGAGTGTGTGTATTGTCGGTTGTCAGCCAGCACAAGACATTGCCATATACCCCAGCTGTAACGGAATTCCCTAAGCTCAAAAGGGCCTCATTACATTTTTATAGACAAAGTGTATGAAATATTGGGATTTAAAAAAATTATCAGTAGCTATTTAAAAGTTTTTATTTTATCTGTATCCAAGTGGACTACTCTCTACTTGTCATATTTTTGACAGGTCATTTCACCATTTAAAATTTTATCTTAGTTTCCATGTATTTGTATGAAGATGGATGTATTGATAAATGTGGAGGTGCACATGCATTGCATATCCTATTGCTGTATACACTGTGCTAAGAATTTGAGTATTCTGGTCCCATCAATATAAGGAGATATTTGAAAATAAGCTTTTATGCCTTCATGATGCATATTTATCTTCTTTAAATAGAAACACTCATTGGGTATCAGTATATAATGAGGAGCAATGATTTGAAACATCATTTCATTACAGTAATATCTGTTTCTTTCTTTTTTAATTTTCTCATTTAACTCTTGCAGATATAAAGTTGGCTTCACAGACTTTATGTAATGCCATAATTAATTTGCCATGTTGTCTGCATTTTGTTAACATTATCAGATTGTTTTATATAGTCTAAGAGGGCCAGGCTAGTTTTTGTTTCCTTGAACATACCTAGATAATTATTTTGATGGTAAATTATTTTCACGCAAACGTGTAATTTGATGTGTTGTATTTCAGTCTGTTGAAGGCGAGTAAGTACGTGGGAAAGCCGAAACGGTACCCCTTGTCAGCCTCTGCAATTTCAACCATTACCAATGAAAACCAGGTAAAAACCTACATGGATAACAGCAATGGGGTTAGAAATGCCAGTTCGAATGCTTACAATAAGGTAAGAGCCAGGATGCGCCCTGTGTATTTTGTATTGATTTTCAGTTCTGCTAGTTGCAGTTTCTTCTGTAGTTCTCTTGCATTTTGTAGTTGCATGCTGAATTCTTGATTCAAACTGATAATGTGATTCATATAGGAAGCTTTGATATTCTTTCTGTGAAACAGATTTTGAACCATGGAATTTGTGTTTCACCAAGTTCTGATGTACAGTATTACAAACATTGGGGACAATATATTTATAATAATAGAAATTATATTTGATGTGGCATCATTACCATAGCTACTACCCCTTTGTGGTATTCACGTAATTTGTAAGATTAACTATGTTTAAAATGTTATTCTGATGGTTTTTTGTTGTTTTTGGCAGTAGTAAAATCATTTTTGTTAATGTAATATCTTGATATTGTGTACAAGAGCAGATTTTATGTGCAGAGCTAGACATCAGGCTGTATTTCATGATAGAGGGGAAATTTTGTTTTTGTCATCTGCTGTACTGATGCTGCTGTCAAGACTTGATTCATAGTATTGCGCTTTTAACATATGAAACTAAATTATGGCAAAAAATGATTATGTACTTCAGGAGTAAGTGTTTTATATACATTTTTTGTGATTGATGGCTTAACACACAGAAACTATAAATGTTCTCGGTGCATTAATTTTCCTGGTTGTGATTCTTGGGATGACTAAATTATCTAGTTTCTAAAATGTGTTCCTCAGTTCCTGGAATGTATATACTGTAATAGGATCTCTGTAGATGAATTTCAGTTCTTCACTTTTCATTACTCTGTGAACCTCAGTCTGTGTCTTATATTAAGTATCCTAAGTGTGGAACAAAATTTGTTATTTGAATTTATACACCATGGTTCCGTGTTCTTCTGTTCTGCATATTGAATTATACTTTGGTGCTTCAGTACATATTGTCAGTTAATGTAATATAATATGGTTTGTTACAGTGATTCTTTTCTTTGAGGTTAAGGTGGAATATTAAAGTGGCTGGTATATTTATAATCTATCACTATGCAAAGTTTAAATTTCCTTTTGTGCCTACAATGTCTGGTGACTATCAACTTTTTCAGAAGGACTTTATTTTATGTAGTTAGTTATGTACCTAGCTAACTAACTGGCTGCAACAGGTCTTATTTTGATGTTATGAGGAAGTACACTTACTTTTTTAGGTGCCATGTTCTCTTTATTGAGATCATATTAACATGTAGTACTGTTATAAAATGACCAGAAAGTTATAATAGTTAAACAGTATTATTAAGATAATTAAATGGGTCTGGTGTGCTGGACATGTTAGCTTTGTTGAAAGAAGAAAGAAAATGATACTATTTTATTGGGGATAGTTCTCCAAAAACAAACACTTGATAGACAATTATGTGAGATATTAGTGTTAAACTGCACGTTTCAGGAATATATATTGCAGACTGGACTGAACTGTGTTGGAATTAGCAAGTGTAGTTTTTGTTGTTAGCTGTTTTGAAACATGGGGTTCTAGTGCTGATAAATTACATATGTGTTAAAATACGTTGGATTTGCTTTGATTTTTTAGATGTTTGCATGGCCACCATCTTGATATTGTTTATATAAGAAATTTGTAATAGTGAACATTAGAGTAACTGCATGTCTATTATTCGAAGTTTCATGGTAAGTGTTACTTTGCATCAAGAAGTCCCAGGTTCATTAGAGCCAGATATACCATGTGATGGCTTTGTAAGCCTTTTTTCCTCTCAGGAAACAAGGCTAAAACCAAATTCATTTGGCTATTCTTGTACAGTTATTTCCAAACTATTTCATGAGTTGTCAGGCATTTGCTGTACAAAATCTTTTAGGTTGGTTTTGGAGGGGGAAGGGATTTTATACATATTATTGAATCATTGGCAGAACCAAGCCAGTGTGTACAGGATGTGGGACTGGAATATGAAATTTTGGAAGTGTGGTGGAGATGATATTAAGATTCAGCAGTGTACTTTCTAAATTGGATTTTGAACTGTAAATGCTCTAACTATAAGGAGATATTGTAGCTAGAAAAACATTTATTAATAAGAATCATTGTTAGTGATGCAGTTATATTTAAAAGTAATGGAAATCAGCCATTTGCAGGCACAAGAAGACTTCAGTGATTCATTATTTAAGGGTAGGAAATTCTGAGCCCTGATTGGTGGATATTTGGTCCTGAATAAGATACTTCAGTTCCATTCTACTTCCTTATTAACCACACATCCACCAATATCAGCATGGAATTTTCCATTGCTTTGTGCCTTCCTCACTGCCTCTTTAAACATCGGTGCCATGTTACTATTAATCATGTCATATTGAAAATGGATACATCCAGGTTCTCCAAAATTTTGGTAAACCAGCTGAGCACAGCATGATGGCATTACACTAGAATGGAGGCAAGATTATAATGGGACATATTTGGAACAGCTAAATAGCTGTTGACTGCATCAGGAGGGTCTTGTGCTATGGGATTAGTTTATTTAGTGAAAGGAAGTAATTGAGGAGATTAAACCATATTAGTTTCATTGTTAAATTAATGCTTTTTAAACGTAGTTCTTGCTACATTTTTGATTGGTAAATTTGGTATGCTAATTTGTATTTATTGCACAGTGGTTGGTACTTAAAACTGCCTTTGCATGATTAGTTGCTTTGTCAAATCTTGGCTTATTGTTGACAAGCAAAGTGGGGATCCTGGCATATAATATATATAGCTACATACAACTGTGGTGGTACTTTTTCTCAGAGTTTGATGTAATTTTTAGATTCTTGTGTTTACATTTGAACTTGTTTTGATTAAAATTAAATTTCTGTTCACATATGTTTATTGATATTGTAAGTGAATTATTACAGTTCTACTTAATTGCTAATGTTTTGTAAATAGTTTTTGTTTCCAGTGACACAGCACTGTAGTGATAGCCACTTTTTTCCCCTCATGACATAGCTAAGTAAATCCTAATACAAATCCTGAGTTAAGGCCAAAAATAGATACACCACAACTCAAGACTTTGGCCTCTACAGTTGTGTGTTATTTGAAAAACGTGTGGAAGGGAAAATTATGTCAATCCATGTGCTGTTTCATCTCAGTAATTACTGAAGAGATTCTATTGAAATTTGGTGTGGAGTTCACACTGAAAATTGTCATACACACTACTTTTGCATGAAATCAATCCATTATCATTCCTTACTTATTTGAAACTAATTCAGAATTCTTGATTGTCATAGAAATGTTTCTTTCTTACAAAAGAATTTGTACTTGACAAAATATAGATCATGTCAAGGTCTAAAATTATAAGTTGAAACATTTTTAAGTGTATTGAATATTTAATAAATGCAAAGAAGATAATCCTTGACAGGATGCAATGTGTTCATCATTACAACAATAGATTGTGTGTACAGTAAATGAACATTGGGGTTAGTAAGGTAGCAAAGAACATACCTGAAATGTATGTTCTCCACTGTAGTGCACCTTATCACTCCTTTCTGCTTTTGTTTTCATACACAAAACTATTTTAATCAGTTGTATTGTGATACTGATCTTAGTTTGTGTGCACAGTAAAAGGCTAAAAATTACTACATACTTCAGACTCTTGACCTTTTTCAAGAATTCCTAGCCGCATTGACATATAAATGGTTTTTAGATTATGCAGCTTGTTACTGGTATATCAATCTTCAGTAAAAGAAATTGCTATTGTGTGATATTCTCCAAGTATTCTAACATAGATTAGGTAGCAATGTTGGATTGACTGTGTATTGTACTGGTCCATGTTCTTTTGGTGGTGTTGTGGGCCAGTAAATTAGAAAATTTCTTTGCAAAAATTTTGACTCTTTGATTGTTTTGTTTTGGAGTCATTCACTAGAGTATAATCAACTCCATTGATGTGTGCTCATAAATACGTCTACAAAATATTCTTATGACAGCATATGGCAGGAGTCACCATATAAGAGCAGAAATCATAGCAGAACTGAGTGTCAAGGCTGCCTCAGTATGAGGCCCAGTTGAATGAAGTATGGTGTTGAGTCTCCCTCAGCACTGGACTGGAAAGGGTTAAGTAACTATCCTGCTATTTATGGTGACAGTTAATTGTTTGAGGACAGAAACAGTGTTTGGTTTGTAATTTTAATAAAAAGTTTCTTTTAGCTTGTAATAGAACATGTTTTGAAATCACTGACCTAGTATATTAATAGTTATTAACTGAGCAAACATACGGGTAATTAAAAGTGTTGATAGGTAATGTTATTTTTTATTCCTTACAAGTGGTTTCTCTTTCTGTTCATGGCTTAATACCTTGTTTTGTAGAGCTGTCTGTTCACTACCTTTCATTGTTCCAAATAATATAAAATCACCTTTTCTGCCCAAACGTATCCTTGGTTTTATCTTGCATATGTGGCTTTTGTTTCAGGTAGCCTTTTTAAGTCAAGTAAACCATTATATAATAACCTTTTCATGAAATGTTGAGCTACATTTTTTGTAGCCAGCAGAAGTAGCATAGAAGCACTTCTGTGTAAGTAAAATATAGCAGGTAACAGTAAGTGTAGAGTAAATTGCACATCCTTATATCTTTTGCAGGTATTAAAAAAATAAAACTCTTTGGGTAACATGCAGCTATTTTTTTATCTATTTTGTGTATATTTAGGATTAAGCTTTCTGTAAATATGTGAAATTTAACCAAAATTAGCATGTCAGTAAAAAGTATTTTATGTTAAAATATTCATGTAAAGCAAACTTAATATCTGAGTTGTGTGATTTCTGTGTCTTCGACTAGTGCTTCCCGAACTTTAAACCCTGTTATACCTATTTCACAAATTAAAATTTATGTGGCATCCATACAAAGTACAAAATAATCTCTTAATCAATGTTGCCATATTTTTGAAGTTTAATATGATAATTTGTGTGTGTTTAAAGAATGTGGCATAAGGTGTTTTAAGCTTGTGGTTGGGTTATTATTTGCATTTATTAACTTTTTATGATAATTTGTGAAGTGTAGAGGCTGTCTACATGATATGTTTGTTAAATGAATGCACAGACACTTTTACAAGTTCCTTGTTTTCATCATTTTTAAAGTTAGGGAGAGGTATGTACAAATCTGGGTTGCAGCAGGTTACTGCCATATCTGTGTCCATCCATTCAGAATGGTGACCATTTTAGTTATTAATATTACTTTCTTTTCAACTTTTCACAGACATTATGATTATCTACAGCCACTCAGTGAAGCTGAGGTAGCTGTCAGGACAGTGTCTTGACTGGGTGGGATGACTGGAATTCAGTCTCCCAGCAGGTACAAAGGATTTTTAGTTCATATTGGCACTCGGGCCACCCAACTTCCTGTCCAGTGGGTACCTAGTGTCCTACCCCTGGGGTGAAGTGTGGTCAGGGCATGAAACTGACTACTCACCCCATCAAATTTGAAGTGCAAGTACAAATAGGAGCAAAACTCTCCCTCCAACCACCTCCATGGAATGTAGCAGGATAGCTTTCCTTTATTTTTACAGCCACTCAGAATGGTGACACAGTTTAGTTGACCAGGGATCACATTAGTGCAACAGTGACCTACATGATACAGTGTTAAAATCATCTTTAGAATGTCAGTGTACTCAGAAGAATATGCCTTTCTAATCATGTTTCTTTTTCATTTTGAAGATAAATGAGATGATGTAAAATGTAATCACATTTCTGATTATTTCAGCAGATGTCACTTAATTGTAACATATCGTGCACCTTTGTTCTCAGCTCTCACCTGGTCGAGGGGAGGGTTCTGATACAGACATGGAACCTACAGCATCACAGTCCCAAGACTGTGAGCCTACTCCTCCACTTCAGCGTCATGGATCCAAAAGCAACTTCTTCCTGCCTCCTGTTGAAGGGGGTGATTCCCCTCGCAAACCAGGCCATCCTCAACAACAGCAACAGATGCGAGGTCCATTTGCCCGTGGCAGTCCACATCCCAGGCCAAGGTAGTTGAAATGATACTTCCTTATGTCAGACAATTCAAAATATACCATACAGAACTGTTACACCTTTACTGTCTGAAGTAAAGATGTGCCTCTGAAGGTTCTTCACATTTGTCTTGTATCATTATATGAGATTTGGGTGTTGTCTGTATTTTCCACTGAGGCTCATGGCCACTTATTTTATTGCCTAGTGGTATGGTATATATTTATCTAATGGGCACCCTTTCCTTCACCTTCAAGACTAGGACCAAACTTGCTTCTGAAACATATGTATTTTTTACTCAAACAGTGGACAGTATCCAGAGACAATTTTCTGTAGTCGATACATATAGATCTACTGTAAGAAACATTTTTTGTAATTTTCCTTTTCTTTGATGCCTACATTCTGAAACACTCAATATTGTTTATGGACAGGTTTTTGTTCTGTTCTTGTTGTTGTTCCTTGGCCATACAACCCATTTGTGGGTCTTTGCCGCCTCCTTTTTCGGAGGTTTCCTAGTGTGTGAAGTGTGCGTTTGTGAGTAGTGAGTGACCAGCCTACTGACGCTGCACAATTTCTACTCGATCCTGATTTGACTGCTAGAGCCATCTGGCAATGAATTAGGAGAGACTTGGGTGAGAAATGGCCGCTAAATTTTGCTTACAAAACATCTCGTTCATGCTCATAAGGTTCTTTTACATGCCGTAAATCTACATGGGACCGCCGACTTTACTTCCCCTCCAAAGGAAGTTGTGGTATAGATTTTTATCACCCTTAAAAATCCACTGACCTCGGCCAGGTTTGAACCCACACACCTTGGGTCCAGTGGCGAAAACGCTAACTACTAGTCCATCGAGGGTGACTGCTCTGTTCTTGCACTTCATCGTATTTAATATTTAGTAGTCATTATATGTATCCTTATATAAGTATTCCTTACAGGGAGCTAGCTTTGTGCTTTGTAATACCATGACTTACTTGTATGTGTAACATGTTAATCAGTCTGTGAAGATCAGTTTCATGTACACAGCTGATATAGTCAATTAAATAGCATTGTTTATTCTTGTGCCTTAAAAAGAATCTTTTGTATAGGTGTATGCAATAAATGTAATTAGATATGGAAATGAAACACAATTGAACATAACTTTCATTGATGTAATGGAACAGGGGTATGGAAGTGTCTCAATCTCGAAGCCACACACCCGATCCATTGTCACCAGACCAGCAGCAAGTCCAGTCACCAGCCCCAAGAGGGCCTGGACCAAGTCCCACAATGCAGCAGCGAATAAAAGCTATTGGTGTGCCAACTCCTCTTGCCATGTCAAGCCCTGTCCGCAGGTCAGTCAACACACAGTGTTCAGGAGCAGGAGTTTATAATAACCTGTCTTGTTTAGTGTTAAATTTGTTTCCTTATGTCACCTTTGTTTTGCTTTTCTAGACGTATTTTTTCCATATAGAGATTTCATGCCATGACATGAAATTGTTCTATTTGAAGTTGCAGATATAGCCTTTATAGATGGTGATTTCAGTGTTCACAAGTCTGATGTTCTGAGTAGTTAGGCAAGTATCTTATAAATGTAAGTGATACTGATACATGCTGCTGATAGTCATTTACTTTTCAAACTTAAATGGCATACATTTAGGTTTTCACACTTTTTTAATAAAGTGCATAAGATCAACACATGTGGTGGCTTTGCTGTTTGCATGTCTCATTTTGAAAAGTATTGATTGTATTTCACTCAAGTTTTTTATTGAAAGTTAACATTAAGTGTTGGTGGTCAAGTTTGATTTATATAAAGCTCAAGTGGAACTTAACTGATTTCCTAAAAAAAATATTTCATTATGTATGAAAATTAGTACTTGACATAAAATATAATCTCATTAAAATCTAAAACTTTTGTTTTGAACATTTTTTGATATGCTGATAATGAAATAAAAGAAAATTCATATTGACTCACAGTGTGATTGTGTGTAATTACAGCTGCTTTACAACACTAGATTTTTATCTGTAGTAAGAGATATGTGTACTCAAATATTCAATCTTGCCTTTACATATGTATGGTACATGTTGTGTTTGAATTATATACTTCATCATTTTAATACCTAGATTCATATAATGTTTTCACCTTTTGTATTTAATAATCTTTATCTTCATATAATGAAACAAAGTGAAGCTAAGATTCAAAAAGTAGACATATATTTAAATGTTAATATGATTTATCATTTTCAAGGGAGAAGTTTTTCTGATTCTGTATTTATTACTTTATGTGTTGTTGTATGCATGAGGCAGTAAAATGCTTTAAAATGAACTTTCTACAGTTTACATCAGTCATTGTTGACTGTACTGTAACATGCCACTGTGCATGGTGATTATGTGGAAGTTGTTTTAGCTTGTAATTTTGCCACGTGTTGCTGTTTTATGTGTAACATTACTCTTTTGTTACAGCAGAATTACTTTAACTATCAGCAGAATGTAATACATAAATATCATTATGGCTTCCAAAGCACGTGATAGAGATTAATTTTAAAACAGTAGAACTTTGATTATCCATGACCTGATAAACAATGAATTTGCAAACCAAATGTCTCAAATGTATTGAAAGGAACATAATTAAATGGAACTCGGCTGCATGATCAAAGGGTGTTGTTGTTTTTACTTAGTTTTCTGTTTTGGTTTATTTATTGGTGTGAACTGGGAAGGATGTTGTTCATGGCCAGTTTAATGATATTTGGAACTGGGACTTTCCAAATACTAAACAGGCTTGCTAACATTTCCTTGCTAAGGTTGGTGATTAATAAATATAATAGCACACTCAGATGTGTTTGCCATTTTCCTTCTATTCTCAGCAGCAAAATGTTTGTAGATGGTGAAATCATGACGAAAGTGTGTGCTATAATCCAATCTGGCTGATGCTTGTGGATTAGTTTTATGTTACATGTAATGCGCAAAGTACTTGGTTTTCAACACTTCATTGAGCAAATTGGTTTTGTGATAATATCCTGAACTTGTATTTGGAGGGACCCAGTTTGAATCTTAGTTAGTGTTTGAGTTGTCCTGAGTGAAATGTTCCAAACCCTCATCTACTGAGCTTTCATTGTACTAAACTCTGCATCTTTTCTTGACCATGGTGGTTTATCTAGTAAGTGTTTTTCAAATTTATTAAATGTTAAATCAGTTTTTGCACATTCTATAGCAGCTGGGTTGGAATGACTTTTGATGATTGCTCTGGTTATTATATGTGTAATCAAAGTTTTATTGTTACTTAAATTATATGGATTTCCATCCCACTTTTGCATATTCTTGTGTTCTGTACAGAACTGTAAGCCATTTAATTTTGTCGCTCTAAAAATTATCTGTTAATTAGTACATTACAGCTGATTGTTCAGTGAAATAGCTCGTGTAGATATGATAAGTGTGTTTGTACATTGTGTGCACTGGAAAGATGTATGGGTGGGTTGTGTTTGAGATTCGCTGCAGAATTCTCAGTAGGCATGTTGGCACATGCATTGTGTTTCTTCAGGTGATGTTAACCACTTGAGGGGACATTCCTCATCTGGCAGCCACCTGAACTGATTCATTAGTTAACTCCAGATTGGTTACCTCACAAGGTAAACAGGATGACTTCCAATTTGTTTGCTCGTTCTCTTGCTTAGCGCTCTCTGTTGTGCTGAGTGTTTTGGTTCTTTGCCTTCATTGTTGATTGATTCTTGATTTGTTTAATAGTATTTTATCATCTGCATAGGTTATATATTGTGACACTCTGTGTTACTGTTTTTAATATTATACAGTTGTAAAACTTGAAAGAACAAGAAAGAGGTTGTATCAGAACAAAGGGCTAGGCAAATATTTGGACCTAAGAAAGAAGGAGTAATAGGAGCTTGGAATTATACTCTTTACCAAATATTATTAGATCAGTTAAATCAAAGAGGATAAGATGGGCAAGACATACAGCAGACATGGGGGAGTTGAGAAATGCATATGACATTTTAGTTTAATGCTCCAATCAAAGACGTAGACATAGATTATAGGATAATTCTAAAATGAATCTTAAAAAAAATATGCATGGAATGGAATCAGCCAGCTCTAGATAGGATCCAATGGCAGGCTTTTGTGAACACTATAATAAACCTTTGGATGCCGTGGCAATGAATAATTTCATGACCAGCTAATAAGCACCTAACAAGTTCTTAAGAATGACCCTCCATTTTTAAATTATCAGTTTTACTAATGTAGTAATATATGTGCATAATGATATTTCTAGTGTGATAGTTAAAACACATTAATGTGGCTTGTGGATTTCTGCTTACCAGTCTTCTAAATCAACTTGCTGTATTCTTCATGTTTTGATAATCATCCTACTGGAAGGGTAAGGGGAGTGTGCTTCAGGCTTCTTCAGCACTTTCAGTTCAGGCAGATACCAGTAGGGTCAAACAGATCAGTAATTGGCATTAATCACAATAGCATATTAGCTTCTTATTTATTCATGTGGGTACTGTATCAAATTCATTTGACATGCTATAATGGATATTTCACCAAAAAAACAACTTTTTTCTTGTTTTCACATGATCATTGACCCTCAGCTTTACAATTAATATGTAAGATACTGAGGTTTTGCAATTTCTTTTCTTTCCCCATTGGAAGAATGATTAAATCATGTTGTTTGATCCTGTGAGGCCCAGACTGATTTACAATTTTGTCATTTGGGTAGACACTTCTGGAAGTAGGCAATTATCATCAGATTCTACTGAGCAGGATACTGTGCTTCGCTGTTAGCACAGGACTACAGACGGATTAGAAGAACAGGGACAAACAGATAAGATGCAAGGGTCACCTTAATGCCCACCCCATTTACTTGTGTTGTTTGATAGATCTGCTGTATTACAAACATGCCACTTTCTTAAGATATTAAATATAATGTATGTTAGGGGTCCCTGTGTTATACTGCAAGATTTGAATCATAAATGGACAGTGTTTGGGAGAGAAAATCTTGTCTATTGGAAGAGCCATGGCATTGGATCTATCTAATTTAAAATGAACTGAGAGACAAGTATTGAAAGTAGGGTGCCAAAAGTAACATTGAAACTGTGCTTAAAGGCCTGATAGTTGGGATTCTCGTGTAAGTGACATCGTCACATTTGGTGTTCTGGGTTGTGATGCCATGTAGGTTTATTTGTGGTTACTAGCATTTTGGAGGGACATGTTACTTCCATCTTCATTTATATATAGCATCACAACCCACAAAACCACAGTTGACATTTACTTCAGCAAATAGTAAATTGTTATCTTTAGTAGTGGTTATTTATTGTAGCAACTGCCAGTTTTATATTTTTTGTTCATGTTTCACCACTTGGTTCCCATCATGTGGGGAACTTGCTGTGAGGTATCTAGGTCCCTGAACTTAATTTTGCTCTGCCTAACCATATTCTTATTTCTTTTAGGTATCTGCATAGCTCAGCAGTTTGTGCAGTAGCTTTTTTTGTCTCCAGATAAATACCTATTTTTGTGATGCATTTTTATTTATTGCTGTTCATATAAATGGTTTATTCTTAATAGGCCAGGGCCCTTACACACAGCTCCACTCCAGTCAGTTGCTTAGTCACACTAGAATGTTTATTATATCATTTAAAATGTGTTTTATATTATTAAAATATTTTTCCAACTTGGGCTTTGATATTAGATTAATGTCAGAACCTTGGCTTTAGACATAACTGAAAGTTGGGCAAGATTTGGATTACCACAAAAGTAAATTTTATATATAATAATAGAAAGATATGATAATTTAGATTTAACCTGTTGCCATGCTATGTAAGAGTACTCAGATAGCTACATAAAATGAATTCAAAGATTTTTTTAAACAAATGCCTCAAATTTACTGCAAAACTTTGGTTTTGGTTTGCTTGTGCAATACATACATTACTTTGACTCTTATAACATAATATTTTAAAGTCATCAAAGTTGCTAATGTAATCAAAATGTCCCAATGGCTCACAACCATTAAAGTATGTCATCTGTTTAATCCCAAATTGATAATGAATGTCATCATTGTATTACGCAATTGATGTAAATGAAATAGTTGATTGATAAACTCCTGCTCTTGTATGTAAGTTTAAATTGGTATATATGTATATATTGCTACTGCACTGCCTGATCTTGCTTCTATATGTCAGTCACTTAGAGTTAGTTCTTTTAAAGGTCAAACCCGGGTACTCCAACGCAGCCCCGTCGTCCAGACTTTATTGGAGTTGGGGGTATAGTAGGTGGTCCCCCTTCCTACTATGACTTCCAGCTTCAACAACAGCACATGGGGAGCTCTCATCCACATCATGGAGCTCAACCTCATGGATCTGGTGGACGGATTGCACCAGGAGGAACGTACGGCAGTCCTCAGAGGCGATTTCTGTCGGAGGGAGAGTTGGTACGACAAGGTGGATCAGGAGGTGAACTAGCATATTCACGAACCAACAACACAGTGGACAATATACGTGAGTTAGCAGGTTCCCCACAGCGGGGAGTGTATATGTGGAAAGATACATCTCCAGGTGCGTATGTCAGTGGAGGGAATGGTGTAGCTGGGCCTGTACATCACCACCAGCAGTTGTCCACACAGCATCAGCGAACAGGTGTCTATGACTATTACAGATCCAACCCAACAAGTCCCACACAACAACAACAACAACAACAACAACAGCAGCAGCAACAGTTATATGGACAAAGACCCTCTGCATCATCATATTATCCTCCAGTGAGGGGTGGTGTACCTGTATATCCTCCCCCTCAGTCTCCACAGATAAAACGCAAGACCATGGCCACTCCTACGACTCCAACATCAACAACTATGATGTCTTCTTGTGATGGTGGACGTCGACCCAGTCCAGGTTCCAGGAGACCCATGTCATTTGTGCGCGCATTAGAAATGACAGACTCAATGGAACTTACTTCTGCTTCTCCTGGAACTCCTCGCACAGAACATCGTGGACTTGTGGCTGTTGGTGGCCCAATGGGGGGAACACCTACATCCATGGTGCAGGATCCTCATCGCAGCTCAACACCCACTCCTGACCGTGCAAGTGTGTATGATATGAACTATGAAATTTCAGTATAGGGAAGGCTGGGTCCAGTGGGGACACAGGGCTACAGTGTGGGTTATGGGTACGGGTACTCTCGAAACAGAACATTGCCACACCGCAGACAGACTACCTACAGCTATCTGGGAGGAGCCAGGACTTTCCCTATGGCACGCAGAGGATATAACAGGCCACTACCCTACTGAAATTGCAATTGCTCTTATTTATATGGAAAGTGTATGAGGGTGTTATAGTTACAGCCTTCCAAATTCCTGTTGGTGTTTTACATAATCAACAAAAGAGACTACAGGGGAAAGACATTGTAATGTGATGCTTCCCTAAACAGTTTTGACATGGAAGGAAGAGTTCTTCCTTTTAATGACTTGAGAATAATCTCTTCATAGCATTTTTATAAAATATGTTGTACAAAGGACTGCAGTTGGTAGTGATTTCAAAATAAAGTAACTTTTAGTTTGAAGATGACTGTTTTCTGGAATATTGCAGTATGTAGTCTAGTAGAAACTGGCATATTTCAGAGGTGCTTACTGCCTGCATCATCAGTGCCCTGTATAACATCCCAGAAGACAGTCATTTTCATACTCATCACCATGAGAACCTGAAATTTTAACTATTAATTTTGTCATGTTAGAATGTTGTACTGTTGTGTGGATGTCAGTGAAAGTCCATAGGTTTGCAGTTTTGTTTATGTATACTTTTTAAGAGATGAAAGTACTGCAAGGAAGTAGTAACATGTTTTCAAAATATGTGCACAGACATAATGGAATATTTTATATAATTTCAGAATCAGAACTATTTTGGAAGTTGTTTAATTCATCATTGTGCCATTTACTAACAGATCAGGCCAGCAGAATGTATATGAAGCTAACATATAGTTATTCTCTCAATTACCTTTTAATCCTTTCAGAATAAATTGTAATATTTGTTATATGATTTGCCATTAAACAAACTTCATAAATCACTTTCTAAACAGTAAAGTATCACTTATATTCAAAAACTATTGAGTTCTACCTCTTTGTATACCCACAAACATGGCATTAACCTTCAGCAGATACATTCAACCAGAACTTCACTACACCATTTGTTTCAGGCTTACAGTACTTAATAAACACAAAGTGACTTAGTTTGGAATACAGGGAGTAACATCAGATGTATTGTGGACACAATTTGGAATTTGCCATCTTGGTATGACTTGAAGTTTTGAACTAAATACCAAAATGATTGTCTTGCCCTTTTTCTGCTTGACATTCTCCATTTAACTGAAAATACATGTAACGTCAATTATAATGCAGTAAGTACAAAATATTACTGTTAGCTGTAGCGGTCTTGAAGTCCAGTTCCTCCATGACATTTGTTATCTTTATTATAAGAAGTAGGTAATATGTAATAAAACTGTCCATGTAGTTAAACTGCCAGTAGATACAGTGCATGCAGAGGTGACAGGTTTTTCATATTACATAGATATATTCTTGTCGAAGTCTGAAGTTTTCTGACAGTGGTGCATTACAATATGTAAAATGTTGTCTGAGATTTGCCCATACTCTAAATTATAAAATAATAAAACAATGGTGTTTTGAAAGCTAGATTCTGCTTCTGTCTCCAGCTAAAGGAGGGGTGAAGGGGACAGAAAACCTATTTATTAAGGCACCATGGTTGAACCAGCCTCAGATCTAGGCCTGAAGATGGAAGTAAAATACAGTTTCCAGAACATTGTAGTTTTATTATTTTATTATATAATTTAGGTTGTGGATGAAGTCCAAAAAACAGTTTTACGTATTACAGATATATTCTTACCTAGTATAATACTTACTGTTAAATGCACAGGTGAATGATTATACTCTATTTTCTATTTGCTACTGGTAATATTCTAAATTGCCCAGCCAATTGAACTTTTTCAACATTTGAAATAAAGAGTACTGAATATTGCTTGAAAGAGTGTTTTCTAATGACATCTTTAGATTTTAAATTGATGCTTTAGAATATCTTTTATACTTTCAACATACCAAGTTGTCTTGCCTCACCAGTCAAGTTGTTTACAAAATCATCAGTATTATCAACAGAATTTCTGACAGAGAAGAAATTAGGAAATTTCTGCAAAAGGACTTTGAATGGCAATTATGAATGTCATTATGTTCCTACCTTATGAAAATGGTAGTTTCAGTGTGAATTTGCACCATTTTACCATTGATCATATATCACATTGAATCCATGTTAAATGATCACTTGTACATATTACTGTTTTAAAAAATATCTTCCTTAATTTTGAGAAAGAGGTAATAATGGTACAGAATACAGAATTGTCAATTTATAGTATACAGCTTGTTTTCTTTTCCTGGCACTTTCATAGCAGAAATATTACATAATGCATGTAAATTTCAGATATAATTAAATCAGAATTTCATCTGAATGTTTTGCTCCTTATTATTTGAAAAGTATTTAACTTCAGTCACTTCGAGTTCTCTAATAAATCCTCTGGAACTGGCTAAAGGTAAAACATGAAGTTGAGGCAGGAAGAGGGTGCAGGTTCAAAGTGGTGTCTGCAATGCAGAGTAGTGAATCTGTTCATGACTCATGTGCTTTTAACAAACAAAATTTTGTCATTCAATGCTTTGAGTCTTACTCCTCATGTAACGTATATCCATGTGTTCTGTTAGCTTAGCAGATGTTACACATGAAGTACACAAATAAGAATATCCGTAATAAAATGACCAGTGCGACAGTTGGTGCTGGATGAAATTCTAAATATATTTACAGGGTGTTCCAAATTTTATGTCCAGTAATGGAAGTGAGTGTGTAGTGACCTTAATTGTGTGCTTGTGTGTAACTAGAAAAAGAGGAAAACATTCTGTACAATTGTAGTTAAATGTTGGTGAGATGACAGCCATTCCCAGTCTTTGCAGACTACATCCATGTCAGAGGTATCCCTATTAAACGTTCCTTGAAATTTGTTAAGATAACTTTTTTGATTAACTGTGCACTGAATGTATTGATTTTAAAAATGGACTCTCTTGTTTTTTCTATAACTGACTGATTTTATCAAAAAGTATCCCAAAGACTTATGAAGTGTGGGTTGATGTATTATTGTAAACTGTGTCATATTGTATTCTTAATGTAGAATTGTCTGTTTGATCTGTTTCTTCTGATGTGAAAATATTTTTGTATATTTATGCTTTATTTTTAGTAATCAAGATTTTCATCTGTACACTGTCTTTATTATATATACAACTAGCAATCAAAAGCAAACTATCTTCCTTTTGTTTCTTTTTCTTTTACTTCTCATTATTTATTTTTATTTACACTTTGTTATTGTGTAGTTCTCTTTTTTGTCTTGCTTTTCCTTTTTCTGACAGTAATATTCAATTGTACATTTTCCTTTATTGTAAGAGTAACATATTTAATTCCCAAACTATGGGGTGGCCAGCCAGACTTCAGCTACAAGGTTTAACAGTATAGATATATGCTACTCTAACGCACAGCCAGCTGGACTACGCCTGGGATGTGACGCACAGTCAGTAAAGGATGACCAACCATTGTGTGATGTCTTAACATTTGTAGCAGTATTAGTTTGCCCTTCATTTTTCTTAACATTAATGAGTATTACTGCCATGATTATATGTGAACTAACACTAAAACACACAATAGAAACTGGAATCACATTGATATAACTTACTAAATTATTTTTATAACTCAGAATGTTGTTAAGTTACTATATGAGTGTTTATTTTAATCTGTACATATAGTGTAGATTAGAATAATGTTCTGCAAGGTGTGTCATGTCATTTGCTAACCCTTTTAATAGCTAAAGCTCATCTAAATAATATTTAGGAATTTGGTATGTATTGTAAAGAAAACCATTACAAAGATCAACTTGTTAATGCTGTTTAAGTAAACAATCCCTGTGTACTGAGAGTCACAAAACCCATAAATACAAAATGCAGTGGTACTGATTATTAAAACATGTGGTACACTTAGTTATCACACAGCTGTAAAGGGTTAAAGGAGGTTTCTGTTGAATGCTTGAGTAGCAGTGCACTTAATCTTGATCTGTGTTGGCAGTTAATATCCCCTCGTAGAGTAATTTGAGCCATTTGGTACTTGGATGTACATATCAAGGTAAGAGCTGTGTTGGGCCAAACAGAATTACAGAGAATGTGCTGTTCTGATTTCCCATTTTCATAATTTTTCAGCAGAGTTTAATGACAAATTGTCTAATAAATTAAACATTTTATAAGAAGAATCTGTTGCTTATTCAAATACTGTGGGTAACTACTGTAATCCTTACATTAGTTAAGGGATCATAGCATGGTGATGACAATGAAGATGGTAGAACATAAATACCCAGTATCACATCTAGTTTATGACAAATCATTTCTCTTATCCAGCCCACAACGGAAGTAAAATTATTTACCAAATACAAACTCTAGATGTTCCAATTTCTGACCTTGTAAAAATGATGCCTAATAACAAGTCTGTGCAAGTAACTTATTGAGAATATTGTTATATCTTTGTTGGGTGTGCAAAGTACATATGCATTGTAGTACTTGATGCATGAAACTTGATAAATGTTTTTATACTGAACTACTGAATACCCTTCACCTCCTGAAAGTTCAAATACTACAGTGAAATATCCTAGTGTTTAATATTGTACCATCACTGTCACACAATTTACAGTTCATATCACTTCATTACATCATCACATCTTTTGAAGCTGGCACTGTTCTTCTGTACTACATGTTTTAATTATATATAATCATCACGTGGTTCATGTATATACACTTTAATGCATGTGAGTCACTGCACAATCAAAAAATTAAGGAATACTGCTAATCTATGTAATCAGTAAAATAACATAAATTCTTTCTTATGTTGGTGGTTACAATGTTTATGTGAAATTATGTTCATTTTACTTTTTGGTGTGATTTTATGATGTGTAACCTGTAAGGGAATGGTTGAAGTACCTCATTATGTGTTATTTGGTGGTTGTACATTATTCCAGTTGTATGTGTTGCATGTTTAAACTGTGTTTGTGATGTAGTACTTGTCTGGTGTCCTGGTACATTTTGAAGTTGTGTTGCTAGAGTAGAAATAAATGTATTTTTATAAGGGAATAAGTGCTGCTGTCTGGCTGTAGAATTTTGATATGTTTCAATATTAGATTATTGTAATAATTGTAGTTCAGAATGACAACAGTAACCAATTTCAAAAGGTACAATGGTTTGATGAAGTGGTATGAACTGTGAATTATTATGTGATAGCAATGGTGTGTTTTAAGAATTTTAGTTGGATTACTGAGCATTGAACTGTGGTATAAGCTACTAACTTACTGGCAATTGGTTCTGTTTGGCAGAATCATTGAGAAACTAATAGTTGTTTAGACTAAAAATTCCTGTCTTTTATGGGATGTGAAGTAATATGACTAAATTTACAAGATCCTACAGTATCGACTGTTATGGGACATACATAATTTTAGCCCATTCCTACCGCACAATAATATTTCTATTTTATTAACAACTTCAAACCTTCAAACACATAACTTCTGATAATATTATAAAGTCAGTTTATGAATTAGTGTTCACCATGTCCATGGCTCACCTTGCATTGAGGAACATTTTTCTAAAGTACACTGCCGATACATACATATGCTGCTGTTGTGTATTTTTTTTTGTGTGTGTGTCTTTAAAAAAATTTCATATGTTTCAGTTACACTGAAATGCTTTTTTAAGCCTGATCATTGTACATGACAATGAATCTTCATTTTGTGTAATGGTATATAGTGAAGACCTGCTGATAAAACCTTCACCTGCTAATGGATATATATATAATATATCTTCCTCCTCCTCCTCCTCCTCTCACCCCCTGGGTCAGTAAGTAATCCTGGTAAAACTGGCCCATTTGTCATCTTGCATCCCGATGTGTTTCTGAATTTGCTTTTATTAACACTTTCTGTTCGATGCACTACATTCTGAACATTGATGATGGGGTCTTGTCATTGTGCAGTAGACATACATGGAATAAATGTAGATTCCTAGCTGTAGAGATGAACTACCAGACTTGTGGGCCAATACTAATTGTTAAAAGTTTGTCTTATTTATTCAGTAAATATGATAGAAAATGTCTGCAGAATATTTAGTAATTATTGTAATAGATTATTGGTGTACAATAATTTTATAAAAGTTTTGTCATTATTTAAGAATCTAAACACATGGGTGTGTGCATTCATGTGTATGCACACGCTAGTAAAAGTGTAATTCTTAACACTAATACATAATTTCTTAGCCATATATCAGAAGCAATTAAAATGGTAAAATATTATATTTGGTCAGCTTAGAAAACTGATCAGCTACAGACTGAATAGCCATATTTGATATTCAATAGGGCGGTGATATTTCTTGTCACTGCATTGTAAAGATTGATTTGGGTGCCCACCCAGCCTCTAATCTGATTAGTACTATGGACCATCTACTTTGGTGGTAAAATAGCCAGAGCTTGAGACTGATCACTGGAATTTTAGCTGTGTGAGTTCATGGCATGACTACTTAGCATAAGGGAAACTTTACCTTTTCTTTTAACATGATAACAATTTACAGTCATTGAGAATTCTGGACAAGTTTTATTTGCCACCTACAAGTGTTTGAAAATGCATTTTGGAGCTACAAGTTTTAAGCACACTATAACTTTGTTATTGTTATTGATTTTATTCCATGGAACATCATAGATTTATATTAAGTTAGTTTCAGTTTGGTTGACTACGGTCTTTTCACTACAGTGAGATTATTTTCAGTCATTCTCACTAACCTCTCAGGAGGAAGAATTGGGTTCTTCCTTAGCATGTCCTGTGGAGATTGAGACTGCTAGTGAAACTGTTGTACTAGAATTATTAGAATTGATACATATATTTATTCTTCAAGTCTATACACAAACCATTTTAATATTGATGTTTAAAATTAAAATTGATATAAATAATTCGCGCTATTCATCGTTTTTCTCGATGTTACAATTTGCGCTATATATTACAACATGTTTCAATGTCTCAGCATCATCTTCAGGTTTATTTTTTAAAACTATTCAATATTTTTTATGCACGCTTTTCGGTAATTGTAGATTGTAGGTTGTAGTTGTGGATGTTCCTTTTATCTTCTGATTCTTTGCATATTATGTGGCGTGTTTATATTATTTTGTTCATTATTTCTGTGAAATTATCAACAATATAATTAATATTATTCATATTATTCATACGTAAATGAGTTTGGACATCGTTATAAAAATTTTCATTAAGCAATATAGAAACATAATAACATACCAGGAGTTGGATGTGTCGTGTGTCCTCAGCTGGACAGGTCTGATCGGGTGAATGTCAGTTCACAGACTAGTTTGGTGTACTGAATGGGTCGTATATATAGGTAGCATGGTGTTATGGAGTTGGGTCAATAACCTGAATTGTGTTAAATATAGGGTTATTTAAATCGAGACATCGAAACATGTTGTAATATATAGCGCAAATTGTAACATCGAGAAAAACGATGAATAGCGCGAATTATTTATATCAATTTTAATTTTAAACATCAATATTAAAATGGTTTGTGTATAGACTTGAAGAATAAATATATGTATCAATTGAAAACACAAACATGACGCATCTAAACTATAAAATTATTAGAATGTTACCTGTTACTGTATGCAGCTTATTCTTGGTAATTATTCAATTTTCAAATGATTGCCTCTTCCAGTAGCAGGTTTATTTTCTCTAATATCCTGGATTTGGAATGTTGCCGTTTACACTAGTGACCTGAAGTAAGACTTTAGTTCCCTCAAGTCACAACATGTGGTTTCTTTCCCAAGTAGGTTTTATATTTGTTAATGCAGAGTAGTTGGTGCACAGTATTTCTACAGCTAAATATTCCAGGAAGTTGTCTGTATAGATGATGGAAACAAAATGGCATGGTGTTGTGTCAGACTTGATTATAACGGTTCATGCGACATTTGTATTGCTACATACATTGGCAAATGGCAGCTATGCTTTACTGGAAGATTTCCTTTGAAATTACATAGGGAATTTCTGTTTTGAGGCTTTTGTGGGTGGAATGTTAGGATGGCGGTATATAGAGGAATGCTGTAACAGGATTTGATTGTATCTGGGAACAACAAATGAAGTTTATGATGCAGTTAGGAGAAGAATAAATTCAGTCTGACTTACATTTGGTTCCATGGAACGTATATGTATGGATGGATAGATATAGTTACTTTGTTAATACATTCCTTGTTTTTCCACCACATCACACTCCCTAAAGGTTGTATCATGATTCATTGTCTTGTATAATAATGTGGCATATTTTCTTTGATTATTCCCCAAGTATTGCACTGTGTTGCATTTAGTTTTGTATGCTGTGGTAACCACCATAGTCAGTCATACTTCTATGTAATATGGTCTTCATGGGAACTAAATATATTTAGTGAAATGGTACCTTGAATATGCCCTCTTTCCACATACTGGGTACTATGATTAGTTTTCTTAATCTTGCTGATATTTATTGTTATATGCAGTAATTAAAGTGACAATGTACTTTACATGAGAGAAACCAGTATGTTATGATGTTTATAAATGTAATTTCCGTTCAATGGTATGTATAAATTGTGTGTCCAAATTAGCCTTGAGTATTACATGCAAATCTCTGTGGCATCACGTATTCCAGAATTACTTTCATATAATCCAACTTGTTTCAAATGAAGTTCTTACAAAAGAAACCCAACTTTGTAAGTCTTTAATCAGTTCACTCCTTTACTTGGAAGTTTGTGCAAAGAAGAATAGAATGCTCAAATATTTTAGCCCACACATGAGCTGAAATCAGTGTTGTTATTATTAGCAGTCATAATGTTTGTTCCTATTATCTATGTTTTGCTGTAACTGGAATCAAACCTGAGCAATTTACTTTGTTCTAGTCCGCTTTTGGTTTGTGTTCTAGTGAACTTGTTACAGATAGGGTATGAAGTACTAGAAATCGTTGTGTAACGGAAAGTACTTTTGAGACATAGATAATAGAAACAGTTGAATTCATGTTGTTTTCATCTATCAGTTTTTAAATTTGTTGTTACCTTTTATTGTTTTGTAGTATCTGAATGTTTCTGTGGAAGGCCGAACAAATAATTCATGTGCAATCTAATTATAGTGTGTTTTGTAGTACTGAGCAGTTCTCAATGCAACCATTGTCTGTATATTTGCTGCAGGATTATTACATGTAATGGCAGCAGCATGTGTGGTGATTTGATTATATTTTTGTGAATAAGGTGATTTTCCCTGGAGACTAATGTTCCACTAAGTTGATACTAATATCCTGTTTAGCCTGAGTAATGTGTGGTGTTTTGCCAGTTAACAGAATATTGTCCATTTAAATAATGTAATTTATGATGGGTGTGTGGCCATGTGTCCACAGATCTTATTCTGGAATGCCATACATTCTGTGTGGCAGTATGTTTTCACATGAAAGCCAGCAGTAACTAGTAGTTACATTTGTTACTGAAGGTGGCATTGAAGGTGAGTGATACCTATAAATTGCAAAGGAGTTTAGAAAGAAATTGGTTGTGATGTATTGAGATGAGGTGAATATGTTTTGGTAGTTAGGTATCAGCGTATGTAAGGATAACTTTATTTGTTCATTCATATAGTATGTGTGCATGTGTGTCAGTTGATCTAACAAAGAATGTCCCATCACCCCAAGAAACAAAACAGACTTTTTTATATATTATTATTACAGTAATAATATGAACAATAATGTTGTAGTTAATTTATATACAAGTAACACAAAATGAAAAATCTCTCCATTTTTTTGTGTGTGTTTCAATTTGTAAATGTAATATAAAAAATGTTTAACAAGTTTACAAGTTGGTGAAATCTCATATTTAGATTGTAGATGTCATCCACATAATGTGTTCCACTACCTGTGCTCTATGTGAGAATTCACAATCCATCCATTCCTTCCCAAATATAAGGAACATGATTCCATTACATATAACATCCTATTTTTATTTAATAAGTTATACCAACACAGATTTTTATGTGCACTTTGTACGAAGTGCATAAAATTGAAATTAATGAGGAGTCATGTCCAATAGTCTGTCTGTCCACCCCCCTTCTGCATGTTCCATCTCTGGAGCTGTTGAATGGTTTTTGTTAAAATATGATATGGGGTCTGTACAAAATACAGTTTTGGTTAAAAACAATTTTCACATGGTTATGTTCTTGGTATTGTACTCTTCCATTCTTGTCCTTAACAAGATGTGTATTGGTCTCTGTTACTTAACATTCTGGGCATCTTGATGTCCACATCTATTCTTCCAAACAGTTGTACTCATTTCCATGTGTTGATATTTGCTCAGATGATTAAATTTCATGCATTTTATGAAATAGAAAGTCTCCAAATTTTCACAGTAGTCTCCATTGGACACTGTCTTGAGCCAGTTGAATCGAGTCCACACCCTCATGTCCTCTTTCTTTAAAATTCCTTTTAATATTGTGTGCCTATGCATGCATAGGTTTTCCACATAGTCTCTTCTCTTTTAGTTTTGTGACTAAACTTTTGTAAGTTTCACCCTAATAATATTTGCTGAAGAGTACAAATTATAGAGCTCCTTTCTCCATCCTAATTTGTTATTTTTACTTCCAGATATTCTCAGCACATTATTTTCAAACACCCTTAGTCTCATTCATTCTTCCCTTATTGTTAAAGGCCATGAATATAAAATGGCAAGTACAATTATAGTTTTGTCTATTTTAACATTCAGGTTTTTGATAGGAGTTAGGAAGATGAAGATTTTGAATTGAATGCTAGATATTTAGTACATTTAATTTGTTTGTACCTTCTTTGTGAATGTACTTTTCATTATTACTGCCATTCCCAAATAATAATTTAGCTTCACAACTTTTAACAGGATTTATTAGTTATTTGTATATTGTGATTTTGTACTCCATGCTGGTGATGAGACATCAATGTATATAGTTTCTCCTGCGTATTCTTTTAGACCTTAAACAGCAATGGATGGAGTTCCTGTCTTTTACTTCATGTTATTTGTGTTTTCACCCAGTGAATTAACATCAACATCATAGATCAAAAGCTGGTGTGTTGCATTTGATTCCAGCATGTCCTAATTTTCTTGGGCCTTCCTAATGGCATATTCTAAAGAAAATCTGAAATGCAGTGGTGATAAAGCATCTTGTTTGAGGCCATTCTGAACATGAAATGTATCAGACAGATGTTTACTTATATCCTCTACTATAGGTTTTGTTTAAACATATTTTAATTATGCTGTTTTCAGTGATAATATTGAACAATACTTCTCTCATAGTTGAATCACAAACTGTCTTGAAGTCTAGAAATAGGTGATGTTCTGTTCCATTGTACTCCCATTTTTCTGTAGTATGTGATGAATACAGAGTACTTGATCAGTAATTGATCTGTTACATAGAAAAACACATTGATAATTTCCAATAATTGTTTCTACGTATAGAGTTAATGTTGAGAGAAAAACGCTGGATAACATCTTATATGTAGTTGATAATGGTGATATTCCTCAATAATTGGCAGTTTTATTACACTTTTTCCTTATTCCAATTGGAATTAATAATTTTGTGGCTCTCAGGACTGCAAATACAGTGCATTCAAAAAGCCATTGTGCAGTTGCAGTTAAGTAGTAATGTATGATCTGGCAACATTGGCACTGACAGATTGTTAACTACATGCTGAATTTTTTAATGCACTGGTACAACAAGGACTAAAAGTCAGGGGACTTTGGTTAGAATGTCCTGAAACCTGGCAATACTAATGGGAATGATTGTTTTTCTTTTTAAAGATTTATATAAATTTTAGGGACCCTTGTACCCAGTGTTGTTAGTATACCAAAACCATAAAGTGCTGATGAAAGGAGTTTCTACAATACGTAGCACACCACGATATATTCCCGCAGACGCTATAAATGTTGTAAGTTCTAATTTGTTTCCTCCCCTTTCTACCACAGCTGTTTGTTTCACTCGTTCAGTGAACAGATATAACAAGATTGATACAATACACAGGACATGACAGTAAAGTCAGATTGCATCTGAATGCTTAGGAGGTCCATTGTAGTATTTAATGATCATTGTCTGTAGAAAAAGAAGTTGTCATCTTAAAGATTACAGAGCTTTGAAACATTTTTCAGCCAAATCAGTATTATGAGACCATATTTAAAAATATATGTCATAAACCTTTTTTCTAATTTAGATTAATATCAAATTTTGTAAGGACTCAACAGTATCATATTCCATGCCTGTATTATGTTATGTACAGGTGTATGAGGACATGGAAAAACAATAAGAGGCATTCATGTATTGTTAAATATTCATAATGGTGGTTTCTTAACTCTAGGACACTCTGCATTGGGAGGACTTGATACCTGACATTGACTTCTTAGGATTACAACTGGCAGAGTCATGTGAAGTCAGAATTGGAGTTATTACTTGCTTGATTAAACAGGAAAATTATACATTTAAAGTGGAACTGAAAATTTGAATCAAAACATTTATTTACAGAATACTGGATTATTATTGTAACAAACTGGAAAATGCACATTGCTTTCTCACTAACTAAACTGTACTTACTGTGAAATTACTTAACTGTAATTTAAAATTTTCTATTAAACATATGTCTGTGCAGATTGTAACAAGATCAGCCTATTAATAAAAAATTTGTATTTTATACTTAATATTACTCCAGTATGGTTAAGTGATTACTTTCATAATACCAAAGCACAGTTTTTATTTACATTCCATAAGCTTTTATTAAGATATATATTTCACTGCACCACAGCCATGTCTTAACACTGCTACACTATGCAAGTATGATTACTGTGTAGTTTATGACATTACTTGAAACAAGTTTTTATTATAAAACATCTGTATCAGCATTCAGTTTATGCTCAGAAGGTTGTCTTGGGTGACCACTTCCTGACATCTGTGAAACTAGAATTGAAAGAATCATCAGCAATAATTGAACAAACATATAAGAACTATAGTGCATACTGAAAATAAAACAGCCTTTTCAAAACAAAATTCATAGAATCATCATCAATACAAAACACACATAACTGGGAGGGAAAAAACAAAAAAAATCCCAACAACAACAAACAAACAAGATTGAATCCATGAACTTGTTATCCTTCCTTATTCTCATTACATTTCATTCTTTTGTGGTTTGTGCCTCATAATAATTATTCTTACCTTGAAGCCTGTGTCTGAAATGATAAATGTACTCCTCCACTTAAGATAGAGATCCTTGGGTGTTCTCTTCCTATTGAAACAATAAGCCCTGCGAATTGCCTGCAAGTAACAAGTACTGGTAATAGTGCAGTATTTGTAGTATAATAAATTCAGTGCAACACTGAGATAGGTGATTTTATCTAATTTTCTGGTAAATATAACTTCGCTTACAAAAATGAGCAGAGTAAAAGATTTGAGTTTTATTTGAATTTTCTGTTGTACACATAATTAATTGTACATTGATTGCCCTGGCCCTTTATAGGGAGAAGACAGTGTTTAAAAAACACAGTTATATTACTAACAGAGGAGAAAGTTGTAAAACATTGTTAATTAATTGATGTGCTAGCTTCAACATGGAACTCCATGACAGAGTCTTTCTTGAACAGTTTATAATTCATCTAATAAGGCCTGAATGTTACTCACAAAAGCCTGCCACTGGACACTAACCTAAGCCAGTTCAATTACATCTTCACATCTTACATGCCCTGCTCATGTCATCCACCTTATTTAAGTAACTAAAGTTTACAAAAAAAATTTAACAGGAAAACAATTGGTTGGTCCACATGGCATTTAATATTTAGATTTAAGACAGATGCCAAGAAAATTTAAAAAATGAAGTTGAACCTCTTATATGGAAAATGTATTACATTCATCTTGCACCTCACTATAGAGAAAAAGTGAATTAAGTTTATGAGAATTAAGATTATACACATTTTTCATATTGATATAAAATCTTTTCATTGATATGTTGTCTCAAATTGCTGATGTCAGGTAAAATTCCTATTTCATAACAAAATGATGTAGGGTCTATCTTGGGAATGTTGGTAGCTGCTTACTTCTATACCATGGTCTCACATGTGATCTCTTTCTCCAAAGAATGCAAGCCTAAGGCATCTTCTAAGTTTTATGGTGTGGGATGTAGTTTTTTGATCTCCCCCCCCCCCCCCCCCCGTTTAGCTGTAACTGCCTAATTCCTATTGCACTAATATATAATTTTTAAAAATATACATGCCTTGAAATCCAGTCCATACTTTGCAACTCCTGCTACAAGATTGTTGAGTTCTTCCTCTGAATACCTTAACATATGGAACTGATGAGATTGTAAATTCTTATGTCTATGCCGTACTGAATTTTTTGTATGTGAAGTCAAACTGCATGGTGTAACTGGAGTACTAACAGGTGTGCATATACTTTTCGTCAGCTTATTTTCTGGTTCTCTTTGTATAGAAGAATTAACACTGCTTAACCAAG
Organism: Zootermopsis nevadensis; assembly: GCF_977971745.1. Taxonomy (NCBI): domain Eukaryota; kingdom Metazoa; phylum Arthropoda; class Insecta; order Blattodea; family Termopsidae; genus Zootermopsis; species Zootermopsis nevadensis. The sequence continues at coordinate 7,920,833 of NW_028259147.1, forward strand.
GGGATTGTAATTGTTCAGTTGATGCATTAACTTCTTTATCTTGATTTATTATTGGGCTTGGAATACCTTTCTCATTTTGTGGACTTCTGTAATTTGTGTTCTCCATCATAGGAGTAATTTTATCTACTTTCATATTTTGGGATTTTTGGACTTCTAACTCTCCTTGTAATGTATCTTCCTCTTCAATATGTACAACTGTCTTGAATTCCTGTCCTGTTTTATTTATGTCTGTATTATTTACTTGTGTCCTGCTATTCCTGAAAAATTTCTCTCTCAGGTATCTTTTTGCCATATTGACTGGAGTGTGAATTGTATATGATAAACATCTTAATGATTTCTCAACACTTGGGATACTGTTGGCAAAATTCTGTAATACATTGCTTGCTTCTTGTTTCTCTTCCCTGTGAAACATGTCAGAAGAGTAGTGTGCTTTGGGTGGTTTGCTTCTATTTGAAGTGTGTAGTGATGGATTCAGAATTTTAAATGAATCATTTACTTCATTTGGATTAGAGGTAATTTGTTGCTGCTTTATTTCTCTGTGACATGTGTTACAAGATATTTTGGAATGAGAAAGACAGTACTGTGTATTGCTTGTGTTTACTTCATTGGGATTAATTTTCTTTACTTTGGAAGCACACTGCTTCTGGTTTATTTCTGCCTTGCATGTGTTGTGAGAAACACCATAATCTTCATTGGATGATTTGTTGATACTTGGAGTATGTAGCACTGGAAACTTGAAAGTATCTAGTGAATCATTTAATTCTACAGAGTGACATTCTTTTGTGTTAGAAGTACACTGTTGCCAGTTTATGTCCTTCCATTGTGTATTAGGCATTTTTAGACGAGATAAAGAATAAGGTGTACTGAATGGTTTGCTTGTATTTGGTGTATATATCAGGGGATTCAGGAACCTGTTCACTGAACTGTTTACTTCACTGTGATGAAATTCCTTTGTGTTGGAAGTATGTTGTTGCTGGTTTATTTCCTTTTGACATGTATTATGAGAAATTTTTGGATAAGGAAGAGAATAATACATACTGGATGGTTTCCTTGAGTTTGAACTACATACCCCTGGATTCTGGAAAGTGTTAACTGGGTAGTTTACTTCATTTAGGTGAATTTCTCTTGTTCTGGAAGTGTACTGTTGTGGAATAGTTTGTAATAGTTCTTGAGAACTATGGATTTCCTGAAGTGGAAGCCTGCAATCTTGATGAAAATAATTCATTGGCTTTTTTGTACTGTCACAGGTACATACTTCTTCAGATGCCCATGGTATAGATCTACATGTCTCATGGTGCTGACTGGAGTGGATTTCCATTTTTTTGGGAGTATCATGTTGCTGATATGTTTTTGACTGTGTATCTTCGTGAGGCTTATGGCTTTTCTGCAGTGGAATTTTGTAATTCTTAAGATTTTTTGTTGTACTGTAGGTGGACACAATCTCAGATGTCTCTTGTATGTGCCTGTCTTGATGCTGATTGTGCAACACTCTACAGATATCAGATTTATCTTTAGTCAAATGTCTGTCATTTATATCTCTGCCTACTTGCATTGCAGTCTTATTGTTTTGTGTGCGTGGATTATTGTAACATGCTCTGCTGTGGCCTTGAGTGTCATCATTTGCACAAGATTGTCTCTTTTGTTTTGGCAGAATCTTCTGTTCATTGTGATTAAGTGAAAAGCAGGAATCTAAGTTTGACCTAACAAGGTCACAAGTTTGCACTGCCTTGTTCATATGTTTTGTTGGGTTGCCTTCATTAATAAAGCAGAATTGTTTTGTAGAACTGAGGTAATCTGCACTAATTTCATCAGTTACTAACTGGTTTTCTCTTTGCATGTTATTGTTTTGGTCATTAATGATTTCATACTGACATATTCTTCTTTGTGATTTGTCATCAAATATATCATTATTAACGTTACTTTCTTTGTTAGAATTAACATCTACAAATGCCAGCTCTTGAGTTCTTGACTGTTTTTTTCCTTCTATATTACATATATTGATACCAGTTTCATGATGATTTATGTTTCTTTGTGGACTGTCTGGAGAGTAATTATATTTATCTCTCAAAACATTTGTTGCACATAATTTCAAAAGACAATTAGCAGCAACTGTAATCTGTGAATCTGTGTTGAGATTCACAGTTGCAACCACCACAGCAGTAATCCCATTTGCTTGTAAAAATTCTTCCTTGCTCTTTGGAGAATTCTCTACCAAGTGGGTTAATGCAAGCAGGAGGCTGAATTTATGCTATTTACAAAAGAAAATAAATACAATATATAATATACTTCTGCATATAAAGAAAACACTCTTAATTAAACAAGTTATAAAATTTCTTGCTGCTGGTGTATTGAATTCTGGGGGCTACATATTATATACTGTATGGCTTATCCAGTGTTTTGAAAAACAGCATCCTTAACAGGCTTTTACTTTCAGTGGCACCACTTGTATGAAGTTTAATTTCTCATTTCTGTTTCCTCATACTGAGTTGTAATGAAACATTTCTTCCATTAGATGGTAGTGAAACCAATTCACAGTTTACTTCTTTGGACAAAAAGTTTAAATTTTGTTTCATTAATCATATATTCTTTACTTAGAGTATAATTTCCACTCTTTACAGATGTAGTAACCCTTTGTTGCAATAGCTTCTCACAGAATCAATCTTAGTATACTCCAAAAGCCTGTTTTACAAGTTTTAGTTTTTCTGTGTCATTGTGCTATTGCAAAATGTGTTCTTTGGAAAGGATAACACTGGTTATACAAATTTCCAGAAGCAGAAAATTGTTCTGAATGTTTTTAACTACATTACAAATATAAATCCCAAAATAAGAGCTTGTAACAAAACATAAAACAGTTCATGTCTGTACTCACCTGATCTGTAAAATTCTGTAACATTTTTAATAAGAGAGGAATTACACCCAGCACTGTAGCTTGTTCGCTGTTAACAATGTTGCCACAAATGGCAGCATCCAATAAGCAGATAATTTTCACCTTAACAGTTTCTATATTAAGTGGTGCCTCCTGCCAACTTTCCAATGTATTCAGTCCTCTGGAAACAGAAAATAAATACAGTACACTGTCACCACCTTAACACTTTGCCATGCTGAACATTGTACAATGTAAAATGAATTTTTGCATGTCATGTTTTACATTAAGATGTAGTGTATCAAGGGTACATAAGATAATAGTATATTAGCGTCAGCATGCAAGGAAATGAATTGTTATGGCACAGGGCAAAAATAAAATTAATTTCTGCTTGAATGAGGCTGTAACAGCAAAAGAAATATGCACCAATCTGAGTTGAAATCTGGCCTCATTTCCTTTTATTCTCTTCATTCTTTGACCATCTACATTGGTGTCCCCACAATTTTGTAGACATTTCTTGGTTCAATCTATGATTACATATCTATCTCCGTCATAAGCCAGCTACTATCCTTGGCACTTTGTTTTTAATACATTCTACTTATATTCTTATTTTAGGACACAATGTTACAAAACAGTGGACAGAATAACTGTCATAAAAAATTGTAATTACATTTAAAATACTCAAAGTTGTGTCATGTGGTGGGCTTTGGTATCAGCTATTCTGAACCTTAAGCCTCTGCTACCACAGCATTAGTTAGTAGTCAGTTTGTTAATGAAACTTTTAACTTGACAACTTACATGACCAATGTTTGTATTCCTGAATAGGTGGAAAAACTGAGTTGGTTGGTTGGATTGTCCAAGATTATATTGACCAACATGGGCACCATTGTATCTACACATTCTGTCAAGTATGAGTTGAATGCCTCATGAAACCAGTTGTCAAGGAAAGTTATAGCCTGTAATGATAAAATAAGCATGAAATCAAGAGGATTCAACATTATATTTCAACACAAGATAAAAATTGACTTGAAGGAACTGCTGTACTAGACAAGCCACTGTCATGCAGTTTACAGGAAGAGCAAGCACTCTTGGCTGATATGGTGCAAAAACACGTGTCAGTACCTGAAAATATACTCGACCTGCTGTGGGGAAAGTCAGGTCAGTTGTTACCAAGCCTATGTGTCATGAAGTTCAGTCCACATATTCATAGCCGTGCACTTCAATAATGGTTACATTTGTTGTAAACCTTTCAGCTATTGATATGCTTGTAAGTATATATGTTAACAAATTAGTAAGTGAAGACTGGACAAATTCTGGAATTTACACCATGTAGTCTGGTAGATATTGTAAAAAGGTGAAAGGGTATGTATACCTTTGGTATAATAAGACTTGTCTGATGCTGATTTTCGCAGTTTTGTGGGTTATGAACACACATCTTAATAGCAGTACACAGGAAGTACAAACATTGTGACTTTTCTTCTTCCTAATAAAGAAAAGGAAATTTTTGCATTACAGTATGACTTGAGGTTCTTAAAAATTACTTAGAACTATTTACAGAGTTATCATAATATACAGGTTTTCATCTTTCAATTAAAGAAAATATAATCTGCCTATTGTTGTCTTATATTAATCAGAGGGTAAACGTTTTTACACAAAGAGATTACAGATAGAGCTAAATATAAAAAGGTACATTCTGACCTTGTTCAAAAAATACTTTTAGAAGATATTTTTAAAGGAAGAAAATAAAACGGAAGAAATAGGACAGATGTTTAGGGCTTTTGTTTTAAGGTGGCATGAGAGATTGCTGGATGGCAGATATGAATGACAGTAGCTTTTAAAATCAGAATCAGGAAAAATATAAATGTATATGGAAATAAAACAATAGTGACTCTTGACTTCTTTCTTATAATTCTACTTGGCTTATATTTTTGTTTATAGTGCTGCTTATGAAGTTATCAAGCAATGCTAGACAAAGTCATAAGACTGTGAAGCTAGTCATGCCTGTTGTGTTGCTATGAATGCTGCCCAAATTACCATTATTATTAAATACTGTTACCACATTATTTATCACCATATACTTAATCCAGTCAGGTGCCCCCTTTCTGTCCTAAGTCTAACATCACATGCCTCAATAGTTGTCTTCACTTTGTAATGCACTAGCAAGAGGAAGGCTGATAATTATGCAAGACAGTCATTGCTATGACACAACTAACTGTTCATACCAGTTTATCTGAATTTTATAGTGTTATCACTAACTTTAGTATTTTGTTGAATGACTTCATGAAACAGCCATATCAATTGGTACAAGCATCCTGATTCTCGAGCTAAGATCTGGCCTGGAACATTTCCTTCTACAATGCTTGCTATAAGAAACATGGACCCTCGTTTGTGGTTGACTGTGCCTTGTTCCAAATGTTTTAGTATTGTTTTGAACATATGCTGTGTGGTTAATTGCATCTGAAGTTCTTTCTGTAAAATAAAAAAAAAATTATGTGTTAAGTTCCATTATTTATACTCTTGTCATTGTTTACTGAATATGAGATGCTTATAAGCAACAAGAAAAACAAAATAGGAAAAAATAAGAGGTTTGGTTTTATATATTTATGTCTTTTTGGGTCCTTAATTTGTGAAGACAATAGGTGATATTATACTATATTCTTCCTGCTGATATTCATAAAAATAATTGCTGTTTATTCTGATAAAAATTGAAATTATAAACACACTCTCTCGGGACAAAATATAGAATTAATGAGCATTAAAAAGCATATAGTTACTACTACTATATAAAAATGTAACCTTTACTGTCTGTGCAGTATTCCCTACAATCAGTTAAGTGGGCCATATATCACACTACTGTACAGCTAAACTGTTTACCCCAGAGTTAAGTTGTGGCCATCAACCTCACAGTATAAGAGTTTTAACCTCCTGTTACCATAAGACAAATTTTTAAGTTTCTTCTTCAATAACTTTGTGAAACTAGTGGAGTTATGTTTATAGAACCTGATATTTATTAAATATGTATTAATATACAATGTATGCAGCACCAAGCACTGAAAGTAGTATCTATCTTACACGTTGCAATATAGAGAATCCAAGAATGTGAAATGCATTTCCAGCAATCTTCCAGTCATCTTTATCTAAATATTTTAGAATGACTGAAACACCTCCTAGTTTGTGAAATTCATCTTTCATTTCAAAATTAGAAGACAGTAGATGACCCAAAGACTGCAGTATTTTAATCTTATCTTCATTTCCAGATTTCTCTAGATCTTGAAATAGGAGGTACATATGGGACATACCTGAAATACAATGTCATAAAAGGTTTAAAACTCTAGCAATGACATGACATGCATACATTTTCATAGATAATAGTATTTATTCTCACAGTTTCTTATATAGAGATGTATTTTGACGTATACTATAACAAAAGTCATAATTAAAAATAATATAATTATGATATAACTTTCAAAGCATATGATTGTTACCATTTTTAATTCTTATATCAATGGGTTTCAATTACTTCAGATTATGGCTCTTAAAATTTATGACTAATGACAAGTTAAATATTGGTAATGCTGAAACAGAAAGGAACTTATTTTGTTTTGGTAATGGTTATATGACATGATTTAATAAATGCACTTTTAAAATGTTATCTCAGCAAAAATAGGGTTTTCATTATTCTGTTCTTCTATTCAAGAAAGTAAAGAATAAAATCTGTTCATCTGGGATTTTTCTTCTTGTTTCACAAAGGTGTCAGATGTGGCCTCTTACTCTGAGAGTATTAAAAACATAAAATTTGGTAGAAAAATATCATGAAAAACTCTTGAACTCAAAAGCATTGGCAATACAATATCAAAATAAATGGTAGAAGGGTTAGCCATGAAGGTGCAAATTATTTTTAAATGTCACTTTTTTATGAATAAACACAACTGGATTTTGGGACATTATTTTGGCACATTCATTTGTGCCCTTTATTTTCAATCGCTTTTCATGACACTTACCCATCAAATATTTTAACATTTTTAACACCTTCAGAGTAATATGTCTAGTTTGGTACATTTCTAAAACAAAAAGAAAAATTACAAATTGATCAATTTTATTCATACTTTCTTGAATAAAGGACAGAACAATGAAAGCCGTCTTTTTATTGGGACAAAATATATTAAAATGTATTTGTGACATGACTGTGGACAGGCTACACCTGAATGAAGGAGTTGAAATGCTAGTTATAACAGGACAAAAAATTTTGTAAATGGTCACACTAGCAAATAACTGTATTTTTGTACTTAATTGTACTCAGGAAATTTCTAACACGTTGTAATCGTGGTTCAATAAAGAAGTAATAATCCCTGACATGCACTTGAAAAACATCTGCTTTACAGCCAAATTATGATACAATAACTCAAAAGAGCAACATAAAATTTACCACAATCTATTCAAAATTTCTTAAGAAGATATTTAGGAATGTGTTAAATTTTGAATCTACTGACTCCCAGTTGTCATTATTTAGGTGCATTATAAATTCTTTAATAGTGTTATTATTTATAAGTCTGAATTGTTTCCTGTAATTATGATAATTAGATATCGACTCAATATTTTTTTATAACTTGAAGTTGAGCATCATGATCATAGAGCCCATTTGTCACCGATTCAATAGAAACATGATCTTTCCTGAACTATCTATAAAAACATTACTAATGACAGTACTGGAGTAGTTAACTATTGACATGAGATTAAAGGATGTTAGTAGGGAGTACAGACATTGTTTGTGGTAGCTTTCAGTAAGGCAATCAACATTAATGTCACCACAAATGACAAATTCTGCCTTAGGTTTATAAAGGTAATTTATGCTTTCTAACTTGTTTATCCTTCCAGTGTGCTTCTAACGTAAATGCTATACTTTGAAGAAACGTCTTAAAAATGTGAATAATTTAATCATCTGATAACCAATGCGTTTTAACAAAATTATGAACTGCCTATAAGCAATTCAAACACAACAAGCAAATCGCCATCTTTAATCTCAGGTTTTCCGAGAAGACTGAAAATATCGTAAAAAGGGAGATATAACATACCTTTCAAGATGGCGGAGTGTTTTGTCGTGTATTGAATATTTAAGATGTATTTACTTCAAAAACTCTTATTTGTAACATTAAAAGTGGACTATTGGCTGGTTTCCAAATATGAGATATTTCTGTAGCTAGTATGTTAGGTGTGATGGCGGACGAAGTGACACATCAAGAAACAGGACGTGAGATACTGCTGGTTGTGCAGTCTATGATTGACATTTCAGCATATCGTTTGGAAGGATTGAGAACACAATGTGCAACAAGCGCAGAACTTACACAGCAGGAAATAAGAACCCTGGAGGTCAGTATAAGTGTATTTTATTGTGTTATGATAGATGATTTGTGTTATTGTATGCGATAGTACATTTTGATAACATTTGCAAAAATCAGTAACCCTGTGTTAATACTGAATGCCCTTAAGAGTCATGATATAAAAAGTTGGTTTCTGATATAAATTTTTAACTTTTAGGGAAAGTTAATTAAAATGTATGCCCACCAGTTGATGACAAAGGCAAAAATGAAAGATGATACACAGTTTGCAGAGTTGGAACATATTCCATCATTGCAGCAGTGGCTTCGAGTGGTTGGACTAGGTCCAGAATCAATTCTGGTATGTTTTTGCATGCTTGGAATGAGATATATATTTTAAACAAATTTACCTAAGAAGGGTGACTGTGCAGAATGTCAACTTGGGATTTGAAGCTGATGATCAGAAATGGATAATTTATTTTGATATTTCAGTAGATTTTTCTGCTTTGTGTATATGTAGACATTTGAACAGAAATAATTCCGTGAAGCAGAGTCCTTCAGAAGCTAATAATCATTCAACTAAACTACCATTCTTTTATGAAACTCTGAAGTTTATTACCATCTTTACAAGAGCCTGCTTCTTCTTCTTCTTCTTATAGCGTTATAACCCTGTGTGGGTCTTAGCTTGTTTGATGAATTTTTTCCATTCTGTCCTATCATCCACAATTCTTCTCCATCCCCTTACTCCCATCGTCCTCACATCCTCCTCCACGTCGTCTATCCATCGTTTCCGTGGTCTCCCTCTCATCCTTCTTCCCATCGGTCTCCATTCCATCACTCTTCTAGTTACCCTGTTTCCTTCCATTCTTGCAACATGGCCAAGCCAGGCTAACCTTTTGCTTTTGATTAGCCTCACGATATCTGCTCCCTGTATGATACAATCTAGTTCATGATTCATCCTAATTCTCCAGGAGCCATCACTATTCTGTATTGGACCATAGATTTTCCGCAATATTTTGCGTTCAAATGTTCTAAGTTGTTGCTCATCAAAGCTAGTTAATGTCCAGGCTTCACATCCATATGTGACTACTGGTCTTATCAGAACTTTATAGATTCTCAGTTTAAGTCCCCTCCCCAGTATTTTAGACTTCATTAAATTCTGATAGGCATAGTAACATCTATTACCATTCACAATACGTGCTTTAATTTCATTAGTTACTGAATTTATAGTATTAATCTGTGAACCCAGGTAATTAAAATTCTGCACATGTTCAAAATTATAATGCCCTATTCTCAATTTATTTGTGACATTTCTTGCTGCTCTTGTAACTTTCATATATTTTGTTTTCGATTCATTTATTTTTAGCCCCCTTAATTCTGTTTCTTCTATCAATTTTAATACTGTTTCTTCCAGTGCAGCTTTATTCCTGCTAATAATAGCTAGATCATCTGCATATGCACTCACGTGTATTGATTTGATGCCTATATGTCCTGAGATCTCAAGTTTCCGAATAGATGCTTCCAGCGTCAGGTTAAAGAGCATTGTCGAGAGAGCATCTCCTTGTCTAACTCCCATATTGTATTTAAATGGTTTAGTTAGCTCACCATCTACTCTTACTACAGCCTTGGAGTCTTTCAACGTCGCTCTGATGAGCCTGATGTATTTAGATGGTATCCCTAATAGGAGAATATCATTTAACATTTGGTCCCTATTGAGACTATCAAATGCTTGTCTGAAGACAAGAGCCTGCTACTAGATCATATTTTCAGGCAGATGAATGCAATCTACATTCTGTATCTTTGAGATCCATTCTAGTAACATACCAGCTGTGGCTTGGTTTCTGGACTGGATTCTCCTTCCCTGAAAGTTGTCACAGATTTATTCATCTAACATCTATAAATACTGGTCACAAGAACTAATGTTGCTTGCCAAAAATGTATAATTTAAATTGACATGAACAGTTTTCTTAATAGGGATGTTGTATTTTTTGTGTGAAAAGATATATCAACTTGTCAGTTGTTCAGAACTGGGTACTACTTGAACATACCTGAATAAGGTTTTGTGGTTATTTTTTAGATTTTGTTCCATTCCCTCTCCTCTGGCTCCTTCCTTTCATATCCATTTTGCTTGAGACAAAATACCCATCTGAAATAATACTCTGTGTTGTTAGCATTGCACAGGAAGTACTTCTTACTATGGGAGTTACAGATTGTCTAAAACATGTCTTGCAGTGTTATAGGATCAGATTAATTTTAGTGTTGGGTACATATTTTTAAAATGTTGAGACACTGACTGTTTTTATATTGCATCATGTTGATAACGTAATAACCAAAGAAATATTTCACCTGCAAAATTTTTATGTGTTTGGCCACTTTCATATATCATCAATGAGCAGTACCCATGCATCATTGGTGAGTACCTCAACTTCCCCTATTGACATTAATCTCCTTTGCAGTTGATTCAGTGCTGTTAAATTGCCAAAATTAATCCATCCATCTATATAGAATATGTGTTGTGTGGAGGTTGCTGTATGGGTAGTATGGCATGGTGAGCAATTAACATTATTTCTTGAAGATAGTTTTCATTTAGTCTAATTAGGGCCTCATAGGTCCCTGTCTTCATGTGATGCTTGATGGTGAAATGACTTCTGTGCACACATATTGGTGGTCTGTCTCACTATTAGAGATCAGAAACATGCAGTTTATCTGAATTCTGTAGGGTTCTGATGATGGTATGATATAGTTTGTTTTCATCTTCAGATGTATGGGGCTAGTCTCAATCACTGTGATTGAGACACCTGAAGACAAAAATGGATCCTGTTTTTGAAACATCATGTGCATTTTATTTTAACCTTGGATGATGGACGAAGTCCATAAACTCTGATGGAGTTCACCCTTTGTGGCCTGAGAATGTTTCAGTAATCTCTGGGCCTTAGGGAGGGTTGACATCTTTAGGTGTATTTTCTTCTGCTCTGGGCACTTTAGTGATCGTGTTTGAGGTCTCCACCTGCTTCATTGCAACCTTGTGTATTAGTTACTTCAAGTTCCTGATATCAACTTGACCGCTTCTAGCTTTTCTAAACTCCCTCCTGGTGCTTACAGTAAGTCTGGTCCTTTCCCAATGGAGCCTGCATACATGAGAGGAGACTGTATTTGAGGTCCTCTTTTTATATATAGGTTTGTTTGTTCTTTTTGGAACTCAACTTTACTGCTCTGGATGTGACAGTTACCCCATATAGTAATGGACCTTCAGGTTCCATAAAAGGTTGAGAATTTGTTGACTAGCTGAGCATACTGTTAGCTTCTAAAGAAACACTCTTCTCTTAGAGTTATTTTCTCTTCATGAAAATAAACTTTTATGAAATTCATGGGATATATAACTTTGGCATTCACTTTACATTTGTTTTTGTGTGACTGTTCAGTGTGTATGTCAGAAAGTGGAAACACTGGAAGCATTACAGGAGAAGTCTGAGCATGAACTTCGTAACATCCTCAGTGAGGGAAATGCAAGGGAAGAAGAGGTGCGTCGTCTCACCCGAGCCCTACACAATCTTAAGAAATATACAGGTACATGTTAATGTTGTTCTGATACATTGAAGTTAATGTTCTCTCTTTTTCTTATGTTATAAGGAAGATTAGACTTACATTATTGTCATGTCCATGTGCATCTAATCTCCAATCTCTCCAAAGTAACATTTGAATTAATTTATGTATTTTCATGAAATTTAGTATTAACTTCATGTCAGATGCTTTCCATTGTTTTTGCTATAATTCTCTACCATTGGTAATACGAACATGGTAACCTGAGGTGAGTGTGACACGGGTGTCATTTAACTGCAGTTGTATTGATACAACATTTTTTATACAGTGTAAAACAAAAAGTTGGGTGGAATCAAAATTTATCATTCTGTTTAACATCTATAAGCATACCCACAAACTGTGTGTAATAATTTTTATGTTATAAGAGAAGTAGTTTTGATGTTAAGGTAGTCTGAATCTGTGCTAATGGAATTAATGTGCAGAAGTGGATAATTAAATGGGATAATTATTAGTTCACAATTTCTGCCAGCCTCCATGCTATTTTATAGCACAGTGGTTAGGCAATGAGAGTACTTAACCATTACCTATTGTTATTACGTTTTTTCTTCTTCTTTTTAGAAATTCTTCTGCGTGGTGAGACACCCAGTGAAGCAGTTGAACTTACTCTCTATTGGGATTCATGGGATTGTCACCAAGTAATAAAGAATATTGGCAGCACTTCACCTCAACCTCCTCGAAATCGTGCTGACCGCTCCTCAGTTCCATCAGAGGATTGTCTCCCTTACAACAACAATAACTACAACAACTTAGGTGGTTCCATCTCTACACTTGCTACAGCTTCATCCACATCTTCCATTATTTCTCTGCCCCATTCTAGCACACCAACACATCAAGGTCATGCCCCACTTTCACCTCCTGTGCACCAGTGCACACCACCCTCAACACCTCCTGTCAACAAAGGTAAAGGTGAGTTTCATTCAGACATCAAACATGTATAATAAAATACTGGGTAGTTAACCAGTGGTATTATTTGAAGTTCTTCAGAATTACTGCAGTGATTTCATATATTTACCCACACCGTTTTATAATACATAATTGTATCTTGATAGATGTTAAAATCCGAGTGGCTAGGACTGGGGTTGATGAGATCCCAGGACATATATTGTGGTTTTTTGTTATTTGACTTGTGTTAATCAGTGTGTGTGTGGTTATGACAGTCACAGAAGTTCTTTTTATCATAGAAATATTTCTGTTGATTCTTAGGTGGTGATAGAGGGAAGTTCCCAACAACTCCTCCTCCATGTAAGAAGCATCAGACAGGACTACAGCAACCAGCTGATGCATATCCACTTACAAAGTCAAAATCACATGAATCCCAATTAGCTAATCGTGTGGAAGGTGCTGATAACCTTTCTAAGTGAGTGAACTGCTTCTCCACCCTATATTTTAATTTCCCTTATTACGGATAGATGTATCATTGTCTTTCATTCTTCACCTCATATCTGAGGTTAACTGAACCAGGAGGCCCAACAGATAGGCTTTCTGTCTTCTTTCTCCCCTTTCTTTACCTGAATATGGAAGCAGAATCCAGTTTCTGATACAGCACTTTTATTATTTTGTAATTTAGGTGGCAGACAAGGTCTAGAAGAACAGTTTTTCATTTTTTAAAATGTTGTTAGCTATGGTCATAAGTATGCAGCCACAGACAGCAACGCACTGTTAACTGTGACAACACCACTGCTTCTAGATATACTGTGCCTCCTGTTCATAAAATTAGCAGTTGGAAGCATGGCAGTTTCTGTAGTGACTTAGTAATGAAATCGCTTAATAATTGTATTTTCATTTTGGTATATGCATTAAAAATTAACTCACACTGTTTTTCTGAACCTCTCCTACATGGGCATATGATAGATGTACCCCATCTAATTACATTAGCAAACCTGGATATAGTTTCATTGTAGTTGTATGGTAATGTACTTAAAGATGATCTTTTAATTATACTGGATAGGAATATAATATTGAAGAAGTGGTTTTATGGGAAGTAGGTTGTGAAGGTGTGAATTAGCTGAAGTTAGGATTTATTGGTGACATTAATGAACATTAATTCATGTGTCATGATAAGGAAATTTCTAACCATCTGAATAGCTATGAACTGCTCAGGGAAGATTCAGTACCATGATGTTAGGTAGATGAATGGACTGCATCTTTTACTGGCAGAATATTTTTAATTTTAAGATTTATGCCATATTCTGTTATGTTATAGTGTGGAACATATACCACGTCGTGGTCGTCTTCCTACTGAACCTGGCCCATATTGCAGTGAAATTGGACATATATCGCCATTGCTATCGAGTCCTGTGAAATCTCCCCCATATAATTCTGTGGGCATGGATGGCAGTGATGACAACATTTGCAAATGTATGTTACCCTGTTTTAATATGGAATTTGTATTACAGTATGCTAATCATTAGGACATTTGATTGGTGGTTTCAGTATAATGACCACCAATGGGAGTACAGTAAACTCCTGAAATATTTTGTTTATTATGTGTTTCTTAGACTGGTCAGTATCCAACCTAATGTTAGTGTGAAGACAGTATCTTCTATTTTAGTATATCTCAGAGTACAGAAAGTGTCTCTAGAGACTGGCATTCAGAATTGTTACAGCACATTCCTTATCAACTTTACTGTCTTCTGTTTGCCTGTTTTGCGAGGGTGATGTCTGTTTCTGTTACTCATGTTGATAGTTTGATGTCAAGAATGCTGATTGCAGATGGTGTGTAGTCTTTGAATGATGGTGGAGGTATGTTGGTGTGGTATTATGTACAAAGTCTTAAAAGTTTTTTTCTCATTTTGTTGCATCTTTTGGATTAACCCCTTCTTTTTACTGTGAAACCAACAATTTTTTTTAATTACAGTCATCGTTACATGTTTAGCAGGCTAGAATATTTTGATCTTTTTAGAGCTCTTCTGAAGTGTTTTCTTCTTTTGGCTTGACGTTTAAATACATGTTAAAGGCTTAATTTGTTTCAAGACAACAATGTACATCAGACACTGAAAGGAAGCCATGAGCTCCAAATGCTCATAAAGTGGGATGCTGATTGATTGAGGACTGCTGAGTCCACCTAGGAGAATTTGAATTGGCTGAAATTGGGGAATGTGTGACATTATTAATACAAAATATATCAGTATTAGAAACAATGGTACCCTATGAGAAATTTATTTTTCATTGATGACATTGTAAACTAGGGGGCCACTGTATTTGTATATGTAGTTACAAATATATCTGTAAGGGCAAACATGAAAAGTAATTAAATTAAATACAAAGTTGTAATGAAAAAATATATTCATATACATTTTCATTTCAGGTGCATCGTTCTGTATATAAATCTTTTGATGCATTTTGTTGCCAGTTACCATATGTTGAGAATATTAGTAGGTTAACCTAGTGTATGTTTACATTGAAATTACCAACAGTCATTTATTTTGCCTCTCTTTATTACACAGTCTTGACTATTTCAGCCACCTTGCAAGTGCCAAAATCTCCACACACTCCGACTATAACACGCCCAATGTGCCATGCTATAAACCATCGATTTACAAAAACTTTCAAGATGATGGCAACTTGTGACTTTTGTGACAAGCAGATGTTTCTTGGCACAGGTTAGTAAACAGTTTTTTGTTTTTTGTTGATTCAGACTTATTTTTCATGTAACTGTTCAGAGCACAGGGGATAATACATGTATTTAGAGCTAAGAGTCTAAGAGGGAGGAAATAACAGCTGAATTTGTGACAGTTGTTTACTGTTGACATACTGTTAAATACAAAATGGTTTGTAAAGGAAGGCATATTTCTTGTGGATAATCTTTTAGAAATGTTTTCTGCAGTATAGAAACATTGACCATTGTGTAGATAAAAGAAGGCATTATGTCAAGAACTGTAAGTGACCATGTATGAATATTATACATGTATTATACAGGTCTTGGGTTCACAGGGCTCTTTGCTGACTGATGGTGGAGCTTGAGTGTAATACATTTTATGATCCATAATTTTTATATATTTTAGCAGGAATTTCAACATTTGTTGGTGCGTAGTGTGGTAGCATCAGTTTCAAGGTTGTCGATTTGTGCCGTATGACAGAGAATGTTGTTGCTACCAAAATTATTTTTTATAAAAATAATAGTTGTAATATTGTTTGTATTTATACATATGAAATGATTTGCTAATTTTAATTTATATTCTTTTTAATATTTGGTGAACTTTGGTTGTTAAATGACCCATAGGAACTGGAAACAAATGTCTTTGGAAGAAGAAAAATATTCTTTTTATTGTTTCAGGTTTGAAGTGCAAAGAATGTAAATATAAATGCCATCGTGATTGTGAGTCTAAAGTTCCACCATCATGTGGGCTGCCAAGAGAGCTGGTTGATGAGTTTCGTAAAAGATTGCAGCAGCCAGATGGTAAAAAAGAAATCTTAGTGTATGTGTTCTTACAAGAAGCATGATAAATTAATAACATACATAGCATATGCTTGATTTCGTATGATATTTTATGCCCAGGAGTGTCCCATTTGCTCACAAACTGTTCGTGTTTTAAAGATGAACAAGTATCGCCAAAAATTATGTATGTCTTCTTACACCATCATTGTAGTAATATTAAATACAGAAATTGTTTTGGTTCTAATGAGAGCACTATTTCATTATCTTTTATATAACAAGTTCTCATGATTACTTTCTACAATGAAGTAAATATATGTCTGCCAATGTGACATTGTTGCTGTTTCATTATTTTCATGAAACTGTTGTGACTGTTTTTCATAATCATGCAAACTTAGATCAGGCAACATGGCTTTGTCATTACTGCTATTTTGTGTGTCCCACTGGTAACACAATGCTGTTGTTTGTGGTTGTAGTTATTTGTTAGTTGTCAACTGCCATTTCATTTGCATTCCAAAGAGCATTTATATTCCATTCAGTTTCTGATAGGACTAAAAAGTCCAGAGGGACTGTATTTGAATGTTTATGCACTTGCATGATGACCACTCAGGAGTGATGGTGTTGAAGTGGTATTTGTCCACAGAGAATCAGAATGTTTATATACTTATACAGTGACCAAACATAGAAATGGAGTAACTTGGTAATTTGTGTACCAGTTGGGTTCTTTAATGCAAATTACAACATGCAATGTTGACATATATTTAAAGTTAACCTTCCCACCCCACTGGAACCACCCCTTAATTACACTCATGACTGCATCCAGTAAATTGGCTCTATTTTATATTTTCCAATCAGCTTTGCACTTTGCATTTGTTCACCTTATGCTGCTAAATTAATGTTTGTCATTCTCCTCAACTGATTGATATTTGACAATGGGTTGACTTTCTATCCATTTCCCTAATATTGGACTCTCACAGGAATGGCAGAATCAGAGATACCTGGCTTTCTTTTCTTCCTGTGATGAGCTGTCTAGATAGGAATTATGTGTTAATGTAAGAGGTTGTGATTTAGTAGTTAATATAACAAACCTCATAAGCTTGTTTTTGAGTACCTTTCACCCATAAAAAATGCAGAGTGCTACACAGACATGGCCCTAAATTGCTTTTTATGTCTTCATCTCTTACATTATATTTATTTAATTATGTTGTTAGCTACATAGATTATATGTATATAAAATGCCAGTTTTTTATATCTCTTTGTAAGTATCTGCTGCACCTGTAACTTACACAGTATACTGCATATGAAACTGTAGTAGATGGTGGACTTGTAATGTGTGTTTCATTACATTCCAGACTCTGGTCAGTTATGTCTATTTATATGAATAGTTTATAGTGCTTATCTTTTTTGCAGGGTTTTTACCAAACCAGTCACCAAGCTTGAGTAGGTCCTCTCCAAGTCATCGTGCATCTAACATATTTGGTAATCGAAAGAATCCAAAGCGACAGCATCCTCAACCTTCCATCAACATACCGCCCTTTCCAGTAAGTTTTGCACATACAACAGCCTCAAGTTTTTTATTTAATTGTATTTATTTTCTTCTGGTTTTTCTCCCCTTACATGCTATATTTGCTAATTAGACTGCATTGTTACATGAACTGAATATACTAATAAAAATAATTGTTAAATCCTTCTTTATAAATTTATTTATGAAAGTAATTAACCTTATTATGGTTTATATAAAATGTCTTGGTGCTTTAATAAGTCAAACTGCATAGAATGGAAGTTTTTTATCCACATAACTGTTCCAGTTTACAGTATGTTTTAAATAATGTAACTGTTTTTTTACAATACTATGGTAATATGTGTGGTGTCTGAATATAGTTGAGGGAGGGTTGAGGACACATTATATTGTGATCAAAACTAATTCAGTGCATGAAACTAAAGTAACATCAATAATAATTTGTTGCATGGCAGCTAACCTGTTTTCTTTCATACAGCAAGGTCCAGATTCTAGTTCCAACACTTCCAGCTGCAACAGCTCAACTCCCTCCAGCCCAGCTCTCATCATGACTACCCATACGCCTCATTCTACTACAAAGCAGCAGTTCCATTTTCCAGGCAAGAACTGCTTATTTTTGTTGGCATTGTCTGTTCTTACTTACGGATATAACATGACCTTGATCCAGTTGCTCCTTTCTTGAGTAGCACTGCTATTTGTTAATATTTGTTAATATATGTATGTTGACATTTTTGTTGGGGCAGTGAGACAGAGAAGGAGAAATAAAGTGAAAGGGAATCATGTACAACTCCAAAAAGGAAATTCCATGATGATGATGATGAATTGGGTTGTATACACTATGTGGGCTTGTAGGTAGATACCATGTTTTAGAGCAGGGGTGAATAGCCCGCGGGCCGCATGTGGCCCGCCTTGAACATTTTTCCGGCCCGCGAGATTCATCACACTTTTACAGAATATATTTATTTTATAATGGCCAAAGTAGTGAAAACCAATGTATTAAAAAAATACATTATTTGTGCATCCATATATTCAAAAATTATCTGTCGAAATTATGAGAAAAAATTAACTTTGATTTTAAAATAATATTCTTGCGAATATATGACAGATATTGCCTGTTTTATTCATGAGTTTACAGTTATGAGTTCGCAGAATAATTAAACTATATTCTGCAAACTCATGATGCGCGTGCATCTTGGAACATCTAATATAACAGGTTCTATGTTTCACTCTTAAGTGCCCTCAGTGACGCAGTGACCATACCTAGATACGCACAGTTGATTGTTGATAGCAGAGCAGAGCAGACTCTCAGTTTCAAGTGAAAATTTGCTTTTTGGTTTCGTTTTGTGTGCTGTGACTGCAGGATAATTATTTTAATATGCCTGTACTTCAACAACATATTTAAAACAACAACAGCCAGGTAATAACTCCTATTAAATTAAAAATGACTTTTAATTTAACGATGTCTATAGTGTATCTAAATCTAATATGGGGATATATAATTTTATATGTGGCCCGCGGAGTTATGATGCATTTCCAAAGTGGCCCGAAAGATCATTTGGGTTGGCCACCCCTGTTTTAGAGAAATGTAATGTAGCTGTCTTCAGGGCTGAAGTTGGGGTATTGGTAAGTGGGTTATTTATACAAGGTCAGAGGAAGGGATTGGGGATGGGGAATTGAGGAATGAGGAGGAGGTGGCCAGGGGCAATAGGAAGTCTGCATGCAGAGAGACAGGGATGAGGGTTAGGTTGGCATGGGGAGAAACAAACCAGGGGGTTGTGTGCAAGGTAAAATTCAGAGCCAGGCCAGAGGATAGTGTTCAAGAACCCAGTGCCTGGTAAGCCAGGACCTTGAGGAGGATGGGGAAACGGCAGTGGACAGCAAGCCCAAAAAAGGACTGAGTTTTATAACCAATCTCAGGGAGTGTTCTCAGGAGAACCATGGGTAGAGGAGGGATGAGGGAAGTATGTGTCATATCCATGGCAAGAGCCTGCTGGCATCCCTTCAGGGCATGGATGAGAGACTGCGTGACCTGCTCAGGAAGGAGCCATCATCTGTTTTCATGTTCTTGGGATGGAGTTGTCTCCCTGTATGGAGATTTTCTGTTGGTCCTGACTATCTCTCTGAAGTTCGAAACAGTGGATCTGTCCAAAACATTGGTACCTACCCACAAGTCTGCAAGACATCACAAATCAGAACAACATTGTCATCCTCACATCTGTGAGAACCTTAATTGTCTCATAAGTTGTTCTCTGTATGATTGAACTCATTAGAAATTCCACACTTTTTAGAGCTTTTTTCAGCTAACTTCCTTGAAATGCATTGTAAATATATTTTTATCCATATGTAAAGCTGCTAAACTTCCAGACACTTGGTTTTCTCTGTTGGCATCAACTAGTGCTCCATCACGACCATACATTGTATATGTTTTTCTTTCAGCTTGGCTTTAAATAGGCAATTTATACAAATATCCAACAGTTGAAACATCATTGTCAGTCCCCTAAGGGTTAAGACTTGATCCATAATTTTCCTTTGAGGAATTACCTTCCTCTATGCGACCTAACAAGTTAATTTGATTTTTTATTGGTCAAAATATGATATATTTTGTAATTAAATTTTCAGTTACAGCAATACCATGTCAGAGTACTACAAAAGAAAATGTAATTTCTTTATTTTTCTCCAGATGTGACCCATAAACAAGAAGGAGTTACTCTAGAGACCCATCCACTGAAGGAACCTCCTGCCCTTGAGGAAATGATTGAAACTCACAAGTCAAATGATAGTGATAGAACAGTTTCTGTTTCTGGCTCAGGGAGTATCAGTACAGATTCTGAACGGACTCCTGTTAGGGTGGATTCCCAAGACAGCCAAGTGTCAGATGGTGAAGTTGTAGATAGGTCTTGGCCTAGACAAAACAGTGTAAGTATCATATTTTTTAAAAATAAAATTAATTGATAATTTATCGTACTGTGTTAAATGTTAGATGGTCCAACACAAGTGACAAAGAGGAATTAGTTCTGTAACATTCCTACTGGTGGTGCTGTAAAGCTGTAAAATGTTGGTGTAGGTCTTACACCTGGGATGTGCAGGTCACTAAGCAATATTGGAGTTGTTCTATCTATGTGGGATGTATATGTTGGTGCTGAGTTACTTTTAAACTGGCAATATAAAATCCTGTAATGGCAGCTACAGTAGAGTTCTGATTATTCAGGGGCAGATTAACCAGGGTCTCTCTGGTTTAAACAAGAATTAAAAAATAATTTAGAAAATGTGTTGTAAAAGTTAGAGCATTTAAAAATAATGGAGGTAATACAACAGTGACATTATGTAACATATTAATATAAATCAATTGTTGCTAAAACTTTAAATTTATGACAATAAACCATTATTATTATCTGTTGGAATTTTTTTTAACAAATAGCTAGTATGTGCTATATTAAATATATAAAATCCTGTATACTGTTCTTAAATCTTTAAAAATTTAAGTAGTTTATTTCTGTAAATGAACGTTAACATTTCTTACATTTGCTGCTTCCTTTTTTTAAATTATTATTATTATTATTTATTATTCAGTGTTTTGATTATCTGGGCGAAATACACTTCCCAACCAATCGAAATAATTGGGAGTCTACTGTATCAGCAATTTGTTTCTTCAGAAATATAGTTGAAAATTATCAAATTATGAATGAACAACAAACAGGTGTACTTTCTGAACAGTCTTTGCTGAAAAAGAATTGTCTGCTTTCACTTGAAGTGTTGAATCAGCAACATCATCTGCACACATGATGCTTGTGTGTAATATATTAGTGCATAATTTACATGCACATAATCTGAGAACTACAAAAGTGCCCTCATTATCTCATTTAATATGGTAAATATTACTGGATGATTGTCTGAAACCTAGTGATAATTGTAAGGTTTGAGGTTTTCACAGCAGTGAGTCTGAAGATGGCTGTATTCTGGGTTGTTGCACTGTGTAGTCTGCCATGATGATGGAGGTAGCAAGGATCTCTGAGACGTCAGTAAATTTCTACCAGACTACAAGGCACAACAACCCAGAAGACAGCCATCTTCTAGTGATAATTGTCTGTATGCACAAAAATCTTTTATGGCTCACATTTAATTTATATAGCTATTAAGCTGTCATGGTTTATACATTACCATTTTTCTGTGATGTTTATTCTGACAGTTGTCTATGAGGGAATGGGACATACCATATGATGAACTAAAAATTGGAGAGCCCATTGGAACAGGTCGATTTGGCACAGTGTACAGAGGAAATTGGCATGGGGATGTTGCCATCAAAGTCCTCAACATGGATTACCTGGATGATGAAAAAACACTTGAAGCATTTAAATCAGAGGTTTGTGTTTTAATGTCTGAATTGTTCTTAACCCATCTTTGTTAGATCTGTTTTACTTCGTATCTTCACTTTGTTTAGTAGGAGCCATGTTTGAGTTTGTGTCTCAGTGGATACAGTCTCTCATGAAAACTTTATTTATTACTTTTTATGGTGTTAGTATGTAATCTGTTAAGTCAACATCCTGGACTTTCAGGGATTTCTGGCATAATTTTTTTTTCTTCTCATATTTGAGAGTACCATAATGCAGAAGCTGCAACACATCCATCTGCAGTGAAGGTTTAAAATGAAATGTATGGGTAATTATACTGAAGAATACAAATACAGAGAGGAGGATTGAAGAATTGATCTTAATTGGTGGCATAATGTTGTCAGAGCATTATGGTAAAATACTACTGTTGTGTATTCCACAAAGACCCAGAGAACATGCTATTCAGAAAATCACTGAATCGTCATTTATTCAAAGTCCTTGGGACCAGAAAGTACAAATTCTAAATCATATTAATTCAGATTAGGCTGTTTTCATCACAGCTCTGTCTGCAGAGCTTAGGTATTGGGTGATATTGTATAATAAATAAACACTACTTCTAAAGTTGGGATATATGTAGTATTCATTACAAATACAAATATCTTTGCATTGAAGTCTCAAATTGAGCTTCAACATCAAAGTACAACTGAATATCACTGATCATAATTTTATGTCACTGATTTTAAAATATAAGTAAATTTTCTTGTGTTTGGGGAATTTGTTGCATGTCTTTGAAATTAACTCTTGCATTGGGTCTGTTGCATTTACAACATTTGCATTTCACATGTGTATTTTTTGATAGTGCAAGGGCTCCTTTTCATGTTGGTTAAAAAGGAATTAGCTACTTCTCTTATTCCCTCCCCACCCCTTTTTCATGCTCTCTTCCTCGGCACTCAGATATAAGTTGATCTCATTTTTAAAATTTGTGAATAGTTCAAGATTGTCCACAGTGGTGTCAGTAAAACTTTTGAATTCACTGTAGCTTACTCCAATTACTGTCATGTTTATGTTCATCACTGATAGATTTTTCTCTGCCAAAGCCCTCTTTGTTGAAACAGTCATGAATTCCTGTGTATGAGCTGGAGTTCTGAGCTATTGCAACACTTACCATTGCATCACTGACACTTGGTTTCCTAGTCTCAGCTATGGGGTAATTCCCTTCCATTTTCCACAAATAATAATAGGTGTCAACCATTTCCATTTTTGGTAGAGGCCAAGAGAGTCAACTACATCATAACTTGAAGCATTACTGTTTTATTTTGACACATTTTAATTAGTTTTACGTTGGTAATTTCAGTGGACAGCATAAAGTAATATACCAGTAGAGTCATGGTTACCTCCATTTTGTAATTTGGATGATGCAGCTGGCAAGAGCAAATGGGGACTTTGAATAGTGCACATTTTAGGCCTCTGTGATTGTAGTTGAAGTAAGATGTTAATTAAAAGTTTTGATAATGATACTGTGTATAGGTTGCAATTTAATTCTTGTGCTGATATGATACATTGATCTTGTAGGTTGCTACATTTCGTAAAACTCGCCATGAGAATTTAGTGCTGTTTATGGGTGCATGTATGAAACTTCCAAGACTTGCTATTGTCACCAGTATGTGCAAAGGCATGACTCTCTACACTCACATTCACCTACGAAAAGACAAGTTTAACATGAATAAAACAACAATAGTTGCACAACAGATTTCTCAGGTAAGGTCACATTAAGGGTAATGTCATAATATGAAGAAAATTGTAATTACCACCAGTCGTCAGTTGGAAATACTGAGAACTTTCTCTTGTGAGTATTAAATCTGTAATTCTGAGGAAAGAACATAGATTGAAAATGTTGAAGAACTAAGTGCTGTGGGCCTTTAAAAAAGGAAGTAATAGCAAACAAGACAATTAGGTTAGGGTGATTAAATAAAGAATAATGAGATGTGCAGGAGATATGACATTCATGTAGGAAAGGTTAAAGTTGAAATTTTGGTTGGGGGAAGCACAATGATAGACACCTTTGCAGACCAAAACATAGATGGGAAGATAAAATGGATATTAGAGAAATTGAGTGTAAAGTTGAGGATAGGATTTAGCTGGTTTAGGTTAGGGTCTAGCAGATGGCTTTTTTGAAGCCATTTGTGTATGTAACTATAAATTTTTCAAGGGAAACTTAGCATATTTTGATAAAGGTTGTTAACTTGTCTGTGAGAACATTGAACTCTGTGGTTAATAAACAGATTTGTGAGATCACATAGCAGCTGTTACATAATACTGTTGAGTAAGTAGTTTTGTTTTTCAGCCATTAACCTTGTTTGGAATATACTATGGAATTGGTTGATTATCTGACTAGTATTTTACTTCATAATAATAAGTATAATCTGGAAGCTAAAACTTATCAATGAAGCAAAATTGAAAGAGAGAAACTTTCACAGAATATAGAAGTACTCATACTATTATGTTCTCAGTTTTTTCCCCTCCCTGTCACTAATTCAATTTAATTACTGTGTCAGTCTCTGTTTTTCTGTTAGTTTCATATAAATCATCTTATTTAAAAGGCCTGAAGTTTTTGGAAGTGGGATAATTGACAAAGTTCTTAATTGTTGAACTCTTCATTTAAACTTGAAAGTTGGTTTTATCTCATTGTAATGCACCTCATGTGTGTTTTGTAGCAGTTTTATGCCGTAACTGTAAACAACTTGAACTGTCTGGATCTTGAGAATGAATAATTATTATGGGATGTCAGATATTAACTAACCCTATAATGACTCACTTTGTTAGTTGGGATGACTTTCCCTTATGTTATGTGTCTGAGAGGATATTGAATGTTGTCTCAGTCCTGAAGGGTTAAGATATATTCATGTTGGTTTCATGATATGTTGTTTATGACTGACATACATGCTGAGTGTTTTTGTTTTTAGGGTATGGGTTACCTCCATGCAAGAGGCATAGTCCACAAGGACTTGAAGAGCAAGAACATATTTCTAGAAAATGGGAAGGTTATTATCACTGATTTTGGACTCTTCAGTGTTACAAAACTCTGTTTTGGGAACAGGTACTTAAACTTAGCATTCTTATATTTTAAGTATCAAATCAAACATTATAACATTTTTTATAACCTAGTGTCACTTCATTTTTATACACTTTCTGAGAAATAAAAGATTAAAATACACAGATCTTTTCTTTGTCATACACTGGTAATTTTGTAAATAGTATTAATGCAAATAAAACTGGATGTTCTTTAACATTTCTTTCCACTCCAGGGTTTTTAAATCATTCAGGTATATGGTTATTGCTATATTTCTTAAAAAGTGATAAGGCACTAGAAGTGAACTGGAAAACAAGTTTGCCAGTTCTCATTTTGTTAAGTGACTAATATCAGCCTGTGTTTTCATTAGGAAAGGAAATGGTTTAAGCATCCCTCCTGGCTGGCTTTGCTACCTTGCACCAGAAATCATTCGAAGCCTCCGAGTCCGACAGAAGCATGATGAAGAGGAACTTCCTTTTACGAAGGCTTCTGATGTGTATGCATTTGGGTAAGTCCTTATCATGGAAACTGCTCTAGGGACTATAACTTCGTTCTATTGGATTTTAGTAGTAGCTAAAAAGTTTCCCATTTAATATACCAATTTTTTTTGTATAAAATAATAAGTAACTACATGCCAAGCAATTTTGATGAAATTATTTACTAAAGTTTGACATTTGAGACTTCCAGATTTCTCACTAAACAACTGATCCTCTCACATTTTGTTTTTACAGCATAGTATTAAGAAAGAAACAAGAAATAATAAAATCTGAAATAGGACATTTGGCTAAATTTGAAATTAGAAACATTATGTGAAATGCTGGTGAATTATGATACAGTGATATGGACATTTGTTGATCATGGATGAAGAGAGAATTTCTTTGAGAGCTTAAAACAGATGTTAAATACATGTCTATATGACTAAAGTATACCAAGAATAAGGTTTAGAGATCAAATGAGGGAAGATGTGCAAGAGAGAGGACATGGATACAGCAGGAACACAAAATGGAGGAGAGAGAAGAATGGACAAAAGTTTGGTTTGAGGATGGCATAACCTGGTGAATGTTGACTACACAGCAAATGAAGACATTTGATGATTCCATAAAAAATGGTCAATTTAGACAGATGGCCTGTTTTCAAAGGTTTCATACATCTTTCTGTATTTCATGTGTTGTCTTCATTTATTTCAGAATTTGAAGGCAACCTAAAGAATTCCCTGCTAAAACTGTAAACCTTGTATAGGAAATGTTACATGTGGTATATTATGTTTATTTCAGAACTGTCTGGTATGAATTACTTTGTGGAGAATGGCCATTCAAGGCCCAGCCTCCAGAAGCCATTATCTGGCAAGTGGGTAAGGGAATGAAGCAGTCATTGGCAAATCTTCAAGCATCTAGGGATGTCAAGGTGAGAAGACAAGGGTTTATGCTTAAAGCTTGTCTTTATATTACTATTTTGTAGTCTATTAATGGTTTTGACTTTATCAGCCAGTATAGTGACTGGAGACCACCACGGTGGTCTAGCGGTTAGAACGCTGGCCTTGTAATCCTGGGGTCTCGGGTTTGATTCCCGGCGGTGCCCAAATTTATAACTTGTGTTGGGCAAGGCCGTGGTCTAGGTAACACGGAATTTTCCTCCGGGGGATTCCCCAGTTTCTCCGTGGCATCCCAACAATTACTCCATTCACACACAGAAGAAGGCAATGGCAAACCACTTCTGGATCATCTGCCAAGAACGTATATGAACAGGTCCCAGTCCGAGAAAAGGATGGAAGGATCCTGTTCATATGGACCTGTCGTCAGACAGAACACTAAATAATAAAATAGTGACTGGCTACGGACTAGATGACTGAGGTTCTATCCCAGATGGGGGCAGAGGATATTTCCTCTAGCCCCTGCATCCAGACTGGCTCTGGGGTCCACCCAGCCCCTTATTCAGTGGGTACCAGGGTTCTTTCCCAGGGGTAAAGCATGGTCGGGGCATGACACTAACCACTCGCCCCCCATCTAGTGCCAAGGTTAATGAGTTGGAATTATGCATCCTCTCCCCAAGTGCCCTGCATGGCATATAGTGGGACAGCTTTACTTTTTTCTTTACTTTTTACTAATAAGATGATATTTGTTTGTAAAAATGCCACTAATTATGCTTACAGGGTGGTATGAAAAAGTTATGCAAATTTTTATAAACAAAGATTTGTTTGCATCATATCTCCCTTAAGGATTTAATACTAACCCAGCAATTCTCCCATTACTGGAAGCTTGTCTGAGATTCTTCTTTTGTAATACCCTAAGTACTTGCTGTGAATTGTTCTGAAGCTCCAAGACATTAATTCCTTTCCTTTGAGCTTCAGTTTAAACTTTGGAAACAAGAAGTCATAGAGGAAAAGCCAGGAGGGTAAGATGGGTGTTCTTGGTCATGTGCTCAGGCTAGAAAGAGTGTTTATGGTGATTCCACTTGAAGATAGAGGCATTAGAAATAATAATAAATATTTTTGTTGTTATTACCATCATCAGTTTCTGAGGATGGAGCAGAAAGGGGAAAGTGCAGGGTTAAAATTTCCTTTTGGAATTAGGCTTAGGCAATATAGCTATGCAAAATCTGTTAAACATTAGTTTAATCTCACTTAACCTACTCCATTAATCTCCTTAAAATAGAGCAGATATTAATTAAATTGTATGGATATTTGTGAGTAAAACTGAGAATGAGCGTCTGTGTACTTGTCAACAGGATATCCTCATGCTGTGTTGGTCATACCGACCAGGAGAACGTCCTGACTTTACCTGTCTTTTAAAGACACTGGAGAAATTGCCAAAGAAGCGTCTGGCTCGTAGTCCATCACACCCCATACACCTCTCACGTTCTGCAGAGTCCGTCTTTTAATATAGATAATAATAAAAATTACATGAAGTGATTGGGAGTTGATTTATGCCAAAAATGCCTTTTGTAGGGCAGATTCTTAAATAAATGTGTATTTATTAATAGAAATGGTTCCAAATTTGGAAAATTCCAAAGTACAGCCACATGCCTAGAATCATCAGTGATTAGATGAAAAGAGCCTTTCAACATTTCTGCTTCTACTGTTTACATATAGCATTTTAACCTGTGATACTCTCACATGTTGGTTACCCACATAATTTTTAATTAATGTTAAGGGTATGCAAATAATGCATTGAATTTGGTCTTACACTTCCAATTACTACATGTAAGTTAACCTTTTGACCCAAACTTCCTTGGGTAAAATATAATTTTAAAAACAAGGTAATAACGGGTAGTTCAATCTTGAGACTTTGAGTTACTTATAAGCCCAGACCCCATTGTTGCTGTATTAGGATAGAAATAAGATTTAAGCAGTTTTGAAGAAAATATGTTCTTAATTTGTCCATGTTTTTATGGCTTCTTTATGAGTAACTGAAAGTCAATGGTTGAAAGCTGCTAGAAGACTTTCCTTTGGCATATAGTCAACAATAAATTAACCCTTTCACTGCCAAATCTGTTGCTACAGGCTGTGCAAGAATGTATGGTTATTTTTAACAAAACTAACACAAAAGACTAATATATCCAGAAAAGAAGCAGAAATCCAGTATTTTGGATAACAGTGCAATACAGGCCTCTATAAATTGCAGCTTCTAAGCATTGGCCAGATCAGACTGTGGTAGGCCTATCCCAGTCTGTGTCATCAGCTCACTTGGTTTTCTGGCAGAGAAAGGGTTAAGAACATAAAAATACAGCATATTCTTATGTGGTTATAATTATAATGAATACCCAGTTTCCATGTCGATACATACAGTATTACAGTTGAACATTACAACTTTGGCAGTTTATTTCCATGTTACTAGGATGGTCTTGCATCTTATCTTGATGTTTTGTGATGCTCTTGCCTAGAACAATTTGTCACTTAGTTGTAATTCATTTGACTCACTGCAGTCAAGTTCACTTGTACAGATTAAAATATCTAATCTTACGGCCTATTATACAGCAAGAGTGAGAATTAGTCACTCATCGTGCACATAGCTTTCTGCCGCAGACCAACACAATCATTTGTAAACAATACTGCAATGCAAAATGGAAATTGTTTGAAACCTGAAGTGCCATATGTTATTATCATTCTTGTTAATTAATGTTATCATGATTGTGTTGTGTAAATAGTAAGGATTTAATTCTAGATTGTTTGTCTGCAAATAGTTGTTGCATCAGGTGTTTTTACTGTAGAATCACATACTTGCATGTTGCAGTAGTGTTGTAGTAGCCTATAATACAACTAATATTATTGTGGAATAAACACTATCTCTTATCTATGTAAATGATTTTTCTTAGTGTGTGGGTGGGACAGTATTGTGTATGTCATTTAATGCACTAATGGCAGAAAAAAGTTCAACACATTTTGGATGCTGGAAGCCTATGAAAGTTGATTATGCCACATTGTTACTGTTTTTGAATTGGGGGATATGGTTGAAAACAGTCATCTTTCTATTGATGGCTGTAAAATGCATGAGTATTTTAAACATTCCAAAGATGTATATACAGATACATAATGTGTATGTGTGTGAAGACTGGGAAGAATTTCTCTTGTAAATTTCTGTATAAGTTTCACAGAACATTATGTTCACATAATGTGCTCAAAATATTAATTTCTCTCTCTCTGTTTTCTGCACTATACTTTGCCTTTATTTACTTGCCAGTTTGGCTTTATGTACAATATACTGTATGTACAGTGTAAAAATTGCATTCATCATGTGTAATGTGAATACTTTATCTTCATTCTGAGAGTTCTATTTAATAATTTATTTTCTTCTCAAACATCAGTACCATCACTCATTCGTTATATATATATGTATACAAATGTTTTTTGTTTGTTTGTCTGTGATTATTTTGTGCCCTTTTTTACATTTAATTTTTAGTACAGTGATTTGTAATCTTGTTATTACAGTATATTAGCCTTTATTTATTATCTTGTAAATCAAGTCTTGTTGCAAATAATACAAGAAAGTTGGTCATATATTTGAATTAATTATTGGAAACATTTCTTTCAACACTGCGGAGACTTGACTGCTGTTTTAAACCCTTTGATGTCCTACCCACTTATTGTCCAAATGAAAAGATGTGCATGAGACATGATTTTACCAACAAGATGAAGTGGGTAATTGAAATGTTTCCCAGACCTTATCAACAATTTACAAATACATGTTAAAGTTTGTTAATCTTTCTGCTTTGTCTAAGGGAACTGCTGAATTTTGTTTTTGGTTATAAATTTATATATTGGTGTTATGAAATTACCTTCACATCTTGAAAGATTTGGACTTTTATTTTCTCCCCCCTCTTCCTCCTCCTCCTTGACAGTCATAATTTACAAATACTTGTTATTTCTGTATATTCTGAATACAGCTCAAATAAAATTATGTTCCATGTATACCAAACATTCAGCAAAACTGAGTGATACAAAACTGTAATATGCATCTGCAAATGTCTAAATACTTACAGTCCAGTAATACACGTGTGATGTCCTATAGCATCTTTTGGCTATGTGACGGTTAGGTCACAAAGAAAACATACATAACAATCAGATGACATTGTGTAACTGTTCACTTGTCTTTTGACTTTAACAATATGTTTCAGACCAAAGTGGCCATCATCAGGTTAAATTCCTGCTTGTGTGTCATTACAGATCTCCCTGATGCCCAAAAATAATAAAAGTATATATTAAACCGTTTTTAATTTAAATCAGTTAAAATGCAAAAGAAAAAGGATATCAAAAATGTTTTAGTGCAATTTTGTGTGTCCCTGTGTTATGTCTTTGAGTTGTATGTGCTGTGGTGCATTATTGTAGAGTGATACAGAAAGAACCAAGATTAACATAACACGAGGATGCTACACTACAGACTTATAAAGAATCTCACTCTACATAGATGCAAATAGTCAAGGTGGTACTAGTGACTATGCTGACTGCTACTACTAATATTGAACTTGTGTTTTTTACTTATTTTATAATTTATTGGAAGCAGAACTTTTCTAATTTATATTGGTAAAGATTGCTGTTTGAAGTAATGCTGTACATGTTCACACAAACAGAGGGTCAGTAGCAGCCATGACTCATAGGTTTATGGGCTCTCGTACAGAAGTCATAAATACTAAAATCCTGTTGTATGTACTATGCCTTTCACTAGTGCTACTCAGTGGTATGTGTAGTGACACCTTTTTCATACAACAGATACAGAAAAGAAATGTTACTAAATAACAGAAGTTTATGTTGAAATAGGGATGTTTTGTTTTAATATCCTGTACATTATACAGATGAACCAGTATAGCTGTTGGTAACATGATTGGCAAAGATTTGATTCCCAGAAACAGCCAGGATTTTTCTTCTTGCCATAATATTGAGACCAGCTTTGGCAATCAGTAATGTCACAGCTATGTTTCCAATAAGATAAGTTTCTTTTTTATTATTATTGTTGTTGACGATCAACACTACTGCCACTGCTACTGCTACTACTATTTTTTCGCAATTTCTGGCAAAGAACTACTTGTTATATCCAGTGGAGCCAACTGTCGGATTTCAGACGGCACATTAGAGATTTATTCAGATATATGATCTGTAGCTTTCCTTGCTTCAAAATTCAGTGAAGCCATCACGGTCAATTAACCACGTCAAGTGGCCATAAAAAGCCGACGTTATATATATGACATTCTGGCCTCAGCAGACATCAGATCCCTTATGACGAGGACCGAGATTGCTTTCGAAACGTCGGTTTTTTAAGGCCACCCGACGCAGCTTATTATCCGTCAAGATTTCATTAACATTTATTCAGAGTTTTAATGTTTCCTTCTACAGAACATGAGTTTTTAAAATCCGCCTGTAGAACAAATATTTCATGAAGGAAAGCGTCGATCACAGTGACGACGCCCTTCGCTTTATTCTCTTTGCTTCCGTCACCCTTTTTTATCTGTGATTTGGCTAATGGTAAATAAACTACAAAAGCGAAGCCAGTACCGGTGAGTGGTATAGGTACAGAAGTATATGAATTTGCTAGATTTCCTTGCCTAAGATCATTTCATTAGGTGCTGTCTGTTATTCTGGCTAAAGGGAACGTTCGTCGAGGAGCTGAGTGATTCTGTGCTTCAAGTAATATACAGCTGTAACAAATGTCAGGAACTGATTTTTACATTCGTTATTATGTTGGACATAAAGGGAAGTTCGGACACGAGTTCCTTGAATTCGAATTTCGACCTGATGGAAAATTAAGGTACGCCAATAATTCCAATTATAAGAATGATACAATGATTCGGAAGGAGGCGTATGTTCACAATTGTGTTATGGAAGAACTGAAGCGTATAATACACGATTCTGAAATTATGCAAGAAGATGACTCTCTTTGGCCGCAACCTGACCGAGTTGGTCGACAAGAGCTGGAAATCGTGATTGGTGATGAGCATATTTCATTTACAACATCGAAGACAGGGTCGCTAGTAGATGTGAACCAGTCCCGCGACCCAGAAGGATTGCGCTGCTTTTACTACTTAGTGCAAGATCTGAAGTGTTTGGTGTTTTCTCTTATTGGGCTTCATTTCAAGATCAAACCAATCTAAGAAAATTAAAATCTTTAAAATTGAACTTGACCAATGTGAAGTGTTCATTTTGATTAACTCAAAATACATTTATGTTTATATCCAGTAATATTACTAATTTTCATGAAGTGGTTAAATTTTGTAAAAGGTTGAGTGCTAAGAATTGATGAACTCCCACTTGCTTGTAAGTACTGTTCAACATACCACTTGCAGACTCTACATTGTTTTTATGTTCATAAAATTTTTAATTTTCTGTATTTTGGAACAAGAAATTAATAAAATATGTAACATTGGGATCAAAATCTGTGTCATACCTTCATCTGTTATAAACCTACAATTGTGCAAATCGTACATTGAGAAATATATGGAACAATATCTGTATTTGCAGACAAGGAATAGTATTCTGATTTTGATGTCCAAGCCTTAGATGGTTGTGAAAGAAGTAGTGTGGATGTATGTTAAAGTGGATGTGGTATGACAGTTGATAGGCCACAGAATGTCCTACAGCTTTTTATGTATTTTATACAAGATGAACATTGTCATTAAGGGAGGTTGCTTTCTATAAACATTGAATTTGATTTTATTTAATTTTGCCCGTTAGGTTAGACTAGTTTAGATGTTTTTAGTTAGGCTATTAATAGTTTATGTACGTTACATGGTTGGTGTGCATATATTAAAATAGAATTTATTTACATTCCATAGATCCTTCATTGTCCTAAGGCAAGGATGTAGAATATGTAATAGTAAAAAAAACTTGTTTTTATACAAATGTAATTACATAGGTATGGCAGTAATTTGCTATCATCTACAGTATTCCTGCAAAAATAATTACATAAGTCAGTAAAACCACTATTGTTTATATTTATTTATAATAGCTGAGAATTTTTGGCTGAGGTAAATTCTTCAATGGAGAAGAAGGAACTGTTTTAGTGCTGGCTTAAACTTCTTTATACTGTGATTTATACTTTTTATAGTGAATTAAAGATTATTAAATAGCTTAAGTCCAGTACAGTAAACTCCTTTTTGTTATTTACTAAGTTTAGTGTTTGGCATATGAAGGTTTTATTTGTACCTTGTACTAATATTTTGTCATCTGAGTTTCTTTGAAATATTTCTACATTATCCAATACAAATGATGATAGTGAGAGCAAGAATTTGCTGGCTAGTGGAAGAATATTAAATTTCTTAAACAGTTCCCTACACAGAGCTCTCCTTTAAGTGCCTGCCATTATTCTAATGATGGTCACAGAGAATTGGAAAACTAGTGAAAATTTCACACTGGATTTGTCTTTTATTTTGGGTAGGAAGTTATGTGCTAAGGGACTTATTTCTTGCAAGTATTCATTGTGGTTTCATATTTGGTGTAGGAATCATGATGACCATTTCTTTGCCTCTTTTGTATGGGTATGAAATAGGTTTCTTAATTTTAGAAGAACATAAATTACAAGTGTTTAAAAGAAGGCACTGATAAAATATTTGGACCTAAAGTGGGTGAAGGAAGTGGTCTGTTTAGGTTATTGCATAATGAGGGACCTTATGGTTTATATAGGTCGCCTAGTATTGTTAGGGTAATGAAATTTGGCATGTTGTAATGTGCTGGCCTTGTAGCTAGGGTAAAGGAAAGAAGGAATGCATACAGAATGTTGGTGAAGAAATATCTTGGAAGATGGCCTTTTTTGAAGGTGGAAGGAGATGGGAGGATAACATGGATTTAGGAGTGACAGTGGATGGAACTGGCCCATTATCTACACTGGCAGGCCTTGGTGTTGCTGATTTTAAAGCACAAGGTTCTACTACTAGAGTATGGGTTAGATGAAGAATAACATTTTGTTTGTGCTGGTGTCTAAATGTATCACGGAAGCCTTTATTTTAGAAAACGTCTTCATAAAATTATATACAATCATTCACATAATTAGAGACTATAAAGCATTACCTACTATATGAATTGATCCAGTACACATTTATCATTTTAATTTTATTGTGAACACGTTTAGTTGTACATGGACCTAGCTTTGCATCCAAAGGCCCCTGTATAATTGCACATATAAAAAAGCACTTTCCTCCAGAATAATAGTATGTTTAACATCAGTTATTTAACATACATTACTTTGAAAACAATGCTTAGGTTCACCCAGTACACAGTATTCCCATTACAGTTATATCAATTGACAATTTTTGGGCAATTGAGGTTGCTGAGAGACTTTTCTGAGGTGCAGACTGATAATTTCAATGGAGAAGAAGAAGCCAAGTGGATGTTGTCATATATACATAAGACACTTCTAAAATTTCAAATCTGAACATAAATATTTTGAGAAAGAAATTAATGATAAAGTATATGAAGTTAATTGGTATATTCACATACCTGTGTGGGAATTACATTTTATTGTGTGTGTGTTTTAAACACTAAAATTGAGGAAGATGTGTCACAAGCATATTAGGAGACGTTTTCATGAAATTTTATTTTCTATTATGAATTTTATTTGAAAGGAAACTTACAGATCAACATATATGTAATGTCATATTTTCAGTGAAATACTTCTTGGATCCTCAGTGTTCATTTCTTTTAGAAACTACACACAGTGAACATTGTCTGACTACTACATCTCCAATGCGTTGATTTCTTATACATCACATGGATCAGCTGATAAAATTCAGTCCACATTAATAATAATGTAATGAATGTATACTGTCTAAGGAGGGAGTGTACTTTTCTTTGAGGGTATTTTTATCAGTACATGGGGCAATGAGGGGAAAGTATAAGACAAGACAGAGCTATATGTTTAGCTAATCAGCTTATGTCATCTGGCAACAAATCAGAAGTTCGTTAAGTATCCACTAGCATGTCTTCATTCTGGATAACCTGACCATTAAATGTGACTGAACTGGTGGCAAAATGCTTCCTATACATTGAGACTGTGTGTGGGTGTGCGAAACCTTTTGCAAATGTTGGTAAAACTGAGAAACTGAACTCAAGTCATCTCAAATTTTTAGCAGCTATAGCATGTGTAATAATATTTTAGAAATAAAAGTATCCAAAAAGATCAATGTGTTATACTCCTATCATTACTTTCAGAAAACTGCAACTTAGATCTGCTTATAAATGATTATAACATTAAGACATTTTTGTGTATGTAAGTTGGTTATGCAGTATTGATTTGTTACCCCTTAATCTATGAGATGACTCTCCACACACATGCAGGCACTCAAACAAATGACCATATATGTAGGTATCTGGAAGGTGGTGGAGGGTACTCTGTGAAAGGCAAATTTAGATTTGACTTTATTGAAAGATAACACCAGCATACATATTTACCATCCCTACTTCACTTGGAGATATTGTAGTGATTCAATATCCAGAAAACAGAAAAGTCAGTTACTGATATAGTAACATTTGGTCAATATTACACAGGAAACATTCATCTCCCATGACTCCATAGATAACTGTTCATAGGCTATTGTCCAGGTCAGAACACTACCAAATACCATGTTTCCAGATACCTAATTTGTATGTATATGTGTGTGTGTGTGTATTGTCCCATGGACGAATTGAGCTTCAGATTCACTGGGTGCAGCTTAACAAGTGATGTGGATCTAATCCAAATGCTAGTGTGACACAACATTACAATTTTGACTGCTCATGGCACACCTTCCTGATGTATTGTTACTGACAGTGATATACTGTTCCTTTCTACACTTAAAGATTTGAATTCTTAGAATGTCTTATCTTCACTAACTACAGTTCACTTTTATTCTAGGAGTGTTGAGTTGTACAACATGTAAAGCATCTTTTTGAGTTAAACTTTCCACCAAAACTTTTCTATGTCTACTTTTTTCCTTGCATTGCATATAATAAACATCTATAAAAGAACATGTAATTAGCACAACTATAACTTTCGTTGCCTGTGCTTTTACTATTGATATTTGTTGTTGTCCTAGTTTTGCTGCTTTGTGATGGTACAATTTCAGTATAGCGGCTTAACTCTGTCATCTGCTGCAGGTATGAATAATGGATCTCTGACGTTTTGTTACTTTTGTTGACTCAGTGTGACAAATTTTCAGTCTGTAAGATTTGAGGTTTTCACAACAGTGAGTATGAAGATTTCTGTCTTCTGGGTTGTTGCGCTGTGTAGTCTGGTCGATGTTAACCAATCAGGGTGATGATGACGGAGGCAGTATGACCTCTGAAACATTGGTTAACATCGACCAGACTACACAGCGCAACAACCCAGAAGACAGAAATCTTCAAACTTTCAGTCATATCTCATTGATGTAAACTGAATATTCACAGTGTAAGATTATGTTTGAAGTGTTTAGTTTTCTGTTGTTACAACAACTGAATTGAATAGAGATAGATTTGTGTTTATGTATGTGGCTATTAGAGAGATAACTCCAAGAAGTTCAGTTTGTAAACTGCATCCATTTCAATGATACAACCAAATTATATAAGAATTTAACTATATCTCATACATAAGTATTAACAAACAAATTGAACATCTGACATTAACATTCATTCATCTGAATATATGTAATATACAGAGCAGTTCATCCTTTTATCAGTGGCATGGTGTGGTAAATAGCTGATGCTGCTGCATTGGCCATGCAAGAAGGATATTCATTCTAACACAGATAAAAAAAATAGTGTAAAATCAGATGTTATTAAAGAAATCACTGGTCTTAGAATGCATATGTTACTAAGAAATGTACTTGAAAGCTGTAGTACCCGTGTTTAAATAGCTGCTTTAAAATCATCATAAGTATGATATTTTTGCAGCCAGAATTTTAAAATGCAGGTAGATTGTAATTCAGTATCTGAACTAGAGAGTATATTCTTCTGCATGACTACATGCTGGCCAATATATACCTAGCCACAGCTTCGATTAGAAGACATTTTCAGTGAACTATTCTGTGTACATATTTATTTTCTCTTGACTATGTCTTCTTATGAATGATCACAAGGCGACATGTTTGAGAAGACTGATTGAATATTTCTGAGCATAGTGTAAAATGCTTTTAATATCTGTATTCAGAATTTTGCGAAAATAGATCTGTGAAAAGAAAGTGATTTAAGGACAGAAGTTCTCTGTCACACTACTATTATAATTTTCCACCTTTACAGGGTACCCAACTGCTGCTTCGTTTGTTTTGTTTCTGTTGGAACTGCAGGCTATCTTTTAACTTTAGAATGTGTATTTTCTTCCTTCCACAGTCATGCCTGTTCCAAGATGAGATGATTGCATATTTACGTTGGTGACAAAGGTCTCATTTGCATGGTAGTTAAGCAAAGATCATATTCTCTCCACCTTTAAATTTCTTCTGAGGTATTAGTCTCTCCTATCTGTTTTTAATCTGTTTGCTCTTTGATCTCATGTCTCCTTATTATGCTACATTATAATTCCCATAAAACTGAATTATATGGCCTTCATATACTTTGTAGCATATGCCCATAACGCCTGCTTTGTATTGTGAATGACTACTGTTGGAAAAAATCTTTCCCACATTACTGTAATTTATTTCTTGTACAGAAATTAACTGAATGAGCTTATTATTAGGAATCTTAATATCTTCCCTTGTATGAAAACTCTCTAGCTAGTTCTTTAACCTGAATTTTATTTCAGTAGATTGAATACAACTGTCTACAAAAAAACATTTCTGAACATTTTCCTATGTGTACAAGATACTGAGCTTTCTTTTAGTGGTTTGAATTTTGAACTCTTGCAGTGTCATGTAATGGGGTCCAAATGCACAAAATCTGTAATACTAATTAATGGAAATATTAATTTTGTTACAGAGATAATTCATTGATAAAGCACTAGATGAATTCTTCTTATCACAAACAGTAATATATATAATGTGCTGCAGATGTATTTACAATCAGAAAGTGACACTTTTTTCTTTCTTTTTTCTCCTCCCCCTGTAAGGAAGCCTGACCATCTTTCAATAAATTAGACAATTAAATAAAAAGTATTTTACATTTAATGAATCTGACTTCATTTGTGTGAAAGGAATACAGCTTCAAAGTTAGACTCGCCTTTCTCGTGCCACAGTTCTTACTTTTATATTTTAAATACTAAACAAAAACAACCACAAAAAACTGGTTTCTGTGATACATCATATGAAGTTAAAATTGTCATTCACTTTTTTATGTTCATGTGTTGAAGTTATGTTTCATTTTATATCTCAGTCACTAATAAATTCACATGATGTGTGTTTAAAAAATACTATCCTTTACTCTAAACTTGCATAATTTTCAGTGATAGTAGGATGACCAGACAATTAAAACATGGAGATTAATATGAGAAAGAATGTGGGCAAAGTACATGTTAAGGATTGTTGTGTGTATGTGCATGTGCTCACACACTTCTATACACATTCAGTATTATTTTTAATTTTTTATTATTTGCATTGACATAATAGAAGGGTTTCTTATTTGCTTGCTTGTACAAGAAGTCTAATCAATTGCTGAAAGAAGGCAGTTATTTCTTAAGTAAAGTTGGCTTCTCTGAACACTTAGAAGTTGGGTTACTTTTTAATCCCATACAACAAGCATATGACGCTGTTTTGTAAGGATTAAGTTCTGTGGTTTGTCCAGCATTTTATAGAGCAATACTGTTGTGCCAGCAACATTAGTCTGTATCAGCACTTATTTCACATCACAGTGAAAACATGGAAAAAACTTATATTGTTTTGCAGTGTAAATATTTAATAAGAAATCCAGGCAACAATAGGGACAGCTGATACATTTATCAAAGAAAGCCATGGCAATTTAATAAGGGAATATGTTACTACTACTATTATTATTATTAGGTCAATTGTTTTCAATTTGATTTTTCAACTTTTCTGAACAAATTGAACTATGATGTGGATTGCTTTCACTGCCATGTTGTAGAAAAAACATTCATATTTTACAGCCCCAATGTGGGAAAAATAAAGGGGAATTTTGATTTTTGGTGGTTGGCACCATTGGAAGTTGCAGCTTATAAGACAGCATTCAGAATTAGGAATCTATTCTGAATGCTGGATGGACTTTTCATCAGGTTGTATATTTTAAATATTTCCTTTCATGATAATAATCAGTTCCCTTTCTTGTATAACACTTATATTTGACTTTAAATAGGTTAATCACTAAGACATCAGTATAATTACTAATAAATTACTATGTTTTTATATGAATATTATTGATCTGATATTTTCCTGAAGCATTTGATAGTAGTTGTGATAGATGGATTGTATGGGTCTCCTTGATAAAATAATTATATCATGTTTGGGT
Source organism: Zootermopsis nevadensis (assembly GCF_977971745.1). Classification (NCBI taxonomy): domain Eukaryota; kingdom Metazoa; phylum Arthropoda; class Insecta; order Blattodea; family Termopsidae; genus Zootermopsis; species Zootermopsis nevadensis. The sequence goes on from NW_028259147.1 coordinate 7,960,727, forward strand.
TTAAACAAGCCTTTAAAACTTGAGCTAACATTTTTTACATCTTCATTCAATAATTTTGGTACAATATTTATGGAAGCCTCAAACTGAGGGAACATGTGAATGAAACAGTCATGTCAGTGAAGAAGCTGTGGTACAGACTTGATTAGAATCTCACTGGCAGCTTTCTTTAGTATGTAGTTATCAGTAATGTAATTTTAATGTAGATATTTCAAAGAGACTATTAGAGAAAATTATATATCAACAGCAGTGTGAGAGGCTATATATACATATTCCTGTTGTATTATATTTATCTCAGTGCTTTTTAAATGTATCATGTCTTGCTACTGAATTGAGTATCTGTACTCTGAGCATGATCTTCCATAATTTAGTTCACTTATATATTTTGACATTCCAAGATATAATTGTGTCAATTTATTTTTGACATGAAATGTTAAGGGACCTTGTCTATGCAGTGAGCAACCAATTAAATTTTCCCTTATGTATGATCTGAGGACATAATGCGCATTGCAACAATTTGTTGCCTATGTTACCATGATTCTAAGTTTCTACAAAATATCAAACCATTAAATTTTGCAATAATATTTTTGTCCAGCCACCACAAATGTTTGAAATCTTCCAGACCAATTTGTTGTTAATCTAATCCTTGTTTTGAAGATCAGCTATCAAAAAATTAATAATTGATTCATTTGATGTTATATTCTTGAAAAATGTTCTGTACTCTCTAATGCATATTTATAGTTGTAGTCTTCGGTATTTGACAATTGGCGAAAGTGTTCACTCTCTGGATAGCTGTTGTGATGGTGTTTTTGGTTCTATTCCCATGATCGATTGTTACTGCTGCAGTTCCTTTGTAGTGCACTTTGATCCAGGCTCTGGAAATGAGGCGAGAAGTGTTAATTAATAACAAATATTAATTATAATAAACATCAAATAATCCAAATTCAGTCATTTACATTTACCTCCTTTGGGTGGTGTTTTAACTGGTTTAGCTTTCGGGGGATCAGATTTCTCTTTCTCTGGACTGTCCTTGCTCTCTGATTTTCCTGGAAAAGAAGAATTGAAAAGTGAAATATAGATTGACTCAAAATGTATGAATATCATCGTGTTCTTCTTCCCCATTGTCTTGCTGATATTGTTAATCTTGATTTTGTTCATGTTTTTGTTTTCTTCTTTTTCCATGGTGCAGTGACCTCTGCAGGTTTTTAATATTTTTAATTAGTTATAACGTGTTTATATCACAATCTGATATGGTGGTTCTGAAGTTTTTCATGAGCAGAGCCATTTTAACCTTAGCACTTTGTTTCTAAAATCTAGGTATTATGTTATTCCGAACAGTAAGAGGCCACATTACACAACTATACAAAACAGCAAGTTACTGCTTTATAATCCTTCGTTTTAGTGATCTATAAAATATACAGATTGATAATAGTTTTTGAACTAAATAATTGTAATAGTTATCAGTGTTTCTTTCTGTAGGGTTTAAGCAGCCAGCCTACAAGTTTGATCATTTCATCATACAAAATAAATACTACAGTACGCTGTGCAAAAATCACATTTAAACCGAAATATTTCAGTGTGTTGCTCTCCCTTTTTTTACAAAAAAGTTTTTATGTTTTTCGGCTAAAGTAATGTACTTTTTAAGACTAAAAAATAACATTTCCTATGCTTCATGGAAAGCGGTCTTGTTCTCTAATGTTATCAGACAAATTATTTTGTATAAGTGGCATAGGAAAACTTTTTAATTAAATAGCCTTCTGTCATATTAATTTTTAGTAACGGGACTTTGTTCCCATCTAGGGCAACGATGGAAGTTTGCCTGTCAACTTTAGTGCAAATCTCCAGCACCAAACAGCAACAGAACGTGCCTAATACTTTCCTAGACGAAGAATACGGAAGGACAATACGGCCTCACACTTCCGTCCCTTTTATGAATTATGTGGAAGTAACTCGCAAAAATGTAAGTCATAAGAATATTCCTTATTATTGTCTTGTATTAACAGCAGGTAATAATTTTTAAAAGAAACAAAAACATACATCTAGCAAAACGCTATTTCTGTGTTGTAATATGGCTTCCGAACGAGGCAGGGTTGTGAGCTTACAAAATTTGCCCTGAACGACATATGATGTTTGGGACCTGCTTTCAGAGCATTTAGCCAACTTTCCTTCTTAAGAAAAGCAAGTAGGCTTGTAAGATCACCGTGCTGGTGCGTATGTCAACTAATATTCACGAAACTTGGTCTTTGCCTTTTACGTTTTACATTTTTACAATGATTATTAACGTAGTGGACAAACGAACTTCTGAAATGGGAGCGACACTAGCTTCACCTAATATATAGTCCTGAAATAATTTAGGCCTATAGCAATAGATTAATGAAAAATATTCAGCTTCAGGTACGTTATCTTCTGTAGAATGTAGACAAAATGGCGGCGAAAATGTCGTTTAGATTTCAGTTTGACAGATATCAAACATAAGTACAAGTGCTTAGCCGTTTCTGGGTAAACCGACGTTAGCTTGGTCCTCACGTAAAACGGTTTATATTTGACTGATACCAAGTTACAGTGAATTGACAACTTGTAGTGTGGGCTCCATACGAAATTAACAAAGATCATGGAGTAGTTTCGGAGATAACATTTAAGGACAAATATTATACTGTCATTTCATGCAGTTGTTACTAGTTAGGTCTGTGACTGGACCTTCCAAGTACTATCTTTCCTTGATATTTTCCAACCGAAATTTCGAATTTCTTTCTTGGTTCTCACGCACACTACATGTTTCGCCCATGTTATTCATCCTTCATAATTTATTAAACACAATGTTACCTGCCGAGTAATGAATTCGTGGGTTTGAAGACGTCTTAACTGCAGTAGTCATTCGTAATTGTTAGCGCATAAAACATATCAAACCCACATTTAGAACTAAATTAAAAACTTCTTTTGAATATAGTATTTCATTGATAATTTCTGCACATTAGAATGGGCATGACTTGATTGTCTTTAATTAGGTATTTCCACCGCTACGTGGGAAAAATATTTACAGCCATGACTTATCCATCAGAGCCTTACCAGAAGATGACTCTTAACAAATGCATACAATACAGTGTCATTAAGTGATTCACAGGAATAAGATTAATGAATATATCTAGGAGGAGACGGTTTGTTTAGAAACAAGTTTTCGGTGGTGGAATGGATTGTGGTGTTTCCCCGGGCTCAGCTAGACAGCGCCTTTGGCAGATCAATACAGGCACTGAAATCCAGGAGCTTTGGCAGCCTTTGCCAGCCGTTGGCCCAACAGCGGTTGTTTACATTTCTTCATTGCTGTTCTGTTCAGTGATCTGAGCGTTATCACCCAATCTTGCATTAAGTACTTAGCACTCCTTCGTACGAGGAAGGTCCTAGATTTGATTCCTGGCCCCGGAAGTTGCTAGTCTGAAATTCATTAGTCTTTCCAGCCCTCCAGACTATGTTGGGGTAAAGCTAAAGTTTCCCTGTGTCCAAACACTAAGTAATGGAGGCATGTAGAATATGGATGTAAAGCTCCACGCATTCCTAACCTCTACATTTGATACATGTGAGTGCTTTAAGCTCCAGGCACTATACCTCTAGGAAGAATCTATATCTACAAAGCCGTCATTCATAAGTCTTATCCAGTTTTTGACAGAAATGCAATGTTTTAGATACCTATAACACATGTTACATTGATTTAGTAGCTTGAGAAAGACGTTTCAGCGATTCACTGAGTCACTCTGAGATACCCTGTAAACGTATTTCTTACCCCCACTCATATCTGTAAAAACATATAACACAGAACCTGGTGTGTATCGTAATCAGAATATAGCATAAAGTCTTAAAAATCATTAATAAGTTATATGAAATGTAAGAAACGTTTATTCTTCACAGTGACGATAAAATATGAGAGGAGATATTCAGGATGAACTTAGGATACATTAAATCTGAAGTGTTTAGTGTTTTGTCTCATTTCGTTTGCAATAACCTAAAGATTTAAACATGTAGAAATATAATATAATATATAAGATTTGAGGTTTTCACAGCGGTGAGTATGACGATTTCTGTCTTCTGGGTTGTTGCGCTGTGTAGTCTGGTCGATGTTAACCAATGTTTCAGAGGTCATACTGCCTCCGTCATCAGGGCGATGATCGCCCTGATGACGGAGGCAACCCAGACAACCCAGAAGACAGAAATCTTCATAATATATGTGTTTTGTACAGACAAAAAACCTCGACTCTCATTTTGAGGAAAGAACACAGATTGAAGGTTTATGAAAACAAAGTGATAGGAAGAATATTTTGGACAAACAGAGAAGTGGTAGTTAAGATGATAAATTAGAACAAGATGATACGGAATTTGAATGTAAATCGCATTTGGAAACAAAAACTGCAAATCTCGGTTAAAATATAATATTGAAGGCGAACAACTTGAAACATCTAGACGTGAATGGGAGAGAATAATATTGGAATGAATTTCAGAAACGTGATTTGAAGATGTCAGGTTCTCACCGCGGCGAGCATGAAGATAATAGCCTTCTGAGTTATTGCACTGTGTAGTCTGGTAAAAGTTGGCCGACGTTTCAGAGGTGCATACTGCTTCCATCCTCTGGAAGCACTTGCACTTCTGAAACGTGAGTCAAATTATACGAATCTACATGGCGAAATACTCCAGGAGGCTTTATCCATTTTTTGACGAGATGATATGGATCTTAGAGCTTTGTTCAGTATCAGGCTTTGATATTTGTGTTTTGAACGTTCGGATTCTGTTCATAATATTTTGTATTTGTCAATATCTTTTTTCAAAATATTTGTTCGCACTTATACCATCTAGTAAACAAGGATATTTTCCTTGCGTTTCGATGAACAACTTTCCTCATTGTTATCTACGCCTGCGATGTAGGTGACCCAATTTACTGGCAAGGAAGGTTAATTGCCTACCATTACCATTGTACAGCTCGTTTCTGATTACCGATAATGACTGAAGCTCCGCGTCACATCCATTAAATTGAACCTTCGGTTTGATGAGGCTGTAATATAATCTTAAAACGTAAAGTCTTGTAAAAAATGGTGAGTGAATTCACGTGCTTGAGACACTAATTTTTTCTGCATTCAAGAAGTTTTAAAAATTTGTTCGACAGTCCGTCTCACCCCGATTCAGTCACTAAGAGAACTGTAATAGGTACCAATTGAATGACATGAAACTCCGACTTTAATGTGTGTCAGCATTATCAGTAGCTCGGATGGGGTAGAAAAATACATAGTTTTATAAGGAGACTTCATGGAAAGCGATCATTTGGATGATCGAGGAGGAGATAGAAAACAATATTATTGATCCCAGGGAAGTAGATTGTGGGGTGCTGAATGGGCCTGGGGTTGGTTCGTGTCCGTTGACGGGCTTTGTTATTATTGACATTACCGAACGTCGCATTCGAGTGGTTAGCATGAAAACAGCGCAACACTCTGAAAGATTACATTTAAATCAGATTCTGGTTCCGCCTATTATAATATTTATGTTTAACTACGCGTGATCGGTTATATAGCATCGAAGGATGTAAAGAGGGAGGGAAACCGTCGTGGCCTATGTTACCTGCTTTGAAACCGACCGTCGCTCTAGGAGACCGACTATCCTGACAGGGTTTTCGTGGTTTCCCTCAGTACCTCCAGGAAATTTCCAGGATATTAGGACTCCCTTAAAATATACCAATACCGATTCCTTCCGTATCCTCTCCATTCCATATGAATTAATTATCAGATAATCCGACACTGTGTAGCTGGAGCTACTGATAGCGTTGTTTAATAAACAACAGATAACAGTGGCATTGAAACTAAAGATTCTATTACCATAGAGTCAGTCGATTCGCGTACCATTCAGTCAGTAAGTTAAATGTTACCTTGGATCTTAGGGGAAAAGATTCTGATGATGGGAGAGGCTGAAATCGGAATTAGCGTTGTTGACCCTTATGGTTATTTCACCAGAGCTTGTGATTTGGTTACCTAGTCAAGCAGGAATCAGAGAGTCAGCTCGTTATGCAGGTAGTCAGTCAATCGGCGGATTCTTATACCGAATTAGTCTTGTTAGTTGATTGTTAAAATGGTTGTTCGAGAAATAGCTTGTGAAGCTCGGAGATGGACAGAACTGTGTCTTATGGTAGAATTTGGTATTGGCAGTGTTAACCTACAAGACAATTTACTAGTTAATGGAACACCAGCTTGTTTTACAAGCCTTGCGTGTTTGTAACGCTTCTGAAAACGGGTCCTAATTTGCAATTTAGATAGGTATTTATTTTCGTGATTTCACCAACAACCATCCCTCACCCCGTGTCTAAAAGTGATATCATGATTCATACCAGTTTTACAGTCACGAACCCTTAATAGTTACGAGTTTTATGGGTTACACGAGCCTAATATTTTAAACCAACTGTCACTAGGCTACTTGCTGATTACACGAAAATTACCGTGTCAAAGTAAAACAAATTCGTCGCCAGCTGAGCCAGAAAGTCCAATAGTTTCCCTGTTCCATCAGCAATTACTTAGGTCTTAAAGTAAATTTATATTATGGAGCTAGAATGCTCTTCGTCGTCAGCACAAAGTCGAGCTCTTGACCATGTTCGGATCCAGTGCTTTGGATTTCATGTCATCATTCCTCCTCTTTAGATTCATTTCGGAGGAAAACACCCGTGAATTATCACGTCCGTCCGTCCGTCCGTCCGTCCGTCCGTCCGTCCGTCCGTCCGTTCAAACGTAACAATGCCCAGACTCTGGAAATGTGAAACTGATTTTGAGGACTTAAAATTTCATCGAACCATTTTGTTTTGATTTATTTTAAGGGTCTAAATAAACTTTGTATTATGCGTTATTTTAAAGCTGTGTTTGTGAAGTTGCATGCCATATCTAAACTTTTAGCGACTGATCTGTAATATAATGTCTAAAGGTGGCAATAAATTGTTAAGAAACCATTTGCAAAATATGTGTGCAATATCTTCACGAAAATTATGTCATATGTTGTTAAACGTTATTCGTGTATGCCTGCTATTACCTTTACTCTTATTAAACAGAAAAAACAGTATTTTATGTTCATTTGTGGTGCATTTGCAATGGTGACCGTCACCTCAGGGATGTGGGTTTTTCTCCCCACTTTTACAATTTACATAATCTAAACTTAAGACAGTTTCAACCTCTCCTTGAAGACTCAAGAACTGCTTTATTGTTGTCAATATAATTACGTATTGGGCATTAATATTTTCTGTTTATATTACGCTGTTTTCGTATTGGTTTGAAGAGACTGCTATCCTAGCTTATTAATATATTCATTACTGACTATCCAATATAAAAGTGACATCTACTGCTATTATTCTATCCACTTGTGACCAGTTCAGTACAACGTGGCTGGTTCATGCACACAAGTTAAACCCCAGAACTATGTTCATACAACAGACATGTACACGGGAAGGAAGTCAAGAAGGACATTTTACAGAACACATAATGGAAGGCTACTCAACTACCGCTACGAAATAATGACCCTGTTTAGAAAATACCGGCAAAAAATCAGTACCTTGTTCCTGTTTAATCCTTGAGGCGAAAATAAATGTCAAGTCTAGAATATTTTCTTCGTTTATGAATTTCATTGTCACGTTTTTGTTTGATTATTTAATAGACGACGCTTTATCAACTGCATAATTATGTAACAGAATTATTGCAAACCCAGGTCGTGAAAGTGTCGGTCTACGGGTTGGACAGCCACAGTTAGATTACCGGGCAGGAGCCCCCCCCCCTTTTTTTTTCTTCCCATTCTCTCTCTTTACTGGTTTGGAAAAAATTTCTTGGTCAGCGCATTGCCCTCCCATGCTGTGGGTGACCGTGCTTCTTTCCACGGGAAGTTGACCTCTCAATTTTAGGTCTGCCACGCGAAATTTGTATTACTATGTTCTTGGTCATAACTAGCGAAACATTGCACTTTATGGATAACATTATGCCGGAAATATTTGTATGGATGTTGTTTGTGTTACAAAGATGGAGGAGATGCAAATACTTTGAAGTTGTAGTATCTCTGGAAATTTTACGAAGGTGAGAATCTACGCTGTTTACAATTATGCACTTTAATATATATATATATATATATATATATATATATATAAACTGTATTGATTTATAATTTTTATTGCTGTTGTACATAGATTTAAGTTTTTGTAGGCAAGTCGAAGTCAAATTATTTCTCGGATTCTTGTTGGTACATCTGAAAGAGTTTCCACAGATGTATGGACATAGTACGCAGCCATTATCGCAGGCATCCGCGCTCCTGCTTCGTATCCAAGAGAGCCCGGATTCGAATCTCGGCCGTCAGAATGGCTATCCTCACGGAGGATTTGGGTGATTTTCTTCTGATAATCTAGGAAACTAGCTGAGCAGTACACTAAATTGGACGCGATCCTTTGTTCGAAAACCTCCACAATTGTTTATACAGATATCTTGGTGTTGTGAATTTGAGATTCTCTCGGCGATGAAGATGTCTATGCTCTTCTTCTGGGCCGAAGATGAAGGCAGTATGTTCATCTGAAATGTTGGTATCTACCTACAATGAATTCTTCTCGGGCTACCAGCCGTGTAAAGGTGGTTTTTTTGGAGAAATCACCAACGTTTCGAGAACCATCTTTATACTGCAGTACCCTGAGGATCAGGACGAAGATGGTTCTCGAAACGTTGGTGTTTTCTCCATTAAACCACCCTACACGGCTGGTGGCCCGAGAAGAATTCATTATACTTAGTCGCCGTGAAAGTTTCAGATCATAAATCTACCTACAAGTCCACACAGCGTCACAACCCAGAAGTACATCATTAACATCCTGTTGTTGGATGTTGTGTAACCCGTTCAGCTGATAAAACGTCGTTATGTGGACCAAAATATATATCATGCCAGAAAGGAAGGAAGACGTTTGAAACCGTGAGCGCCACCAGAAATGGGGAATAATACAGACAGACGTATAAGAAGCAACGTGATACTAACTTAACGAACCTCTCGACTGGTGGAATTTCTTCTGTCTGTCCTGCTCATTCGCCGTCGCCCGCACCTTCTCGTGGTCGTGCAGAGCCAGCGTTGGAAACACGGCTGCGGCAGAAATATCAGTACTCTGAATTTTCGTCCACAAATCAGTTTATTGTAGCCGTATTAGAAGACCAGTTTCGTTGCTACGTCATTGACAGGAAGAAGCTTAGTAGAAGCTCAGGTCTGCCGCCTTCTACCATTACGTTATGCATACAGCTGTGAATTATGAACGCTAAGGACTGAACATCTAAGCCAGTTACAGCTAATAGGAACGAGAGAATTCATCTAATTTAATAAGGCGCTTAATTGGAGAAGGAGGGGGGTTGAGAAATAAAAGGTAAATATTTTTACATGTAAGTGAAATAATTTGCCAGCAGTTTAGTAAACTAATGTTCAGTAGCAATAAACATTGTACATTAAGCCTGTTTGACCCTTGGTGAAATAGGATAGTGAGTGGAGATCACTGTTCCGAAAACTTTCTTCACTCGTCCCACACCATAATTTGTCAGACACATGACGTTACATCATTAAATATCGCTCACAAAAAGGGCGTATGAAACTATACATGGCCACAGATATGCATATGTACTGCATGCAAATTGTCATCTTATAAGACTTTAGGTGTATGAAAACAAAACACAAGTTGGACAAAACTATCATTGATGGACATTGTGTGCTTTACGAATTATAATTACGAAAGATAAGATATTGTCTTATCTAATTATAATGTGCTAACATAAAATTTCTTATAAAAATAGAGAAGAGTTGGAGTTTCTTACAGTATAGCTAGAATATATGTAGACGTATGGCCAGACATAGCATTTAATAAATACAGCATTACGACAAGACAAGGATAAAGACCCATTCGTGACTTCAAATGCACATGAGTATGGCCAATCAGATACCTACAATTCGGTAGAAATAAACGTGAGAAACATTGAACTTGAAATATCTTCCTAATATTTAAAGGCAAACCAATGGGCTGATATCTTCGTGATCTAGACATTACCCAGACCTATCCTTGACCTGAAATTGACAAGTTTGTATGTGAAGGCAAACCTCCACATGCCATGGTCAGTTACATGCTTCGGTCGCTTTATCCTCGGAGAAAGTGCAGAAAATCTTAACCGATTTTTCTGGCAGGTGAATATTTTGAGAGTTATGACCAAAAATTATTTAAGTCCTTTTCGACGAGAAATCGTTCGACGAGTTACGCAATTCGAGAATGTAGGGAAATCAGTTTCAGAAATTTATTAAGGATATGGATTGCAAACTGCAAACTTATAGTAGAATGAATAACATTATAACAAGAAATGTCGGCGAACAGATGACAACCGACACTAAATTAAGAATGCCTAACACAACATCAAAGGCAGCACCCATTCTGAAGTGATGTGTGGGTTTTGAATTTGAGAGTTGGATAACGTATGGAAGCAGCAAGGACGAAATTTTTCACACTAATGCTGGGATTTATGATATTGGACCACCAAAGGAATTCAGATTAAGGAAAAGATTGCAAGTTAAAGATATGGTAGGATGCACGTGTGATTATCAAAATAATTTAAAAATGTGGAAAGAGTTCAAAGAATAGAGGTCATCCCAGAAAGAGGTGACAAGACCAACCCATGGCTGGAAGTTGGTGGAACGGGCTTTATAAGCCAAAAGTTCGAATAGTTTAAGAAGAAGAAGAAGAAGAAGAAGAAGAAGAAGAAGAGATTCTGATTTCAAATAAAACTTAGAATTATTTAAAATGCATGAAAGGAAACACGCCGTGGCACTGCAGGTGTCGTGTATTAATCCCTGTGAAAATCTGTAAAAGGAGACTAAATGATAGACTTACAAGTAAACGCTGATTTAGATCCTTGCCGAAAGTGTTCCTTAAAAGGAACCATGCTATACCAAAATAATAATGACCCAACAAGGAATAACACTACCATGCCGATTTTCGTCAAATCCGGTTCCGTAGTTAGAAAGCTGTTATTTTAGGACGGACGGACAGAAGTAACAAAACTGATAGGTGCTTTCTGAATGTCTTCTAATCGCATTATTTAGTTTATGTGGAGGTATTTTCCTTTCAGATACGATCAGTAAGTTTCCTCTGTTTGTATTTCGTAACATAGTGCACTTGATTTGCCGTAACTTCGCAAATGTCGGAGAATCTGTTTATAGCAGGACTGATAAATTGTATAAAACACGTAAAATACTGCGTAGTTGTCCCTTTCAACTGGAAACTACTTAGTTACACCTGTGCTGGAAATTCCTGCCAGATCGATACTTGCACACATGGCATTCGTTAATCCTGTGTCCACCCACGGCGCTCTTTCGCTGACATATGGCGCGGGGCTTACAGCGAACAGTGGGGGATGGAAATGAATTAAACAAAGGCTTACAGCATGAAATGAACTTGGTACATTTTAGAATATCTAATTTAATCACCTATTTAACATGGGGTTAATTGTGTTCTACAGCTTAGGAAATAGTACCGAAGTAATACGGTAGCCCCATTACTGTGTGTGTTTATCAATATAAAACGGATAGTTAACCAAAAGTTATTTGCAACAATTTGCGTTAAATATTAGTCAATTATAGAGACGGCAGTTCCAAATACTGCGTACTATGCGTGTTCCGAAACGTCTCCTCGTGTTACTCAGTGAATTTAATTTTATTATACAAAATTAACCGTCATGTGAAAGGTTCTTTGCACTGTTTTATAATGTAGGCCTATATTAGGGGCGGAGCGTTGATTTAATCGTGTTAGGCCGGATAACGCTTAAAAAAACGAAAAATAAAGTATTTTGTCTTTGTTTCGTGGCGAACGGTATAAGCGCTAACAATGCCTGGCTGGTTAAATATTCATTTTATCTGATCGGTTCTACTGGGTTACAGAGTACGGAGTACAACTGAACCACGAAAGTTATACAGAATACTTTTTTATGTTTAGTTTTTTCAAAGTGTCAGCCGAACTAACATGGCTAACACGGTTAATATGAACGACCCACCGAGGTCGCAATGTAACGTCAGCTTTAGTATTATACTGTAGTCTACGTCTTTGTATTCCCAAAGGGTGTTTCCACAAAATTTCAATTAACAATTGAAAATGCCATTCTTGACTTCTCGTGCGCACTAGAAGTCTCGCCCGTCTCATACTTGATTAATTAATACCCTCGCTTTTCTCTGTCTAGACTAAAGATGCAGTCACCTCAATGGCACAAATTTTTCCTTGAATTGTAAAAATAATTGTTTTGTGTCAAGAAATTTCCTGCTTTTACAAGCCTGAGATTTCATCCACGAACCCTCACAATTGACACTACCCTGAGTTATCTGAAGCCATTACGCACTTTATAACCAATATCTCGGTGATCGATTTTGATATTAGCATTCCTTCTACTGTTAAGTCTCCTTTGCGATTGTACGACCAAAATCGTGCATGTTTTTCTGATTTTTCCCCTTCCGAATTACATGCCCCGCCCAGCTCACCCTTCTTGGTTCAATCACCATAAGGTTATCAGATGAAGAGTTGTAATTGTGGTTATAACTAGGGGTTGTGGATTACCTTTTTTCCCTCCTCCGGGCATGACATAGGAAGGCCGTGCCGTCGGAGCGGAGGTGGAAAGCCAGCAGTAAATGGTGAGAGTTTGTTGGATGTCCCTCGCGTCGAGACAGCTGAACAGCCGCCCTTGTTCCAATAAGTGACACTACTGAGCCCGCTCTTCCTTCTGGTATTCGGTCCCAGATCTCTACTGGAAGCAACACCCCGGCCTTCCAGCTCCCACAGACGTACATGCAGCTTTTGCGCATGCGTCATAGAACCTGAGTTTGAGAGTACAACCAACCCCCTACCATATTCGTTTAATTGATACGTATTTGAAAGGGTTTTCTCTCGAATCAGATGTCTCATTGGGCATAAACCTAGTTCAAAATTTTCTGTGTCAGAGAACAGCTGTTATCGGCGTGGGTAAATGCTGTCACAGGAAATGGAATGTTATTGGATCGTTGAACAAGGTTTAGCCTTAGTAACCTTTGTTCTAAGCACCACCATGAATTATTACAACCACGCCTATGCACTTCAGAAGCACGTCCAGAATATTTTCTGTGCCTGATTTCGCAGCCACGAACATAGTTGTAGACTGATATTGAGCTGTGTATTTGAACTTTAAGTACATATCGTCTCCGAATCCATTCTTTGCGATTTTGCACACCTCGTTGGCTCTGATGTTTAGAGATGTTATTGCAGAAGAAAATACGCATTCACATATAGTTGCAAACTGGTCATCCTATAGTTATCGCAATGCATAAAGTCGATAATTACTTTTGCTCTGTTTTGTTAAATATACGCCACATACAAATGTTTAAAATAACAATTTCATATCTTAATGAAATTCTATTATACGTTGTATATCGATATATTGCACGATGTGGGAGCTGTGTTGAATTCAGAAGAAACAATAAAATTAGCCTACATTCTGCCTACACCTCATGTGCAGTTTCGTTAGTAACAGTTCAGTACTTTTGAAGATAAAAATGTGGACGGCATGTGTAGCATTACGTCACTGATGTTTGATTTCAAAATACTAAATTGAGTACAGGTACTCTTGTAAACCACTAGACGACAGAAGATAATCTGGAATAAAAAAAACTAATTCATATTTAAACCCGAACAAAGTTGGTGTCTTTCGATTCGAGAATTTGATTATACTCGTGGCCAGTTTTCGTCTGTGTGTTTTTACGTAGTGTCAAAAACTGACCGCCTTTCCGCATGTTTTAGCTCCGAATGGATTTCGATTAAATTTGGCATTAGAGGTCTACACTAAAATTTGTCCAGTGTACAAAATTGTTATTCGTCCAGTATATCTCTTGCTTTGCGTGACACTAAACTCGAACTTTCTAATTTAAGAAAGTAATAAAACGGCATATCTTAATAAAAAAATATTTGTTTTACATATGTATAGACTTCATTTTGATTGCTTTCGAAATTTTTATGCAGTCCGGCACAACGTATTAAAGTCTCTTATGCTGGTCTTCTTTCAAGCTCTTGACGTTTTCGCTGCTGTTTTGAGATTATTTTCCGTGCGGTTGAAAGCTGGGTTCTGTAGGCTTCGCTCGTAGAGATTCCTCTCAAAAAGAACTGTGCAGTGAGACAGACAGGCATGGAGCCACGTAAATCCTTACGTGTTAACGTTAGAGGCGGCCCAAGGACACGTGTCTAATTTCCTCCGCTCTAATTACGTGTAGCCTTTCTGCTGCCTGTCGCTTTGTTCCACATTTTCTCACCACACGAGGCCTCGATAGAATGGAATGGCTGAATTACACAGCAACTCTCTTCCTTCCACTGAGAAACATGTATGAGGCAAGGGCGAAGCAAGTGGACTGATGATTATGAGTGGCTAATTGAAAAGGATAAGGAAGGTGTGGTCATTGAATATATTAAGGGACTGTATAACATTTACATAGAGACTAAGGAAACCCAAGAAAACTCTTGTTTAAGTTAGCTGATCTTTGGGTCATGAATAGTACGCGAAACCTCGATTTTCGGCCGATATATGGGTATCCTATGCAGTTGGCGAAGTGTTATTAAATAAATCGACAGATTAGAATAAATAATACCCAGTGAGTTCAGAAGTGCTGTTTCTTGAAAATCACCCATTTTCCTTGTACTTTTGATTTCTCCCACAGTTTATTTTTGTTCCCGTGGGCTTTAAAGTTGCTATGCTAGAAACCATCTTGTTCTTCACAACGTCATCCATCTGTTGCGTAAAATATTAATACATCATCGATCATTCTAGGAACCTTCATAAAGTTTTTATGATTGCGCCCGAACTGAATAAATGTTGGAGTTTCTTCCTATTTCAGGAAAGTTATTTGGAGGTCTTCTTCATCACGCAGTTTGATTAAAAATCAATAAATGTATAAATAATATTCTGATAATACTACACACATGTATGGATACTTATATTAAGTAATAATCGAATAAATACCTAAATAAATTAAAATAAATGTGTACATGAATTATCTCAACAAATATATGTGTATGTAAATGAATGAATGAATAAGTAAACAAATTATTAACAAATTAAGGAAGTAAGAAAGGAAACTGACTGAGTAAATAAGTACTAGTAAGTAGTAATTCGTCGCTTCGAAGCGGTTTTGGACTTTGTTTTCAAATACCTGCAATTTTGAACAGAATGGAAGCCATTTTGACTCATTGATTGGGAAGGGGGGACTGAGTGGGCTTCGACCCTTTCAGCTGCTGTGCAGAGTTTCAATGTCACCTAGAACGACCGCTTCGTCAGTTTGAACATACAAATAAAGCATATTCTGACTAAAACGACAAGCAATTATCGACTGCAGTGTGATTACTAACTTCTACTGTCCTTGCCGAAGAGGGCTTCTGTGATAATGGTGGAAGTCTAAGCTGACCCTTCTTACTGTACTTCTTTACTCTTAGTTTTTATTTCTCTCTTCATGTATATCAAATAAACATGGTAATTTTGGAAACGACGTAACCCGCTAATTAGGCCACGCCTCTTTTTCATACGACAGGACAGACAGGAACTCTAAATTAACGAAGTACTTGCACGGATAAGTTATACAATTCAAGCATGAAATTGATTGGCGTTAGTTTTGATCAGTTGCGTCCAGTATTTCACTTGTCGCATTCGATGCCGTATCCATATTTGCACTACTTACATACGTACCGTTAACAAAGTTTACTCAGGAGTGACGGGAAGTCAGCATCAGCATGTGGAATGGAATATTAGCAGACGTGCTGTGTCGCCGTGATCGTGCGGCAACTTCTCCGCCACTACTCTTCGGCGGGTCTGCATTCTTTTCATGTTCAGGCGTTTGTTTCTTCGAAACAAATTCGTTAACGATTATTCAGTTTTAACGTTACGAGATAGTGTCGTCTGAACTGAGTAATATTTTTTGTAAAGACTTGGATCAGCTTTTCTAGGTATAAGCTTTTCTACATCTGTTGCAAACGTAGACGACTGAAACTATAATTTTTCTTATATATGACACTATAGAATTCTACAAGGAAGGCACCCAAAGCTTGATGTCTCAAAGGGTTGAATTTCTCATTTCTTACAGTGGCTTATTTGTGGTCAGGGCAAATATTTCTCTGTTAATTGTCTTTCAGCAGTTGTCTCTTATGCCTCTGTAATAACATTAACTGACTTGTTAATCATATGTGGTCATGTATTACCTTAAACTAGGAGCCTTTTAATGATTTCATTCAACATGTCTCGTCATAACCAATAATTATGTTCTTTTGTTAATAACCAAGTTTATTATAAAGTTATAACCACGTGCCATACATTCAGAATAATTGCTATTAAAATAACAGTGTTCTGCAAGTTAAAGAAAGAAAACTTTGGTTTCGGTATAAAAGTATAATTTCAAAATCAATTGATTCTGTATGACCAAGGGTTCTAGAGTTAAGGATTTAAATATTTCTAAAATGATACATATATTGAGGCAAATAATATCTTATGAAATACATTTAACAAACCTTTATTATGCATTTATAGCATTTTCACTTAACCTATTTTATCTACAATAGAAGGCATTGCAAATTAGGCAACAGCTGAATTCTTATTTTGTGCTATCACAATTCTTTCACATAACAGGTTTTGTGTAATTGTGAGATAACATTTAAAACTGAAATAAACTGAAAGCAATAACCAGTACCATCGTATAAATACTCTCGCCAAGTACAAGGTTCACTGTGATTAGCTTCATGAGAAACCGAATAACATAGACGGTGCAGTCTTTTGCCTTACAATAAGTCACTCAACAGATAACTCATATGTAACAGATGTTAGACATTAAGTATATAGAAGTAAAGTTTGTCCCGCTACGTGCCATACAGGCGCTTGGGGTGAGTGGAGGTATAGCTCCTCTCTTCACGCCCCGGCTGGCTTTACCCCCGGGAAAGGACCCCGGTACCCACTGTAGAGGAGGCTGGGTGGGCCCCAAAGCCAGTCTGGATGCAGAGGCTAGAGGGAAAAATCCTCTGCCCCCATCGGGGATCGAACCCCGGTCGTCCAGCCTGTAGCTAGTCACTATACTGACTGAGCTATCCCAGCTCTAACTATATAGAAAATCAATGATTAATTATAACATTTTGTGCATAGTCTTACAAATGAAATCAGTTGAAACTCTGATGAAAACACAGTTCAAAACCTCATATATAATTTATTTTTGAAACTATGAGATATCGGGCACCTATTTGAAGGATTCATGTTTCTCCCTTTATATTTGTTATTTTTCTTTATTTGTAGTTAATATTGCCTTAATTATCCCTCATTTCATGTATTCGTTTAATTTGAATTGGTTTATTCTGTGTTCTCCTTGGTCATGGTTAATCATACACTGCTTACAATTTCCACTTTTGGATTGCTTTGTTAGCATACTCCAGAATACTAGCTGCTGTCTCCTACGTAGGCTGCAAATGAGTTTTTACTTACATAAGGCATTTTTCATTACACTGTTATGATGATCAAACAGAAGTATTAATTCCTTTAAACAATATTATCGCTTCCATTGTATTGGATTTCTCTGCTGTTTTGATTCTGTAAGTTCCCCAACAACGTGTTTTGTAAATTTCATTAATGCCATGAGTAAAAATCATGAAATATGTCTCCTTGGGTTTGTCTGTACAAATATAATAGAAACACTAACAGTAATTTTCCAGCCATCTCTGTTAATGATTGCTTACGCTTTACTTTATCAAATAGCTGCCATAATTTTTACTTTCTTCATCAAAGTATCAAATTATTCTTATACAAAATATTAAATTAAACAATTCCTAACTTCAGAACCATTATTTTTCTTCTGATGAGACAATTATTTCCATATATTTGTTTCAATCATGATACTGACGTAACACTATATTCCAGTCCAGTTCATGAATACACAAACATATTACATTGCTCATACATAATTAACTTTTCGTTTTATGATGATATTTGTAAAGAAAAGCTGTTCCTGGTGCAAGCCATGAAGGAGTAGAGAAGAGTAAAGTAGGTATTTTTACCAGTGACTTTTGAAGAAATAAAAGGTTGCAGGTCATGTTCAGTTTTAAATACCATTTTGAGGTTGATGTTTAAAAAATACATACATGGTTACATATAAACATTTAGGTACAGGATTCCATTTCTAAGGACATGTGGAAGAAATTTCTACTTGGAATGAAACTTGGTGTTGTTTTAAATATGGTTAATTCTGGAATTTTTTGTGTTTGCTTCAATATCAATGATATAGGCCAAGTATTGACGTGTGTGGTTTTTTCACTAAGAACAGCTATGAAAACAGATTGGAGTAGCAGCATATGTTCCTCTGACTGTGTAATGTGTTTCATAATGGGGAACTTGGTTTTGCAGTCTTCTGCGTCTGCGAAGATGTCAAAAAGCACACAGGATGTAGTATGTCTGTTCTCCGTTGCACCACTGAACACGTGAAAAGCAAGTAGAAAGGCAGGAGGAAGCGGAAACATTGTCGTCCTCTTGATGCTCACATTTGTGGCTAGGCAACAACTTTGTGCATGTTTTGAAGTTAAACTGAAACAAGACAGAAAGAGAAAATGGCATAGTTTTAAACACATCTGTTGTTACTATAAGTGTTATTAAAATATAAAATACCCAATCACATAATGAAGAGATTCATAATTTGTAGGCCTGCTGTTCACCAAATATTATTAGGGTGAAATCAGATGAAAATGAGATGGATGGAGCATAGAGACAAGGAATGCCTGTCTAGACCCTTTCTTTCGCTTTCCTGTCTCTTCTGGTGATTGTCAGAGTAATGCATTTACATTCGCTACAACCTCCCCACTCCAAACACGGACTCACCGTTCATAATTATCTTCCTATATCGACACTACACAACCTTGCATTGAACGTAGTTTTGTGTGTTAACCACGTGCCAGTAGCTAACGAAGAGAAGTTCAGGAATGATTCTAAATATGTTTCCTATACAGAAAGTTTTACTTACAATTGAGGACGCCCTTCGCCTTGCCGAGGACGGATGCTGACGTCTGGTCTTTGGTGTCGGCCACCTTCTGCGTCGTCTCCTTCACCACTTGCCCCACCTGCTCTCTCTTTTCATCGATGAATTTGTCCGCTTCTTTCAGCTTTGTGTCCACAGCTGCACTTGCCTGGTCGATGGTACCGTCCACAGTCTTCTCTACCTTGCCGAATTCCTCGTCCAAAGCGTCGATTGCCGTGTGCTTGGCGTCCATCGCCCCACCGACAGCCGCGGTTTCAAGCTCTGACTTGGTTGACCATATGGCATCTCCAGTCTTCTTGGCCTGTTCCTCCAGCATCTCACTCGCCAACTGCTTCTTTTGAGTCGCTATGTCCTCGACATCAGTTTTCTTCTTTTCAAACAACTGCTCCGCCTTCGATCCCAAGTTCTTGAAAGCTGAAATGTAATAATTATATTTCTTATTCAGATAGTTATGTCAGAAGCGAAATGTATAACTAAGTATAGATAATGAATTGCTGTTTGCTAAAGAATCAGCAACGCCGTGCTTTGTATTTTCGGTTTTGTATGGTTCTCAGAGTGAAAAGAGGTTATGCCCTTAACAGTGCTGATCAGCTGGTCTCAAAATGGAGTAGTGTTATGTTTTCTTTGAGGTACGGACCGAATTCTTAAGTGTTATTTCTATTAACATCGGCTTCAAAGCCAATGCACATTCAGTGTCTGTACGCATGCCTTCAGGACAGACCCGTTCGTTTTGGAGTTATTTTTAATCCGCTACGGATGACATCTAACTACCAAGTTACTTCTGGCGTCATAAAGTAGAATATTCAGGAGTGATGTTATCCGCCATGAAAAAGTAGTTGTCCCCGTTCCGTATAGCGGGCATGTAATTAAATAAATTACACATTGTTCAGAAAAATTTACTTTACCACTTGAAACTGTTCTTCAAAAGCTCTCGCTCCACAAGATTAGTTCTTATTGGAAGGAATGTAACATATTTTCTATCATTAGAGTCCTTTTGAAAAAATGTTATGATATTAATGAATTTACTTCTAAATGTGAAAATATCTTGGAAACGTTTATTTTCTCTCAGACAAACAACTGCAGCGAACTAGCCTGTGAACTTTTGTATCGGGATACGTCATAAACATACATAAGGATTCTGTTTGAAATAATGCGTATGATTCAAACAGATTCAAACATGGCAGCTAGCCGTAATAAGTCTCCTCAGAGCGTCTTGCTTCTTCCCTGGCGTGTGTGTGTGTGTGTGTGGAATGCAGTTCGTGTCCGAGGTTTCCTTTCATCCTAGCCGAACCTGCGTTCTATGAAAAGAATGTGTTTTGCATTAATGCCGAGTACCCAGAACGTTATGAAAGCTACGGTGCTCAAGGTTGCAATTGATTATCTTCTGCGTAGTCAGGTTGACAGCATCTGAAATGCAGAATGTTTTAATGCGAATCACGTCTACCAACTAATCCTTAAGGGCTCCACAGACGACCAGTTAAAATGTGCTGTTAAACTGTGCTAAATAAACGCACAAATTAACTGAACTGAGCATTAATTGTGCAGTTTTCTCCATTATTCAAGCCTATTTCGTTCTTGGCAAAGAACATCGTTGTAGTTTCCAAATCCGACGTTTCGTAAGCTAGATCTGTTTCCGTCATCAAACAGTAGTGGAGGGGTTGCTACGCTGATGAAGCCGGTGGATGGGGATTTTTCGATTCATATCTGACGCAGGTTGCTTCACGTGATATCGGTTTGTAAGCTTTCTTAGTTCAAAGACGGTCAGAGATTGGTGTTAGTGTTACTGTATGGGCGTTGGCAGGATTTCAAGGATAGTCTTCATTACGCATGGTTGTGTCGCAGTATCTGTGGTCCAGGGAGATACTATGTAATGAGCAATGTATGAGTTGGCCTCTGCGTCATTACATTGGGCCCATTTTATGAAGCAGTGATTAACATTATTATTGCATGAGAGGACTATACTATTATTAGTGATGTATCACTAATGCCGATACATCTTTTATACATGTTTCTAGAAGATCTTACTTGTAAATCAAATGTAAAACAGACATATGCGTCTGACGAAAACCACGTTAGAGCGCGTTAAGAGTAACTGATATCCCGGCCGATTTTAGACCTTCGGACGTACTGAATAGTAACACTAATTGAGTTTAACAGGAGATTTATCTGTAATGTTTATTTTATCCATCGTTTTTAAATAACGTTAGGATATTATTGTGACAAGGAAGATATACGCTTATTTCGTCTTGTCACGACATAATTTGGTGCTACATAACCTCAGAAGTTGACAGAACATCATGATATAGCTTCGTTAAAAAGAATTTTTCCATATCTTCATATAATTAGGATATGAGGATAGCTTTGAAGACAGTGTTAGTTAGTTCTCGGTGGTCTGGAAGTTCGATTTGAATTTACAGGAGTTATATCTTCGACTGTTATGAACCAAGGTGAAATTTCCCCGATGAGTTTTGATTTAGACCCTCAACAATTATATCACTGAAGTCCATTAAGTAATTTAGGAGATTAAACATTTGAACGGTCGGACATCTCGACCTCTCTATTCTGTGTTCTTTTTATGCACTCTGTGGAAAGAGCTCATGAGAAAAACAAATACGACTATGACACATGAAAAATTTGTATATTAAAACATTGGTGCTAGAGATTACACAAGTTTAAAATCCATCTGTAGAATTAAAGACCTTGATTCCTGGCCAGCATTGATTATTTTTAATACCACACAGCGCGCTGCTGTGCTTTCAGACGGACGATGATCACACAAGCTAGGCATGCATGCTGGCGCTGGACTGGTGAAGAGCATTGCAACACACTTCGTCTATCCAGTACGGCACTCGCAACTAAACGTTTTCTACGATATCCTCAAATGGTCTTCGAATGTGAGGAAAAATGGTTTTGAGATTTCAAACAGTCTAAGAGGTGTTGAAACATAAACTCACAGATTGCCGGTGACATTCATATTGTTCAGTGTACGAATAAATATGTTATGTTCCTACGCGCATAACCCAAAACAATATTTTACTTTAGCTACAGAGCTACAAATGTTATACAAGTCATTGTCATCAAATGGGAAAGTATATAAGGAATTAGTGCTGTGGCCATGTCACTGTTTTTTACAGTCCATGTTCAAAATTTACTTGTTTTTTTTAAGATTCATTTCAATAAAACTGTTATCATCATACTCGTACATTAAATAAAATTAATGTTTCTCATTTTTTCTACTACGCAAGATGCCCACTTTAGTATTTTTAAGGTTCAGAATTATGAACTACAAAAGTGGGATATTTATTATATGCTATTAATATCAAAATTTATGGATGTCGGCCATTTCGTTCAAAAGTAATTACTGATACGCATAGAGGCGTGATGATACTATTGGATATTACATTCCAGTTTTATAAATCAACAGGAGCAGTGTAATAATATAATACTATAAATATTTCTAGTTCAGAAAGTTCTGTTTCTGTAACTTTCTTAGCATTCTTAACCAAATACAATCATAACCACTAAATACGACATGATAAAATGTGTTGGAGATCGGGAAAACACGAGATAAACATGAATGTTTGGTTGAAAAAGCTCAGTAGACAAAATAACGTCGAAGGCATAGCATAATATTCAAAAGTATTCTGCGGAAACTGGTTTAAATGTGTCAGTTAAATTTACGTGATACAAGTTTAGAAACTATTGGTGGTCTGTTTTGAGCACGGTCGTCAGCCTTAAGGTTTCAAAAAAGCAGGAAATTTCAGCTGGTTACTAACTTAATAAAATGAAATATGAGGTTTCCACTACGATGAAAATTTTTATTGTGGCTTTTTGGATGCTACAGTGAAGTATATCCTCAGAAATAGCACACTATATATAGTGTTAGTTTGTTAAATCTGAGAAGTACAAGCAATTCCTCTAATTCAACAAGGCTATTCAAAGCAGTTCGCTAAGTATGGGATACAACGCACCTGCTAGTATGCACTGGCCAACTTTATTTTAATGTCGTATATCGTGTGCAGGATTCACAAATGGGGCATTCACAAAGTTGTCTAATAGAAGCCTCTGTATTTGCAATGAAGTTGCTGAAGAAAAGCCCGTCAAGGAAGTTTAAAAAAATTCTTGTGACAAACTATATTTTCTTATCATTATGACAATTCCAGTTCCAATTTGGCATACATGTGTGTATGTGAATGGGAAGTCGGGTCAACGAAGAAAACACGAGATCAGATTTACTACGCCTGCAGTATATCTGCAATTACATTGCGATTCAAGGTGAACAAGACTTCCCTCCTACATGCCATTCTTGTTTCATGTACGACTGTCGGGATGTACAAGCATTTGTAGAGACTCTGACTTCCTTTGTTTAGCAGAATAATACCTCAACGAGAGATGTTTTCTTTTTGATTTAAAGATTTAAAGTTCCGACGGTGGTGAAATGTCGAGTATAGTCTTCCAGGTTCAGACGCCACGTGACCTTGGGCTGAACAGTTTCACTGTGCTGTGTTCAAAAATGGTTAATTAGCTATCGATTATCACATAGACTGAACATCAGGGGCGAATGCTCCGGTCTGGCTGTAGTGCATTGCCAGACCACAAAAACTGGATGAATGTACAAAATCTTACCATTTCAGAAGAGCTGCATATTATTATTGTTCCATATATTCACCACTTTATAGGGTACTTCCTTCTATGTACCCGAGACAAACCTTGCCCCTGAGGTACATAGTGCAGCAGCTATTTCCGAAATGCATTTTGTTTTTAATATTTCTTACGTGTATTATATAGTTTTATTGTGAGTTATGACTTTATATTTTACAACAGCGTCTTTCGAATTATTATTATTGAAATACAATAACGTTGTGGTGCGATTGTTGGGGGGGTTTAATATTTCATTTCTGCACGACCTGACTTCTAGACCACGATTCGCCAGCACTGAACATACCGTAATTCATAAGAACTGAATTATCAGTTATTAAATTGGCATATCCTAAACCCTGTTTGGTGTTTAAAGGCATTAACACACACAAATACAAAGTCCAATTCTAAGCGAGCTCCACAATACAATCTTATATCAAATTTTGACTTTAGTAAATGAATTTTTCATATACGTGTCCCAAGGCCTGATAAATTTACACCAAAATCTAGATTTTTAATAATTTTTCTTTGTTTCTTGTGATCAAAACACTCTCTACACTGTGAATGAGGGGTTGAACATGCAATATAAGGTCTTGGTATTAACAGAACCAATTTTAGTAATGTCCCTGGTCGGAATGAACTTATTTCGACCACAGTCTGTCTACTCCTGCCTTGGTCCTTCCTGAGAATCACTAGGGAAGTGCCTTGAAATAGGCCACGACCACTTCTTTCTAAAAGCCAAAAATCAAAGGAACGATTTTATAAATTTGACGAATTAAAAAACTTTCTAGGTGACACTGATCATGTCGCCTGTGACAAACTTTTAAGAAGTGTATGGAATTTCTTGTTGTGGTTGATCAACGGTTGTGACGCTTCAATTAATCAGGTCACACAAGGTGAAAGGAAACTCTCATATTTACAATATAAATTTTGATTTTGATGTAATACAGAGTTTAAACGTATATTTCAAATCTAGGCGTGGAAAAACTACTGAAGTTGTCATCACTCCGATCACAATAAAAAATATAGTATTTCTGACGCCTGAAATATTAATAAAGCGAAATACTTGTACATACCTCCGCCGAAACCTCCAAACATGGTACTTGGTGTTTGAATTGGATTTAAATTCCGATTAAAGGAGCGTCAAGTCCCTGTTACAACCAATCCGTCTTAAATGTGTCTACAAACACTAGATTCTTTTCCGCAGTGTCGTATGGTAATTGCAGCCAACAAACGCTTCTCACGCGAAGAGAACACACCTCTGCGCATGCGCGATATCGATTCTACGTCAGAAAATTGCTAGTAAGGTCAACGTAGTGTACGAATGTGCAGAATGGGCTCCAGTAATTGGGGTCGTACAAACGCAATCAAATAAACTGACACGCTCTACGTTGAAGACAATTTCTCTACTGTCGACACTGATAGAGAAAGAAATGTGTTGATATCGTTGAAGGCACTATTCGTTTTCATCTCTGATACGTTGTTATTTAATGACCCATTTTCGATAAGCTCGCAAGGATGTGAAAGGAAGCGATCATGGCCTATTTTAAAGGACTGTACCAGAATACTAGAAATCATGGATACTAATTACTACACAGTGACACTTGGTACTGTTTGTTCTGAACATTATCAGTATACAAGTAAATGTCACTGTGTATTTGTATCGTAATAAAAAAAACATAAGGTGCATTAGATACTAGTAGGTAGAATGGTCTAGAAGTAAATGCAGAAAAATCAAGTTATTTATGCTCATCATCAGAATCCTAGACCAAATCACAACTTGAAAATAGGTAATATATATATATGGCAAAGTTAAAATATTTGGGAATGATAGGAAATAATAAGAATTGGGTTCACAAAGAGAGTAACAAGAGATATTTTGGGAATGCTTGCTACCATTGAGTTCAGAACACAATCTTACCATCAGTTATCTAAAACTGTAAAGATTAAAATATATAAAACTCAATATTTATCTTTAGTTATGCATGACTGTGAAACTTTATCTCCCACATTAAGGGAAAAACACAGGCTTATCGTGTTTGAAAACAGTGTGATGAAGCAATATTTGGACCTAAGAAGGGTGAATTGATTTGAAGCAGGAGAAAACTGCATGAGGAGCTTCACAATTTGTAGTCTTCTCCAAATATTATTAGGATGATCTAATTGAAGAGGATGAGAGACAGATCATGTATCACATATGGGAGAGATGTAAAATAAATACAAAATTATGGTTACAAAACCTGAAGGGAGGGCCTAGTAATAGATGGGAGGTTAATATTAAAGTAGATTTTAAAGAAATTTTGTGGAAGGCTGTGGACTGGATTCATCTGGCTCAGGACAGGGACCACTGATGAACTTTCATACAGTCAGTAATGAACCTTCATGTTCCATATATGTTGAGGATTTTCTTGACTGTATGATTCTTCTTCCATCCTATTTCCATGATGCAGACAGAGGAATGGAAAGAAAAGATTAGGGATTGTAAGTCAGATGATATTCATGGCACTGATAAGCTGATACATATCTACATATTCAAGACTAACTGACAAGCTCAATAAGGAGAAATTAGTTAGGAATATATGAAATTACAAGGTACTATATTTATATCAGAATTGTATTATGTATTGTGTTTCCATAAGTGTGTCACAACATAAATTCTACAGCTGTCAGAAATTCAAATACAAAATACACTCTTTGAATACTTGCAAACAACTCTTGAACTCAAACACTGCATAACAGTGACTTTAAAAAGAGAATCCTTTATATATCACATCTCCCCAAATAGGAAACAAAGAAAATGAGCAAAATATTATAATACATGCTACCAAATATCATATACGAGTATATTAGGATCTAGGATCCATTATTCCAGAGATTTTCAATTTTAATGGCAATAGTCACAAACAAAAAAGACACATTGTGGCTACATTTAATTTTAACTAACATTTTGTTGCAGAAATTACAAAATATACAAGGCAATTCAATTACTAGACATGTAAAAATTCATATTTTTCAGGACATGCAATAAATTAACATATTCCAACACTGGGGTGAAAATTAGCGCCTTAAAACTAGTTACGTGAGATTATTTCGTACTGCTCAAGTACTGCTCGAGTATCATTGATTACAAAGTCAGATCCCCACTTATGATAACAAGAGATTATAATAATAGTTAACAGATTACGGTTACAGACTGCATATGAATATACAAAGGAAAGTCAAATACAAGATATGTCCTCCACACAGATTCATGGTTTCAGATTCGTTTTTTGGCGTTACGACATATTTTCCAGTTGTCATCAGCATCTTAATTTATTTGGGAAAATAAATTATATCAGATCATAAAATGCATCTACATGACAAACTATGCTACTGTCACATTATGCAGGAGGAAATCCTGAACAAGGAAGCATGAATGTACTATCCCAACAGAAATTTAAATTCAAGGGAATGTGCAAAAGGCAAGTGTTTGTAGTTTAATAGGGTTTAGCTATCAGCAGAGTGCAGCATATTTCATCTGATAGAAGCTAAACTTAACAATACACTAGGCTTACACAGTTAGATAAACCCTGAAAGAAGGTTTCAAATATCTCACGACCAGGAAAATACAACATACTAACAACAAAAGCACTTAATACCTGACATAGCTTCAGTATTACAAAGGTTATTTTTTAAATTTGTTACAGAGAAGTCCTTACTGAAAGAACAACTGAAACATTAGTCAGACTCCAGTGTACCTGTTTCAAATGGTGAGAAACCTTAGAAACCCATAAGCATCCATTTACAATATCAAAAGGAAGAAACCAGAGTAGGGTAAAAAGCAAAAGTTGCCTCTGGGCTTTACAAACAACCTTTACCTTCTTATGACATACACACAGCAATATACAGCATTATATAGGAATCTGGGTGGGCATCAGGAGCTTCTTGGATGTACAACCAACTCTGGCTGTCATATCTACAGCCCACTATTTTACATTCTATGATCACACAGTTCATCAATAGATCAACTTTTTTGTTTCTGAATGCTGAGAAATTTCCATTGCTGCATGTACTTCATTACTTTTAACATGAGTAACATGAGTATTTCAAATTAAAGTAAATTCACAATGTGAAGGTATAATTATGTGTTTTCAACATTGGAAAAATCATTCAAACTGTGCGAGTCAGTATTTTTCTCACACAATAAGCCTGCAGTTTTAATATTTTTAGCACTCGATGTGCTTTCTGTCTCACTGCTATCAATATCCTTGTCTTTTGACAAGCTTGAGGAATCACTGTTATTAGAATCCTCTTCTTGGGCAGCATTCAAAATGCATTCATGGTAAATTTTCTCAGATCTGGAAATGTATTTGTACGCAGGGCCATGGCAATACAAACATGGTAGACTTTCATGTGGTGTTCTCAAAAAATGGTTTCTTATGGCAGCAACAGTATTTACAATACTTTCTTCACATTGTATGCAATATGCAACTTCATCACTTGATGTTAACCTAGATGGTTCTTGCTGACTTGATTTGTTTAACAAACGTGGATGGACAGCATCCACTGTCACAGTGTCCTCTGGCACTGCTTCTTTAGACTTACTATTCTGTTTCTCCATTCCATTACTGCCATATGGTTCTATTGCAGGAAATCCTTTTATTTTGAACACACCTATTACACCGTTTCATAACCTACAACACAAGAAAACTGTTTCAAATGTTTGACTCTGTAGACAATTTCGTCTGCCTGCTGTCATTTTAAAAATAGTTTGCGTCCTTACAATCAGTCATGTAATATGGAATTATTTTCTGGGGAAGCTCAACAGACAGCAAAAATGTATTTCAAATTCAAAAGAAAATCATTAGAACAATGGCAGGTAAAAGAAAAGGAGCTTACTATACTGGAATTAAATTATTCAATAATATTCCCCCACTATAGAAGGTCTGAATCCCAATACAAAATTTAAGCCTGCACTAAAAGAGAATCTTCTACCTCACTCCTACCATAGAAGAATTTACCTCAATCAAATATTCAGTTTATAAACACATGTAAGCAATAGTGGGTATGCTTTCATAATTATTTTGGGGGTAATACTGTAGCTGAATTTAAATTACTGTTATAATTATTTATTTTATATTCGTATTAGAAACAAGTATTGCATTTGATGTTCTACAGCCTTGGCTTGGGCCTTTAAAGGATCTATGGAATGTAAATAAATTCTATTC
This sequence comes from Zootermopsis nevadensis, assembly GCF_977971745.1. NCBI lineage: Eukaryota > Metazoa > Arthropoda > Insecta > Blattodea > Termopsidae > Zootermopsis > Zootermopsis nevadensis. The sequence continues at coordinate 7,989,625 of NW_028259147.1, forward strand.
TATTCAACTTTCAAAAGGTAAAGTTATCCCTCTGCCTAAACAGTTCTGAACTTAATTACTAAAACTCTTACCACTTCTGAACCATCAGACTACTGTGTAATACAGAAAAAGATTCCAACATGTTGAAATACCTTACGTCACATATGAAAAAATTTCGTCCAAAAAGTCAAACTAGCAGACAGAAAGGTTACATATTACATATATGATATTCTCTGGCACGTATACCTTAGATGACATAAAGAAAGTGCTTTTACAGAGTGCTTCTAAAGATTGCTGTATTCTCACTGACAGACCTTCACAGTAGTACCAATAATAATAATAATAATGTACCCCATAATTACAGGTACGGGTAATTTTAACATTGGCAATCAGCGGCAATAAATATGTTACTTGTTAGGTATTTTATTATTTGTTTCTTCTGCGTCTTACAATGGCATAATTGTAGATTCCCCAGATTTATTGATGAAGAGACTAAACTCATATTTTAAGATATTCACTTTTATGGCTTCTCATATATTATGCAAAAATTGCCTATAGGCAGAATTTTGATTTGATTTTGCGCCTTGGCCCCGTCGACACGTGTCAGGAAGATGCTGTTTAGTTTTAAGGCTTCACCTTTATCTGAATTATTTTGATTTGTTAGGTTGGTTCAAGTGTTAGCTTAGGTTAGGTTAGGTTATGTGAAGTTAGAGATTTTTGCGGTGAGGAAGAGACGATTGATCAGGGGTGGAGGGTTTGTATTAATTGTGTTGTCTCGGGTAACACTTTGAAAAACTAAAAATAAGAAGTCTTCTTACTTCCGTGGTTTAGTGTTACTCCATAGAGTGGAACAAAACCAACCAGGTAAAATGCTTAGTTTGCCAGCCAGGCGTTGTTACTGTTCTTACGCTCACAGCTATCGTAAAGTCTCGACTGGCCAATAATAACTTACCTGTATTTGTATTTCCCCTATTTTCATATGCATTGTTTTGTCATTTCAGTCATTGGTTTATATATTTTCCCTTTTCTATTTAATTGCCTTGCTTGTTCCTACCCATCCTCATTCCACATATGGTATTTTATTGCCTTCTTTCACCTGCTCTTTTTGTGTGGTGCTTAATCATTGACCTGATGAGGGAGGCAGTGAACATTTCTTAAAACATCAGTTAGTTTTTATGAGACTACACATTCCAACATCGCAGAATACAGTAATTTTCATACTCACTGTCATGAGTGTCTGAGATCTCACATTATTTGAAGTTTAAGTTTATCAGAGTGTTGAGTATGACAGTGTTGTTTTATGAGTTTTGACATGATGTAGATTTGTAGGTAGACACCAACCAGCATTGTAGAGAAACATACCATCTTTATCTTCAGGGCTTCCAGTGAATCCACATGGTGTCAAAACCCAGAAGAACAACATTGTCACATTGTATTGTCTGTTTAAGGTAATATAGAATTCTTCATTTGCATGTCTTGTTGATATGTTTTGCCTCATAACACAATGTCAGCAGTTTTGGTCAGCACATCACACAAGTAAACTTGTGCCCAAGAGACATCTGTTTAACATTAAAATATTTTCTTTAATTAAATTTAACTCTGCTGGCCACAGTGGCCATGCGGTCTGAGGCATGGACCTCGTGCGCCTGGCCGCTGGGACTGTGGGTTCGAGTCCCACTCAAGGCATGGATGTTTGTCCGTGTCTTTCTGTGTTTGTATAGGTAGAGGCCTTGTGTCGGGCTGATTACTCATCCAAGGAGTTCTACCATTGTCCAAACAGATCAAGAAAATGAATAAATAAACCTCAACACCTATGGGTAAAAGAGGATAAAGAGAAAGAAAGAAAGAAATTTAACTCTTGTTGTCTAGAAATATGGTGAAATTTACATTTGTTTATGTCATAGTGAAAGTTTAGATCAAAGCTTGAGAGTATTTGTCATATTGTTACATTCATCTGTCCAGCAAATAATGTCTCCAGACAGTGTGATTATCTTGTGATATATTGCACCAGAAATTACTGGTAAGAGATTTTTACAAGGGAACCACAAAACTCTTTTTCCAGCTTCTACATTTTTGGTTTATAATATAATTTAAAAATCTGTCTTGGAGTTGACTTATGGAAGCATCAGATTTGACTCACAGAAAATGTTTTGGGTTTATATTTTATCATTGTTCTGAGATCATCTTTTGTACTGAAATTGTTCTTCCCACAGTAGCAGAGCCATCATTTTAAATACTTTGTCTCAGTACATACTTGTACAGAATTACATTAGCAGTATAAAATATCACTAGCTGCAAAACTTTGAACTCATCCAGGAACGCTTGAAGTTTGCATTTAAATTGTTAGAGTAGGACACTGGCTACAGTGCAGTGCAGAAATGTCTCAGGTGAAAACCAGTAATTGTTCTTTTATCTGAGGGGAATCAGTAACTTTATTGCTGCTGTATGAGCTTCCACCATACATTGGACTGTTCAGCTTGGACAAGATTGAACATGTTTATTCTCTTTGCAGGTCTTTGTTACCAGGGATACAATGCTGTCAGTGAAGAGACTTCCAAACTGCAGCTGGAGCAAGGAGCATAGAAGGTATTCATACCTGTACTTGTACATTATAACTATGCAGTATACCTGATGTAAATATGTCTCTTTCATAGAAGCCATTTGTGGGGTGTGTTATTCACAATTTTTTTTAGTATTTGTATTTCCAACACACAGCACAGTAATACGTAGATTATAATTTACAGTTGTATAAAACATTATGTAGCTGCTACAATTTGTTAACAGTAATGGAGACACTTTTGGTGATGAATGTGCAGTTCCAAGCATTGAAATGAGCTGACTGGGGATAGAGTTTTGGGGCCTTTGATTACTTTGCCTTTTTGTGCATCGTCTGTGAGGGATAGCAGTGATTGAGGTGTGTGTCTGGAGGACTGTTGTATTTGGGTTAGGGAACTCAGAATCAGAGCATTCAGTTTGATAACTGTAGAGACAGTTTCTGAAAGATATAGATTTAAAGAGCATGGACTACTTATTGCAAAACAGTAATAGGAAGCCCATAATTTACAGTTCTGTTTTCCTGAATGCAATAATTATTCTTGTGTTGATAGTGATGGAGAGGCATCTTTGAAGAAATTGCTGTTCCTAGTGACAAAGTGAAGCATCTAGGAAGTCCATCCGCTGGACATGGTCTGCAGGGTGACCAACTTAAGACTGGATAAGAAGCACCTAGACATTATCTCCCATCATTGCGTACAAAGTACAAAAAGCTCCTGCAGTAGAGGTACGTAATTTCAGATTCTGTTATGGATAATGTTGCTTGGAAATACGGAGTCACAGGACTGTTTGAATCATTGAATAGTAGACTTTGTGAAGGATTTTAAGTTTATTTGTAGAGAAAGGTGCTATTAATTTTATCATATTTGTTCATTTGATTTTGTCCAGGCTTGGTATAGTTGACTGCTAACTCTTGTCAAGTCCTTGTGTTTTGTTTTATAGACCACTAAGTTTTATCAAGCCCCTTTATTTAATCTTATTATTAATTATGAGCGCAAATGAAGTTTCATTCCTTTGCAGTAACTTGACACAAGGCTAAGTATTGTCTGTTACTTAGGAGAAAAGATTTGACCTTGGAAGTGTGGGTGATTGTTGTGGGATTAAAGGATGCAGGAGAAATGGTTGGGAACCACTGTTGTAGGGCTTGATGAATCCTGAAAAGAAATTAGTTGAAATGACAATATCAGGAAAGTTTGGAATTCTTGTTTTCACAGCTTTTTCAATTCTTTTTATTTTGCTTGTAGGATACTTAACCTCACCTAGTCTATTCATTTTGATGGATGACTCAACAATCAATTGAAAATTTTCATTTAAGGATTGCATCCTTGGTTCAGCCATTCTAAAATATTGTGTGAAGAGTACAAACTACTAAGTTTCTCATTATGTAATTGTTTCCCTTCTCCTGTCCTTTGTAAAATTATGAATTCATAATTGTTCACATTTCTTCTTGCAAAGACTGCTATGAATAAGTTAAATTCTTGCAATCTGTTTCCCTAAGTAATATTCTAAATAGTATTTTACTTTCAACTAGTCATCTGGTCTCTTTCTTTGTGGATTTCCAACCAAAAATGCTTTAATGTTTCCCCTATGCTTACTGCATTGCTAATGTTGTTCCATAGGTGAATTTATGGATTTCCGAACAGTGTTTGTGCATATTTGTCAGGCATATCTAAATATGGGGGCTTCATTCTGATTGCAGCAATATATTCCTTAGTCAGACAAGTTTTATCCATTTGCTTTATCTGTGTAGTCATGTGGTTTCAGTTCAGGAATCACCAGTCTAGGCATTGTGAACTAGAGTAATTCAGTCACAAAAGTGAATGGCCACCAGATAGACCATCGTGGTTCGTTACCTGCAAGAGCAAGAAATTTTCTCTTTGCCACTACATTTAGGGCCAATACACCCTTTATAGTTAGTGTTGCAATTTCTTTTGCCCGGGGTAAATCAACTGGAACGTTAAACTCATCTCTTTATGAAGATTTCTGGCTTCTGGGTTGTTGCGCTGTGTAGTCTGGTCGATGTTTACCAACGTTTGAGCGCAACAACCCAGAAGACAGAAATCTTCACACTCACCGCTGTGAAAACCTCAAATCTTTCATCTCTTTATATTGGCCAAGTTCAGAATGCATAAGCATCCATACTCCCACCTGTAATTCTTCGTGATTGAGTCGTAGGATAGACTTTAATGACGAAGTTTCGACTACGTAGCGTCGAATGTGATGAAATTTTTTTTTATCCGACACCAGTTTTAAGTTGCTTTTCGGCGATTAATTCACAAGCAAACTAGTATTGTGTGGTAAGTTCTGTATATTTATCTAAAACATAAAATCACGCATACAAACAAAACTGCATTGCACGGTATGCAATGTTTTAAGTTCTGTATAGTTTCGGGAGTCTTTTCTTTCTCCCAAGCCTCTACATGTTGCAAAATGATAAACGTTGTGATGGAGAAATGAATTCGGTTGGAGAGAAAGGCGCAAGGAAAATCAGTGTCTGATAACTAGACTGAAATTCTTACGTGGTACCTCTGACATGCACACACGTGTTGAGCGTTATTCTTTTGTTACTCTGCTCGTGAGATGCTGTTGAGGCATGTTTACTTCCTATTGTTTGAGAAGACTTTCTGAAACGTCTAGTACAGCATAATTGTGCGTTGGAAAGAAGATTGTCAATTTTAAGGTGGGGCTCCTTTTCCATAACGTTCCTGGAGAGGAAAAGGAAGACTACGAAGAATCTCAATCAGGAATATCAAACACAAGACCCAGTGATACGAAGCGCTAACCTCACAGACGTCCATAACGTGACTCACACAGCTGCTGATTGTTATGGTGCGTAGCATGGTACTTCACACATGGCTTTCCGTTCCTTACGAAAGTAATAAGATATAACATGGTTTTTGCTGACAGATATGCCTATGACATCACACCGTCGTCATCACATCTTGAATTTTCTCTCTGAGAACTATGACTGTTACAGGTGGGGATATGACATCACGTTCGAACTTCGAATCATCATTACCCAAAAGAATGTGCTTAGGATAGACGTACGCCTACTCTTCTTCTCTCTGCATAAGTATCTGATAAAACATCGCGTTGCAAACGTACAACGTAGACGCTTACGTAATACTGTGTTGTTGTTGTATGCCATGCGTTCTTTGTATTATGATATAGTCTTGTCTGTCTGTCCAGTCGGTTCTACTCGAGAACTACAGCACGGATTGGGAAGGCATTTGCTGTGGAAGTTGTGCGGTTCTGCACGATCTCAGAATCGTACTTCTGATATCCTACGAGCGGTGAAGATAAAGCCGTGAGGGAGACAGTGAGATGCTGCGATCTGGTGGCCAAAGTGGGAACTGACGAACAAGGCGGATATATTGCACGTTTCAAAGAACACGCGTGAGGATGTGTGTTTTCCAGTACGAAATGTACTTTCCGAGCTTTTTACTTCTTGTTTCCTCGAAATGTATGGAATTTCCTCGCATTGAAAGGTTATGACTAGCATCCGTCTCGAAAATTTCAGTATCATGTATGTTGAATTTGATTAGGGTTGCACTGAATGTTGTGGGCTAAATTTCAGTTTAATCCCCGAAGACGTTTTATATATAACCCATTGAAGATGAAGCTTTGACAGAAGATTATACCTAATTTTAAAAGAAATTAATCCTCGTATAAAGAATTGGTGTCATGCATGATATGAGGTTTTTACAGCGGTGAGTATGAAGATTTCTGTCTTCTGGGTTGTTGCGCCGAGTTGATTATGGAGGCAGCAAGGACCTCTGAAACGTCGGTAAACTTCTACCAGACTACACCGCTCAACAACCCAGAAGACAGCCATCTTCAGATTTAATTACGTTTGACACTTGTGAATTTTACGAAAATTATCGAATCGTTTGAATTCCCATTTAGATCGGACAATTTTAAAGACTACTTTACAGAAGATATGTGGTTTTCCTTTATGTAATCTTATATGACATTAGGTTATTTTAGTTTTTCTCAGCAGAAGGTCACAATGAAAAACAGCAAAAGAAAGTCGTGATCGGTTTTATGTTATTATTATTATTAGTAGTAGTAGTAGTAGTAGTAGTAGCATTTTCAGACCATCTCAGGGGGTCTCTGTCCACGAGTCAGGGCCAAACCTTGTCCCTGAGATTACTACTTGTTATTAGGCTGTTATTATCGCCTTTGTTATTAATTTCACGCCATATTACAGAGTATCTGTCCACAAGAGTGTCAGGATTTGCCCCTGAGGTTCATTATTGTTATTACCGTGATCATCCTCTGCTGCACACTGTAATCCATAAGGTCGTGTGTCATTGCTTAGGCAATCAGTTACCAGCCTTCGACCGCTGAGCACGGATATGTGTCCAGTTTCGTCCATATGGGATTTCTGGTGGACAGAGTGACACTGGGATGGGTTTCTCTCCGAGTCCTTCGGTTATCATCTTTCAGTATCGCTGAACTGCTTCATATTCACTCCTGTATCATCTGGGTGATGGACAGTTGGCCCGTTAGCGGCCCAGTTCCACAGACAGAGGCACAGCATCACTTTTAGAGGTTAAAGCTGGACATGGATTGTAGCGCAATTGAATACAGATTAAGTAATTTGGTTTACGATTTCCGCATAGCTGAGAATGTTACAAATATGTGCAGGTATGAAGTCGCCGTACTTATTCCACAATGGGTGCTTTTGAAATAGATTTGAAATGCTTGACTCTCAGCCGTAATTATAGTAATTTTCCCTAATCATTCTGAGCAGTTGGGCTCTGCAACTAGCTGTGACTGCTTGCGATACATATCGATATTAAAGTGCATTATCCACGTTCAATTTAATATCTCTGCGGCAAGGAGTACTTCTTATTTCATACGTTATGCGTTCATTCCTGTACACCTAAATTGAACTTGGTGTTATTTTTATGGAATCCAACATGTCGATTACTAATTAACCAACCATCCAACCAATTCCAGGGTCTTAAATGTTGGTAGCTGTTTAGCTGGTCAAGAAATTCAGTATGGGATTATGCTGTTTGTTTTGCCAGTCAGTTTTTATGCCGATATTCCTGTATCTGGCGTTGTCTGCACGTGCCCCAACCATTTATTTCTGTAATTCACTTTTCTGTTATTTAAATAACGAACTTTGTAATCAAACATACTTTCCAAATAACTAACCAACGAGCTTAGTCTTTGTTAATTGAACCCTAACATCATCGTTAAAACCAAAACCCACCATTGGTTACGAGCCAGTTTATCCTCCTCCTGTCTTTACAATCTGTTTTCTTGAGATTGGTTTTAGTGTTACCTGCCATCTCCTTCTCTGTCTTCCAAGTGTCCGTTCTCCAAGAAACAGCTGTAAATTTATGTATGGGTTTTAATACCAACTAATTTATACAACGCTTACAAAATGTTTTATTCCGTAAACCTGTAAACAAAGTAGATGATAAATTATTAGTACCATTGGCGTGTAATATTAGTCTAATGAAGGAAGTAGTCATATGTAGAAAAACTAATCATATTTTCAAAACTATTTTTATGTTTTGAGAGAGAAATGCGGGCAGATATTATTAAGCCATGGCAAAGTAAATAGTCGTCTGTTACTTGGTTTTATTTATGTGTGTCTGGTGATGTGAAGGTCGATTTACGAACTGGAATTATAAATTTGTACAAATATTTGTTTGCTGGTGTTTGTGCTGCACGTTCTCTTTAATTTGCCGTGTGTGTGTGGTTCGTGATAATTACAGTGACCAGTATTCCAGTTTAAATTTGACTTTCTTGTGACGTCAAAGGGAAAGAAGTTGCCATATAAGGATCAAGAACTCGCCCCGCTGCGTACCAAGCAGTCATAAAGTTTAGTTAATCTTCATTGCATTTTGCATAGGATTGATAATTATCGTCTGATTGAACTGTTCTAATAATTTCTTTGTGGTTTATCAGAATTTCCCCAGGTTAATGCTGTGATTATGCCCTGACGTAGGTCACAACCAACTCCTTTCGCATCCTTCTCTACTCACTCTTCGGGTTCATCATTTTACGCGGCATAATCTTAACAGTTGAATCGGCGTCGTTAAATAACTTGAAGATTGAACTTCAGTTATACTCTTTGAACAGACTACGACAAATAACATGTTTCAGAACAAATTAATAGAACTACAAAATCCGGATTTGCCTTAAACTAACATTAGTATACTCAATCGTTATTACAAATTCTTTTCGACCAGCCCCATGAAGTAATTTGAGTTCACAGCGAGCGTCATGATGTTTCGTATTCTGAAGTTCCCACAGTTTCTATAGAATGAAGCTAGGAGATTAAGTAGCATTAACTATCTAACCCGTTAAGTCCATTAGTAACTATGTGTACCACCTGCCTTTACAGTTTGTAGCTCATATTTGGTTCACGGAATGTATTTATGAGTGATCTATAATTCTCAGGCCAAACAACAAGTAATTCGCAAACCAGCATTAACAACTGTCTCCTTGTAGTGGAGACGCGTTGTCTTTGAAGTACGAGCTCAATTTTTGGAAATAAATTATTTAGATCAAAGTCGTGCTTCGTAAGGTAGAAATAAGCCATGACCAACCAATTCCTTCCACACTTTTCCAATTTTATTCACAATCTCCCCTCCCCCCAATTGAACGCCTTAGGCCTGTAACCTAAGTGGTTGACAAGGTTTTGTTAGCTCATTCAGTAAACCCCAAGGGGTTCTCGAACCACGGTCTGGAATCCATTGTTGTAACGGTTTTCATCGCTGTTACAGTTTGTGAGACGCGAGAAATGCATTTGCTTTGCAAGTGGGTCGGTCGCCTGTCCGTGCAGATGAGATCTGCTGGCTCAGTGGGGCTGCAACAGCAGCTTTCATGGTCAGCCCACTTCTTGTAGGTGACATGGTTCACACAGTCCAGTTAGGGCAAGAAGAAGCCACAGAACATTTGCGGGCTTTCAAAACAGAAGCGAAGTTATCGGGAATTTTAAATATAGATTTTCATACTACCAGAATATGTAGTGGAAACGGGTTAATGCATTCCATTACTCGCGTCGCACTAAAACAAGCACATAGATATTAAATTAATGAAAATGTAGACAATAAATGGTACAATAAGAACTTCTTCAGTTTTTATGGGTGTGAAACTTGGTTTCTCGCATTAAGGAAAGAACTTAGTTGAGGATGATAATGTTCTTCTGGGTCTTGGCGCCGTATAGACCCATCGGTAGACTGAAACAGATTTTCCCAGAGTATTTTGGTTTTCCCCTTTCCACACCTACTCCACATTCTCCCATCATTTTAGCCTTCAAAACAAATTTCAGAATACAAATTGTCTTTCAGGGCTGAAGATAGAGATGTGGAAAGGGGAAACCAGAAATACTCTCAGAAAATCTGTTTCAGTGCTACTTTGACACCGCACGTTACACATGGACTGACCTCGGCTCGAACCCGGGCTTCCGCGGTGAGAAGCCGACTGCTTAGCTGTAACACGACTTTAAAGTGTCTGAATCCTTACAAGCGAAACTCGGGTGTCGAGGTTATGGAGTGAAGGAGTGGAGGAACATGTAGACTTAGTTATTCTTTTAAGCATTACATTCTGTGTTTTGGAATCAGAAGATTCATTACCATAATCACACGTGTGCATCGCGTCCTATCGACTCACCAAGCGTCGCAATGCAGTGGTTAGAAGTCTTGCATCATCCGGGAGGCGCTGAGTTCGATTTTCGGCACTTATCCCGGCTACATTGAGGTTTATGTGATTTTTCTGTTTCTCCAAGGAAAATTGGAAAATGCCATAAACTGTCATATCCAAATGTACACTTGAGAGCCAAACTGTAATAAACGTTTCAGAATATAGGTAGCCCTCGATTTACGCCGGGGATGCGTTCCTGGACGAACCGGCGTAAAGGAATCGGCGTAAATTGAAACTCTTTTATAATGTAAATCAGTGGGAAGTCAATGACATGCGTTCCCAGCACCAAAACATTGACGAGTAATGTAATGGCATTACGTTTAAAACTCTGAAATAACGTAAATAAAATAAAGGGTATTTAAAAAATATATTTGATACACTTGCAATCGGCAATTCGTTGGTCCCCGCGATTCTTTCATGTGATTGATGTGTACAGTCATCTCTGCTGTTATGCGATAGTTGCAGTCATGTAAGACGCCGACCTATAGAAAATCGTGCAGTAAAAATAACCCTCGGTAACTCCGCAGAGATTAAATTAGTCCTTTGAAAGTTTAAAGCGACAGGAATGAAATTGCATAAGAGCAAACTCGCATATGCAAAAGTTTGCATTTCACAAATAGCTTTTACCGATTCATCGATCTCATTGGAGCAAATTCGCGTTAACGAAACATACGTAATTGCAGAGATGACTGTATTTATAATTTTTATTCAGAATCAGCGATGTAAGAATTACGATTTAGTATAAGAAGCAGTACGTGAAACGTAAAACGTTATAAATAATAGTAATTTTATTCACTTTTTGACTTGCTGGTTTCAAAATCGGCGTTATTCTGAATCGGCGCAAATCGAAGGCTACCTGTACTTATTTAAATCTTTTGATACTCTGTTCTAGGCTAATGCTTTACAGTAGGTCATAACCGCTTCTTTTAACGTGTTTTCAAACTTATCATTCGCTGTCGTCCTGTCATTTGTGGAATATAAAAGGAGCTAATCATAAACCACTTCTCAACCTGTCGACTCCAAGGTGTCCAAAGGAAATGTTGCGGGCCCAAACTTGGTAAAAGTTTGTTTTTCCGCGGCTCATCAATTTCACGAACACAAGGCTCTGTGCTCAATTGAGGAAATATTTATGTTGGATTTGAGGTTTTCCGACGGTGAGTCTGAAGATTGCTGTCTTTAGGAAATGTTTATTTCTCATTTCTTTGTTGTTTCCTAATCGTGAATATGTTTACTTTTTTGGTAATCTCTCCCTCCGTCAGTTTCGTTCACCCTTGTTTGAAAATGACCTCGGAAGACTGGAAGCGATATCGGACGCCAAAATAAATTTGAGTGATAGAGGGCCAGCTGATAAACAAACTGGACGTTAGCCGGACATAAGTCGGCCAGAAATGGTGGCCCTCGTATTTATTTCCCCAACGGAAAAAGTCCTTTGATTCTTGAGGCAGCGTTTGGGGCTCTTGGTTCACGGTACTCTTTCGAATTTTTACGGAACCGAAGGATAGGATGCGTCTCTTAAAACCTCTTTTATACCGACCAGCCCTTCACTGTGTTCTTATGAAAATGAGGCTTTAAGGATCGAGTCATGGAAATGTTATCACGCCATATGTTGCAACAAATTCCACTATCAACATTTATGCTAGAGTTTTTCAGGTGCTTACGTTTCTTGAGTTGGCATTCGGGGAGAAATTTTCGTAAATTAAAAAAGAAAATTAATAAATGTTTTCAGTGTGAATCGGGCTACGAACTGCAAACTAAGCAAGAAGTCATTCTGCACTACTGTTGCTTGATAGCTAATATAAACATAGATGTCGCAGTTTTGTTTCGTGTTTCACCAAATTATAGGGTAAGAAGGAGCCAGGTCTTTGAAGAAGACAAAAATGGCAAATTCCGCTTCAGCCCGTCTGTTGAATGGCACGAGTATTTAAAACGTGTGAATCGTTCAACCACTCAATCTAATATTGACCGGAATACGGGCTGGTCGCCATGAGTGAGGTTTCTTCGTTGTGTTCAGTCCCTTCATGAGAATGTCTTAAAAGAGATAACTGTCGTTTCCTCGGCCATCCTTTCCAGTTCCCTGTATCTGTTATTGGTTCTCACAACACCAAAAAGAAGCAGACCATAAACACTCCATTCACACCTGCGAATGATCTACAATATAAATATACCTATTTTAGAAGGAATTTGGAGGAATAAGATCGTGTATTATATTGGAACAAATAAGGCAGATTTTCGAGTGGAATAAATTAATTTCAATATCCGCGATGTATGCATTGTCGGTAAGAGTAACTTTCGAAAAGAGTTGCCTGGACTTTCCGCTCGTGTTCCGTTGTCAGTAAGTTGCTGTCAGCTTGTTCGTTTCAACAGACATGCGATTATTTCGTTTTCCATGGCCAAACAGTTCGTAAAATTGAGATTATTTGGGAGGGAGTGGGGGGCACGTTGCCATGAGATAATATGGCGTTACCTCGCAGAAACTAAAACAGAGCGCCATTGTGACACTAACGGTGACGAAATTCCCGTTCTATTCATCAGTACCCTATAAGTGCATTTTGTCACTGGAAAACAACTTCAAGGCTATTGGATTATTATTTAGCGTCGTTTAAGCTGAAAGGATGATTATGTGGGTAAAATACTAGAGTGTGGGAAGAAACGGTGTCCAACGAAAGTGCTGTATTTTTTTTAAAAAAATTCTCCTTACGTGTACATGTATCGCTCATCTAAATATCCTTAATAACTCTTCTGATGCTAGGCGAATATTTCCTTATGTACTTTTCTACATTTTATGTAACGTCCAAATATTCTCCTTAGCACTTTTTGCCGTCAGTGAGAAACGGTGCAAATATTTTCAGCTGCCAGCATGACGTGGTCATAGAATGGAATATTTCCAGTCCGTGAAAGCAGCTAATCGATAGGAGTTGACTTGCATCTGCCACCGTTAGCAGTAGCCGTACAGAACCAGGTCGAGGGGCATCATCGCGACAGATTGTGACAGAGAGAATCGATATTGAGGTTGTTTGAAAACAGAGGGCTAAAGCGGGGCCTGGGCCTGACGCTGACCACTGACCCCGATGTAGTGCCGAGGTTGAGAATGAGTAGGAGCTATACCATCTCTCCTCCTGAGCGCCTGCGTAGCGGGTAGCTTTTGCTCATTTTTTTACGATCTGCTCTATTTCAGAAGTAACTTCAGGAACTGCGCGTACTTTTAGATGTTAGGGAAGACTCCTTGGACGGGGAATTCTGTACATACAGTCCACGACTGTAATCTTGAGACTTGCAAGGAATGCAGGAAGTCCGTAGCGTTAAAGGCAGACGCCTTCCTCCTTCACCCCACGTCCTCAACCAGCAAGACTCAAGATTACAGTCGTGGACTGTATACAGGACAACACAACAAAAACAAAACGCGGACATAAATCTGTGCCTCAACGTAGATTTGAATCCACGATTATAGTGTTTAAGCGGTCCAGGACAGCATTCCCTTGACCGCGCACTTACTGCGATCGACCCCTGAATATTGGGAAGAATACTCCCACTTTTGATATTTCAGATTCTCACGGTGACAGGTGTGAAGATGATTGCCTTCCGGGATGTTCAGCCGTGTAGTCTCGTAGAAATTGACCGACGCTTTCTGCCTCCATTTTCAGGGCTATCGGTATTTATGTAAAACTTTTTATAATGTTCAAATTCAGTTTTAGAAACCTGTGATTATTTCATAGTAAGTCGAAACATGCTGCTTTATTTAAAGTTTTATGTCTTATTGTATGGCAGTTATATACCTCTGGTAGAAAGTTTTATTTGTTTGTTATTGTTTTGTAAAATAACAAGCAGGTTTAATTTATAACTCAACAGAAATTATAATACTCTTTCGAAACAGAAGAAAGTCGCAAGTTGGCAAAACATTTGTATGGCCGTCCTCATTATCATAAGAAAGGACATCTCTATTACTTGTGTTGGGACATGAATATTATCGTTTTGTGGTGGCATTGAAATCGTCTCGCTTCTTTCAGTAGTCAGTTACGTAACGATACAAGTCTTCAAGAAGCCACTAGTTCAACCATTTGAGCCGGTTATCCTAATAATTCAGCACATTTCTGTCATCTTAATCTGACGTCATTGATTCAAGTTCCAGTCTCTTATATTTCATATTTTATTGGGAAAATAGACTTTTATCGTCATGTCTGTGCGTGTGCCCCCCCCCCCCCCGATAACATTTGAACAAATTGGCATTTTAATTATCCTCCGTATAACAATCCACCACAACACGCCACCCCACATTTGTAATTTTTAATTCATTGCCGACGGTAATATACCAATATAATGATAGTGCAAATTCCTGATATGAACTATGATTCTCAAATGCAGCGTTCTGAAATGTTGCCTTTTATAGACACTCAGAAAGTATCAAAGTTGTATTGAGGTGACTTAGAAATATGTGTAAAATTAATTAGAATTCATAACGGGCGCGAAATTTAGGTCTGTGTTAAGTTTTCCGTTTGATGGCGATAACTAACGAGTTATTGGAGCTAGGCGTGGAATTGTGTTTGAAAACTTAACCTACAAATTTTGTAGAAAACCTTCTGTGCATAAGAATTGAAAAAAACGTGCAACACCTTTATAACAAGTAGACTTAAGGTCGCGGAAATTCGTTCACCTTCGTATTATGTCCAGAAATTGTTTGTTGAGTTTTAGTATGTAACTTGATGTTCGTTCACTTGTCACTTTTACGCCCACTTAGTCAATTGACTAATAATAATGTTCAGAATTCTTGGTTTTAGAACATGCACGCAATAACTACGTAGTTGCATCAAATCCGAAGGTGGCGCTCGTGTCAGAAATATGTAGTTCGATAAACATTTAGAATACGCACTACAGAATTGTAGTATATAATTTTTTACCCTCGCATTTAAAGGAAAGTAGGTTCGTAAATTATCACTATGTCTTATCTATCCTTCAGATTGACGTTAATATTTTCCACAACCTTCCTGGACATAGCGAGGGCATGTATCCGGGCAGTTAGTTGCCTCACTGCGCAGAATCATTATCAACTCTTCGTTCCTATAACCACGTCTGTGCTGGTTGTATTGAATGCACCACAGGGATACTGCTTTCATAACGTCTTACGTAGATACACACGCCACACACAGTTCTAAGATTCTCTCTATTCTACCTCTTGGAATGAGGGTGTGTGCTGACGAATGGGTTACAAGAATTACGTTAATATATGTTGCAGTATCGTTAAAGAACACAGAAATAGATAGGTCTTTGTATCTACTTTATTAATGTTTGTATTAAGATTACACATTATACTGTACTTCAGACCTATGAGATAATACTCGGTCTGTACAGGCCAAACTAAGTGCTGGGTCTCATCCGTCTTAACTGCAGTGTAATCAACCAGAGAGGTTCAATTGAAAGCTTTGTACATACAATGGCGAAGTTAGAATTTATTTTTCATCCAATCTATAGAAGGATACGTGGGTGTGTTGGTCAGTTACTCGGGGTTTGGTCGGAAAACCTCTTAGGAAATCTAAGTGTAGATGGGAAGATAATTTTGTCATTGATGCGTAAGGTTGAAAAAATGGTCTGGAATCTATTGGATCAGGATAGATTCCATTGTCGGGCTTTTATGAATATGGTAATGAAATGTTTTGTTCGATAAAAGCGGTAGATGTTTTGAACAGTTATCAGCGTTTCAAGAAAATACCGTGCGCGATGGAGTTAGTTGGGCTGCACTAATTGGTTCTTTAGTCATTTAATTACGTCTTAGTGAGTTATCCAGTTGGTTAACTGATTAGTTATGTAGCCAGTTAGCTAATTAATTTACAGTTAGTCAGATAGTGATTAATTTGTTTTCTTAGTCATTTAGTTGGTACGTTAGTCGGATATTTATTTAGTGAGTTTGTACGTTAATTAACCAGTCGGTAAAGTAATCGCCGAATAAGTTGGTCACGAAGTTAACGAATTGGTTAGTTACGGCTCGAACGAGTGTTAGTTGCTACAAACACGTGAGCCACTGCCTTTTTAAAATGGCATGTCCTTGACATAACGCTTGCTTAACACCAAGTCTGGGCAGACTCGCTTCTTCAGCATTTCCGAAGCTCTACCATCTCCGCCTATCAGGGTCCTCGCCGGTTCAGTGCAGTTTTGCAGATCGGCTTCGAGCTAGTCATTAAATTAAACATAAGCTTGCAACCAGGGCCGTGGTCGAGCAAGGTCGCCGCCCCTGCGTCTTTTGAGTCCTGGGCCACCGCCTTTGAACTTCTTTTTAAAGACGACGATGTCAGATACATGTGGCATAGCCTGAAGGCAAAGGTTTTGTGAGCCCCCACTTAAGATATATAGCACAGTTTACCTCTCCACAAACGTAGAGAAATGATGTATTAAAATAGTCAGAGAACTTGCGAAATTGGCTCTTTCCTGTAATTTTTCATTTAAAAGTGTAAAGCTGTCATTAAGTATTAACTAGAACGGCCTCCTATTATGATTGACGGGCATTGCTTTCAACCTGCAACTGCGTGACAGACCACCCCGGCACTGTTAGTTTTAAGACAAACAACTCTTATAAATAAGTCGGGTGTAGACTGACTGAGTAATTAGGCAAGTCAGCAAGTCACAGGCTAATTACCTGGCTAAGTAACTACATAACTGACTAGTATGGACTGCGGTTAGCTTCATCCGTTTTCATAATTTCACCTGATGACGGAAGTACAGCCAGCTTCCGAAGCGTCGTGTTTTAACCAACAGACGAAGGAAAGTGTCCAATAATAAGCATTAGTTAAATGACACATCTTCGTCAAAATCGTTATACTATCTTGAAATGTAGGCGCTGTTCAAAACACGCCTAAAAACCGACGTTTTATTCATATAGTTTCATGTCAAACAGATTCGAAAATATTTGTTTGAGGAAACGGTAGATGTAGTGCAGGCATCCCTACCTGCCAGCTCGTTCCCAACTAAAAGTTGATGGACTTTAAGTGAAAACAGTTCGACTTGTCTTGTTAATTATCCAGATGCTTGTGTATTTTCCGAGGAAAGTTTGTCATTCGAACTGCTTCATTGTAACAAACTCTGTAAAGTCACTGGGCCGAATAAAATAACGTCACGGGTTTTATGTGACCTTTGAACCACCAGCTCATCCTGGCAATATTGCTGTTGTTCCTGATCTCGTTTTATGACGTGGGGTATTAAAATCTCGCTGCAGTTTCGCTGTGATTCCTAATATAACTTTCTCTCTCGGGGGCACATATCAGGTTCAGAGCCGCTAACGTAAGCTGTCACAGTCTTCCCTGGACCGGAGGCAACATTCACCCCCTTGTTATCGAGTTGCGGACTGCAGGGTTATAAATGACGACTATTTGTCGAAACACCATGACAGTTTATTAAAGGAATGCTACTAAATTAGGTCTACTTTTGTAAACAGGTTTACGTTTTTTGCTCGTTATTTTTCTTAAACAAAATCGGTCATTAGTGAGGGACATGAAGCTACTTTTGCTACAGTGATATTTCATTATCAGGTTTAATTAATCTTGTTGCGATACATGCATCTCTCCAACTGTTCATCAGTATGACGTGTCATAGTTCTTGATTTGCCATTCTTAATTAAGGTCGAAACTGAAAGTTGCTCCCAGCGATACGAATTGTCTAATACTGACGAAATATGTTTTCTGATTTCAAGTGTTTTTTAAATCGTATAAGTTGATACAGTATTATAAAATTTGTTCACCGGTGACACAAAACACGTTGGCGGGCCACGATTTGCGAACTCCTGCTGTATGCTGTAATTATTTGTCAGCATAATATTAAAACATGTATTTCCTCAATAAAATTTTCTCGGGTAATCAGCCGCGTCAGATGGCTAAACGATGGAACCGACGTTTCAGGGATCATCTCTGTCCCCATCATCAGGGTTCTGACGCGGCTGATCGCCCGAGAAAATTTTATTGAGTTACGTCGCCGCGAAAGCTTCAAATCATATGTATTGCCTCATTGCATCTTTTAAAAACCCATTCATATCGTAATTATTTTTCGTGTTCATTATGTTTGTGGTTTTCGAAGCGAAATGGTGAAACGTTAAATATAAAAGAAGGGAAGAAAGGTAGAAGTAAAGAAGGAGAGAGAATGTAGGAAAACATAGCAGAGGTTTCCATGATCTTGACCGTATGCTGCGATTATATACTGAGCGAACGTATAATTTCTAAGTGCGTTTCTTTCGTAAGGAAAGAGAAAATGTAGGCTTACGAGACCACTGCTGTCTGTGTATAAGTATCCATATGACCATGTGTGTGTTGTCCCTTCCGATTTTCAGGAAATGTTTATAAATGTTTTACCGTTTTAACATCGTACTTTTTAATTTACTGCAGTCAGTAATAGTAGCGTGACGGACGGACGAATTTTTGAGGTGGGAGCGTCACTCGTGACAATACAGGGTTCACCGTCATACTGCCAGGCATTGCCACCTCTCCCATCATTCACACCCCTAGTCTTTCTTCTTCGGATGACGTCAGTGGATTTTCACTAATTTGTGTCCCTTTGATTATCTCGCGTTGTATTGTCCTCAGTATACAGTGTTACATGAATTTGTGGTTTGTGATCTTTGTATAAAAACGTAATACGTATGTGTCTGTATGTGAAATATCTGTTGTTAAAACCATTCTCTTAATCACATTATATCTTACAGTGTGTATATATATTTCCTCGATTTTAAGACGCTCTTGATTTAGTAATATGTTTTTATGAAAAAGGACGTTACATTGATTCTTAGACACCTTCAGGTGTAAGATGCACCCTGATTTCATACAATTCAGATTGTGAAAAGTGCGCCTTAAAATCGAGTATATACGATTATTTGTAATTTCACCGGAAAGCAACAATTTGTAGGGATGGATAATTTCGAAGTTCTGGAGGGAGGCGATTTCGAGTGCCGATTCGACTACACATTTAATTTTGAAGTCGTGTGCTAAACGGAAACCCATCTGAAACAGAAAAGTATTGGAATTTCGTTAAAGTAAGATGCCCTGCAGTTTCATATTGGTGCCTACGCAATGTTTGCATGTAAGGTAATTACGCAATATCTGTTTACGTGTGAGTATAGGCTTTTTGTATAAGCATAACAACGTGGTCTTATCCACGGAATGCGAAGGACATACAAATACGAAATAAGGACGGACAAATTAACATCATCATAGTGTCATTGAAATCAAAAGATAAATGTTCTGTCTTTTCGTTCTGATTATAAAAATGTTTAATTTTAACCTTCCGGCATTTGAATTGATATGTTATTCTTTAATTGTCGTTTTTTAAAACAACTTTATCCTTCGTGCCAACAAAAGTTATTTTTCCTTCAGTTCTTAACCTGTCATGCAACCGTGACTCTGACATATGATAAAAGACTTGGATCATTTCTAAAGGGCCCGTGGAGTCTTTCAGAAATATATATTTTAACAATATGACTTACCATGACGATGTTCTTCTGGGTTCTAACGCCTTAAGTAGACGCCAACGTTTCGGAGAAACATGTCTCAATATCTTTAGCCCTTAGGTTGGAGAAAATATGTTACTCCGAAACGTTGTCATGCACGCGGTGTCATAGCCCAGAAGTACATCGTCCTCCTCATCGTGAGAACCTCGGATCTTACAATAATTATATTTAAATTGCAAACAAAATTTATTTGATCCAGAATTTTTTATTATAATTTTTATTTTCGTTATTTGTTATTTTTTCCCCTCCCTTTTTGATCAGATAAGAGGTTGATCATAATTGCTTATGATGCAAAAGGAGAGAACGTTGGCATATGATATATAGGCTTATCTCACTTTCATATTTTGAAGCGGATTCCGTGTTGTATAAATAAATGAAGCACAACGAAATATCGTTTGTATATATGCAGTGTGATTAGCCGTTCAGCAATATACAATATATTTGTATGTTCAGTGAATGAATGTTGAGACCGATGAGGTGTAAAAACGACAAGTGGTGCGTTTTGAGAATTTGTTTGTTCCAAATTGTTATTTTTCTTGCATTACGAAATGAAATACAATTTCCAGTATTTTTGGTGGAAGAACGTCCGTGAGAGACTTCGTACTAAAATGGCTGTATTACTGGTTGTAGCGCCGTGTAGTCTGGTAGAAATTTACCATCGTTGGAGGCAGCAATTACCTCTGAAATGTTGGTAAACTCCTACCGGACTACACGGCCCTACATCCCAGAAGAAAGCCATCGTCGTACTTGCCGCCTTGAAAACCTCAAATCCTACTTAGACATCTTAGTACTTATTTGCTGTTAACTTCCTTAATGCCTCCAGTTTTTCGTTCTCAAAATTAGTACGTCAGCAAGACGGGAACGCGAGGCGTCAACGCGTGGTCAGCATGTCTCGTGTTCCCCTCCCTGTTTAATATATGGAAAGCGTAATAAAATCAAGGTAAACACAGTTCTAGAACTGTGACGTCACCTTCGATCTCTGGAGCGGGAGACAGCGAAAGCGTGCAAGAAATGAAAACAAAGCCATGAAATGATTTTACAGTTCTTACAAGAGTGGTTTAATGCAGTGCCATGTATATCCTTTATGCACTGAAAGCAGGTCACAAGAGCGTGTTTGATTGCAAACTGTAATGTTTATTATCCTTACTTCAGATTTGTTGGTTTAAATGTTTATTTTGGTAAGTTCTTATATGAGCAAAGTCTTGCTAATTTTTTAACAGAAAACCTACGAATTCCTCGAATAGCCAAAGAATTGTCATGAAAGACCTTAACAATGGTCTTTAATTCGTAACATTTAGTGACCATATTTGGCACACATGAACTTCGGGACGCAATTGGACGCGACGCGACCTTGCAATAACAACGCCAGATGACGCCACAATCATTGCAACTCAAAAATACCACATTTAGCCGAGGCCAGCCTCCGGAAACTATTGTAAATGACAGGAAAGCTGACGCCAAATATTGCGACGCCCTAAAACGACACGTTTACGGCAGTTGTGCCTCCGGAAGCCATTGGAGATTACGTCGGTAAACCGTTGCCGGGCGTCGTGACGCCGCATTTAGCATAATTGAAGCTCCGGATGCCGTTCCTTGCGACGCCCCACAAGACACCATATTTCCACAGATGAACCTCGGGATGTCATGGGACACGGTATTGGAAAACGACTCCAAAGAAGGACAACACACTTAGCGCAGAAAAATAAATTAATGTGAATATATTATAGTATCGTTACGGTTGTATCGTGTGGTGACTGGACAATGTAGGAAGCGCAGTACTATAGAAACATTGCGACATTATCAGAAGAAATTATTGCAATTATTTATTTATTTCAACCATATAATGATCACGTGAATGATAATAACAGTTGTTCATAAAGTGAATAATAGGCTGTAAAATATAATAATAATAATAATAATAATTCAATTTTAAATGTTTTGAATAGGTGAATGAACTTTAACTTCACAGGTAGGGTTTTGTATAGTAATGATGATGATGATGATGATATTAATATTAATAATAATAATGATAATAACAAAATATTACACCAAGTCTCGAAAGCTGAGATGCGCCAGAGTATCGAAACTTGGGAAACAGAGACGAGGTCAAAAATGGATCGAAAAATCCCATATCTTGAAGAATCGGTAGTCTGTAGTTTGTGAGTAGACACAGGTTTGGAACGACTGCAGGTTCTGAGTTAAAAATTGGGTCAGCTTACGGTACAGTGTCAAGATATCTTTTTATTCCTAAAGCACTTTGAAAACCGGCTACAAATTCAGGGTATTAAATAATCGATCAGACGTCTGGGTAGACTGAAGATATTTTATAGCACAAGAAGTTGAATGTGGCTGGTCATTTAAAACCTGTAGTCCAGTTTAACTCTTACAAAATTTTGTTGACCTAACATTAAAATACTTGATTCAAGAAAATGGATCAATGTGCAGTTACTCCGTTAGATTTCCTGGGTCTTTAGCGCCAGTTTGGAATGGAATGTATAAGGAAATATGCAACTGTCAATTTTAATACAATAAAAAAAGATGAAGCCGTTGTTTTGGCCGAATATGAAGTCCGCGCGAAAAATCCTTGATTGTAATTCGTAACGGTTGGTTCTATGGGTCCTGATGAAATATCGTCTGAAACCCGGGAGACCTCGTAGCTTAGGAATAAGGAGCTGGCCTTCAGAGCAAATGGTCTCGTTTTCAAGACCAGCTGGTTTGAGTGTGAATTATTTTCTGTGCCTGTCCGCTTTCCTCATTTTGTGTACAAGAATGTAGCGAATGCCAAACACTCCCGCGTAATTCGAATCGCACATTATGGTAAGGGGGCAGGGCATTCGGGAGGGGGGAATGTGTTAAACCACATTCTATTATTGTTACGGTTAACAGGAAAACTGTTTCTGTAGTTTTGAACGTGAAATTATGGTAAATTTTATTGGTCCCGAGGTACAGAAAAGCTGCAAGCAACCAGTGTTTTCAGTAAAATATTTTTACTTTTGCGAGAAATGTCAAAACTGGCGCTTTAACAAAAGTTAATTAACATTATGTTTTATGTAATTACGTTAAAATAGTTTTGAAATATTTTATTCTAAAATCAAAATTTGTGTGCACCGTTACGTCAGTACTGGAATGTCTATCATGTACGTCCACAGTGAAAATTTAGATGTTTCGTAACATGTATTTTCGTCCCCGAACACTTCAAATTAAGATTTTACGCCACTGTTCCGTAAACACATTGCCAACAGTTCGTCGTTAATGCATATTTTCCCTCGGCTGTCAACCAATGTCAGAAATGACTTCATACAAGCTGTTAGGTTTCAGGATCATAACTGAGCTGTGGTATTATCGATATTCAACTTTTCGGCATCTCTTCTACCGGAAACAGACAGTAGACGCTTAATACAGCTGATTAATTGTTTAACAAATTAGTTGGTTAGTCGGGAATAATTAAGTTAATGAGTTACAGGATCTGAAACCCTCAATAAAAAAACCCAATGGAAAAGTCATGTCATGTTACTTTTTTTTTGTACTTGTTTACTAACGTAGTATAGTTACAAAATTATAGTACAAACGATTAAAGATTGAAAGTCCTGAAAGAACGATAGAAGTAGTAATTACAAAATAAACCCTTCGGTATGAATTAAGTTAAACAGTTGGACTTTCCGAACTGTGAATAGACCATTGCCGTATAGAGGAGGCTAATTTCTAGAAATCTTGAAGGTCAGAAGAAACAAGAAAGATTAAACACAGGAGTGATTCATTCACCGTGCAAAAAGCAGCGGAAGATGAAATCTAGGAAACTGCAGGCCTGTTTTTCTAAGATGTGCGGTTTGTGTGTTACTTTCTATGAGCTGAGCGGATTCGTTTGTTATTTTACTTTGTAGCAACATCCTGACGGAACTTCAGAGTTGCGAGGTGGCACTATGACGCCATTAGCCACGCTGTGCGCTTCCGCGTCACTAACCTAACCTCACTATTAAATGTACCCTCTTCAGCAGTGATGTTATTTGGAATAAATTTTATGATTCAAAATTTGACTGGACAAAAATTGATTAAATTGTTCCGGACATTATGCCATAGGTAATTCATCCCAACACAGTTTTGTACTCCCGATGCCATGTTATACAATCCTGACGGAATTTGAAATTCACGAGGATACAGAATGATTATAAGGTATTTATGAAGTTAATTTTCTACTTAGTGGGTTGCGTGATTAGTTTGATCGTTTGTTAGTTGGGCTAGGATGGGTCTGCCTAATTAATAAATTAATTGCTTACTTAATTGGGTTATTAGTTGATTAGCTGGTTTGAAAGTTAATTTTGTACTTCATTTATTAATTTGTTAGTTACTAGTTTCAATATATTTGTTATTTTGTTAGACCGTTCATTTTCTGTTAGTTGTTGACTGATTAGACAGGCTAATTTCTTAAGAGGATAGTCCTCATTATTTAGATACACAGCCGATTAGGTATTTCATTGTTTATTAGAGATCAGTTTTCAGTATTATGAAAAAATTTGCATAAAGAACTGATGAAATTACATGAGGAGATGCTTCTTAATTTGTATTTCGATTGCATGAAGTGTCTATGAGCCGGACCTATAACATGCGTTGTGGAAAGAAGAGACGAAATAAATGTAATGTAATTTTAAAACCCCGTGGATAAAGACCACGTGTGTTTTAAAGGCATGGGGCCTAGTCGGGAGTATACTCTTTTGGGTTTCTGGCAGTATGTTGCAGGCTGAGGATCTGGACTGAATTTAACTGTCTTAGAGCAATGCTCAGTGTTGACGGTCCTGAACGTTTGGTTTAACTACCATTTCTCGGAGATCCTGCATTAGGGAATTAAGGCAAATAGAAATCGTCTTTCACAGCACACAGACTTGCTAGGGAAGGGAATATTGGATTAGCTGTATACGAGACCACAATATATATCACGCTCTGAAAATTTAGTTACACTGGTTTAAGTACCGAGAAATTAGGAACTGTCACTCAGCTCGGGGCTGTTGCATTTCCCTTCTTATATAGGCCCTGTTGTTGGAATTGTACCGAAACAAAAGAAATGTGTGCTCTAAATCAGGCATTCCTCTAGCGAGAATGTAGTCACAGTTTATGTAATTTCATGAACACTATACCCTACGTCAAAATCACACTTATAATTTTTTTATAACAACACTGAAAACAGTGCCAGTGATTTACCTTACAGTTTAATTCGGTATCCACAAATTAGATCAAATATGACGATGTTCTTTTGGGTTTTGACGCCACGTAGAGTCTTCGGTAGATACCATTGTTTCGGAGATAATACTGTCTCCATCATCAGGGTTGAAATGGTGAAGCTGGAGTGTAGAGGGATTTATATGAGGCTGGAGGAACGAGGAACGTTCACATCTACCGACGAGTCTGCATGGCACACCGCCTTGAATACCTCAGATCTCACGTAGACCAAATATGCATTGTAACTGATCATAAATTTTGTCCTGTGCACGGCTGCCATTAGCTTCAGTTGGAGACATGAATGCAAATTTTCTGTTTCAAAATAGAGCCATCAAAACCGGAGGTTTCATGACGACGTCCTATCATAACAGACTGCATTTAAACTGTTTTCTTTATCACATCTCTTCACCAGGAGGTATTTTTCGAAGCGGTGGTCCTTGTTCCCTTTTCGCTCCTATCATCAGCAGGCAACCTGGCCTAGATTCTTATTTTTAACCAAATTGTACCTCGTTCGGCATACTTATGTGACCTCCGAGTTACAAGTGATCTGCCTACCATATATGAACTCGTAGGAATAACAAATTTGTACGTCCTTCCGATATCGCCCAAGTAGCTACGAAGAATCCGTCCATTTTCGAGTCCTCTGTAAGTACTTTGTAACACAGAAAAGGGGCCGCCTCTTGTCGGCTGTCCGCGACTGCCTATTCAATATATTGGCAGATGTCTTTCACGTCCGGAGGCCTTTCTCCGCTCGTACTGGAGGACGCGCCATACCGTTGTGGCAGAACATCCATTTAATACACATATAGTGTGTGAAATTTATTTGGAAGGACAATAATGGAATGGATATTAAGTAAATGATGTGATTGAAATATACATACGTGTGCGATCGAACAGGATTGCTGTGCGGTGTCGTACAGAACCTGTATTTAGGAAGTACCACTCCGAATCTCGGCCTGGCAACAAACTATTCTGAGACGTCTCATTGTTTTCCTCAGGCAGATTCTGAGTATTTAACTTCAAAAGGGCCATGATAGCGTATTTGGAAATCTCCTGTCATTTGCCATTACTAATATGTTTGAGGTATCTCAACCGATTCCGCATTGATGATGGAGACAGTAAGCACCTCTGAAACATCGCTAAGCTTATACCAAGTTATTAGGTGCAAGAACCCAGAAGACATCCTCTTCAAATTTACGGGGTTTCTTGGTCCGTGGGTTCAATGGCAAAACTACCTTGGGTTGGCCGGTTTCCGGGCCAAGAATGTGGAAGCATTATCACGACGAATCAATACATTGATAACTACATGAAGAGGCGAATGAAGATATGGATGTCGACATTTCATGCACAACGAAGTGACAAGTGAACAGTTTATTTTGTACTTACGTAATACGTTGGGTCATCCGATTAATTCGGACGTGCAAAAAGATTAACATGAAAATTATGACTCGGCCGGTACACCATTAGGCCTGTATATTTACCGTAGATAACACAAGTGGAACAACCCAATTCTGCCTGAAACATTTGAAAGGTGATGTTGAAGGTCTTCACAAAGGCCGTCCATTATACCGTAGGAAGACACGTATACCGACTTATTTGAATCAGATTCAGTTTTCCACAAGATTGGCTGGTTTTCAAGCCAACATTTTTCGCGTATCTCATGTTTACCAATTTTTTCTGCAGTATATCTTTATTTCTTGGAATTGTGACTATCGTTATACGCGCTTTCGCTAACCGCGTTTTCGCATACCCGCTCTTTTATTTGAGTATTATGAGGAGCGTCAATATCGTATCCGTGGCTAAATTTCCAAGCCAATTGTAACTGGCATCGAATATTCTGCAGGCTTATCAAGGAATGTGTTGCAGAATAAAAGCATAGCATCAAGTAATTCTGGCTCCAGTTTAACATAAAAGTGGCGATTGTTACATGTTTCTCAATTTACACTTTTTGTTATACGCGGCGATTCACGAGAACGCCCCACCGTGTATAATGAGAGTCAGATATAGAAAATATATTACGAAGCAGAAGTGTATTGCATCCACACGCTGGGATTTAAAAATGACGTTCAGTGGTCTTACTTTCGGCCATCAGACACGAATGTTTTGTTAAAGAGACGACCTCGCCCGCCTGCCGTACCACTTCCTGCCTGCCTCTACTGTAACTCGCTCTGCTTTCTTATTACAAGTTTTATGTAGTTCAAGGAGTCGTCCTCAGGTAGTAGAGATGGACCCCGCTTGCCAAGTATTGGAGTTGTTGGTGTGTTTAAGCTGCAGAACCAGAACTGTCTGTAAGAGACCGGTCATCTCATCGCTTCAGTCTGAGATAATAGTGTAGTGTATCTTTATTCTGACTGGCTAGCTAACGCGCGCACTGTCTAAGAAATTTTTAAAAAAAAAATCATAAGTAATGGGTTTAACTTGAAATTAGTGTGTACGATCTTTTAGGATCCTTCGGAAACGACTTAGAACTGACTTGCTGACTAACTGAACAATCTAGTGGCTAACTCACTTACCGACTGCCTAACTCAACTAGTTTAGTAATTAACTCAGGAAGTAAATTAGCCTAACAAGTCAATAACTCAGTAGCTAACAAGATAATTCATTCACTGACTAATTAAGTGACGAAGTATTTTACTGTTTAATTTTGTAACTGACTAATCACCTTCGTAGGTAATTAATAATTATTCAGGTAGTCCAGAATTTTCTTGTTTATGGAACCTGGCTGTTCATTACAACAGTTTAAAAACGGTCTGTTCTTGGACTCAGACCTGAGACAGATGGCTCCAGTTCACGTTGTATTTCTCTAAGATATATTTTGATAATTTAGATAGAAATTAATTTTGCGACACACTGATTAATTATCCTTCTTGTAACTCGGGAAACATAGTGCTCGAATATTGGGCATGAAACCCGCTATCACGATTGAAATTTTTCATACTTTTTCGTAACTTTTCAAGTAAATGAAGTGTTTGTACGGCGCTATGCATACTAGCCAGTAATTAACATAATTGAAGCTAGTATTATTGATTTGATGTGGACGGCATCGTGCCAGAAAAACGTATACGAATATTTGCATAATCGCAGGTACGTGGTTTAACAAAATAATAGTATTATGACTTGCCAGAAGGGCGTAACTGGTGCTACTTACACAGAGATACAAACAGTTGAATTTGAGCGTATGAATATTAATAATGCACATTTGTTAAATCACGTCGGCGTAAAAATGTAGTTCCCTGTAAATCAGTCATTTTGTTGATACGTCTGTTTGGTATGATGCCCTTGATAAAAATGTGATTAGAGATGGTGCCATTGATTTTATAAATACTCACACTCTACCGGCCACCATTCAGTAGTATGAGGTTCTGATTCTGCTGTCCAGACTTTGTATCATAAATGAGCAATTAGCCCTCAGAGGGCTGTTACGCCACGGATTATAATTATCTGTCCTGGTAGGTTGGTTGGCGCTGCTTCAAAATAACTACAGGAAGGAGAACCACGTAATAAACTTAATATTCTTAAAAAGTTGTTAATTATCTACCTATAAATTATTGATATGAATTAAACGTGCTTTGTCGATGCATAAAAATGTAATTGTAATTCGTTAACTTAGCCGTGATATCCTGCTTGTTGATTGTTGTGCTAATAAAGTAAGTATGATGGTAATGTAAATGAAAATAATAGCCCCTCCGTTGTAACCTTCCAGCTCACAGTGCTCTTCGATATAATGAAAGCCACGTTCTCTTGGGGACGAACTCGGCTTTTGACCTCGAAAACCGGGTAACGACACGGCAGTGCTCGAACCGTTACAAACAGAAAGTTCAAGAGTTACGCTAAAACATTTCAAGTCGGTTCGTTTGCCACTGCCTGGGCAGATGGTGTTTAGCTTGGCAGGACACCATGTGAGAACAATGTGACAGAAAAATCTTATGTAGTATAGTGTTATCATGCCTGTTAACCATGGTCCTTTATCTCCTTGGGCAGTTCAGAGTTCTTAAGCTAATCAAGATGTCTCTGTTATTATGGAAATGGAACGCTTGTAAACCGTGTAGATTCGTCGGTAGATACCAACGTTTAAGGTAAACATACCGTCTCCTTCTTCAGCCCTGAAGATGCCAACGTTACAGGGCTGAAAATGGAGACAGGGTGTTTCTCCGAAAAGTAGGCATCTACACGACGCCAAAAACTAGAAGAACGGGATCCTCATTGTCACCGCCGTGAACGCCTCAGATCACACTTGACAAAGTTAATCAACAGTTGCATGTTGTACTTCATAAACACATTTTCTTTGTTTATGGTTTATTTAGCGACGCTGTCAGTAGCTCAGACTGCAATGGGTGATTAAGAATATGGAAAGAAGCGATCTTGGCCTAATTTAAAGTGTTATTATGGTATTTGTCTGGAGGGACTGAGGAAATCCAAGAAACATGTTGGTTTGGATAGTCATTCTCTGGGCCGAGATTGGAACTAGGAACCTTGAAAGTACGAAGCAAGAGTGGTGACCGTTCGCTCGTAACGTTTGGTCGTTTATACAGGCTGTTCCAAAAATATGTAAAACAATGCTGACATGTAATAGTTGTGTGGCCAGTCTTTTTTGGACATCTGTATGTTTTGATGATTGCAGACACAATGGACATATTGCGGGATAACTGCGAACATGTCCGGGTTGTTTTACTTGGTATTTATTGGCAGGGGGTGGGAGGGAAGATTGTTCGTGTGAAACGCTCAGTTGACCTACTGCCGTCTAAAATAGTTATTTTGCGCGGTGTCTTTTTGCAACAGCAGTTAACCGCTCCTCTCACAGTGCTATTTTGTTTAATGAATTTTGCCGTTTGTTAAATAAGGTAGTTGAATCCGCTATTTCGAATGTTCCGCTACATCCGAGAAGTGTGTTTCCTTGTTTCCGGTGTGTTTGCCCTTGTAGTAGTCTTGAACAGTGCTTCGTATGTGACAGGTTATGTTAGCATTGCCCTACCTTAGTCATACAAATTACGGTCAGAACAGGTGTCACCGTGAAGGGTGTACAGCAGACTCGCCTTGCGGGATCCTAAGTAGGACAAAGGACAGGGCAAGCGTTGAACAATGAGTACAGTTTTTATTATCTTCGCCTACAGTAGCACGAGTTGGCAAGCGAATGGAATTTGTGACCCCGTAACGTAACCTTTATGATCATAGGTTCATGTCCAGTTTTAGGGTACAGGCTATGATTGTAACGATATACAAAATACTAACAAATCTGAACAGTTTCTCCACTAATCAACGAGTTGACTAGCCAGAAACTACTTTAACAACGTGTTATCAGGTAAAGTAATTTTGTTAAACACAAAACGTGTTGTTTGATCAGATAATGGGTCGGTTGAATTCAGTTCGCATTCTCGAATGTGTGTCCTCACCTAGGATATACTTGGCCAACCCATCTTTATGTCAATACCTGAGAAATACCAGGAGAACAATGAAGATTATAAGAAGTTTCCGGGTTTGTCCCTTTCCCACTCAAGGTACCTGCTACATCAAAACATTTCCTTTAGCCCTTGCGGATATGCTGGTCTATTGTGATGGCGTTCTGGATTAGAACGCAGTAGCCAAGGGCAGGAGGGAGATCGATTGTGGTGGTTTTTCCCGTATTGTCCTTCATTCTGTTCGCCTGCTGTCTTATCAGCCTCGCCAAGATTCTCCATAACGGTTCTTTAATTGTTTGCAAGTTCTCATTACAAGAACTTTCTGAATTGGACACAGTCAAATTTAAGTTTCGGTTCATATCTATTCCCACGGGTGGAAAATATTTCTGTGTGGGGAAATTTGTAGTAGTAGTAGTAATAATAAAAGTGAAAAAGAATAAGTTCTGTGAATGGCAAACACCGTGCAGTTTCTGCTCGTACAGTAATAGCAAGTACATCCATTGGTCTACAAGAAATGGTTATCCGATGGCAACATCACTGGAAGGAAAAATTACAAGTCAGGCATGAACCTAACAAGAAAGGAAACAAAGACATTGTCTAATAGAAATTGTTTTACCGCATAAGAACAAATTACAACCAACAAACAAAAAAGCAAAATATATTTCCCTAAAAGAAAAAATACTATAAATGTAACTTCAAATCAACTATGTAGTCCATGTATCTGTCTTCCACGAGAATTATTCCAAAGAATTTATGTATCATGAAACATCTGGAGCTACCACAGAACCTCTCACTCAGCTTCAAAAATCAGTAAAGTGGACATTGTTCCATATTCCGTAATTTTTTAAGTTGAAATAGTCACAATGCCACGTGGAAACTATTTAGTACGATATATAAAATAATAATTTTGAAGATTTCTGTCTTCTGGGTTGTTGCGCTGTGCCTCCGTCATCAGGGCGATTCATCGCCCTGATGATGGAGGCAGTATGACCTCTGAAACACGTTGATAAGCATCTAGCAGACTACACAGCGCAACAACCCAGAAGATAGAAATCTTTATACTCATGGTGTTATTCTTAGGCAGGATAGCAGTAGCAGTAGCAGTAGTAGTTGTAGACAACACGTGTTCCAGAATGGTAAGAAGTTTTTCACTGTAGTATAATAAAGAAATACGGAAGCTTATAGTCCGTACGTAAACGACCCCCTGAGTTAGGAATTCAGTACCTGCTGTAGGCGTGCTGCAAGCTGCTAATAACTAAATTAAAGTACGCGAAGTTTGTTCTCGGCAGGACAAGTCTCTCTTTTTGCACAAAACAAAGCACTTAAATTGGCCTAAATTGCGTCTTCTTATCATACTCGTATTCATCACGGAGGTGGTTAGTCGGTATTGCAGTTCTCTGTACATGTTGCTCAGCGATTGTATTTGGTTTCTCTTGTGTAACTGGATGATATCCATTCCAAAGACGAAACCACGCCTCGTAACTCATTCGAGCGCATCGTTAGGCGCTGGTAAACGTCTTCTCTTTGCGGAAGATTAATTACCGTTTTGTTTCGTTATTGTGGTAGAAAATCGTCTGCTTAACCTTTACACAGGAGATGTGCGCGTTTCCTCTGTTCAGAGTAAGAGACTGCGGTTGCAGCAAACTGTTAAAATGTTGCCTGTAGCTGATTTAAATGTCTGTTTTTCAAAAACCGAAACTGTGTTTGTGTATATGTGTTTATAAACAGGATGTCCAGAAAGCCAGTTTCAGTTAGGGTTTTAGGAAATTATATTTTCTTTGCCAGTCTCTAGCTACGAAGATGGCTGTCTTCTGGGTTGTAACGCAGTGTAGTCTGTCAGGAGTTAACCAACGTTTCAGAGATCCTTACTGCCTCCATCATCAGGGTGGTGTTATGTATGCGTATATAGAAAGTTTAGAAAGAGTTTGGAGGCTGTATTCTCGTAATCACTACACATACTGAAGAAACAAAACACTGGTATGAAGGTTAACAAGAAACGTGTCTTATTAATTTTCCACATGCACTTATTCTGTGTTACGACTGATGTCGCGCCAATTAACCGAAACTTAACCTTTATGGGGTAACAGAGGCAGCATTGTTTCCAGAGGGCTCGATACATTAGCGTTTAGGCAGATGCAGCCATAACCTCACTTGGCTTTTCTATGCCAAATTGGACCTTGGAGCATCGACAAATATCGGGTAAAACCTTACCTTCTCGCTAAGAATTCCTGGAAATTACCCGAAAATGTCGAAGTGGCTCTATTGTGGCACAGTTAGAAATTCAGTTCTTTCAGTGCTATATAAGAATTAACATTGGCGTAATGCTAAATTCCCGCAGTCACTTTATTGAACCATTTGGCTTCTTGCTGTTGTTGTTTTTGTTGTAATTAGTGGTGGTGTAACGGGGAACGGGATCCTTAGTGAAGTGACCAGCTACGGGCCGGACGATCTGTGTTCAATTCCCAACTGGGATGGTTTTTTCTCTTAGCCACCACGCCCATGCCAACCCTGGAACTTACCAGTTTTCTTTCCCATGGGTTCCTCGAGCAAAGTGGGAGTGGCTTGGAGCTGACCAGTCCAACCATCTATGAGTGGGCCAGTAGTGCCTAGGGCTTTAGACTACATCTGCGCCCTCATTCACTTTCACTATGTGATGCTTATTTGTAATGTACTTTCCACCTTTAACTGTTTTACTGCTCGTATCAATGTAATACACTTTTATTTCTCTAACAAGGTGTCACTTATTCAGGATATGTGTCTTTGTCTTCAGTCCTTACTCGGCAAGGGCTGTCTCCAGCATCATAATTGAAGCAAATGCCACCTCGCGCGTTAGATGAATTCTTGCCAGTGAATAAATAATTTTATAAATTACTTGGCACTTATTCATACGCACCAACGGAATGCGTAAATTAGAAGCTGTCGTTGAATTGGCAACGTATGTTTCCGGTATGACATCTCATTGAAATACAACTAATGTGGAAAGTAAAATCAAAAAGTAATTCCAATAATTATAGGAGCAACTGGAACTGTCTCCGTGTCACTTAGAAAATATTTGGCCAACATCCCGGGCGAACACAACATCAGGGAACTTCAGAAAACTCTCATTTTAGGATCTTCATACATCATTCGAAAGACGCTGCCGTAAAATATGTAGTCATCTCTAACAATAAAATTATATAATACATGTAGCACGTATTAAAAACAAAATGTACTTCGGAAATAGCTGCTGCACAATGTACCTGAGGGACAAGGTCTGTCTCGGGTACATGGGAGTAAATACCCTATAAAGTGGTGAATAGATGGGATGATAATAATAATAATAATTCAATTCTTTTTATTAGAGTGCTGCATCAACAGCCAGACGGCCAATTACAGATACAGCACAAAAAATAAAGTAAATACAATAATATATATTATAATAATAATAATAATTAAGTTCCTAGCAACAGACAGGTTAATAATTAAAACAAAGCAAATAATAACATGATTATTTATAAATGAAGCAATACCATCTACTTTAGGATATGCCTATAATATTAATAATAAATTTGCCTTGCGACAGTGCTACTAAACTAGATGAGCAATTTGTCATTATTGTTAACGCGTGCTGTGCCATGTTTCCTTTAATATATTCATTCACAGCATCCTCGTAGTTTTCGAGTGTAATTAACAAACGAAGCGAATACACAGAGAATGCCGTAGTTTGAAAGCTGCTGTAATGTAAAAAGTAGCTCGTTGTGAAATAATTTTCATTTATGCACTAATTCGCCAAAACTGTTACTTTTTATTTGAGAGTAAAATTAACTTTCCATTTTCTAGATATCAAAGTGAAAACGCGTTGCACGTGCACTGTCTGCACACAAATCTGAAACGACCCTGCTCGTCAGTTTGATTGACAGAACGTCGAATACATGTTATGTCAGTGACGAAATTAAGTAGTATTTGAGGATATCGCGGCGGAGGGTGCGAAGATGGCCTTGCTGCCTCCATCATCAGGGCGACACGACCAATCTTCGGTTGACTTACAGTTATATACAAGCGTGTGCTCATGGGCCATCAGTTTTACAACTAACCATGCTGTGCTAGTAAAACCAGATTTCTAAGTAAAAGTACCAATTTTACACAATATATATCCCATCATCAGAAACCTTCAGACTTCATCCAGATTTCTCAGTTACAAATCTGTGACTGGTGAATTTTGTAGAGTGCACTAACAAACTGTGGGTATTCACGGTGGTGTGTGATTTAATAAAGTAGAAGCTGTGAACGATGTTATTTCTCTGCTTGCAGTGCTTCGCCCTTCTCCGCCTCTGAAAGACTGACATAACATACCCCCTGCCGTGATCATCCACACGCACAGCACAGCAAAAGAAATGGGCTGTCCAGTAGTTACATGTTTGTCGATCTCGATGGTGAACCGACTTTGTCCTTTTTTATGACAGGGCCAGTAATAGTAGTTGATGCCATTATTCGGATGTTTTTCCTGCATGGATGGAAACATGATTCGCTGTCACAGAAACGCACATAATAAAAGAAATCGATAGGACAGATTAATATCTAATAATCGATAAAAACTGAAGCTGACATTTATAGCAAATCTTCATGCTTAATGGCCGACGCCTAGTGCATTAGGGGAGATTAAGGGACAAAAATACGCGCTTTCTGTCTGTAGTGACTGTCGGGTACACCGTTTCCTTCAGGGTCTACGCAGGATGTACGCATCCAGCGTACTCCAAATTTATTTTGTCTCTGAAACAATCTGTACTTAGGGCACCAAGCAGAATGTATTGTACTGTTTTGTACTTTAAAACAAATAATACGTTAAAATGTGAGATCCTGTATTTGGTTTAGGCTGCGAATATTTACAAAATGGCACCATTTGATTCATGTGTCTGTAACGGAAGGTAACTAGCGACAAGTAATTATGTGTTACTGAAAGAAAGAAGCTTAGCCAATTAACAAGAAACTGTAGAATATAGGCTAGGCCAATGCGTGTAATCATGGTAGGCAGTAGAGTATGAAACACGGATAGGGGAGTGATCTATGCTTGTAAGCTATTCCAGTCCAAACAGTTGTTGAATGTTTTTCACTCTCTAGCGTGAGCGAAGAAGAACATGTGGGCCCATTCATGTCTGTGTGTCGCGTTTTTCGCTGGAGTACTCCACCTGCCTGGTCAGGGAATTGGTATACCTACGGGGGTCCTCAACCAACATGATCGGGGGTACTCCTTCTGCATGACCAGCGGACTCTGTTCCAAAAAGGGTACAGTACCTGTATGCCCTGGAATAACAGTGGTACAAGAAGGACTAAGACGCAACATTAACCTCGGATTGCATTAATGCAACAACAGCTTAAGTGATGTGGCGTGAGAAATTCTTTTGATGGTCAGTGTTTCCCAAAGAGTACAGCTTTCCATTCTTATTGTCCACGCGTAGACAGAAAGTAAAATGATCAGCTGTATCTTCACGTAGTGGATAATTCCGTCCTCTAGGCGTCTGTTTCAAGGGAGTATCCTCTAACTTATTGTTCTGACAATATTTTAAAAACAGACACGAATTGAAGCCGTCCTCGTCGCTTCAGTAGCGCTCAGCACGATCTTCGGCAGTTGCAGCGCGGTCAAGGACGTGGGTCTTGGTCCATAGAACACAGTGATCGGGGTTCGAATCTAACCCGAGTTTTTAATTTATATCCGCATCTTTCTGTGTAGTTTTGTTCTGTGCATGTCCAACGGACACCCCCCCCCCCCCCACCTTTAAAGAGTTTACGAAATGTCGAAAAAGGTTCGGAAAGTTTGCAAAAAATTATCCACAATGACTTACGCTCAGATTAGGCAGTAATCGCAATGTAGCTGGCTAAGGATTCGTTTTATCTGATCGGTTATGCTGTGTTACAGCAGAAAGTGAGAACGTTTTGTTCGTTATTCTAAGTGTTAGCCGTGATGACACAGTTAACATGTACGCTCCGCACTTGGTTGTTATTAATTACCTACGCCAGGGTTGTCATTTCAAAGTCAAGCCCAGCTGATAAGACTTGTTGGCAAATTAGCCGAGCTGTTAGGTAGAGTTCTTATATCCCTTCTATTAATAAAAGTGGGAAGGTATAGCCTGTCAGAATGGAGTAAACATGTTTCCAAAATTACACTCTTAGGAACTATGGTGTCCTATCTCATTGTCCTTGATGTCCAGTTACTGAATTTACAACTGGCTGTAGTTATGTGGTTTTTCTCATTCTTTCCAAACAACTACCTAAGCAGTAATCCTCTTAGCAGTCCTCGACTTACCCTACCAGATTGTTAGGTACACACAGAACACAGTTATCTTCCCACGTCATTCGACGCTGTACATTAAAAAGTGACTGAAAAACTTAAGCCAAGAAACAGATTCCTTTCATTTCCGTTATGAGCAGGCTTCTCTTGCTTTTATAGTTGTGATTTTGCTTGGCACTGCATTGAGCATATAATAACTAACACAGGTTGGTTGATTGGTTAGTTTGTTTGTTTATTTCACAAAGATCTTGATGGGTGATCTTTGTAAATGAGCCACCATGCAGGAAATACCCAAAAACGAGTGGGTACAATAGAACACAATGCAACAGATGGCCACAAAGAGATTGTCCGTGTTTAGGACATAACGTATGATGTGATAGCGCCTGCCAAGGGTCCGTCCACACCCGAAGGACGTCCACATAGTGCTGATACTGTGTAATCAAGGGATAAGATGGAAATGTCCTTTACTGGGGACGCTGAGTTGCCAGTGCGTACCGTATCTGCCAGTCGTTGTGTTATTCATTAACACGTTTGTAGATTATTGTCATGTTCTGTGTGTTCTATCTTCACCAGAGTTCAGGCACCTTGTTAAACAAAAATGGCCCCTGTGGCACGATCTCGTGACGTTAAGTGTCTGAATAAATACACGCTTTCTTTAATGACGCAGCATTATCGATGTTAAGGTAACGTTAAAGTTGTGCGTTTGTTTAATTAAGCTTCGCCCCGGATTCGATCCCAACTGTCGCTATAAAATAAAAATCTGCTGGTACAGTAACAACCCGTCCTCAGACGGGAACTCCCGAATTCGCATCTGATTCAAAATATGTGTGGTGGGGCCGATTTTGTTATGTGGGAAGACACACAAATTAACCTCAAAAATTAAGTATAATCACTTAACAAAGTCGTTTAACGATTAGTTACTAAGAACTCTGTGCTTGCTGGATTTATTTAACAATTGTATTTATAAAGATAGCTGCCTTATGGGTTGTTGCGCCGTGTAGTCTGATAGAAGTTTACCGATGAATCGCTCTGATGACGGAGACAGTATGACCTCTGAAACGTTTATAAACATATACCATACTACACAGCGCAACAACCCGGAAGACAGAAATCTACATACTCACAGCTGTGAAAACCTCAATTATACATGTGTAAATGTATTTGAATTAGGAATGTCGCAGCTCGCTGGTTGAGAAACACTGAATTTACCTGTGAACGATCATGATCTATGAGAATCTTCATTCTGTTTGAATTAATCTTTATCATAGGTATTTGCATTTGTGGAATACTAATGTAGTACAGTATTATATTGAATCGTTTCTTCTTGTCATCATTAACCTTGGGACAATAAAGTGTGCTATAAACATACTTGAACAGTAAAGTAAATGTACGTATCTTTACACTTCGCCTGGCAGATGAAGGTTATCATGTCTTCCTCGTATTCACAAGGTCTACTGTTCGACTCCCAAGGTTAAAATTGTACAATGTAAATTTTTGGGTACCTTTACTTAGTCTTCATAAGATAGTATTTGTCATAATTCACTGCGACCCTCAGTACACGTAGTATGCATACACCAGTGATCCTCCGTGGCCTGCTGTGGGTTTGTTGTGCAGTTTATTTAAAGCTGTTAGTAGATCAGACCGTCGAATGATTTATGAATGATAAATTGAAAACTATGTGGAAGAAGACGGTCCTGGCCTAATTTAAGTTTCAATCCCGGAATGTACCTGGAGGATATGAGGAAAACCACAAAACACCTAAGTCAGGATAGCTACTTCCGCAGCCCATACGTGAATATTCCTGAGGTTCAGGGTTCAAATGTCGGCAAGGAGACCGGCTGTCTTGACTGAGGATCTTCGTGGTTTTCCTCAGTTTCTTCAGGCGAATGTCGAAAAAGTACCTTGCATTAGGTTTCTATTGAACATTACTACCCGTTTTCCAGTCTTTCTTTTACGTCATTAATGGTAACATTGGCCGAGTTGTAGTGAAGCGGACAGGTTTTAGAAACCGTTCTTCACCCCTCGGGCAAAGCCGTTTTACAGATCCAGATTCTTTGAGGACGGATGTCTGATAAATAATCTTTTAGTTGTACCTTCATTCATAAAGTTTAATTATGAATGTTAGGTGTAACTATGATGTACCTTCTAGTTTATTACCACATAGAGGCGTTATTTATACACCGAATTTCAAATGAACATATTCAGATATGTCATTAATAATTAGATATGTAGACTATTATTTGTGCTGTATAATACGAGGCAGGTATGGTAGTCGGAAATCCCACTGCTCCGTGTCTCTACAGCCCTTGAAGGACCTTAGCCTCCTCACATATGGGAGGTTTCTTATGCCACAGACATTTGGTAGGACTCCTTGGACGAGTGATCAGCTCGTCGTAATGCCTGTATCTACATAGGACAGCACAACATACAAAGACACCGACAAACATCCATGCCCAGAGCGGGATTTGAAATCACGATTCCAGTGTCGGAGCCGGTCGGCTTGCCGGTATATCATTCCAGGTTGAGGACCATTGACACATACACTACGGAAGAGGGCAAGAGTAGGAAGAGGTATCCTTGGCTTGTCCTTTTGTCGTAGTTTGTAGCTCAAAAATACATTTGAATCGCGGTTATCAAAATATTCTAACATGGAGGTAGAATGTTCCGAAACTTTAGTATCCGCCAACAAATCCACGCGGCGTCAAAACCGAGAAGATCACCATCGATAATTAATAGGTTCTTTATAACCAAGCAGAAGTAAAATTAGATTATAGGCCTATCTCTAGAAGTCTAAGGAATTATATTACCCGTTCCGCGTGCCCCATTGCCCCAGTTTTCTCCACGCAGAAAGACGGCGAGCATCACTCGGCCGGTCTGTCGGGCAGAAGAAAGTTCTCGCGCACGTTGTCTACCGAATGGCTGGCTTACCCTACTTTCTATTCCTCCATCTCTTGAAA
Source organism: Zootermopsis nevadensis (assembly GCF_977971745.1). Taxonomy (NCBI): domain Eukaryota; kingdom Metazoa; phylum Arthropoda; class Insecta; order Blattodea; family Termopsidae; genus Zootermopsis; species Zootermopsis nevadensis. Next base: position 8,029,129 of record NW_028259147.1, read on the forward strand.
CCCTAACTCCATATACGGACGGAGAAGCGGACTTGGGAGGAAAGTTGTTATGAATCAACAGTTTATTATAACCCTGCTGCTCTCTTGAAGGCAAAATAAATCATGACGTCACACCCACTTCGTGAGACAGGGGTGGGCAACCTCGACTTCGCCTCCAGAGAACTGGGTGTGAAGGCGTCATTTTCTTAATATCACATGGCACCGAATTTCGCGGTTGAGTGGTTGCACTCTGCTTCCGTATTCGGCAGATCTGGGGTTCACATCTCGTCCAAGAGACGGGATTTTCGTTGTTTTCCTCAGTCGGGATACCGTAAACTAGGCCACGACTGTTTCCTTGTGCATCCTTTCTAGTTAGGTTTTCTCCTAATCGTCCTACCATTCGATGCAGTATAACCTGAGCTATTGACAGCGTCGTTAAATAAACCGTGAATAGGTGTCACATCACGGTGCTTGCTTTCTTTATTTATATTTCTCTTTCTTCTATTTGTCTTACGTGAAAATCGTCAATTCGTTCAAACTTTGAAAGGGGAAACTCAAATAAGCTGTGAACACGCTGAAACGGTCTGTACAGCATTCTTGTTTCGCGTATCTTTACTAACTTCTTACTGGCTGTTCGTATCGTTTACGTATATACACCGACGTCTCTTGAGGTTTTGCCATCAGCGTTTTGTATGTATTTTTTATTTCCGTGCCTGTTAACGTGTTCCGACTGTATCATCATTCTTATCTTGATAACTTTATTGTTAGTTGAAGAGCACAAATTATGTAACTTCTATCCCACACGTTTGTAAAACGGAGCTACATCATTTCTGCATAAAATGCATTCCATAAACTTGGCCTCAATTCTGCAGAAGAAGTGAGTGAATTGAGCACAAATCTGCTAGCTAAATGAACCTTGTCCTACCTTCTCCACGCCACCCACACAAGGGCGGAGTGTTCATGTTAACCGTGTTAGCTCTGCTAACGATTTGAAAAACGAAAAATAATCTTGTCTTACTTTCTGGTTCAGTGGTATTCCATACACTGGAATACAGCGGAACTAATGAGATAAAATGCATCGTTGGTCAGCTTCAGCCAGCCAGTCGTTCTTAATCAATTAGTTGAGGCTTCCGCTAGCTACAGGCATAACCGTCTTGATGATTGAGGCGTAAGCACCTCTGAAACGTCTGCCAATTTCTACAAGACCACACAGCCGAACATTCCAAAAGACTTTGGCATATTCGCCGCTGTTAAAATCTGAAATCGTAATGAAGGTGGGTAGGAGGAACGAGCATCAGGAAGTTTTCAGGAACCTAACTCCAAAAGCATAATTTCACGAACCGTCATGTGTCTTGTCCTAATACACTGACAAGTTCCGGCCTCTTCTAAGGGTGGAGAGAGGCGAGACACCCGAGTGATAGTTAACCAGTAACCTCCAGGGCCTTTTCAGTGTAGCACATGTTAATTCCGCACCACCCACACAAATCTACATCACCGTAGGCTCTCGAACCGGTTACATTTCTGTGCTTGAGATACGCAAATGTGAACGTCTGTTTTCGTTCATTGCCCTGAATCATTTTTATCACTTTCGTACGGTCAGAAATCCACTGCTGTTTCGATTATTGAATCAACTGACTGACCTAATGGTACGGGGTTTTCTTGGACAGCTGGTAATTACTGAAATGGTAAAGACATTTCCTGTTTTTATTCTGCGTTGCTATGGATGTTTCACGAATTTTACCTTACGTTTCAGCCTTTTGATCATACTAAGACAAGCGCTCGTTGCGTCACAAGTGAGAACGATACTAATTACTATACAGTGGATAAATTAAGTTGAGTTTCACGAAAATCAGAATTAGTGTCTGTAATATTCATGTTTATGATCGAACCATCGAACCATAAGGCAGGCTGACACACAGCGGTCGCTAACATGGTTTCGAAAAAGGAAATACAGAGCCCTTACAGCCTACGTTTTCGAAAATACTTTAAGGGTTGTGAGATGAAAGCAGATTAGGCGGGCGGGACATAAAATATGTATGGTGATGAGACATGAGAAATGCATTCAGAATTTCAGTCGGATAACCTCAAAGAAGGAGACCATTTGGGAGACCTAAGTAAGTAAGCCGCGCGCGAATAAGTGGGTGAAGATGGCCGGATTGGCCTGGAGGCAGTAAGCACTGCTGAAACGTCGGTCAATTTACACAAGACTAGAGGGTACAACTTCCCAGAGGCAGTCATCATCCATAAATGTGTTGTAGGTTCATTTTCGTAATCATAAAGTCGCATCATTTGTCCAAGGAGTTAATTTATGCCACTCATTCAAACTCTATATCTGTGTGATTTTTAATAGGTACCCGAAGTGGTCTTCCCGACTAAATGTTGCATAAATTTGTAATTTCCTCATACGCGCTGCATGCCTTATCAATTTTATCCTCCTCGATGTAAACCCCCCCCCCCCCCCAACAATATTAGACATGATTTGAAGCTTTCGCGGCGAAGTTTCAGGGACCATCTCTGACATCAAAACCCTAATGATGGGGACAGAGATGGTCCCTGAAACGTCGGTTTCATCGTTTAACCACCCGACGCCTCTGATCACCCGTGAAAATTTTATTGAATGTTAGGCAAACAGTACAAATGCTGCCCCTCATTATGTAATAGTCTCCGTATTTTTTGCTTTATTTTTCTTAGATTCAATCAACAGTTTGTTCTCAAGCACCGACATTATGTGCCCTCTCCTTAGACTATTCCCTATTAGCGCCAATTAGCTCGGTTTCTCATGGTTATAAAAGTTAACTATTATTTGTAATTTTCCATTATCGATAAGATTATTGGCTGATGACTTTCTTTTATACGTAATATCATTCAGTGTGCACTATCTTATCTCTCCATTTTTCAGCTGTCATCCATATCATTTACAGGGTCTAACTGTGCAGATTATCTTTTAAGAATAAGTTTGTTTACATTTTCGTCTTGACGAAATTAATACCAAGTTAAATTCGGGAAATGCTAATTCGTGACTCAGAATATTTTCTCTGGTCTCCTTTCTAGAAACATGAAAATTAAAATGGGATACTCGGTACAACATCCCAGAAGACAGTTGACATTACCAATGGATTTTTTTTAATTGAGTGTAAAATTCCGTTATTTTTATTAATATTTCCAAAGGGAGGGGAAAGATGGAGGGACATGGTCTAGGAGACAGCAAAGTTTTGACTTATGAATATGCAGGTTCTCAGTAAAAAAATGTACGTAACTCTGCAGTTTATTGTATCCAGTTCTTAACTGAAGATAAAATTGTCTGTGCGCATGACATTTCAGACTTAGCTTCATTTCTTATCAAATCTTGCTACAGTTAAACCTTATGATAGGCCACAACCAAATACACACACTCCTTCAAAGGTCCCAGTCCGAGAAAAGGATGGAAGGATCCCGTTCATATGGACCTGTCATCAGACAGAACACTAAATAAATAATAAATAAAATAAAGTCAACGTGGTCCAACTGGCGGCCGGGGAAAGTATTTGTTAATTTGTTGATTTGAAAAAATAATTGTGATTCTCATCTCATCTGCTGCTTTATTTTTTATCCACCATGAAAATGTTAAAAACGAAGCAGAGGAACGGGTTATCTGAGGATGTGTTACGATCAACCCTTCGTTTAGCAACAACAAAAATAGAAGTAAAAAACATTCTGCTCAGTGCTCTCACTAAAGCCATTGATTTTAATAGCTTAAGATGTACATTCTACTGGTAAAAATTGTTATTGTATCAGATATAAGCTGTCACAGTAGCGGAGTTCAAATAATTTGTGTAAGTTTTCCAGGTAAAAATTATGAGAGATACAAACTGTTGTAGGGGAAAATTTAAAATAAAACACAACTCTATAGTAGTTCTTTCTGATTCTGGGTTACTCTTTTTTCCTTCAAAAACAGTAGATCGCTGCGGTTTTAGCATGCCGTGTCACAATTATTCAAGTTTGTGTACATCATTATAATACAGGTGTGTGTAAATTATCTTTACAACTTTACTCAAGAATAAAACCTCCATCAAAAGACGTTGGCACACTGTTTGAGCGTCATATTCGAGAGAAAGTCGCAGAGTTTGTTCTCAACATTACACGTATTCAACATGGGTACCATTTGTCACACCTACAATGTCCAAGCGGTATTCAGTCTCCATCCCTGTACGCTGTATCTTGTCATCTTCAAATGTTGCAATAGCAGCTGCCTCCCCAGGCAAATGCTGGTATACTACCTTAAATTAGGCCACGACCGCTTCCTTCCACGTACTTTCCAATTTATTGTTCACCATCATCCTCTCATTCGACGCAGTTTTGTGTGAGCTACGGAAAAGTCGTCATTAAATAAATAAAATTAAATAATAGCAGTTTCAATTTTGTCCTTGAAATCGTTCATGTCGGCCACCGGAGTTTGGTACACAGTCTCTTACTGAATTTTTATGTCGCTGAGTGGAAGACCTCCAATGAGAAGTCGTTGTATTAGCGTCAGAACTTGAGCTGTTGCTCTCCCTATTGGTCCAACCGAGGCTCCAAATACATACAGTGTCGACACAAATTGTAATAAACTGTACCATCAGTTTGCACAAACACTGCTTGCACTTTAACTCCGTTGTGTTTGTTATTAAGAAACAAGGTATTCAAACATTGCTTAAGGAAACTACGATAATCTTGTTACAGTCTAGTTATCATTATTACGTTGGAGCTTTGTACATTAGAAGTACACGATCAAACACACAAGAAATGTTGACGCGGTAATTTACAATAAGTACAGTTCTATTTTTCAGATGTTTCCTCTGTCAGCTGTATGCGCATTCGATTGTCTCGAGTTCGTTAACCATTTAAAGTTCAGCGTTAACAATGTGTACCACCTGTTGTAATAATGATTAACTATACATTTTGTCAATTGAATAAAATTTTTCTTGGATATTATCCATCGTCTAGTAAATATAAAACGTAAAACGACGTTTCGGAGATGGGACCCTATCTCCGTCTTCAGGTTCCTACACAGTTGGGCCCACTAGATAGAGCTAATCCCTATCTCCGGACGAGTTGGGCCCAACTGTGTAGGAACCTGAAGACGGAGATAGAGTCCCATCTCCGAAACGTCGTTTTACGTTTTATATTTTCTAGACGATGGATAATATCCAAGAAAATTTGTATTCAATTGACTCTTCACCATCGTCAAGAAGTTTTAGATTTGATATACATTTTGTATTTACGGGTTTCGTATGATGGCATTACCTGGAAACCTTACAATAAAATACCCTGTTCCTTCCAGGAATTGTGTGTCACTTCTCCCCCAAAATGTTCTCTTCCTCCTAACTCTGTCTCTCTTCTGCTTCAAAGGGTTAATAGCAACTGACATTTAGATCAGACAGGTAGGAGCTGTTAGCTGATCAATTCTTATCAGTGCTTTCTTCTGTCTTATAACTATTATTGTGATACGTTCACACAATCGCGTTACAGAGGCCACAACTAAAAACTCATGGCCATATTATAACGTAAAATTTGCATGTCTTAAGAGTTTCTTTATTTGACGGAAATTTCACCACGTGGTATACAGTGTTCTCACAGGCAAGGTTGTAGAGATCGAATCGTGATGTTATGAATATTACATCAGGTGTGGAGTATTAGAACATTTTATACCAATAAGCCTTGGGATGTATTTTCACGAGGCAGAAACAAGCGTGGCGTAAAATAGTCGTATTTACATTCTGCTTGGGATAATATGAGGGAACTCTTGGCCTGAGTTCAAGAAGACCGAAAGAAACACAGGAAGTCTAGTTTTGCGAGATTTTAGGTTACCACGGCGGTGAGTATGACGATATCGTTGTATTATCAGGGCAATGTCGCCCTGTTGATGGAGCACCTCTGAAACGTCGGAAAACTTCTACCAGACTACAAGGCGCAACAACCCAGACAGTCATTCTCATATTCGCCACTGTGAGAACAAAGTCTCAATCAATTAATTGGTTAACATTTTAATCCTGTGAGTTTTGTTTGTCTGGCTGAAATTTCAATCGCCCCTAGCACAAACGCAGGTGAAAAGAAGTCGACGACAGAATTAAATATTCACGTGAAACATCTCAAAGAAAATCAATAAATATGAAGCGGTGTTTGTCATTAAATGTTGTTGCTTGCAGATAATGTGAGCCTTGTAAAAGAAACTCTTGCACACAACAGATACCACGGCCACTGGGCTCAGCTCATTCCACTGACTTAATAGTCGGACTTGTATTAAAAAAAACACTTGACTGATGTGTTTGTGGCTTTCCTTGTGTCTCTCCAGGCAATTGCCGAGACAAGTTTCTTGAAATAGGCCAATTTTGCTACCTCCCAGAACTCCGCATTCGTCTTTCCTGATGATATATCTTTATCATTAAAACGCAAGGTGTGGCATACAAGGAACCTTCTATCGACCAGTAACTTATCGAATTATCTTACGCTTAGCTACGACGTTACTTAATCTGTCCGGATAAGCAACAGGCCCCAAAATGATGTAAGATTTGAGGTTTTCAGAGATGTGAGTATGAAGATTTCTGTCTTCTGGGTTGTTGCGCTGTGTAGTCTGGTCGATGTTTACCAACGTACACAGCGCAACAACCCAGAAGACAGAAATCTTGATGTATACATATTTAGTGAATGAAATAAAGACATTATATTAAACGTAACAGTTACATACGTCAGCAATGGTACTTAAGAGAATCTTGGGAAAAGCTATTGCTGTGCCATCTGCTAAGTTTTGACCACGCTAGACTTCCCGCGCAACGCAAGGAGATATAACAAGGTTAATATTCCGTATTATAATTTGTTTACTTCTTTTTTTGGACAGTGTGTATGTATCAACTAGAGATGTGTAATACGTGAAGAATATTCGATATTTTATCCTGGCGGGGGCATCTGTGAATTTATCCTAGCTTTAAATGTAAAACATTCCTGGCAAAAATGAGGTCGGCAAAGCAAGTAATGAAAAGAGAGATTTTATCATCATTTCCACTACTTCCCAAAATACGAACGATCGAGATAAAAGTATGTTAGTGGTTGCTTTGTGTGGTTAATAAGTTTCGGAATTTAATTTGAAGTAAGAACGTAAATAAATTGGAAAGGTGTTGAGGAAAATATACGTGGTCTGAGAACCGTGAACTAAGTTGGGTTCGTGGAAGAGGTTTTATAGCAATAAATTTCGTGATTTGTACTTAGAAAGAGAGGAAAGGTAAAGTACACAGCGACATACATTGACTCGACGCAATGTAGTCTGAGCTACGGAAAAGACCTAAATAAATAAATAAATATGCTTACAATGTCGATTTCATGTCGTTCCCAATTATGAACTTCTATTGGTTTCTTTTAATACGGTTACATTCTGAAGCCCCGGCTAGTTCGTAAGCCGAAGTATGAAAACATTTAATTTACTTTAACAGGCAACTTTCTTATGAATGGGTGATTTCCAATTAATATCGCGATGGGTCATGCCCTCTATTCAGGTCCTGTTACCACGAGAACAGTAGTTTAATGTCACATACTTGATTCGATGCCTGATTCTCTTGCTGACTCGTGCTATCATCTAATCTAACATTCTGTTATTTAACTCATATAAGCGAGAAGTTTCTTTCATGTTATATACGCTACAGGTAATAGAATTTTACTATGAGGATAGTTTACATGGCCGTTCAATACCATACCTAAACGTATTCTGCTTGTAAGACATAAGTAAACGAATAAATAACCTTAGGTAATCACCAGATACATCATTACCTCTTGCATATGGGCCTTGTAGAGTCTCTTTGTTTGGAAGTTGACAAGTACTTAACTCGTCAATAAATTACCTACTTTTATGGAACCATCTTCGCCTTCACAGAAGTGTGCTATTGTTTTCCCATCCGAACTTCTTCAACCCAATTCACATCCTCACAGCTGACTTCTGTAACATATCTTTTTTAAGTATTATCCTTATATTTAAGCATATATGTCCTCGATGTTGCTTTCGTTGAAGTTTATCAATCTCGCGGGATCGACTTCAGTTCCAGTTCAATGCACATCATATTTGTTATGTAAACAAAACTGTGAAACAGAATTTTCTCCTTGTCAAGCCGTTCCACCAATGCTCCATACTCATGTCATCGCTCATGAGGTGTGCGATAGGCCGGACCAGCCAGCAAATTGTTACATCGGTCATCAACTTTGACCCAGCACTTGCCTGAACTCGGAATAAAAAGCGTTTTCAGTTGTCGTTCAATAATAAATATACTAAAATATCGGCTCATCGCCCTGATGACGGAGGCAGTACGACCTCTGAAACGTTGGTAAACATCGACCAGACTACACGGCGCAACAACCCAGAAGACAGAAATCTTCAACCTTGTAACAGTTGACCTAAATGGGCATTATTATTTGACGAATTATTCATGGATTAAGACCATGTCTCGTATATCTGAACTGAAAATAATGATTCTAAAGGGTTTTGACGGCGGTAGTTCACACTTAAAATTATTTGTTGTCAGGACTTTCTCCATCGTCTGTTTTTTTAAAATTCACGACGTTTCGGAGACAGAACCAGCCTCCGAAACGTCGTGAATTTTAAAAAACATACGATGGAAAAAGTCCTGACAAATAATTTTAAGTGAAAATAATGAAATTTCTTTCCTTTGCCTAACACCACGCAATGAAGGTATTTCAGGGACGTGGACATTATGTTCCATGTATTAATAACCCGGGAAGTAGATTTAGATGACCAATTAACTTCGCGTTCAGGCTGCTTTATTCTTGGAGGAAGAGTCCCTGGTCCCCATTAGATAGGAGGTTGGATGTTGATAGAGAATAATGAACTGGGAAGGAGGCGGCGTTGGACTATCTTCAGATGCTGTTTTGGTATTTGCCTAGAGGGACTGAGAATAAAACACGGAAGAAGTATGTCATTATGGACTGCCTGCGGGCCCAGAATCGAACACTGGATTTCCCGACTATAAGACAGGAGCTCTAATTACCCAACCGCAACGTGTGATGGTCAGTTAAAGAAAGAGGGGAATAAAAAGCGGAACCAATTGTTTTTTGTCGAGATGAATGGAGTAAATTCATTCACGGTCTGGTGTTCGTTTAACATTTCTAACTGGGATTTTTAACCTTCCCCTACTTTGTTACATAATGCCCATGGCCTAACATTAGGTGCCAAGGATACTCAGCTATGGCAAATTGTCAAGTATCTGTTGTGGGGAGGGGACTTTGAGTTGCGCCAGCAGCATAGTTATCAGGGGTCTTCTATTTAATCGTCTTAATAATATTTTGCGAAAAGTACAAATTATGGAGCTCCTCATTATACTTTCCTTTTTTCACTTCAGCCCTGTTAGGTCCAATTATTTTCTCGGCATTATTTTCAAACACTTTCAGTCTGTAATAAATTCTTCTCGGGCTGCAGGCCGTGTAAGGTGGCTTAATGAAGAAAACACTAACGTTTCGAGAACCATTTTCGCCCTTGTCCCGAGAAGAATTGGTATTCTTGGTCGCCTAGAAAGCCTCAGATCATACTTTCAGTCTGTTTTTTTTACTTCATGTAAGATACCACTTTTTATACCCTTACAAAATAAAAGGGAATTTTTAACATAAGTAATTCGCTTGTTTCACATTTTTATTGAAATGATTAAATGAAGTAGGATGAAGTATTTGGATATGAAGCACACAGAGTGAATATGAGAACTACTTATGAAATTTTAGTCGGAAACATTTTTAGGGAAGAGAGATCATTTGGAAGATCTAGCTCAACATTGGAGGACAGCAACATAATATGTGAGATTGAGGCGATTGGATTTTGCTGGCCCAGGACAGGGGCCAGTGGAGGGCTTTGGTTAATTCGGTGATGAACCTTCAGGTTCCTTAAGCCATCTAGTTAGTTAGAGATTTGAGGTTTCTACTGCGGTGAAGATGATGATGCTGTTCTTTTGGGTTTGGGTGCCGTAGTGTCGGATAAATATACTGGCGATGCTGATGGCGTCGCCACTTCAGCCCCGAAGATGGAAACAGTGTATTCCTCCGAAACGTTGGCGCCTGTCAACGAATCTTCACTGCACAAAAAACCTGGAACAACATTAAAATGTAATAGTTATTACAGAAATGTTGACTGGATTAAACTGGCTCGAGATGGTTCCGCTGGAATTTCTGTTGCCGTAAGGCATGTTTATTTTTTGTGTTTCTGACTTTTAAAGAAAGATTGAATCATAAAGAACATATTCTGAAGCAATTTAGGATCGGGATAAACTGTGAAAATATGTGAAGCAGATAAGAGACTCGCTTGCCGTCGAATGACGTCATTAATGTGTTGATTCGGAATACAATCGACTCTTAGGATGTAAGGAGGGGGTTGTTAAAAGCACGTGATCAGCGACAGTGCTAATTTAGTGCACGTATTTGCTGTAGCTATAATTAGCATTCGCTACGTGCATAACAAATCTTCTGTCCGCCTTGTCCATGTTATGTAAACAGCTTCCAGTGTTGGGTGATACCGGCCATGAGTTTCGACCGCAATTTGCGTAGCACACTTCCATCTTTGCTTTCGAAATGACAAGGTAGGCTCGTTTTCCGTACTGAAAACAAATCACAGTTTTCCATCCAACTTTGTTTTTGCGTTCCTTGCATGAGTGCATAAAATGAAATGTTTTACTCTCTTTATGTTTCATCCAAGGATTTCAGTGACATTGAGTATCATAAATCCTCTAAATTGGCTTTATTTCGTTTAGGTCTAATGCAACCCACATATTGCGTCAGGGGTCGGAAAACAGCGTTCCGCAGTCCACATGTGGGCCCCTCAACCTATTTATGCGGCACGGTACATGATTTAGGAAATAGCCAATACGAGAATTTTCTTCCATGAAGTCATGCTCGTTCTTTTATTTTCTAAACTTAGTTCGTTATAGGCTGACTGTTATCAACTCAGTTGTATGGAGAAATAAGCTATTGTTTGCAAGTGAATACCAGCTGTGTTCCTTAAGTTAAACGCACGTTATTGTCAACCACTTTTTAAACTTTCCTTTGTTCATCCACGAAGATATGAATTGGACATGAAGCCCGTGATAATGGTTGCCAACCCCTGCTTTACGTGACTCTCAAGTCAAACTACACAAATGTAAAAAAGAAACCGGTTTGCTATTGGAAACACTGGTGTCTGGCATATGATGTAGGTATTATTAAGGTATTGCATTGTATTTATGAATAGAACATTTTTTGCTACGACGAATAATTATCGAAAACAGAGAAGAATTTTTGTGACTACGCAGTGTTGTACGCAGCTATGGGGTTCTCACGGCGTTGAGTACGAAGATGGCTGTCTTCTGGGTTGTTGCGCCGTGTAGTCCGGTAGAAGTTTATCAACCTTTCAGAGGTCCTTGCTACCTTCATTATCAGGGCGTACTGATCTCCTGATGATGGAGACAGCCAGTACTTCTAAAACGATGGTAAACTTCCACCAGACTACTTGGCGCTACAACCCAGAAGCCAGTGTTCTTATTCTTCATCGCTTTATAGTATTCTTATGGCGCACGTTTCACAATCCACGAATTCTTGTCTTACGATTTGTTTTCGTCAAATTTCATTGTTTTCCCCACTCGTTCTTAGTATTTTTGTAAAAATGGGTTTAATCTCTTCTGCACAGTCTTAACAATTATTACGTCACTTCCCGTCCACCGTCAGCTTGAGCTTGAAATTTAAATTGGTCCATAGAAATAAAGAAATATCTTCACAAGTCACGATGCATAAATATCTGCAGGCTTTACTGAAGTGACAACTTTGCTCTCCACGGATTAAACAAAAATCCATTCCCACTGTTGTGAATGATCTCTGCACACTTCATACGAGCATCCCTTTCGTTTGTATTGAAGAGCGAATTTATTGTCTGTTTTTATCCATTTATTTTACCCTTTAACTATGTGCCCCATCTTCTTTAACAATCAGAAACGCTGCATTTTATATTTAAGGGATTCGTATGATTCTCAGTTGAAACAAGGATTCTTTCCTTAAACAGCATTAATCATTATTCTGTCTTTGTAATGTTGAAGTGTGTTTTCTTTAAAATAATATTTACGCGAAATTCTGCTTTAATTGGTTAATTCTTTGTAGCACGATTCTAAATATATGTACTACTTGCGTTAAAATTAGGTAACTGCAATTGCTCATAGGGTGTCTGCATGAGTTTGTTGTGATTCTCAGAATAAACAGCGATTATTTCCCTAGACTGCCTGAACCAGTTGATGTTTGTAATGAAAATTCGTTGTCCTTCTTAGAGGTAGGAACTGCATTTTTAAATGCTGTTTAGACATACTTTGTGATTCAAAAGGTTTTAAATTCATGTAATCTCTAACATCCTGTGCCACGTCTCAAAAATTACATTTCCGGAGCTTGAATTTCATTCACATTTTTATTTATTTTTAACCAGTTTTATTGAAATATAAAAACATTGGAATCTGTGTTGTATTTTAAGAGGTCATTTGTCTCTTACCGAACATACGTTTTAATTATCTGTCCATCGCCCAAAACATTTCTTCATACCTTTGTATTCTATTGTTTACATAGCTTGATAAGACATTCCTTATCGAACAATAGAAATGTTTTCACTGTAGTAATATGACTCGAATTTTTGCCACAAACACTGAAACTCTATATTGCAAGAAACCTGGTCGTGTTACTTGCAGTTTGTGTAACTCAGTTCATTTCTTTAGTTCCAATTTAACGTCTAAGTCGTTATTTCGGCCCACAGTTTTTCCGACAAATATTTTGTATATATTTCTTGCTTCACCATTATGTGTTGTATATCCTGTCTGTTGATTTCATTATGAACAACCCCCCCCCCCCCCCCCAACTTCTATATTAATTTGCCCGTCTTGGAACCAGATATTCTTCTCATCGATGTTTTCTGATACTTCCGGTGTTTGTTCTCCCTTGATATCTTACAAAACAATGGAAAGGATTATAAATACGTCTTATACGCATAAATTCAATGGGTGTTTTTAATTTAAATACTCGAGCGTGCATTTCCTTGCAGACGTACAATTGGGTGTTACTCATCGGCTACAGTGATGTAAAGAACAAGTTTCTATTTCCCTTAGTCATTTGCATGCTTAGATAGGAAAGTGTGTCAATGTTCTGCTGTTTCTTGCTTCGTGCACCGAGAGACAGCAATTTTTGGGTCAGTCTAGCAAATGCTCACGGAGTCCCAATATAGAAAGACCGTTCTTACTGTAGAAATAACCCAGAGTAACTACAGTAATTCGAAAATGTTGGAATAACTAAATTACTGGCTAACTAAGTAACTCACTACCTACGTTGTGCGTTGTTTTCGTGTAGAAGTTGATAGTTGCGCAGCTGACTAAGAAAGTTCCTGCTTTTTTTAAGTCTGCAGGTTCATTACCGTGATCACGAAAGCATGTCACTGGACCCATAAGTTCGTCTTGTTTTGTTCTTGCAAAGAACTAATAATAACTCGACAAAGACTGGACAGGACGTGATTAAATTCGGTACAGTAAGAGATGTCGACCTGACTTTTGAGCCACATCCGTCTAGCAATGTTCCAACAGGCAAACACAAAACAATTATTTTGTTTGAACCCTTTGTGTGATAGGTCTGCTGATGAATTCGGCCATTACTTCAAGTTCTACCAACCAGATAACATTTTGAGCCACATAGGTTTATAAATTGTGCCAGCAGAATATGTAATATAAAAATTAAACCAAAAGGCATAGAACTATTTTTGGGTCTTGTACAGATAAAGTGATGAAAACGCCCATGTTTATAATGCTTCGCCTAGTATTATTAGGGAGATTATTTGAAGGCTTAGATGGGTCGGGCTTGTAGCATGCATAGATGACCATAAAGTAATATATTTTCGTTAGAATACGTCATGGAAGAAGACTGGTTGGCATATGGAGACATACGTGAGACATATATTAAAATGGACCTGTGAGAAGTCGATTGTAAACTTTTGAACTGGATGGAACTGAATAAGGTTGAATGGTGAAGTTCAGTGGTTGCAGTGATGAAACTGTGGGTTCTGTGACAACAGGTAAGTTGTTAACATAGCTAAATAGCTACGGACTGAACAATGGACACTCGGTAAATTGAAGTAGTCATCACATGCTGAGGTACTTGGCCAGTGAATTAATCAGTCAGTGCTGAGGAGAGCTGTTGGGAGCAAGGAAGATCAAGCCACAGTGGTGTTGAGAGTATTACACAATGCGTAATTTCATAATCTGTGTTGTTTATCTACTGCTCTTAGGGTGATTAAATCAAAGAGGATGGTAGGGCGGAAATGAGAAATTATGCAAAGTTTTAGTCGGCAAGCCGCTTGAGAAACTTGGACGTAGATCGGAGGGATAATACTACAGTTCATCTTATATAAGTATAGTATGTAGTAATATGTGGATAATGAATTCAATTGTCTCAGGGTAAGGTACAGGATATTCCATTAAAACGCAACCCCAACACTGCACACAAGCCCATTCATGCGCAAAACGACGAAACCAGTGTCAAAATTGAATTCTTGCATCCTTATCTCGCTGTTGCTGATACACTGCTTGAAATCGGCACGGTTGTAATTTCAACTGTTTTATCGCTGGGTGGCCATATGTCACAAACAGACACTTCCTGTATCCAGAAATTTTGTTACCAGTCTTTGTGTTGTCTCATTCGGCAGTTCCTTGACGGGACACACGTCATTGATAAATGCTTCACGGGCATCAGCAAACGATTTCGATGAGAAATAAGACATTGGTGTCTCGCTTGAATTGGCCTACGCAGTGGTATACGTAGAAAAATAAATCCGAGTCCTTACATAACATGGGTTTAAAGTGACTGAAACGTACACATGGTTACAGGCGTACTCGTAAGATTATAAATGTTTTATATTAAGTTTCATGATATCCTGTTAATTAATTAAAATATGTTATACGTAGAAAGTACTTAAATATATAATAGGATACCTAACGATGAATATTAAGTATACGGAACTAATACAGGTAGTTTATGTAATGGAAACACCGTGTATAAATGTTTATCGAATATATCGATGTACACAGACGATTACGTAAAAATTCATATAGGCCACTAACTAAGACGGTCCTTTAAATAAACCACTGTCAGTACGATCCAAGTTGTATGTAAAATACGGGTATCGTTGAGTTAAATAAGAGACCGTGGAGACAGCCAATACCTCTGAAACGTCGGAGAACCAGATTAAACGTCGCATTAACCCAGAAGACAGCCATCTTCATACTCGCCGTTATGAGAACCTCAGATTCTACAAAATGAGAGCTGGTTTTCAGTTTTTTATTCGAAATAGACAGAAATTTAACAAAAAAGAAACTCGGTTTCGTTTAGCGATAGGCATGCCGCAGTGGCGGAGGAAGAAGTCGTGCTCGTGCGTCAGGTGAGAACCGGTTGCGCTCTTTCAGTAAGCCATCAAGAGACTTGCGGGTGGCGGAAGAATGTGGGATGTGATTCAGGAAACGAGCGAGCAGCATGTTTCTGGAGGCGGCGGAAATGCGGAAGGAAAATAGCACACAAATAACCATAAACTGGTATCAGCATTTGGAAGCAGTTCTAATGTCTTTACTCAGACACGCTTGTAAGTGCGGGAGTCAGCTAACTAATTGTATCGTCTTTATAGTCAGTCACTAAGTCATACTATTGAAATGACTGCAACACTTGGATGGAGATGGCTGTCTTCTGGGTTGTAGCGCCATGTATTCTGGTAGAGGTTTAGCAACGTTTCGGATGTCGTTGCCGCCTGTATCGTCAGGGTGATGAAACGTTACAGGTATCTTCGTTCTCACCGCAGTCAGAACCTCAAATCCTACTTATTACAGTTTATTTTGAGGCTTTGCCACTTTGCTATTCAAAAGCAATGTAGTAACATAATGTCAGAGCACATATGTATAGCTAACCTGTAAGTTTAGAAAGTGTTATAATTATTGACAACAGTCTTACAAAACGACTTGAGGCATTTGAAACACTGCGCTCTGTAAACGGATCACGTAGCGTTAACTGTATTGAACGAAGACCACATAGCAAGCGTCCGGCAGATGATACGGCTTGTGATTATTGAAAAGCAAATCACTTTCGCAGTGCCTTGACTACCTTGACAGCTTCCATCTGGAAAGATTTCATACGTAACGTATGTGTGGCCCTCACACAAGTAATGAGAAACGGATTACATAACATGTCGGACAAATTACGTGGCAGAATTAACAAAACGTTCTGGGAAGAATGTGTGATGTCTGTTTATTTTATAAGCAACAGCAGCAATGGTGAATATAGCAAGACTTTAAATTAATTATTATACATTATTAATATGATATTGATCCTGTTTTCGTAATTTTAAGTAGTACTTCTTCCTATTAGGCCTACTTAATTTTGTCCGATGTGACATGAAGGTACAGCAATGTCGAAATGTTTGCTGTTGTTGCAAAACAAAGCGTTCCCTTTACAAAAGTTGCATGTTAAGATATAAATTATCACGAAGGTTCACGTTACTTTATGTTAGTGACTCATCCACCCAACCAATTTTGGTGACTATCATGTTGATATTACTTACGGTAAGAAGTTAAAAATTACAAACGTGTGAAACCCATGAAAGGGAGTCTAGAGGTATGACATTCATACCAAGTTTCATGAAAATTCGTCATTTCGTTCAAGAGTTATTAGCGAGACATACACGCTGATAGACGCGAAGATCGGTAAAATATGGTACATTGGCCTCATCCAATTAGACCTCAAGTTCGAGTGTTGCTTAGGGCAATGATGAGACCGGAAGTCATTGTGCATTGTTTGGAATTAGCCTACTTACTGCTTTGCATTCAGTAGTTACTCTGTTAGAATCCAAGCCGAGTTACAGGCAATCCCGACTGACGATTTCATGGTTTATATTAGTCTCTCCAGACGAATGCACGAATAGTAGAATTCATTCAAACAAGCTACGGCTGCCTCTTTTAAAATCTTTATCGAGTCGCAGTTTATGATCATCTTGCCATCTACGTTAAGCAGTTGAAACAGCGTCGTTTTATGTGGTCTTGTTATTGATCGACGTTCATTACTGAGGCTGCACTTACACAGCGCGTAGAAATGACGAGCTTGGGACTGGATTTATTTATTCTTGCGTTATTGAATGACATATTTTCAGCTTTATAGCGTCAATGGTAGGATGGAAAATATGCGAAAGTCTGTTGTGTCCTATTTTAAAGTACATATGCAGCTTTGACCATCAGGGGCTGAGGAAGAAGTTGAAAAGCCACATTCTATTAATATATAACCGGTCTCCAGGCCCTGATTCTAACCTTGGACATCTTTAATACAACCAGTTACCCACGACTTTCTGTCCGGATGATCTGGTTCAATTTGCGTTGTTGCTTCCACCTTGTTTGCAATGGTTTGATAAGAATATGGACAGTTTGTTCATAGAACTTGTTTTGACAAAACCTTGGTTTAAAAAAAGCAAACAAACATGCAAACAGAGTCGAGCGAATGCTACGTGTTTACGTAAGTTACAGGCAACTGTGATGTAGCCAGGGATATGAGTGTCTAGAAAATTATCACTCTAGTTAGAAAGAACTTAGTTTCCAAACATTTTATCACAACCATACTATCGTACAATCGCCTATTACATCTTATTGAATTATCACTATCAGTAAAGAAAGTACGTGTAGTTCAAAGGTTTGCAACTTACAGTCTGCGAGCCGAATATGACCCTCGAAATGAAGAATTTTGCCCCACAAGATAATTGTATATGCAAATGAATAACAACTCGGAACACGCATTAATGACATTGTACTGTAAATGTGTTGGGGAACTGTCCGAGACGAAGCTCCACACATTCTGAACGTGCAAAGCCTGCTCCGTTCTTTCGGCCGCTTTACTGCAGGTGAAGAAGAGATGTTGGGTGATCCCAGCGACGGTCTTGGCGCTTTGGACGAGAGAAAAATCCCCTGTCCCTGACGTTATCGAACCAGTCTGACCCTGCAGATGTTCCCAATGTTGATGCTGGGAACACCGTATCCCAGCTTCGACCAAATACCTTCATGCAATATCCTCATTAGTATGACCCCATGTTGTGCTATATGTTTCTCTTCAGTTTATTTATAACAGACACGTAAAAAAAGTACAAGCTCCAAAGGTGTCCCACTTAAAAGTTTAGCAATTATAATTCTGAAATTTGCATAAATGACTCGTAGTCAAGTGTGAATAAAGAGACACAGAAGTTGTGAAACTGTTACAGGGATTTGATGTCAGAAACCAAGACGGTAAAAGTAGGATTTTGAGGTTTTTACGGCGGTGAGCTTGAAGATGGCTGTCTTCTGGGTTGTTGCGCCGTGTAGTCTGGCAGAAGTCTACTGACGTTTCAGAGCTTCTTGCTGCCTCCATCATCAGGGCGATGAGTCATTTCCATCAGGCTACACGGCGCAACAACCCAGAAGACAGCCATCTTCAGACTCACCACCGTGAAAACCTCAAATCCTACATAATTATTATTTACCGCTATTAAGTAAATGTAAATATTAGGTAAATTGCGTAGCTGAATTTGTCAAGTGTCCTTCGTCTACAGCATTACGAGATAAGGAACAGGTGTATCGATATGTATCACGCTTGTTCGTTTAATTCATTTTCACAGTTACTGCTTCATATCCGTCTCTTTCTCTTCCAGTGATTTCCTCCGTTGAATGTTAGTGCGCTGCTGGTATTCTGGGGGCCATGTGTTTGAATCTCGACCCAGGGGCAGGCTGTTCGGCTTCCTTCATTCCTTTAAGGTAAATGCCTAGAGAATGTTTTAAAAGTAGGCTACGACCACTTTGTTCCCGTACGTCGTAATTCATTAGCCACAAAGCATCTTGCTATTTTACACTTTTTTTCTTCTCCCAAATTCGAATCGTTCTCCTTCCTTTAGCCATTCTGTTTGAACTAGCGTAAGAAACAACAGATTATAAACTGTTTCGTCACACATGTCATGAGTTTTCTGTCACAATAGGATTTAATCAGAAATCGATCACGTATGTGTCGCTTCAGTGACTGCAAGAAAAACATGCAATTCTGAATTGCTTCCAGGGCATCTTTTTGTGTCTGCCTGTCTAGTGAATGCATGCAAAAGATGTGATGTAATAAGTTTCTCTCCAGCAACCAGTGCCTACATTTGTTACATCCATCTTTGTTCCTACTCCTTTTATGACTTGTTGCTTTGTTTTCCCAAGGACACTTCAAATAACTTCCATTAATTTGTACATGAGCTACGGTAAAGATGAGAGGTTTCTTCCATCATTACTTTTTATTTGTACAACTTAGATTCCACAGAAGAAGGATTCAGCTGTCGGAGTTTTAAAACATACCATGCAATAGCTGGAATTAAATCGGAGGATCGTTATAAATATTCACTATCATGCGAACCAGCTCCATGATGCTGAGTCCTTCTTTAGAAGCTAATAGTCTGCCAGATGGCAAATAAATTGCCTTTTTTTGTGAAATCCGAAATTTTATTGCCGTATTTACAGAAACACGCCACTTGAGCGAGATGAATTAAATTCTCTTTCTCACCATATTTCTTTAAACCCATTTTAATATTATCCTCCCACCTTCTCTTAGAACTCCCAAGTGGTAACTGTCCTTCAGGTTCTCAGAATAACAATTCGTAGGTATTATGCATATTTCCCACGCGTGTTGCATTCCCACCCATGATTTGATCACCGTAATAACATATTATGAAGTGTAGGTGTATAAATTATGAAGCTCTTTATTACGCAGCTTTATTCGTCCTTATGTTACTCAGTCTCTTTTTAAATCCAGATATTATGACGAACAGGATTACCATATGTTTTTAAAATGCAACAAGCAAATAAGTAGATAGAACACACGAACCTTTGTCCACGTGCAGCGGGTGACCCAAGGTCTTCTTCACTAAGCATTGCGCTGTTAAAGCAAGTCCTCTCGTTATTAAGTCCCGTACGTACTGTACCTCGTCGTCCTGCAGTAGCCGCATCCATCATCTTCCCAAGTAGCTTCTTTTTTTGAAATATTTTACCTTTGAAATTTCTTATATATCCGGTCAAACTCAAAATTACTTTTTTTGTCACCCTGACACTGGGTGAGAAGCACAAACCACGTATAAGTGTTCATTTCATATGATCAAAATGTTTGGCTTTGTTGACTTATTTCGTGTTCAATTTTTTTATGACATTTACAATATTTGTGTACAAGTTCTATTATAATACTGTATTTTCCTCAATGTTTTAACATAGAATAAATATTTTCACCGTCGCCATGTTTCGAATGTGACATAAATTACTCTACGAATAATTTTCGCTGAGATTTCTACTGTGGTACCTGTTTCTTAATTTATGCACACCATGACGTAGGAGTTTCGTACGGCCGCCATATTTGTTGTGTTCAGCATACAGAAACATTCGTCATACGTTTTTAGATATCTTAATTATTTTTCCCTTACCAAGGTTCACATTCCCAGTTTCAGTTGTTCATAGTTGTCTTTATTAAACAAAATCTGCGTGCAGATTCTGGGTGACCGTCATATCGATATCTATGTTACATATAACGAAAATTCACGTCAGTAAATGTTGCATGTTATCTGGGAATTTGACGCTTGTGTGGTACAGAAATACGCACGCTGCTATGTCGCTATAGTCTGCTATTGGGCCGAACTCCAGTGTCATGATGTTCATACCGAATATCAAGAATATCCATTCATTGGCTCGGGACTTTTAGCAGACACGGGCGGATAGACTCAGACATGAATATGATGACATCATTAGCGTTTTCTTTTTCTCTTAAGACAGGCAAAGAATGATACAGTGGCGAAAATAGTTAAATCTATAATTAACGCTGTAAAGATGAACGATGAACACTTTTCGCTTTATTTTTACTTTACTTTACGTTCTCATAAAAATAATCTGCTAACTGCTGCTCGGGGCCGATCTACGCTCAAGACTTGATGATTAGTTCTCATATGTACAGATGAATACTCCATGAAACAAAATGTCCAGAGCGACAAGCTGTGGTTATTGCGCCATTCCTTCTGGAAATTGTACAGATCAATTCCCTGAAACACATAACCGCATCATTCAACGTATTTCACATAATATTCTCGGAAACCGCACAAGGAATGGCGTGCTGCAGTGACGTGTGACCTTATTTCCTTCTCGTCCTGGAAAGCATAATGTGTCTCACGGTCCTTGCTGGAGTATCGTATTTCCCCGTGCATAGGAGCATGGGCCGAACCCTATTAAAACAGCTTCCGCCAAAGGAGGTGGGCGAGAAAGACGAGATTAATAATGACACAATACATCGCCTCTCCTCTTCCAAGTAAGCGCGTATGTGACTGATTAAATCAGAAACATGAAGCCTATTTATGGATACGGTACGTGGCGTGTGGTGTATATGGTATTGATGACTGCTATGGATAGAGAAGTAATCATTTTCAGGTCTAAGTAGGATTTGAGGTTTTCACGGTGGTGCGTCCGAAGATTTCTAGATTGCGGGCCGTGTAGTCTGGTAGAAGCTTGCCAACATTTCGGATGTTCTTGCTGCCTCCATCATCAGGGTGCCTTTGAAACGGTAAAGTTCTGCCAGACTGCACCGCGCTGCAACCCAGAAGACACCCATCATCTTCTGATCTGTTAATAATTTTTGCATTCCAGTGTGATGTTTTGTGGCGTCTAAAAGAACCTCCGTGACAGATCTTCGCCGATTATTTTCAACTGTTCTTGCCGCTTTGAATATGTTTATTAGTTAAATGACAATGCCAGTTAAATGACTCGACTGTCAAATATAGAAATTATGAAAATTATGAATTATTATGATGTGACGGATTTTCATTAAAATCTGTGTGAACAGAATGACACTTTAGGCCAGCATTCCTTTATATTTATAACTTCCTACCATCAACAGATATTACCAAAATGGCATTATTGGCACCATTTAATGTAGGATAATGCAATTTATGTTGAAAATATTTCTTCAAAAAATTACACACTGAAGTTTATGTGTGCCAAATTTAAAGTAGTGGGAAGTAATGCACAATAGTGCATCACTAAATTCTTCAAGAATTAATTTATAATATCTGATCGGCTGACCATACGAACGAGGTATTCGTGTATCGAAGTGAAATTTTCTTCGCAGATTAAGATGGCGGTCTTCAGACTCACCGCCGTGAAAATCTCAAATCTTTCTTCACAGATATTTTTATTCTTAAAGAAACTAGACATGAAAGGTTTTATGGTCCCATCTACACTGTCCAACACTTACAGATGGCAGGCTTCTATCCAGAGTGTTTTTCAGTGGCGTACTTTTAAGTATGTACAGCACAGTTTTGAACAGATGCCTCGTATGTGGGTGGATGCAGAGTGAGAACGAACTCAAGGCCCCAGTAACGAGTTTCGTTTCAACCTGTTTGGCTGCACGGGGCACTAAGAGATAACGAAACGAGAGGAACGTTGCTCCGTGAATTGGTGAAGATCGCGTTAGAAATCAAATGACTTTTAATATATTGTGTATGAGCACCTGACGGAGACAAAATCTGCCAGAGACTTGATAGCAATACAGGTAATAAATAAAACATTGAAATATTTCAAAGTATATGGAAGAATCCTGGAACAACTAAAGAACAAACGAGGTTTATGATTAAATTGGGGGAGGGAAATAAAGGAAATCATGATTATTTTTCGGATCTTGAGTCTCTTCACGGTTACCTTATTGGTATTATCGATGACAGAAATTAATTATTTTAAGGCAGAGCATGAATCACATATGTTTCAAAACATAGGCCGCACGTAAATTTGTAGTGGGTGGGTACTTTTTCTCAAAGGAATGCGGTTACTTATTTCGCGTAATATTATTATTGTGGGAGGCTACAAGAAGTGTGAAGATGGCTGTCTTCTAGGTTGCAGGCCGTGGAGTTTACCAACGTTTCAGAGGGAGATTAGCTTCTGAAACGTTGGTAAACTTCTATCAGACTATATGACGCTACCACCCAGAAGACAGTCGTCTTCGGACTCACCTCAAATCCTACTTACAAGAGGTATGACTCTCACCAAGCTACTTAAAAATCCGTCCTTTGGTTTAAACGTTACTGAGGAGGTAGAAAAAAGCACAGAAAATTGTCTGTAATGACTAATAAATTCGTTAAAACAAACTATTGAACATGACGATTAATTGTTAGGATCTTTATAATGTGGAAGGCCTCATTATGCTTTGCAATTGGCATATTTGTATTTTAGTGCGCACACGTAGCGGAAGCCAACAGCTTTCTCATATAATAGTTCCTTCATTATTGTAGTAGTTGTCGTCTTCCGTAGAAAAAAGCGTGATGCTGTAAGCAGAAGCAAGATCCGAGGCACACGCACACACAATAAAGACTGTGTTGGTCTTGATATTCCAGGCTAATAAATTATTAGATATGAATATAAAAATGTTGTGTATGAAGTTTAGAGCAGAATATACATACACAGATAATTCATGCTAATGTTGTGTTTGTTTGTCGTCAGTCTTCCGACTGGTTTGATGCGGTCCTCCATTTTCGCCTATCTTGCGCCAATCTCTTCATTTCCACATATTTTTTTAAAGCCCACATCCTCAAAAATCTACGTCACATATTCCAATCTTTGTCTCCCCCTACAATTCTTCCTTCAACTGTTCCTTCCATTACCAAAATAACCAATCCTGGGTGCGTCAGAATGTGTCCCACCATCCTATCTCTTCTTCTGGTAAGATTTTTCCATAGACTTCTTCCTTCGCCTATCCTAAGACCAGCTCATTTCGTACTTTATCAGTCCACTTAATTTTCAACATCCTTGTATAGAAACACATTTCTGTCTTTCCCATTGACCATGTTTCGCTTTCGTATAGCGCTGTGCTCCAAACATATAACTGTTGTACTTTCTGCATAAATCATATAAACTGTGGTTTAAACATAGTTCTTTCATAAAAAATATATCTTAGACTTAGATAATCATGAACGCCACCAAAGTAGTGTGGTTTGGTTTTAAAATAGTAAAAGCGATAATTGGATAATGTTGCTGATTACTTAATACTTTATTGATTGTTAATAAGTTGTGATCTGCTGTTGTGACACTGGCGTGGCGTGATCTTTGGTTGAGGACGGAAAAGTCCTCCAGATAGGGAGGTCATAGCTGCGAATATATTGATTTAACTGTCTCGGACTGTAGACAAGGGGTGACCTTGTAGTTTTATGTTAGATGGTAAGCTGTCAGCTCTTCAATAAAAATACCAGCATGTTACCAAATGTTAACAAATCTTAGTGGTGGGCTTTTGTGAATACAATAATGAATCTTCTGGTTCCATAAAAATGGCGTACTTTCAGCTTCTCGAAAATGGTTCTGATTGATGGAGTTGGCTAGTTAGACCAGCTGCTATTATATCGCCAAATTATCACATCTGTAACAACCACCCATAAACATCCTTGCACCCGACATTCTTTGTCCAGCAGGCAGCCGAAGTATGTCAGCTGAGAACCAGTACCAGTTAGTTACAAGGTTAAATTTAAACCGGAGGTGCATCTCACAGCATTGTCTGTGCAGTGAAACAAAGGTTTTACGAACAGTTGTAAGTTTTCGCGCTGATTAATTTTGATTCTGCATTTGGGTCCTCGTACCGTGTGGAAGTGGGCTATGCTGTGGACGTCTAACAGGTACATACCGTATCCATCATCATCAAATATTACAAAGTCAAATCTTTAGAATTATTCATAACCATTATACGAGGTGAGATCGGAAAGTTTCCAGACTGCGCGTATAAAAACCCGTACACTTATCTCAGGTATTAAATTCATCCATCACCCTCGAAGTAGTTCCCCTGGGAGTGAACACAACGATCCCAGCGCCGCTGCCAAGCCTGGAAGCATCCCTGGAAATCTTTCTTTGTCAGCCTGTCAAGCACCATCTGCGATTCTGCCTGAATCTCTTCTATCGTCTCAAATCTCCTTCCCTTTAGCTGAATTTTCATCTTTGGGAAGAGGAAGAAGTCACACGGAGCTTAGAAAGGAAGTTGGGGTCGGTTCTTGTAAGATCTTTGAGCTCCTGACAAACGAGAAGTCGATTCTGCTTCTGGTCCTCAGACAGGATGCGTCGCATGTGGAGTTCTTCCTTTAGAATCAGCTGACAGGTCCCATAGCCTATCCCAACAATGTCGCACAAGTCGTTGATGGTACGACGTCGATCTTCGTGAATGGCCTGCCGAATCTTCGTAACATTTTCGGGCGTTGTGCTCGAAGATAGTCGTCCAGAACGCTCGTCATCATCGACAGAGGTTCGGCCATTTTTAAAACGTGAATGCCACACAAAAGTTTGTGCACGACCCATTGCGGACTCCCCAAATGCTTGCTTTAGTATTTCATAGGTTTCCGTAGCCGTTTTGGCGAGTCTTTGGCAAGAGATTCAGGCAGAATCGCAGATGGTGCTTGACAGGCTGACAAAGAAAGATTTCCAGGGATGCTTCCTGGCTTGGCAGCGGCGCTGGGATCGTTGTGTTCACTCCCGGGGGAACTACTTCGAGGGTGATGGATGAATTTAATACCTGAGATAAGTGTACGGGTTTTTATACGCGCAGTCTTGAAACTTTCCGATCGCACCTCGTACATGCTTTTAAGTTAATCTGTTTGTAAATACACGGTTGAATCTCCTGAGTCGACGCTGCTGTAAATTTAACCTGTCGTTTTGTATGAGTAGGAAACTCTTCTTCAAGTGCATAGGTTGTATGGCATCGAATGGAAAGATGATCGTGAATGATTGAGAAGACAGTGGAAAAAAAAGAAGTCGTGGCCTGTTTGAGATTATTATATAGCAATTTCCTTTTAAGTCCTGCGGAAAAGCACGAATAACCTCAGTCAGAATAGCCGATATCCAGGTCGAGAATCAGATTCAGGATTCCCAGAATACAGAGCAGAAATGCTTGATCACTGGACTGCAGCGTTCTGCGACTCATTGTCATAAAATTCTGTAGAAGTAAATAATCATATCATTGGCGGTTGTCAGCTACACAATTTTCATCCCCTACAAATAATTAGGCCTTTCATCATACTTCTTTCATTTGACTGTATAATATGAACGTGTGCAAGGACGTGTTATGAAACGAGTGTTAATTATAATCTCCTAATCGGATTATGAAGAATGTCTGTATATTTGCAGTCTGAGCGCCTTTAGAGCAGACGGACTTCTCTCTTAGCTGTGGAGCCATCGCCAAGATTAATGCTAAGAGCCGGTTAAGCGATAAACAGATTATCCAGTATTTGTTTAATAATCAGAGGCTCCACTGTTCCACTCGCATACAACACGGAATAATTCACTTTGTATTTATGGCGCGACTAGTAGTCGGACTTACCAATGACGTTAATGACTGTATACATATTGTATATAAAGGCTAAATACATGGGCCTATTTGTCTGTGTATTGATCTTTGCCCTGTGAATAATTTACGCATAGTAAACCATCGAAACTCTCGATTTAAGCAGGATTTGATGTTCTCACGGCGGTGAGTACGAACATGGCTGTCTTCTGGGTTGTAGCCTCTGAAACGTCGATATACTTCTACCAGCCTACACGACGCAAGAATCCAGAAGACAGTCATCTTCAGAACTATATATGTCCTTACAACCCAATATTCTGTGTGTAGAAAGTGAAAACATCAATATTGACTTTACATTGTACGATCTTCGTCTGTCAGTGATGGGCAATTTACGGTCTGCAATCGCAACGTCGCTCGCTAGACTAACCAACTTGGCTCGTAGGCTGATATTGGAAACCGAATCGATTATGAAGGATTGGAAAACTACCTCTGTTAGCTCCTTCTCAGATACACACTTAAAACAGGCTTTCTTGCTCGCTTTGTCGTATCGATTAACTTTCGAACGAATTACAGTCCACGACTGTAATCTTGAGTCTAAGATTATTCTTTGTCAGGACTTTTTACATTGTCTGTTCTTTAAAATCACGACGTTTCGGAGGCTGGTTCTGTCTCCGACTAGCTCTCTCTAAGGGACCCAACAGAGTAGGTACCTCTCACCTGAAGACGGAGACAGAACCAGCCTCCGAAACGTCGTGATTTTAAAGAACAGACGATGTAAAAAGTCCTGACAAAGAATAATTTTAGACTCAAGATTACAGTCGTGGACTACAGCTTGTTTTTATTAAACCTCTATGAATGTTGCTCAAACACGTGCTTTTATCAATCTAAAGTAAACACTGCAGTTTAAAGCTTGTGGCTAGCTATACCGGTGATTCTTAACTCACAGTCCTTGGGCCGCGTTCGGTCCGGCGATGGCTTTTGTACTAACAGCTTGCATTTTTGTAATATTGTGCCACTCTGTATAATGTAAAATTGTTGGCATATAAATTTAATAACTAATATTAAGCGTATATTTAATAAATAACACCAGAACATTTGTCAAAGAAGATCACTGAGTAACATGTGAACCTGTCTGTAGACTGAAAAAGTAGCGTCTACTTCAGTAGCAGTTTAATAATTTTCCATGAAGTTCCAATGAATTGACAAAATTCTAATTCGCTCCTCCCGATCAGTCGATGAGAAAGGGTGAATGCTGCTGAACACTGACTTTATATGCTTGTGAAACTTAGTCCCCTGTTCAGGAGGAAGAACGTGAAGTTGTTGGCTTTCAAACAAAGTTCTGAGAATGATGGCTGCATAAAGAAGAACATAATGTACATAGTAAATCAAGATGAATAAGACGGGTAGGACATGGGTGTTATGATAAAAGGCTAATCTTGGCTAAAGTATTTTAGCATATGCTTTTAAACCGGAGGAAATCAATTTGTTTCTACTTTAGGTCAAACTTCCTATGCGTCCAAGTTCATAAATATTACGAATAACTGTTAAACAATCGCACGGATCCAGGCGACTGTTATCTGTGTCAAATATGTATACTGTTTAGCAGTCGTATCTATAAGTTTCAAGCACCCGAAGATAGTGAGTTAAGGTCGAAACATGTAGTGTATCTTGATAAACATTGAGAGTGTAATAAAAGTTGTTGTGTAGACGGCCGGACTGTCAACCTAACGATCAACACGCAACAAGGATGCTTTTCTTAAAACTACTTAAAACTTGGCCCAAGTAATTGTGCTTCAGTCGAGGTGCAGTCTCCAAGTAGTCGAATAGCGCTGGGTCTTCGACAGTTTCTTGCTCGGAGTATGAAACTCCCCATTCAGAGTAGGCGACCGGTAGATTCGGCGCTGAGTCCATTAAAACGTAGGCGTTACTGCGGGTGTAAGTTGCTCGGTAGGATTTGTTTATACTTGATCAGTGTGTGAAAATACGGCCGCTTAGGAAAGTAAGAGTAAATGCGTGCTGTAACTTTCACTGCGATCAAGAAGAGCTTATAGGCGTCCATTTAGGACATTCTAACTCAGTGGCTGTCGAATTGTTTGAAGATAACTACGCAAAACATCGTCACCGTTGCTCTGGAAGGAAATGCAGTATTCTGCTTTTAGTAGTTATTTCAGTCGTTCATGTGACACATACGGTTTATCTGCGGTCTGGGAGACTGATGATTTATCAAATTAACCATTTCCTTATTTTTAACGAAATGGTGGTGACGTCAGATAAGAAATGGTACAGTGAAAACTGTCAAAAATGGAACCTGTATTAACCGCAAACCTTCCTCTTAAGAAGTAATGAAAAAAATGTGAAAAGTTAGTAAATATATATAGCGTAAGAATTCTAGCGCTTACGCCAGATTTTGTGTCACGTGTTTCGAAAAGACTGCGTAATGATGAGCTTCCTAATTTGTGCACTTCACCAAATATGTTATTGGGATGATGAACGTGGCATTTAGCGCGCATGACAAAATGAAGAATGCGTACAGAATTTTTTTGGTCGCAAAGTAGGAAGAGACAAATTGGAATGCCTGGATGTAGATGGAAGGATAATACTAAATATATTTAAGGGGAACAGAAATGCAGGGTGTGGATTAGATTTATCTAGCTCAGAATATGGACGTTTGAGTGCTCTTGTGAACGCATCGATGTACCTTCGGGTTTCATTAAAGGCGGGGAATTTCTTGGATACCTGAGCGGCTATCAGTTTTCAATAAGGACTTTGCTCTGTGGATCTTATTAGTTACATTTACGAAGAATATCAGGGGCGAGCTATATGGACCCTCAATTTGAGGCAGATTTGTTGTTAGACAAGTGAGAAAATAGCGTTGTACATATTTCTGCAATCATAAACGGTGCCAATCACCAGTTTAATTAATGTCTTAAAACATGAAAATACGCACCAGTTCTACCATGACATGACGATGTTTCTGCGTCCAGCAACACACCACACCTCCTTTACATGGATCATTCAGGAAACAATCGCTGTTTATTTTAAGAACCTAACGAAACCCACAAATACAATGTGTGGGCAAAATGCCGAGTCACTGAGCAAAGCGGTACGCTGTGCTAGTTGAAGAGATTACAACAGACGTTTCCTCCCATGACGTGATCGTCGGTTTTTTCCTCCTGAAAATTAAGCACTTCTTCTTTCTTTTGTAGTACTGTGACGCGTAATTCCCAGTGGTAACTGTATGAACCACCTGCTTAAAATATCCGTAACTGTGCACTTTATATTTATGGGTCTTGTATGATTCTCAGTGTCAATAGGGAGGATTTCCTTAAACAACATTAACCAGCCGATCGTTGTAATGGTGAAATGTTTTCTTCGCGGTACGGGCAGAATTCTTTAGTATTATTTAGATGGGCTTCGGCTTCAAAGGGTTTCTTTCTTTTGCTGTAGTATGGAACTCTACGCGAAATTAGGTTCCCAGGGACGTGTGTACCCAAAGAGCAAGACAAGCTACTCAAATGACTGTTGTTTATTGGTTGAGCGAATATTTAGTTGTTCCTTTGCATAAATTATTACCCCATGGAACAGAGTCCTTGAGAAGCTAATAGTTCGCAAACCTAATAAATAAATTCCCCGTCTTTTATGGAGCCTAATGGTTTACAAGAACCCGCCACTGGTCCCTATCCTGAGCCAGATAAATATAATCAACAATCAGCAAACATATTTCCCTTAAACCCATTTTAATATTATCCTCCCATCCACACCAAGGTTCCCCGAGTGGTCTTCCGTTTACACTTTCCAACCGAAATCTTGTACGAATTTCTCGATTGCCCTATACGCGCTACATGCCCCACCCATCTAATCCTATTTGATTACCCAATGAATATTTGGTGACCATTAATATTACAGTTAATTATATTTTAATAATGTTCGTTGTCATTACTGCAAACAATTAATTATTATTAAAATTAATGTGAGATCACTGAAAAAGTTGAGTGTCATGTTGCGCATATTAGGAAAACAATGAATGAATGTTGTGTCGCATCTCGGCGGAAGATCGGACGAAAATTATTTCCAAGGCAGATGCGAATGTATTTAAATTCTGTTTACATTTATTTGTGTGTGGCTGTTTAGTTGAATATTGTTTATCTGTTTTGTACAGAGACGCATTAATTGCAGGTCGTTGATAGAGCATTTGATTTCAACTAATGACGCGTTGGGAACATGAGGTCTCTGGTCCTGCTTTCTACAGAGAAGCTTCAGACACTTTAATCCAGCCATATTTATTTTCATCCATTTAATTTAATTTAATTGATTTTCGTGGATTATATAGTAAACTTGATATCCAGGTCCCGTTCATCTGGATAATTTGGAACCTGTGAAAAATGTAAATAAAACACTTTTTAGAGTTTGTATGTTTACCACAATCCCTCGAAAATGGAAGAGTTTGGATAATACGTGGTTGTGACGAACGTTGAAGGAAACGAACCAAGTGGATTTGTAGCGCCTCATTTCACATACGCGTTCCAAAAGTAGAAAAAGGAAATAACAAAAAGAAAAAGAATAAAGGATGTTAACAGGAACAAAATATTCATTACGTTCACCTGGATTCTAATACAGATTTTAAACATGTAACACGTGTTTCAGAGGAATTACCAATTGGTCGTTTATCACACGTACAGTTGAAAAGTAGGTCACAGTAGCAGAACATCCATCCCAGTCGTTCGTCAATCACCTAAGTGACATTTCAGCATGTTACTGCGTTCTTTTATTTTATTTAATATACATTTTACAAACAAGGTGGTAGCCGTGTATGGCGTCATGAAATGGCGCAATGGATGTAAGAAGTGTGTGTCTGTTGCGTTTCGTTTAATAACGTAAACAATTTTATTTACCGGACTGTTTTTTTTCCCTTCTTGGCATTTCGCCTTCAAACGCGTTCGCTCGTGTAAATGTTCGCCTCCACATTTGATTATTAGGTCTAAAAATATCAGTTTCGTTGGCATATTTTTAGTGGATGTTCATAGTGTCAGCTACACATAAGACCAAGTTTACGAAGCTGTGGAATATGTAACCCAGACGCTTAAAAGAAATAGCAACGTATGAACGCTGACCTTCACTTCCTGTATTTTTGATTAGGCTTCATATAATATGTTAATGTACGATAGGTTGCTAGTTGTTAGTCATATTTACATCAATCATATGTGCGTATTGGTAAATTATCGATATACTTCTAACATTATTATTTTTTTCATAAAACGAGAGTGTAATGAGAGGTCATGTCTGTCCACGTGCAAGTTTTATTTTTGAAATTACGGAACGGACTGCAGTTGGATGGAAGTGGACTCCAAACGTTTTTGAGCTAATTAAATTTTCACGCTTATCAGTCCAATAAACTATAATTACTGCGTAACGTGCAGTCCAATTCGACATTTATAAATCTGTTTAGAAATTGTTGTTGTACAGACGGTTTCCCGGTACCAGGATAAGGAAGTGTAAGTTAAAAAATTATACGGAAATATTTTTGGTCCTTTGGGCCCATATTTCATATTACCTATAATTTACGTCATACTTGGTTTGTTTTCTAAATTGTATAACCGTGTTTGTACGTTTTTAAATTAATGAACCTGATCTGTGAGGACTCTCGGAAATTGTGAAATTTCAGGTTCTCGCGGCGGTGAATATGAAGAAAATTGTTTTTCGTTTCCCAAGATTATAGGACTTCCCACCGTTTACCCAGGCGCAAATGAATTGGTATGTGACATACAAGACACTGATAAATTTGACTGATATCTACAAGATTCATGCGAAACATTTTTCGATATGATAAATATTTAACTAAATAAGAAAAAACTTTCCAGTTCACTGTTCATATTATGACTGTGTGTGCGTGTGTAATAAAGTTGGTTAGAGGATTTGAGGTTTTCACGGCAGAGAGTACGAAAATGGCTGTCTTCTGGGTTGTAGCGTCTGGTGAAGTTTACCAACGTTTCAGATGCCCTTGCTGCCTCCATCATCGGGGCGAACTTCTACCAGACTACACGGTGCTACAACCCAGAAGACAGTCGTCTTAATAAAGTTACTCGTTTACAAGTACATTGATTCACAATGCAAATAACACGCCGTGTGTGTTTCTTTTACGTACAGTTAAATGTAACGAAATTTCGTTTTTGATGAGTAGAGTAAATTCAGTCGAGTGAAAGCAGACAGGTATCCAGTAGATGTTGATGCTTTCACTTTCTTTATTTCGTCTCCCTTTTCTCTCTCTCTTTATTTCGTATTTGTTCTTTGTTTAGCCTTCTTTGGATTGTTTGCTTCTTCCTATATTTCATTATTATTTTTTGGGGTCGCGATCCCCCCACCATCAGCAAGAAACAAGGTTGTGGGTGCGCGTGGCTTGCATGCAGCGTTTTTGTCACAAATCTTATCACGGCCCGATCCGTTGCAGTGTCGAACTGAATACAATCCACGAGTTTCGTGTACTTGACGCTTTGTTCTTTTATTTTCTTTAAACTAAGGAATAGGATGTCAAGGATACATTAATATATTACAGCTTACTATAAGATCTGTGGGATTTTACAAAGACGTAATTCAAATGTTCATATTAAATCCAAGGCATAAAGTCTTCCTGTAACAGCAGATACATTTAACTGGTCAAGAAATTCCCTGCTTTTAAGGAACTAGAAGTTTAATAAATATGTGCACAGAAGCCCGCTATTATATACTGTCCTCAGCCGCTTGAATTCTGTCGACAGCTACACATATTAATTTTGTTAGGTCCATTTTAATATTATATTCCTACGTATTTTCTCCGCTATCCATCTTGCCGTTCTTCGTTCAGTCATGCTGACGGTATGTGAAGAAAACGAAATGTTTAAAGAAAAATGCTAGCCTGGATTTGATTCTGACAACTCAGTGGAGAAGCAGGGGGATGCTTTCCAAGTTTCATGGAACCAGAAGGCTCAGTATCTGTGTTAACAAGAGGCTTCCATCGGCTCCTGTCCCAAGCCATATTAATCCAATCCCAAACCCATATTGTTTATATTTATTTTAAAATTATCCCTTTTACGCCCAGGTCTTCCGACTAGACTCTTTCCTTCAGACTTTGCAACCAAATTTTTTAACGCACGTATTTCTCACCGGTTAAGCCACACAAATTCGATTTGAAAAGCTCAGCATTTCGCCGCTGAACTCTTCATTCTGTTCTGCGGCTTTCTTATGCTGTCTTGTGGGTTGTTGCGCCGTGTTTCAGAGGTCCTTACTGCCTCCATCATCAAGGCGAGGGTAAACGTCTACCAGACTACACGGCGCTACAACCCAGAAGACAGCCATCTTCGGACTCACCGCCGTGAGAAACTTAAATCGTCCTAAGTGGAGTGTATAATAATTCAGTTTCTTGCTGTGGCGAGAATGAAAATGGCTGTTTCTGGGATGTTGCGCTGTTCAGTCTGGTAGATATTGAATGATGTTTCAAAGATTCGTACTCCATCATCTGCGACTGGGCTTCGCGGTGCAGACACACAAGGCCCCGAGGGAGGTGAGAGGACCCGAGGACACGCGAAGTGAAACCAGTGATGACGAATTGAATAGACAATAGCGTGTAGAGTTCATTTCGTTTTATTGTCATTCCAATTTTGTTTGTCCGGTTTAAATTAAGATTCGTACGTATCTTGTGTTAGTAATATAAACAAGGGTTAGATGAAACTTTCTCCTATGGTGCACAATGGACCCAGCCGTCGCCTAGGTGGTTGGGGGGACCGAAGTTTTGCCCCTCTTACTTCAATACCATTCTGTCCCTACATCACCTCAGGCAGTCTCCAGTCCCTTGTAAAGTCACACTTCGACCGCCTAGAACGGTCCCTCTTTCTTAAGCGAAAACACAGACAAGATAGAGAAAATTACATGCTGAAGAGCTTCATAATTTTTGTTATTATAATAATATGGGGACGCCACGGTGGTCTAGCAGTTAGAACGCTGGCCTTGTAATCCTGGGGTCTTGGGTTCGATTCCCGGCGGTGCCCGAATTTATAACTTGTGTTGGGCAAGGCCGTGGTCTAGGCAACACGGAGTTTTCCTCCGGGGGCTTCCCCGGTTTCTCCGTGGCATCCCAACAATTACTCCATTCACACACAGAAGAAGGCAATGGCAAACCACTTCTGGATCATCTGCCAAGAACGTATATGAACAGGTCCCAGTCCGAGAAAAGGATGGAAGGATCCTGTTCATATGGACCTGTCGTCAGACAGAACACTAAATAAAAAAAATATATATGGACGAGAATGAATGCATATGGTTGTCGTCTGGGTTGTAGGACCGTGTAGTCTGGTAGAAGTTTACTGACTTTTCAGAGGTACTTGCTGCCTCCGTCATCAGGGCGAATATGGGGGCAGCAAATACTTCTCTCAGACAACGCGATACTGCAGTCCAGAAGACAGCTATCTACTTGCCGTCGTGGGTACCGCGAGGATGAAATGGGCTGGAAATAGGCAAGCACCATTTTAATTTTGAGGGAAGTGGCTCATAACAGGGTCCTCTAGCAGGTTTTTGTTAATCCTGTATGACACTTGCGAGTTTCATAAGCAGGCGGCTATTCCTTGACCAGTTTACCTAGAAACGCCTTACAGCATGGAGTAGGCAATACGACGCTGCGTGGTAAGACAGCCTTCGAGCAAACAGTTTTGTTGAAAAAACCGTCGCTGTATCATCTTCAGGCTGTAGGGTGTCGTATCTTGTTGCGACGACCTCGTATTGACACAGTTATTGACTAATGTTTTTCCTCTATTATTTGTACGTGGCGTTGTTTCTTAATCGCGTTTCAAACTTTCGCTGCGCTGTTGTTGAAGACGAAGTTCATTCCACAATATCCCTAACGTCGTTCGTAGTGAGCAGAATGTTTGTAGTTCATTAACATGATGACAACGCAGTTGGCCTACCACATATGGAATACAATACTTCTTTGACTCTTTGAAGGAACCATTAAACCGAACTTTGTGGTCGGTTGCTTAGCACTCCTTCGTATTGTTCAGATCCCGTGTTCAGAACTCGGTCCGGAGACCGGTTATGCTAACTCAGGTTTTCGTGGTTTTCGTTAGTCGTTCCAGACAAATGCTAGAATAATGCCTTGAAACAGGACGACTGCTTTCTTCCTCGTCCTTCGCAACACTTCTTTTAAAACCGTCCTTCTGTCGACGTTACGTATTCTGTGCACTTGATAAACCGTCGTTAAATAATCGAATAGCAAATTAGTCTAGGATTTATTACCCTGAAATCATCTATTTTTTGAGATACGAAACTTTATATTGTCCATTCTTTACACAGAGTTTATAAAATAAACGCATAATTCGGAGATCGGGTCTGTCCGTTAGAGGTCTTTCTGTCCGTCCGCTTGTTTCAGTTCTGAAACTGCTGTACTTGACGGATTTTGACTACATTGGTACCGGGGATTCACATCAGAAATTGTCCAGCATATTTAATATGCCCGTTATGACTCGTGCTGTACACAGAACTCAAAAGTCTGCCCATTTTGTAAAAAATAACTCATCACACAATGAATTGGTCAATGGCATTTATGTATCTTATTACAATGTACAATTCTTGTTTCAGACGTTTTTCGATACGTGTAAATCGAATATTTAACGAAGTAAAATGGACAGTAACTTAAGAGTGTGTAGTGTAATTATTATATTTATGTACAACTGCGTTTGTAATTGCTATACTAGTTCCTTGTTTGCAGTAAATAAACATCAAGGCTAGCGAGGTAAGCAATATCGCGAATGAAGCATGTGGAAGACATGTGAACTTCATGGGAGTAAACATACCCATTATGCATTTATTAATTTACTCTACTTACGTTTTAAGCGATTGGTTATCGTTTACTCTATTCAGTTCTATGTCCTACTATGTATTCGATATTATTTTGAGATGGATCTACCATTCATCCAAGAAATCCTGTCGAATGTGTACCGATTTAATGAAGTAGGAGTTGTACACTAGTCTCTCTCTCTCGCTCTCTCTCTCTCTCTCTCTGGTGCATATAACTCTTAAATTAAATTTTAAAGTCATCAGAACCTCCTTGATTTCAGTTCCGTAGATAACGTATAAATAATTAGGTTCTTTGTTACATAATTATGTGAGTAGTTCACTTACTTCGTCTGTTTCGAGTTCAAATATTTTTCCCGAAAAATTTATTCTGAAGCACTTGTAATCAGGTTCTTACTTTGGATTAATATAGGATATTTCAAAACTGTATCAGTTAACTAAAATAATTATATATAGGATTTGAGACTTTCGCGGCGAGTACAATCAATAAAATCTTCTCGGGCAATCAGCCGAATAACTGGTTACCGTAGTAAACCGACGTTTCGGAAACAAACTCTGTCTCCATCTTTAGGGTTCTGATGTGACTGGATCCTCGGAAGTCTTATATTTGTAGCATTTAGTGTGAAAACATTATGAATGTTCAAAGCTTTCGAATTTTTGTTTTGCAGTCCCGCACAACCTATGAAAAGTCTCGTGTTTGTCTTATTTCAGTCACGTGGTATTAAACTGCAGCGCGATAAAAATATGTGCTTTGCATTAACCGACCAAGGGCCAGTTGCTGGTTTGATTGTGTACAACCTTTGTAAAAAATTGTAATGGAGTACAGTCACAATCGGAAATGAAAGCATGGAACACGGTATAGGATGAAGGAGAAAAGAAAGAAAACATGCTGTAGTACGAAATAAAGAATTGTATTTTCAAGTCAGAGTGTATAACCGTCCTTATGCGGGACTGCATAACAAAACATTTTAATATACTGAATATTTACTCTGTTTACATATAATATTTTGAAAAATAGGATAATAGCAAGTTTTTATACTATTGATAACAATAATTTTCTTGATTTGCAACGAATTCAGTGGAGAAAAATCCATCTTAAAAATGAAATAGTCGCTAAACTAATCAAGAAACCCCCTCTCTCCTTTATGGAACACAAAAGTTTATTACCGAATTCATACCTGGACTTTAGCTGAACCACACGAATTAAGTCCACATCATAAAGACCTGTTTATAAGACCAATTAAAATATTATCCATCCATTTATTCTTAGGTCTTCCAAATTTTCTGTTCCTTTTTACTGATAAATTTTGTATAGGCTGGAGGTTTGATAGTACAAACGTCAGTCCATGCCGTAAGGAAAGTGAGTCAGTTGGGAAGATGAGTCTAATCTGCTGATGAATAACAGATGTCAGTCTGAAAACAAGTACTGATAAGAACTGTCAGTGTCTTATCATGGATCCTGTAAACTGAAGGCTAAATATTCGGCTGCTGTGCTGACATTTCAGATTAGAGTTGAGATCGGCCTGTCGCCATGATCAGGTGTTTGCCCCATACATAATAACTCTTACGAAATGTTAACGAAGTCAATTATTATTTCAGTTTTCGTAAGGAAATCACAATAGGCCTGTAATATGTTATTACAAGCCTATATTCTGTCATCTCTTCCATCTAAAGAATTGTTTAAGTCATTTTAACTGGTTGATACCTCAAGGTTCAGGGATGTAACAGACACGATATCTTATCAGTCTCACAGAACCTGGAAAGGTCATATTAAGTAAATTGTAAGATCATACAAGAGCGTGTTGTGAATTTGTGAGTTTAAATGTTAATTAGTGTTGCATTAAGACTCGAAGAAAGAATATTTGTGTGTTGTGTAAAAATATATTTTATAATCATTTGCTTGCTAAACTAATTACTTGACTATATTAACAATAATCCACATAATTAAGCACTTAATTAAACATCCAACTCCTTGTTAATCGTCTGTAGCTATTATTCCATCATAAAACTTGTGTCAGTTCAATACAATTCAATGCGTCGATTAAAACCTCTAGCCTTATCCTTAACCCTTTAAGACAATACAATTCAGTAACTTTGCAACTAAAATTGAATTAGAATAAGAATTCAGAAGTTGGAAAAGGAGAGGCAGATGCATAATGTGCAGGCAGGTACGGAGTATTACAAAGTGTTATCTTGTATTCTTTACGCAAAACACTACCAGAGATACGCCATTATCAGGAGTTGCAATTACATAGAGAATCTTTCTCAATGACGATCCAGTGCATACCGGCTTCTACTTCTTTTGTAAGACGTCATCACAATGATAAACTCTTTTGCCATTATTGCACAAAACTAACACAAAATTTGTATGTCTGTGTATGTTTAAAATATGACTCTTGAGATTTTGAACTGAAATATTTGCTGTATATGTATCGCGCTGTGTCGAAGTGGTAAAAGTGCAGGTGTTTCGAAGGACAGTATTTCCTTCTTCTTCAGGGTCACATTAATACGAGAAAAATAAATCAGCGAGAAAACGTTTAAGAGTCTGCTTTGAAGGAAAGCATCCTGTTTGCAGTCTCCGTCGTATGTAGGTCGTGGTGATCGTGTTTGTGTTGTCAAATTCTCTTATCAGGTCTCAGATTGCCTTCGAATTCTGATTTCCCGATCTATCACTCCTTTGACTCTAGTAGTTATCTCAGGACAAGGACGATAGTAGTAATAATAATAATCTTTATAATGATTACTATTGTTATGTAAGGCAGAATTTTAACGTTGGCCGCTTCTGTTATCAGAGCGTCCTTGGAATTCAATCAGTCGCTGCTCTAATTGTGGGAGTTACGAGGCCGTTCTTCCCAAGTTCCACGTCAAACTTCTTTACCGGGCTCAGGGGTGTCCATTCAGATCACGCATTTTCTAGTGATAATAAAGTGTGTGGAAAGTACAGCTTTCAAACGTGTTACATATGTGTTGTTGAAATAACTAATCTTCTAGGATTCTTTCATTCTTGGTTTAATGTATTTAACGACACTTTTTTAATTCTAAAGGGCACTGACGATGGTGTGTTACAATCTGGATCACTAAATTCTTGGACTGTTTATCGTCTGTGTTTTTAAAAAGAACACTAGTGATTGAGGTTATAAGTTTCTTTACGCTTTAGTGAGAGCGAAGAACATCTTGTGGACCCGTCCATGTCTGTATGTGTGTTGAATTTTTCCTACGTGTGTAGGCAACATACGTAGCCGCGGGTTGTGCATCAATGGAACCAGAGGCCCTAGTGTTGTAACCGAAACGTCCATACACCCACCTCCTTATTATGCGTTCGTCATACGAAATTTGTGTTTAACATCTTCAGACTGTGCACGAATAAGAGGATGCAGACCAGTGTTCACGGTCGCGTGTTAAAACGGCTTTGACATGCAGCGCTCCGTGTGTGTTCCAACCCCACCCCATATTTAAATGCAGATGGAAATACCAATAACTGTCATGAATATAACTTTTTATCCAAGGAAGAATTGTTGAAGTGGAAGGAAGTATGTGCAATTTTCCGAGATATCGTAAAAACACAGTTCCCTTATTAATTCCATGAGAACTTGGTAGTAATTTTGACCTTGGTACTGAAATTCTATTAATAATTTATACTAAGTTTGTATAACGTATAGGCAATTTTACGAAAACCAAAATTAATGTATAACTTCGGCTTCATGTTTGGCTGTGTCGTGTGTTGAAGGTGTTCCGACGTTTCGACAAACATCGCAGTTGCAGTCTTCGGGAATTCTCCTTTCGGTCAGGTGTAACCAGCTGTGACATAGAATTTGTTCAGATTGTTTTCCGGGTTGTTTCGCTTGTAGTCTTCTGGTAATAAGGTACGACTCGTATTTTAGGGGAGATATGGTTTAAACTTGAAGATGGAGGCGGCATATTCTCCGAGTCGTTGTGGAACAACCGGAAGACAAACCGGCTTAAGAACCCAGAAAACCACATTCTGAGGTTTAATCTAAATCACTAACGAACTAATGAAATAACTGTCTGACGAACTGACAAACTATGTAACTGACAAATGACTAAATAACTAAAGCTCTGAATAATTAACTGACCGACTAGACTGATTTTTACTTATCAAATCTAAAACTTCTTGACGATGGTGAAGAGTCAATTGAATAAAAATTTACTTGGATATTATCCATCGTCTAGTAAATATAAAAACGTAAAAAACGACGTTTCGGAGATGGGACTCTATCTCCGTCTTCAGGTTCCTACACAGTTGGGCCCACTAGATAGAGCTAATCCGGTCCGGAGATAGGGATTAGCTCTATCTAGTGGGCCCAACTGTGTAGGAACCTGAAGACGGAGATAGAGTCCCATCTCCGAAACGTCGTTTTACGTTTTATATTTACTAGACGATGGATAATATCCAAGAAAATTTTTATTCAATTGATTTTTACTTGCTGAAGTCCGTCGTGTAGGCCTGTTTTAGAGTTCGAGAAACATCTGTTTTTATGGAAATCAAAACCACAGAGGCACTTGAGGCACTGCACGTTCACAGTTTGTTTAATTGAGGTCGAATTTGTTATTGTCTTCCAATTGAAGTCAGTATCTCACATAGTGGTGTACGAACACAGTACCGTGTTTATTTATTGTTTCATTAACGTGTGTTCTGTGACTTTATCCTGCTCAGTTCGGCCATCGTCAGAACACTTTGTGAATCTGTTTACATGTGACTTCAGCTTTCTTTGATCCGTTCTAACATTATTTTGTGAGTTTTCAATTTCTCGCTTCAGCGAGTATGAAGTTGACTGTCTTCTGGATTGTTGCGCCGTGTGGTCTAGTTGAAGTCTACCGACGTTTCAGAGATGCTTGCTGCCCCCATCATCAGAGCTGTCTCTTCTACCAGACAACAACCCGGAAGACAGCCATCATCACAGTTTATTTTGTTTGATTCTCTTAGAGTGAAAGACGGAGTTAGCACATGCACAAACTTATATGTAATCTGACCTGTCATCCTTATATAAATGTGTGTCTTTTGTCAAACAAGACAGAAAGATAATTTACGTTTTGGTCCTAATAATATCATGCATTTCGTGAGTTTGTTCACAAGTATCAGTTTCTGTATCATCAGTTTTGATCCAAGCACTGTGACGGTTGTAGAAGAGTTACTGAATATGAAGATATCCGTCTTCTGGGTTATTGCGCTGTGTAGTCTGGTCGATGTTAACCAACGTTTCAGAGGTCATACTGCCTCCGTCATCAGGGCGTGATGACGGAGGCAGTATGACCTCTGAAACGTTGGTTAACATCGACCAGACTACACAGCGCAATAACCCAGAAGACGGATATCTTCATACTCACCGTTGTGAGGACCTCAAGTCTTACACAGTTACTGAATAGTTTTACGCGTTTGTGCCCAGGTGCTAGTTTTGTGCGGCAGAGGCAGACGGACATGGACCAGTCCTCAGTAAACACATGTGTGTCATACAGCTGCAGAAATTTCCTCGCGATTAATTTTTGCAGCCGTCTGTGAAGCTCATGTACATCCCAATGAAGCGTGAATCACTCACAGCAGCGACAGACGCTTAAATATTGAACACCGGAAATGTGTCCTCCACGGACCGCTCAAATCTTCCAAATGTACTGTTTGCTGTTTTGGATACTGCGTCAGCCTTGGTATTTATTTATTGCTTATACAGATGAACCAGAAATGTAATTCTGTAGTTTATGAATTAGGCCATACAACACAACAAACAGTGTTTAAAATAAATGTAATAGATATTAATGGAATCTATATTTTATGTCACGCATCAGCATTTATATGACAAGCCATTTTTTGTATAATCGTTGGTAAAATTCGGTTTCATCGTCTTGAAAGTAGTGAACATATTGGATAAATAAGAACCAATATCACATTCGCACAATAACGTCCAGTTGTCAGAAATTTTGCGGGCTATAGACTAGACCGGGATTCGATTCTCGTCAGTGACAAGAATTCTTACCACCAGACTAGCATTTGGACTCACTCACCCTCCTATGCAGTTAGTGCTGGGAGTTCTTTTCCTGGTTGAAAGCAGCTGCAGCGTGAGACTGACAACTCAGCTTCATCAGAGACGAAGTCTAATACCGGGTGTCCCAAAAATATTTATACATATCAAAAACTTCTGTGGCCACTTGTCAGTCTGTTGCTGACTCTCAATTGTGCCACGAATCTTTTGAACATCTACGCTAGATTCGCTGATTTACCAAGTGCCAATGCTGACGTATGTAATGGTCTGTTTTTTTTTCTTCAAAATGTCTCTATTTCGTTACCTGAATCTTTATAGACATGTTTAGGACACCTGTATACGGAGCACGCAAGTCCGCGCTCCATTGAGCTAACATGCTACGACTTAGGAGACAACGTTAAAGACTTTCTTCTTGTTTTTATGGAAGTGTGTTATAGTAATTTTAATGTGGACATTATCCATCATCTCAGTCTTTCGTAACGGGATATGTTTCCGTCACCATGCGTGCCTCTAGTGGATGAACGGTATCACTAAATCCGACAGCCCTCTAAAGCCCAGTGGGTACTATATGTACCACCTGCTTTAACAACCAGTAACTCTGTATTTTGTGTTTGTGGGTCTTGCAAACTGAGATTATTTCCTTAAACATCATTTACCTGTTAATCTCTGAAACGGTGAAGTGTTGCGTTTTCTTTGTGGTACAGTCTAAATTGTTGCGTGTTATTTGGATTATCTTTCGCTTCGAAAGTTTAGAGTTCATCGCAATCACTGGACTCAGTATCCAGTGACTTGGTTCCTCTCTCTCAGGCACTCCCGATGCCACTGTCGCTTACGCACACGCCTTGCAGACGTATGGGTGGAATTGTGATATGGCTCCACGTATTCTTAAAATTGGCGCTGCATGGAGGTTGGTGGCCATCTTCGTGGGCCAGTTCCTTTACCTCCAGGGAAAGAACTTTGGCATCCCATTAGGTGGGCCCGAAACCCAGTCGTCGCTTTTTTCTCAAACATCCTTCGTTCGATAGAAAGGGCTGGAGTTTCACAGCCATGTGATATTAGGCCTATATTTATTTTCTTAGCTAGGATATCGGAAGATAAAATAGTCTAAACTGAATGTTTTTTTCTCAGAATTTAATGTACTTAATTTTCATGTGAATGCCATTGCAGATATAACAAATGCTTCTGAAAATGGCTTATTGCGTCGCATTATTGATAACTCGAAGACAAAAAGATCGATGTCACGTTCAATTGTAAAAGTATGTTACACACCTTTGTTATTAATGATGCAATGCAGATATTATTTTGCGTGCGTGACGTCAATTCGTAATAAACACGCAGTTGATGCACAAGCGGTCGGCCACTACTTCGAGTACCTGACATGCAGGCGGGCGCTGTGAGCGAGGTCGACCGTAATTTAACATGTGGTTTTGGACTAGTGTAACATGAGCCTTATACTTTTATACAAGTTCATAACATTATTTCTGTTAGTATCCTGTACTATAATTATCCGTCTGTAATTTGCATTTGTTTCCTGGTAATTACAGTATCGAAACGACATACTTCTATATTACCACCATTAGTACCGTATGAACTTCATCGCGGACGTAACGTTGTTTGATATCATTAGCTTATGCGCTCTGGCTATAGCTAGACGGCTGCAAATCGATTACAGTTAAGGGCGCGGTATCCCCCCCTCCCCGTTTCCAAGTTGAGACGGGTTTGAGACACATTTAGCCTTCTCACCGATATGCACCGGAGCGTGAAGCTGTGTTTCACAGCCATCCTGTGTTTTGTGTAAGAATAATACGTGAAACACGGACTTCTGGAAACACGTGACGAAGCAAACCGGGGATGCTGGATTAGCGGGACTCTGGCAACATTTGTCGCTGGAAACACGGAATACAAGAAACCTGGAGCACTATAAACCTGAAATGCTGGAAACCTTTGATCCTGG
This sequence comes from Zootermopsis nevadensis, assembly GCF_977971745.1. Lineage (NCBI taxonomy): Eukaryota > Metazoa > Arthropoda > Insecta > Blattodea > Termopsidae > Zootermopsis > Zootermopsis nevadensis. The sequence continues at coordinate 8,073,220 of NW_028259147.1, forward strand.
AAACCTGGAAACAATGACAGCTGGACACAAAACCTCCACTGACTTGATATAACCTGATCTGAAGTAACAACTAAACTAACCTAACCTAACCTTCACCAACCTATCTTAATCGCAGCTAACCTAACCTAAACCAACTAACGGTACCTAACGTAACGTAATGTAAGCTAAGCTACCCTAACCTGGACTGTTGCGGTACTAGAATCTTGGAATATTGCGAACCTGGAACTCTGGAAACATGGAACGTTTGAGACATGGGACACTAGAAACACTGGACCCTGGAAACACTGAACACAGGAAACCTGGAGCGCTGGGAACATACATACATTTAATCCTAGAAAACCGGAACCACGGCCATATTTCATCATCTGCAATGTTCATAATAAGGCATACTGCGACAGAGAACCATAATTTCTTCGGAATTCTGTTGTGTTTCTGTAACGCACCACACTCTCAAAGCCTGGTATAGGAAGCTCTTCGATGGTTTATTCAGCATTTGCTACACTTCCTTTATTTACCTCGTTAAGACTTTGAATGCAGTAACGTAGTAAATATCATGAGATAAACAGTTTTGCTGAGTGCATTTTGCAGGTATATGCTCATACTCTACAACTTTTTTCCAGTTCGTGGAACATCTGGACGTCATAGTACTCTATGCGTAACGGCATGAAAATGGTATTTTTATGCCATTATTAGAACTAAGAATAATATTGCAAGGGGAAAATGTTTCATGTTATATTGTCTTCGCATCTTTTTTTAAACTTTCACGTCGCAAGAATGCTTAAAGTCCTCTCTTGCGATCAGCCGAGTCAGTGCTGAGTCAAAAACCAACATTTCTGAGGTCTGATGATGGAAACAGAGATAATCTCTTAAACGTTGGTTTTTTACTCAACATTGACGTGGCTGATCGCCTGAGAGTATTTTTTTATATTTAATGTCATGGACGAAGTTCTTTTGATATTGAGGTGATATGTGATATTTTACAACTTGATATATCGGGCTCTTCATTCAGGTTCTTAATGTAGGCCACTTTGATTGTCTGGAGACATAACTGGCAAATCCGATTTCGCACAGATGGAAAACGGAGAAAATTTTATCCATTTTCTTGCGTGTTGGGAAAAGACCACCATTAATCGATTTCGGTGACGGAACACGTCGGTATAGCTTACGGACCACCAGTCTTCCGCTGGAGCGTAGTTTGGGGACCACTGTTAGTCTTTATACCACAGTGTTTGCACATGATCTATTCGTTCGGAATAACAATACATTCTCATGAGCTCTTTTACTCCTGCCACAAATAACAAGTTAAATTATATTTTGAAAATATAAGTTTATATACTAGCCTACTTTGTGTATCCGTCTTATCAAGGCGTTTTAATTACGTCCGTCTTATTTTCAGAATTACGTATTTGTTTCCAAATACACGTCGATAAATTCTGCTTCTGTTAAACTGTGCTGCCATTAATATGAAGATGCCTTTAGTTCCCAGTGGTATTTCCAAAATTCTGTATTAAATTAAGAAGCCAATCGAACAAACACAGAAGTCAAGAATGAAAGAGGGACTGTACTTTTCTTTTTGCGCAGAATCACACAAAAGGATTCATCCATACACACACAGACAGCACATAATGTATATCGTGGAAAGATGTCGGTCCTTCGGAAATCAGTGAAAAAACCCAGTAAAGCTAATGGAGGCAGTGAACAGCTACGAAACGTCAGCCAGTTTCCACCAGACCACGCGGCACAAGATCCCAGAAGATTATCGTTATCATATTCCCCGTATTCCTGAAATCTGAGCGTTTAAACCTGGCCTTGACCTGCTGATGGCGTGCAAGGCTGAAATTCAGTGCTACCCGTTATTTCCTAAGAATAAGAATCATCATAAAAGTGTACTAACAGAAATTTATTTACATAAATTTTAGCCTGGAATGATTTACATGTAGGTTCACTTGTAGAGTACGTGTAAATGTATTTTCAAAATAACTCGTTTCCTGTTATTCATTAACAGGTCAGGCTTTCTGATTTTGTCCGATTCAGGATTAATTCTGAAACAGTAAAAATGTTCAGATAAGCGAAGATACTCTTTGGATGAGCGGTCATGGCATGAAGATGGTTGTCTCCTGGGTTGTTGTGCCGTGTAGTCTGGTAGAAATTTACCGGCGTTTCAGAGGTCCTTGCAAGACTACGCGGCGCAACAACCCAGAAGACAGCCATCTTCAGACTCACCGCCGTGAAAACCTCAAATCATACTACCATAACATCTCTGTCTCTACCATTATAACACAGGAAAATACCAACTAAAGCAAATAAATAACCGTGCTCGAAAGGTTTCGAACCTGGAATTCTAAGCTGCGCGCGGTTTAAGACCATGTGCTGTTTGGGATCGGCTGGTTAAAGTAAAATCTTTGCATCGAATATTTGTGTTTTGCAGTTACAGTTAGGGTACATACACGAGAAAGTTTATGCAATGCATGCTGCATGAATTTTACTTTCTCATATGCGCCGTATAAGAGAAAGTCGTATTGTGATGGTGAAAATATTGAGCTGGAAACTTCAACGATCCGACACGTTTTAGTGACCTGTGTACTACTAACTGTCAAACATGCACGTGTTTCCGGACCAATTTTATGTTCGGTACTTGTGGACCGGGCCAGATCGTCGATGGGATTGTATTTATTTGTTTATGGTTATTTAACGACGCTGTCATCAGCCCATATTACACAACGTCGAATTATAGTGTGGTTAATGAATAATGTATTGGAAAGGACATGGGAAGAATCCGCCGTGGCCTAGTTTAAGGTACTACCCAAGCTTTTGCCTACAGGGACTGAGGAAAACCACGATGAAGCTTAGTCAGGATAACCTGTCGTCGAGCCGAATTTGTAATTAGTGACCTTCCGAAAACGAAGCAGGAATGCTAATCACTCGGCCACTACGTTCTGTGCAAAAATGTTTTAAAGACACACATTTGTTTACTTACACCTCTTGTGGAGAATTTTATGTATTTGTACATATTTTATGTTTTAATATTATATTTCGGTAAGACTTGTTTCAAATTATGTATAATCTCATCCAACAGTAGAGTCTAATTCATTTTATGAATTAACAATTTTGGCCTCCTACGTGGACGATCATACTTCTAAACCCTTTTCGGGCCACATTTTTATTACATGCAGTTGCAAATGTTACAGAAATTCTTGTTGTGTCTGGGGGAACTTGTTAGAAAAGTGCAGATTCTGCCTCCTTGACTTTGTAAGTTACATCCTCAAAGTTTCGCACCATTGCCGTATTTGTTATTGCTGAATTGTAAGCAGTGTGTCATATATAGTTTGCAGATATCACCATTCGGAATTTCATGCCTAACACAAGTTGGTATGCAAGTGTTAAGTTAAGCTAATTTGATCGAAGCCGCATTGTCGTTTTACGTTTACAAATAATACAAATTAAAAAATATATAATAAAAACAAAAGTTCCGCGTATTGTGAAGATCTACTAAGCCTATACATCATTTCAGTATCCTCTCTATTAAGAGGCGCTAATGTCGCTGACAGCTGTACCAGCTCACTGCTCTGCTATAGGTAGATTCAAATAGTCTAGTACACTACAATTCAAAACCGTAAATGTACAACAGATACGGGCTTGTTCCCAGCATCTTCAGCCATGAAGTTCAGTGCAAGACATTTACCTCAGATGATGCTACGAAAGGACTGACACATTAACTGGAATCTTCCGCTGGAACCGCAAAGTTTGTCAGGGAAACCTTGCATCACATAATATCTTATCATTCCAATCTGTTAAATCGCCAGAATTATTACGGGTCATGTAACGGTGTTCTCAAGGTGGCGTAGCGAGCAGTTTAAAATACGGTAATTCTACAGAAATATCTTGATAAGCTTAAATACTTACGAAAGCTTTAAAATATCGTTGCTACATAATACGACTTTCCATATGATGTTCTTTGATTAATGCAAGGCCAATATCAAGTGAATAATATAGATTTCTGTCTTCTGGGTTGTTGCGCTGTGTAGTCTGGTCGATATTAACCAACGTTTCAGAGGTCATACTGCCTTCGTCATCAGGGCGGTGAGTATGAAGATTTCTGTCTTCTGGGTTGTTGCGCTATGTAGTATGGCAGATGTCCACCAACGTTTCAGAGGTCATACTGCCTCCATCATCAGGGCGATGAGTATGAAGATTTATGTCTTCTGGGTTGTTGCGCTGTGTAGTCTGGTCGATGTTTACCAACGTTTCAGAGGTCATTCTGCCTCCGTCATCGCCCTGATGACGGAGGCAGTATGACCTCTGAAACGTCTTACATGAATAATATAGGTTTGGAAGTTGCAGAAACAATATATGAGATTGTAACAGTTACCGAACTTAGGAGTCTTTCCAGTGTTCCATGTTTCCAAGAAAGATCAGTTGGTTAATGCTGTTTAGGTAAATAATCGCTGTCAATTAAGATAATCGTATGAAACCCATAAGTACACTCTGTTGGAAGAATTCAGAATTATTAGTTGTTGAAGTAGATGGTACAGTATCGTAAAAATTGCTCTTGAAAAGGTTAAGCCCGACAGCAGAAATAACATACTATACGCCCTTGTTTAGAGGCCTAGACACACTTTGAAAAAGTTCAACGGGCCAAATAAGATGGGTGGTTTGTTGGCCAATGTGAATATCTAGCTTAAACCGTGTGTTTGTAACCCTCCATCCCCCCCTCCGTTTCCGTCGGAAACGTGTTTAGTGGACTGCTCCCCCTCCGTGCTTAAGCCTTCAGCCCCATTTGACAGCACATACTGCATAAAATGTCTATGATGTCGCATTCAGCTGTCTGGGACAATGGTGTAGACCAGTGGCATTCAACCTTTTTTGTTCGCGTACCCCCAGATATAATATCTCTTCAACTTTCTACCCCCAAAGTTGTTGGTGTATAATTCAAGTTATACATAGTATATAATCTACATCTAAAATAAAATTAAATTACATTTCTGATTATTTAGTGTTTATCATAAAATAATATATATTGTAACGTGGGACGGTATTTACGACCTAGATTGTCAACCCTGGATTATTCACGTCTGCTGCCTCGAATCTGGTTGGATTGTAAGAGACCAATGTCCTCCAGCAATAATCGATTTAATCAAACTAAAACGTATTTTACAGCACAAAATGATCTACTCTACAACACACTTCACCTAAGAGCGATTCACAGCTCAGCTCTCTTCGCACTCTCCTTCCACACTCTCCTCCTACACTGCTCTCTAAGCCAACCAACCAACCAAAAAGCTAACTGAGGGCGGAGGCCTGCGCAAGCGCAAGCATCGTCCCTACCTAGGTGAAACCATTCCTGCGCACAAGGCGCATTGCTGGAAATGGTAAACAGTCTTAATATAAGAAACGGATATTTTGCTATCGCTAACAGGGTTACGTCGTGGCGGGAGCCTCGACCATTCAAACTGGGATCCATTGCTGCTGATGGGAGGTCATCCCGTCAGGCAAGTTGTCCAAAGGAATTTGGTTGGTTGGATCTCCGGGGTTTGAACCCAGAGAGGGAGGGGCCGTTTCGGCTGAAGGCCTCTGCGGCATGGGGGAAAGATCACTTCAGCTGATGGCCTCCGTGATCGGGGTGGGGGTGGCGGGCCGTGCCCCTATTAAGTTATACCCTGGCATTCGCCTTACAACTGAGGAAAAGCACGGAAAACCTCAGTCAGGGTAGCCGAGTAGTCTAACCACTCGTTGTGCCGACTTGGCCGTCTTTTGGGGACGGCCTCGGCTGGCCTGCTGAACTTCGGTCGCCCTCGGTTGCCCTTGGGCGACCTCTGGCAGCCCTCGTTCGGCACGAGTCCCACTGGACACAACCAAAAAGCTAACTGAGGGCGGAGGCCTGCGCAAGCGCAAGCATCGTCCCTACCTCTCTCCAGTCAATCGGCTTTTAAACAGACGCAACAATGTAAACGCAACAATGTCTATAATTTATTTTATTTATTTAGTGTTCTGTCTGACGACAGGTCCATATGAACAGGATCCTTCCATCCTTTTCTCGGACTGGGACCTGTTCATATACGTTCTTGGCAGATGATCCAGAAGTGGTTTGCCATTGCCTTCTTCTGTGTGTGAATGGAGTAATTGTTGGGATACCACGGAGGAAAACTCCGTGTTGCCTAGACCACGGCCTTGCCCAACACAAGTTATGAATTCGGGTACCGCCGGGAATCGAACCCGGGACCCCAGGATTTACAAGGCCAGCGTTCTAACCGCTAGACCACCGTGGCGGTAATGTCTATAAACAAACAACAATGTCAATAAAAAGACACAACAATGCCAGACACAACAATGTCTATAAACGAGTATAACAATGCCAACCGCAACACGTCACAATATATTTTTTAAAAATTTCACATACCCCCTAAGATGTCTTCGCATACCCCCGGGAGTACGCATACCCCAGGTTGAATACCACTGGAGTAGACAATACGGACCGACGTAGAACAGTCTGTAACATACAATCTAAAAAAAATTTTAATGAGTCGTTGGAAATAAATAATAGTGAACATTGTATGGAGTTTAAGAAGTAAACCGAGGGCAACGTATTAGCTACAGAAATACGCGATTAGACAATGTGAAGAAAAACATTGATCAGTTAGGTAGGATATTAAAATTATTCCTAAAATTAATGCAAAATAAGGCTTAATTCGGTTAACAATAGTAGTAGTAGTAGTAGTAGTAGTAGTAGTAGTAATACTTTTTAAAGCTTATTATTGTCAAGTTCCTTATTCAGGTGACTGCCGTCTTTTGTATTGAATCAAAATGAGTCACATGCAAACAATTTCCCCCCTTTGTCTTCAAGTTCTTTCGCTTCGAAATGAAATACGTCAACGTCCTGGGCCTAAGGTGGTTTTTGTTCTTCCCTCGATAACAATAAAACAAGGATCAGTGCTTGTGCATGTGATAGCGTTCTAACCGTTCCGTTATCTCGGCGCAATGCCCTGCTCTTTCTTGGAGCCAACTCAGTGCTTTGAACTCAGACTAATTTTGTCTAAATGTGGTCGGTTGTACCAGGCTCTTTGTTCATATTTCCCCTTGGGAATGGTGAATATTTTCTTACTGAGAGTGTTTTTATGAAGAATTCAAATTATCTTGCACATCTTATAAATTTGTTTCTTTAAACGGTTCTTTTATTTGTGTTATTTAATGATGCTATCATTTGTTCTGGATATATAGTGTCAAATGATAGGGAGTTTAACGAACAGCGAATGAAGTGTGAAGGATTTGAAAGGAAACGGTCGTGGCCTAATTTAGTGACTGTCGGCGATTGCCTGCAGGGACTGAGGAAAACTTCAGTCTCTTCCGGGAAGAGATTTTAACTCGGTACCTCCCAGACACAAGCAGGAGCCAGGAATAATAACCACTCGGTGACATTCGGTTAAAGGGTTCTTGTGGCCATTTAATATATTTCGCTGTGGGGCGAAATACGTGAAACTACGTTTCCCAGGACTCTATGAACAAGAACAGTGACGTGTTCTATGACGCATCCTAGCATGCGATATACATCTACGTCACGCGCGTAGAACTCACAGCAAGGAAAATTACACACGAAGGGAGGCACTTCGAGTCAGTCCGTTACAAATCGGCAGTGAGGGAACACGGCGAGGACGAGAACAGCGACAGCTCATACTATCGGTTACTCGAGGCCACAGAGTGAGAGTGAGACGAGATCAGCAACTGCCGATAGATGTCTGGCCTGCCTGCAGGAGGATGGGGACAACGTGGAAGTTTCAAGCAGCGGCTCATAGCGGTATTGAGGTGAAGCCAGGCATGCATCGAGCGTGCTCCCGCTAGTGAACCTGCCAGCCGACCCCGTTCCCGCCATTCTTCACGGCAGCTGTAGTGCTTTTGCTGCATAGAAGTGCAGTTGGTTGGCGTGTCGTTGTCGGTTTGTTGTGCAAAGGGGCAATTAACTATGGCGGATACCGGCTCGGGATTTTCTGAATATCCACTGCTTGTTATTACGTTGATAGTTGGAGCTACAGTGTTGGTTTTAGTGTACATATCCAGTTTGTTAAGGTCTTCAAAAGGAGAAGATGATGCGAAAAGTAAGGAAATAATCATTGTGGACCCATAGCGCCATGGCATCGATTACTTTAAATGCCCACTGAAAACGACATGCACTGGGGAGCGTCTGAGCTGATTTTCGGTTTAAGGGCTTCGTTTTACTGTGAGAAATGTATAGAAACGATACCTTTATGTTGCTCTAAATAGTACAAGGGATTTTTTTAATTACCATGTCATTACGTATTCCAAGATTTATTCAAACCCACACCACGTGTTTCAGACGCGTCCGTAACAATGCATATCGTTCCAAATTCGAATTTCTACCGGGTTTAAAATATTAGCATTAAGTTTTATTTGAATTGTACGGAATACGGAATTCTGTAAGGAAATTTATGTGTTTGTGTTCAGAAAGAAGGTGCAATGTATGACCACGCTGGAGCACATGCCGTCGTTTTTCTTGCTTGGCCAATGTATAATCGATCAGTGTATTACAGTGCCCCATTTGAAGTAGTAGGCCTACACAAATGAACTGGTTCATAAGAATTTTAAGTGTGTCATAATGGGTAAAATGCACGGGTGAATATTTCTAGTTTTTTCGGCCGTGACTTAAACATTTCGTCAGTGTTTTGATATTTTAACTTTTTTTTCAGTGCAAAAGATGAAAGTTCAGTGCCCTTTTGCTACATTTAAAGCCACTGCTTAAAATAGCCGTAGTGGAAATTTTATTGAGATTTGATTGCTTTTTAGTAGCGTGCTTTGTGTATTTACTCACTGTTTGCTCTTAAAACGGTTCCCTTACTTGTAATGTGAATTCACAATGCTCGGTCTGGCTATTCTGAAAATACTTGGGAAATGACTGGCAGGACCTTACTACATTTCATTTGGAATTTAGGATGAGGTTTTGCATAGAAATGTGACATTGTTAAAAAACCTTCAGAATGCCGGTTTATAACACTTTCAAATTAGTACCTCCTGCAATTAAAGTTATCCAATGGCATCTGCATATTTTTTACTCAAGGTGTCTAGTTTGTGCTCATGGGTTTTATAGTAGCACCCTGCTGCCAAAGCTTTTGTCTCTATAGTAACTTCTGTGTGCAGAGTTTTGAATTGTGTATAAAATAATGAGTTACTGAACTGAAAGCAGTTTGCTGATGATGTCAGTTTTTTTTTCTAGGTGCAGAGACTGAAGTGTCAAAGAAGGAGAAACAGAGAGATACAGCAAGTTCTGTTCTGAAGTCCAGTAAGAAGAAACATTCAGAGAAGTGGGTTCGAGATTCTAAACAGAGTTTTTCACATCCATGGCTCTTGACTTCATTGAAGGGTCATAGCGGAGAAGTGCTTGATATGGATTTCAGCAGCAATGGGAAATTCCTGGCAACATGTGCAGAAGGTAAATGATCTGTTACATGAATGCATTTGTGACTCCTGCAGTTTAAATATTCAAATTTGAACTACATATTGAATGGTGGGTAGGTTGTACGATATGTTACAGTTCATGCATTTTTGTTGTCTTGAGGTAGTTGGAGTTCACATTATGCTGTGTCTTACATACACTGTGTGATGATGCTGTATTAGTCTATCTTTCCTGTCATTCCTGCTTCACATGAATTCCAAAACTGTATAAAATTTGTGAGGGTAACTTGTTTCCATACAAATATTCTTTTCTTATGTGCATGCAGAAGATAACTGTGCTAATAATGTTATCTTGGTTTAGGTTCAGCAAGTTTGTTTAATTTTATTTAAATTCAAATGTACTGTGTTGGGTTATCGTACTGGCATTGATAGCAGCCAAGTTTTTCATGGTGCTAACCATTTAAAAGTGTTCTTTATGATTTGGTTGGTTGATGTACAAAAGATATAGCTGATAAACTCATTTTGGAAATGAGACATTATTCAGTTTATTGCTACCGTGTTGGATGTAATCACAAGGAAAGGAACGCTGTGACACGAAGTACTTATCAAGGGGCCAATTATGGATGAACAGTTTATCTGCAAAATTAGTCAGTGGAATCCCCATTTTAAGACTTCTTGTGGGAGAGAAGTGGTATGAATTATATTTACTTAACGGAGGTTGTTAACACTGAGATATAATGGGGGTTAGGACCATGCAAATATAACAGTAAATGCTTTGAAAGTGCCTGTTCTTAGCCCACGTTTTCCTTTGAATAAAGTGTTTTGAATAATGATATGCTTATGATTACAGTCTTATTTGCATACAAGTTGACCAAATAAAAGTAACAGAAAGTGCTTGTTAGCTGTGCTGAATCCTACCTATGTTATGACTTATTTTCTTTACTTGTGTGGCTTTCTGGACCAGCTACTGACGGCATAGTGCATTCTCTTTGTGCGAGGAAGTTACATTCACCACAAGTGTAGTCTCAGCTACATTAACAGATTTATGCAAATTAGAGTTGAACCCAAATTGTTTTCTGAGAGTGCTAGACGAATTTAGATGCTTCAAGAATGTATTTTGTCCCTTATTTGTAGAGTATAGAAAGTTTTTGTTGTTGCAAGTTGAAATGTTCACTTAGTAATATAAATATAATTCTCCTGTGTAATATAATGTTGTTCAGTTGTTTATTTGAAAGAATTAACCCAAAATAGCAAATGTGACTTGAGAGAAATAATTGATGTAAGAGCTGCCTTTATTAACAGTTTAAAGCCCATTGGTAATTAACATGTAACACCTGCTTTATAATATTATCATTAATGGTAATTTAACCACAGAGTGTATTTATGGGTTCCATATGATCCTCAGAACAAATAGTGATTATTTTTTCTTTGCCACATGTTAAATGTAGCATGCACATTCATGTTGAATAATTATAAATTAGCATTTCTGTTGAAGTTTCTAATGACAGATTTGCAGGCCATTATGTAAACATACTGTAGAGTTCAGCTTGCTTTTTGTGTCTTATAACATTCAGTGTCGGAGAATTTGTCTTAAGTAGAGCTACATGACCATGTAGTAAAATTAGTAACATGAAACTGTAGAAACCTGAACATATGATTTTCTCACACTTAATAGTATTTTATGTAATGGTAGTAGTCAAGTGTAGTAATGTAGCTTAATAACAGATATCAATAGAATATAAAGGACTATAGAAGAAATTACAAGGGCATTTGCTAGAATGCCTGACAGCAAATCCCAAAGCTGCTACATCAATGTAAACCAGTGGGTAGAAGACGCTTGACAAGAAAGTGGAACAGATTTAACTCTTTACAGAAAAGGTGGTGGCAGTTGTGATATGTCATTGTTTTACCTACATGGATTCTTGTTTGTGATATGTAATGGGCTGTATGTGTTAGTGTAAGTGGATAAAAAAATGCACGTGTATACTTGGGTGCAACAAAATTATTTGTGCAGGGTTTTATTTTGAATTCAGAAAAGAGATTGCAGTCTGCTATCAGCAGCTTATGCAGTGATCTAGACACATAAGGCAAGGAAATGAATCATAGTGCAGAATTTGGAGGTTGATTTGTAGATAAGCACATTCATTATCCACACAGCAGAAGGAAGTTGCATTCAGTGGAGTTCTTCTTAAAATTTAAGTGCATATGAAGAGGTGCATTCATTTTACTGTATCTCTTGAAAGAAATACTGACATACAGACATCTCAGTATCGCATCAGACCCAGCATCTCATCAGTTATGCACAGAAAGCCTGAATTTTATGAAGCTTATTTATGTGTTAAAACTTCACATTCTGGTGTTTTATAGATGGCACATTTTTTATTGCATATTATCAGCAATGTCTTGCTTATGCTTGAAAGCATATGAAGGCAGAAAATCCGCAGACATGCTGATGTAGAAATGTGGGTGCATTTCAGTAATGTTCTGCCAAATTCATATGCTTTCCTGAACATCACCAATAACCTGCAAACTTGAACTTTGTAATTTTCTTTTACCTTTATGTTATTTGCACTCCTGCTAACTCATCATAGTTCAAGGCCTCATGCGTTACTTTTCTGTTACCTTCTGTCAATGTCTGTGAATGATAATAGTTTACACTCCAAGATTTGTGTAGGTTGATCTTGGGTTTTGTGTGCAATAATTGCCAGTGTCAGTGGTATTGGGGATATTAGACTAGTTTGTGACTAAACTGCAAATGAATGAGTTCTATTAACCTTAGTAATACAGTATTAATTTTAAGATTGTGTTTTGTTATGAAAATTTCCTCACAAGCTGAGAGATACTTGCATGGATAAGCATGTGGCTGGTGTAGTGCAAGGGGTGGCAGTACCGGTGAGTAAAACCTTTTTGGTGATTGTTGGTTCCCTTTTCTCACGGTTTTCTTCATGCCACTTAAGACTCGGAGGAACTGGACCCAGGAGGAGGTGGTGGTAGCAGTGAGCAGTGCAGTGGGAGTGAAGGCAACAAAGAGAACAGCCCACAAGAGAATGGCAAGGGAATTCTCAGCCGTCGTCAGAAGAAGAATCGTGTTCGTCGAGATGATGGTTCGCCAGTAGCAAATCAGACTGGATCCTCAACTGCCAGCATGAAGAAGAGCAAAGCCAGGGCTAGGCGGTCAGCCAATTCTGGAGATTGGAACGGTAGCCGACGCCGTATCGCCAATGCCCCTGCGCTACGCCAGCATGCCAAGCTGAACCTTGCTGACTGCGACCTTTCAGTGTTCCTGCGTCATTATATTCTGAGTCCTGACCAACTCCTAGGTCTAGGCTACCCTGTGGAGAGTTCCTTATATCCTGGACGAGCAATTATCTACAAAAATCCTGCCACAAACAAAAGTTCCAACCAGTCTGTCCTCACAAACACTCATCCACTCACAACTTCTTCACACTTTGACGTCAATGCTCAGGAGTTTGTGCCTATGAGCGCTAAACAGCCTAAGGGAACACCATGTTATTACACTAATGGAAATATTATAAGAGAATCTCAAGGAGTAAATAGTACAATGTACATTTCAAATCTGGTAGATAGAGGTCATGCAGGATTGGAATATTGTCCAGTTGGGATTGAATGGAATGTTGAAAAAGGTGTGAAGCGAGAAGACCATGAGAACAATAATGTAGTTATCACTGCCTTATTGGATGACAGTCATACAAAGATCAGCTGTGAAGAAGGGTTTTGTAAAGGTTCTGAGAGAAAGTCCACTGACTCATTTGAGCATGTTGACTGCAGTGAGAAGGATACAAGTGTGATATTGCAGAAGGATGTAGATGAGAAGGAAGAGCAGAAGCAAGATTCAAAGAGTTCTCTGAAGAGCAAAGTCCATGAGCAAGAGTTGAGTGGTAGTGATGAGAAAAAGTGTGTCCGTTGTGGTCGTGGTTTCTTTGTGATGACAGATGGGGAGTATTTAACTCAGGAGCAGTGTCTGTATCATTGGGGGAAATTACAGAAAGTAGTGGGGCCAGGGCCAAATAAGATGGGTGTTACTACAGTTCGTACTGAATACAGTTGCTGTCGTGGCAAACCAAGTACACGTGGATGTACCACAGGAAAACTACATGTGTGGAATGGTGTTGGGCCTGGGATAAATGGTCCATTTGATGGCTATGTGCGTACTCGTCTTCGTAAGACTCCGCCCCCAGATGGAAATTTTGGAGTGTATGCGTTAGACTGTGAGATGTGTTTCACAACGCGTGGACTGGAGCTAACAAAAGTGACTGTGGTTGCTGCAGATGGGCGCCTTGTGTATGACTGCTTGGTGAGACCAGAGAACTTTATTATTGATTATAATACGAGGTTCTCGGGCATCACTGCACGTGATCTGAGCAAGCGTGCTACAAAATCTTTACGGGATGTTCAGAATGATTTAATGGGTTTCATCAATGCTGACACTATCCTTGTGGGTCATGGATTAGAAAATGACCTTCGTGCTTTGCGTATCATCCATGGCACTGTGATTGACACATCCGTGATATTTCCTCACTATTATGGGCTTCCATATCGCCGCTCACTCAAGTCATTGGTCGGTTGCTTCTTGAAGAGAAAAATCCAGCAGGATTCTTCTGGACATGATAGCTTTGAGGATGCACGAGCATGTATTGAGCTGATGTTGTGGAGGATTAGAAGGGATTTCCGCATGATTCTTGAGAATAGAGCACCACATTTTGCAGTTAGATGTTGAATGCTCAAGTATTTCTTCTACCTGCCTTTATTATTTGATGCGTTTGTCTCAAAATTGTAATATAATGGAGTACTTGGCTCTTCTTTTGAGTCTAAACGAACTGCGCATTTTCATTGTTAGATTTGATCTTTCAAGATCATTGTCATACTTGGGTTCAGTTTGCTGTGCTTAAGGTTTATTGTGTTGCAGTGTGTAGGAATATATATTTTTTGCAATGAAAAACTAATACTCATAAAATTTACATATATGGCAGCTAATATTTTAAAAAGAAAGATCTGTAGTAGTTTGACTTGATCAGATTTAAAGTTACAATATTTTGACTTGCACTGCACCTGTCATACCTGTTGCTGCATTAAATTTGAATAATGAGTGTTCTTGATGGTAAAGACAAAACATGCTAGTCATTATGCTGTACTGTTCCTTGGAACAGGGAACTAAAATTATGAGACATTGGTTGAATGTGAACAGATTGTAAGTCCTGTTTTAAGTACCTGTTCCTTTATTGAAGATTTGATTGTCAGAACTGTGATTTGTGAATTGTTGATTTCATTAAGCATATATTTTGGTTTTCATGTAATCTAAATGATTAATCCTTTCAATTGCAAAACCATTTGAAACTATTTGCTGTCTGCCATAGCAAAATAATAATACTGGTACAGAAAGTCTAATAGCAAGGATTTGGAATGGTTTGTTCATAGATCTTAGATTTGCAGATTGGAAAGAGTAAATATCTGGCACTGATTCAGGCTATACAGTTTTGTGTTTAATTTTTTGTTCCTTTTACATTTTATTGCAAAATAATTTGAAGGAAAGATGCTACCCTTTGGTGGTTGAGATGCTGTTTATAGTAAAATCACATTCACTGATCTTAATCCTGCAACATGTCTACAAGTAGTCTGTCAGCTGTGGACATAATTTAGAAGATTGTGTAGCATTCAGTTTATGAATCTCTGCACTGATGGATCACTGCCCACCTCCACTGCCGCAACAGTAGCCGCTGGACTGTGTTGTGAAATTGTGGTATGTATGACAAACATGTCAGTGAGTAAGTAACATGGTTTTGATGTGAAATGTCTTGTGGAAGAAAATAGAGTTGCTTTGTATTTATTTATTTTTAATGTGTGTTGCACTGGGTGTTATGAAGGTATTCATTCCTTAATTGTGATTAATTTAAAAATAGGAACTGGGATTCATGAATTTGTGATGGTTCATCTGAAATATATAATGGAATTGCAAGAACGGTGAATGTTATCATGACATGGGAACTGTGCAGTTCAAATTGTGATGATGGAAAGTATGATGAGACAGCAAGAGATGTAGGTTTTACTCATGTATGATATTTGATAGAAAAGTGACGTCTGGCTTTATGTTTTAGTTTATGGGAAAAAATTGTGATATTTAAAATGATTTTCAGTATTATAAATAGTTATAATTGTTTTTGTTGCCCCATAGTAAATAATTTTAGCCATCGTGGTGAAATTGATGATAATTACTTATCGGAAGAGTGCCCAGTGTTTTATACAGTTCATTTGCATATGCTTAGTTGTTGGAGTAATTAACCCTTTGCCACTTCATTTAAATTTTGATGCTGCCGGACTACTTAATTTAAATTTACATTATGCATTGTGTGTATTTTATCCTACAGTATTAATATGTTAATCTGGCAAGGGACGTTAATTTTTCTACGTTCAGCATGGCAATAACTTGTAAGATTCACTAGTACCATATTAAAAAATTTCTGAATGTTCTTCTTTGACATTTATCCCTGCTTAATAAACAAGAACATGCTTTAATTTTTTCCTACTTGTGTATGACAGCTTCAGTTTTGCTGTGGGTTACTGGAAGATTGCATGGTAATGTTTCTGAGAGTGTTAGCTCCCACAACAAACATATACACAGGGTCAGTAAACAAAACTAGCACTGGGTTCTTTATTTAAAATTTCTGGTGGTACATTGACATAGTGTTCTGCAACAATTTCTTATTTTCTCTGATCTGCATTGGTCCTTTTTGTGCTACAATGCTTACATACATATGGAGATCAAGAACAATCAATGCTAAGCTTTTTAGAAGAACTAAAATTAAAATTAGGTTATGTCAGTCCATAAGCCATATTAAAAGAAGTCTGTTTAAGCCATTAAGTGTTTGTCAGGTTACCTTTTCTAGCTAAGCTGTATCTGACATTGAATTAATTGAGCTTTCTCAGTCTAAATGCAGAAAAAGTTTTTTTCTGTAATTTGTGTTGAGTATTTAAGAAATTGTGGCAGTTAATGTGAAATACTGATTAGTTTTATTACACTTTCATAGCAATTTCAGTGTGATTTTGGCATAGAAAAAAGTCTTGTCATTTGCCAGCAGTTACATAAGTTTGGCCTGTTGCTTAAACTTATGTATTCCACTGCAGATTCATGTATAACCTCCATTGAGTCTCTTCAGTGGTAGGTTTATGATTAGTAACAAGTTTCGTACTGTCATTGTTCTGTGAAAGGTACATTGTATGTTGTGTTTGTATGTGTATGGTATTTTGTTTAAGCATGCTATTATTGTAGGATTGTATATGCATTTTGTGAATTTTGCCATATGTTTAGTATGTTCAGTTGGTGAAATTAGGTGTAATTTTAAAAATTAAAGAATTGTGCTCTTTTACAAGGTTTAATAATTAGTACCTAGTGTCTGCATGTGTAAGCATAAAATGTCATTTCTTTCAGACTCGGTTCCTATTTATTTGTTCAGTGAATGTCCCATCATTTATAAGTTATGTTTGCATGGTAAAACACCTGATTTGTATGTATATAATCTTGTTTTGCCCTTAACACACTAGGCTTCAATTGTCTAATGTAAATGAAAATTGAAATTTACCAACAAATTTTCTAAAAATTCTCCAGTATCAGATTTAATCAGAATTGGTTTAGCTGTTCTTGAGTTGTTTAATGTGTAGTTATGGATAGGATGGTTTTGATAGGTGCAGTACAGGGTGACTGGACGGCCAGGGTTCGATCCCTGATGGGGCAGAGGATTTTTCCTCTGTGTCCAGTGGGTAACGGTTTTTTCTAGGAGTAAAGTGCAGCCGCTGCATGATGCTGACCACTTACCCCTATCTAATGCCAAGGTTAAGAATGGGTAGGAGCTATACCGCCTGTCCTACCAAATGCCTTCATGGCGTGCAACAGGAAATATTTGTAAAGAAAAAGTCAATAAATCTTTCCTTTTATGAGAAAACTTGGGTTACTGGCTTCAAATTAAAAATTTTTGAGATTTATGTTTTTACATGGCAGAGTTTCAGTATAATTTGAGTAGTGCATGTATATCTGTTAATATATTGCTATAGTAGTGAGTATTTATAATGGGCTTGGCAGGAAATAGTCTAGGATGCAGAAACAAAGAATGAAAATATACAGAATATTTATGGTGGAAATTGTTTTTGGGAAATAACTACTTGGAAGACTGGGAAGGGGATTGAAGAATAACATAGACCATTTATATCCCAATCAAAGCTATTGGTCTACTTGCTGTAACAATAAACTAATTTTTCCTGCAAAGAATGTTGGGGTGTTTGGCATGATTTTCAGATTATATAGCAATTATTTCCGTAAAATGTATCAACTAGTATGTATGTTTGTGATGGAGAAGTGTTATGTTTCTTTTCAGTAGGAACTGTATTTTAAAATATTCAGGTGAGCTTTGGTATCTCAGGATTAAAATGGATCTTAGGGACATAGGTTGTGAGAATGAGAGGTGGATG
Source organism: Zootermopsis nevadensis (assembly GCF_977971745.1). Classification (NCBI taxonomy): domain Eukaryota; kingdom Metazoa; phylum Arthropoda; class Insecta; order Blattodea; family Termopsidae; genus Zootermopsis; species Zootermopsis nevadensis. Next base: position 8,091,097 of record NW_028259147.1, read on the forward strand.
AGACTTACTTGTTGTATCCAGTGGCAAACACTGCAGTCTTTAACATATGTTGGTTTTTAAGCTGAAGATGACTTCTGGGATGTTGTGCCATAGACTCTTACTGACATTGACTGACATTTCAGGGATGCTTACAGCCTCCATCAGGTCAGTCAGTTTTTATGAGACTGCACAGGATAATGTGCCAGAAGACAGTCATCTTCATACTTGCTGCTGTGAGAACCTGAAATTGTGTTCATTTTAATTTGATGTTTGTGGTATTAGGGTGCTGTGTACGTAATAATCTTGCTCTTTGTGTTATTTGAATGAAGGTGGGCCTTAGCTGAAAACCCTGTATACACAGTATTTTAGATGTTTTTGGTAAGAACTCCATATTTGTTGAAATATATTGTAACATCAGAATTCCATCCTCTGATAATGGGAAACAGAAATGGGATGGACCAAGCATGTTGTAGTAGTGATAGGGCTGGTATTGTGGAGGTATCCTTTTTTGAATCATGGTTTGGTTACCACCTATTCTGGCAGAAGGTCTTTGTGGTTTTCCCTCCTCAGTTCATATGCATATATATTTGAAATAGTCTGTGACAGCCTCCTCCTGAATCCTTTCCAATGAATTGGTAGTGATCTTTCCCTCTCATTTGGCACTGTATAACCTCTGCAGCTTACACATTAAATGTCTTCGCACCAAAGTGAACAACGTGAGAGGCAAAAGTTAATTGAACTAACCAGTTTTTAAAGTGTCTGAAATTAACCATAGCTTCTCATGTATGGATGTACTAGCAGGTTCTCTTGTGCCATGTCTTTGTTTTGAGACTGGCTATAAAGAAACTTGTGTCAGTATGAAATAAAGGTAAATTTCAGATACTTTCTATCTGCATCATTAATGTAATAAGTGACCCATATCAATTTGTACGATGTGGTAAGTGACCAAAATTGGCTGATAAGCATGTATATAGACCCTACATAGTCCAGACTTTGTCGTCTTTGATCTGCGCACTGAGCAGAATCGGGCAAGTCATCCATCCCACATTTGAACGAGACCAGCATTGTGTAATGTGGAAGTTGCAGAAAGTGATGATTAGTGCAGTGAGCCATGCTGAATGTTACGACACTGTAACCCATGTAGTGAGAAAAGTGTCATTAAATGAACTATGAATCAATCATTCATGAATATTAGGCATTAAACTGTTACTTGGGATCTGATTTAAGTGCTATAACCTAAGATCCATTTCTATTTCAATGGCAGTCCATTATTTGACCTTGTAGAAAGCATAATTACTTCTAAGAATGATTTAGACTACTGCAGGTGAAACACTTTATCAGCTTATATGAGCTGGAGAAATGGCCATGAATGCTGAGGAGATAATGATTTTGGACGGAGGCAGTTTGTGGCATTTGCCTGAAAATCTGGGGAATGCCTAAGTGAAAGTAGCTGATAGTCTGGTCATAATTCAAACCTGATGCCTTCTGAATGCAAGTGTAGTATGTTACAGGTTCACCAACCTGTTTGTATCTTTCCTCTTGCAAAACCAGAAACTTTGTGAATGTGGAGAATTCCAAGCCACCACTGCTTTAGAAGTTCCTCAGCCAGCTATTATCTTCATCACCACCTTACAATCAGTAAATGTAATCCTGCCTTATCAAGCTCAAAAGTGGATCCCTTGACCCTTGCTAATAAACCAGAAACCAGAATGATCAAAAGGCTGGAGGCATTGAAAAAAAATGGGCCTGCAGGAATGTGTGCCTACACTTGCTTTTTTTCTTTTGTAATTTTTGCACCATTTTGAAGTTCAAAGTTTGAATTGTACTGTTGTTTATATTTTAAATTATTTTTAGGGAGCTGCACATGTAAATTTTGCATATTTACTTTAATTCTTTTAAGAAAGTTGGTTTTGTTTTTTAACACTTCTGTTAAACTTTTTGAGGAGGAGGAGTTAATTAAGATTGCTGTGTTAAGATTCCTTGTATTTGCTAGTTATAACAGCACATGTAATGCCAATTTTGTGTACTTACAAGTGATAATGTAGTAGTGGTGTGTATGTTCAGTCTATTAAATAGAGATTATTAATGTATATACTGACCTTAAGTACTTCATATTAAGTTACACAGCTTCAAGGTATTGTATGTCATGTTGCAGAGGAGGTGGTGTTCAGTTCATGCATCCAGTTTTTGTGAATTAAACTACTTTAGTTTCAGTAACTGGTAGTTTGTCTAAGTTCAGCTGACATGAGAAGAATCTTTTTCTTTTTGGCACTTTTTATACAATGTGTGTAACAGAAGTTCTTATGCATATAGAAGGTAAAAGGCATACCTATTTAAATGTTTTAGTTAAAAGTTCCAAAATTCATGTGATGTGTTTAATCTTATTTTAAAATGCTGATGAAACGTGTCTGTGTATGTATTATTTAATGTTTATGTTCTATATTTTCTAAATGTAAAATTACAGAACTTCATGAAAGTAATGTAAATTGGTAAGCTTTTTATATCTTGTCTCATTTTTATTTATTTTGTACATTTAATTTTCTATGGTAAGTCTTGAATGCAATTAAGAAAGCTGTAGGATTACTTCATTTTTAACTTTACATATATTTTATATTGTTTAAATGTTTGCTTACTGTAATGGCAGTTTCTTACTGCATCTTCCCTTTCAGATGTGTGTGACACCTGGTTTAACGTCCAGTATATAAATTATTGACTTTGTTAAATTTTCTCAGCTTGGAATGACATGTTTGAAAAATAATAGCAGATGTTAGAGAATTACTGCATTAAAAGGAAATAAAATAATTATGATATCTGCAATAATTTATTTGTGGACGCGTGACAAATTTATCATTCTGGTTTGAAGTGGAACTTGTAATCGACTGGTTGAAGGTAAACTGCATATTAGCACTGGATTGTAGATGACATTTTGAACCTTGAATTGAGAAACACTGATCTAGCTGATGAAAGAGGCAAATCTGATACAGTTTGAACACCATATCTATTGGCATGGAAACCATTTTTATACCATTGTATTTTTTTTTTTTTAAGAATGGTCTTTGTAATTTGTGCAGGTCCCGTAATATTAAGTAGCGAAACCTAGGAGATTAAGTGGCCAGACATGTGGCTTGCATTGGGGACAAAAAAATGCATATATATATATATATATCTATGGTGGGGAGATTTATTGGTAACTTGCTACTTGAAAGACTGATATGGAGTAGGAGGATAACATTAAGATGGATCTTACGGGAATAGGTTGTGAAGATATAAAGTAAGGGACTGACTCAGGATTGTATTCATTTGTGGACATTGTAATAAGCAGTGTTGAATCATGAGAGCTGTCAGTGTTGTCATGGGTTGTAGTGCAATGTTCAGGTCCATAAATGTTTTGAGGGAACTTTATATTTAAAGTCTTCTTCTTCTCTCTCTCTCTCTTCTTTTTTTGTGGGGGGGGGGGGGGGGGGCAAACTATATGTAGAAGTATAAGAATAATGTCAGACTTGTATACTTCATGAAGACAGTTGTGTAATACCTGTATTGATAACTTAAAACCAGATGTTGAGTGACTAGCATGCCTCCACATTTTGAAAGTCCTGGTTTCAAATTTTGTCTTGGAGACCAGCATTCCTGACTAGGGTTTTTGTGATTTTTCTCAGTCTCTCTGGGAAAATGCTGAGATGAGGCCATGACCTTTCTAATTTGTCATTCATTAATCATTTGACATTATACAGTCTGAGCTACAGACAGCGTCATTAAATAAATAAACCACAATTAAATACATTTCTCAGATTTTTTGTTGCAGTTATGTATTATTTAATTTTATTTGGAAACCAGTGCATGCCATAAAGTATAATATTTGCAGTTCAAGTTTTGATTTAAGTAACAGTTTATATTATCATATTTCAAAGTAGCAAAAATGATGCATATTTAGCCATTTATGGTAACCTAGCAGTTATAACAAAAAATGGTTAAATTATTTAATTTCTACCTATTGTTCCCACAAGTTTATAAAATCTGGAAGTGCGTCATCTTTGTACATGTTTCAGTTGAGAATTGCATCAAAAACAGGTTGTATTGCATTATGGGTTGTTTCTTCCTCAGGCAGCACTTGTATGAAGTAAAGTTATAAATGTGGTTAAATAATGTATCTCCTTTTTAGGTTGTAATTAAGATTTCCCCATTGGTTGACATGTTTCCTTGACACACATATTAAGTCCAGTACACCACATAAGATTGGAAACAACTTTTCTGGGCTCTATGGTGAAGCATGACTAATCCTGTTACAATATTATAAAGCATTCAGGTGGACATACAAATGGGCAGGTGCTTAGATTCACTGTCATGCTGTGCATGTGGTGCTCTAGCCATAAGATCAGTAGTCTGTTCTTAATGTTGGGTAGGCTATAGAAGAAAGGCATCCCAGCTAAAGTTTTCTTACATTCTATGGTTCCATGTATTATGAACCATATTTTGTGTTATGGTAAGATGGCTACTCTTTGAATTATGGTAACATTTAAATACGTTAGTTTGGATGTATTCTTGCAGTGTAGACAAGGTGTGATGTTCAATGACCTCTGTTTTAAACCATTGAGTTTGAAATGTTGTAGTTAAATTATTGTTTAATGCATGGCTTCTCAGTCCCAAACCATGGGCTGCGTATGGCTAACAAATGTGTTTTAGGTGAACTGTATACAATTTTACAATTTTGTATTGCTTTGTATAATGAAAAACAAGTTAATGCCTAAATTAGATAGTTAATATTAAGCAAATTAATAAGAAATCAGCAAATTTGTTACAGGAAAGTACTGAGTATGTTGGTAGAATTTTTAATAAATTGTGAAGTTTAATACACAGTTGTCATTTATAAATTGACAGCCCACAAGATGGGAGGAAAGGGTGATTGTGACCCCCATGTCTTGCAAGTTTGACTTCTGGTTCAGTGGTTTTCCCCTCATTTCTGTTAAATCTGTCTTGTGACTGGGAAAGATATTTTTGTAGTTTTATAGGAGCTGCTGTAATGATATGGCATCACATTTGTTGGTTTTATTTGTACCATATGGTCAAAAGCAAGTTTGGAGACTACAATATGAACTTTAATAATGCCCTGTTTGGCCTAGAGGCTGATTATTATGACATATTTTATGGTGTTCCTCAGTTCTTAAATTAGGCATTACTTCCCTTCACACTTTATCATTCACAGACACTTTCCCATAACTCTCCAGGTGATAAAGCTTACATAAATAAACTAGAAACCCTTCCTATATCTTTGCTCAGTCATCTTTCGCTGAAAGAGTATTGGCCACATGCAGATTATGTCCCATGCTTTCTCATCTTTGAAACGTGTTTGGGATGAATTATCAGCATCACATTCTGGTTATCTCTTATCCCCAGAGGAAAATGCCCCATTAATATTTGTAATTTGGGAGGCTGGGGGAATCCTGGAGCAATTTCAGATGTGATAAAGAGAAGAACTCCAGTGCAGTTGTGAATCAAACTTTGGTCTCCCAGTCCATATTCCATCGCATTGCCAAGTTATCAAGCCCTTTGACTTGGCTATCACCACTCTCTCACTAACAGGTTGGTGTAGCAGTAGCACTCTAAAAGTTGTGTTCAGGAGGTACCTCCTTCATTATGGTTAATTTGTGGTTGCCTCAGTCTGTTCAAGCAAATTTTGGAATTGTACCTTGAAATAAACCACTGCAGTATCCTTCCAAATCATAACTACTCACCATTCATGATCGTCTTCCCATCTCATGCATCATTAAAATTCTTTATGTCACAGTGTTATTAAATAACATTAAAATCATCACTGCTCTGATGCGGTGTGTATTTGTTATGATGCATGGTTCACTTGTTGGAAGATGAGGATTACAATCCACTGAGTTTTTTTACATTCCCTTCAAGCAGATGCTGGATTAGTACCTTAAATTCCCTTTCTTCCACATTATTCATTAATCGTCATACACTATAGTCTGAGCTATTGGCATTGTCGTTAAACCATGAATAAATAAAAGTAGTCTTATAACCAGGGCTTTTACTCTGGGAGTACACAGTTGTACTGACATTTTTTAAATAAAAGTACTTATTTTTGCTCAAAAGACTTGAAACATTGGCCTCATCCTGTGTCACATCTGAGTATCAGCATCTATCCTACAAACGGAGCACTAATTATATCCATTGAAGTGGCTCATAACACACTGAAAATAGTAATGACTAGCTGTATGCTGAATAGTTAGGATTCAATTCTGTCTGGGACTGAAATTTTCTGTTTGCCACCATATTCAGACTGTCCCTTTGAACCCCTTACTGTGCTCCCTATTGGCTACTGGTTATTCTTTTGGAATAAAGTAGATGATACCTAAGACCAGTCATTCAGTCTTACCATATTCCAAGCTTGAAGCTTCCATCTTCATGAACCTCTATTTTTTCATGCACCAAGGTAACCTCAGATTTAAATTTTATGTATTGTAATTTACTGTGGCTTATTTACTTATTCAGTTCTATAGTCTACAGCAGTACATCATTTGAACAGGCTATGTGGCACTGAGCAAGGCACTAGGATTATGTGGCATGACCAGGCTATGAACTGGACAACTTGTGTTTGATTCTTGGTGTAGGAGGATTTTTTCTATGCCACAGTGTTGATAACATCTCTTTGTCCTGCCCACCCATCCTCCTTGAGAGGGTATCAGGTTTCTTCTCTGCAGCATAAGGCATTCAGACGTGATACTGGTAACTCGCCTCCATTCATTTATGAGGTTAAGAATGCTTGGAGCTATACCTCCACTCCCCCATATATTTGCATGTCATGGTGCTTAAATAAGCACCAGACCCATCTTTACTTTTACCATTAGAGTTACTGCAAAGAAGAGTGGAGAAAATGTGGAATACTTTAAGGTACCATCTTGATATATATTACTGGAGACTCTGAGGAAAACCACATAGAACCTCAGTTCTCTGGTTAAGATTCAAGCTCCAGATGACATTCAAATATACATGGTGATTCAAAAGTCTCCATACATAAGGGAAATGGTAATTTTTTTAACAAACTGTCACTTTATACACAAAACATGCAATACATGGTTGCCATTCCTTTGAAAACACACATGGATGCGTCTCCCATCCATGGTGAACTCGTGTTAACGCGTGGTGTTATGTGCGTAATTGCATTTCGAATGTGTTCCTTTAGGTGATTCATGTTTCGTATCTTTCCCTGGTACACCATGGCCTTCAAGTGCCCCCACAAGTAAAAATCGAGTGGACTGAGGTCTGGGGACCTCGGAGGCCACTCCACAGGACCACGTTGACCAATCCAGGAACCTGGAAACTGCTGATCCAAGAAACATTATTCCCTATGTATGGAGACTTTTGAATCACTCTGTATTATGGAGAGTGAATTAGGAAATGTGGCATGTACCATTTATTGAAGGGGTGTAATTAGTAATTATGGATTATTTAAATTATTTTATGTTATCAAAAAATTTGTAAAAATTAATATATCCAGTGAGTTATGTAGAATTGTGAAGAATGCATTTTTGAAAATATAGTCTTGTAAGTCAAGTTTTTTTATTTCAGATCGTTCTGTTTTGATATGGAGCACTAAGAACTGGAATCAGAAGGATCACAAGTCTCTGAGAATCAACATAGAGTTTGACTATGCAAGGTTTGTTAAATGGAGTCCAGATTGCAAGGCATTCATTATACACAAAAAAGCTGAGAGAGTAGTGGAGGTGTATAAAGTGGCTAAGAAGCCTGATGGTTGGATCAGTGGTGTCACTAAAGCCCTGACTTTTCTTAAGGTAAGATTAAGATTTCATGTTTCTAAATTTTGATCACCAATCCCCAAACAGGTTGTATCAATGGGTCACATTGAATTATCATGTATAACAAGACTGCAATTTGAAATAAGAACACAAATGGACTTCTCTGATTTTATCAAACTACCAAACACACAAATATAACTAACTTTAATCACTATGAGAAGAAATATGACATTGTTCTCGGATCATTACCTACTTCATTATGTTTGTGAATTTGAGGACCACCCTTGGCCTTTAAAACTCATATAGGTGACCCCTGGTAGGATGTAAGAAAAACATCAGGTTATCCCAGGTATTTCGGACTCATTTATTTTGAATGCCATTGGGCTTTATTTATCCTGGCTGAGTTTCCAATTGTTTTCCTCAGTCTTTACAGATCATCTAAGATATTATGTTACGTGTTTTATATTGCCAGAATTAAAGGTGAAGTTACCTCTGTACCATGAAGAATGGAAATAAAGCTCCACTCATTCTAGACCTTAGCAGCAATAGAGGTGAGTGGTCAGCTTCATGCTCTGACTGCTTTACCTTCTGAGAAAGGAGCTCCTTGTTCCCATTTGTTTGTTGGCTCGTTGAGCCACAGAGCCAGTTTGGGTGTGGTGGTGAAGAGAAAAATGATTCCCTCTGCCAGGAACCAAATTCAGGTTTTTCGTCACATAACTGACTGAATTGTTGTTGCTAATTTTGCCAAATGTGTTTTTGGTATGAATTGTTTCCGTATTTGGGTCTGGTACATCTGCTGATACCTGGTTGTTATACTCTTAAGCTTTCAGTTCTGTTTCTTTAATTTCTTATGATACCTCATATCTTTGTGTTGTCTGTCTGCCAGTAAGTGTCAACCAGTTTATGTATTTTTATGGAAGTGTGTGTATTATGTTATTAAGGAAAGATTTTATTTTGCTTTCAGTTTGATGGTGATGGAAGTGTTGACACATGAAATGTTGTATGCAGACAGATTATAAACATGCCAACAAATTTTGTTAACAAACATGGCAGTAGTTTGAAACTCTGAGGTTGTAACTGACAAATTTATGCAGTCAGAATGACCAGTGATAGATGTTTTACACAGAAAAAGATCACTGTTTAAGTAATTAATAGTTCCTTCTAGGCATGAAACTGTCAGTGGTAGACTTCTGGCTTGAAAAGTTGTGTGGACTTGTAGGTAAATATCAACATACAACCCCACACAGTATTTCAACCCACAAGACCAGTCTTAAATTAATGTAATGTGCTAACCTCTAGACATCTGAGATGCAGTTATACTTGTATATTCTTACCACTATTTATAGCTGAATAATTGTTTTTCAGCATTATGAAGATGATGTTGTTGGGCTTGGCATTGCTTGCAATGGCAAATATATCATGTCATGCTCTGAGAAGAATGAGTTGGTTGTGTGGGATTTGAAAGGAGAGCAATTGGCAAAGGTGGACACCTACCTCATGACCACAATATGTGCACAGATCTCACCATGTGCTCGTTTTGTAGTTGCTTCAGGTAGGTTCCTGTAAGTTCTTGGAAACATTTTCCAGCATTCTGCGAGTGTTGTAGCTGCATATGGGGCTAATCTATGGCAGAACAACCAAATTGAGGGGATTGTAGTAGTCACAATAAGTAGAGATAATACACAAACATACTGAGGGTAAGGTTCAAAGAAACAGTCCCTGCATATGTTTTACCATTTGTAATGTTAACACCTCATGTATTAACAAACTTATTCACAGGCAACTTGAATATATCATGAAGTTTGTCATGTGGTATCCTAAGCTGGCCACTTCACTCTAAGGTTCATGTACTTTACTGATATTAATAAGAATTTGTTATATGAATGTGCTGTAGAGTTCAGAGCATAATGCATTGTGACTTCTAGGATTTGCTCCAGATGTAAAAGTATGGGAGGTGAGATTTTCAAAGCTAGGCGAATTTCAACAGCTGTCTCGTGCATTTGAACTGACTGGCCACTCCTCGGGTGTTTATGATGTTGGCTTCAGTGCTGATTCATCTCGTATGGCAACTGTGTCTAAAGATGGGACTTGGAGGGCCTTCAATACCAAGAGTAAGTGAAGAATAGCACAACATAGAACCTTCATTATACAGTGAGAAAGTGGTGTCCCTTTTTTGGAATATTAAAAACAAATGAGGGCATTGCCAATTTTAAATTTATAGATTTCACATACCATGTAGACATTGGCAGGTTTAAATGTAAAATTTTCATTCACTCAAAGATGGGGCCTAGAAATCCCAGTATTGTTTTTATCAAAATATGTATAAGTTTATAGTTTCCTGTTCCAAATTTGGAGTGTTACATAAACTCTTCTAATGACTTGCAGTTGAATATGAGAAAGGGGAAGACCCTCATCTGTTGTCATCAGGGAAGTACAATCATGTTGGCAGCCTCTCACATTTAGCGATGTCCCCAAATGGTGAAGTTGTGGTTGTTGCTAGTGGCAGTTCTCTTGCCTTCTACTCCGTCCAGACTGGGGAATGTGACGCTGTTATTGATGACATCTATTCAGGTGAGACATGTGGTACAGTAGTGATTAACTGTTTAGGTTATGTTATGCAACTTTTTAAACTTTGTCAGACAGTGGGAGGAGTTTGAATGACAAATTGGAAAGAAGTGGAATGTGCCATTTCAGCAGTTTCCTGTAGGGACCGAGGAAAATCATGATTGCCCTAAGTCTGTATAGCTTCTCTCCAGGCTGAGATTCAAGTCCTTGAATACTGAATATGAGTTCCAACCACTACAGAGTGATACTCAGTGCAAGACTAGTGTGTTATAAAGAAAAAGCTCATTCTTAGCCAGATTCAAATGCTGTATTGTGATTATTTCCTTCAGCATACTTTATTAAAATCTTCAGTCAATTAGTTTGTTAGTGGCAACATGTTTTAGTATTAAAATAATATCTTCAGGCTGATTTGATAATGTAGTGCACCAATTGCGATCTTAAAATAAAAATTAACTTTATGTTAAAAATTAAATTGATGAGAATCAGTTCTATAGATCTTTCAGGTGCACTGCATGCATGATTATTTGTGCATGTTCTCCCCTTCATTAGCCTGGATAATTGGGAATATACTGTATATATTCCATATTGAAGACAAAACTGTGTTATTCTTAGGTAGAAAGATGCTAGTTGGACATTTGTGAGCAACATTCTCTTACTTTTGGTATGAAACTCAATTCAGTCTCTTAAAATAACTTTTGTCTTCCTGGGATAATTGCAACATTATCTCCTTCAGGGTTGTGCCTTTCGTAACTAATGGAGATCTGTTGTGAGAATGTTACCAGATCGGTCTAGATGTATTAGATGTTTTAAGAAGTGATTTGTCATTTTTTCTATAATTAATAACATGCTGAGAAAACTGCAAACCTTCTCCAGGATTGAAATATTTCTTTGGAATCTATGTCATCGCTATAAATTAGTGGATTTGTGTGGGTAACTAGTTGTATTTCTTGATCATCTTTACATGATTTATGTTTACAACTTACAGGACCCATCACATGTATTTTGTTTGACTCCCTGGGAAAATATGTACTGACTGGTGGTGAGAAGCATGTCCGAGTGTTTCATAATGTGACAGGCTATCGTACCACTATTGCTTCCATCCAAGGCAAAATCCGCCAGCACATTAGTTCAGCACAGAAGGAACGGATGGAGCAGCAGATCCGAGAAGCTGAATCATTCCTTAAGAGTATTGGGGAGAGAAGTTAAAACAGATGCCAATACCTACCATATTGCGAGTACAGTGGATTAATGATGAATGGTTGGTTTTATTTTGTTTTAAATAAAGGTATGTTAAATGAGACTTATTTTGTTGAAATAAGTGTTCTTTTGTATTACAAACTTCCATATACACTGTTACTTTTTCTACAGTCATGTTTGATGTTAACAGACAATAAAAAAAATGAACATCAGCAGACTTATGTATAAATTATAAAATTTGTTGATAATATTGCGATGTTACTATTTCGCTTTCTTTCAGAAGCACAGGTTTAACCATAGGTGGGTACTAATAATATACATGAACCCAGAGTAGACTGGTGACAAAAAAAAAAAGAATAAGTGGAAGTAGAGTCAGTGGAAGAAGCCACTTAGAAGACATAGACATTGATATCAAAATAATAGGTCGTAGAGAAACAGATTTTGAAGATACACTTGGAGTTATCAGATTTGAACCATTTGACAGATGAAAGAATAAGATTCATTTTCTGTGTTCAGAGCATAAAATCGATTATCAGAAAAATACAGACACTTCATAGAATATTGAAGAGAATCGTGTACTGTTTGTTATTTCACTGTGCAACTGACCACATTCTAAGGTCAGCAGCACACTGTTCGACTGAACATAGGTACCCTGTACTCTCAGGTTTTGTAGAGGGGGTGGTAAAGTAGTGTAACAAGGGAACTTCATCTTTAGGATATCATTACAAGAAAGATGCTAGAGTTTTAGGCAATTTTCTTTAGTCTCATTTGCAGGTAATACAGCACTTTTCCATAACACAGTCTTCTGTGGCCATCAGCTGACTGCTTGTTAGCTTGCCTATTGTTTGTTATCCCAAAATACATTAGGGGCTGTGGGTAAGGGAGGGCTGACCACTTAACAGTCCCATCCATATTGCCAACTTTTGAACATGAACTACTAATATACCCATATTGTACGTGAGGGTAATGCATTAACAAGGCACTCAAACATTTAGACTGTTTTCAAACTTCCTTGTAGCAAGACATAAGACTGGCCCACTTGATCCACTGCTTCCATGAACAAGCAGCAGTAAACTGACAAGTTGCAGATACCATAGTCCATGGATAATAACAACAGATTATTTGAATGTGGGAACAGTTTGTAACTGTAGAATGATGAAAGGGTTTATGGAACCACAAGGAACTTTGATGATGTTTCAAATGGGAAACTGAAATGTTAGTCACTGGTACATTTAAATTAGGCCAGTGGTGCTGCCTTTACAGATGGAATAAAAAAGAAGATGCTTATTGTAATTGCATAGATGTTTATTTACAAATGAACAGTCAATATATTCACTTTCCATAGTTCATTAACATCCACTGATGTCTCCATGCTTCTTTGCCTTCCCAAAAGAAATGTATCCTTATTCACTCTTCCTATGATTACTTTTAAGTGATCTCTTTCTTAGTCTTTTCACCCTTTCCTTGATCTCCATAACACTCATTTATTCAACATAATTTTATGCTCTTGAATTACATTTTCACCCATGTTATAACTTATTGTTTCTTTCTTTATACACTGTAAAGTTTGTATCTACAATCGGCTTACACCTCTCACCATTTTATTTCTTACATCTCTAACACAAATATCCATTATAAGGAGAAGATGACACATGAAAAGTTATGAAGAAATAACTAGACACTGACAATCATTGAAAAGTCACTTCATCTTGCTATCAGTGTTTTTTCCACCACATGTAGCATTCCTGAAGAGGCCAAAATCCTGTTTCTTAAGTCTGCATTGTATCTGATGCTCATAAGTTTCTGTAAGCAACAAATTAATTGTGTTAGATCAACCAAAATTGTATTTTTGAGGTCTGAGGAGGTATTATGAGGAAAAGTATATGTACTGATTCATCAGAAGTTAACCTGGAATGCTATGGGTGCATGCCTGGAGAATGTTGGTGCATGTTTCACTAACCCTCATTTTTCATTGGAAAAAATATCCCTGTAAACTATCCACATTGACAGCATTTGTAATTTTATTTTTACAGGCATCTTTCAGCATCCGTGTACCTTCTTTATGTAAACACTATTTAATACATATGGATTACAGAAATATCCATAGCAAGACCAATATTTTTATTAAATTGTTCAAATAAATTTAATGTTATACTATTTCTTTCTGTGGAATTAGTAGCTGAGAAGTCCCACATGTTGTAATGTCCTTACACTGCCAGAATCAGAAAGAAATTACAGGTATGCAGATGTTTATGTTTTATGCTACTGTAATATTCTACTCACCATCCACAAATTCTTCCTTCATTCAACACAGACACGTAGATGAATGTATGTGTATTTCCTAAGTTCTGCATACACATGTACCTTACAAGTCAAAATGCACACACACATTAACAAAAATGACAAGTCTCATGAGGGGACAGGTCCTTCTCCAGCAGCAGGAGGGGTTTCACCATAGCAATGTTTTGCTCGTGGATCACGGTATGAATTCTCATGCTGTACACTCTGTGAACTTGTGCGACATTTTGCTAAGCAAAGTTCAAAATGGTCTGTCACTGAGGCAAACAGGACATTAAATGTTTCTGATGCTTTTCCCAACACACTTTGTAATAAATTTTTCTGTGAAAAAAGAAAAACCTTATTTCACATTATGATTGATATCTGTAACATAAATATTTCTTAACCTACTAACTTCCAGGTGCACAGCTTATTTTATCACAACCAGAATTACTGGAACCAACCTAGCCTATCCAAAGGGTATTGGGGGGGTTACCTGTTGTAAGATGGCTACTCATCTCCATTTAGTGCCAAGGTTAAGCATGTATGGACTTTTCCCTCCACTCCCCCATATGCCTTCATTGTATGAATCTCGGACACAGTCACATTTGCTTTAGTTGAACTGACTTACAATACACTAATTAATCTACTGTACAGTGTAATATGAGTATAAGCCAAATATCAGAATCAGTACTAATAGAAAGTTGTTTCTAACGTAAGTTTGAAAACAAGGTACAAACTTATGCGCAGAAGGTTTATTTAATTATTTATGATCGATGGCAAATAATCTCCAATACCATGGAAATTTTATGGGCATCTCTAGGTTCCTTGGAGATAAGACATTCTGAATCTACTGGTAACAATCATTCCCCAAATTTAACCCCAGTGTGAGTGTAATTTTAAGTCTACATACTCATTGTTTTCTTTGATTGCAAAACAAGGTCTCTAATCAGCTAAGGAAGGAAAGTGCACAAAATTACATAGTAAGTAGCATATGTGTAATTCTCAATCCAAATTTGTTGGTCTAAGATCACCCTCAGTCCATATTGGTTAGAAACAGGAAGTAGAATACTGCCATGTAAAATTATAGTTACACTTATACTTACTTTATCTGGATGTAAGCAACATGATATACAATACTCATAAATGCTGCAACATCCATTTTCTTTGCAAGTTTCACACGAATATCGTTTTGTAGTTTCAGAATCTGTATTACAACAGCCACTAGACAAGACGTCTGTTCGAAAGCAAACAAAGCCTGCAATATGCACATCAACATGTCTTATAATTAAACAAAATTCAAAAGAAATTTCTTACAGCTATTGAAAGTCTGGTTTCTAGTACCTACTTCAAGCATCATGCAGTACTCATTTGATTCATGGATTATTTAATAACACCTTTCCATCAGTATAAGTTATATAGCATCAAATGGTAATATGGAAGACATTGTTCTCTTTAAAATAATACTGATTCAGTTTTCAGATATCAAAATTACTGTTGGTAGTTTCTGGGAATGTATTTTGAAGGTAGAAAGCACTAAAGCATGCCTGAAGTCAAACTGTACTTCCTAACCATGATGAGGCAGGGCAATGTCTAAAATATGAGACAGCTTGTTGGTGTCGCGCACAGCACAGACCTGGTCCCTGGCACTGCTGTAATGAAACTAAAAGGTGAATAACGTAATCTGGTAAGAGAGGCGACAGGACAATCTTTTGTCTGTTGTTTTGTTCTTTTATGTATTGTAAGTTTCCTACATGAACCTAATAGAAATGTAGGGCAGATTTTAGTGGAAACTTTTATGCTGTTGATGACTCTATGTAACATGGTCAATTAATAATGAAGGCTAATAAACATGTCTTGGAAAAAGAAAATTTCTAACATCTCATGAATTGCTTCATGAAACTTGTATGGAAGATGGACAATAGTCTACAGGTGCAAGACAGTAGACTTCCAGCCTTCAGTGACATTACTGCAGAGGTTTTGTGCTACTATTAGGCTGAAGCATCACATGTGGTTTGTCTGAATAACAAATTAATATGGGGCAAGAAGCAGAAATGCTGTATTTTCTTTTCCCCCAAGAAAAGAGCATGATTAACCCTTCAAAGTTGAATGGTTATGATATGTACCACCACCTTTAACAATCAGTAAGTCTGCAGTTTGTAATTAATGGTGCTGCATGATTCTTGGCCTAAATGGATTATTTCCTTAAACAGAATAAACTAGTTGATCTTTGTAATGGTGAAGAGTTATGTTTTCTTTGCAGTATGGACTGAATTCTTACATTTATTCACATGGGCTTTGGCTCTAGAGGATTAATATAAGAGGTATTTTGTGAAGTTCTGCATACATATGAGAAGTTTCACTATAATAAAGCTATTATATTTATAGATCACTTATCTTGCAACCTTGGAATCTAAGCTTTCTGAATGTTGGGTCTGTATCATATCCATACCTCAACTTTGTACCTGGTGCTATGTGTAAAATGCTTCCTGTTCATACCTCCACTACCCTAAGAATTTGTTACTTTCTTCTAATTTGTGGTGGGGTAAATGATTTATCAATATTAATAAAGCTCACAAGTATCAGTATCATACATTAAGGAAAGAACTAAGATTGAAGATTTTTGAGAACAGGTTGCATAGGAGAATACTTTGAGCTAAGAGGGATTACAAGATGGGAAGCTGATAAATAGTAAATAAGGAGCTCCATAATTTTTACTCTTTACCAGATGTTATTAGGGTGGCAAGATAAGGCTGGTGGGGGCATGTAGCATACATGAGGGAAATAAGAAATGAGTCAAAAGTTTGAAAGGGCTCAGAAGACCAGTTTTAACATGACCTGTGTATGAGTTTAGGAAACATGCAGCAGTTTGAAAGGATTTGCCATATTTAATGATCATAATATTTATTTATGTCCAGCAGGCTAATATTTACCTCTGTCATCTACAATTAGAACTTTGCCTTGCACTGAATTTCTGCATGTTGTCACTTTAACATTAGAACTATTTACATCATCCTTAACAGAATGCCATAAGAACTGCTGATTTAACCTTCTTATTGGAACAGCTTCTATTTCATTGTCAAGGGAATCATCAGCCTATAAAAGAAAATGTTGAAATGTATATAGCATTAATATCAGATTTGAGGTTCTCATGTCAGTGAAGATGTCAGTTACATTGTTCTGGGTTTTGACATCACTTTCATGGTCTTACAGGCAGATACCAACATCCCTCCAAAGTGTTGGTAACCACCCACAAGACCATGTGGAATCACAACCCAGAAGACCATTACTGACAGTTGGCTTCAGTTATGACAACCTAGATATGTGAAACAACTTTAGAATAGCCACCATAAATTTTAGCTCCTTTAGCATGTATCAGTGGTCATGAGATTTACTGCAAAATTAAGTAGGATTCGAGGTTTCCACGACATTGAGTCCATAGATCTGTCTTCTGGGTACCATGTAGTCGAGTAGAAGTTTACCAATGTATCAAGAGGTCCTTGCTACCTCCATCATCAGCCCAAATGATGGGGGCAGCAAGGACATCTAGAACATTGGTGAACTTTTGACTACACAGTGCTACAACCCAGAAGACAGCCATCTTATCAAAACTGTTTCACTTGTGTAAGTGTGAAACAAAAGAAACTTCTCCAGCACTTGTCCCTTTTGTAATCTCAACTCTCAGCACAATTCATTTGTAAGAAGATGGCTAATACCAATATATTTAACTAAGTCCAACACAATTCCAATATCTGTGACTTACAATGCTGTTAAGAAGGTGATAAAACACTTTTCATTGTACTATAATAATGAGAACTTTGAAGCACATGTAAACTAGGTTGACTATGCTGGTTGGTATGAATCAGAATTAGGAATTGTGATTGATTTATTAAACTATCACAACACCGATTTTGCGAAACTGAAGTAGACTACATTAATTTCATGTACCCATATGGTTTTGCGTATTGAACCCCTGGCCTAGCTGTTGTGAAGCAGGAGTGGAACATAACCTCTACGTCTAATCTTCGGTAGGTGTCAACACAGACAGATGGGTATACTAGATAAAGTATGAACAGTTTGTTCAAATGTATGTCGATTACTTTACGGAGTGGTCATATGCACAAAAATTCTCACCTCACGCAAAAAACTCAAAATACAGTATGTTAATGACAATGCAAATATTACTCCAAGAACTATTCGTTTTCTTAGTATTCTCATTAAAAACGCCGCCCACATTTTAATACCGTGCAGTAACAAATTTCAAATTCAAATTTCATCATTTAACACCATCCACAGTAATATACTTCAACTAAAATAGTTTATATAAAACCTGTTCCATTGAAAGTGTATCTCTAAACCATTGCACTCATTGCTTTTAAAAATGTACAAACACTTAAGCAGTCCAGATGACCGTGGACCGTCGGCGTCTTTATCAAATATTCATGTAAGGTGGTAAAGTTTCGTGCTCGTGGTGTTTTCAGCTGATGTAAGCGTTATGAAATCTTGTAAGTTCGAAACAGCTTTTGCCATGCTACGTACAGAACATCTAGCAGTCTTCTACTCAATGATTATCAGGTAAATATTTCCCCGATGGTAGTAAAGTGGCCTGAGCGTGAAACAAATCACTCATCTTTATCACGTACCACTGTTCTAAACGGGCAAGGTTTCATTGCTATCGATAAAGTTTGGTGTAATGGGTGGGGTTCCCATTACAGCCTGTAGAACCATACAGTATACTGAGCCTCATTTGGCCTCGTTGATATAGTAACCACCAACCAGCTGTCTTGTCTGAGATTTCTCATGATTGCCGGAGACGCTCAAGGCAACTGCTGGGATAATGGTTTAGAACCGCTTCATTTCGAATCTATCATTCAACGCTTTATGGCCAGTGAAATATGCCAAACACAAGAATCAGACTCCGTCCAAATGGTGTTTTAGGTCTATATGCACTGTTGCACATTGTTTGCCAAGGAACAGAGCGCTTTGACACACTGGATGTTGCGTCTTGCACAGTGGCCTGATTCAGTCATCAACGTCCTTCAGTTAATAAGTTCATGTCCGATAGCAATTTATATTCGCTACTCATTTGGTATCAGGAATGAGATTCAATTAAAGTATGCAGGTTAGTGGTTGGGAGGCCTGGGCGTAGGTGGGAGGATGACTTTAAGATGGGAGATACGAATCGGAGCGAACTGGACGCAGCTAGCTGAGGATAGATTCCGGTGGCGGGCTTTTGTGAATACGTTGACGAACCTTCGGGTTCCATAAGGCATGTGGGCTATTCTTAAAACCTTGAATACCGTGTAGTGTATTGGAATGTAAAATGTGCATAAAGCAACTGTATACACTAGTAAGGTATTAATGCCAAACGCGTTTCGACCTCACGCTGAAGGTCGAAGCGCGCTTGGCGTTAATATCCTACTAGTGTAAACAGTTGCTTTATGCACATTTTACATGTGGGCTATTCTTTTACAAGCCGAGTATACAATCGACTTTTCAAAGAATATCCTACACGTCAGAGGGAGTGAGTGAGGCCTGCCCTGCTACAATGAGACCCAACACAATTTCTGTGCTGGTAGCCGACTAGAATTTGGTTCTATGTTATTATTTCCGCCCCACGTTAAACTGAATTCATGAGCTAGTGTGAAATACATCTCGGAATGATGGCAAGACTGTCAGAATTCTTTTACGTCGCCCTTGAAAATGCAGGATTACCTATGGTTTTGTTTTCTGTGTTGACAGACAAATACGAGTATCTAGATATCCCCACCACGGGTATCACAGTGTTCTAATGCAAACAGCTGACTGACGATTTTGTCTTTGTGTGAGTTGTCAGCCGGTGAAACAGATCATTTGCTATTTAATCTCCGTCGTGCACACGAAGGCATATGGTAAGTAAGTTTGTTCTTCCATCGGAACAGTTGTATAATGTTCGACGTTGTCAATAAGAATGCAGTACACACAGTTTCCATTTGCGTCTTCCACTTGTGAATTTAGGCTATATTTCATTGAGCTATTGCATGCAACCAGATGATTTCTTCTACAATTTGTTAGGCTAGATATTCGCGACATTGAAAAATATTTTAGATTTTAATGCGGTGTAGTGTAAGATTTCAGTTTCATGTAGGACACGAATTTCAGAACATGGGCGCGTGATGGAGAGGTCATACGTGTTTTATCTCTTAGAACTACTTGACTTATTCGATTAAATTTATTAATGGGGTCTGCAACAAAACTTGGGCGAATTTAATTTTGGGTTCATATCGACCAAGTCACACTTTAATGAAGATCGAACAGAACTTTGACAATTTTAAATAAAACTGCTCATCATACAAATATTTTTTTCGTGGCGCAAGTTCTGTTTTTTTTTGTGTAAAACATTTCTCGATGTTAAAAAAATATTTAATGGATTACAAGAGCGTATTTTATGATTCTGTGCAGTGTTTTAATGGGATTAGGTTGGCAGTAATATCTTTGCTTTCGCAGTAAATTAACATTAAGGTCAGTGATGTATGCAAATAGCGAAGGATGCGTTTGTAGAATATGGGTGCAGTCCGCAGACCAGGAGAAAATCCCTGCTAGGAATTTGATATACGCGCATGCGCAAGATTTTGCGGTGAGTGACGACCCATCGTAAAAGCATTCGTTCCACAACCACTGAACGAACAACAGGCTTTCATGTGTTCTAATGGATACAGCTTTAAGATTACCTCACAGTGGCACAGTACATCCTTCTGGTTTTGTCTAGCAAGTACATATTTACAGTTTGGGCTGATAACCCGCAAGTCATCATATTATCCTTCTACAATCTTCCAGTGCATTATCTGAAACCAATCTCCAATTTGATGACATACGTGTGACCTGTATACTGTGAAAACCACGTACTTAAATACAGCGAAAAGAATGATAGAGGCTAAGTAAGATAAAGTGTGAGTTACTAGTTTTTTATCATTAGTAAGTTCTTATCAGGTTGAGCTTTTGTCGTCTGAAGAGAAACGTCTAGTCATCTAGTGGATTATGGTATAATTAAAGGCAACGTGTCCTTTCATGAGTTTTTTGCCCACTGGCACGGTGGAGGGGTCATTTCTCATCTTCTAAACTACTCGACGGATTTCGCTGAACATTGAAATTGTGAAGTCTATAGTATCGGTTGTTTATAATCCCAGATGTATACGAATCCCACATTATTATATGTAATTTGTCACATTTGAAAGAAACTGCTCGAAAAACAAATTTCTTGATGTATCAACGACTTTTATTTGGAATATTTTTTCCGATATGGTGACTGTCACAGAATGCAAATACATAATTTGTTGCAGTGTGATATTTGTCAGTCGATTAGCATTGCAACGTCCGTTTTGTTTCTGCAGTAAATTATTATTATTATTATTATTATTATTTATTATTAACTGCATTAAGGCATGCAAAATGCGAAAGAACGCGTATG
The DNA here is from genome assembly GCF_977971745.1 of Zootermopsis nevadensis. NCBI lineage: Eukaryota > Metazoa > Arthropoda > Insecta > Blattodea > Termopsidae > Zootermopsis > Zootermopsis nevadensis. The sequence goes on from NW_028259147.1 coordinate 8,112,325, forward strand.
GAAAATAGCCCATGTTCTATAAGTGTACAACTCTTCGCTCTTGCTTTGTTTCTGTATCACAACAGCTTTTCGACTTTGGGTCTAATTTTTAAGTACATTATAGTGGGTTGCCACTATAACGCTGTATGAAAGAAGAGATTTCTAGCGGGTATCCTGATTATTATTGTCATTTCGTAAGTTTCATTCAGCAAATGCAGGGATATTTTAGGATGTTTTAATAACTTTTTCTGCTTGGATGCGAAAAATTTCTGTAGTTCGTACATTGTAGTTTGATATTTCAATTAAGTAAACTTTACACTACTTTTTTCAACAGAAACGTTTTCCACATTTTTTAACCCTGTCGGCTTAGTTAGTGGAATGATAAATCCTTAGGTTTTTGTTTTATTATAAAATAAAGTCGGCTGAGGACAGCTTTCTAAAATGAAATTTTGTGAATAGTTCCGTAACAACACGAAATATCTTGATGATTTAAGTAATTGTTAGCTTCTCTGAATTAATTTTCCAATTATTGTGATATTTATTAATAAAGGGATGCGAATGTCGGATGGATAAAAATTTGAAGGCTGCTGTCTTGGCCTGCTTAAAGTAATTTCTCGGCATTCGCATGGAGAATCCTTGAAAAATCAATAAAAGTCTCAATCAGATTACCCCGTAACTCTGCCGAATTAACCATTTCCATGCTCGTTTTTACTTGAACCTTCTGCCATTGTAATGTAATATTTCGTAACAAGTCGCGAATAATTTAGCTTAAACTATTCCAAGAATGTGGAACGCTCGAACAATAAGTAAACTGACCGTGAAGGCCAGTGCATCTAATCAAAACAGCCTGTCATGTGCACGTTGCATGGAAAGGACGAAAATGTCAAACCTGCTTGGCGAATTTTATAAACTGCCACCAGTAAATTGCCAGTAATGCTTTGTCTGCTGGGAAAGACGATGCCTCCTAATGATACACGTTGCTGTTTCTCAGGTCAGCTGATGTGAAACGTTGATTCGTGTTATTTCTTTTAATTGCATGCCACCTGCATGACTGTTGCACAGTGTCTGCCTTTATCTCTTTATTAAAAGCTTAATAAAGTCACGTAGAAGTTCTCTGAACACGTATTGCTTGTATCTTAACGTCCTTATGGACAAAGACAGAAAATGGAATGACTGGAATTTGACACGAGCTGTGCGCATGTATCACACCGGTTTGGGATTTTATGAAGTGGAATGATTATGAAGCCACATGCCGTGAATCTCTGCGCATGTGCATCACTAACTTTTCCTGTTGAATGCCTGGACGGAAATTCATAAAATCTGGTATGGAGGTTGTGCCATGCCTGACTACAGATGTGTGGAGAAAAGTGGTGTGTTGTGTCAAGGTTTAACAAAGCGAAATATGGACCAAAATTAAGTGATGAATGGAACGTGGTTGTGGAATTCTTAGCTTTATTTGCTTGTCCATAATAGACAACTTTGCGTGTCACAGTTGCAAATTTATTTTCACGATGTGGCTTAGTAAAATGTAATCCTGTTTGAGATTTTGTCAGCGTGCACGTTGTGTGTGTATGCATACAACGTGCATTGTCACTCCCTGGCTTGAGGCGAGTTTATGAGAAAAATTAATTTGAGTTGCATAAAGCTAAGATGACGGAGGAAATTCATGCACAGCTTCGTGTGGCAGTGTTACTTGAAGTCAATTGTAATACCGAGGAGATGGAATAATAGAATGAGGCAGACAGGGAAATAGGTTGTGAGGAAGGGGCGTTGATGAACAACAGGTAGGGATCTTATCGCATGAAGGACGTTCGTGTATTATAACGGAGTAGAAACTTTTAGTTCTCTCTAACAGAGTGCCTTGCTCAAGGTGTAAAGAAACTGCAGGCCATTACATAACAAGAACCGTGAATGCCATGCGCAGATTTTTCTTGCAGTCATGTTGACTGTGTGCAGCTTGCGTAGGCGATTTGCGGTAGCTACGGAGCTTTTACTTCCTTCTAAGTGTGGATGTCGTTTTATTCTAGATGGTTCGAATTTACAAGCAACCGTAGGACGGACATAGCCTGATCCTGGCTTTTCGGCCTTTAGTCGCAGGCGGTTCTGCTCTACTGTTGATGTAGCGGACATCCTCAACAGCTGATCCAGTTTATGAAGCGCATACAGGCATCATGTTCTTGAAGAGGTGAGAAAAAGTTTTCATTGAGGTTGCATTCCATTGTTTACCTGTTTTGTTGCAGCAACACACCTTCACTCACTCCTCACTGACGAAAATTCCAGTGAGTATTTAAACGAAGTATACGATTTTCACCGCCCTGACGTTGAAGGTGGCAAGCACCTCAGTAACGTCGGTAAACTTTTATATGGCGCAATAGCCCAGAAAACTGATCTTTTTTTTTTTTTCAATTTTCTTGCCACATTGCCCTTGATGTTCATTTACTGCAAATGTAAAACTACATGACTTCCTCGAACGACCGAATCGAGCCTCCCCGGCCTTGATAAAAACATGCTGACAGCAGCTGCTTACGCGTCACACGGGCCAGCCACACAGCCCGTTATTATTATTACTTTGCGTTACCCGGTGTCCTACGTGAGCGATTAAATACGAGCGGTGCGAGTATACTCAAAACAACAGGTACTGGAGCGATATTAATCCGAGACAGAATTTTGAAGTGCCCCTTCACGATCAGAAGTTTATTGGATGAACTTAAGCAAACCATTCGTGAAGCAATTACATCTATCGATGTCACTGAACTGAAACTAGTGTCAAGCAATGTTTTCAAGAGTCTTGAAATGTGTTTAAGAGCAGAAGGGAGACATTTTGAGCATCTGCTGAGATGGTGAGTCTTTTAAACAAAGTATTTACTTTCAGAAATGCACATATGTGTTTATAATGCGCTGCATTTCAAGCGCTAGGCGGCACTAATTTTCCTCGGCAGATGCTGCGTTTAGCACGCACAAGCCGACAGCAAAATAGTCTGGCGATTCGGTCGTTCGAGGAAGACCCAGTAAGTTTCCAAACCATATCACACAAAATAGAGACCACACTACACTAAGTTAGAAATTATGTTTGTCAAAAGTGTCTCCTATGAAAGTTGTAGAGCTTGAGGTCTATACTTGTGCCACATATTCTTGTATGAGAATCTTGGACTCTGAAGAAAAATGTAAAAATAAATTTGAGTGTCATCTATAGTGGATATATACTAGACCAGTGTTCTGAAACCATTGTACCACCACAAGGTTTCTGCTGCCATGAATTTTTAGAAGAAATTATATATTCGCATGTTATAGTTAGAAAGGGAAATCAATGTCTTGTCTTTTGTAGTTAGAATTCCTAATAACACACACACACACACATTCTGTTCATCAACAGTAGTTTAATTCAACATGTGTTATGTTTTGTTTTCACTCACCTGCATTCTTATAGGGCAAGGATTTATATGTAAATACGTATTTATGGCCATATAGAGAAATTTTCTGGTGTGCCATCATGTGTCTTTGACAAATTGACATGTGCTGCAGGTAAAGAAAGAAAGAAGTGCAAAGGTAAAGTTGCCCCTGTGCTTAACTGAACACCAGGCTTTGCGGACATTTAGCGGAGTGGAGGTATAGCTCCATATGTTCTTAATCTGTTTTCATGCAGATGTTGGGATAGCACCTTAAAATAGACCATGACATCTCCTTCCAAATTGTAACCTACTGATTCATTATCATCCATCTATCTCATATTATACTATCTAGTCTCTGTAGTTTAAACCTTCTTTTTAAATAATATGAGATGACCTGGTCACATACAAAATACCCACTCAGAATCGCTATCTACTGACATCTTTCTTTCTTGCAGATCTGGAATAAGAAGACAGTCTCTGGTGGTTATTGGTGCTGTGTTTATCGTCTGTGGTGCAGCGCTTGCTGTCGGACTGTATTTTGGCCTTCGATCTGACGATGAAACACCAGCAGCACCATTAAACCCACCAGACCCAACAAGGCCTCTTCCACCTTCAGATTCTGAACTGGGGATTTACTGGAATGCAGCGGTGACTACAAATGGGTACCCTTGTGCAATAATAGGCAGGTTGGTAAGCTGAGGTTTTAGGAATAACATGCCTAAATGTTTTTTGGTTAAATTCCTTAATTGCTATAAACATTTTTAACACTTTCAGGAATATTCTGATGAGGAATGGCTCCGCAGTTGAAGCAGCCATAGCTGCTTTGTTCTGTGAAGGCGTTGTTTGTGTTCAAAGCATGGGACTTGGTGGGGGCTTCCTGATGACTATCTACAAACGAGACACTGGAAATGTTCAGACCTTGAATGCTCGAGAAGTTGCCCCCAAAGCTGCTAATAAGACCATGTTTAATGGGAATTCCACACTTTCAACAGTTGGTATGTATCTTTAGTATTTTAAAGAGGGCAAAGTGAGAAGCCTAAAATGATTTGTGATTTTGCTTTCGCAGTTGGTTAATGAAAAGATGTCTTCCCACATCCAAGGTAGGCTATATGATGTATGCATCAATCAGTAACACAGAATTAAGTAATAATATTGACCAAGGAGGGACTATTCTTTCCTTAAATCACGGAATAATTCATGTAATTGAGATCCAAAAATGGAGGACAAACAAAGTAGTAAGTTATTCAAATTCTCAGATGCAGTATAGAAGGATAAGTACTGTATGACTTTTTTTAATTGTCTTTCAGGAGGACTGGCTGTAGGAGTTCCAGGAGAATTAATGGGATATTGGGAAGCATACAAAGAATACAAAAGTGGTAATGTGGAGTGGAGGGAACTAGTGCAACCAACTATTGACTTATGCAGAGAGGGTATAACAGTTACTGCGTACCTAGCAAGGCTGCTGAAGGAGAAGGAGGAAGATATAAAGCAGAGTCCTACTTTACGGTGACTGACATAAACACAGTTAATAAATAGTTTAAGTTAAAGTTTATAAGCTTCGTGCTGTGGAAGTGTGTAGGTGGTATATGGTCAAACTGCACAAGTGGTTTTTTATTTTGGGGTTCTGGGTTCGTTCCCCAAGCACGTTGATGAAGACTTTCTTTCTGTTCATAGACTGAAGCCTTCACCTGCCAAAGTTTACAGTTTTGTAAAGTGAAGTATACCAGGCCCCTACTACAGTTTGTAGTTAACATTAAACCGGCCATATGGTGCCCTGACATCAGAAATGCATTTTAGACTTGCCTAAGGCCAGCAGAAGACTTGAAAGATCATTCTAGACCATCCCTAGACCATAAATTGGTATAAAAGACACATAACCTTATAAAGAGATAAGATTAAATATACAGAATTAATTAACTAAAACTAAACTAATGTCGGATGAGCGGTTACCTATCGTGGACGAAGGTTGTTTCTGAAATGCTGGATTTTCTCCTTTCAACCAACTGACACAGCTGCTAGTCCATGAAGAATTCATTATACTCTTGGGAAATGTCCTTATGACTGAGAAGGTTATGGGATGGTAACATTAAGATGGATCATACAGAGACAGGTTGCGAGGATGGGAACTACTCAGGATCATATTCATTGGTGGGGGTCTGGTATTAGCAGTATTTAATCTTAGACTTCTGCTACCACGATGTTAGTTATTTCTTTAATTTAGATAATGTTTTTTATTCTTCTTTCTGATTTTCTTTCAGTGAAGTTCTGATTAATAGTGAAACAAACAATGTCTGGAAAGAAGGAGATACATATAAACGCTTGAAACTGGCTGAAACGCTGGAGTTGATTAGAGACTCTGGTGCTTCAGTACTGTACAATGGTACACTGACAGAAGCTTTTGTTAAAGACATACAGGATTTGGGTGGCATTATCACTGAGGAAGACATGAATGAGTATCAGTAAGTAGAATGTTATTTTTTGTATTCATGTGAGAAAACCAGTAACAATAAACTATCCAACAAATTAAAATTTCTGACAAATGCAAGGATTAAATGTGAACTAAAGTTGCATGTCTGATTAGTTCAAAAGGTTTTGTAAAGTGTTTATTGATATCTAAAAACACGGTACAGCTTTTTGATAGGGCTTCTTGGAAACATAATCAGATGTAATAACGCCTGTATGAGTGTACAGTGTTTGTTGTAATTTAATTACAACTACTAACAAACAGAGCCAAGAACATTTGTATTAGCATTAAATGAAGCTTGGAGAACTTCTTTCAGGTCACATACTTCCTTCCATATGTAACTTTGTAATGTAGTTTTAAATTTGCAATTTTCTTTGCCTCGTCAGCTTTGATATTAATTTATTGCTCAGGCTTGGTGTTCATTTATTGCTAACAGAAATTTACTCTTGCAAAAATAATCAAATCTCACATAACAGTACATGATAACTTTTTATTTAATTAAAATTAACTACATTAAACACTAGTTTAAATAAAAGTATACATTAATGGCATCTATATATTATGTTTACAGGTTATGTTGGTCTGATAAAACCCAAACTTCAATTTATTTATGAACTTTTAGTATAGAATTCCAATATTAAATATATTCAAAATGTATTTGGTAGCTTGAGAGCTTTTACATGAGACAGACATGATCTCCCATATGTGTTCTAAACCTCTTTTTACATGGAACATTTAATAATTACTCAGATACATTACTGAAATCACACTACAAACTTTTGTAAACTCTATTATTAAGTTCCTGTTTATTTATAATCTACTTTTATGCATTTCAGGGTTAGCTGGGCTGCTCCTGTAACTGTTAATATGATTAACAATATTACAATGTACACTGTGCCACCTCCAGGTTCTGGAGTTCTTCTTGCACTAATGCTCAATATTTTAAATGGCTTTGTTCCTCATGAGTATGAGGTCACAACATATCAGAGGATTACCGAGGCTTTCAAATACGGCTTTGGAAAACGAACTCAACTAGGAGATCCAGATTTTGTTGATATTAATGAGGTAAGGAAGATAAGTCTCCACATATATAAACTTTTTCCACTCCTTCAATGGCAGCAAGAAGGTGAGAATTATATCCAGTGTCTTCATGTCTGTATATAGGCCATATACATTTTCATCTCCCATACTATGAACTTTGTAAACAAGTAGTCGAGGTTTTATGGTCACGTTACATAGCATAAAAGTCGAGTGTGATATATTGGACTTGTTAAACATTTGGGGGAAAACACTGGGTTTACATGCTTAATCTAACCTAAAGTACTGCATGTTATATACAGTGATGCCTTTCTTTGTTACCTTTGATTAAAAATAAAACACTGCAATATCATTGGATGTCATAGGTGGAAATTGACACATTGTGCGGATGGATGTATTGTGACCAAGCATGCTGTCAGATGAACAGATGAGCGATGCATTGAAGGCTGTGCATGGAGCCAAACCAATTGCTTCAGTTCAGTCTAAGCTTTTATATAATTAGGCTTGTTACAAACCTTCATATTCTTAAACTATCACATGTTGTATGAGCATAATTTTATATGCATGTTACATTGAATTTAACTTTTTAACTTATTCTCTTGTTACGTTCAGCTAGTGAAGCAATTAACGTCTAAAGATTATGCAGAAGCTGTCCGAAAGAACATTAGTGATTATGTAACGTGGCAAGACCCTAAGCATTATGGGGCAGACGTAGTAATGCCTGAGGATCATGGTACAGCACACATTTCAGTCTTGGCACCTAATGGTGATGCTGTATCTGTCACGAGCACTGTCAATCTGTAGTAAGTATATGCAGGTGTCTAACATAACCTATTTTTTAATACATTCATTGGTAACAGTAGCTCCTGTAGCTAAGAAGACTCACTTTACCATCAGTAAGACAGCTCCAAATGTCCTGGCTCATTTATTGAAATATTTTGTGTTACCTCCAAGCGACATCCTCCAGTTCCTTATAATATGTTGCAAGCTGTAGCACAATGCTTGGAGGAAATTAAATTTGTTTCCATACTTTACATATGGTCACAGTGAACATATTCAGAAAATTTCATGGATAAACTTTTTTTTCTGGGGTCCATCTTCCAGCATTCCCCTAGTACAAAACCACATGTCATTTCCTTTCTTGCCATTTCTATTCCTCTGTCACTTGATATCTTACAGCTCATTAAAACTCACCTTGGAAGAAGAGAGACTGATTTTCTGAATTGACACTCCCATATTCTTGTTTCCAAAATATGAATTTAAGTGATTCTTTGTCTTTCATGATATTGGGCAGTTTTGGAGCAATGGTGCGATCAGTCAGTACAGGAATCATCCTTAATGATGAAATGGATGACTTCTCAGCACCCAATATCACCAATTATTATGATGTTCCACCTTCACCAAACAACTATATTGAGCCAAAGAAACGTCCATTATCTTCAATGGTCCCATCCATCTGTGTTGATGGCAGTGGAGATGTGCAACTTGTAACTGGTGCAGCGGGTGGAACAAAAATAACAACTGCCACTGCTTTGGTATGTACTATCAGAACAATTGTTCTTCTGCTGTGGTATTTGTATGCATTACCATTGTTTCTTTCTGTGCTAGGCAAAATTGTTTGTGTGTTCTAAGAGTTATGTAATTTTTGTTAAATTCCTGTTATTGTGTTTTAAGAGTTATGTAATTTTTGTTAAATTCCTAAGTTATTAAGATTCAGTATTCTACTCATCATACTCTTGGTGATAAGAACCTGAAATATTTCCATTGAACTTGAAATACAGTTTTAGATTAGTCCCATATGACGAAAGTTTGTGTTTAATAGCAGTTTATTTCCAGCCACAGATTACACTGGGAACAGCATGTTAAATATAGAGGATTTGTGAAATCAATCGGTGTTCTGTATACTGTTTTTTTTTCTACTGTTAATTTGATTGGTTTTGACATTTTAAAGATTATGATGTGTTAAAAGACCCATTCACAGTGTAGATTATAATGTTTAGCAGACCTGTTCACAATACTACATTACTTTATTTTGCGTGAGTTTTAAAATTGTGAGACTCGATTCAAAACTTGACAGTATTCAACATTTATAATTACAGGTGGCAATGCAGGTTCTGTGGTTTGATAATAATATAAAGGAAGCAATTGATGCACCGAGGGTTCATCATCAACTCTTTCCTATGCATTTGCAGTATGAATATGGATTGCTTCAGGTAAGTGCTTTAGAAGCTTTTTACATGTAAATTTCACATCCACTAACCAGAGTTAAGGTACACTGGACATGGATTATACTTGAATGTAAAACTGCTTTGGAATGGCACATGAAAGAATATAATGTTCATAAATGTTTTCTTGCCTTTATATGCTGCAAATGGGTATTATAATTTATATACTTGATGTAATGAGTAGATTTATTTATAACATTTCACTGCTTAGGTGAACACTATACTTATTTCATGTGAAATCTTCATAATTCTGTATACGAGGTGCGATCGGAAAGTTTCAAGACTGTGTCAATAGAGGGCGAACCGGATGTAGTATGAGCTTCTGCCGCTAGGGGGTGCGGCCTACATTCATAGTGAATCAGTGTGCCAGCCGGCATCATCGAATTAGCATTTGTTTCTTAGTTACGGGCGTTTTGGTAGTGCATTACACCGACCCTCCTGCGATTTCGGAATGGCGGATTTTCATGAACAAAGAGTGTGCATCAAATTTTGCCAAAGACTCGCCAAAACGGCTACGGAAACCTATGAAATGCTAAAGCAAGCATTTGGGGAGTCCGCAATGGGTCGGGCACAAACTTTTGTGTGGCATTCACGTTTTAAAAATTGGCGAACCTCTGTCGATAATGACGAGCGTTCTGGACGACCATCTTCGAGCACAACGCCCGAAAATGTTACGAAGATTCGGCAGGCCATTCACGAAGATCGACGTCGTACCATCAACGACTTGTGCGACATTGTTGGGATAGGCTATGGGACCTGTCAGCTGATTCTAAAGGAAGAACTCCACATGCGACGCATCATGACAACGCGCCAGCACACACCGCCCTCAAAGTTCGGCAGTTTTTGGCCTCAAACACCATGGCCGTCATCCCGCACCCTCCTTATTCGCCGGATTTAGCTCCGTATGACTTCTTCCTCTTCCCAAAGATGAAAATTCAGCTAAAGGGAAGGAGATTTGAGACGATAGAAGAGATTCAGGCAGAATCGCAGATGGTGCTTGACAGGCTGACAAAGAAAGATTTCCAGGGATGCTTCCAGGCTTGGCAGCGGCGCTGGGATCGTTGTGTTCACTCCCAGGGGAACTACTTCGAGGGTGGTGGATGAATTTAATACCTGAGATAAGTGTACGGGTTTTTATAGGCGCAGTCTTGAAACTTTCTGATCGCACCTCGTAGACCAAATCAAATCATATATACTGTGTTAAGTCTTCATTAATATTAATTTATTTGTTTAATGAGTTATTCTTGGGCTACCAGCCATGTAAGTTGGTTTAATGGAGAAAATACCAATGTTTTGAGAACCATCCTCATCCTCAGGGTACTGAAGTTTCCCTGTACCTTCAGTACCCTGAAGATGACGAAAATGAAACAGTGTTTTCTCCATTAAACCACCTTATCTGGCTGGTAGCCCAAGAAGAAATCATTATACTAAGTTGCCATGAAAGCTCCAGATCATACATTGTTTGTTCTTTTGTTTCAGCAAATTGTACAAGGACTACAAGAAATTGGTCATGAAACAGAAAGGCTACAGTCTGCTGGTTCAGCAGTTACAGGAATTACAAGGAAAGGTGGAAAAGTTTATGCCAGTACAGATTTTCGACGGGGAGGAATAACTGCAGGATTCTGAACAAGGATCTCACACTGTCATGTTTTAGGGTTCTTCTGCATAACCCTATTATTGAACTGCTTGCATCTGCCCATTTGTTTGTTCCTTGATTCACCTGCAGGTATCAATATTAAGTCTTCTGACTTATAAAATTGGATCAATTAGTGCAACAGTTTTACACTGGAGACCTCTTCATCTGCATGTTTTAATTTCCTGTCATAAACAGTTCCACCTTGGTAGCCATAGGAACTTGCGAGACAGGAACGTGACTAAATCGCCATTAGACAAGGGGTCTTGAAGCTTAGAATTAGAATAGATCTGTAAAAACTGTGCGTCTCTTTTTAGGAACCTAGAAAATAAAATGGTGACCACTCAAAATGATGGTAATTGATGCAATTTAATGTATTAATTCTGTATCATGCTCTGTTAGTAGTATGACTGGTAACAGGTAATCTAAAATGTAATCCTTCAGAAACCTAAAAGTGTGCCACACAAAGGGTGTCCATACATGCTATGATTTACTGGAAGGGTTGGCTTCCTAGATGAAGTTGAAGGGAAAGCTTCAATCCTCAGAGACCATACAGACTTTTTCACAATTCTGTGCTCAGTCTTCTGCTGTTCAGTTGATGCTACAACACATCAAATGATTTTAATCAGTGTCACTGTTACTTCAATGTGGAGAGTAAGACAAAATATTTAAAAGCGTCAAAAGTTGATCTGCTTTTATGTCATACAAACAAGGCAGAGAATTTGGAGAGAAATTGATGAGGCCAGGTTCTCATGTCAGCCATTTTACCCATGATGGTAGTCTAACAAGGAATGAAATCTGATAATTAATCATCCACTGTTTTATTTCATTAGTCAAACTATGTCTCTATTGTATTTATGAAGTCAGTTTTATGGAAAATCTTTGCATGGTACACTTGTGAGACACTGTTTTTCCACAAAAATCTTCCCTTCAAATTGTGATCCAAAAATCTAATCATGTGTCCCATCACTATTTATTTTCTAGCTGTTATTTACTTTCTGTAGACCTGTATTTTCATTTACCATTAAAAAAAATAATGACTTACATTACAAAAAACAATGGAGAAATAGATTTTGTTGCATTTTGTCATAATATTTCTTTATTCTATTTATGAAGTCAGTTTTACAGTTGTGCATCCGCTTGACTTCAAGTTATTTACAAAAGTTTATATAAAGGTTTCATGTTATATTACTTGTGTCCCTGATATAGGGTCATTCAGAAGGCATTGCTTTGTTAACTGATCAAATTAGTCAAGCCCATCAACTGTTCCCCCTTTCCTATAATCAGAATTTGCAATAATCATTCCATTCATTCTTTTCTCTATAGCATTAACAAAAGATGACCAACAGTCTCTCACCCGTACCATAATGTGTTGTCGTTTCTTCAAACCTTCTATTTGTTGCTGAAAAAGATATAAAATATCTGTGTGAAACATAATGAAATAATAGTGTACTTTAAAACCTCTAATATTTAGACTTTAAAAGAAATGTTAATGTTCCAAACTAACTATGGACCCTTTTTCTAATCTGTCTAACTTATGGAGCAAAGTCCTTCTTCAGAAGTCTGCTAGTTAGGAAATTCCTCTCCTTTTGTGGACCTTGATTATTCATTACAATGCTTACAAGAGTCTGCTGCTGGACCTTTTCCTAAGCCAAATGAATCTATAACACATCCTCAAACGCTGTTTCTTTAAGATACATCTTCATATTATTCTCCTGTCTTTACATTCAAATCTTAGATTAAAATTCCATATTCCATCTTATCTCTCTCATGCATGCTACATGCCCTTTGTACCTCATACTCTATATTTGGAGTTAGAGTTCAAATTATGAAGTTCCTCATTATACACTTTTCTCCAGCCTCGTATTATGTCCTCTGTCCTCTCATAGGGTGATGGATGAAGTTTTATATTTTACACCATACAAAAAACAGGTAAAATTATATTTGTTTATAAAATTTAATCTTGACATTTTAGATGGGACATGGGAAGACAGGAAATTCTTAACTGAATCATAACAAGCATCCCCCCAAATTTATTCTCTATTTTCTTCATAATGCAGTTTTCATTTGTTGCTGTCATTCCCAGGTATCTGTAATATTTTTATTCTTACTGTTTGTTTCATTCTCATTTATTTTGTCATCCTGATATCCATTGTTTATCTGTCAGACAGACATGGATCCTGCAAACAGTGAAATTTATCCACCTACTTTAATATAATAATTTTTAATACTCTTCATGCAACCATTGTTTATTCTTCTTCAACTATTTAATATTTATTTAGTAAGATATTTTCAGTGTAATATAGTCTTCCATCAAGAGATGTTCATATGTTTTATAAATGTTGTGGTGTAAGAATATTGTATTTTTTACAGTTAAATTTTTAACATCACTGATGTTATTGTTAAAACTCATTTATCATTACTACTTTTATGTAAATTCTCATTTCAAATTTTTGGTTTAAAATATTGTCTCTCCTATCTTCTGGCCTGAAATCTTTTAAAAAAATTATCATGTGGTACGTAGGGTTTTGTCTGAATACACACTCCAGTTCTTTATAAAAGCTGTTCTTTATGTCATCGTTCTTATCATCATTTGGAACATTCACGTTTAGAACAGTAATATCACACCAATGATCTCATAGTATCGTATATGACATGTATCATTAACAAACTATACCCTCAAAACTTACTTTAATTAAACCATATTCATACTGTAGCTTGTTTGGACTAAGCTGATGATGGATGCGTCTTGCATCTATTGCCGTCTTCACGCTGTCTCCAAGCCACAGGTTTCGTATTGCGACCTGTCACACAAAATTGTAATGGAAATACCAGTCCACCTTCTGTGACACTCTTATTGCTATTTATGCTTTTGTTGTAAAATATCATTTTAGATTTTACTTTTATCACATAGAGAATTTAAGTTTTCTATCTTTGTTTAAATTTTGTCACATAAGAGATGTGGCCTTTAAAATGAATTATGGTAAATTGAAACACTAACAATTCTTTAGAAGCATTGCATATAAAATTTCATAAAACTATGTTACAGGACTAGAAAACTGTACATAGATGTCCTTTGATAGCTGTACCATATCTTGGGCACTGTTACGAGTGGTTGGATGGACATAAAATGTCAATAAGTAGTTTATTTTTTAAACATGCCTGGAAATGGAACCCTCTTCACAAAGAAAAATATTTTTCGTACGGCTTTGAGTACATATGCTGCCTACATGGTATTTATCAATGCTGGGGGAAAGTAAGGATACTGTACTTGGAAAACAGGGAATGCAATCTATTTTGTGAGAAAGTTTCAGAAGATTCCAGCTTCTAGTAATAGCATGCCATTATTATATCTTGCAAATAAAACTAGGTTATTTTCAGAATAATACAAATTCTGGGATAAACAAGGTATGAAGGGAACAATATTTAGGGCCTAAAAGACAATAACAATGTAATTACATTTGGTAAAAATGGGGGGAAAAGTTGTGTTTCCGTGGAACATACAATGTTTCTATTCAAGTTTAATTCTTCAGTCTGGTGTATGTATGGGATAATTTTTATGTCATATGCTGATTATAAATGCTACTATCAGTCATATTTTTTGTAGAGAATTTGAATATCAGTTTCTTTAAAGCTTCCTTCCAAATAAGAGCAAGTGTAATAATTATCCATATGACATTGCAGTTGTAATCTGGTAGCAGTGGATGAAATCACCACAAACTGCTGGCTATATGTGCTGACTAAAGCTAGAAGGATGTTCCTGGAAAAGCTGTTGGTACTCACATAAGCAATAGATGTTATGGTCTTGATTCCTCCAGTACCCCCAATGATAAGCCTTATATCACCTGCTTCATCTGTAAAGACTGATGGTGCCACAGGGGACATGGAATGTTTCGTGGGTGATACAAAGTTAGCACTGGGTGTCACTGTTTCGTGCTTGCTGATTATATTTTGTTCTTTGACGTTTTCCATTACATTATTCAAAATTATTCCTGTCTTACTGGACATAAATCCTGATCCAAAACTGAAACATAAATGTGCAATGTTTACTTGATTCTTATGTAATAATACAATGACAAGCAGTGGCCACTGTTATGTCCTTCAGACCTGTCTTGATTTGCTGCCAATAAGCATTTCAGTCAACATTCAAGATCTCCACACCTGCTTGGTGCAATGTTCTGTGTAGTAGGTGGTAGCTATTCAGCTGGTCAAGATATCACTGCCTTTGAACCTGAATGTTCATCACATTAGATGGTCACTGGTACCTGTCCTGAACCAGTTTAGTTCAATCCATAACTTCACACCCTATTTCTCTGATTCATTTTAATATTGTCCCTCATCTTCACATGTGTCTCTCAAGTTTCTCTCCCCCTGAAGTTTTAAACCAATATGTTGTATATATTTACCATTTTCCATCTGAGCTCCAGACAGCATTAAGTGATAATTTTTAAAAAGAAAACTAAATACTCTTAGTTTTATTAACTATTTCTTGCAGAATGTGAGCCATTTGCTTTTTTGAAGATTTCTGTCTTTTGGGTTTTTGTACTGTGAAGTCTGGTCGATGTTATCCAACGTTTCAGAGGTCATACTACCTCCGTTATCAGGGCGATAAGTGGAGTAAGTGTTTTATCTCTCAAGAGCTACCAAGAGGATTTTTTAATGCTACAACAATAATAAATAGTTCGTAGGATATGAGGTTTTCATGTTATCTTCTGGGTTCTACAAGACTATGCTGCAACCCAGAAGATGACAGTCTTCAGTGATAAATATTGTTAGAAAATAAAGGTAAAAATCATGTTAATTTTGTACTATCTGGTGTGAATTCCTCATGAACCAGAACAGATCTCCAGTTTGATCTTTCAAATGAATGATTTCCAGTAAATTTCTTATTTCAAACTTAAAATAGGTTTTGAAAATTGTTCATTGTGTTTTTGTTTGAAACTTCAAGCTAGGCCCCTGATGGAGTCAAAAGATTGAAGAGGCCAGGTTTCAACTTTGAACTGTTGCGCCAAGAGGAAGAAGAAATTCACCTTGGCCCCAAATAACTTTTTATAGAACAGAGAATGTGTTCAATCCAGATCTTAGATAATGAGGCACTTACTTGACACTCATGCTGCTGGTTACTGAAACAGCGTCTCCATTGTGAGCAAGAACACACACATGAGTTGTTGCTGAGTCTTCAACTTCTTCCAGCTGTGGGCCATAGTAGGTAATGTCTGATATTGATTTGTTGTCATTGATCATCTGTCTTTCTTGTTCAACCACCTTTTTGGAGAGTAGGTCTTGAACTGCCTAAAGGTTAAAAAGAACGATACAGGGGACAGGGTTGAATTCACTTCACATATTCTCATCTTCATCGGTATACACTTACATTCAGAAATAAGGCTAAGTTTAGTTTTTAATTTTGTGTTTAATTTGCTTAGTTTGTGTTAACATTCACGAATAACCACAGCAGTCCAATTAAGCACACAACGTACTGTTTGAAATGTTGTTTTAGAAATATATTTAGATAGAACTAAGCAAATGGACATGTCTACAAAATTTTGGAATAATGTGTAAATATGACAAGAAATTATTTAAAAATTTGCAGGAATGAAAATGACAAACAGAAAGGAAGTTCAGGTTGTTAAAAATATGAACTCATAATGAAATGTGCAAAAAGAATTGTAACAGCATTATAAATGCACTAAAATTGTAATTATTTGTGTGGCATGATATGTGTAGAAATAACAAGGAAGTGAGCAGTTAATGAAATGTGCCAAAGTGTAAGCTGTTACATTACATTTGTAAGTGAGTGTATGATGAAGCATGAATGTCCTGAAATTTTAATTTGGCCCATTAAATTTTATTATAAGGACTCAAACATCACAGGATCTGCACCATGTATAGGCCGGCTGTATTGATTAAGTCATAAGTGTATTATGAAAGTTGTTTTAAAATGATTATGAATGGAGGCATGAAAATCGCAAAAATGATTATTATGTATCCAACTTATTTTAATGACGTACAAAAGCATTATGAAAGTCGCTAAAATATTTTTTTTTATCATTTTGCGTGCTGCAATAACAAAAGAAATTATGTTCTCAGGGGTATGCTGCCAATTTGTTAACAAGGGGCTCGCACCAGCAAGCTATATTTTCGTTTCGGTATTTGGCTTTGGCTCTCGGAGGGCTGTTACGCCACGGATTATTATATATTGCTTATATTATTATATATATTGCAGTAGGAACGGACAAGATGTATCAATATACAGTATATGGGTGCATGTATATCGATATTTTTATACTGTTTTCTCGCCCGTATAATTCGTGTTTTGCGTACCGATAACAAAGAACGCGGATAATTAACCAAAGATTAACAAGAGTTACGCGCGAAGCCCGTGCATGTGCATATTATGAAACGCGCTAAAAGCACAATGGAACACGTGCTGTCACTGGCAGAGACTGTCATGCGAAAACCTGTATTTTGTATTGGTATGAGTGACATCTGACGAAGGGTTTGAAACTACCTTCTTCCTGGTGTCATGCGGCCATTTAAGCCAGCATGTCCGGACGGCGTTAACCTGTTTTGCAGTATTCGTGTGTTTTTGGCGTTACGGATGCTACACTGGGTTCCTTCACCATTGTAAGTATTAAAAGCATATAATTTGTATTCGTTATAATTATATGTGTTCATAAACATTTCTGGGGACTAATAGGTTAGTTAATATGTGAAAGAGCAAAGTGGCATAGCTCGTACTTCATTCTGGGTTTAGAAGCATTTATTTATAAAACTTCACCATCTGTTAAAACATTTTATGTGAAGTAATTTGATAATAGTACTGTATTCTTAACGTACGGGTAGTGTAGTCAATCCGGTTCCTTCTCTGTGTGATGATGGTTTTTGTGGTTTCACAGGGTTACGCTGTGTGCCGAAATGGTCTTATATAAACGTTTATTCTTTAGTACGTTGGTCCACAAAACGTAGCAGACTGCAGTAAACATTTTTTAAGACTTTATGTTAGATCACTGAATATTTGAAACTACAGCATACAGATACTTGTTATACGTGTGCTCCAGTTGTAACCATAA
Organism: Zootermopsis nevadensis; assembly: GCF_977971745.1. Lineage (NCBI taxonomy): Eukaryota > Metazoa > Arthropoda > Insecta > Blattodea > Termopsidae > Zootermopsis > Zootermopsis nevadensis. The sequence continues at coordinate 8,130,123 of NW_028259147.1, forward strand.
ATAATACTAACTGTAGGCCGTGTACAACTCACTTAACATTCAGTATATCTGCATCTTTTCCAACAGAATTTGTTTATGGGTTTCACATGATTCCCAGAATAAACAGATTGTTTCCTTGAACTGCGTTAACCAGTTAATTCTTGTCGTCGAGACGTGTTGTGTTTCCTTTGCGTAATTCCGATCGACCTTGTTCAACCTCTCTCCTTTGCTTCGTTTCTCACCACTCCTTTTCATTCTGCCTTTACCAGAAGGATGAGCTGGCACTGCCTGGAGACTTTCATAGTCGAAATTTCTTTAGATTTTACCCCTATAAATGTCACTACTCTCCCCCCATTCTCTGTCCTGTCTCATTTATTTGACTTAGAAGGGTTCAAAATTATGAGTCTGACTAAAGTAGTTGCGATCAACTGTCATTTTGTTCTCATACATGAAAGTTATTCTCTAACCTGCTTGTGTTCACTAAACTATACGTCAGTCAGAAAAAGCGTTGAGCGTAACAACAGAATATGAATTTCCTGCCTGGAAAGAAAAGCACGCGTGCGTACTTTACTTTTTACACGATTTCAGTGGTTCCTTCTGCAACATGCCAACGGTAAGTTTTTAATATAGTCGAACAGTCTTCTACTACACACACGTGTTAAAAGACTGTTCATAAATCGCATTTCGTGAAACCCGGCCAGTGGTCTCAGAATTTTCTATGAAAGACACAAAGCCACGGCCTTTGGTGAACCCACCTTAATGACATCTGCGTCTTCCGGATCACCTAGGAGCGGTCTTTTGGCGAAGGAGAGCTTAAATGCCTCGACGATGCGGTGTAGCGTAGTCACTTGCCGCGAAACAGTGGCGAAATCTTGACTGCTCATGTTGTAACCTTCCAGTATGCTAAGAATGTGCGACACAACAACCCCCCCGCTTGGGGGTGGCGTGGTGTGCATATGCAGCTTCTGCCCTCCTGCCTGCAAAGTTGTGGTCACCGCTTTGCTCCACCTTGGCCTGGTTACATACAAGGAATGTGTTGCAGATAAGTGGACCGGTGATCTCCCGAAGATCTGGCGAAACCCCCTCATACCACGCTATGGATAGTTTCGGGAGAGTGAATGGAAAGCTGCGTGCACAGTCTTTGGTGGAGGTGAGTAGCAGTTTTCACGCTCTTACCACTTTACTCCTTGTGCGTAGCTTCAGAGATAGTTTATAGTAACAAGACAGAAACCCAGCAGGTTGTTACAGATTTTATAAATAGGTTCTATTTGTCATGTATGGACTGGAGTGGGAATTGCTGCTACACTTTTATTCCAGATAAGTCTTTGCCCCTCCAAGAGTCTCCAAGCATTATACTCATTAAATTAAATTAAGAGTGAGTTGTTTGTTTTAACATTACGAACGTGGGATCCATTTTAACGGTTTGGATAAATATATAGAATACTATGCTCAGAATATTTCGTTCATAGGTGTTAACTAACTGAAACAAACAGTGTACTTACTTGTATTTGGCGAGGTCCTTCATGCGTAGTAATCCTCCAGAGCTCTTTACATCATCGACCAAAGCTTTCGCCAGAGTTCCGTTGTATAATGAATCTGCCCCTTGCGTGGCGACAACCCGCAGTGTTCTCGCAAGCCTTACGTTCTTCATCACGTCGCCCGCTTGCAACAGCTCCCCAGTTCCAGGTCTGGTAAATGTTTTCCTGCGGACAGGAGAGGAAATTGCTATATAATGTTGACTCTGTGCATATGCACCATACCATTTAGGCAGCTGCGTCACGGTTCAATAGACTTCAGTCCTTGAGGAATGATATTCCACTGTCGATCGTGTGGGAACCAGAACTCCAGCAGTCTAATCTGTAGCAATCATTTTGATGACTCACGGACTTGTTTCTTCTCGTTTCGCACAGACTACCGTTTCATAATTTCAAGTGCAGGATCCATATGTGGTATTTGTTATCACCAGTGGAACTACACTTTTAAATTTTCTCATTAACATAGAACACTCATTACCTCAACGCCGGGTCAGCGAGGACGACGTCCTGGAATTTGTGAAGAAATTTTGCCAAGTTTTCTGACATCGCAACTCCCTGTTCACACAGTTGGATTGCAGTTTCCACAAGTTCCGACCATGGGAGAACCCCAAACTTCTTATGCGCCTCCCACAGACCGATTAGCTCTCCGGGAACAGCGACCAGCCATCCTCCTGTGCAAAACAGCAACAGAATTTCTTTCCCATGTTTCGTCGCCTTTCAATTTGTCTTGCTTTCCTCAGTGTGCATGAAATGCGGAGGTCGTGTTCGTTCATTAGTCCACATTTCTCACGTCGAATATTACTCATTGAATTTTAATTGTGTATAGTTTTCATGTGTCTACAAGAAAAATGCGACGATTTTAAGCGCTACTTTTCATGACGATTCAATCGCCATTAATTGTTCTTTTCAAACATGGCTCACCGGTTCAGACAAAAATTAACTCCAGACATAAAACAGTATACTATAGTTCATGGCTAAGCAGTGGAACATCTGTAGTTTAATTACCTTTGAACAATACGTCTGTATTATAAATAACAGTAGGAATTGAAAGATTAAAGATAGCTGTCATCTGGGTTGTTGCGCCGTGTAGTCTCGTAGAAGTTTATCAATGTTTCAGAGTCCTTGCTGCCTCTATCATCAGGGCGATCATAGCCTCTGAAACGTCGGTACATTTTTACCAGACTACACGGTGGAACAATCCAGAAAAAAACCCATCATCAGCCTCACTGCCTTGAAAACCTCAAATTCTACTTAGAAATTAAAAAGTTCGTGTCCGGAGTAGCCTCCAGTGGCATAATATCCGTATGGAATTTCGTGATTATTTGACCGTTCATGAGTTATTATACGACAGAACGTATGGTTCGTAAGACCTCTGATAGATAGCATTACAACCTCTCAGGACAGACAAGGATAGGACGCGCCCTTAAGTCGTCCTACACTTGCGCTGAAGCATAAAGAAAATAAAAACATTAAGAAAAAGGAAAATCTAGCCTACGCTGCGTAGTAAACGGAGTTGTTCAAGTAGGCACCAAGCTATGCCGTGGGGGAGTGGATGGAAAACTCCATGCATTCTTAACCTCTGCACTCCGATTGTTGTTTGCGAGAGGAAGGAACCTAGTACCCATTGGTTAGGAGGTTGGATGGGCCTCAGAAGCGGTCTGGACATTGTGACGAAGAGAGAACTTCTGTCCTGTCGGGAATCGAAATCCGGCCCTCCAGCGCGTAGCTCTATCACTACATTAAACATAGCATATGCACAATTCATTTCTGGCTTTTGGATGATGGATTTGCTACCTATCTTTCTGAAAGGAACACCAATATTTCACATTGTTTCGGAATTCCATTATAAGCTTTCTGCGCAACCGAGTTTTTTGTACGTAAGAGAGGCCTACCTCGACCCTGCCTCGTAGTATCGTCTTGAAACATGTCCCTGGACGCCCTAGCAGGGACAGATACGCTAGCGTCCAAGGCGAGAACAGTGCGACTGGATCTCTGGTATATCAGCATGAAAATACCTCCCCCCAAACCACTCCGCAGGGGGTCAGAGACCCCTTGACAGAGCAGCACTGCGACTGCAGCATCCACAGCGGATCCTCCCTTCTCGAGAACTGACCTGTAAAAACGCAGTGATTTAACCCACCTCTCAGAACATGGAACAAGACTGCATGAATTTGTATTTGTTAGGAAAATGACTTATAAAATGTCAGATTCGGTGGTAAAGGGATCTGTAGCGAAACTTGTGTGTGGATATAGACCTCTTCACGTGTTAAACTTGGCGTTACACTTTAAGGAAATGGCGTGATTACGTTTGGGAATAAAAGACTGAGAAATACATTTGGATTAGTAAAGATAAGTAACAAAGAAGTGGATGAAACTGCATAGTGCGGGACTTCATAATTTGTATTCTTCGCCTAATATTAAGTTGATTAAATCACGAAAATGGCGACTTTAAATGTGCGTACACAGTATTTGAGTCTAATTACCTCACTGGAAGAGACCTCCTGTGAGACATTGATGTCTGTGGCAAAATAATACATTGATTCTATAAAACCTTAATTTGAAAATTTAAATTGGATTTAACTGGCTCTTCTTCGGTAGTGAACTTTAGTAGACAAGGTGATGAAACTTTGAGTTTCGTAACAGAATAAATTTTTTGACTGTCAGAAACTATAAATTACTCGTACCGTGAAAGGGATCTTTGTACCTGCCAATGGGTGGACAGACTGTGGAGTCGGCGCTGACAGCTGCTCGGGTGTAGTGCCCTTCCTTCGAGTATGACGGAGGCAGGTCTGTCACTGGGTCAGACCTAGCAAGGAGGATGACCACTCCCCAAGTTATGGTTATTACGATCACGAAAAGTGCGCACACCAAGACGGCCTCAACCAACCGCTTTTGGTGTTTCTCGATCGAGCCCCGGCTGTAACAAATAGGGCTAGGTATCACTTCGGCACAATCGAAAGCGTTCGGCGACCAAGGCAAAATTAGTATGCCTATGTTTGCAGACTGTTTTCATTAGGTATATTCTTCTTTCTTTATTGTGTTTTCATTTAGATGGAAACTGCAACATTAACAGCATTTTGGGAATTCATAATAGATGACAAGAGTGACGGATAAAAATGTTTTAAATACAATTTTGCGAAACTGAGAAAGCACACTGTAAAATAAATATGAAATATATCGACACAGCAGCGCAGGTCGAGGGGCTTTGTCTGAGCATCGCCTCACGAAGGCCAATGGAGGGAGTGGCCTTGCCACAGGATGGAGGTTAGGGTCAGCTTCACGATCTGACGAACTTTTTCCACTACGATGGACCTTTTACCCAGTGTATTAGGAGTCTGGCTAGATGGCCCTCACGACCGCTGTGGACTTTGTGGCGATGTGGAAAATCGACTACTTTATCAACTGCTGTTGAATATACAGAAATCTGTTTAAATTTATACATCCTAGCAGACTTTGATTTAGTTTGCATCAGGCAGCTTGAGAAACTGTGTTATGTACCACTGGTAACTATATATAACACCTACTTTAATATATCTGAGTTTGTCCTCAGGGTTATGTACTACTCTCAGAATAAAGTACTTTTTTCCTAAGCAGCTGGTATTTGTAATATAGACATACTGTGCTTTCTGTGAGGAAGAAACTGAGTTTGTAAATATTTAGATGAAATTCGTGCTTCAAATGGTTGAAAGAAGAAGCCACGAAAAAGAACGAAGACAACGAGAGAAACGAAAAGGTAAAAATTAAAGAAAAATTGGCACAAAGAAAACAGATAAAAAAAGAAGACAGAATGACAATGAAAGTAGCAAAGAAGTAATCAACATATGATGTGAAGCCTTCACGGCGGCTTTCATTAATAAAGTCTTCTCGGGCTATCAGCCGTGTTAGATGGCGATTAAGACTTATTAAAGTAATCAACATACTCACCCATCTTGCGTTGCGTTAAGACACAGCCTCTTTCCGCTTTCATCTGTAACGAATGCGCCATAATCGTGGTTAGATTCTTCAGAAACAAGACGTTCCCTTTCGTGTGCCATCTACACAAGCAGCTGTCGTCCTTCCATCCCAAATCCCAGATAACAAATAGCCACTGAATATATCAAGAGTCGCTTCCTCCAGATAATATTGTTTATTTACGGTCCGAATTCTAATGTAGTATAAACAGTATAAGAAAGATGTGAATAATTTACGGTTCGCGGTCCATATACGGTCCTCGAGCATTGAGAAATATTATTCAAGTACTTCCTTAGCGTTGATATTGCTTATAAAATATCTTTATTTTATTCTCAAAGAAAGTATTGTTGTATGATAAAGCGTTTGTTACTTCTACAAACGTTTAAAAAAAAATTTCGTATAAATGCCATGACATTAGACGGCATGTCACCGTTATTCTTCTTAGATAAGAAATAAAGATTGTTGAAACATTGCATTTGAAAAATTACAGACATGGTGTCGTTTGTAAAACTAAGACAGTATGATAATGCACATTGGATATCCTCACAGAAGTAGAAGGAATGAAATTCAAGTGTACAAAAAGTGTTTAGTTTAAGTTGAAATTAATGTACATGTTGGTACCAGTATTTTCTCTGTACTAAACCACCACTGCACCTCCGTTAGTCGCCAGAGTTGCGTTAGCTCACGGCGCTTTGCCTCCACGCCCTCTGCTCGCTTTCTTGGCCTGATACTTAGGCACGTGGCATCATGAGAATGTGTGATCCCAGGAGAGGTGAAAAGAAAAATTATTGTTCTTTTATCCAAATATTTTTGACAGTGAATGCTGAGATCATTGTTGTAACACGTAGTAAAAATGGTAACCGAGGATGATGTTGGAAAGGCGAACCGATGGCATTGTTTTAACTTCGAATATCATTTTTGCTTTGTTATTCCTTTCGAGTAAGCGTGGTGTAAGTCTGCCATTTCTTTGAACCGTGGTTCTCATCGAAAAAACCTGCTTACGTCACCAACCGTGATATGGCATTGGAATTTCGGTGCACTTCAAATTGTACACCTTTCAAACCTTCTTACGACTGCCGAAACAATTTTATGAAAACGACGAGGAGGAACATTTGTCAGTTTAGTTGGACTGCTGGCCGAGATTTCAAAGTACGAACCAGGGGTAGCAAGCAGTATGTTGTATATCCCACTCATTTCATACCTCAGGTATAAAATTACATCGCCGTGACTGTGCGACAACTTCTCTGGCAAATCTGTGCGGCGGTTGCTCGAAACACGAGTTTGCAGGCGCTAGCAGTATTTTGCAGAGGTCCGTTATACGTAAAGTATTTTCTCATGACATTTGTACTTCGTTCTTGTTAGCCTGCATTCATATTTTACACACAAAGATAGCATCACAAGGGCCTAGTGGCTATTCGGTATTTGTACTCACTTATTAATGAAATGGCTTAAGCAGTTGCATGGATTTTCGAGGTTGGAAAGAAGCCATAAGAGTAGGGCCACATAAAAGAGTCCTGATCTTTTAGTGGCATAGACATAAAAATAAATGTATCTTACGGAAATGTGGTGAGAGGGTGTGGAATGGATTAAACTGGCTCAGGATAAGGAACATTGATAGGCTTCTAACCACTCCTGTGTGGTTGGGCGTGGTGTCGAGAAGACGTACAGGTACTTCGGGGATTTTTCAATGTTTATAGTTAATTAAACCAAAGGAAATCTGGAAAATAGACTAGGATTATTATTAGAGCTCCAAAGACTGGGTACACTTTTACACATGAATATAAATTCTTGAAGTCATATTTCTCTCTAAGCTGCACATACGAGTATAATCAACGTCTGACAGAAATCGCCCCGGGGCGCCCTGCCCTACATGCTCTTGGGTTATTCGGAACGGGGTTAGGTGTCAGGCATGGATGTTTGTGTATGCATAACTGCCATAGCACAATCTGTTTAACCTCGAATTCTCACCCAGAGGCCCAGAATCGCCCATAGTCCACGTGAAATAGGTAGTACACAGTGACACTGGGTTAGGTTTTCTCCCTGACACTCCACTGATGGGCTCGTTAGCGGCCTCAGTTTCACAGACGTCACACCCCATCGCAACATTAAGGTGGCTCGTTTTACGACTCTGACAGAGCGCTGTGGCGTCGAAGGTCGATAGGTAATTGAGCGGTTGTGGTCACGGTCCCGACATTTTCTTGGAGGAACCAAGGAAAACCACGAAGAACCTTAGCCATGAGTCTGTCTCCGGACCAAGATCTGAACCTGGGATATCCCGAATACGAAGCATGAGTGCTTCGAACGGGATGTTCGGTGTCTGACGTGAAGCAGAATTCTAAGAAGAACGAGCAATATGTAGAGAAAAGTGCAGTAATAATGAAAAAAGAATTGGGAGAAGAAAAAATGAAAGAGAGGGGGAAGGAGAACGAACGAGTTCAGAGACAAAGAGAACTTAAAATTAAATTTGCCGCACAAGATTCTTAACGTTAAAGTTACCAAAGAATAAACTTCGAAGTTCGATTAGCAGTCATTTTCTCCACATCCTGTTTCCATTGCTGATACAGCTAGGCAGTTGCTTGTCGTTCCAGTACTTTTTGGTATAATACGAGGGTGAGTCAAATGAAAACCGTAAAACTGAGATAAAAATTCGAAATATCGCGCCATTGTCCTATAAGTTGGCAGACATGTTACCAATGCTATAAAGAGTATCCTATAGGTGGTAGTATAATGCAGACAAACATATCGCCATCACAGTGCCAATTTGAAAATGGCTGCTCCACTAGTTACGTGCACGAAAGGAGAACAACGTTCTGTAATTCGTTTTTTGATCAGTGAAGAATCTTGAAGAATCATCTTCGACCTGCAGTCAGATCAAAGCGACGTGGACTTTTGACTAGAGGTGTCCTTGACATGACAATGCTCGGCCCCATACTGCCCGTGCAACAGTTGCAACAATCCAAGACTTGCACTTTGAGTGTCTTCCACATCCGCCATACTCACAAGACCTAGCCCCAAGTGATTACGACATGTTTGGGCCACTCAAAGAGGCGATGGGAGGAAAGAAGTTCCGTTCTGACGAAGAGATACAGCAGGCGGTGCATGAGTGGTTGCGCAGACAACCACAAGAATTTTTTTCTAGAGGAATCCATACACTTCGTAAACGCTGGAGGGCCTGTATTGAACGAAATGGAGACTATGTAGAAAAATGATATAGTTGTGTACCGCTTTCACTCAATAAATTAAATTTAAAAAAAAAATTACGGTTTTCATTTGACTCACCCTCGTACTTAGTCGTCACATTCTCGCGTTAAACCAAACAGGAAGCTGACTAATAGCCACAAGTTGCGTGTTGGTATTACCAGAAGTACGTCCTTCCGTTGTGTTCCCATACTTAAAACCGCACATCAACTAATCTCTTTAAGACCTTGAATTTGCATCAAGATTACTGAGGAGCTCCAGCGCTATCACTAGAGATGTGTGCGAGGAGGGAAACGGTCTGATAATGTAACAGGAACAGGAAGTTTGGTCAGTCCGAAATATTGTAGTTGAAAATACAATACATTGTGCTAAGTCACTGACGTGACTTTTTAGTAAAGTTCGCTGGACGAAACAGCTCCGAGCGTTGGTGACTGTTACAAACACACTGTAACCGGCCGGACCTTGTTTTGATGTCCTTGCGCCTACTCTGCTTTTATTGTTCTTGATATCAAATATGTCTACAAGTGTGTACTCGACTTCTGTTGATACGGGTTGCGTGGGCAGGCCGTGGTGGAGTTTCTCGCGATGGTTACTACTGTAACATAGGTCCCTATTCCACGTATTGGTATTAAGCTGTTGTAATATGAAAGCGCCTTCACATGTGTGTGTTGCGTTGTAGATGCCAATGTTAGGTTTGGCATTGATATTGCTTATATAGCTTATGATGAAACACTTTCCATATGATGTCATTTCCTGTAACGAGATCACTGTTGCTTCTGATGGAAGTTATCCCGTCAGGCAACTTGTCCAAAAAAATTGGTTGGTTCTCTGGGGTTTGAACCCAGAGAGGGGGGGGGCGCTTCGGCTGAAGGCCTCTGCGGCTTGGGGGGGGGAGATCACTTCAGCTGAGGGCCTCCGTGATCGGGGGTGGCGGGCCTTGCCCCTATTGAATTATAATCTGGCATTCGCCTTACAACTGAGGAAAAGCACGGAAAACCTCAGTAAGGGTAGCCGAGTGGTCAGACCACTCGTTGCGCCGACTTGGCCGTCTTTTGGGGACAGCCTCGGCTGGCCTGCTGAACCTCAGTCCCCCTCGGTGGCCCTTGGATGACCTCTGACAGCCCTCGTTCGGCACAAGTGCCTCTCGAGTTGCCGGACTAAGGGGTTCCCCACACCAGCTAACTTCGAGTCAAATCTCGCAGTCTATACTAATTTTCGAAGGGTATGTATAGGCTTTCCCAAATGGACCTCCCATGACCAAGAGTTCCTGGTTTCTTTTTTCCTGCGTCAAGGATCTACTGTCTCCACACTTAGGTACGGTGGAGGTTGGAGGGTAGCGAGCCGCTTGGCAGGAACGCGATTGTAACTAACAACAGAAAACTTATGTAGGCTACCCGCCGCGCTAGCAGAACGAACCTGTCGGTTAAAATCAACTCACTACCTCCTCGCGGGATACAATCAAAATCAGCAGTGTGTAGCCTAGTGTAACTTATCTTGAGTGCAACTACGACAATGAAAGACGTTTCTGATCAGCGCTGTGTTCCGTAGAAGGCCACTGTTGGATCCATACCATGATTTACATAAACATACTGCGGTGTTGAGGAGAGAGTGAGAAGAAGTTGCTGAAGAAACAGGAAAGGATGTTGAGTTGGAATTTTGTTAAATAGCTTCCATATTATCAAGTTCGTTCGCATAAAATTTACATACATCCCGAATTAGTTGCAAATATTTTCCGGCGAACCATAATCATTTTGCTATGGCACAGATCCCACACCGTTAAAATAATTCAGAAATCTTTCTGTAATAAGAGACATGTATAATTGAAAGTGTAAATATTATTATGACAACATTGGGTGGCTCGATTCATAGGCGATGACTAATCAAGGGGAACAGAGGCCGCTTGATCTAAAAGTGCAGACGTGCCTGGAACAGTATGTCTTTGTTCAACTCTCGTGTTTCGCCACCGCGTGCGAGCAACATCCACGGTTGAACAAGCAAATGAAATCGCAAGGCATTTCATTTCCCAGACAGTCTGGGCATAAGATGAGAAGCGATGCTGTGCTGGTCCAGAACGAATTTGCTCTGTAATATGTACTGTATTATGTACATTGAACCCTCCTCCTAAATAATTATGTACTTATTCCTTTGACATTTTATTATCAATATGCAAGTCAGGGAATAAACAGACCAGATAGTCGAATAACTTATATCAGTATAAATTAGCATATTTTGTAAATAACGGATGTATAAATCTTACACTCAAAGGATACATAAATTTGATGTTATCTTGAGGAGGACATCCGGACCCCACAGACGTCAAGATGTCTACGGTCACAGGGTCTGTTTGGGAATTGCCTCATTTCCGTTACCATAATATGACTATTCATTTTTGATCCTATATAATCCACTATCTGGACTGAAGAGGGGACACTACTATTCTATCACTGCTGTTCACTGGAACGTCAGCTTACTCTTTGAATAAACTCTACTTGGACCTGGACATTGGCTGTTGCTGATTCACCTCAAGGCTTCCTGCGTGAGGAACTTAGATTCCTCACCGTATCATCTGATTATCCTGACCAATAGAAAATATATCAGGAACTCTACTACTACTACTACTACAACTACCATCACAAGTAATTGGTATCAACATCAATACAACATCTACTACAAAAGAAAAATACATTACAGCTCTGTCTGGCTGCTTAAGTAACTTGAGTCAGGTCCCTCATGTTCCAGAACAAAATTATGAAGAATAGATATAGCTTTCACAATTGAAGTTGCATTATGTTCATCTGTCTCAATTCGCCGTTTAGTACACATTATTCTAAAAGCACATTCTACACTTCTTCGAACCCTAGAAAACCGGCAATTAAAGACACGTTTCTTGTCGTCCAAGATTCTTGCTGAGTGTAGTCTCATTAAATGCCCTTCCTGCTTACACGCACTGGCAGTGCGGACAATCACCCGCCACCCGCTATGCATTCCGCTACCCACGAACATCCAAGCAAAACGCGTTCAGTGCGGCCTTACCCTTACAATATTATTACATCAAGATTTCTGTCTTATGGGTCGACCAGACTACACAGCGCAACAACCCAGAAGACAGAAATCTTCATACTCACCGCTGTGAAAACCTCAAATCTTACAATATTATTACAGTCAAATGTTGACAGACATAAACGGACAGACCCGTCTGGGTTGTGTTTAAAATAATGGTGTTGTGGTTTAGCGCTGGGCTGGTTATCTAAATACAGTCATGGCAGCGTTGACAGACATTGTCCTGGTTCCTTATTAAAATACTTTCGTAGATTATCAACAAGTGGTCCGCTATTCGGACGCGACAAACTTTACCATCATAAGCTGCATTGCACTGATCTTTAATTAAATATAGTCTAAGTCTATATCAGATGTGACCCGAATACGGCCAGCGAAAAATACAATGCGGTCGAGCCGTGATGATGTTCTGGTATCAACAATACGGCGTTTTATCAGGGCGATTTAAGAGTTAGGTCTCTAGTGCACATATTTTCTGCAACTAGAACTGAACATGAGACATTAAAGTGGGGCCATCAGATTCGGTTAAACACGCGTCATGCCAGAAGACGACGTCGTTTTAGAATTGGCCTATGATTAATTTTATTTTCAAAGTTTATTCAGTCAGGTGAGATCTCAGGTTCTCACAGAGGCGAGTATGAAGATGGCTGTCTTCTGGTATGTTGCGCCGGTGGTCTGGTAGAAGTTTACCGACGTTTCAGGAGTGCTTACCGCTTCCGTTATTAATGCGATAATGCAGCAAGAACAAGAATTTCTGTAGGATTACGCGGCACATCTCCCAGAAAAGACAACCATCTTTGTTCAGTCATTTTGCAGTCTTTATTCCAAAATATCTCTCGTCACGAGGACCTCCTGGCCACGGTACAAACAATCGTATTCGCTACTTGAATAAAAGTAACACCCACACCTCACACACACCGGACTTGTTGTTCTGCAAAGTTATTTTCTGCCCTGGTTCTACACGTTTCGTCAGTTGTGTCTGATTCGGTCCACATGTTGCTTAGTACTTAAGTATGATGAAATGTGGCGTTTAATCCAGATGTTCTGTTGATAAACGTGATAATTCTCTAGTGGGATTATCCTTCTTAGTGCGATTGATCTAATAACTTATATCCAGTATAAATGAGATCTCATCCAATAGTGCAGACGGGAGTCTTACGATGTACATTCAGTTTCAAATCTCCATTCCCAGCATCCACTGTCGCGTATTTTATAAGAAAATTTATTATTTAAGTTGTCTTACTAAGAATAAATTATTAGTACAGTTCTTCCTTTATTTGTGTCTCCATGGTAACGTAATCTTCTCGCACTCATACGTTGCATATTCCGAAATACAGTTCATGGTAGTACCAAAATGTATGCTTTCCATGAATGTATTTTACGTCAACTGATGTCAGACGTGTTTTTCATCAACAACGCCATATCAGAAAAGGAAACAGGTGAGGATACACCTACTACGTAACATATTACAGAGAAACATTGAGCAGAGTGTATACTATCCCGCAATAACGTAAAAGTTCAGCTGTGTGGCTACGGAATTTATTTTTGCTGCTATCACAAACACCAAAGCTATTCAGAGCAAATGATACTTGAATGTGCGCATTTTATAAATGGACGAAAAGTAAGGAAAATTGGGATGAACGTTTTGATATAGATGACAGCTGTAAACTCATAAATTTCAACCTTTTACACTCAGTAATGGCAGCAAGACAGTGAAGTGATTATTACACCACCACTACCCTTACTTCTTTGCCCAACATTAACTTAACCACACCTAGCCCAATCTAATCTATCTAACCCAACCTCTTTACAAGTCATATCTCACTGTACACATTTCATAAGCAGAGATACAGCAAAGAGACGGTTGTTTGAAATCGTAAGGTGGAGTGATATTGACACCATTACCCATGATCCTCTGCGCCTTTATCACTAATTTAAATGAACCTAACCTAACCTAATCTAACCTATCCTAACCTGTTCATAAGTGATGTAGACTATACGCATTTCATAACAAGAGAATGGCTATTGAACATTCATAGATACTACATAACGGATCGTGTCTGCTGACAGGTACACTGAAAGTTGATCAAACCACCTAGCATTTAATTTATCTGCAGCTCAAGTCGAACATAATTTTATCGAAAATAGTTTACAATACAAAAGTTCGCACAGAACATAAACTATAATTCGCATTAATATTCACTACTTAACTGGAAACGTTATCTGACGTGATGAATATTTTACGAAATGAAATAGGGAGATATCTTTCAATTCTTTGAAGTATGGTATCTGTGGCGTGATCATATTTAAATGTGAAATGTGTCCATAAAAAACTGGGATTAAAAAAGCAATGCGGCAAGCAGTAATATGCATTTGAAATATTTGTGGACTTCACAAGGGTTTCAGATTTACGCACTTTCTTTATTTTATATTAAGATGGAAGAATTTGTACCGGAATGCGGTGGAAAATTTTAGTTGCTTTGCGTTGTGCAATGTTTATCATGTTTACTCGTTCTGTATATTTGTGCCATGACTGAATTCTCCTTCCAAAAATAAACACACTTTCACTATTTATTATCTGAAGACATCCCGAAGTATAGAAATAGGAATTGTTTTGCCTAATGGACACACGTCGCAAATCCTCTGGCTTTATTTGTAACTCTAACCTAACCTATTTTTAATCACGAATTAGCACCACGTTAAACACTCCTGTCCCAAGCCAGTGTGTCATTTCAGTACAAAAACCGGACAGAGAAATAACTACTCAACTAAGCAACCAATTAACTGTGAAATGATTTGTAATTTCAATTGCTTGGATGATGATCGTCGAACAAGTCTTTTAGTCAGGATGGTCGTTGGTTCGGAGCGGAGCTAAATCCGGCTCAAGGAGAGTTGGAGGTATCCTTCAACTTCCAAAAAACCAAGTCCAAGTGAAGAAGAATTTATTGAATAAATTCAGATGTAGTGCCCAGCGGCACTCACAAGAATGTTGTGTCCGAAAGGAAAGATCAAAAGATCCAAAGTTCCCTACATTACTCCCAATATGAGTATTTATACTGATCGTCTTAGGCGTTGGCCAAAGGAGTGGAAACTATAGCAATACGCGCGTGACGGTGACACATTACAATTACACAAAGGCAACGTATGACTAAGTGTATAAGTTAATTCGTAAAACTCGGTGACAACTCCAAGTACGTGTGCACTTGAAATGTCAAGCAGCCTTTGTTCTCCTTATTAAATCACATCCTTTAGTCATAACCTAAGAATCGAGCCACACAATATTGCAATACAATAAAATTTACACTTTTAATTATGTTATCTTATATCTCTTATTACAATCGTATTGCAACTCTGCATGGAGCAGAGTCCTTCTTGAAAAGCTAATTTTGCTCAACTAGTAAAGAAATTCCCCGGCTTTTATGAAACCAGAATATTCATTGCTGTGTTTACAGGAACCGCCCCCCCCCCCCCCCCCATTCCTATTCTGAACCACATCAATCCAGTAAACAGTCTTCCACCCTATGTCTTTAAGATTCATTTTATTATAATTCTTCCATCTACGTCTAGATGTTTCAGGTGGTCATTTTCCTTCAGACTGTTTAGACACAGTCTTAATACACATTTCATTTATCTTTCCTCTTACGTGCCCTGCCTTTTCGTTCTTCATTTGATCGTGCTAATAGGCCTAATATATGGAGAAGAGTACAAATTATCGAGCTCCTCCACATTACTTACAGCTTACTTTTCACTTTGCTTCTCCTGGTCTCAAGTAATTTTCTCGGTGCCCTTTTCTGAAATACCCTCAATCTGTGTTGCTCCCTAAATGTGAGAGAAATATTAGAGGTTGTGATAATTATCATTGCAGCAAGAACTACGAATATACCTACGCGTTGTGCCATGAAGACGTAGAGGGGACATGGAGGTAAAAATTTACTCATGTTTATCTTCGATTGTCAAACACCTGAAATCTCATAACATAAGCAGGAAGACCAGCGGTTGAGCAAGTTTCTTTATCCAGTAGTTGTACTAAGTTTTCAGGTGACTATCTCGTTTTAGTCACATTATTTCATAATTAATTCGGAGAAACGAATCCGGCTTCTAACTTAAACGTATACCGATTAAAAATGTTTAGCCTGTAGAACTCACTACGTCTAATTTGTCACGAAATCATCATACTCTGTATAAGCTGTTTCAAAACTCTGGCTTCAGTGAATTTTGGCCTGCTAACCGGTCGCGCCTTTGACGAAATCGTTCGTCTAGGTTGTGACGCCGATTTATCCCTTGTGTTGAAGAAGGTGAGTGCGTGGCGATCTGGCCTGAACTTGGTGACGAACAGATGATCATTGACCTTGTTGATTCTCTGTAACGATGCTTCGTAAATTGCAAAGATTGTGTAGTGTCCAATGATAAGACGGTCATGAATGGCACATTGTAAACGTTGTAGAAACAAGTCGTTGTGTCCTAATTTATGTTAAAATCCTAGTATTTGTGTTTAGGGACTGAGGAGAACTACGATAGATGTCAGTCAGGATAGTCCGTCTACGGCTAAGAATTTAACCTTGTATTTTCCGAGTACTAAGCAGGAGTGCTAACCACTGGGTCGTGATATTTGGTGTCATGATTCGAACTCCGGTCGTTCAAAGAGAAAATTCACTAAACTAAAGCGACAGTATGGTGGAACTAAGTATGAAGAAACCTAACGCGATGACTGGTACTGCCGTAACAGGAGAGGCGTGTTACATTTTTTTGTCTGACGAGAAATGAGCTTCAAAGAAATAATTGTCGAAGTTTTCCTTGTGATCAACTAAAAAGAGCAAGTCGGATTTTATAATTTAAATTATTCATGGCATAAATGCTTCTTTTGAAAATCGATGTATTCTGTCAGTGGTGAAGTTCAGTACAGTCAACACCAGTCTTAAAGAACTGCCCGCCCTTTCCTACGTTGTTTCAATCGAATCTAGGCATAACGAGAAATCGTCTGTGTCCGATTATTTCATCTCCGAAACTGCTTGGCTAATTTCATATTGGAAGATATTTTGTAAAGTTAATCGTGGTTGATATCGTTTCAATACCGGACGATGTTCAAACTCGAACGTGTTTTCATTCTCTATTACCGTACAGAATTTTGTATGTACTTGTCACAAAATACAGATTTATTAGAATATACACATTTTATTTTAAACATTTTAGATGTGTTGAATCATGACGAAGTACCAGGAAAAACGTTTGAGAAAAATGCCTTGCTGACTGACTCCGCTTGTACTTTCACTGATACAAGTGTGAAAATTGGTAAAAGGAAAACCACAGATCAGAAAGCTCATAAGAATATTTGGATCTTAGAAAGATAAATTATCAGGACTGTAGTGAAAATTACGTAACGGAGAGTTTCATGATTCACATTACTCCCACTCCGTTTCTTCTCATTCTTCTGTTTGTAGGATTAGCTATAATTGTTCTTGATGAAACAGTTCTGAAGACAAGAAAGTTTGGAAATTACTGCCTTAATTTTGTCTTTCGTCGTGAAAAAAGAATATAAATTACAGATGCTAGATGGACAATGGGAAAAGCAAATAAATTATGTGACTTTATTATATAATGGGAACAAATTATGCAAGATCACATTTCTTTTATTGAATTACCCGCTCAGATCTGAATAATTAAATCTCCGCTCTGTAACCGCTCATCAATCCCTTTACTGGTGTATGCTAATTCTGTACTTGTAAGAAACCCAACTTTGATGTGCTAGGTCATAAGGTTTTGTATTAGCCACTTATTGTCCTGCTTTTCTTTTGTTAGTTTATGAATCCTTTGTATTTCATTTATATTCTGGAATATTGTAAGCTTGGGATCGGAAATGGACAGCCGATACTAAGTGATGTAGCGGTACTTGAAGTAAGTGGGACCGCAGAGGGTTTAAGAAATTCCAGACTTGTAAATTCCCTTGTACATGAATTACCTGCTCTTAGCCTAAGTGGGTTTTGCCGCTAGTTAGTGATGCCCTTTGGAATTAAGAGTGTGGGAGGAACTCCCTGAGGATCGGTGGGAAAGGGGAGGTCCCTCGAACCGAACCTGGACCCACACCAATAGGAGTTGAGGTTACATTTCCTTTTGGGCAAAGCTGGGAAATTGGGGTTGTCCAACCGTAAGGATGCTTACATTATAAAAAGGGGTTATTTTGGCCGCAGAGGGTGATTGCATTACATTACATTAAAAGTTACAGTATTTAGAAAGGAAGTGACTGAGAAGTCAGTGTGTGTGTGAAGGGAGACCGAGCTGGGAGCTGCGGAGAGTGGTACGAGTGTGCGGAGGTAGCGGTGCATTTGAGAGATTGGACTGCGTGACGTGGGATCAGCATATGTAGATCAACGATCACGCAGGTCATAAATAAATAGTGTGTTACTTCCAAACAATCCGAGTGTTCAATCCGGCTGTTACGAACTGGCCGTGACACCGAATGAGAGTGAGTCGATGCACACCGACTACTTGAGCTAGGCAAAGAACCCAGAGAGATCCTGAAATGCCTTGCGATTTCAGTTGCTTGTTCAACCGTGGATATTGATCAGTGAACAAGTCTTTTAATCGGGATAGTCGTTGGTTCGGAGCGGAGCGAAGTCCGGCTCAAGGAGAGTTAAGGCCTGTACGCACTAGGGCACATGTTGCGATACAAGTTGAGCGACTTGTATCAGGGGACATGTCGCAGCGACATGAGACACCGATACATCCGTCCACATTGTATGTTAAGATGTCGGAAGAGGAGGTGCTGTTGACCTGTGCATTTAGCTGAAAAGAAATCGAAGCGCAAAAAGAGAGTGTGGGTAAGAAAGTTTTAGAAGAAAGGGATACACGTTGTGTACTCTCAAACCTACAGATGTTAGACGGATCATTTTGCAACTTTACCAGAATGACAACTGATTTCGAGGTACTGTTGCAAATGGTCGGGAGCTCAATTGCGAAGACTATCACAAAATTTCGAGATTCAGTGAAACCAGAGACAAGATTAGCCACAACCTTGAGATTTTTGGCTTCTGGGGATTCTTATACATCTCAAATGTATACATTTATTTATTTATATTTATTCCACCTGAACATTGGCTGTGTTGCCTTAAAGTGTCTGATGAATCGCCAGGGTCCACATTATTCAAAATAAATAAATAAATGTTGGTAGGCAAACCAAGCTGGAACATACACTTCATCAGCTCCTGCACCACTCTTCATAGAATTTTGAATCTTCTTTCTTTCGCGCATAAACTGTGAGCGAATGTTGTGCATTTTCGATTCGATGATGTTTCGTGGTGATCCCATTTCTTCCGCGATGCTGTTCCATGCATCTGTTTTTTTTATTCCGATTTTTATAATCGGCATGTTGCCAGTTCCATAGACATTGATTTCCATGGTATATTTCAATCAATTTTAAAACACGATCGTTCGACCACTGTACATTCATTGCTGGTCCCGCGACACGTCCACACTGCACGCAAGCTATTGCAACACTCGAGACGTCCTTTGATGTTCCTTCGTGTTGCCACCTCTCAACCGATAACCGGGCACATGTATCGGCACATGATATTTGTTGCGGAACACACTGCGACTTGTCGAGACACATCAAGCGACTTTGTGCCCTAATGCATACAGGCCTTTAGGCGTTGGTCAAAGGAGTCAGGTTATAACAGTCTGCACGTGGTGGTGAAACATGAGAGTTGAATAAAGACATTTAATTCGTATTACTTGGTAACAGCTCCAATCGTTCCAAACACGTGTGTTCTCCTTGATTAGTCATCGCCTGAGAATCGTGCCACCCAATGTTGTCATAATAATAGTTACACTTTTAATTTTACTTCAAATCTAAAACTTCTTGACGATGAATAAAAATTTCCTTGGATGTTATTCATAGTCTAGTAAAATATAAAATATAAAACGTAAAACGACGTTTCGGAGATGGGACTCTATCTAATCCCTATCTCCGGTCCGGAGATAGGGATTAGCTCTATCTAGTGGGCCCAACTGTGTAGGAACCTGAAGACGGAGAGAGTCCCATCTCCGAAACGTCGTTTTACGTTTTATATTTTATATTTTACTAGACGATGGATAACATCCAAGGAAATTGTTTAATTTTACTGCCTTGCGTCTCTTATTATAATCCCGACGACCCAACAATCCCTACCAGCCACATCGTAGTGGAAGCTGCGATCTGTTAGGATTTGTGCTTCTTACCCTGGAGGTACGTTGGTTGGTTTTCAGCCCATAAAATCTCCTTTATTATTTTGTGGGGGGTTTCAGTGCTTCTAGGTAACTGCTTTGATAGTATTTTAAAATTGGCCATGAGCATTTTATTTCATGTTCTTCGTTAATCATCATTCATAGTTGATTTCATTCGACATTTTTAACCTGTTTGCTTCAGAAGGCAACATTAAATAGATGTAGGAGGGAGAACACCTTTGCTCAGTATGTTACGAGAACATTAACCGGGTCGTTACTGTAGAGAAGCCAGCAGCAAGACTCGAGATTTGTAGAATGAGTATTGCGTATATTCAACCCAATATAAAACCAGTAGAGCAGAGATTTGGATCATAAATATTTGCAGGTGGTAAATCTTCTATGTGATGAATGTAGGAAGTAATTTACACCAAGTCGTACGTAATAAAACATTGCTGATACAGAGGGCGTGTTCTCGCGTATTGCAGGCTTAAGACAAATAGCTGAACTGTTATCTCAGGTACTGTCAGAGAAATGAGAACATTATCCTGGTGATTCACGAGCATTTGTTGGCGCAGTGTTTTCGCTTTGGCTGCACGCAGAAATGTAGTTCACCACTTCATAGCACTTCAAATTACGCATGAATAAAAAGTGTGTGTGTACATTTTTTTCAGTATTATTCTTCACTTTTGTCACATTTTGTATCATATATGCAGTACATAGAAGGGAAGAAACTACTTTGAAAACGTAGGCGTAGATGGAAGGATAATATTAAAATAGATTTTAGATGGCGGACTGTTGTGAACACGAAAAAAAACATTGGAGCGCACTACAAATTTATCAAGTGAGTATGTGCTTCGTGGACTTAGTTGCAGTTAGATACAGTTCAGAGAAACAGTACAGATAGCAGCAGTATATCAGGAAAATGTCTGATAGGTGACGAGAGTGATCATGAACTCTTCCATCCGCAAAAGATGGTTCAGTGAGATGGTAAGATGATCATGAGTGGAGAGTAGAAAAGGATTTAGAAGTAGGCAGTACACACCTGTTTCTGGGTGCTATACCAGCGTATCCCTGGAGCGACTGGGAAAACCACGAATCCCTCTAGACACTACAACTAGCACTCAGACAGGTTATTCCCGATTATAACTTGTGTTGCCTTGCTTTGTGCCACTCTTGAGGACAAATTTTCAGTAATAGTTCACGCTCTTGGTAAGGTCTCTGACGCGGAAAGCAGGACAAATACTGATGGGTTTCGGAACAATTAGAAGAGGAGATTATTTGTGTCTAAGATAAATGAAGAAAGAGGCAAATAAAAATATCTTATTGCTTTAATTTTTGCAATGTTGTTGAATCACAACGTTGAGATATCAATATCAGACGTCCATGTCAACAATGTGTGAAGTTGAAGATGCATACCGGCATTTCGGGGAAACAGACTCTCCATCTGCGCCAGATATAAATCAAAATTCACGAGGGGATTGATTTCTTTCCGTACATTCCGTACCTGCATCGCCTTCCGTTTTCTCCAATCCACCTTTCAACATTTAGAACAGCAGTGACGACATCCGTACTACTTTATTTAAGCGATTTCGTTATCCGTATTAAATTATATTATACTACATTAAAACTTCTTAAATTGTAACAGCTCATGTAAAACAACATTTTGTCATTTGGCTCAGAACTGAGAACTTTTAGGCCTCTGTGAGTGCAACGAAAATTGCATCAGAGCTAGCATCAATCCCCAATAAGATTAAATAATGAAAATATTAATCGTGCTCGTCCTACATTATTTAATTTCTGTCACACAGAATACAATTGCATGCTTTCCAAAGCTACCTAATGGTAGTAGCTCTTGTAGATTGTAAAATTTTCAGGTCTGTGTGAGCACAAACATGAATCAGAACGTCATGCTAGATTTTATATCAGTGAAAATATGCATTTTCCGAAATCATGCAAAATTCGTGTAAAATGAAATAAAGCGAAATAAGAAGTTTCTCTCTCGGGTGAATACTTCGCCGGACAAGCTCAAAAATATATTTCGCGAAAATTAATATTAATTAATTAATTAATTGTACGAGCGTAATATGAATGTATATCAACGTTTATAAAAATCTGACATTCAGACAAGTGCAGGCCAGTAAAGTAGTCATAAAACGAACGAAATCAAAACTGTCTTGGCTTCTCTACAGACTTTGGTGTGTCTGTCATGCAGAGTTTCGTAGGAATCGGCTCCGAGTTTGAAAACTGTTACTTGCGTAAGGACGTCAGGAAGAAACTAAGAGGTTCTAATCGAAATTTTCTTTGAAGCGCTATCAACAGTGACCTCTCAGAATCAGTTATCTGTTTCAGATAAAGACCGTCTTTCGAGCTGACAAAGGTTAGCAGTCCATTGACTAATGCGACTGTTGTGTCTGGACCAGTTCCTGGCTCAGAAGACATAAAAATCTGGGGAGGGTGGAATAAGCAGCTGGTGATAAATTTCGTGCTTTATGCAGTTCGTCTAGTATTGTTAAAGACGTGAAATATATGAGGCTGCAGTGGGTTGAACATGTAGATAGGACAGAAAGTACCAGGAAAGCTAAATAATAAAACTTTGACTAGGATTCCTCCTGTAGAACTGCCAGTTAGCAGACCAAAAGGGAAATGGCAGGGTAACATTAAGATGGTTGTCTTCTGGTCTCTTGCGCAGTGTAGTTCTGCAGAAGGCTGCCCAACTTGTCAGAGATACTTGCTGTAACCGTCCTTGGTTTCTACCACACGTCACACTGCTTCTCACTGTTTGTTGTTGTTGTTTTAGCCTGGCGCTCAGGTGGTTACAGCTTTTTTACGTGGGGTATGTGTGGAGATATTGAAGGGAAATTTAGACGTTGGTATGGGGTTGTCGGCGAGTAAGAGTCTCCGACACCCAGGGAATATGCGGGAAGCAGAAGGTGAGGCGGCTTTAGCTCAGATGAAACGAATTCTCTTCTCTTATGTCGCTGTGATATTTCGGAGAAGCGTAACTTTATTGTTTCTTAAGATACAAGAAGACTAATATATTCCTAATTACACTTCTCATAGGCAGCATTGATGATTCGGCTGTTGCGTTTGATAAAAACGTGTCTTCTCGGTGGAAGGAATAAAACTTGAGAGAGCCCCGTGACCACAGTCCCCTTTAAATATTTGTTATTGAATTTGGGTTAAATGCGGCGATCTGATTCGTTCTCCCACATTGGCGGGAACGCGCCTTTAAGCTGTATTCAAATTCAATTGGTCCGTCGCAGTAAGGCGACGGTCGTAATGCAGTCGTCACCCCACATCTGGAAAGGGTTCATTCCATGTCTGGGATGGCGTAAGTGCACTTTGTTTACGTCTCGCTCCCTGCAGACGGAATGTCGTGGAGGGAGACGCCCAAGCGACTGCGTGTGGCCACATTATTTCAACTTAATACGTTTATCAGGCCACAATTAATAAATCAATCAAATTTAGATGAAGTAAGGCGTACCAAATATCATCTAATTACACCTTGGTTTATATGAACCAGATTAACATGCCAAAGCCTGGTTTACCCGTCGTCCCAAGGTTCAGCCCGTTCGGGAATCGAACTATGAACTTGGACTGGCACATTGCTACAACAAGCATCTCATCCCAGAAAGTACGTCTGAAATGCCGGAAAAATTCTACACGGCACCGCAGCGAAGAAATTATTAGTCTTTATATTGGAAGGTAAATTGGCATTTAGAATTGTGTCCATTGGCGGGATTTGGTAGTACCTGAATCTTCAGGTTCTATTGGCGGAGAGAAGCGTTGTTAATTCAACGAAGGAAAACGCTGACCAGATTAGAAAGCACTTACTAGTTGCTCGTCCGTCACTCTAGATGGGTAATATCCGGTGTCATATTACTGCAAGGCAGTGTGAAAACTGTAACCACATCAGCAATTCTGTTTGAAAGTATTCTTGTAGCTCTTGAGCGGGCAAAAGAATGTGTTGTAGGACACTTACAAAACTGGCGGGCTATTTACCCAAGAAAATAGCGCATACCTGCACGTCTACATCATTTTTTTTTATCAGTTTTGAGTTAATTGTATGAAAAGACCATTTTGCTTCACGGATCCTCTAGATTAAATATATAGTATCATCACAAGAGCCATACATGGCACGTGCCATTATAACAAATGCAACCGTTCGCCTCCCGCGTTATGGGGACGTAACGATGTTCTAGTACCTCTGACTTCCTCTGCGATGTCGATGGTCTTGTTACCCGCTGTTATCTGGTGGTGCCTCAGGCAATGAGAGGATCTCAGGGTTTATTGGTATAGCTGTTCAGTCGGTATGGTGGGACTCGTCTCATAGGAAGTCTTCAACGACAGTCGATGTTCAGAGTCGATTGATTTAAAATAAGCCCACACTTGTTTTCTTCCTTAATTATGAATTTATATAATTTAGAATTTAATGTTCGCAAATTAGTTGCGCTTAAACACAGGCTGCTTTGGAGGACCAAAACAAAGTCAGCGTTACGAATGTATCCACTGTTTGCAGATTGAGGAACGAAGGTGCATTAACAATTTGAACTCATTCCTGACTCGATTAAGAAGATACAAATTCCAACAAAGGAATAAGCAGCAAAGATTCCTATTGTGTCAGGGCCCGAGGTTCAACCCAAGAAAATGCCCCTTTCCCAAGCAGGACAGAGAACATATAAACAGTGGGTAACATACCTTTATAATACACTTCTTAAAAATAATGCTCTCAAAACAATAAACCCAAAACAATTACAACAGGATAATTTAGATGTACAGTGGAAAAACCAGTAAATTCCTAAGGGGCTAGAGCGCACGAGCGTTTTTTCTGAAGCAGCGGTACAACTACCGCAACCGGATATTTTTGTTCCCTGTGCACACGGAAGGTGAGTTTCCCCCTGACGAGTAACGTGAAATGTCCAATGTGTTTTCGAAATTCAGTGGTTAAGCAAATCCCCGATATCACCCTTGCGACGTCATTGACGGCTTTTTACATGCAAGCTGACGTAACAAACTATAACGTGTCGTCCCAACACGTGGTTCTGGATCCATTTAGATGACAAAATAACCCCCCAAGAACGCGATCCCTTGCTCCGTCAGAGTTCGGGCGTCCTGACCTCGGCAGGCCTTCTCTATCTGTGAATATAATTGGAATCCTTTTCAATAAACTTATCTTGAGTAGACACAATAATGGCTTCCTGTCGCCCCTGTCTACAACAGCTGGCAATGGAAAGTCTTCTTTTCTGTACAAGGTCTACAATATGACTACTACACTTTATTTAGTAACTTAATAACTCTACCTTATAATTAATTATATATGTTATATGTGGTTATTATGATCCCCGTAATCAGATTATCCTACATAGGCATACAACATAATGACAACGCAGAATTCTACACTGCATTACATATTCTTAACAAACGCAATACGAAACCTCGTTTCCTTTTAATCGGCTGATGCGAACGTTTTCAGTGACTGGCCACTCATGCATTAGTGCATTGCACAGTGCAAGAATACTTCCAGGGATTCCTCAAACGTAAGTTTTATAAACCTGAAGCCACTGAACATTTCTTATGGAGGACCGGAAACGGCGCCGTCTGTAATGAGCAGCAGGTATTCGGAGTTTAGGTCGGGTTTATTTTAATATCTGTTTTCTGCAAAAGAAGACCGTGGTCGTAAATAGTAACCTGCACTTGTTCGCTTTGCACAACGCGTCCCTTTCATGTCTTCTGGGACAAGTGTGTATAAATACAAAGAATTTCATGTTCCTCTGTTGGGAGTGTACTTTGCCTGCATGTGATCCAAAAGGAATTTCCAATACAGTAGAAGGGATCTCTTACAGTACCTCTTCTTTTTAGACGGTTTATGAACTGGCTATATTCATTTTGGAGAAACACCAGATTTATCAACCACGTAAGTCCATGGAGCAGTCCCTCGTAACAACATTCATTTCAATGAAGGACGGCCAATGCCTTGACCTGCCGGGATTAGAACGATGTAAATTTTGAATACGGAATACAAATGATAATCAATCAAATGTGATCTTCGGTGGTAAAAGGTTTTAACTTAAATTTATATAAAAAAATGTTCACATGGATTTAAAGATTAATGATTAACTGCCAGTGTTTCGAGATGTAGGACTTTATCAACATTACTTCTCTGTTTTGATTAAGGTCTATACAAGCATGTTTCGCTGATTTCGGTTTGATTTAAAGTTGTGTGCCAGTCCGGGTCCGTGGTTCAATTCCCGAACGGGCTGAAACTTGAGATGAGGTGTAAACCAGGCTTTGGCATATTAATCTGGTTTATATGAACGAAGGAGTTGTGATTATATGATACTTGGTACACCTCACTTCATCAAAATTTGAGTGATTTTATTAAATTTTGGCTTTGTCCAATGTATCACATTGGGAAAGAGAGTGGCGCCATCCTGGCGTGTGAAAGTCTCTTCCCCCGACATTCGGTTTAGTGACCGTTGGTTTGGGGCGCCCTAGTAGGTGTGAAGTGACGATTGCCAGATGACCGCTGCTCCACTACGACTCGGACCAATGGAATTTGAATGTGGCTGTTGGGCACGTTTCCGACGTCATAAGTGACTTTTTGGGGGGCGAATCGGATTGTCGTATTCAATTCAAAATTCAAGAACAGTTACGTTGCGGGAATATAAAAAGCGAGATTGCGTTGGTACTCGCTCTCTGAAAGTTTAGTTCTCCAAGGCAAGCAGACCGTTTCTGCTCGATTCATCAAAATTTCAAGTACAAATTACAACAGTTTGTTTCTTCAAGGCAAGCAGACAGTTTCTGCTTGATTCTTACAATTATAAATACAACAGCCGAATCATCGCGCTGCCCAAAAATCAGAATAACTTATTGAAAGGAATTAAAAGGTGAAATATTTCCAAGGTGACTTCGGTGTGGTCTGCAGTTGACCATCCCCACAGATTTCACGTCCTTGGCTCACGGCCGCTCCAACTATCACAGTCCCCGTATAATCCCTGAGAGTCGGACAAACTTGCTCGCCGACAAACCCTACACCAATTATTATTCCTTATATCCTTGCGCATTATCCGTAGTTATATCAAGCTGTAACCGCAAGCAAACCGGGCACGCTACTGGGTTTGATCCCGTGGCAACCAGAGTGAGAAGAAAACAGTCTGCGGAAGGGCGGTTGCAGTTGGTTATAAGAAATGGCGTATTATCCGACAGGCGACTACCACTTAGCTCAGAGCACACATGTACAGGGACTTCGAAAGTACCATCCCGGGCCCCAAAGACACAGTCATCGTTTTATGCGTCGGTGTCTGACTGGAGGGGTCTTCATCCCCGACCACAAATTTTTAATTTCGCACAAAGAATCCCTGCTTTTAGTTTGATTATTTTTCGTCACAATAAGCCTATATGTGAGGGCTGTTTAAATGAAACCCCGATCAGAGATTTATCTGGGCCAAGGAGCAAAGACCTTTAAAACAGTCCCCATTGGCATCCCAGTCTTGATAAGTTGACCAAATCGTTACGTAATACATACCTTTTACATCAACCCTGTAAAATGTTCCACCCTACTAAAGAACTTGAAATAATTACGTAGTTACTGTAGCTCAAAGTGTCCCGGCGTATATTTTACGTACTTGTCATGACTAAACACCGCGTGGAGGTTGATTGGGTTCAATGTGAGGCACTCACACATTTTGGTTAGAAAACTTATCGAAAGTGACCAGCTGGAAGACCGATAATATCACGATAAATTTTAGGTCATTGTTCTGAGGATCAGAATTGTGACAGGGTCAAAGTATTGTTTTTCTTGATAACAGCGAGGTTCTTTAGGGTTTCATGTAAACATGATAACGGTCCGATGGATTTAGGCTTACTGACATCAGATAAATCATGGTAACTCGATGAGTGAAATTTGGAGGTAGAGAATTCTTAACAATCTACGAAGGTTTGGCCTACTAGGTGGTTCGGCACTTGCCGGGCCTGCGCACCATGGGGAGTCCCCTGGGCGTTTCCTACAAATTTCTTCAATATTAACATCATGTTATCAACATGGCGACCGTGCGAGTTAGTGAGGTCAGAGTGACAATATCAGCGTACTAATGGATATCCCAGAAATGTTGCATGGTAATCAGCTTTCGAAAAATATAAACTTTTGTTGGCTTTTTCTTCTTAAAATTGGTGCTAAACGGCGTGGCTACCGCGCGATGTAATTTGTTTACCTTGTTTCCAGTTTGATGGCAAAAACAAATTGAACCATTGGCGATAACTACCATTATGGAACAGACTCCATTTCGGGAAGCAAATAGTAATCATCAACGTGTTCACAAAATCCAGATGAATCCAGTCCACATCATCACACACTATTCCTGAAAGATCTATGTTAACATAATCTTCACTCACTTCTCTCACCCCTGGGGCTGGGAATATGAAATTTTATACGGAAATAATTAGCAAGGGTTTTAAAACTGTTGTTGATGCTTACATTACATGTTACTATTACAAAAATAGCGAAACGTTTTTCGGGAAAATTTAAGGTGGTCTGAACCTAATTAGTCCAAATTGTGCCTAGTGCATAATTAGTAAATTGAACTATTTATAGTTTTGCCTCATCAGATACAAATAGATTGAAGTATGTTGAAGGAGTCATAAATTCTTTCTAGAAATTTAAAATTTATATTAATGTTGTTATTAATTTTAATAGCAGCCTTTCATGTTCTTTGCATTACAAAGAGACAATTTTGAAGTCTGTTTCCCTTTACAAGCAAAAAAATTATGCTTTATTCCTCATGCATACCACGTGTTCACCCCAACTCAACTTCCATCATCTTAATGATATTAAAGGGCGCTAATTACGAATTATCTTAATGTTCGTTTCAAGCTTGAGGCAACCCGCACACGTGTTCTGTAGGATTTTTTAAAATTTTCTTTCTTCCTTATGTCCAAATAGAAAGCATTTGCTTTTTGCGTACTTTAGTATTTTTTTATTTTTGTTTATTGTAGACAAATGTGTAGCACCGTGTAGTCTGGTAGAAATTTACGGACGTTTAGAGGTCCTTGCTGCCTCCACCATCAGGGCGAAGGTGATTTGATTACGTATCTGTTCCACTGAAAGCGTTTCAACGAAAAGAAGTAGGTCTAAATGTAAAATAATAAAGTTTTGTACCATAAACCACTTTCAAGGAAAATGTAAAGATCAGTTCGAGCTTTGTATATGGAAACGGTGGGTACGGCCCAAAATTGAATTTGCTGCAACAACAACGCAACTGAAATTCGTTCAGTAATATCAGAAATGAAACATTCTGGCAGATTCGGCCTTCGCCGTGCATTTAGTACAGAGAGCGGATTGCCAGCTCGAAAAGCAACAATTGGTTCTCCTAACATGTGGTCGGTCCAGATGCCGTTTCGGTCCTTGAGATAATGGAACACAGACAAGTTTCACTGTTTCCTCCCCCACAGTGTTTTTAAGAAGGTTTGACCGTGAATCGCTTTATGGTGTGGTTTATAACAGTTTGAAGGCTCAGAACGCTGACAACCCACTATTTAGTCGGTCTTAACGGTTTTGTGCCATTTGAATGTGATTGCTGTTGGTGGTGTGAATATACGTTAAGCAGATTTCTTCCGTAATAGCTGCATTCTCCAGAGCCTGAAATCGTGAGTGCAGTTATATATGTAAATAATTAATGGCTGATTACGCTAAATGATGGTTTATCTAGCGAGCAGAGGTTCAAATATGTTCTTTGAAATTTTACATATCTTGTTGGTCCTAATGTCTAGTATACAGGCCACAGGGCATTCATCCTCCCTCATCGACTCGCCGCCTGGTTATAAATGAGGCGTATTTGAATAAAATTCCTATAAATTTGCTAAACATGCTAACAACTTAATACTACAAACAAGTTTTTAGTCAGTTTTTTTCCTAAACAGATTTTTTGGTTCATTTCTTTATTATTAGTCTAAAATTATGTTTAATTTGAGCGGTAATTATTTTTTATTATATAGAGTTTCACATTATTACAAAAATATAAGCGGTCCACACAAAATACATCGGCTGGATGTGGATTGGGAACCCCTGGAATGAGCTATTGTGGGCTTGGGGTCTATTACTTAAAACTTAATCACACTGTAAGGCAATTGACTGGCACGTACTAAAATTAAATATTCCCCAGAACTTAAATATCCATCTATTACATTGTAGTATCCGGCAGCCCACTGCGAGACGAAGTCACGTAAAGCCGAGCGGAGCTTTATTCTCTTCTGTTCAATTTAGTGTGGTTGGCTGAAAACAATATTCTGTAGAGCAGGTTATACGCCATTTAAGAGTGAACGCTCAAGACTTCTTCAGATATATGATGATTTATTAATAAGATGCAAAATGGTACAAGTTAGTTGTGTGGACTGGACCAGAGCGGCCGCGTTCTAATTTACGCTTCGGTGGACACGGTGACTGCCCACAAAAAATCTACGAAAACATCCCCCTCGCTCTCCGCTACTGAAATTGTCAAAGAGCTTTATCAGTGGTCACAGGTCACACTTGCGTCTTTCCACTCTTGGTCTGACTCGTTATTACATATTCTGCTTTGACATATGTCTAATATGAAATATTAAAAAAATGGGTGGATGGCAATTTCCGGTTCCACGAGATGTCTGGCAGTCCAGACTTTGTAATTTAGACAACAGAAGATCCCAACAATAACGAACGTCTGTTTGCCCCTTTGGCTCTAGTATGTCTGGCTGTGGGTCACACCATGTGGTCCGTGATCCCTCGGATGTCTGGATACTACAACGTGCATGTGCTATAATGTAATATTTATGTGTATTTTGTCTTGTTTTATCTTGTTTTTAATTAGCAGCAAACTTGAATTTGAGCCCTCAGGCACATCAAATATCCCACTACCATCATTCGGACATGATAGTGCTATCATTTAAATTTAGACATTTGGTCAGATATTAAACATGAAAACAATTTGCAAATAGTTCTGGAAAAAACGTTTGTTCGAATATTTAAATCTGTTTTATGTGCCACAGCAGGAAATCGATATCTCGTTACTCGGCTGTTTCGACTGCTGCAGATGTGGCTGGGAGTGAAAACTGACGTGCCCTTTTAAAATCGGTTGTTTGGGCATGGACTACTCTGGCCTGAGCAGTTGGGGTGTGGTCAAATGGTATCAGGCGCTAGTTGAATGGGGCAGAAGTACACAAAAAATGGTGGGTGCAAAGGGGATAGATACAATGGGTGGCTGCCGGAAACATGTCTCGCTGTTATTGAAGAACATAAATTGTACATATTACAGCTCAGGGGTGGTCAGGAAAATATCTTGACCTTGTGAAATGTTCCGAAAGGTTGGTGTTTGCCTAAAAGTCCACACGGTTTTACAACCCAACGCACCAACAGCGACATCAAATTGTGTGAATTTGAGGTTTTCACGGCTGAGAGTCTGAAAATGGTTGTCTGTTGGGTTATTGCGCCTTTAAGTCTGGTAGAAGTTTACCGCCCTGGTGATGGAGGCAGCAAGGACTTCTGAAACGTCGGTAAACTTCTGCCAGACTACACGGCGCAACAACCCAGAAGACAGCCATGTTCATTATTGTGTAAGACCTAGGTAGGCACTTGACTCTGGTCTACCGACAACTAGAGGCTGCCGCTATTGCTGAATATTTTGTGTTAAGCAGAATGATGCTCCTTTATTTAGTTGAAGTGTTAATTCATGGAGAACACTAACATACATTAACCTGCTTTAACCGCAAGAAGTTGAGCCGGGATAGCTCAGTCAGTATAGTGACTAGCTACGGGCTGAACGACCGGGGTTCGATCCCCGACGGGGGCAGAGGATTTTTCCTCTAGCCTCTGCGTCCAGACCGGCTCTGGGGCCCACCCAGCCACCTTTACAATGGGTACCGGGGTCCTTTCCCGGGGTAAAGCCGGCCGGCCCCATCTAGTGCCGAGGTCAAGGAAGAGAGGAGCTATACCTCCAATCATCCCAAAAACGCCTACATAGCGTATAGTGGAACAAACTTTACTTTTACCGCAAGAAGTTGATTGTGGTTGAATTTCAGAATTGTAACGGACTCGAATATTATGCTTGCGACAGTTATTAAAGTTTGTTGCAGAGTGCCTTAACGACGCGCTCCTGGAAGCGTCATGTCCCTGGTTCGAAACATTCAAACCAGTGACGTAACACAGCTATTGCGTCTAATTGGCTCTTTCAAATTGCCTCACTCACACTCCTTA
Source organism: Zootermopsis nevadensis (assembly GCF_977971745.1). Classification (NCBI taxonomy): domain Eukaryota; kingdom Metazoa; phylum Arthropoda; class Insecta; order Blattodea; family Termopsidae; genus Zootermopsis; species Zootermopsis nevadensis. The sequence continues at coordinate 8,162,259 of NW_028259147.1, forward strand.
AAATGCAGTAACATTCGTCTACTGAGAGACATTGAACCGTGTTTTCCAAACTGACTTTTGACATTCTGTAGCCATAAATGTCAAAGTGTGACACATGGGGCTACAGTCAATTCACGGCAAGTTATTGCCCATTAGTGTCAAAACGAAGACTTCCAGGCACCGAAGGTCCTCGCACATCTATGTCTTCAACACTTCGGCAAATGCCATGAAATGGAATTATCCATCTCAGTACAACACTCCAAACACTACAGAGAGTTACAATTTTGACAAAGAAACTAAAATAAATTCAGATGAATAAAATAATAAGGAACTGAATCGTATGATTAAATCTACCTCAGCAGAAGATGTAATTTGGACCGTTATAGTGGGAAGATAATATAAAAAATGTTGTAAAGAAATCGATTGCGAAGGTGTGAACTGGATTCAACTAGCTTAGTGTAGGATCGATCCAATGGCAGGCTATTTTTAAAACGGTAATCAATCCTCGAGTTCTGTTAAAGGCGGGTGATATATAAACCAACTGAGCTATCATCCCTCTCTATTTACCTGCCGATGAACTGGCATTTCCTAAAAGTTATTTCCTCTGCTTTGAGCGCATTGTCCGTTACATTTCACCCTAGGGGTCTATAACATTTTTGCAAGTCCTCATAACTGATTCTAGATGTATTTACCGATGCTTGTTCAACTCGATAGTCTATACAGAGTTGAATGATAATCTTTTCTGAATTATAAATTCGAAAATAAGTACAAGGAAGCGGTGGCGGCCTATTTTAAGGCATTATTCCAGTACTTTCAGTCTGGAAGCCAGAATTCCAGGCTAAAATTCGAACCCACAACTCTTCCAATACGATGCAGGAGTACCAACCAATCAACCGACGTTCAGTATCTATTTTGTATCAACCAATTACCACTGTACATATCTATAACTTGCAGTCTAGGACCAGTTGTTCGGTTCCAGGACATGGATCGACCTAGAGAGACACCAAGCATCAACATTTATTAGAATATTTCCCAAGAGCTGATTTTATAAGCCAGTTTTGTGAAAAGGCATAAGTTGAGTACAGAATGTGGACTGCGTTACGCCAAGTGCTTATTCCTTACTTGTCAGTTTTTAACAAAATGCCAAATCCTATTTAATTTAAGGAATGTAATGAGCCGTCTGTGTGCTATATTATCGTCTGCTGAGTACTTTGGAAGGACTACGAAATTTGTTGTTCAGTTTTTTTATGACATGAGTTATTGACCTGGGCCGATCCTTGCCTAGAGGGCTGCGTGGTTCGGGGCTAAGCAGCCTATGAAGTCCCCGTCTTCATATTTATACAAAATAGGTCAAACCTGTTAACCTGTGAGTTTAATATTACTGATGTCAAGATGTATACTTAGTTAACTTCGTAAAAATGTGTTATCTTTTTTGTGGGATTAAATAAAATTTATATGCATGAATATGTAATTATCATCCCCATGTAGAGAAGTGTATCTGCTATTTGTTCATCATTGTTCTTTCTTTAATAATTATTACTCAACGTAATATCTGGTGTCACTCTACACCCAAATCCTGGAACCCGCTACCGCTCGGCGACTCCCCCATTGTTTCTCGTCACGAGGAAACACGTTTTAATATTTAAGCCTGGTTGGGTACTCTCGCCCATTGTCTAGACCAGGGGTGGCCAACCCAAATGATCTTTCGGGCCACTTTGGAAATGCATCATAACTCCGCGGGCCACATATAAAATTATATATCCCCATATTAGATTTAGATACACTATAGACATTTTTTTGGAGTGAAAAATTGAAACATAATGAGTTATTATTATTATTGTGTTTACTATTATTCTTACATGTAAACATAGATAATATAATAATAATGATACTAAGCGTACATTGTAAAGAAATATATAGCACTAAAAATTAAATATCTGTCATATATTCGCAAGAATATTATTTTAAAATCAAAGTTAATTTTTTCTCATAATTTCGACAGATAATTTTTGAATATATGGATGCACAAATAATGTATTTTTTTAATACATTGGTTTTCACTACTTTGGCCATTATAAAATAAATATATTTTGTAAAAGTGTGATGAATCTCGCGGGCCGGAAAAATGTTCAAGGCGGGTCACATGCGGCCCGCGGGTTGGCCACCCCTGGTCTAGACTGACGTTTCTCCCCTAGTTAAGAAAGTTTGGCTTGGGCTGAAGGATAGCTTTTGCTGCGAATCCCCTTTGACCCTTGTCCACGTATATATGTAAAAGTAAAGTAAAGTTTGTCCCACTATACGCCATGTAGGCGTTTGGGGTGAGTGGAGGTATAGCTCCTCTCTTTCTTGACCTCGGCACTAGATGGGGGTGAGTGGTCAGCATCACACCCCGGCCGGCTTTACCCCCCGGGAAAGGACCCCCGTACCCATTGTAGAGGAGGCTGGGTGGGCCCCAGAGCCGGTCTGGACGCAGAGGCTAGAGGAAAAATCCTCTGCCCCGTCGGGGATCGAACTCCGGCCGTCCAGCCCGTAGCGAGTCACTATACTGACTGAGCTATCCCGGCTTCACTTTGACGTATATATGTATGTCGCTTTAAATGAGCAGTTCCTGCTGGTTTCTTTTACGTAAAAGCAGAAGTATCCGAATTTCTGTAGACTGGACTTTCCCTCTTGTAACAGAAAGTATCTGTTTACTTGAACGCATGGAGCTTATAGTCGCTCAGCTGGCCAAGAAATACCATGTTTGAAGAACCTGCCGCTGAAACCTGTTCTGAGCCAGATGAATTCAGTCCGCATCCTCACACTCTTATTTTTTAATACTTAATTTGATATCATCCTACCCATGCGGTCACTTCGAGTTGTAATTCAAATTGTGTATGCGCTTATCAAATTCGTGGTACATGTTTAACCATGTTATCCTTCATTTCTGAGTCCCGGTACCATTTCGCAAGTGTTAGCTTCTACGACAAGGGTCATCACACGCCCATTCCCATAGCTGGAAGGCCATTCCTTGTCGGATGTCCTCGACCCCTATTTCAATAAGGGTGAGTCAGAAGTATGTTTACAAACTTCGTGTGCGTGTTCCAGGATCAAAAATAAGAAAAAATGTTCCTATGAACATTTAGTCGCAAATGTTTCATTTTCGGAATACTAGCCAAAAACAATTTTCAATGTATGCCTTTATTGCCAAGTATTAGGACAGGGACGTTTCTTTATAACAGATGCTCAATTCTCCACACACGCACGAGTACGACGTACACAAGACTGACGAATTCGTTCGTACACACCAGGGTTTCATCGAATCATCTAGCATGCATTCTGCACACGTTCCCATAGGTCGTCTTCGTTCAAGTGACCTCACAGATAAAAGTCCAGTGGGGTCAGGTCCGATGACCTCGGTGGCCATGCTGCTGGGCCACCACGCCCAGTCCATCGTTGAGAGTACTGTTCATTGAGATGATATCTGACGCGACGGGAGAAGTGCGCTGGGGCTCTGTGGTGCATACACGGCATTGGTCTTCTTATATTTAATGGTACATCTTCAAGGAGACGTGGCAAGTGTCTTCTTAAGAATCACTGATATGAAGGTCCTCTTAGACGTGATGGAAGCATGTGTGGACCAATAAGCATGTCGCCAACAATTCCTGACCAAACGTTAATTGAAAATCTTTGCTGGAAGCTGGATTTACTTTGTAATAAAGTCATTTCATTGAAACCTATTTTTGGCTATTATTTCGAAAATGAAACATTTGCGACCCCAAGTTCATAGGAACATTTTTCTTATTTTTGATCCTGGAACACGCACAGGAAGTTTGTAATCATACTTCTGACTCACTCTGTGTATGCAGCTGCCCTAAGTATGTGTTGGCCTTCTGTGTCTGCAGTGTGAGTGCGCAACTTCTCACGGTTGAAAGGGAAGCAGCAGTTTTATGACCGTCACTGCCATTTGAAGTATTAGACCTGGGTCTGTTTTAAACCTAACTCCGCGTGTTTTTTTTTTGTACCGTCGGATCGGAGCCGACCGCTGGTGACATGTACAAGATCCCTCTGATAGGGACCTGTCCATATGTTTCCTAGGCAAATGATCCAGAAGTGGTTTGCCGTTGCCTTCTTCTGTGTGCTTAGTATCTAATGATAATGAACATGGGGTAATTGTTGGGATGCCACGGAGAAACCGGGGAAGCCCCGGAGGAAAGCTCCGTGATACCTGGACTACGGCCTTGCCCAACACAAGTTATAAATCCGGGCACCCGGGAATCGAACCCTGGACCCCAGGATTACAAGCCCAGTGTTCTGACCTCTAGACCACCGTGGCGGTTACTGCGCGTGTATTACGACAGATTTCCCCGGGAGGCTCCATCAAGTTCTCTTCGTTACGCGCAGACAAGCCTATGTTGCTGTATGGCAGATGATCTGAATATGCATCTTTCCTCTATCACATTGTTTCAGTTAACAGCATTTTCTTCACATTAAGACAATGCTTTTAAGTTTACTTCCCTCATTTAAGCTTGAGGTTGCCATCCCAGTTGTCAGAAAATCAGAGGTTTTATTTATTTGTCACAAGCATGAGAGACAGTTTTCCTACCCCTAGCCAGTGGAAGTTAACAATTGTAACTTTGTTCCAAGAAAGTAATCGTCAGTTACAGCAGTCGCCATGTAACATAATATGAAACAAAACATTGTAACAGCTGCACCTTGGTAGGGTGGGTTCGGAAACTTGTGTTCTAAACAGAAGAAACCAAATTTTCGGCATTTATTGCAATGGTAGTACGACGTACGCCGGCCGCAGTGGCCACGCGGTCTGGGGCATGGACCTCGTGCGTCTGGCCGCTGGGACCGTGAGTTCGAGTCCCACTCAAGGCATGGATGTTTGTCCGCGTCATTTCTCTTCCAGTCTGATGGATAAAGACTGGCCACGGAAGCTAAGGCGAAACCACCGTGGTACCTTCGTAAGAAAAGCCGGAAATGGGGTCACCAACTTTCAGCATTGAAAGTAGGGTACTGTACAACCCCAACCGCGCTACAACGCGGGTCGCGGGGGACAGGGGTAAACCCTCGTTATAGAGAAACCGCGTTATTACGGGAGTGCATCGGAAAAATCGGTACAAGTACTGGGCGTACAGTACGGTACGATTGATTTTACGGAGAAAGTAATAAATAATTAATTTGGCTTGCATTTTAATATACCGTACTAAAATATATTATACTTCTGTACCGTATTTTTTTTATTTACAAACACTATGTACACGCCATTTATACACTATTACATAGTTTTTATTTATCAAAATTTAGGTGTAAATTTAGCAATATTTTTGTTATCAGCGTTCTTAAAAAATAATTATGAGAAACTGTATTGTACTTGTAAGACTTGAGGTTCTCACAGCGGTGAGTATGAAGATAACCGTCTTCTGGGTTGTTGCGCTGTGTAGTCTGGTCGATGTTAACCAACGTTTCAGAGGTCATACTGCTTCCGTCATCAGGGCGTAAAATATTTGTCTTGGGTCACTTGCTTTATACTGCACTCTTATACAGTACAATAATACATATCTTGTATGATAGTTATACACTTTGAATACTTTTTACGATACAAAAATTGTACACTAACACTAAACGAAAATACTAAAAACGTTTTGAACAAATCTTACTCATTTTGTTTCTTAAAATAGTCTGATATCGATTTCTGTTTAGAATTTTGAGATTTTTTTATTGCATAAGTTTTGATACTTTGCAAGTACTGTAACCGCTCATCAATCCCCTTAGTGGTGTATGCTAATTCTGTACTTGTAAGAAACCCAACTTTTATGTGCTAGGTCATAAGGTTTGTATTGTCCACTTATTGCCCTGCTTTTCTTTTGTTAGTTTATGAGTCCTTTGTATTTCATTTATATTCTGGAATATTGTAAGCTTGGGATCGGAAATGGATAGCCGATACTAAGTGATGTAGCGGTACTTGAAGTAAGTGGGAACGCAGTAGGTTTTGTCGCTAGTTAGCTTTTTTTGAAAATCGATGTATTCTGTCAGTGGTGAAGTTCAGTACAGTCAACACCGGTCTTAAAGAACTGCCCGTCCTTTCCTACGTTGTTTCAATCCAGTTTACGCATAACGAGAAATCGTATGTGTCCGATTATTTCATCTCCGAAACTGCTTGGCTAATTTCATATTGGAAGATATTTTGTAAAGTTAATCGTGGTTGATATCGTTTCAATACCGGACGATGTTCAAACTCGAACGTGTTTTCATTCTGCATCACCGTACAGAATTTTGTATGTACTTGCCACAAAATACAGATTTATTAAAATATACACATTTTATTTTAAACATTTTAGATGTGTTGAATCATGACGAAGTACCAGGAAAAACGTTTGAGAAAAATGCCTTGCTGACTGACTCCGCTTGTACGTTCACTGATACAAGTGTGAAAATTGGTAAAAGGAAAACCACAGATCAGAAAGCTCATAAGAATATTTGGATCTTGGATGCTCGAATTGTACCTTGATCCAGTGGTTGTATCAATGCTGTGGTATTTTTTGGTATAAACACGACTTTGATTCTTCCATCTGACGATTTTAACAGATCTGCCGCAGGGTGAGCAGCACAATTATCAATTAAAAGAAGAGCTTTTTCGTCCAGATGTTTGGCGCGTAAATGACGTTTTACATCTGGCACAAATTCATCATTAAACCATCTCAGGAAAATTTCACTAGCGCAAACATCGTCCCTTCCTAGGTGAAACCATTCCTGCGCACAAGGCGCATTGCTGGAAATGGTAGACGGTCTTAATATAAAAAACGGAAATTTTGCTATCGCTAACAGGGTTACGTCGTGGCGGGAGCCTCGCCCATTCAAAGTGGGATCTATTGCTGCTGATGGGAGGTTATCCCGTCAGGCAAGTTGTCCAAAAGAATTTGGTTGGTTGGATCTCTGGGGTTTGAACCCAGAGAGGGAGGGGCCGTTTCGGCTGAAGGCCTCCGCGGCATGGGGTTAAGATCACTTCAGCTGATGGCCTCCATGATCGGGGGGGAGGGTGGCGGGCCGTGCCCCTATTAAATTATACCCTGGCATTCGCCTTACAACTGAGGAAAAGCACGGAAAACCTCAGTCAGGGTAGTGTCCCCTCTCAGTCCAGATAGTGGTTTATATAGGATCAAAAATGAATAGTCATATTATGGTAACGGAAATGAGGCAATTCCCAAACAGACCCTGTGACCGTAGACATCTTGACGTCTGTGGGGTCCGGATGTCCTCCTCAAGATAACATCAAATTTATGTATCCTTTGAGTGTAAGATTTATACATCCGTTATTTCCAAAATATGCTAATTTATACTGATATAAGTTATTCGACTATCTAGTCTGTTTATTCCCTGACTTGCATATTGATAATAAAATGTCAAAGGAATAAGTACATAATTATTTAGGAGGAGGGTTCAAGGTACATAGTACATCGGCAAAGATTTCATATTTTCGTGCTTGAAACATCGCGGGCTTCTGTATTTACCGATACATAATGGCATTAATTTGTGATTTCCGCTTTTGTTCTCACAAAACAGAACTGTCACTCTGTCTTTATTGCTTATTCGGAGCACACACCTCTGTCAGAGGAACTGGATTCTCCTCCTATATTTATCTGAGCTACACCACGACGAATTTTCCACCACCCACTTGATGCCGTGAACTCGTATTCATTGTTTAGTTCTTTATGAAATTTCTGTGCCTGAGTTTGCAGAATCGGCCCGGACAACGGAATTCCTTCGCTGCGTTTTTGTAAAGACATTCGTCTACACCGGTTGTATCAGGTAAGCTGATTTTTTTTCCATCTAGCCCGACTCTGTCGTCTCTTTGGTCTATATAAGAATGAAGTTTTTCTTCCTCACGCATCCACCCGCGAATTCTTTTTTTCTGCACTATGGGGGACATGAGGTACCCGCGTTATATCCGGAACCGCGTTATAGAGGGGCTACACTGTATTAAAAGAAAGTACGACGTACTGAAGACTGTAGAACCAGTTTTGGCTTTCAGCAGCACAGATCTTTTTCATATCGAAGATTTCCGTCTTCTGGGTTGTTGCGCTGTGTAGTCTGGTCGATGTTAACCTTTGCCCTGATGATGGAGGCAGTATGACCTCTGAAACGTTGGTTAACATCGACCGGACTACACAGCGTAACAACACAGAAGACCGAAATCTTCATACTCACCGCTGTGAGAACCTCAAGTCTTTTTCATATCTTCCGACACGTTGGTAAATACACAAAATTAAAAACCAAAATACCAGAATCGACATGAAGATAGCCGTCTTCTGGGGTATAGCACCTTGGTGTTGGAGAATGCAAAGACATCTGAAACATTGGTAAACTTCTACCGGACTTACTGTACGGCGCTACAACCCAGAAGAGCCATTTTCATACTCTCCGCCGTGAAAACCTCAAATTACTGTACAAAATCGATACCTTTTACGACTGTGTTGATGGAAAGGGGTGCATAGTATAAAGCATATTATTATTATGATTATACACCTAACTTTTTCTTATGACTAATAGTACTATACTACTAATGATAGTAGTAATAAAATTCTTGACCGATGTCCCACTTTAATTAGCAAAGTAATCGTAACAAAGAATAGGCTAATTTCGTTGCTTTTGAACTTCAACTGCGATTACGCGTTCAAGTGAACTTCTTCAGGAGTTGCTGCAGCTGTCTGTAAAACTTTTATCCTCTGTGCATGTCAGTAATTACGTCTTATTACGTGGTTCGGGAATTTTCGCGAGTTGATCTCGTTGTAGGTCTTCATATTGTATGTTGTGTGACATCCAGATACTAAGGATGTGTGGTTATGTTTACAATTGCGCTATATGAACTGTGGTGTGTTGATTGATTTCCAGATTGAAATTGGAGTACGGATAGATAAATATTTAAAACGAATTTCTTCGTTAATGGTTTCTTGCTGCGTTCTATTCGTTAAAAGGAACGCATAGATATAGAGCCTCGTTTCTGGAGACAGCTGGGTGAAATTAAAATCACGCAATTATTTTATGAATTAATCTACAGTATACGAGTTATTTTCAGCAGTTATTAGTCCTCCAGCCTTTAAGAATATTCCTTGTTCTTTTGGTACGTATTCCTGGAAGTCCTTAGCCGCTACCACAAAATCTTGCCATTAGATTGTCCTGAGCCAAGTCAGTGCAACCAACCTATTTGTAGCTAACCAATTTGTAGCCAAAAAATGATGTAATCAAACAAACATTTACTTACTCGCCATTGTTGTATTCTATTTATAATAGAACACAACAATTTGATTTGTCGTCGTCGCCAACCAATTTGTAGCCGTTTGTTTACTCGGCATTGTTGTGTTGGTATACGCTTCAGACCTATTTAAACGTGCTCAGCGAGATTTTGCGGCCCTGACGCTAAGTTATTTGCAGATACAAATCCATCTTGTCGAACTGTATAACTTTGAAAGCTTCCAGGTAATCGAAAAATGTTTTAAACGAAGTATGGCGTGATGATCTATACATTTTATACCCTGTACCATCTTGTGTTGGCAGTTTCTTCTGAAACTGCGTTTCATGTCAAAGTGGGCGTTGTATTCGACGCGATACAAGCGAAACATAAATTCTCTAGACACATTAGTTATAAAGGATTTCTGTTTTATAGTTTCACTGTATTGGAAACGAAGTTTTATTCTGGTCACTGACACCGTGAAACAGTTTTCGTGAGGCGCTAATAATTGTTGAGGTGCTCAAGAAACTTTTCCGACTTTAACCATGTGCTTTTACAGTAGCTCGCCACTCTCCGTCATGTCTTCACCTGCGCACCGTTTAATATTATCCTTTATTTGTACAGTGTCCTTCCACACAAGTGGCAACGTTGGTGTGTTCGGAATGTTGCGTTGTGCTGTGTACAAAAATAGTACTACGTTTGGTTAGAATGGATAACTTCTTATTGGTTGGACGCTGCTGTACTTGTCCCCTTCCCCACCAGGAGAACAGCTTTCTCAGCACTGGTTTGTCCACAGTGGCGTGGAAGCGGAAACTGATTGTGGGTTTGTTGCTGTACGAGTTACAGCAGTCACATCGGTGCTCTCGGCGGTTGTGGTTCGAACAGGCTATTGTTGGGAGATATGTCCAACTTTGATTTAGGCAACAACCTGCTCATCAAGTGGTTGTTGTGTTGTGACCGAAAAAAGAGAAAGCGTCTAATATCGAAGGTAATTTTTAAGGCTAATGTTTGATTGTTAAATACATTTACCACGTTATAATTGAATTGTGTTATGGTGGTGATGATTAAATAATTGACACCATATATATATATATATATACATATATATATATATATATATATATATATATATATATATATATGAGCATGTTATTATTTTGCTTATTTGTGATGAAATATTGCCAGCATATTTTAACACTTGTTCCGAATGGACGTGAGGACATTGAAACAAATTTGCTGCAGTGTTTTACGGAACAAAGTTGTGATGTGAATTGGGTTGAACTGGTTCTGGGTACACTGGAGTGACTGTTCTTTGTGCGCTGTTGAAGTTTTTGCCAAAGCAATGCTTGCGACAAATTTGCGAACAGGAAATGCAGCAGTTCATATGTATGTGCTTGTGTGTGTATTAAATATGGCACTTTATTGGGCTTATGAACTAGTTCGTGTTGCTCAAGTATACTGGCTGAGCAACATATTGATTATTCGAAAAACGCTTGTGGAAGTATCAGGACTGTGAAATATTTTGGCCTCGTACTCAGGAATTGTTAGGGTGGCCAAACACGCTACGGCTTGCCGGAAGGCATACGTCTGTGAAGGCAAACCGGAGCGTGTGTGTTGAATTTTGCGCGGAAGGTATGCCCAGAAACGGAGCCTCCGATAAATCTGCAGTCGCTTGATTTTTTACCTCGAGGTTTACTGGATGTTTACAAGCCGTAACGTGTGTGGGGAGAGAGGAGGTTAGAGGCAATTCTTGTAGAATTTATTCATCTCAATGTCAACACAACACTGTACAGTCCTGTTTGTTTCGTCAGTTTTTATATTACCATTATTGGAGTGATGAGATCCTGGCCGAATTCAATGAGTTGTACAGGTCTCTGCCTTGTTTGTAGGGCGTGAAAAGCAAGCAGTATTCCAACAAACACCTGAGAAACTCTGCGTATTTGAAGCTTATTGAAAAAATGCAAGAAGTGGTTGGTACTGCAACAAAGGATACCGTAGTAAAGATCAACAATATGCGCAGTTCTTACAGAAAAGAGTTGAAGAAAGTGGCACATTGTACAAGAAGAGGCTTGAGCGGAGAAGTGCAGGATCCATCTCTATGCTATTTACACATGTTGGATTTTCTGTACGACCAGGTAGTTATACCAGTCCGTCGGCTGTAACCGAATTTCATTCAGAAAATTTATGCGAGAATGTTTTGGTCTATCTAACCAACTTCTGACCCACTTAGAATGATTAACTTTCTTTAGTTTTTTGGTCATTAAAGTAACAGCAAGACCGATTTATATAGCATCGTCTTCACTGGACATGTTGCAGCATAAACTCAAGAATGAAAGACTGAGCACAAAACTTCGATAAAGTCTGTACGTGTGTGGACTCTCAGGTGTTTGAGGCTTACCTTTCGACTTCAATCTTGGTAGGCAGGCCTTCCGGTAAGTCGTAGCGTGTGTGGCCACCCTTACATACCGGGTCTACAATTTAAGAGGCTGCGGTCGTGCTTGCATTGCGTGGTCGGCCGGCGCTCTGTTGATGTCGGCGGGAGTCGTGCGTGTTCTTCCGGTGGGTAACCGGCGAATCAGTTTGAGTGCCGCTGGTAACAGGGAGCTGCGAGTGTTTCTCGTCACTGATACATGTTATTGCATTAATTGTTCTTACCTTATATCACAAAAGATGTTCAAAGTGACTTACTTGTGCTTACAGGCGACTTCACATCTCGTTAACATGTTTCGAAATACTCGACAAAGCTCTTCTTGGGAAATTACCGAAATCAGTTGTCGAATATTTTCTTTAAGTTCTTCTGCAGTGTGCGGATTGTTTACATAAACTTTCATAAGATAGTGTAATTGCGTCATATTGTGAATATTGTATCAATTATTTGTTTTAATCCGTCTGATCACAATATAATTTTTATTTAAAATTTTCTTATAATTAAGATAATAAAATATCATTCATATATAGGTCAAACGGGTCGTACATTCACACACAGATATAAAGAACACATTGCAAATATAAAACACAACAAAGATAATTCTGCATAGGCAAAACATATTCTAAATACCGGACACGCATACAATACAATAACAGAAACAATGGACATATTAAAAATAGTACAAAACAAAAGACATAGAGATACAATAGAAAAATATTACATACAACAAACATTTAAACAAAACATTTGTCTAAATGATAATAACATACACCTTAATAACCCCATCTTCAATGCTCTACAGATCATTAACCCCAACCCGGACAGCCACCTTTCACTTACTCCTTCCACAAGCAACCACAGTCAGTATGAACTCACACCTATTCGAAGACACTAGTACTTCTGGACATATCGGGACACTCACTCCTACATCTTTGGTATGTTTTACTTTTATTTTTATTTTATTGATACTTTCTAACTATAATTTATATATTTTGCATTTTATTCTCTAAATTCTTTTATAAATTCTTTCAAATTCTTTAGTGTTTCTTTCAATCATTTACTTACAGACCGATATGTACATCTAATAACATTTAAGAAAAACAACACCTTCGCCCAAAATGGAAAAACAAACGTAATGAAACATCACCAAAAAACTACAGAAATCATAATTGAGTTTTAAGTTCTTAGATATATTTTACACCTGATGATGGTTTTATAAAAACCGAAACATGTTGTGTAAATGTTCCGAAATGTAAATCGATCAATCGATATGGAACATGAATATTTTATTATCTTAATTATAAGAAAATTTTAAATAAAAATTATATTGTGATCAGACGGATTAAAACAAATAATTGGTACATAAACTTTGTTCTTTAGCATGCCCCGCAGGTAAAAGTCGCACGGGTGTAAGTCTGGGGAACGCGGAGGCCATTGATCGATAACTTGTTCACCAAACACTTCTCTTAATGCTGACATCGACCGATTAGCTGTGTGAGCTGTAGCATTGTCTTGCATGAAGAAACCGTAAGTCTTTTTTTCATCGGTCATTTCTTGGAAAAAGGGTCTAACTATTAAATTTACATATCGTTCACAATTTACCCGCACACTGCAGAAGCACTTAAAGAAAATATTCGACAATTGATTCCGGCAATTTCCCAAGAAGAACTTCGTCGAGTATTTCGAAACATGTTAACGAGACGTGAAGTTGCCTGCAAGCACAAGGAAGTCACTTTCAACATCCTTTGTGATTTAATGTAAGATGTAGCATGTATCAGTGACGAGAAATATTCGTAGTTCGCTGTTACTAGTGGCACTGAAACATTCGCCGGTCACCCACCGGAAGAACGGGCACGACTCTCGCCCGCATCAACGGGGAGCCGGCCGACCACGCAATGCAAGCACGACCGCAGCCTCTTAAGTTGTAGACCCGGTAGTTTCAGTAATCACTGAAGCTTGGTTAAGAAGTGAAACTTTAAATGAAATAGCTCTCTTTGGAGAGGTTACTCTGTTTTATTCGAGATATTTTGAGTGAAACACTAACGGAGGCGCGTAGATCCAGGATGCACCGTAGCACGGAGTGTCATCACCACTTGCCTCAAGCCCATATGTGTTGGTGTGCTCAGGCGATTAAGCGTTCTGGTGCTCCTGCTGTTGGATTTGTTCATGCTGCTGAACAGGGACAAAGGAAACAGGCACAGGGCACCTGTTGACAAACCAGGGTTGGTTTAACACGTTAACAGTGTTTTCACTAGAAAGTATTTAAAACAGACATGGCTACGCGCCTAGCAGTTGGCAGCGTTGTCAAAGTGTCCTGGGCAGACCGCAGTAGAAACGAGACAAAGTCTTCCCATTATATGTGTCAGTGTGGCATTTAGTTCATTGGAAGCATCTCTGGCGGAAGTAACCAGCGATTTGCTTGATTGACATAAAAATGTGATGCGTCTCATAATTTTCCATATGTGCGGAGCAGGAGATTTTACACGGGACCGAAACTAGTTTTAAAAATGAATGAAGGAGCAGGAATTGAAGAATCAAAGAACTCATGCAAATGTTGAAGAGTGTGGGTTTGAATGGGGGAATTTTGAAAATGGGAGAAAACGTCCGTTGGAACTGAGTTTAATTTATTTTGATTTGCAAGAGGATTGTTTTTCTGACGAAGCTTGGGTAAGCCACAGTCACACTAAAACAAGAAGCTGGCTGATGAGCCATGGGGCAGAAATGCTCTCGCTGTATTTGTGTCCATGTTGGTTCAGCTGCCACGGGATTCATTGCACAGAGGAAGTTAATTTTTCGCTCAGAATCGTAGACCTCAACGCATTATCGCGGCGAGATTAATTCAAGCTTTTTGAAAACATGGTGTACCAAATACCCTCTACGATAATTTGCTCTGGAGTCTGTTATAATAATCGATGACATCCGTGTTTACTCATTTTCTATGAAGACGTAACCACGTGCAACCACAAGAGAAGCAGACATTATGACATGCCTATCCAGTAAATACATTTTCTCACTGCCTTTCAGGCAAGGTAATTAGTGGAGCCGGGAAAGAAGGACAAGCCTCGTAAATTATTTGAAATGCTCTCTACTGTCATGCAGCTTGGGCACAATGGTGAGAATGCCGCCATTGGCATGGGCGAACTCATGTGCAGCATTTTCAGAATTGCTGATGAGTATTTACTCGGGACTTGATAAGATAAAGGCTTTGGCATGGAGTGATTGTGTGCTGCACGCAGAAAATGTTAGGCGAGGAGGATCTTAGAAGATAAGACTAAGATACGCTGCTGGAAGCCAATCATTGCAAGCCTCAGGGATTCAGATACAGAAGAATTCGAATCCAGCCATGAATGTGGTATTTTTATTGTATTTATACTGAGAATGCAGATTAATAGTGGATATATACCGGGTTTCCATTTTATGAGGCTGCGGTCATGCTTGCATTGCGTGTTCGGCTAGCGATCTGTCGACGTCAGCAGGACTAGAGCGTGTTCTTCCCATGATTCACCGGCGAATCAGTTTCATTGCGTCTCGTTGCGGATTGACGTTGATAATATGGTGTATAGTATTAAGCACTGTGTGTTCTTAGTCGAAACATATGCCAAATATTCATCCTACGGAAGATACCGCCGTAAATATCGCAGACATTTTCCTGGTGTAAGTGTTCCTAGCAGGCCCATGATAGAGAGCTTAGTAAAAAAAATTGTAGTACGGGATTAGTTTTGGATAAAAAGAAGAACAGGAAACGACAATTCATTTCGGCAATATCCCAAGAAGAGCTTCGTCGAGATGTGAAGCTTGCCTGCAAGCACAAGGAAGTCACTTTGAACATCTTTTGTGATTTAAGGTAAGAAAATTAATGCAATAACATATATCAGTGACGATAAATATTCGTAGTTCACTGTTACTAGCGGTCACCCACCGGAAGAACGGGCACGACTCTCGCCCGCATCAACGGGGCGCCGGCCGATCACGCAATGCAAGAACGACCGCAGCCTCATAAAATGGAAACCCGGTATATACAGGTGAGTCAAAAGTATGTTTACAAACTTTGTATGCGTGTTCCTGGATCAAAAATCAGAAAAAATGTTCCTATGAACATGTGGTCGCAAATGCACCTTTTTCAAAATAAATAGCCAAAAATAATTTTCAATGTATGCCATTATTGCCAAGTATAAGGACAGGGATGTTTATTTGTAAAAGACGCTCGAAGCTTGGTCCTCCATTCTCCACACATGACCGAGCACGACTTAAACACTGACGGATTCGTTCGTACACACCAAGGGTTCCTCGAATCATCTGGCATGCGTTCCGCACACGTTCCCATAGGTCGTCTTCGTTGTTTATGGGTGTTGCATAAACGACGGACTTCAAGTGACCCCACAGATAAAAGTCCAATGGAGTCAGGTCCGATGACCTCGGTGGCCATGTTACTGGGCCACCACGTCCAATCCACCGCAGAAGGTACTGTTCATTGAGTTGATCTCTGACGCGACAGAAGTGTGCTGGGGCTCCGTCGTGCATAAACCGCATTGGTCTTCTTATATTTAATGGTACATCTTCAAGGAGATGTGGCAAGTGTCTTCTTAAGAATCACTGATATGAAGGTCCTCTTAGCATGTCGCCAACAATTCCTGACCAAACGTTAATTGAAAATCTTTGCTGGAAGCTGGATTCACTTTGACATAAATTCATTGATTGAATTTTTTTTGTCCATTATTTCGGAAATGAAACATTTGCGCCCTCATGTTCATAGGGACATTTTTTTCTTATTTTTGATCCTGGAACACGCACACAAAGTTTGTAGACATACTTTTGACTCCTGTATATATACAGAGTTATTCATAATTCCCTGACACATTACAAAAAATCGCTACTCATCAATGGTGCAATGGTTGGTAATGTAGTACATGACGATAGAAAGAGAAACTCTCCAAGTTTATTTTACATACCTCATAAATGCTGAATAACCATGCGCTGCTTCGTTTGCCACCCCGATCACCTGACCTGACGCCATGTGATTTCTTCTTATGGGGGTACATTAAGGACGAGGTCTTTGTAACGCCTCTGTCACGGTATCTGCCTGAACTGCGAAGACAAATCAATGCCATCTCAGAAATCGATTGTGACATGCTGCAGCGGATATGGGCATAAATGGATTATCGGCTTGACGTCTGCCGCGTCACAAAGGGCGGATACATAGAGCATTTATGAGGTTTGTAAAATAAACCCTGAGAATTTCTCTTTCTAACGGCATGTCCTATGTTACCATCCATTGCACCATTCAAGTCTAGCGATTTTTTGTAATGTGTCAGGGAATTATGAGTAACCCTGTATATCTGTAGCATCAGGCTTTAAACCTTCCTGCTTTTGTAGGTAGTTGTGTACATTTGTTTCGCAGATTCTACTGCGGTAGTCCTGCAATATTGCAGATGTTTTTCCCTTCCTGCTTTGAAGTGCTTCGCCACCCGCCTTCGTGCGTTTCACTAAGAAACTACACAGTGCGGCAACTGGAAAACGGGACTGATGCTGGGAAAAAATAATGGTTCCATGTATGAGCAATCTGAGCATTGTATATTCAAAGTAGCTTTCTCCTGCATCTACACACTGAAGGTCATCATACATTGCCGCCATTTGAGAACGTAGTGTGAGCTGAAGTAGACGTCTCTCTTGTGTGTGTGTTGTGAAGCAAGAATGGAACAAAGAGCGAACATCAAATTTTGTGTTCGGCTGGGCAAAAGTGCCACAGAAACGTTTCGAATGATGAAGCAAGTGTACGGAGATAATTGTCTGTCTCGTACACGTGTTTTTGAGTGGCATAACTGTTTCTGCCATGGAAGAGAATCATTGGAAGACGAACACCCTGGCCCAGCAAAAACGATTAGAACGCCAGAGTTGATTGAAAAGGTGCGGGAAATAATCACCAACGACCGATGTGCAACGCTTCGAATGATTTCAGAAGATCTGTGCGTTAATAAGGAAACCATTCGACAAATAATAACTCAGGATTTAAAAAAAAAGTAAGGTCTGTGCACGGGTTGTTCCACATTCATTAAGAGACGATCAACCACAGCTCGTGAATTGAACACTGCAGGGAACTCATTGATGCCACAGAAAACGAACCCAACTTCTTGAATTCGATCGTTACGGGTGACGAGACGTGGTGTTTCCAGTACAACCCCGAAACAAAGCTACAAATTGCGGAGTGGAAGTCGGCAAACTCTCCCCAAGTCAAGAAAGTTCGCCAAGAAAGATCAAAAATCAAAACAATGATAATCATTTTCTACGACAGCGAGGGAATTGTGCACAGAGTTCATACCCAGTGGCGAGACAGTTACTGCTGCCTACTATCTGCACATTTTGAAACGTTTGCTTCAGAGAATCTGTCGTGTTCGGCGTCAGTATCGAGAAGATGGCAGTTAGTTCCTGTTGCATGACAACGCGCCAAGCCTTAAGGCTCTCATTGTAAGGGAGATTTTGGTCACCAAAAAAGTCTTGTGTATTGTCGCATCAACCATATTCACCAGACTTAGCACCGTGTGACTTCTTTTCTGTTTCCAAAACTCAAAGCACCGCCGAAAGGCTGTTATTTTGATGACGTGGACACAATTCAAAGGACTGTAACGAGAGTACTGAACAGAATTCCAGACACGGCCATCCGCCATTCCTCCCAGTTGCTCATGGTCGTTGTGTGCAGTGTGTAGATGCAGGAGGAAGCTACTTTGAATAAACAATGCTCAGATTGCTCATACATGGAACCATTATTTTTTCCCAGCATCAGTCCCGTTTTCCAGTTGCCGCACTGTGTATAACACTTAAGAAAGCGATTCGTTGTTGGGAAGTTACCACGAGGATTTCGCGCTGTGCCCGGCATTGAACAAGGCACACAGTCAATTTGTTTTGTGTAATTAGAGCAATGGCTGCATTCGGATTTTTGTAATTCATTTGTTGCCGCCATCTGCTCTCTCAGAACTTTGTTTTGCAGTTATCGTACGCAGATACTAGAGTAAAACTTCATGTTGCAGACACGATCGAAAAACTATTTATGTGCTGGGCTTTGCTTCTGTCTTCAGAATCATCTTAAGATGAATTAATTGTTTGGAGTGGGGGAATTCTATCAGGACATTTAAGTTCCTCCTATACGATAACCCCTTCTTTGTTATAGTGATGTTGTTCACGGTGTGAAAAATCTTGACTTATTAATCCCAAACGAAACATAAGTGCAACCTACGTGAAATTCCGAGTTAATCTGCGCACAATTTTGATCAGGTTTTAAATTAAGAACTTAACATTGCCTTGCAAAACAGCACACAC
The DNA here is from genome assembly GCF_977971745.1 of Zootermopsis nevadensis. Lineage (NCBI taxonomy): Eukaryota > Metazoa > Arthropoda > Insecta > Blattodea > Termopsidae > Zootermopsis > Zootermopsis nevadensis. Next base: position 8,181,191 of record NW_028259147.1, read on the forward strand.
GAGTCTGGCGAATGATATTGTAGGCGCACATTATCCTTGCTTCGAACTTGGCCTGTGTATAATGATCCTCAAACATAATTTCCCTAGTCTTATGAACATGACACCATGTTCAGGGAAATAATAGCTGTACATTTTGAGAACCATACGAAACCCATGAATGCGCTGGACAAAACAGTGACAGTGTTCAAGCAGGTGGTTCTTGTGGTGCCTTAGATGTTTAAACAGCAGTTTGAAGATAATGAGTAGGCTGAAATTTGAAGTATCGAAACACTGCAATCTGTATGAAAGATGTTAATTGTTAATCACTTGTAACGGACCTTTTAGTGCAATGATTCTACGCGGACAGCAATTGACCGTCTATTAGAATGTTGTGACGTACGTCCCTTCGTTACCGGAGAGGAAAGGGACTGTAATGTGGAATCTGCACCGAAGAATTGAGTCTTATTTCGTCAAACCGTAAAGGTACAAGTCTAACACTTTTTCTCCAAAGATAGAGCCGTGGCTGATTATAAGTTTCATAAACACTGCGACTGCGCAACATAAAAGTTAATGTGCTAAACGTAATTAATGTTTTCGTGTTTATTAACGTATCCATCAATAGTTGTTGAGCTGAAAGACGTTTAGTGCAGTTTTTATTTTGTTGGCATATTCTTCTGTTTTATGGCTGTTCGTATTTACCTATGCACCATTGTAGCGTGTAACAACAATGACATGGCTGATGTGTTCGACGTGACGAACAAGGTTCTTGAAGACCAATGAAAACATGATTTTTCCTTCCTCGGGAAGTTTTTGCACCGTGATGTAAGTTAACCTGTGCCGTCACCGCAGCTGCGTCTTCAGATTTCTCGTGCGATTTTGCAGTGAAGCCAAAAAGTTTGAGAACTGTCTTAAAAACATGCGCACATCAGATTATGTTGATCAATGCAATGAAGAGACATTAACGGACTACTAAAGGCGATATTTCATCTCGGAATATGAAACCACTCCGTGTTCATTCAGTGTAGATACCTGAAAACATCTCCGTGAGAACTCGTGGAAATCCGTGCCGAGTAAGCAGTTACGGTTCGTCCCTCCTCGTCCTCAGAGAAATAGGGACCAATAATGCCACCAGAAGAAATTGTAACACCACACGGTCACTTTCGCACTATGAGGGCGTTCGTGAAGTTCACGCGGGTAGTTTGCAGCCCAGAACCGACAATTTTGTTTATTTACGTAACCTGACATGTAGAAGTGGGCCTCATCAAATATCACTAATGAGTTAACAATGTTTCGATTGTTGTTCAAGAATTGATTGCAAAACTGGTCGGTTCACCTTCTCCTGCTCACTAAGTTCCTGGGCAGCTTAGATTTTGTAGGGATGGTAATGCAAATCTTTGTGCAGAATTCGCCGAATGCTATTGTCCTTTGAAACACGCGCGATAGTTTGCCGTTGCAACATGGCTCCTCTTACTCGTTCCGCATCGTCGAATATACGCACCGAACGTGGACGTCCTTCACTGATCCTTCTCGACTACATTTCGATACCCACAATAGCAGAGTATTGCGGCTGGGTGAATCGCATCTTTGAAACTGGTCGGAAACCACGCTATGTAGCTGTAATTGACTCTGTTCTGATAAACATTTCCACAGTCGTAATATGGTGTTGCACTGACCAGCGCCCAATCTAAACCAAACTCCGAATAGTAGAGGCCGAGCGAGAAGTCCTGGCACTTGCGCATAGGATTGATTTTGGTCGTATGAGATGGACACGTCCGAAGCACGCGCTAGAGTGGTGTAGCTTCCGTTATTTGTAGCTCTAGTACGTGGCCACACTGGCTCCACTCCACTCAGGCCACCGCAGCTGAGGCTGTGCGACCCCACACTACTACTGAGCTCCTCTCTCCCGGCTTACACATCGCGCATTTAGGTGTCACGACTACTCGCGCGAGCTCTACTCTACATTACGAATGTTAGTATGGAAGTGCCGCGTAGCGGGAAAGATGGTAATTACATTTCAAAAACCATGTGGTATTTCGGGCGCGCGCTGCATTATTAAATGTTATAGTGCATGAAGTTTGAAGCTATTTAGAAAATACTACCCCTCTCAGTTTCGAGTTGCTGATACTGAAAATATGCTTCTGCTTTATTTAGTATATTTTTAGTATATGTTTTAAAAATTAAGTTTGTGTATAGACTGAAATAATAAATAAATATATACTGAATTTCAACACAAACATGACGCATCTAAACTACAAATTTAGTATATTTTGTTGTTTTTTTCGGTGGCAGAATCGTATCATGTGCCTTTGCGGTTTTCGTTGGGTCACCTGATTTAAATAATAGCAGTCCCAGTATTAGGTGATTGACAGAGCTGTAGATGAATGATCAGGTTTTTGAGCAGCATTGTAAAGCATGCATGACTAATGTTAACCACCACGGTCATCTTAGAATGATTAAAGGAGTAGAGATTGCAGGTTATGGTTCAGGTTAAGATATTTTATATATTATCATGAATGAGCTTTAGAATTTTAGTTTCTTGGAGATAAAATTTTCATACGTTATGTGGAGTGAAGTTTCAAAGTGTGCCTTGTATGAAAGTGGTCAAGCATTGAAATTGGGTTTGTGCTTTGCTGCTACTTCACATCAAATAAGCAAGTGATAGGTTAGATGAGTCGAGGTTGGGTCAGGTTTGGTTTGTTTGGGTTGGATTGGATCAGGTCTGACCTGGCTTTGGTAGGCTAAGTTATTACATCACGAGCTCACCATCCACATTCTTTTCAGAACAGTTTCATATCATTACGTAAAGTTTGGTGATTGACAAATTTGATCGAGGACTTTATACGTGTATATACTGTATGCATTTGTTTAAACTATGTTTGTATTTCATACAGATCACTCTGCAGCAATATGGTAGCAAAAGAATCATTTTACATTACAATAGTTATTTCATTACAATTCTATACAATGACTGATGTAATATTTAACCATCTGCAAAATATGGATGTTTGTTTTCTTAACAAGCTATGTTCCTGCTTATTGGGAAGACCTATAAACATGTTTCTCTAGTCTCTTCTGGTCTTGATATCTGTGACTAGATAGCTATTTTGTTGGTTGTGCCCTTGTTTAATATATTGTTAATCACTACTTTGTATAAATTGCAACCTTCATGTCTGAAAACAATACAGCGTGTTTCAAAAGTCGCTTTACAATTTGAGGGCGAGATATTGGTGAACTGATAGGAGAAACATATAATTTCAGAACATAGAAATGTAGTCAAACACTTCAAGTTTTATGTCCATCGGATTTTATGGTTCAATGTACGTCCCATCTGTAGTCAATATCTTGCCACACGCGGTGTAGCATCTCCGGTGTCACTTCAGCAACTGCGGCGGTAATTCGAGTTCGGAGTTCGGCCACATTTTCAGGTCTTTTCGATCTTTAACAAATCCCCACAAGAAAAATTCTAAAGTCGTTAGATCCGGGGAACGAGGTGGCCATGCTATTAGTGCGGCCCGACGAATCCACCGACCTGGGAAACGGTTGTTGAGGTACTCGCGCACTTCTCCGAGGTAATGAGGGGGTGCACCTTCTTGCTGGAAGTGAATGCGTCCTTCCTGGTCATCTTCGTCAAGTTGAATGAGGAACTGTTGGAACATGTCCAGATACACAATGCCGGTAATGGTCTTCTCCATGAAAAAGAAGGGGCCGCACACTTTATTTTTGCTGAGGGCGCAAAACACATTAACTTTTGGACTGTCACGAACATGTTCCAGGAAGGCACGTGGATTTTCACTACCTCAAATCCTGCAGTTGTGGGTGTTGACCTTACCACCTGTGAAAGTAGCCATCTTGATCACACTGGTCGGGAGCGCTTGTGGTGGCGGTTTTCGGTACTACAGTGTATGTGCATGAAACTTGATGTGCTTGGTTAAATTTGTGCATGTGCTCACGTCCTTTAAATAAATTTATATTATCCTGCGAAGTTGTAAAGCTACTTTTGAAACACCGTGTGTTGTGCTTGCATTTCATAACCCATCCCAGTAACATACTTTTGTAGAGGAAAGCCAAAGCTTAATGGAGGGATAGGTTGATATGTCTCATGACTGTCCAAATGTTTGTGATAGTGATTCATTACATTACATTTGTGTTGGATATTATGCATTGGCTACTATTTTTAACATATAACTACTTGGCTGTTGGTCTTACTTGTGTTTTCAAAATGTCTTGAGATAGTTTTAATGTTTTTTCTGTGGAAATTATTGATAACAGGGCAAACCCAGAACCATTTGAATAATAAACCATATAGTATGCAGATTTTTATACTACTGGGGTGAAAAAATGGTTTTTTTTCATCTCTAATGTTTTTTACCTGAGAATCCAAACATAGCCACTGTCACTAATATTTATCTTTTGTAAAATTGTGTTGTGGTTGATAATGATGGTATTGATGGATGTTATGTTGTCAGGTGCAGAAGCAACTTACGCAATTGAGTGTAAGTAGAAATTCTATGAGAAGGGCATTTCAACAATTAACACAGCGCACTGAAGTTCACCTGCATAAGTTCACATCAGAGGAAAGACGGATGTACACTCAATGGTATATTTTGTACATGAGTATATATTTTTTTCTTTTGTTTATCGACACGTTTGTGGGAGAAGGGCAGTTTTCTTCCTTCTGTGCCATTCACATTAAGAAATTAATTTTTGGGCAATTTCACAGAGATTTATCCTTTATGGATTACATGGTCAGTATAACCACTGTTCTGTCATGCAACTTCTGAAACACGGATGGCTACGTTTGTGATCACTTGACAGCAAACATCCTCCATAATTTCACCACAAATTTGAACAATCAAAGCCATGAGTTGCATTATTGAGGCTGGTTTTCTTGGAAGTAGTATTTCTCTGTAGTAAGTGTGAAGGAAGAAGTCAGGAATTTATGTCTCGGATGTTGGGTGGCCACTTCTGTCCACATCCGTGGTGAGCAGGATATCAGTTTCAGGATCGTGACAATCTTCCGGATTTTAGACCTTTGTATATGAAGTCTGAAATAATATTGTGGCTTACAGAAGTTGGTATGGTAAATTATTTTATGGATTTCCATTGCTTCTTTCACAGTACAGTCTGTTGGCATGGTGTGCTGTCATAGGTGCTTTATTTTATTATATCAACATTTGTGCAGGAAAGACAACAGCAATGACGGAGGGTATAAGAATTGCCCAGAATTGTGTTGTAGACCAAAAGACAGTTGGCCACATTATGAAGAAACTTTATTCTCTCATGAGTCAGCCAGTTCTCATAATTCATGCATCTTCTCCCAAGGATATTCTGAACGCGTGTCTCGAGAAAGGTAAGCAAGTGTGTTTCTTACAGTGTAATAGCATTAGGAACTGGAACTGACATTGAAATATTATTATTTGGATGTATTTTGTGTTGGCGCTACTCAAGATGTCCAGAATTATGAGTGTGAGTAATAAAAGCTCTAATAGTGTTGTTTATGTGTTTATATAATTGCTAATGTATTGAAACATCTACAAAGGATATTAATTTCTACTTTCTTAGTATCGGCCGTCTCAGTGGCCGCGCGGTCTGAGGCGTTGACCTTGTGCCGCTTGGTCGCTGGGATCATGGGTTCAAATCCCACTCAAGGCATGGATGTTTGTCCGCATTTTTCTGTGTTGTGCTGTCCTGTGTACAGGTAGAGGCCTTGCGATGAATTGCCCTGATGAGGGAGGCCGTATGACCTTTGAAACGTTGGTGAACATCAACCAGACTACACAGCGCAACAACCCAGAAGACAGAAATCTTCAAGTCTTAAAATATTTTCATTTTTTCTCACTGCAAGAAAGCTTTTAATCTCGCAACTGTGATGATGGTTGTTATTATGTTTTTATTATGCCCTCTTTCACTTCTGACCAGTCGATAATATGGTATGACGATTTTATGAAATATGATGAACTCTTGTTATCCATTGACTCTGAATATGCAATTTTTCATATCTGTTAGTTCAATTTATTAGTTGACTTTCCTTTTGTTTCAGGAATGGAGATGTACATTGTGAAAGACGGAATTATTATAACCAAGGCCCTCAATATTCTACCAGCCATCATTACAGAAGTGCATCTGGGGAACGTAATATAGAGAGGTGTATGAGAAAGAAATTGTATTCTAAGAAGAGAAAGGCATATTATAATGATGACAGTGATGGAAGGAGACAGAAAGTATTTGAAGAAAGAAAAACTATTAAATCATCTGTGTCTACACCAATCAGCAACTTTATTTGTGAAAATACGAAGGAAAGGGAAAAAGTAGCGAGGGAAACTGATGAAGAAAGATTATGTGGTTCAGAGGATTACGATTCTCTTTCGTGTTTAGCAATTGAAATTAATGATACAGTTGTGACCAGTAAAACATCAAATTTAGGCAAACAGGCACACAAGGCCCCACCAGAAAAAGTGGTGCTATTTGGAACTGGGAAAAATTCTAAGGTTGAAACAGACAGTAATACTAAAAATAAAGAATCTAGGATATTAGTTATTGTGAATGGGAAGGTTAGTGACAATAGAAGTGGGCGAGTACAGGAGGAAAAAGTGACTGCAAGCATAGCACAATCTACCTCAGTGGAGGGGAGAAAACTACCATCAAGCAAGAGGTCTTTTGGCACAGAACAGGATGAACATTACCCTTCACACAAAGACTTGAAGTCTGATGTGGAAGTGAATCCACAAAAGAATACAGTAGAGGTAAAGGCACATTACCACGTATTTTCAGAAGCAGCACTTCCTACAGGTTTAACGCCTCTCGTCAGTGAAGAAAGTGTTCCCCTGGCAGGAGGAGCTGAAGAAACCAGTGATGCTTTAAACAAGTCTGATGGTGATGTAGAAAGGGTGCACAATTCTTTGAACTTGGATAAGGCTGTTCCTGAAGAAAGATCTCAAGGCAGTAATGTTAGAGCTAATCAGTGGTCTACAAAGAGAAACTGTGCTGACATTGGACAAGAGACTAAAGCCATTTCATTGGGAAAACTGTCACATTGTATTAGTAGCGAGAATACTGAGCAGAGTACACACACAGTTAAAACGTTGCAGACAATATTGTCAAAAGAAGTTGATAATTACAGTTTTGAGAAATATGAGAAAGCTAAGCACTCTTCTGTTTTGCATTGGAAGTCTGGTTGTCTTAAGGAAAATACGTCAGTACAAAAGGATACTGATCATGGAAGTGAAGCTGGTGACGGCAAGGCTAAGGTGGCCGAAGTTGTCGAAACCGTTGCAGATCGACCTTTGGGAGAATTCAAGCCTACAGAAAACTCTCAAATTCCAGGTAAGTTTGCAGGTTCCCACATTCAGTACAGTACCTAGGACAAATCTCTTGTGTTCCTTGTCCATTAGGAGCAACAGAAAAGGGGAGGTGTTTAGATTGGGTAGCAGATAAGGAAATTTTTACTGTCCATATTATAAACATTATTTCCCAGTGGCTGTACTTTGTAGCTTGCTGTCTCAGTTTCTATATTGGTAATGTCTTTGGATGTCTTCCTTCTACCTGCAAGCCAGGTGAAATGTGCAGTTTGGTTCTGTCTGCTGTGCTTCAGAGCTTCTTATATTTCAGGTAGAGAAATTTCATTAATAGGTAATTCATGAAGTAGTACTGTTGCTTGATTTTGGTGTATAAGTAAGACATCAGAAATACTTTCGAAACCAATTTATTCTTCGTTGCATCACCACTCTGAGGCACTTCTTGCAGTACTTTAAAAATCATATGTGCAGAAGCATAATACAGTGATTTTTCCACGACAAGCCACTTATGTAACTCCTAGTGTAAATTGTGCAACTGCAGTTTTTCATCACATAATAATGGTAAAAATGTACATGAGTGAAATACAGGGAAGTGCTGATTAAGCATAAACTTAATTCTTGGATTTGTAAGGCTGGGTAAGTGAAGGGTTGATTGTGTATAATGTCATTGAAACAAAGTTTTTGTTTCACAGAACTGTTACATTGTTTCAGGTGATCATAGGAAGGCAACAATGCATGGGCATTCAGAACACGCATTTCTCGAGAGTTCTTCTCAACTGAAAACGAAAAGTCAAGAGCATCATATGTCCATAGTAACTGCTGAAGAGATATTCCATCAGAGTAATAAGGAGAAATTAATGGCATCTGAAGTTAAGGAAATATTTTGTATTGATGGTATAAAGTATAAGGCATCTAATGGTGGCCCCATTAGTAATAATAAAGGTCAGGATGTTACAAGTGAAAGTGCCATTGAGAAAACCTTAAAGGGGTTGTCAAAATATCTTCCTTCAAAGGAAAAGTGTGGGATGAACCAAATTGTTCCTTACAACAGTTTTGCTGGTGAAGCAAAGAAATACCAGAAGGATGTACCAAAATACCCTGGTGGTGTTAGAAGGACCTCTTCACAGTATTACACGACCATAGGTGAGTATTTTGGCAAGAATTTTATTAAAAGAGGAAGGGAAATTGAGCATAATGCAAAGGACTCTGCTAAAGATTTGACAAAAAAGGAATCTGTAAGTAATAATTTACTTCAGCTGGTTTGTGGAAATAATTTTCCAAACAACCTTGATAAATCAGATAAAGTAATCAAACCAAAAAATATGTCAACAAAAACTGTAATTTTACCAGTAGAATTGAAACAGAAGTTGGTTGATGTGTCAGAACATCAACATAGAAGTAAATCAATGAAAAGAGTTAAAAGAAGAAGGAGCAGTCCCTCTGACTTGCATTCCAAGACTCATAAAAAGAGACGCTACAGTTATGGAGGAGAAGAGGCTGCTGTTTTAGGAATGTCTGTAGAAAAAGGGTCAAAAATGAGAATTGTGTGGAATGAGAAGACCAAGAAGAATGAAGATAAAATATTGGACATGCCAGAGCTCTTGGAAAAAGAACGAGCAGGTCATCATGGACAATCCATTGAGAATGCCACAAAAACAAAATCTGGAGGGAATGAAATGTTGAAGACTACAGTGTATGAAAGGAGACTGTTGGGAAAGGAAAATGAAGTCTTTTCAGAAATTGAAACTGTTGCTGTACAATGCCTACCAGCAAAGAATGACACAAAAACAAAATCAGAGGGATGTGAGATTGTGAAGACTGGAAAGAGTGAAGAGAAATTTTTGAAGGAAAATGCAGTTTGTTGGAAGTTAGAACAACAGCCTGTTGTTGAAGTTGTATCAGTAAAGAAAATGAAGCCTGTGGGAAGTGAGATAGCAAAGATAAGAAAGGATAAGAAGACAATAGTAAGGAAAAAAAATCCACATCTGAAAGGTGAAGAACAAGCTGTTGCTAGACGCGAGTCCACGAAAACCTCAAAAATGAAACCCAGCAGAAGTGGATTGGGGAAGATTATGAAGAAAGCAGAAAGGCTGGTGAAGGAAAATCTGCATTCTTCGATAGTTGATGCTCAAGCTGATACTCATCTAGACCTCGTTAAGGAAATGTATAGTAGAATTGCTCCAACAAAAGCAAAATCTGGAGGAAATGACGTGAAGGCTATGAAGAGTTATGTGAAAGTATTAAGAAAGCAAAGACAGAATGAAGTAAATACTGTGGAGGATATAGCAAATAGAAATCCATCACATGGACCTAAATTAGATCCAAAATTCAGTAAAAAGAAGAAGAAAGAAATTATGTTGGAACTGTTTGGAGAGGATCCTGATGAACCTTCAAGAGAAAACTTTAATTATCCTAATGGAGGGAGTTTCAAGGTTTTGCAGAAAAATAACACATGTGCTGTCTCAGCAACAGTGTCTGATGCCATGGACGTAAATGCTGCGTTTGCTTCTCCTTTTGAACTGAATCACAAAGAAAAGGGTAACAGTAACAAAGATTATCGGTTCAGTGCCTTTTGTAAAAGTGAATCAAGAATGAAAACATTCAATAAAGGAACAGAAGGACAGAGTGACCACCAGAAAAGTGAAGAATTTGGAGGTAGTCAGTTGAATTCCTTACACCATGAAAGTAAGGTGAAGAAAACAGACTCCCAGAAATTAACGCAGCCAATTGTTTCTTTAGAACAGAGTAACCACCACCAAGGTAATGTAGGCAGCTCCATTAAAGACAGAGAAAGTGCTCCTACAATACAACACAATAATGAAGATAATTCAAGTTTTACATTCCCCAGAAATGACTTACACATAGCAGCTAGCAAAACGGTAGTAGTATGTGCTGATACTTTGGCAGAGAATGATCATCACAAAGATATTGAACCTGGAGGATGTGAAACTGAGCTACCAGTAACCTGTTCAGCGAGAGACAGAGCTGTTGTGGTCACAGGTTCACAGAATAATAGACTGAAGCCAGCTGAATTACATCTTGATTTTGAAACCCAAGAAAGTAACGTACATCTTACAGGCTCCATAACTGAGGGGGAAAACTCAGTATTTCACTTAATAATAAACATGGGAAATATAGATACTTTGTTTCCAAGTCCCCAAAAAGTTCAGTCTGGTGCTACAATGAAACAAATTTCAGTAAATCATAATGTTGCAGAGGATACTAATAATGCACCAGATGGACATGCAAGCGTTAAAGGATTTGCATCTGCTGAAAGGTGTACAGAAGATCCCAACAAGTCATTGGACACTGGAGAGAATGTAGAAGAAAATTTAACAGTATCAGACAATGCAGAAGTATCGACATTGTTCAGGGAAGCAGCCGAAAGTGCTATGAAGCATGTTCAGCCTGTTTCTGATGAAGTAAATGACGAGGAAAGTCAGTCGTGTAATGAACACCTTACAGTTGAAAGTCTGTCAAGGAGTGAACCACCTCAGGATTTGGTATTATGTGGCAAAGAAAGTGTTCAAGATTCTGTCTCTCACTCACAGAATGCCGATTTACCAGAAACTCTGACAAAACAAACTGATGTTGAAATAGCTCCAATTCATGCAGAAACTGCTTCATCACAGACATTATGTAATGAAAGAGCTGAAGAAGCTGAGGTAAAAGAAGGAAAAGAAACTGACAGAGTAATAGCACATGACAAAGATATTCAAAAGGAATGTGATGAAGTTGGGAAAGAGAAGTGTGTGTCAGAATCAGACTGCGAATTGAATGTAGATTGTGATAAAGAAGGTGGTAACTTCCCACAATCAAATGCACATTTTAACCAGAGCAAGTCGTCTGCTTCTACATTACAGACAGATATTTCAAACAGTGACTGTAGACCTTCAGTCACATCTGAAGAGCCACCAGAACAGTTAGGCCACAGTCTGACTGCTAATCCATCTCAGTCCAAAGCTGGCCTGTCAAATAGCACAAGCACAAATGACATCCCACATGTAGCTGATGCAGCTGTTTCTCAGATTTTGCCACGGATTAGAGTTCGAGATCCAGAAAGTTTGGGCATCACTTTGCCCGGGAGTTCATTTTTTGAAGTAATGGATAAAAAATTGTCTGATTTGACACAATTTACATACATATTAATGCAAGATATGATTCGTATTAATGAACGTCATAAAGCCCTGTCTCCCTTGAGAGGTTCTCTGAGGGATGCTGAAACAGCTTTGGTAAAGGCAGAATGGATGAGCCCTCACATGACTTATAAGGCCATTTCCTTTCTTGATTTATATAAGTGTGTTGAAAGAAGTTTTCCAAAACAAATTGAAGAATTTCTGATTAGACGTCTCAATGAATTGAATCCCATTCGAATGTATACTTTAGAGGAATTAGAAAGATGTCTACATTGTTGTAAGTATATTCGCAACCAGAATTCATCAGTTCCATATCCACAGCAGCATCAGCAACAGCCTGTTGAAGTTCCGACTACAAGTAATGTTAACTGGAATACAAATAATCAGATTTTATCTCTGTCACAAGCAGGACACATTTCAAACAGTGGAGCAAATATAAATTCGAAACAGCAAACTTCTAAATCTGTTCAGAATATTGCATCTGGTACTGGAGTTCAGTTCACAGCTGGTAGAATGGAGATGGGGACTCACACTTCAGGTTCTCTTACTAATGTTCCTCCACCTTCTTATGTGGATGCAATAAGAGAAGTAGGAACAAATTTCAGTGTAAGACATTCTCAGATTGGAAACAGTTATCAACAACAATTTACCATTTATAATCCTGCGCAGACTCGGAGATTTTCAAGTGAACAATGCCAGACTAATTATAATTCTATTCCTCGTATGTCTGTCTCTGCAACTGATGGACCCATTGCACTTACACAAGGCCAGGTTTATAATGGCCCATCTGAAAACAGAACAGTTGCTAAAATAGTTCAGAGTACCCATGGGGCACATAATACTGCACAGTCTGCATTTCAAACACTTCCTGCTTATCATGGAAACAACAATGTAGCTATAGGATTCACGGGACATGCTTCTGTATCTGGATCAAGTTACTCACAACCAGATTCTTTCAGTCGTCCATATCCACCAATTCGACAAGGTGCACCATATCGTAACTCTTACAGTAGCATCTATTCACAGAGTCAAGCTATACAACCAGGTACATTCTTACAGCATTCAAGTATTGATCGTATCCAAAATGCAAGTTCATCAAGAGTTATATGTGAATCAAGTCAAGATACTCAGCAGGGCATGTTCCCCCATATTATGGGTAAAAATGCTGTTCTGAATAAATCAGCTCTGAAGACTCTCAGTCAGCCATACCATCAAAAACAGCCTATACAACAGGTTCCATTTTCTCAATCTGTGAGGAATGTTATCCCAAATATATCAACTACAAACTCTTCTTGTCAGCTACATCCATTAACACAGCAAGGTGAATTCCCTCATCGTGTGCGTTTACCAGATATATCAGCATCAGTCTCTTCCATTCAATCGTACCCTCAAAATGAAACCATGCAGCAGGGTATATATTCTCAGTCAGTGAATAAAACTCTCCCAAATATGCCTGCTCCAAACTCTTCCAGTCATTTATGTCCTAGTGCTATACAGCAAGGTACATTCTCGGATAATTTGAACAATGTTGCTATACCAAATAGAACTCATTTATCCAGTCATCATTATCTACCAAATCAAGCCATGCATCAGGGTATATTTTCTCATCACATGTATAATAATATTCCTTCACAGGGAAACATTTTATTGCATGGATTTTTAAGTGCACCAGCTGCTGGTCCTGGTAATGTGCATCAGACAAGAAATTATTTGTATCCACCTCCGCCTCTTGGAGCTCCGTCATCAAGCCTTGCACAATTAACACAGATGACTTTACAAGTTCAGCAGTGTGTGCGTGCTCAGGAATGCAATGTCCCTGCTTGTCAAGAAAACGGAGGATCCTACACTAGAGGATCATTCCCTCAGCAGTCCCGAACACTTGCAGTGAGACCTATCTCAGAACTGCAATTACATGGAGCACCACTATATGTAATTCAAAGACAGAACAGTGGAAGAACAAATGCTAGTAATACAGAAAGTGACAGTATCTCTTATGGGAGACATTCTCAGAATGTACCAGCACAAAATGGTTTGTTCAGTAGAGGAAGAAACTGCAATGGATATTTTATAAATGGTACAAGAAACAGTCTTTCTGATAAGAGAAACAATCAAAATGAATCTTGTACAAATAGTACATCAAGTAACAATCTCTTTTATCAGAGGAACACACAGAGTGGACAGAGAAGGAGCAGTCTCTCTGATGGAGGAAACAATAATGGAGGATCTCTTGCAAATACTACACCAAATAATCTGAGTGGTACACTTGCAGGAAGTACAAGTAACTGTCTCTCTGGTAGGGGAAACAACCAGAATGGATTTCTTGCAAGTAATACAGCAAGTGACACACTGTCTGCTAAGGAGAACAGCCAGAGAGAATCTCTCACAAACACTACCTTAAGTAAGACTTTACCCGATAGAGGAAACTATAAGAGAGGATCTCTTGCAAATACTACACCAAATAACAATCTTCGTGATGAGGGAAACAGTCTGAGTGGTACACTGGCAGGAAGTACAAGTAACTGTCTCTCTGGTAGAGGAAACAACCAGAATGGATTTCTTGCAAGTAATACAGCAAGTGACACACTGTCTGCTAAGGAGAACAGCCAGAGAGAATCTCTCACGAACCCTACCATAAGTAAGAGTTTACCCGATATAGGAAACAGCCAGAGTGGACCACTACCTCTAACTGATATTCCTACTTCAGCACAATTTCAGACAAGATTGGATGGAGTTCACAAACAGTTGAGCAAATCTGAAGACTTGCCTATTTCTGAAGTTGTTCAACAAAATATGGATAATATAACTCTGAATAATTTTTCTGAAGCACCAAATTACACATGTATAGGAAGTCATGTTGTTAATAGGAGAAATGTCATAAATGGTGTATGTACTGTACCTGAGAAAACCCCTCTGGAAGATTCGCAATGTGAAATTAATTCAGACATCACCAAGTCTTCTGCATCTCTCCAGAATTCACAAACTTTGTTGCATGGTGATAAGCAATCCAGTCATTGTGGAAGCCAACAGAGACAGTTATCAAACAAAGTGACTATTGATCAGTCTGAAGTGTCAAACAACACTGTCGTTGAAGTCCAGGCATCTGGGAGTAAGAATCATGCATCTGCTGTTCTGGGACAATCAGCAGGAATGCTTCCTACTACTAGTCAGTCAATGGAGGTTTCTGTTTATCAACCATTTGGAATATATCATAGGACATACAGTGGAACAGTAAGGGAATTACCTGAAAAAATTGTTTCAGATCCACACATCACTCACAACATATTAAGTATAGAGACTCAGCAAACTGCAAGTGTCAAAGATATGTTACAGACACATAGGAGGCAATCTAGCAACTACAAACCAAGAAGTCAACCAGATATTGGAGAAGTTTTTGGTTCTAGAAATGAAAAGGTGGTTGAAATTGAATCTGAAGGACTTGGAACCCAAGTTAGTGATTCAGAAGATATTCAGGTAGTAGCAGATATAGGTGGTAAGAAAGATAAATGTGACAGTCATAATTATTTACATGATACAAAGACTGAGCTCTCAGTAGTGGCTAAGGAAGAAGGAAACACAACTGCTGAAGTTACATGTAAACAATCTGAGCAGAGGGAAATAACCATTCTCACAGTTGTAAAATGTGTTCCCATGCCCACTTCAGAAAGTTCCCAGACTTCTTCATTGGATGAAACTTCAACTATCACCAAAGAAGACAAAGGATCTGACAAAAGAGAATCTGATTCAGATGTAGAAGTGGTGAGTTCTGTATTAACTGGTATTTTAGTGACTAAAAATGTGAGGGAATTGTGGGACAGTAGTTTTTATATTTCATATAGAAGTATTGTGCTTATTATTCATTCTTTATATGAACTTCATGAAATTAACATTTTATAGGGAAATAATGTTCATCTGTCTGCAGATTGCATCTGAGACACTACTGAAACAAATTTCAGGTGTCTAAATCAAAAGTCTTTGGGCAAGTTTAATTTGGAGTACACCTCTTTATACTGTGATATTATTATTAATTGTAAATATCATGTGCATACACAACTTTATTATTTGCATTAGTATTATACTGTTTACAGCTTTTTGAAGTGCTGCCACTGGTTAGAAACATCAGTGTCAGAGATGGTCAGAAGGTAAATCATCCTGCTGCATTGAAACTTCTAATCTCTTGTATATATGGCTATTCTACAAATGCATGCACATGCAAACCCCCCCCCCCCCCCCCCCACACACACACACACACAAAATATTTGCAGTCACAAATATTCCTTTTATTGGAAGGTCAGGTATCATTACCCTGAGCCTATAACTGACTGTTTTGGTATATTTTATGTAATTTTGACTGTGTTTCATCCTGTACATGAAATGTAGATATAACAGAATACTGATCACTTGCCTACATTTAGTGCAGAAATTTAGAATGTTTTCCCACCATGCCCTGTTCATGCTTTCATATTGTGGTGCTTAGTACAGCATTTCAGGTGTGCTGCAAATTTTATAAAAATTATATATTTGCACTTTGCACAGTGGTCCATCATTGATAGTTCTATTAAGCATGTTATATTTTCATATGCCTGAATTCATATAGGTCAAGGATTTATATGCAGATATATTTTTGTGGCCATGTATAATTTTGTATCCCCCTTTCTTGAGGTGGAATTTTGTGGTGTGCCATTACGTGTCTGACACATCAGGGTGTGTTGCTGGTAAAAAAAGTTTGCAAAACACTGGCTTAGTACATGATGCACTACCATTTACTTGCCTTCTTATTTTAAATGGTGATAGGGAATAATACTGCATAGACTAATTGCATCATATAAATGTCATGTTCAGTAGGTTACCCTTCTCTTTTATATATGTGTAGTAAATATATAAAAGTTTGTGCAAGGTATTTTGCAGTGTATGTGTTTGTGCATAAAAGAAAGTGAACATTGTGTTTGAAGGTGTTTTCCAGTATTTGCCTATATAGACACTTCATCCCCAGCTAATATTTGAACATGAGCCTCATAGATGTACAGCAGGAGTATTTATTGCGATGCTCTGTGGGAAGAATCCATGCCATGATTTTGCATTAGTTCACACCATTTCTTTTTTATCTGTGGAACTTCTGGAGTATGTTTTTTATGGTGGAGATTGCTTTAATTCATGTTAATAATGCATTGGTGTCAATCCACATTTGGAGTTGTTGCACAAAATTCCATGTTTTTTTATGCATGTTTCATTGTACTTCATTGAAGATAATGAAATTTGTATGTATACATAAATTGACTGAAAGAGTGTGTGTTGAAAATTATAAATCTTCCATTTATTATTCCCTTAAATCTATGTCATTGTAGGTAGTATAATACTGTATTGTTCAGGTAAAGTGGGAACTTATCAATCTGAAGGCAGTGATGAGATCACTACTTATTTCAGGAAATTCTTGTGGAGAAATCAGAGCTACAAGTGACAGAAAGTATGTACCATTCTGAAGACAAACTACTGTTAGATGAAGATTATGAAGAAAGCAAATCTCTCTTAGAAGAAGAGTCTGAAGATTACAAAGATAGCAAGCTAATGATGTGGTTTGAATGTGAGGAGGAGATGCCAATGTGGCATGATACTGAGAAGACTTTTCAGACGTGGCATGAATCAGAGGTGGGGCCCTTTGCTAATTTGTTATGATGTTCAGGAAATGTATTTTGTATTAGAACAATACATACTTGTGATTGTTAATGGTGTTCTGGGCTGTGATGCCATGTGGACTTTAAGTGAATGCGGTTTTGGAAGAACACTGGTAAGCACATACAAGCTCACACTATCAGCACAGAAAACTACTATTAGCATCTTTTTTGTTGTGAGAATCTCACGTCTGAAGTACTCATGATTGTGAGATCTCTTGATGAATATACCTATGAAGTCGGGCAGACTGCTGAATTATCTGGTATAATACATTTACAAGAACATTTCTTACCAGGGTTCCCTAGTTACTAAGTACATTCAGTAGTATGATTAGTAAAGCATTTTATCTTTCTTCAGGTGACAGCCGTGAGTGAGAGAATGAAATTTGTAATTCAGTGTGCAGTTTGTGAGAAGGCTGCAAAGGTCAAATGCTCTGGGTGCCTCATCACGTGCTACTGTAGTGCTGAATGTCAGGTAAGAAAGAAATTGCACAAAGCACATAAAATGAATGCTTAATGGGAAGTACTTCCCCTCATGTTTCATCTCCAAAAGTACTTCAAATTTTTTGTTAAACCCTGAGGTAAAATACTTATTGGGAAATGCTTGTGAAACTGGTTAGCCCTCAAGTCAGGGCTTGACAAATCTTGGGTACTGGGCTTCCATGGTGGACCCAGTATTTCCAAGAGTAATTATGTTTTTGGTTTGTGCCTGATATGCTCTTTTGAAAACCCAGCTCAAAAATTATTGCTCTACAGAACTGATAATTGCTGGCAATGAATAATCTGGACAACATACTTGGTGTTTTGCAGCAATTTGTGGTTGCATGTGTTAGGGTGAATGGTTAGTAGATTTCCATTTACAGTATCATTATGTGGCACAGAGTTTGAGTTTGACGCTTATTAGAATGTGGAACCAATCTGCAGTCATGCCATGTGGTAAACTTGCACGGAATGTACGTGGCAGATGTTGCTTCATAGTATTACGGTTTATGTGTGTTTAATGCCCATAACTGTGTTTAAAAATTAGTTTCTTTGTTGCAATTATAATATTTGTTAGCACATGTAGCAAGAATGAAATGTGCACCAACAGCTGGGTGGCAAGAAAACTCATACAGCTGACAGTTTCATTTACTGTTCCATTAAAAAGAAGAAATAAACAATAATCATAATGTAAAATCTAGCAAGTTGATGTAAATGCAGTATCATAAAATAAAACTGGAGTGAAACCAACCAAATTGTTGGCAGTTAAATTAATCATAGCACAGGTATAGCAAGTTGTATGTTCTTCCTTTCTCAGTACTGCTTTAAAAGATCTAAGGTCGTGAAAAGTTTTGCTGTAGCATGAATGAACCATCAGTGACAGAATTTGATTCTGCAAAGGCTGTTGGCCTGTGGTAGGCCATTCTAGTTTCAGGACTACAGAACTGATTAGCACTTTGATAATCCTGCACCATGAATAAATTACAGTAATTAAATTCTTATTGTGAACTTGTGGAAATTCAGCCTTGTACTAAGCAATCTTGCACAAATATCAACTGGTTATTTAATCGTAATAGTTTTCTTGTTCTATTCTTCTAAGGTCCTTTGGCTGTTTCTGACAAGTAATGAGACTTCAGTGTTAAGATATCTTCTGTTATAGTGTTACGCAGTTTGCAACCTTGTACAAGATCAGCCTGCTTTCTCCCCCCACCCAATAAATCATTTACTTAATTTTCCTGTGTTCTTCAATGGACTGGCACATATAATCTTTTCTGTTACATTCTTCCATTTGCAACAGGAATTCTAGGCAGTTCCAAACTAATTTTGAATTAATCTTGCCTGAGTCAAGTGCTTATAAAATTTTCTTAATCTTAGTGTACATTCATACTCATTAATGGGTTGAACATTGTATCTTACCATATGTTTTAGCTAGAGGATTGGAATACTGCACACCATACTGTGTGCTGTGCTGATCTGGATGGATGATATCTTCTGGATTCATACAAAGTCGCAAAGAATAAAAGTCAATAAATGGAGATTAGAATTGAATTGAAGTATACTTTTGAACAAGAGGACAGTTCTGTGAATTAAACAGTATTAAGATTAAAATATAAAGCAACCCATTGATAATTTTTAATAATCCTGTCATCTGTAAGCAACAATACATTGTGTGTGTGTGACCACAGCAAACAAAAGAGTTCAGCATTTCTTGTTTGTGACTAAGGGAAAAAGGTAAATCCATTATTACATTTCATTTTGTGTGTATTTAAAATATCTGTAACATCACTTAAGAGGTGGATAGATGAGATTTGAGGTTCTTATGGCTGTAAATATGCTGACGTTCATCTTCCAGATAGTAATATGGACTTTGGAAATGTTGACATCTACAAGTTCATGTAGCATTACTACCCAGAAGGTCAATGTTGATGGTTGATAGATGGTCTGCAGCTGTCAGTTCATTATATTAATAGAATTTAGGAAGGTTATTCACATTTTAAATGGAAGAAATTTGTATGTTGTGTGTTATTGGTTAACAGTGCAATGTTTAACGTGGTTAAATTGTGTTGTAGCATCAGTTATATTGCTGGAAGGTGATTAATTTTTGTGGTATTTCCAAATTAATCGTATGATGCAATAACTGTAGCTGAATTGTTAATGTTATTATTTCTTACATTATGAAGTTACCTTGTGTGTCTTCAGTATTGTTCCCAGGCCACTACAAGAAAGTGGCCTGGGAACAATACTGAAAAAAAATCAGGTTTTGGGTCATGACATTGTTGGCTAAATGTTCATCATCTCAAACTTTTGTGCAACCAGTAATTGCATTTTAGGTCCATTATGACTACCTCATGAGTTAGTATGTTGTTATAGCATTTTTTTTGTTAAAGTTCTGATTAAGTAAATATAATATTCACCACAAGACTATGTCTTGAGCAAAGGTTTTTGAGTACCTGGAATGCATGTTTCAGTGAATGAAGTGTTTCTGCATTGAATCTTTTAACTTATGTGTCAAGCATTTGAAAGTTTAAATTAATTTTTAAGATTACGGTACCTGAAAATCTTATTGTGCAGCATATTCATCCCTGTATATGAATTTTAAAAAATATGATTACAGTGAAACCTCGATGCATCGTTTTCGGCGGGGGTGGGAACTAAAAACGATGAATACGGGAAAACGATAGTTGCGGGAAAGCATTAAAAATTTAAAAAGAACAATGTTTCTCTTTCAAAGTTACTTCTTTTTACCAAAAAAAGTCTTTAATGTACAACTGGTTGTCGAAACTTTACGTTTTGGGCCAAACAGAGCCCTTTCCACGTTCAAAATGTTTTCCTCGTCACGTTCACTAATATTACGCGCATAAAAGAACGACTTCACTTTTGGCAATGCTTCGGCAAAACTCGGCACAGCTTCGGGCTCGCATTCGTCGTCTTCTCTTCCTCACCTCTCCCACCCCCTTCGCGGACAATAACAGGAAGAATGGAAATACTGTTACTGCCGAACTCAACCAAAGGTACCTGTAGAAGACACGAGAACCTGAAGAATGAAAAGTGCCGCCCGCCTTTCCTTTGTACTTGTAATAAAAGCATTTGTGAATAAATTCACACTGCACATGCCATCTGGCATCCCTGGAACGAAATATGAGTGCACCCTAATTAAACTCGTAAAATTTCTGACAGAATCTGTGCTGGTTGGGCGACATAACAGGTTACCACTACTGTGTATTCCAAAAACATTGTGCGTCTTTCGGTATTAATTTATCTGAAAACCCAGCATTTTGAATTCTAAAAACATCGCGTAAATTTCGTTATAATTTCTCAGAAACGATCATTACGGGAAAATTGTGGGCCGGGACTACGATATTTGAACGATCGATGCGATAAAACGATAGTTCGAGGAACGATAGAAGCGGGAAAATGTAACATTATTTTATATGGGATGTATCCGGGACCGAACAAAACGGACGATGCATCCGGGAAAACGATAGTTCCGGGAACGATGGATAGAGGTTTCACTATAATCACAAAATTTCTGTGTTAACAGTTATTCAGATATTTTCTGTTATCCCAAAATTCTCAGATTTTGTAACTTTGTTTAATTATGTGCCATTTTGCTATTGTTGCACGTGTTAATATTAGGACACCTGCTGTCACTGGTGACTGGGAGAATAATACAAATACTTTTATGTTACAGGTGACAATATAAAGTCCACTGTTGGTGTAAATGAGAAATTAAGAACAAAATGTAATGTTATAGAGTGGGTTATCCTGAGAAAGGTTAGAATAAGACTGAAATATACAGTCATAGTGACATGTTTGCCTTCCCATGAGAGTCCATCATGTATGTGTAATAAGAGTTTTTATGATAAGGCTGTGATTGTAACTATTAGGTCACTTAAAATATCTTTCTGAATGCTCATTTTAAAGCTTTCTGAAATCCAGTCAACAATTTGTGCATGACAAAGACAATTTCTGATACACAGAAGAGATTAGCCTATAGAATACTGTTTAATGATTAGGAATATTTTTAAGATTTCAGGGTTGTTGCAAATATGTTGCTTGTTTCATAATTTAGGTAATGTTTTTAATTTCATAATTTATAATAAGTACCTATATTTTTATTTTTAAAAGTGTGATATAGAAATGAAGTCCATTTTCATTAGTTTTGATTGCTTCAGTCAAAATTTATACTGTGCGTGGTAGGTAGGGACACAGATGCATACATCATATTCACAATAGATTTTCTAACCCTTTGCTGCAACATTTAAATTCATATATTTTGATAGCTAACCATTTGATTTAAATGGGCTTAGACCTTGTTTATAGAAGTTTCTATAAAGAGTTCATTTATGAAAACATTAATTTCTATTAACAGTTTCTTGCTCAAGGATACTGGGGAATTACCTGTTCAATGTGAAAAGTAAATGGATGAATTATTTAATAAAAGTAGTTAACCACCAATAACGTTTTATTTAGAATCTTACATTTGCATCTGCGAGCAACAGTTCATTATAGCCAGATGATCAGCATGTAAATACATTCACTATTAGAACAAGCCTTAGTTTTAAGAAGCAAAAGTTTCTTTTCATTGGAGGATCAAGAGCTGTTGCTAGTCTATGATTTACTACAATTCTTAATTTCTAACCTCAGAAACTTTGTTTCAGCATTGACATTTCTGTCTATAAATATTTATGGGGGTGGGGTGAATCATGATCCAGCCTTTTATAAGTTCAAATTTAAATTATGTTTACTGCAATAGTTCCTATTTTTGTGACACAAGACGTAGGGGATTAAATCTGCGTATCATGGGACTGCCTGCTGGTCATTAACAGTGGGGGTAAAGGCTATCTGTATATTAATTACATGGTCACCTGGATGAAACATAAGATGTGATTCATGGACAATAAGGTTAACCAATTAAGTATGACTATTGTTTAGTTAGAGATGGTTGAACCGATAATTCAACAGTATTTTATTGCATTTATTGAGTAATAAGATTTTTATTGTATATTATTCATTAGTTGCTCAGAATTACATGTAGTTTTGTTGCTTTCTGCACTGCTTCACTAATCAAGTTGCTCACAGGAATACTGAAGTGTTCAGCGTCCTCTAATGTTAAAAAAATTCTAACATTGCACGTGCCTGCAATGTTTCTGTGGCACCTGTACTCATACTATAATGTTTTATTTTATTTTCTTTGAAACTCCATATAGAAACAGTTTAGTACTATTGAAGGTATTGTCTTTTTAGTATGTTGGAAGCCTTAGAGTTTGTGTGAAGTTTTGTTCATTTTTCTTGTGGCATGGGAACTTAATCTTTAGAGAGTGATACTGAAATTGACTGAGCTTTTGTAGTGCCAGTTTTGTCTTTGTCCAGCAGCGTGAGAACATCAGTTGTGACTTTGTGGCAGGTAAGTTGTTCAAGGAGACTTTCACCATTAGATTTACTACTAATCCAGGTATTTGGAAAATGGAGGGGTGAATAATATGTAATATAAACGAGATTGTTTTGTAATTTTAACTTTTGTAGATGGTACTCATTCTAGTAAATTAAGATTCAGATCTTGGCTGATGTTAATAGTGATAATAATTTTAATTAAGACACAGGAACAGTAGAGTATCTACTTTGTAGATTTAAGATTCATTATCATCTTTAGTCTCTGGATCCTGGGTTGTAAACACACTATCTGTTTATCTATTTAATATACAGGTAGGTCATATACAATTATGTGCAGATAATTATTTTCTTTATAATTGGTTTAGATATAACATGTTTTTGAATCTTAGAACAGAAATGTAGGCCTGAATTTTTGTCATGCATGATGATAAAATTAGGTTAACTTCTTTAAATCACTGCAATTTTTTGAAGCATTTAAGTGAATTTTCATACCTCTCAGTTTTATTGTGACAAATGGCATGATTTTCACATGTTCATCTTCACACTCCATTATATTTAGGTTTTCTTCTCCAACTGTGAATATAAGCTTGTTGTGTTTCTTTGGTATTTATATGTTTTATTAAATATTTCTTATTTGATCTTTAGTTCCTGTTACAGATATTGTTTAGTTATTACTAGTGTAGTTATAAAATACTTGACACCATGGCTGTTGCTATCCATGAATGGATGATTTGTGTGCGTGCGCACATTTAGAATCCCTGGTTGCCTTTCTATTGTCTTTTTGTGATGTAGTATAGCAGTATTGTATGTCTGTGCATTTAATAAAACTAAAATTCACTAATATCTTCTGAATGGTTCAGGCACCCTTTGTGATGCAGAGGCAGACAGACATTGCTAATTGTACAAATTGTGGGTGTCAAAAAAATTTGCACATGAATTAAATCTCGATATAATCTTTCTTCATAATTATAATGCTTTATATTATGTGTATGAGGAGGTGAAGAAGTTTTCATATAAATGTATGGTCTAATGTATCATCAAATTGAAGTGTCATGCTACACTTCATTGTGTTCATTTCATCAGTTGGTTGCTAAAATTGTCATTAGCACCATGATGTACTAAAATTTCAAAATAATTGCATTCATTGATTGTATTTTCATGTATTCATTTTGTGTTTAAACTAGTACTGTAAAATATCTCACATTATGTACATCTTATATTTTGTACTTTTATATGTAAATTAAATTGAACGAAGTATTGTGCTAATAGTTTATTAAGTAAACTATGTCACATACATTGTAAAAGTGAAGTGAGTGTCCATTATTTGTCTGAACCAGTCATAACATTGAAGCAATATGGAGATTATAAAGTACCATGTATTTCTTTCATACTAGTTAGATGTGTTGTGTTGGCATCTTTATTCAAGAAACATATCCTCAACTATCATTCCTTAACCTGTCATGTATTTAGTCTAACATGTGTTCAGGAGGTTTTTATTTTGGGCTTTGGCTGGTCTACCAGTTATCCTGATATTTTGTGGTTCTTCTTAGTCTCTCCAGGCAAATGTTGAGATAGTACCTTGAAATGAAGTGCAACATCTCTTACCAAATCCTTACCTGCTCATTATTCAGATGATTTTTCATTCTCATTTGATACTATATATCAACCTTTGTGCGCGCACAATTGCATATCTCCTTTAATGTTTAAGGTATGGCCTTTACATACCATGAATGGCAAAATATCTTTAACATATTTTCCCATATATGAAATTTAATAAATTATCAACAGATAAATGCTGATTCCTTCCAAGGGACATTCCTTTGTGTGATGGAGGGACTGCATGCCCATATCAGGCTGAGATGTGCCATTGGGAGCACTCACCATTACTGGTCTGGCCCTATCATGAAAGTTGGAGCTGAGGAGCGGACAACTGCGAATGTGATAACACCATCAGATGGCTGTTAGTGATGGTTGGAAATGTTCTTGTAAACTTCAAAAGACCAATAAGCAAAATGATGGTGAGATGAAGATTTGAGGCTGATACAGGTATTTATGTTTCCTTAATGGCAAGCACAAGCCTTATAAAGCATAAAAATTCTTATTTTAGTATAAACTTTAGATCTCTGCCTGTGACTAATTTGTGGAATGATGTGACAGCCACTGAATCTTGGTCTTTCAGTATTGATTCTTGATACTTCATAACAAGCATGTAAAGCCAGAGTCAGTTTCACTGATGCAGTATTCACAAATTAGGATCTGGTGATTACTTGTGGTAGTATAATCTTAACAGTTTCTGTATGGGAGAAATGATGTTACCAATTTCAGAAGACACAGATACAGTGGTGTTTTTGTTCAAAAAAAAATGGAAAATTCAATATATTTCCTTCATTTGTCTGTGTGAGTTTTTCTTAATTTTGGAATTTATCTCAGTTTGAATCTTTTGAAGAAATTCAGAGAAATGTGATGTTAATACTCGAGGACTTCTAGAAAGTTATGTAGGTGTTTTTAGGCATGGTGATAACACTTCATAAAGGTGTGTAGTTATTATTTGTTATAAAATTAGTGTGGTAATTTGTGAGATGTTGACTGGTGTATACATGTGGACAGCAACACAGCTCATCATCACAAAGATGTCAAGCACATGACCACTTTGGAGGAGGACAAGGGCTGAGTGAGAAGAGGATTTCAAGAGTGGGGAAGGACTGAAACACAACAGGAGGTTTGTTGTAAGATGTCCTACCTTGATAGAAATATAATGGATAATGACAATTGACAAATTAAACATAAGTATAATTAAAATTTATGTTTTAGCACTAACCACAAAACAGGATGAAAATTAAAATGTGTATACCTATATGTACATGCTGGACATACAATGCCAGATGACATGATGAATATGAAAAATGAATTTGTAAGGCTGGCCTCCAAGGCACTGTCTGAATTTTCCTGCAGAGAATGAGGGAAACAACCTCCAGACTGAGATTTGAGGATCCATGTAGTGTGTGAGACCTGGCCACTGTTTTTGTTCCTGTACCAAGTTACTACTTTCATATTCTTTGCATCCTACTGTTTGTTATCTGATAAGCATTTGCAGAACCAGTGTCGCCTTTTCACAAAACTGAATTAGCTGAAATGCATTTTTGAAGGTAGTTACATACTGTATACAGAAATCATGTGGTTCCCATTATTTTTCATAGTGTGTTACATTTTTAATTCAGATGTGTCATTGAAAGGCAAAACCTAGCAAATAAGATGACCACTTTCCATGTCTTTTTCTTTAAATTTGACATGAATGTAGTCATTTTTTAATAATCATAAACCTAGTTAAGGCAGCCTCTGAGGTCAGCCTGTCTCTTTTTTTGGACAAAGTGCATCCCTGGGAAGGTTCTCAATTAATGTTAAAACTTTTGAGGGTTGTTATTACAATGGGCAACTCGAAGAAATTGGTCTGATGCAGACATAAGGAACAAAATTTATTAATGAATGTGGGGCTTTGCTTTCCTTCTCTAACTAAATTTCTTTCACAAAATTTCTGATGATTATTTTAAAGTTAACTTCATGTATTATGCACAGATACTAATTTTCTTTTCTACATTGCTTAAGAGTTTCTATAGTAAAATGCTACATTATTCTCATTTATATTATGCATATAATACAGAAGTAATATATTTCTAAAATAGAGTATTCAAAAGATGAATACAAGATGTATTTTTCTGAAATACTAATGGCATAACTAAAGGGTAACATTAACATATGCAATAAGTCTGTCAGTCAGTTCAGAAATTAGACACAAAAACTGTTTTCTCATGCTATATTAAAAATTCAAATATGACTGGCACTTGTTGAAAGTGGGTACTTTATATTCATATTCATGTAATCAGAAGTTCTAATTTTACAAGAAATGACTCAAATCTTTTATCACTGAAAAGTTTGTGATTCCTGGCATGTTTTTTATGAAATCATGTTTGCAATTACTGTCCGTAACTGAAGAGATTAACCATGGTTCATTCAGTTGGAGTCAGTTCCTACTAGTGGTGGAAGAGGAAACATGGCACTGACATAGGTTAATGGAATATCCAGACTAAGTTCTCTTTTTCTGTGGACCCTGTAGTAATTAGTATTAGGTATGTAGCAAAATGGTACTGTTACCAAACCCCCCCCAAAGATTATCATCATACTGTAAGACTTTCAGACGGTTGAATGCACAGTCAATTTGGACAGTTTGCTATCATTAATATGGATTAAGGTGGCATGTGTATTACTACAACAGGAATGGTGTCAGATGCAGTGACCCTTCTTATCAATGCTTCCATTATTACCATGATGGTTTCCCTTTTGCACAACCGCTATGCTGTCTTACTCATTGTCAATGGTAATGGTCTTAGTTAAAACACTGGATCCTTTATACTGCTGTTAACCAATGACATTGATTCCTGGAAATGTTACAGTGACAGTTCCTTTCCTCTTGCCAGTCGGCTCCTGTACTTCCATACGGACTGAAAAATAATTTACGAAGAAATAAGACAGATGAAGATTTCTGTTTTCTGGGTTGTTGCGCTGTGTAGTCTGGTCGATGTTAACCAACGTTTCAGAGGTCATACTGCCTCCGTCATCAGGACCCTGATGGAAGCAGTATGACCTCTGAAACGTTGGTTAACATCGACCAGACTACACAGCGCAACAACCCAGAAGACAGAAATCTTCATATTCACCGCTGTGAAAACCTCAAATCTTAAATAAGACAGATGTAAACATATTACAAACAGTACACTTTGTTTCTGTGTGTTACTAAGAAGGAATAAATCCCAGACACAACATGAAGTGAGATCTGAAAGATAAAGTGGGTGAAATGAAGTCTTACAAGTGATGTGTTGTGCTTGGATTACAATAAATGACACAACTGAGAGATGTAGGGAAGTGGCTGTGACCTGTCTGTAAGGCCATCATGGCATTAGCTTGCTCAAGCGTGTGTCTGTGCATATGTCAAAACATATCTATACAACCAGCGAGTTGACACACCTGGAAGTCAAAAGGAAGTCCCCTGCGAGATGCCATATCCTCAACCTCTTTGGCAATATTCTGCTGTGTTGTCCCTTCCACATCAATATAGTAGCATTCTGAAGCTGCATAATGGCAAGAGATGGCTTTGCGGAAACCCTGTTAACAATAATACAGCAAGCGCTGATTAAACATCATCTGTATCATAAGTTTGTATCTTAAATCACGTATCTGCGTGAGTACAAAACAAAGTACATCCCTAGAACTGCATATTAAGATGAATGCTGGCATGTACAAACATAAATTTCTTAAACATGAACATATTTAAGTTCTAATTTATGTGTTGGCAGCTTATAATACTTTACTTTTGTCTTGTTGATGCCAGAGCCATGTACAAGAATGGGATGGAAGAATACAGTATCTCCCTTTTCCATTTCAAGTGATACCAAAGGCTGATTTTCAAATCCTTCGACCCGATGGAAAGCCTTGTTAATGGTATGCTGGAATACAAACATGTTATCGCTAATTGATTTTCATAACATAACTAGCTAGACCTACCCAACTTCTTCAGGACATATAAAAAAAAAGATTTGATGACGATTTAACTAAATAAATGGAAAAATAATTTATGCATATGCAGTGTCATCTCTGCAATAATGCATTTGAATCTGTAACAAATAAACATCACGGCAAATGAGGTAAGCCTTTGGAAAATGTTTACTCCAAACTAATACACCTTTCCATTTTTGTTAATATATTATGATACATTCTGGAAAGCAATTTCATGTGAGGCTAACAGTTTTATAGTGACTCACATTCCACTTTGGATAGTCATGTGACTGAAGTTCTCCCTTATGGGTTCCAGGAATAACAACTAAACAACCATTATTTTCATTCACACTCTCCATTGCAGTCCATGCAGCCACGATGCGATCAGCAGGTCTGAATGGAAAGTAGTGTAGATCCTGCAACGAAAACTGTATTGTAATTTAATCTAAATACAATTGTTTAGACACACCTCTGCACAGATATAACGTGCACTTCTACCAGTCGGTGGAATGACCCGTTCTTCAAGTGCCTGAGCACTGCGGGTCCCAACTTTTTGTTGGCTTGATCTATGGACATTTCGTAGGACTCCATGGACGAGGTATCGGCCCATCGCAAGGCCTCTACCTGTACACAGGACCGCACAACGCGGACAAACATCCATGGCTTGAGTGGAATTCGAACCCATGGTCCCAGCAACCAAGCGTCACAAGTCCCGTGCCTCAGACCAAGTGGCCACTATTACACCCCTATTACAATGGTAATATGAATGAAAATACTGACAATAACTTTTTTGCTTGTAAACAAAAGGTTTCTGGACTGCATATACTTTACAGACAAATGACAATTACATATTTTCTTTTGAATGTCACAGTCTGTACATTTCAGTATCCATTGCCAGTTGCTATTGGTACAAGTTCCACAGAAATTTTTAAATGTACAGTTGGGTAATTTACATCTGCACAGTTTTAATGTGTACTTGTGTAAATACAGCATGTGTGTTAGAGAAAAAAGAAACGTGCAGATTTAAACTTTCATGTGGTCTTCACACGATTACTAATCTGCTATGCTAACAAATGGTCTGACACTAGATATGTCCAAGTAAAGTGTAATGTTTACCTCCGTTTTGCTGTTGAACACAGCTGATAAGTCATTAATTCACATTTTTCTTTAAATGAGTCAGTGGTGTCTTTACTCAATAGACATCTGGCACAAAAAAAAAGTTCTGTGATGCAATGAGACATTAAAATGCAAGGACTTTGTTTCACAGCAAAGCATGCTATGGAGTGTGTTGGTCATCATGAAGAGACGAGGAAACAGAAAGGAGTAGTTCAGGAAAAGAATTGAAGGGTCTAGTTTAAAAATGAAATGGCCCAGTTCTGTCCAAAATTTGGTTTCACACATTTTCATACATAAAGAATATCACCCATTGTATTGGTGGCTCATATACACTGTTATAGTGAAAATGAAATTGTGCCATGTTAGAATTTTAAACAAGAATCTGGTTATTATAGTTGTTGTCTTCCAAAGGTCTGTTAAAGTAGAATTACATTCTTTTTGTACTGGACCCTTGAATTGTGTGTACAAATTTCATCTGGAGAAGTAATAAAATTATATTTCCTTAAAATCTTCCATTGATAAGTGGGACTGTCTTATATCCAGTCTTCTCTTATAGTTGGGTAAATGCAGTAGTTTCTGGTACCTGATGCAGTGGGTGTATTCCAGAATATGGAGGCTTGTTGATAAGCATAGAATGCATTGCTTTGATGTTGGGACCTGTGAAACACTCCACATAATCCAGAACCTGGCAACACAAAATATTGTAACTACATATAAGAGCATGAACTTCCAATTCTAGTTACCTGTTCAAAAGACATCTGGTGGATCAACAAATCTAACAGTTGCTTAAACACTAAAATTATGTAGTTGACTGTAACAGAAGTAATTTAGCATTGGTCATATCATGATTCTGTAAAAATCTGTCAATGGTTGGACATTACACCATACTAATGTTGAATATTGCCTCTTTGCAATATATTTATACCTTGGAGAGTAAGAATAATGTTATGACTGTATGTCAGATATGGATAATTTTTGGTCTACATGTTTTTCATGTTTAAGATCACATTTAATATTACGAGGCTCGTCCACAAAGTAAGTTTCCCTGGGGCCGTTTACAGAAACAAAACACAATTTCATGTAAACATTTATTGCAACAGATACAGCAAGTGTCCAGCTATTTTTCAACATATTCGCCACCGGAATTGAGACATTTGTCATACCGTGGGACCAACTTTTGAATACCTGTGTCGTAGAAGTCTGCCGCCTGGGATTGGAACCACTGTGTGACAACCATCTCCGCCTCTCTGTCATTCTCAAAACGCTGACGCTGACCGGACAGGAATTTCTTGAGGTGTAGGAAAAGATGGAAATCACTGGGAGCGAGGTCCGGGCTGTAGGGTGAATGATTAAACACCTCCCAGCTGAACTCCTGCAGGAGACTTGCTGTCCGTCGAGCTGTGTGCGGCCTAGCGTTATCACTGACCGCACTTCACAGTCGGCGGGAGCTGGAATAAGAACCTCCATCTTCAACAGCTGCAACGATGCTACTGTGAGAACGCGGGAAGTGCCGTTAGTGCATGCGCCATGCTACGTCATTGCTCTATCACGTACACACAGTCGCTTCGCGCAATATAAGGTTTTCTAGCTGTGGGACGAGTGGGAAACTTACTTTGTGGACGCACCTCGTACATGTTTCAGACAAGACAGTATTGGCTATTGGTGCATTGTTTCCTTACACACACAAGACCTTAACAGCAAACTAAAAAGTGAGGGAATGAAAAAGATAGTCAAAGTTTGGACGTTTCTGATGATAGTGTGCAAAATTGTTCTTTTGGACTTTGTTAGTCATCTAAGTTATAATAGAAACAAACTACAATGTGTCAAAAGCCAGTCTCTGCTTCTGTCTTTAGGTAAAACAGAGGGGAAGTAGGACAGAAATCCTATCTGTTGGGCTCCCTGGTTGAGTTAGCCTCAGACCTACACCAGGCATGAGGCTAGAATGCAGCTTCCAAAACTTTGTAGTTTTTGTTATTTTATAATTCAAATGATTAATAAAGTCCAAAAGAACAATTTTACGTATTGAAAACAAAACTGTATCTCACTTTTCTTTATTACTTGTCCCATTAGTCTGCTGCATTGTAAATTCTGCATCAACCAACTCCATGGAACAGAGAATTACCTGAAGAGCTAACAGTCTCTCAGTTAATAAGAAAATGCCCAACATTTAATGAAACTTGACCCTAGTTCTTATCCTGAGCCCAATGAATCCAGTTCATTCCCTCCTACTGTTTCATAATGTCCAATTTTAACATTGTTGTGGTATCCACCCAAATGTCTTCCAAGCTGTCTGTTTCAGGTTTTCAGACTCAAATTTTGAATGCATTCTTAGGTACCCATGTATGCTATATTCCTTGTCCCCAGAGTATAAATTATAAAGCTTGTCATGCAATTTTCTCCTGTTTTTTTGTCACATTATACTTCCTGGATCCAAATATTTTCCTCAGCACCCTGTTCTCAAACACACTCAATCTTCATTCTTGCTTTAATGTGAAAGACCAAATTTTACACTCATTTATATAATAGCTTCTACAAAGTTAGGCCCTTACAAGGGTTAGGGCAAAGAATGGTGAAGACAAGTGGAACTTTATGCCTTGTCCTCAGACAGAGCTCAACACTGGATACAATCCTAAGTCAGTTCCAACTACCTTCCATCCTCACAACTAATTCTTCCAGATCCAGCTTAGTATTATCATCCCATCACTTTCTTGGTCTTCCATACTGGAAAAGCTTTCCTCTCAAAATGTATATTAGCACTTCTTACCTCCCTCAGTGAACACAAATGAGCATCTGACTGTAATGCTCTACACTTCATTACCCTGGCAGTAGGCAACCTGTATAAATTAACTTCTTGTTACATAACATCATAGGAAATATCAGTCTCATGCAAGGTTAATTCTTTAACATACCTTTGGGTGTAGAATATACTTGGACAGAACTTCTTCCCAAACAATATCTTGCAGCTTGTAATATAAATATTCACCTGTTGCATTTGTGTCTTTCAGTGAAATATCCTTCATCAGGGTCATGTTTCCTCGTGGTACACGACCTTCACAGACATCTACAAACCTCTTACTGGAAGAAAAACATGCTCACAAGAATTTACTTCCTTTTAATGTAATACTGTAACAAGAGAATGTGGCACAGTAAGTAAAAGTAATTGAATTCCCACTTTTGTGCACCTGGTAGTTCAAGTCCCACTGGCATAGAACAAATTTAATACCATAAAATCTGCAAAAGAATGATTGTTTACACTAGGGGTTCTCAGCTTTTTTCAGACCTAGGCCCATTCATCTTCATCTATTACAGTGGTATTCAACCTTTTTTTGTTCGCGTACCCCCAGATATAATTTCTCTTCAACTTTGTACCCCCAAAGTTGTTGGTGTATAATTCAAGTTATACATAGTATATAATCTACATCTAAAATAAATTAAATAATTACATTGCTGATTATTCAGTGTCTATCATAAAATAATATTTTTTTTTAAATTTCACGTACCCCTAAGATGTCTTCGCGTACCCCCGGGGGTTCGCATACCCCCGGGGGTTCGCATACCCCAGGTTGAATACCACTGATCTATTACATTCCATGGTCCATAAGTTAGTCAGATGACAATAGGATAGGCCCATATTGACCCTTATCAACTAACAGGCCACAAGGTTATAAATGAGGTCTACTGGTATTCCATGACAGTTTATTTAAAACGCTACTAATTTGAGGTAGGTATGCTTCTTAGGATATTAAATTTATCTTGTACTTTTCAGAATTCAAGAGAACTTGTCAATGATGAAGACAGGAGAGGACAACTGACCACAAAATTTAATTTGGAAAACATTGTGTATGTGGGAACCATGATCAAGGATCTTTCACAGATAAATGTATAAGGACACTCAGGTGAAATCAGATATTATTTAGCTACTTGTTTCTGTCATCTTTCACAGTCAGCCCCTTGTAAGGAATGAACTGTGTAGATAGAAAGCCAGCAACCTGGTAGAGAAGACTCAAAAACAAACAAGTGAAATGCTTTAACAATTTGAGAATTGTGTCTCTCACCCACTTTCTGACACTTATGGACAACAAGACACATCAATATGATCTTTGCTGATGACAGTCCCCCACACAAATGTTTCAGGATCAAGAAATGCTAGAAGGAAATTATGGTGGCTTCTTACTCCAAAACAAGTGTTCATGTGGGTACTTTGATAGTCAAAGCATGTTTAGTCTGTCTAGAAAATGGTGCACAACAGTTTTCCCAGCATAAGTGACTGAGAAGCTTAAAAATATGCAGCTTTCCTGCAAAATACTTTAGTAAAGCTACTCACCCATGGAACTTATTCCAGACTGGCATCATGAGATCTCTGTTTCTAACACTGAAGGATTGCCTTCAAGATCATCAGTTTTCAAGCCTCAAAGACTATAGATACTATGAACAGGCAGCTGTAGCAGTACCATAAATTGAGAAAATTCTACTTCTTGAATTGGCTCAGAATGGTGGAACACAGCACATAGTGAGGGGATGAATGCAATGAAAAAATGTAATGAACATTAAATTAGTTTAGGTTTCACTATGTGGTGTTGGGTTAAGTTAGTTTGGATTGGGTTAGCAAAGGTTAGATAGGTTTTTTGAGGTTAGGTTACATATGGTTAGATTAAGTGAGGCAAGTGAGACAAACAATTGGAGCTAATTAGTTAGGGTTAGAATATACTGGGTTGGAAAATGTATTGGGGTGGGGGGTGATATAATACTTCTAAATGTGCGTGGCTAAGAATGCATGACAAATTTTTGTGTATTCCAGTATGAAGTATATTCTCCAGGCTTGTTTTTACTGGAATCATGCCTGTAAGGGCAATGAACATGTGCAACTGAGAAGTGTTTCAGGTTTATGTTATCATGATTAAAGTAAGGATATAGGAATTCATTACCATAATTCTTCTATTAGTTTTTCCTCAACTAGACGTGGTATCACAATGTAACCATTTTCTTCATAGAACTTCCTCTGGCTAGAGCTGAGGAGTGGGTTGTTTGTGGTGTACCTAAAATGTTCTGTAGGCAAGTGTTCTGCTAGTGCTCCAGTTTCAATAAGTCTCTAGTTCGAAGTTAAAGAAATGATTATTAAGAAATGCAGTGTGTTTTGTTCAATGTTCTAATAAATAAAACATGGCCACTCATTGTGGCATGATAGTTGTTCTTTTAAGCCACCATAAAGTAACTCTCTTTAATCCTGCTAATTATTTTCTCAAATGGAATAGGTCTGTGCCAAGTTTCATGTTCCAGTTTTATGCCAAACAGTTTAGCATTGTGAAATACTATGGTTTGTCAGTAGCATGGATCTAAATTTTTATGCAGTCAGAGCTGTCTTTATGGCAGGGGGCAAGCTGAATGGCTACTCCAGGTCCCACACATTAACATTATGATGTATGAAATATTTCATGCACAGTGTAAAATGCCCAAGAAATGAAAATATAACATTGGCATGTTACTTTCATTGTAATCTAAGAATGAAGATAAGAGTATACTAATAAATATACAGCTTGGCACCAGTGATATTAGACTTGACATCTTTGCTTGTACAAATCTTAGAGGGGCCTACATAGACTGGTTTGTTCTGAGCCCGACACCTCTCTAGGGGCAACTTTGTATGCAGTCTTGCAGGAAATGAACACAAAATGGACAAATCCTGTTACTGCTGTTTATGTGAATTGCTCACATTGTATGGTTTTGATAGACTGTTTGTGTACAAATTTCACTCACTATTTTCTTGAAGGATACAGGAGCAAATATGGCGTTCCTGCCATGAATATGGTGAAAAATAATCTTCATCCTATCTGATGCCATTTTTACTGTGCGTCCAAAAAAAATTAGTTGATTTCTACAAAAGAAACAAGTACAGAGCTTTCCCAATGTCATGAGGGACATTCATGTACAACTTCATTAAGTGCATATCTTAATCTTTAGAAATCTACATTCGTGGAAATAATGCACAGATATAATTTGTAAAATTGTCCAAATGTATATAATTCCTGATGGACTCGTTATTAATGGCATTTAAGTGACAGCAGCTTCATAATTTCTTCCTAGAACTCAGACATCAAAGCAGGAAGGATGGTGTTACAGTTTAAAATTACATTCACCCTCAAGAAAGGCCCAATTTAGAAGCACTGGGACACCTAGGCTCTGTCATGCTTGACAAACTTAAGACAAATAAAAAAAATAACTATTTTTTAGGGATGCGAAATAAACGGATCACAATAACAATGGTAAAAGTTTAAACATTTTAATTAGTGCGATTTACTTGTTATTTTACTTTTTTTCATTTTATAGTAACACAAGAGTAGCTGAACGATTTAATGTATTGTAATTACAATAAAATATTGTCAAATACGTGTTTGGTACTGTAATTTCGACTATCATAACACAATTTATTTCGTAGTTCTTCGTCAATGTTTAGCTAAACTAGTCTCTGAATAATGGCTATCTATGCATGATTTAAAGCTGTCACGGCGACTAACAATAAGAGTCTTCTTTGGCTATCAGCCGTGTCAGTTGGTTAAATATTACAGACGTTTCACAGGTCACCTTTGTCACTTGAAATTTCAAGACTCAGAACAGCTTTCCACATAACGGAGTACAGCAACACCGAACAATTCAAGGAAACTGTAATTAATAAGATGTGTGATATACCTGTTGAAAGTGTTTTAATTTGTACCACAGTACACTTAACCACCAAAAAACATATGGTTAACTTTCTTTGAAGAAGCACCACTTTGTTACCTACACGAGATAAAACCGATGACTGGCATAGTATTTCTGAGACTACTTGTTATACGCAATGCATGTGTTTATAAAAAATGCTGAATCATATTTAATCTTATTGCATACACAACACATGTTTATGACCATCATATAAGGTTGAAACGGAAGATAATATATAACGTAACTGGTTAGTTCTAAAAGTAGTTTGTTTTTGCTGCTATTGCACTGTCAATAGACATAAAAAATCTTTGCGCACTTCAACTTCTTCTTAATGTGACAAACATCACGTCTGCAACGAACTTTCAGTTCCAGCTGATGTAGCTCGGTCTGCCACCTTTAGTTACTTAAAAGTACTAACAGCAGTTGTTGGTTACGTAGTTTCTGTCGGCATTCTGTACAAAGCGTTTTGGTGATGCAGTAATCACTAAGCAACCAAAATACCAACACTTGCTAATTATGTAGATGGAATAATTATCACTATTTTATAATATTGATTACATGCTGTGTATATACCTGCAACAAATAGCAGAAAGCTATGTTCATCACAAATCAACATTAGATTCCTTAATTGTCGTACGAAATTAATTACAGTCATTGATAAAATTGTGAAAACCATATAATTTGTCGTGAATAGAATCGTCTCCATCTGCCTTCTTTTTGAGTTTGTCATATAGAGTCAAATATCCTCTTTTGAAGGATGTAAACAAAGAAAAGTACGCAGGGGAGTCTAGCCTAGCCTAAAATGACACAGATGACTAAAATGATACGCCTGTTTTTCTGATAATTGTTTCTTGAATGATTTTAAATTTCGTGCCGTTAGGATAGTCATGTTGGTACTCAACTCCAGTGGAATATGGCGTGTTGGGAAAGAGCGGTTTTCAAGCTTTGTGGACAAAAGTATGTTTACTGGCGTTTCACTTATGATTATCCAGTGTCAGTTTATCAGCGTAGATAACCTAAAATTTGTGAACAGTTTGTTGAAACAATTATTCAGCGAAGATGTTACAAGTAAGTCATGCATAATATTAATTGGTTGGAACAGTGTTACTTGTGTTTTTTAGATTATGGTGTGGAAAACAAGGGCAGCCAACTTCGGGTTAAATGAGAAACCAGGTTCGAATGTGACCTCAGTACACAGACCTAATATCACAGAGTATTTTCATTTTCAGTCGACATGTTTATTTGCTAATGTTCGAATTACTGCTTTCAAAATATGTTATGAAGAAGTTAACTTTTACTATATTTTGAACTTGTTTGAATAAGTATTTTCTTGTTATTAACAGGAATGTTCTGTTATATTGCTCTGTGCCTAATATAGTGATAATCAAGATAAAATTACGTGTTCTGTAAAGTGTATTGTTAAACATAATAGTAGGTTCTGAAGAGTAATTTATAGGACATTGGTGCTACACCAGTATAAGCTAGGTAGCCGGGTCTCCGGTCCTAGATTTGAACACGTTTTGAAAGTAATGGATTATTACGTACTGCAGTGCGACATTCGGTTGTTTCAAGGTAGGGTCAAATGGCGGGCTTTAGTGATGACAATAATGAACATTCGGGTTCTATAACAGCAGGAAATTAATTGCGGACATAATAAAAATCTGACCCAGCCATTGACGTTTATCACATTGTGTCGACCTCGTGTATATAGGATATGATGGGACCATTACAGAAAGAATTTTATATGATCCTTGTTCTCGTTTCCAGTATTGGAAGACATTGACGCGGTTGTACATTTCGTTATAGTATATAAACTACAATTATGCCCTGAAATCTGCGGAACTTATTTGCTTTCCCATGACAGTCTTGTAAATTAAGACAAAAGCTTGAATAATTTATGTTAGGACTGACAACATAGTTCTAATATTATCTTCAGCATAAAGGGACTCACCAGTTTTCTCACAGGTTTATTATATTCTTGCTTCGTTTCTTCCTGATCGTCTGAATAATTATGTATTTCTTATTGAAAACCGTGGCCCCTGAAATCAGCGCAGGTCCAATACAGTGTGTACCATTTAATACGCAATCCAACAATAATCGACGTCTATGGTATAAGAATGAAGTCAGAAGCAGGTCCACCCCCATGGAATAGACTCTCCCGACCTCCCCCGTGACACTCGAGCCAAATGCACCCTTGTTACTAGGCCGCTGCTCACGCCAGGTGCGTATATGTCAGGGTTGGGTATAACCTAAGAAATGGTTGTCAGTGATCCAGTCAGTTCTGGGTTTTTATCTGGTTTGACCTACCAGAAAACATTTTTATCTATTTCAAGATTTGAAGCAAAATCTGGGGGGGGGGGGGGGTGATATGGAAACATCCATTCTAAGTCAGGATAGTGTCTCTGTTCCGAGGTCTAAACTCCGAACACGAGGATTAAAAAGTAAAAACATTAACCATAACCCCCAATGTTTATTAAACATCCATCATCTTCACCTCATTCAGGCTGAGAGACCAATTTTAAAATAAACCGGTACACATCTAGGTCGAACGACACTTTCCGAAAACTTTCTGGCTGAAAAGTCAGTCGGCGATTCACTTCTTTGTCTGTTTTGTTGAAACTGTAGACGAAGTCCAATGAAAATACTGCCATAGTTTATAAATTAGGTGAGCCGAGACGAGAAGCTAGAGCGGTGATATGGATGGGTTTAAAAACAAATTCTCTGGCAAGAACTTCCGCCATGATTTATAACAACGCTTTGCAATCAACAAACAATTTCAGAAGTGACAAAAATGTAATAAGCGAAGTACCAAAAAAGAAACTTACAACTAAAGAAAGTGAAAACTTTTTAAGTCTTAGAATTTTTCATTGGGAATTTCAGGCTGTTGTACAGTTTTATGGTGTGTTCACCAATGAAGTTGAACGCAGCTGCCAATTCCCGGCTTCCGGCAGGAACCGCTGTAATATAAGTAAATTGAATTCATTCTTTTTATGAAGCCATTCTCTTATCAGGAAAACCTTGTAGCTCTTGACTGTGAGTCATGCACTTTCAACCAGCAGCCGGCAAATGACCTTGTACTGTCCATTCTCCTGGCTAGCCTGCTGAGCCATTTGGTACTTGCTGTCAATGTTTGGTCTTCTGGGATCCTGCACGTACGACAAAGACGTAGTAGTTGCCTGCAGGCAGTGGTTCGAATCAGAAGGTACTACTATTAATAACAACCGGCATTGCTTTAAATTCGTAAATAAGGCCACTGTTTTGATTGAATGCTAATAGATTGTTTAATGTAGTCCATATGTAAAACTTTTTTCTTCTGGAAAATAATTGAATATAAACATAAAACAAAACCAATGTTTCTAAGGTTCTTTAAGAAATGAAGAACAACATTTCGTAATAAATGTGAAGTCATTAGCTTCAGCGATAAACGTAAAAGTAAAGGGGAGTGCTAGACATCCCAAATAGCCCCATTTGCATATCTGTGTTATACATAAAAACTTATACATTGATAAACTATTAATAATATATTAACATCACACCGTGAAAAGTTGTTAGTTTCAAAATATGGAGTACATGTACAGTAAATCGTCTACGTTTATTAGCGATAACTGGAATTGACTTTATTCCAAATCTCGACTCGTTTTTGCGAATAACAACATGGCTTATCAATACTTTATATATATATATATATATATATATATATATATATGATAAAGGAGCCATATTGTTAGTAATATCTGAACTTTGGCATTGTCAAGATTATATTTCTTTAGCGGACCGTGTGTTGTAAACTCCAGATTCACTCCACGAGAAGTACTACAAATGCAAAACATCCATTTCTCACATTTTTCAAGGCGTTGAACAGTAAACAAAACAAGTAGGAATAATCTTAAATCGTGCAGTTGTGATGTGACCAGTGACTTTATTAAATGCACATCAAAACCAAGGGTGCACAGGATGTTACTTGCTCTCACTGGTTTTGATGCACTTGGAAAATACATGTACTCCATCGGTACTCCATTGGAGTAGCCTATCTTGGCTGTTTAAAGTACTCAGTGGTAAAATTTTGTACCACCTGCACGCATTTAGGTCACTGAGTATGTTTTTGGGGTTGTTTTTCATAAGCAGCATTAAGCATAGTGTTTTCTTTGAGGTAGGAATTAAATTGTTAAATATTACTTACATGGACTTAAACTATTGACTGCCACTCATATAAGCTGTTACGTGTTCCCAAAATGTTGTAACGTGTTAATTATGTATAAACTATAACATATAAAATTTACCATGGAATTGTGTGTAAAATGTATATAAAAGAAAATCATAACTGAGCATGAAGAAAAATACGAACACAATCGGAATCGCTAAACTCTTGGACTGTGTCCATCGCCTGTGTTTCTAAAAAGAACACCGCGTTTGGGAAGCTGGATGGGCTTCCGTCTTCAGGTTAAAAAGGGGTGAGGGGCACCTACTCAGTTGGGTCTGACAGAAAGACACATTTGTTGCATGCACGCATAATTTAACATTAATGCATGATTTTATGCGCCGTTGAATGTTAAATTATGTTTTTGGATGCACCACACGGAAGATGTTGAGAAAAACTGCTTTACCTGTTGATAGTGATATATAAGTGGCCAGTTTGATTTGTTTGGAACAGAAGCTGTGCTATCGCCCTGTGTCAACAGCATGGGCTAAGTCATTATCTCTCAACAGCCAGCCACTTCGGTCGGTTATTGGAATGATTGACTCTGGCACTGCATATCAGGGGGACAGGAGCGGAAGTGGAAGTAACCAGGTCTACTCGATCGAGTTGACAGAATGGGGAAAAGCCACATAAGCTTCAAGATGGCTGTCATCTGGGTTGTTGCACCGCGTAGTCTGGTAGAACTTTACAGACCTTTCAAAGGTCCTTACTGCAGTAAAGGCTTCTAACATCTTCAGACTCACCGCCATGAAAACCACAAATCCTCCACATGAGCTTGATTAGTTGAATCTTAAGATGCTGTGAACGTGCTAAGGAACATTCAAGGTACTGAAGGACGGAATTTTTTGGCAAGCTGAGACACAATCAGCTTTTGAATAAATTTCCAGCACTAGAGGTCAATTTTGACTGCCGCTGAAATGAAGTAGGAATATGATTATGCATGGCAAGTAAGGATTTGGAAGGAGGTGGTTGTGACCCTCTGTATCGGCATTCCGAAAGAATGATTGTAGTATTAATAAGAATCGGATCATTGGAAGTAGTTTTTATCTGTTTTGAAGTATTTTCCGCCATCCGTTTTGGGAATGTAGGAAAGCAACGAAGAGGATTCGAATGAGATACTCTGCAAAGGAGTCAAACGGGTTATCAGTGTGCCAGCCCATTCGGTATGACGGCCTGTAATCCCTTCGGGACCAGGATGTAGTTTCCTGGTGGACTGCACACGTATTTCTAGCTTTTCGCCCATTTAGAAATGTCTGTGGATGCAACAACCCACTCTAGCACCACTCATTACATCCCTGTAGGTAGCGCTTAGTGATGTGTTACTGTTTCTCGGACTTGCGCATTTCACCCTAGAATCCGAATCGGGGCGAACTTGGTCGTCGTACCAACAGTAGTGGCACGAAGGTTTTCCCGCCAACTCATCCGAGACTTCTTTTATCTCCTCTACCGGGTGTCTTAGTATTGCTCCTGCGTAGTTCGGGGTAACATTTAGCGGTCGCTTCGCGTCATTAGAATTTACCGACAGTGCGGTGCATACTCGAGTGAAACGTTCGCATGCCT
Source organism: Zootermopsis nevadensis (assembly GCF_977971745.1). Taxonomy (NCBI): domain Eukaryota; kingdom Metazoa; phylum Arthropoda; class Insecta; order Blattodea; family Termopsidae; genus Zootermopsis; species Zootermopsis nevadensis. The sequence continues at coordinate 8,223,258 of NW_028259147.1, forward strand.
CAGTCAAACTTGCGAAGATGTTAATTGGATTCAACTGGCTGAAGAGCGGAGCCATTGCAAAGTCTTTGTCGAAGTGTTGAAATACTATGATCGTATATTTATTTAGTGCACTAAAGAGGACAAGTACTTAAGTGTATGGGAATTTTGATTTGTGATGTGAACATACACGTTACATGAAGAAATAGTTTTAGTTTGAAACACAATTTTAAACTTCTTGTCTAACGAAGTTGATTCATATTTACAGGAATGTTTTTGAAACAATATCTCACGACTGTAATAAAAATGTTTTTAAAATAAGAAGAAATTATAAATGTCAACGTTTCGTAGTTGACCTACAGGCCATGATACGTAAAATAATGGCAACAAGTGCTGACTATATGGAACTCCAACACGAAAAGCGAAATGTCTTTACCTTTGCTTTGATGAAACATCTATTAATGTGCATGTTAGTTAAAGTAAGTTTATTAACCATGTTTTATTAATGTTGGTGTCAGTCGTACTGAGTGGAACTCAAGTTGTTGATGTTATAATCCACGACCTATAAAAGTGCACGAATTTACTTAACTTCTCCCCCCCCCCCTCTTTTTGGGTTGGAACAGTTGCCTGCGGACCTCTACGATGACGTCATGGTGTAATATAGAGTGAGAGTCTCAACCAGGTTCTTCAGAGATGATGACCTTTTTGTCGGTGAGTACAAACAAGCCTGCTTTAAGGATCTTGAGTGTTCATCACCGTGTTTACAAAATACTACTCTTTGACACTATTCTGAGTAGTCTGAATAGGCCTGGAGTTGACACCTACGTTTCCTGTTTCTCAGAAATCCACATGGACATTATCTCCCTTATGACGTTTGGTGCTGTTCCCAAAATATTTCCGGATCACAGTTTTCTCTCCATATCCACTTATTCTCTTCGTGCTATATACCCTTTCCATCTCAGATTACTTTATTTATCACGTTATACATTATGTATACATATAGATAGGTCTGTATTTAACCACCACCAACCACGATAGAGCAGTAGGATTGGACCTCTGGGTTTGGATTCCCGGCAGTGGCAAAATTTTGTCCTTTACCACGACGTCCGGACCGACTGTGGGGCCAACTCAGTACCCAGTGGGCACTAGAGTTCTGTTCTCGAGGGTGAAGTGGCTGGGGCATGCAACTGACTCCTTACTTCCGTCTAGTACTGAGGTTAAGAACGTGTGGAGCTATACCTCCGTTCACCCATACGTCTGCACGGCGTAGTGCTTAGTTAAACACGAGGAAGGACATTTGGAGTAATCGGGAAAAATCTGTGCGTTCCCGTCCGTTAGAATAAAAATCCGCGACTTCAAAGGGACATCTATTTCCAGCTACAGACTTTGTAGCCCGCTGTCTCAAATCCTATGTTGACAATGTATTTGATTTACGTAGTATAGGATGTGTGTTTGTTTTCCTTCACCCACAAGCTATTTCACGGCTGTGCTGTATGCCCGCGCGCGCACACACTCACCGCAGACTCAGCGGCACAGTCGTCAAATATCCGCTCTGTATATAAAATAATTTCGCTCAGTGGTCTTCCCTGTGTTTCCATCCGTTTTCTAGGCGACCGTGATGGGTCTTAATCGTAAAAGAACCTGTTTGGGCCCATCTCTGTTTTGTTTTGTGGTACCAGTGCGTTTTCTTTGTGAAGCAATCATTATGTTAGCTTCATAAGACTGTCAGAAGAAAGTAACAACTTTACTATTTCGGAACAGTCAGTTTTAAGAACAAAATACGAATAGCTTTTACTTCGACGGCAGGGATTTACTTGTACACCTAAAAGATGTAACTCTTTTGTCAATGAAAAATGTTTACTTTGAAGAATATACTGAAGACGATATTATCTACAGACAAACAAAAATGGAGTAATAATCTTATTTGAAAAATGAAATTTTCAAATTATTTTCTTACAGTTGTATCGAGAGGATTACACACAATTGAAATATTTTTTGATACTGCCCATTACTTTTTATGTATAGTTCTGAGTCTTCATCAGCGTCGATGAACAGCCACCTCATTGTACTATCGGAGATGATTAATATTCTCAGGCTTATAGTCCTTATTCTTAATTGTACCTCACAGGAAGAAACCAATATTAGTTTCGGAGATCGCGGTGGCCACTCAATGGAATCCCTTGTTATTGTCGGGCTACCTGGAAAAATCTCGTTCAATGAGAAAGATTCTTTTTATGTGTGTAATAGGACCATGCATTTGCCGTATATTCCGCGAAGCACAGACCTTTGATGTTTTGTGCACGTAACTGTAGGCTAGGCATCAGATCCTGTTGGAGCATTTTCAGGGCTGATCAAGGCTTAGTTTCGTGAAAGGAGGGCTCTTATGTTGTCCTAATATTTCAGTTGGTAGCGTGTTTGCCTGTAATGAGCCGGATGAATCCAATCTACTTCCCTACATACTACATATTTAAGATCAATTTGTATATTATCCTCCTATGTGCTCCTAGATCAAACGTGAAGCCTCAGAGACTTAAATATTGTACAAAATATCTCTGTGACATTGGTTGAACTCCATTACTTCTACAGTCTTTACTTATTGCCCTCTTGGTTGCTATATCTCATCACCATTCGTGCATTTGTTACGGGGTACGACGATAATTTCTCTTCTCTGAGTGTTCCCAGAGATTGCCTGCTCTTCCTTCTGGTAAAGTTAGGTTGTAGAGAAGTGAAAACGTTGAGAAATCCATTTTGTGGCTGTGTAGTAGTAATGCAGCCGTTTTAATATATTACACAGTATTCCTTTCCACAAGGCCATTTTGTATACGATGATACAGAGTAATGCGGTCGGCGTGTTTTCAAATGTTTAAACACTGAAGCGGACTGTTTATACACTTTAATGTGACGAAACCACTTTTATTTGCTTAAAATTGACGTCTTGTGTGAGGTAAACGGCACCAAGTCCACAAACTAACAAATAACAGCGATTTCACTGCAACAAGGTGGATCTGCTTTATTTCACTTTCTATGAAGAAAATAATTTAGATTATTGGTCTAACAATAATACAGCATAAATTAATTTTAATTTTATTTTCTGTTCGAGAGGAAAAGTGCATTAAAAAGCCCGTTGTATGAGATTCCGTGTATGAAACCGAAGACGTATTTAGGAAAGATTCGTATAACTAAAAGAGAGAAACGTGTTTTATCATCCCCACTTAGACAATAATTGGACACATGACACAAGGCACTGTTTACCTACCAAATCAGAGTGAAATTTACCTTTTGAACAGCGCGAAACTTGAGAGATTCCATATGGTTGCCCATGAGTCTTGACATATGAATACTACCAAAGATGAGGTTGTTCACGTATTTATTTATAAGCTATTATGTCTGTCCTGAAATTAATGTCGGAACTACATGAAACTCTAAAACCAGTAACATTTGTAAAAAAAACAAAAGCAGATGTTCTGAGAGGAACTAATGATTCATTCTTCTCTTTAAATTTCCTGTTGCTACACTAAGCCTCGCTTTTCTAAGAAAGAAGATGTTTTATTGGCGTCTTATTGAAACGAGTAAAAGTTTAATGGCTATATTTGTAAGGCACTAATACACTTTATATTTTTATGTGGGTGCAGGTTAAGAACCGGGGACAATACTTTCTTACCTTACAAGTCGCTCTCTTTTAATTGGTTTTAGTATTGGGAGAGTGTTTGGTAGCACTGGAAGAACGATTCACATCTCTGCAGCAATCAAGTTGACCACAATCACATTTCAGGAATGTGATTTCGAGTGGAACTCTGTCCAGAACTACATATTGTAAAAAAAAAGGTACGACCGAACTCCTGTTTTGTATGCAGAGGGTCTTGAACTCGGTTCTTGGTTACGAGAGGGTTTTCTTTGTTGTTGCTTGCCTCCCCCTTCCCCAGGAAATAATATTAGGTTGTAGTAACATGCAATAGGCTACTATAGCGTTTCACGTCATTTGAAAACCATCATTCATAGTCATGTCTTAGCCAACGTTATATAACCTGTGCAGTTAAGGAGTTGTGACATCAAGAATCATTTATTCTAGAAAGGGTCTTCTGTGGTCACATTATTCTCCACGGCCAAAGTTGACTAATTTAATTAAAGATTAAACATTCAAGGTTGCGTCTCATATTTGAAACAGCGTTTATCTATGACACTCTAAATTATACAGATAAATACAGCGTGTGCAACGTAAAACGCAACCCAAAAACAATCACGTACTGTGGCACGAGAATGAAATCAGAAGCAGGTCCACCTCCGAAAGACTCTCTACCAACCTCCTCGTTACTAGGCGGCTGCTCACGCCAGGTACGCGGTAACAACGCGAACGTCTTGTATTGACGAGCAGAACGTGTGTTCATTGCCTAACATCAATTCGCATCGACATCGTTTGCCGCTGTCTGTGAAGATTTACAGTGTGCGTCTAGACAAGGAAGTGCCGAATGAGACAACACGTACACCGACTGCGTGTCTTCGGCTTTCGAGTGAGAGCCGCGTCGAATGTTTGGTACCAACTAAAGTTTCGGCAGACATTGCAGTTGCCGTTTTCAAGGCTGGCACCTGCAGTGTTTCCCCAAACATTGGTTAAAACCAAACATTTGACAAGGCTGTCACTCGAAAGCTGAAGTTAGACATCGAACTCCAGACTCGAAAACATACGGAAAGCATACATGGACTGATTACCAAATTTTGGGATACAAAATGTGTTTGTCTGTGACAAATTCTCATTGAGACACAAAAAATCTGAAATCGGCTAATTTGTGTGTGTGTATATGTATAATATTCCAGATTCCCCCCCCCCCCCCCATATAAATGTTTTATAACAGGAAACTATTTTGACAGGTGTATGTTTTAATTTGTAATTTATTAAATTTTCGATGTCCAAATTCTCACGATGTAATTTTTGCAACTGTAATATTATGCACCTACGGTGGGGAGATGTGTGTTATATGACAATTGGTTTCGTTGATCTAGTGATTTTGATTCTTCAACCCATTTAGATGCTCTCGTCCGTGTATCTTGTAATCTCGTTCACGGAAGGACTAGGTCCGTAGGCACCTGAGGATGGGTTAGAATGTCAACCAGTTTTCCCAGATTTAACCTTCTCTGAATGCACTTTTTAGCCTTTTGTGATACTGAAAATAGATATGCTCTTTCAGTGAACTTCCAGCAGCTGCCTTTTGTGGTCGTATGAGGTTTCTGACTTATTCGATTAGGTACAAAATGACGTGATCTTACCTTTTGCTGATAAGCAAAGATGAATTTTTATTTTTGTCACATATGCGGAATTAGGATTGTAAGATGAGTATCGAGTAGCTTCTTGGTTTATACAGGCCTGTTATTTTTATACAATACTATGGGCCTGCTCATAGGATGCAGATTTTGTTTATTATGCCAAATTTTAAGTGTGTACGCCCGTTGATCACTTTTCAATTGTTTACGACCATGATGCCACATAATGAGCGCTTTATGAATTACACGGATACCAAGAAACGAAATTTCTCTACACTTAGATCCGTTATGAACTATACAAAATCGGTTATAATAGCCTAACAACTAGACCAATAGGAAACGATAATATTGTTGGAAAGGGTTTTATAAGATGGGTCATCAAGTATTGTTACGGATGACAGTGAAGTTAAGTTTATGACTGACTGGACGTGTACTTGCATGGTGAGATAATTTCACACAAAATTGTGTTCAGGAGAATGATTTGAAAGAAGTCACCTTACCCGACCTAGGCTGACGAAGCCCGCCCCATTCCAACCCAAACCAACCTAACCTAACCTAACCTAACCTGACATTACCCATCCTATCTTTAGCGCAACTAGACGAACTCGCCCGAGTCTCAAAGTCGCTCAGGTCGGCTGGTCGCCAATACCGCCTTAACACCATGATCGCCTTGGTTGTCGCACACGGTGGCTCCCCGCAGTATAACTGCTGGTGCAATGCTATTATTTAATAAGTCAGTCCGTACCGCAAAGAGAGCACAACTCTTTTTATAGATTGTCAAGTAGGTGGGTTACGAGATATACACAGTTTCTTGTAAGTACATTTTAATTTTATTCTCTCATATATGTCTCGGTTTTCCAGTGTTTTTTTACCTTCATATTTCCTGATTAAAATTGTGTATGCTTTTACAACTCTGCAATCCGGGACGAGTTCAATTATGAAGCTCCGCATTATGCAATTTGAACCAGCCTACTGTTACTTTTTTCTCGTAGTTTCAACCATTTTCAATAGGCGTTCTTCCTTCGGGGTAAAAGTTTAGAACCCATTCAAATCAACTTATAAAATTATAATTTTATAGTTTAGGGTAGCGGGTTCTGCTCCACATAAGGCTTATAAAATTTGCTCATTCACTACATCTTCATCCTAAAGACGACAACAGAAATATTTGCCGAATCGTTGGATAAAACTCATCATTCGACGTTGCTCGCCCCCGAAAGCGAAGTTATACCATGAATAAACAGCCGCTCATGGTGTTATTGCAGTTTATGTCTTATAACAATTATTTATTTTTGAAAGTTCACCCACTCTTCACATTTAATCGTGCTCCCAGTTTGCGGTTAACTTAATGTGCCCAATCTTGTATTTGAGAAATCGTTTTGTATAATAAATAGTTCCTTTTGAAGTAATCATTAAATATAGTATGATGTTATGTAAGAGGAACTGGTGCACGTAGTTTTAACATGATGAAAAATTTCCCGAAGATGACGTAATACGCGTAGAAACTTGTTTGTCATAAATTAATATGTGTAATATATTTGCGTCGGTCCAGTTGAATTGCCTAATATGTGTATTATCTGAATTACAACTGCAGGGCTGTCCAAAAAATGTAGGTCTGACATTCATCGTTCCTACCACAAGAACGAGAGCTGCCACCCTTTCGAAGATTTAATAAATTAATAATATCATACCTTATTACTTGCATTTGCGGTACTCACAGATTTATCCAGACTCTTATATCAGTTTCTGTGGTATTTCATATCTGTCATATTGCATTCTTGTACCGGCCTGTCTCTTTATTTCGTCTCACTGCAGATGACCTTTTAGTATAGTCACATATCGTCGTGATGTTGCCATCCGTTTTGCATTTGGCTCCCAAGTAGGAACCATGATTTTTCGAAGCACAGAGAGTGATGCCTCCGTCTGTACACTTATACAATCGCGTACATCAGTTTGTTAAACAATGACAGATCTTCGTTAAACCTGCGTTGATAGTATACCTCGTATTAGTACTTTCAAATTAATTGTCACCAGAAATACGAATACAGGGGCAACGCGAATTTATTTTTTGTGAAAAAGACTACGGCTATCCAGTCCTTGAAGTTTTGTATGGCTAGAAAAGTTTTTGAAGAGCTGGATAAATAATTAAAAGTTTAGGAATTTATTCCTTAAAAATGGGATGATAGTAACATGCTGTCCACGTAAAATGTGTTAATTTTACTGTAAGTAATGCTTTGTAGAAACTTATTATTTGAAATGTAAATGATGGCGCGTTATTTGGAAAAATGTTAGTCGTAAATCATTAATGGGAGAGACCACTTGAGAGGTGTAGGAGGGAGGGTAATATTAAAACGGATCTTAAAGTATTGAACTGTATTTTAGTAAGAATGTGAGAATGTGGCTTGAATTTAACTACGTCAGGGCGTTTTAGATGGACGGCTTTGGTACAAATAATACAGATTGATTTTGAGTTGTTTAACGACGTTACTTTAACGCCAGGGTTTATATAGCGTCGAATTTGATGAGAACATGATAATGATGAGTACAGTAAATCTGAAAGAAGACAGTCGTAGCCTATTAAAATGATATATATTATAATCTTTGTGTAGAGACTGAGAGAAACCACGACGAATGTCAAACTACCCTGAAACCTGACTGGTATTTTAGTCAAGAATCTCCGTCACACAGATAAGGCCGATGAATGTATAGATTCTTTTGATTTGTTTTTTATGATGGCCTGTTTGGTTGTTTCAACATTACGCGATCTATTGGCAACGTCGATTCGTATTATTTATTCAGTTCTTAAAGCTTGTTAGGATTCTAGTCTCTCTAAATAACTTTGTATGTTATTTAATTAGTATCTACTCGTAGTTCCCAGTTTTAGTCTTTTTAAAGGGGACAGAGCAGTGTGATTTACTGTAAAAGGACCTAACATCGTGGCCGATTAGTTAGCGCTCGTGCGTCATGTTCAGGAGACTACGGCTTCAAATACCGACATGGAGACCACGAATTTTTAATTATATTTTCGTGATTTTTCTTAGTCCCCCAGACAAACGCCTCATTGAATTAGACCACGGTATATACCGGTATTCGTCGCAGGAAGCAAACTTTCTCGGCACTTTTATTCCTGGGGGGACTTGGTTTTGATGGAGTTTGTTTCCCTTCTAGAGTGGATCGGGATATTTACAGCCTGCAGTTCCCTTCGTGCATTACCACCAACTCTGCACAAGGCTGCAAAATGCCGCCACGGAACTGGAGTAATTAAATTACTCCTGTATTTTCTAGCTGAAGAATGTCGTGATTATTATTAATCTAAATATTCTGTTCTTCTCACAAATTACTGAGGACACTTTTTCAATTTAAGACAGTCGAATTAACATGCCAATATGGAATATTACATGAGAGAATTTATCCATATAAAGTCATATTGTAATCTTACAAGTGTAACCTGCTTCTTGTTGAAGATAACTGTCTTCTGGGATGTTGCGCAGAGCGCTGTCGTAGAAATGACCGACGTTTTGGAGATGCTTACTGCCTCTTATCATCAGGGCGATCGCAACATCCAAGAAACGTTATCTTCATAGTTTACGACGTGGGAATCTGAAATCTCACTTCTTCTTCTTCTTCTTCTTCTTATTGTTTTCTGTTTCTCATCCTTCTACCATTTCGTCCTTACCAAACTTTGCTGTCAAGCGGTTAGAAATTTGCTTTATATTCGGGAGACCCAGGATTTGATTCTTGACATGGAGACTGCCTGTCTGGATAATAACATTTTGTGGTTTTCCTCAGTCCCTCCAGAGAAATGGCGGAATATCTTGAAATCGACCAAGAACATTTTTAGGCCTATGCGTAATCCAATAAATAAATTTTCTCATGACTGTACGAAATTTTCGTATTTCAGATTGAACCAGGGTCATTAAGATGGGCTGGACTTGCAGCATGTAGCACTGCGTATTTTTACATGCCACATTTATGCAAAAATTCTCTGGTAGTAGATACAGGTATAAACTTGTAAGGTTGCTAAATATTCAGGCAGATTTATATTTGCTATTCAATATGAGTTTCCAATATATTGTCTTTCTGAGCGAATAATTAATACGTTCAAACCGAAGTACCCATCTACGCAGACGTACAGCCATTTTGATACGCTGTATGGAAACATCGGCTGACTCTAATGTTTTTATTAGTTTTCTAGCTTTGAATTTTTGTTTCGTCTCAGTCTTGTATTTTTAGCATTTCATAGTTTATATAGAATTTATTATGTTATCCGGTCACGTGTAACACGTCCATAGTATAAAAGATTATGCAGATTGCTTCAACAGATGGAAACGTCTCAGTAAGGGACAGCGTATTTAGGACAGCATTCAGTATTACGTCACGTTTTCCAGGTCGAGTCAGTTCTCCGCTCAGACAAACGGTATGTGTATGTACGGCCTATCTTTGTTATAAGTAAAATTAAGTTCTTTTAAATTTGCGTGAAAGCTCAATGTATGAATTGTAACATTACACATAACAACGTAAAAGTCTACTCAAAAGAAACCATTTCGATGTCATTTCCACTTTGTTCCTCAGTTTCGAGACGAATACAAAGAAATTAGAACAGTATAAAGGACGTTTATTGAGTGTATTAAATGGGCAGTTTATTTGCCATTGATGGCGTATACAACCTGAGAAAAACACCGGAACTGCTACTGTACTGCGACTAATTTAGATGTCTTTTTCGAAAGAACAGTAGCAAAACTGCCTTTAATATATTCATTTACTCTTTCTGCCATCCTGATCAATCTAAAAAAAATATTTTACAAGACGACAATGAGCGTTTCGGTGTAGTTATTGTTTTAAATGTAGAAGTATCTAGGCTCGAATATCCCCCAGGAGACTGGATATTCTGATTAAAAAGATGGATACAAACATTGTATCCACATAATGAAATACTTTGTTGTACGTACATCAGAGAATCGATACATTAGACTGGAACAAATACTAAAGCATTAGGCTTAGTACTTTAAAACTCTTTACTGCCTTTGCCTTCTCCATCTCTCGGTGCATCATTGCCGGCCATCTTAACCATTTATAATCCGAAACTACTTACCGTCAACAGTTAACTTAGCTTAGTAAAGAAAACCTTAAAGAGCTTGAGCAATTCAGATATAAATATGATTTTAGAATGAGCCGGGATAGCTCAGTCAGTATAGTGACTAGCTACGGGCTGGACGACCGGGGTTCGATCCCCGACGGGGGCAGAGGATTTTTCCTCTAGCCTCTGCGTCCAGACCGGCTCTGGGGCCCACCCAGCCTCCTCTACAATGGGTACCGGGGTCCTTTCCCGGGGGTAAAGCCGGCCGGGGCGTGATGCTGACCACTCACCCCCATCTAGTGCCGAGGTCAAGGAAGAGAGGAGCTATACCTCCACTCCCCCCAAGCGCCTACATGGCGTATAGCGGGACAAACTTTACTTTACTTTACTTATATGATTTTAGAGTAAAAATAATTGTTAATTCTATAATTTAATGACGATATTTTAGTCACAGGAGTGATGCATGGTAGATTAATATGGGAAGATGATCATGAGTAGTGAGAAGAAAATTACTTGAAGAAAATGACCGTATCTTTATCTCAAACATCCTCGAATTCGTTGAGGGGACGTAGAAAACATGTCAGGGTAGCCCATAACCCAGTAGAGATTCGAACTTTGTACCTCCCGAGTACAAATCGAGAGCGTTACCGCTCCACGACGTGCTGGGTGTTGAGTAAACAATGCCTGTGTGAACACTGTTTGTGCATGTTTTCTCTCTCGTATTCAAGTGCGCTCTGATGGCTTCGTTTACTATGCAGCGCGTTTCTTATGTGATGTCTCACCCTTTAAGTTTCCTCTGGAGTAGCCCTACCAGCATCTTCCGGTGTTGTGGATGGCTTCATTAAAAACTGAAGTGTACTTGGAGAACAAGTATCATTGTATTTGTGTTTCTGCAGTCCCAAGACTGCGAGACGAGACACAGTGAAAACACACATCACAGTAGCTGCAGTGTTGAACCGTTTGATAATGGAATCGCGGGTTCGAATTCTGCAGGGGTCATGAATATGTTCGTAATTTTTTCCGTACCGTGTAGACAAAATCCCTTGTGATACCCCACCACAGACGTGTTACGATCGATCCTACGTACACGTTATTTAACAAAGTTTCGTACAGACTAAAGCGAACTCAACTTCGAGCTTTTTGAGTGCAGTAACCGTTATACGCGGAGGCTGCGTTCCTGCGAATCGCCGCGTGTATCGAAAACTTGCAAAACGTATAACGTATAAGGATTTTCTGGGTGATACACCGTGAGAGGCCTTAATTTGTAGTCCTCGGAGTCAAAATGGTGGGTCGGACGAGTCAGTGAAACTGCGCGCGCAACTCATTGGGTCTCCGCGGCAGCTTCTACCGTGACCGCGGATATGATACTGAAACTGTTCATCATACTGAAATAGAATATTGAAAAGGTTTATTCCGCACTAGAATACACACATGCAATCTTTGCACATTCCGAAGTATTAATAAACTATTACTCAGACAAACTTCAGTTTTAAACTGTACAATTTACTTGGTCTTGAAAGCCTTCTTTATGTACCGTAAATACGTAATGGCACGTCATAAGGCGCTTTTGGCTCTGTGGTAGCATACTAGACTCGTATGCACGGCTCATTGGAAGTTAAACACTCTTGCTTTCATCCAGTTACCATGTTACGAAAGTTTTGTATTTTCCGAAAATCTTTAATCATTGCCGTACTGCAAGTGGCAATAGTGTCGATCCCATCTCACATGTTACTTTGTCCACCATGTTGGTATAACCGATTTTATAAAATTGAAAAGTTTACCACGTTACCAAGTTTCATCCAAATCCGTCCATTGGTTCACGAGATGAATCATGCGGGCAGACAGACAGCCATGTCTTAATTTCGTGCACATCGTGGAAAGTATGCATGAAAACGGCAGATAAACACGGAGAGCGAAATCGCCTGTAACGAGTTACCTGTAAACAATCATTTTTTGAAATGCCGTTCTTTACGATTTTGGAAATCTCATTGGAGTTGATGCACATTTATTGCTGATACAAATTTATTTTTCGGATAGATATCACATCGAATAAGACTTGAAGATAAAGACGTTACATTCCTCCTAATATTCGTTTGGTAACCATCTGCAGAACCAATCATACAACCCATATTTTCACAGCAGCTGAAACCTCAATTATCAAGTTATCATCTGACAAATTTAATCTACTCGGAATTTTTATTATGCCTACTAGCAGAATTATGCATATAAGTTGTTAACTAATTTTTAAGTTATAATTATCATGAACTACCCAAGAACTACAAGTTCTTCTAGCCCACCATTGATACTGAAACGTTCGAACGAAAATATTCGTTCTAAATTCTCAGAACTTCCTTCAAAAATACCATAAAAGAAATTTTCAGCAGGGCTTTATGCATTGGTTTGATTGTTCGTGCCAACTAAATTGATTTTATACGCGCATCAAATAATGTATTAAGATGCTGTAATGTTATTGGTGTGTGCAGGTATTTTAGCTGTGGAGTGGCGTGACGAACAGGTAATAGATTCTTTTCCTCCGGAGCATTGTGTGTTATGGTGCAATTTGTTGTTATGCAACGAGGTGCTTGAACTTGGCAGGGTTACGGCGAACAAATAATATTTCTACTAGGTGATGGATAAGTCGGACAGCAGGTTATTATTTTTACCATACCTGTCGTACAATAATATATGTATCACTTTAAAAGAGTACGAGAATGTCAGCTCATGTGGAAACAAATATTATTTATGATATTTTTCATCCTTTAAATATTATATTACATTTTGCATGAAATGGGTATTTTTCATAAGTAACCGAGCTGTATATCTTTATAAAAACATAATTTTTTATGAGCATACGTCACATATGTTGCGGGACTGTAAGTTCAAATTCCGTTGTCTGCCTTGTCTGTCTGTCCGTCTATCCGCACGAAACAAGTCAAGAATCTTTGAACGAGTTTTCACGAAATTTGTTATTGGAAAATTTTACTAAAATTTTTCGACATATACTAATTTTGGTTGAAATCGGACGACAGTAACAAGCACTTTACATGCATTTCTGTTCACGGATGTGACGAAGTGAAATTCGCTCCCGCGTAGGGAATTCCTCAGCTGTCCTCATAGGTGAAACAGCAAATTTCTACTAACGTACCAGAATTGTTATGCTGTGCGTACATTTCTTAACTTGTTCTGTGTTGTCTTGTTCTTGTTCAAGAGGCCTCAGGCTCGAATATGGAATATTGATTCTTTGATGTTACTGCTTCATCTCTTCACGGCTGTACCTAACGGCAGCTTCCTTCAGCGTCATTTTGTAACTCATTATTCAGTCATTCTACCGTCAGACGCCATTCAACCTTTCCGCTGAAATAATTTTGTGACGAGACACCCTACGTAGCCTGACGACCCAGCAAAAGATCCGTATCGCGTGTCCAAAAATATTGCATCACCTCGGATAAAAAAATACCTGTGCATGTGGACTGCCTCAGAATTAGGCCTGATTATGAATCGGAAGGCGAGTTATTGATTGAGTGGAATGATTATTAAGGTCCAGTGACTGTACACTGACAAATAGGAAGTACATAGCAGCTGAACTCCTCTTCATTAGAGACTGCAGATTATCATTTTAGGACTGTAGAGTGGGAACCATTAAGAAAACTGTAGGAAGAATGAAATTAGCTTGCAGCTTAAGTTTATGCCTGGACTGCATGGACTTCTATGTTGCACAAGTTGCCGAGCTACAAGGCGTTAGGAACCAAATTCATTGAAATTTAACGTCCGAATGCTGTTATGTCATTATTATTTGGACGAAGTGCTGGAGAAGTCCGTCGTTCCGTTTGTTAGCACGCAACCGTGGTATCTAAAGTAACTGAGGTAATCATTTTAACCATAGTAATCATGGTCGTGTTGGTAAACGTTATGAACATGGTAACCACGGTAACCAAGACAACCATGGGAGACAAGGTACCCAAAGAAACCGTGATAACCAATAAAACCATGCTAACAAAGGTAATCATGGTATCTTAGTTAATGTTAGTGGGCTTGTAATCCTGGGGTCCCGGGTTCGATTCCCAGTGGTGCCCGAATTTATAACTTGTGTTGGGCAAGGCCGTGGTCCAGGTATCACGGAGTTTTCCTCCGGGGCTTCCCCGGTTTCTCCGTGGCATCCCAACAATTACTCCATTTTCATCAACATTTGACACAGAAGAAGGCAACGGCAAACCACTTCTGGATCATTTGCCTAGGAAACATATGAACAGGTACCTATCAGAGGGAACTTGTTCATAATGTCACCAGGGGTCGGCTCCGATCCGATGTTACAAAAGAAAAGGCTGGGTTATGAAAGAGCGGAGGTAGTTGAGGTTGATAATGAGAATAATCAATCATGGGAGCCAAGATAATGGAGGTAACCATGGTAATGTTAGGATAGGGTAGGTTAGGTTAGGTAAGAATAGGCAGTGTTTGGCAAGACGAAGTTGGGCTAGGCTGCTACAGTTTAGACTTTTGTCTATGTCGAAAACACACAACGTTTCGGAAGTTGACTCTACTCCCATGTCCAGGTGTTTGTAATTATAATTTCCGGAATTAGCCAATGTTTTCACGTATTGATAATCTCGGTACAGGATGGAGATGAATCACGGCGTAGATAAAAATCCCTTTCCGTTCAGTCAATAGCCAGTTACTTTACTACGCAAGTATCCGGACTCTTTATCCTTGGTCACGCGGGTTCAGAAGGAAGACGAATTAATGGAGCCAGTTACCAGATCCATTATTACGCGTTCTTCGCACGAAGTGCAAGCGAGAACGCGTTATTTATTGGTTTTTGTTTCTAGACGCCAATAACTATTCAAGCGACTGTTTACAGGAGTCGAATAACTAAATGCCAGAGACCTGCTCCAGCAACTTGTCTTCGCACGAAGCCCGTCTGAATAAGCCTTTGCTCGAACTGACAAGAGGCAGCAAGATGAATATTGGGGTCTGAATCAGCAAAGACAAATTTTCGCTCTTAGCTTCCAATAAGTTACTATCAGTGTGATCCAACTACTACTGAACTGCGCATCTGAAATAGAATGGGCTCGAAGCAAGAAGTCACTTTGAGGGATGGTTGTATTTTATCGTAAGGCAGGCTCATCGGAAAATTAAGCCCAGTTGAACAGAAGGTACAGAACTCTGGAATGCCGTCATTTGTAAGCGTCGTGTGCATTCCTTCTTTCCGTATTTCCTCTTCCTTACCCTCCTTTCTTCTTCTTCTTCCCTTTCCCTTGTTTCTTACCTGCCTTATTTGCTTATTTTATTTTTATTTACTTCATTATTGTTTTATCTTTTCCTTGATTCCTTGCTTTCTAATTCTATTTTTTGATCCTCTTCATTCTTTCCCTACCTGCAATTTCTTGGTTTCTTATTTCCTCTATTTTTTCTTTTATTCTTTTATTTTTCTTGCGTTTCATCTTCTCTTACTCCTGTGTTTCTTCTTTCCTTTTCTGCATTTATTTTTCCCTTTTCTTACCTTTCATCTTTCCTTTTTCTTACTTTTCTTATATCCCTTTTCATTCTTTATTTCCTTTCATCTTTTTCTTTTCTTTCATATTCTCTTCTTTACCTATTTTCATTCATTTTTTTAACGTTTTTATTTTTCTTGCATTTAATATTTCCCTTTCTCCCAGGTCTGCGGTGGACCGACTCTTGTTTCTGTGATGCCGGATTCGGCGGTGGCTTGTGTCTTGGCCTGGCTGGGCGGCTCTAACGCAACGCTGTTACGTTTTATTTGACGCCTTGATGGCTCAATAAACCTCCGTTTTATGGGGTCCGTCTTGTTTTAGTTTTAATGACAGCATTAACACAACGAGGATAACAGAAAAAGGCCAATATCTATGTGACACAGCCACTCGGAGTAGGTAAAATCTGTTTTCATAAAATGTATTTGCGTAACAGAAAATGAAGGCTCAACAGCGTTAGTACAGAACCTGGCATTAGACATGATTCTAAGACGTCTGGATCGATTTTACACCCTCACAATCCAATTTCTTCATGTTTCCCTTTATTTTCTTGCTTGAACTTCAGACATTTTTTCCCGCCGACATCCAACATCCACTTCTTTCCGTTTTTCCAGCTGCACATTCAGCCGAACGTGTACAGATCTGTAATTACGATCGTCGTAGCACCGATTGCAGCTGCGTAAATAATCTAAATGCATCTAATTTGGTTCATTAAACGACTTTCCTCCAGCTGCCTAAGTTATATAGCGTCGAATAAAGTGGAAACTTGGATATGAATGGTGAGTAGGTAAGGACTAGAATGGCGGCGTTATACGGTTTTCACCTTGGGGTATTGGGTGGCCAGTGGGTTGGTCGAGATTCGAACCGAGTGCGTCCCGAATGTCTCGTGCGTTATCAACACAAGCTCAATTTTTCATATATTCTTTCGTAACCAGAGGCTGGTTATTAAGTAACTTACTCAGTGATACACTGATTTATTTCTTGTTGTCGAATATGCTACATATTTTATATTAATAAATTAGTTATTGATGATAATTGTTTCATTTTGATGTCCTTTTTAAGTACCAGAGTGTTTTATTGTGGCTTACAATTTACGTATTTCTTTCTGTTTTTGATTTAGTATTTTTCTTATTTTTACTAGTACTTACAAGTTGGTCACGACCGGCTCATCTCAAATCCTTACCTATGCGCTATTTATGGTCAGCTGGTAAAAAAAAGCATCATCAAATAAACTTAAGGAACAGTCAGTCAATTTTGCTAAAGGCAAACTAATAACCTTGCCTAACTTAACCTAATAAGAGGATACAAGATTTAATTTTCGCACGTACGTAACAGCTACCGTCGTTTAGTTTTGGGGCTACCCGCCTGGTTACTGAACCGCAATCCATTCCGCTGGACAAGCGCGTTCCTTACGAGGGAGTAGGTGAATAGCTATTTCTGTATTATCTTATAATATAAACTATAATTTACTACCCAACAAATTGACATTCAGAGAACAGCAATTACTGTCAAGGCCTGTCAATGTGGTAGCTAATAAAATTAACCCAACACATGTTTGAAGTAGCTAAAATAATACGTTTACGCCACACGTAAACGATCGTAACATTGTATAACATCGTCCTTGACGCTTCACAGTAAACTGCGTTGCTGCCAGATTTTTAAACATCGCAGTTTGTTGACGTACATCTCCCATAAATTCTTTTGCATTGTTCAAGCACGTGGGAATAACAATGAGGAATAAAAATTAGGAGCAGACTGTGTTCTGGAAATGCTTATTACTATGAAGTTTAGAATCACCCATCTTGGTGCCTGCTATAGTCGGCGCAGTAGTTTTTGGCCGGTGGAGAAGCTGGCGGACGGGCCTACTCTTTGTACCTGAGGTGGCGCGGTCAGTGTATTTCTTTTGTTTGGGCGTTCAGTCACACAAGCTCCTCGGTGCAGTCAGCATTATACTATCGCACAAGTGACTCGCTCCTAGCCTTCCCCTTGAAAATTCCACCGGTCAAAAACTACTGCCCCGACTATACAAAAGCTTAGTGGTTATTACAAGGTATACAAAACTATAATTATAACCGCTGCTTTATACGTCTGCGAAACATATTCTTTTAGGACGTTCGAGAATAAATTTCTGCGGATAACAGGAAGAAACAGGAATATGAAAAAATGTATAATGTGTTCTACACGTTTTACCAAATATATTTGGGGTGGTCAAATCAAGCAATTTCAAATGGACTCTGTCTTGTACGCATGGAAAAATGAAAAATGCACGTACAATTGTAGTCAGAAATCGGAAGGGACGAGATTGTTTGGGATCCTAGAAGCAGCTGAGAAGAGAAACAGTGTGTGGGTTGATGAACTGGATTGAACTGAGCATGACGTCCAGTTGCATGCATTTACGAAGACAGTCTTGAACTACCGAATTATGCAAGACAGTTAACTTCTCGATATCTGAAGGCCAGAAACCCGAGATCGTCCCATGTCATTGGACTACTTAACATGAACAGATTTAGGGCACTTAGAGAATAAAAATAAGATAAGTATAGCATTAAGAAAGCTGGTTAAGTATGTTACACAAAATTCTTTGCAAGATTTTGGAACAAAAATTCAGAAAATAGCACAATTTTTATAAATAGTCGGTCGATTTCGTTTCATTTTTGAACGGATTTTAATAATAAAATGAGAGAATGATTGAGATTCTGTAACAATGGTTGTTTTTATTAAGTATATTCAAGACGATGTTCATTGTGCTTCATCTTCGATTATTCAAAGTCGATTCCAAATGCGAGTGTCAGGACTTCGTACTTCACGGAACGTATTTATTATTCATCGCTTCGTCGTCAGTTAATACCACGCGAGACTTGTTACGTAAACAATTGCAACGCATATAATAGACTCAAGGAAAGGAAAAGAGAAATAAGAGAAATCGATAGAGAAAGGAAGTGAGAAAAAGACGGAAGATAGGAAGAAAGCGAAGTATGAAGGAAGACAGAAAGAAGTGAGAAATTAAAAAAGGCGAGAAATAGATAAGAACAGGAAGAAAGTATGTCATCTGCTTTTGGACCCAGGAAAATTGAAAACCAGGAACACAGAGTTGTAACCGACTGCTGTACGGAAAATCTCCATCACGACGCCGCTGGGACTGCGGTGTAGCTTCGCAGTCGTTATAATGCCTTTGCATGCAAAGAATTCTTCCCGCGTTAATTGAGGGAGTTTTGGGGGCAATCTCGAAGTTTTGTGTCAGTGTTTCTTTCGATTTGCATAGTAACTTCCGTAAAATTTGTACACACGGTATTTATATAATGTGGTGTGTGAGACTCATTAAATTAAGAACTGATTAATCGAGATATGTTACACGGAATAGTCGTTTGTTCTCACTTATTAAGATAAATATAGTATGGTGGATGCCTGGTGCTAAACGTCCTTCTTGGTTATGTACAAGGACTTGCCAGGACGTTCACTCACTGGTTAAGGTACGAGATGAAATCCCATGTAAAGGTTCAGAGACTCTCTTACAATTAGCATTTAGATTACGTGAGCCTACATGCTTTTGCTTCCTTTGTGTGACACAATCCGCTGTTAAAATACAGTAGACCTATAGCGAGAATAACCATGTTGTCGAAGCGCCCCTAATCCCATTCCTAAATAAAATACCGTATATCTTCTGATATCCTCAGGACATTTCCATTACAGCTGGCACTTACATTCACCCAATCACATCGTCAGTAAATAATCACTGCTGTTATTATGTTATCCAACAAAAACGGACACGAAGCGAATGAATGTAGGGGAGACTATGTTTATCTGTCTGTCTGGATGTTTCAGCCCCCGAAGTAATGACTGGTGTTTGGTGAAATTTGGCATTCTGGTACAAATTTATATTTGTGGGATGAATTTAATTTTGATTCGTAATCATTCCAACGCGACTCGCAATTACATGAACAAATTGCATCGCTCTTCTAAAAGAATTATTAATACTGTCTGTAATTATGGCTTAGGTATTCAGTTGAGTGATTCATAGGATCCAGCGAACTAGATATGACAGAGAAAATGTCTCTAAAACAAACACAAGTTTTACTTCCTCTATTCGTGAAAGACTGCCTACGTGAAAGGGTATAAAGTCGACTCAGTTGCATAGTGTATTTGCTAAGTTTAATTGCAACAGTAGCATTTTCTCACACCACATGTAATGATTTTCAGTAATGACTTTTTCAAACCTGCTCACACCTTCGTGTATGTTACATTACTATTTTCGCGTCGCTCGTCTTAACCGCTGTAGTCCTGCGTGGTGTGTCATATTGCAGTCAGTAGGATCGCACTTCTACTACAGAAGTGTAGTTTATTATTTACACGCAGAATGAATTATTTGCTCAGGCCTCCGTGTAACAAAACGAGAAGCATACAAAATAAATAAAAACAGCGGCACTCGAGCAATCAAATATTTAGCCCACGTTCAGTGAATTTAGACACGACGCTTCCTGGAACTGCGTAGCTGAGTGGGTGGACTCCTTCGTGTGGGTTTGATCCTTTTTTGGGAACTAGAAAATAATCTGACATCGGAGTGGAGAGAACAGAAGAGAAGGAACGATTTTTGGAAATAAGGAAAGTAGAGTGAGAGAGAAGACAGCATTTACTAACGAAATGTTTTAGTTGTTGATGTAGTATCTCTACTGAAGAGTTCCGTCTTCTGGGTTGTTGCGCTGTGTAGTCTGGTCGATGTTTACCAACGTTTCAGAGGTCATACTGCCTCCGTCATCAGGGCGATGATCAGGGCCCTGATGATGGAGGCACTATGACCTCTGAAACGTTGGTTAACATCGACCAGACTACACAGCGCAACAACCCAGAAGGCAGAAATCTTCATACTAAGAATCGCCCTGATGACGGAGGCAGATGACCTCTGAAACGTTGGTAAACATCGACCAGACTACACAGCGCAACAACCCAGAAGACGGAATTTTTCATACTCACCGCTGTGAAAACCTCAAATCCTACATAGTATCTCTACTGTTGATTAGTTATGTCCTGTTGTCCTGTTATCTGATAAAGAAGGAGGACTAGGAAAATTGCTAAGCAAGGGTTGGAAAAGAGAGAAAAGAAATGTAAGACAGAAACAAAGGGAACGAGGTACAAATAAAGGCGATCAAAATTTCGGACTACGGGGAGTAGTATACTGACTCTGCTAGCCTGTATGTTTTTATAAGACAAGACACAAGCTGTACCATAGCTCAAGTGGTTATCCTCTGGATTCTTGCGGCTGAGGCCCGCGTTCGCGCATAGAAAGTCTGTATGGATTTTGTGTGGTGGACAAATTAGCACCGATATAAGATTTTTTCGAGTCCCTCGGTTCGATCTTGTCACTATCATTCAACCGCTGCTCCATGTTCACTCATGTATTATCTCGGGGATGAGCGGCCGAAGTTCCACAGATATTGTTTCACCCCATTACAACACGAACAATACATAAAACATAAGTTGCGCTATGAAACAACCATGATCACTTCTTTGTCCAGGTTCGCTTACTTTTTCATGTGCTCTTTGCAAGATCTGCAAATGATCATACTGTGGCGGTCACGCCTGACCGTTCGAATTGCTTTATTTAATCTCAAGAACTAGGTATCAGATTTCGCACGATTTTGGGCACAGACTATCTCATAGAATGTCCAGTCATGTTCTGACAGAGATAAAAGATTAGATTTCAGGTACTTACAGCGGCAAGCATAAAGATGACTATACAAGTTTACGAACGTTTGAGAGGTGCTTGCTGCCTCCATCATCAGGGTGGTGAGCAAGCCACGTTGCTTACTCATCTTCCTTATAAGCAAGCATCTCTGAAACGTCGGTAAACATGTACCAGACTACAAGGCGCAATATCCCAGAAGACAGCCATCTTCGAGAGAGCAGAAATTTTATTATTGTAGCTAGAAAATGCACTTTCACGTAAGCTGGGTAACAGATATAGGCCAAGTATGCAAATCGAATCATCTTGAAAAATAAAACATTTTTAATAACAGTAACATTGAAAGAACAGTCATAGATTGCACATGTTCTTTAGCATATAGCCCCTTAAAACAGTGAACGCTGGAAATATATACAGATTGTGTAAGCACGACTCCAACACAAACCAGATGTAATGTTCATGTTTTGTTTATATTTTCTTTAAACGTTTGTAATATGCAAGTTACACTGACATTCATGTTGAGTTAGAGTATAAAATTGAACATGATTTCGGCACTCATCTTGCAGGGAGATTGATAGTATCAAATTTAATTGATAAACTCCAGAATTTATGAAACTGTGACAGTTGAAACGAAGTCCCCTAGCAAGACATTTCGCGAGAAGATTACTGTATTAGGATATTTATTTTTATTGTGATTGCATCGTGATCCATTATTATTCAGATTTTATTGTGATTCACAATAGTGCTCTCATTCAATCTAGATTATTTCGAGTAGTCGTTCTTTCAAAGAAACAACACATTCGAAGGAATGGAAGACTAATTCACCTGTGCCAGAACGCACGAGTAAAATTGAAAATATTACTATCTTAACATGATCACTGCTTTAGTCCCTACGTGTAATATTACCTATAATTTATCGAAACCAGTACATCTCTCAAAATTGTTTAGCTATTTTTGTATAAATGTTTTAAAAAGTGGTAAATTTGATTTATGAGAAAACTCAAAAACTACTTCTCGTTTACCACTGTGTTTAAAAAGTATTTTTTTTTCTATTTTGGGCTTTAATTAAATGTTTTTAATTTTTTGTTTCTGAACACTTGTTCTTAAAGCCTAATCTACCAAAAACTAAAAAATACTGAGGTCCGGTGACCGTATTGGCCAATTTTGCGGATTACCACGGCAGTTCCATCGGTCAGGGAACTACTCATTCAGGTTTTCCATCACGTGTTTTTTTGGAATGTGGGGATGGTCCATTGTGCTGGAAGTACAACTGTAGTTGTGTTTAGTGTCTGTTCAGACCACCTTGAAATTTTGCTGTAACCGCATATGGAAAATATTTAGAAGTGTAATCCTTTAGTTTGTTGTACGTCTTCCAAATCTTGTGTTTCGGTGGTACTTGAATGTTTCAGATAGTTGAATTATCTAGCTGTTAAATGTTTAATTGCGCATGTTACAAATTAGTCTTTAAGCTGAAACAAACTAGTTACAAAATGGGGAACCAGGCTGGCTTATTTGCATGTTACGTTGCAGTCAGCCATATGCAGTCCAATTTTTACATGGGAAATGACATTTCGTTAGTGTGTCGACAGATGGTTCTGCTGATTTGCTAATAAGCCTACTTTTTTAAACCGCAAATCCCACGCGCTCATTGCCCGTGTCTGACCGAGTCGTCTACGCAGACAGATGGGATTTTAGTTGTGGAAAATTATATTTTGTGGGTAATGCTTGTACATCCATTTGGATCAGTACTCATTATCGGTTGGATTTACGTCAACAGGAATATAATTTCGAAGAGTCCTGTCACCTGTCACTTCCCACGGTCTGTCAATAATATTTTTAACTATTTTTGGTACTAATAATGGAAATAGGCTGTAGCTTTCTAAAATAACATGGATGGTAAATACTAGACTCAAACAGGCTCCATGAAAAGCGTAAATTGATCGAGATTTGAGGTCGATTGTGGTCTTGTGGGTTGACAGATTTTCACGGCGACGAGCATCATATTCGCCGCCGAGTCCTTAGGCTTTCCAATGTCAATGTCACTCCATATTTATTCATGTATCTCCTGGAGGATGGACAGTGGGTCCGTGGGGTGGGGGGCGGAGTTCCATACAAACAAGTAGGATTTGAGGTTTTCACTGCGGTGAGTCCTAAGACAAGACATCTTAAGTCTTTCCCCCTTCGCAACAATAACTGTATAAACTGAATAAAAATTCATGTAAAATTATTACATTCTAACCAAGCATATATAAAAATTAAGCGTGAATTACTGTCTGTTTCTGCAAATAATACAGATAGTTTTTTTCAATAATTGTGTTAGTGGTTTCTTACCCACAGTATAGGTAATTATATTACAGATGTATTTGTACTTGTGTGAAAATAAATTTAACTTATCGGTTGTTTTGCATGGATGCGAAACGTGATATCCTGCCTTGACAGAAGTGTCTGAAAACAAAGCAGATTTACGTTGAAAAATTATTTTACCTAAGGGGATTAAGCATTTAGGATGTTATATAAATAGAATTTTCGTTGTGTATAGTACAATGAAATACAGTAAGCTGCTACTAGATAGTGGAGGAATAAATGCATATATAAATTTTAGAAAACTTTGCGAATACGGTTACTTTAAAGATGGAAAATACTGAAGAGTAACGTCGAGATCAGTCATAAGGACATAGGTTGTGAGGAAGCGAATAGAAATTACTTAGGATAATATCCAGTAGTGAGTTATTTTGTATTTGTGGTATTGAACCTTCAGGTTATACTACCTAGACGTTGTATAATGGAGGATAATTTGCTTCCTTGTATAATTTATTCTCTATCTTAATATTATGTGTATCTTCAAACATTGAGACGGATCTCAACTAACCACCGTAAGCCCTCAACACTTCGCTATTCTGATATGGCAGACTCTGATTATGATCTTCTGGGTTGTGACGCCGTGTATTATCATAGTTAGTCACCAGTCTACACGGTGTCAGAACCCTAATGATTAACAAAGTCATCCTAACCTTTGAGGGAACATCACATCTCACAAGACAGACACTGTTTTCTACTCTTCGGTGCAGTCGAACTTAAACACGATATTTATCTGTAGGATTTGAGGTTTTTACAGCGGCGAGTCTGATGATTGCTGTCTTCTGGGTTATTGCGCCATATATTCATCGCCCTGATGATGGAGGCAGTATGACCTCTGAAACGTTGGTGGAAATCTACCAGACTACACAGCGCAACAACCCAGAAGACAGCATTATTCACAATATTTAAGGTTTTGTTATTTTCTTCAAAGATATATCAGTTAATTTGGTCTTGGTACACAAAGTACAAACATGTGTCGTATAACATATAATAAATAGCCTTGTCGTATTGCGCCATATTTAATGGTGACGTTCACGCGATGTAAGATTATTGACAAGTTTAGACCATTACACTAGGACAGGTATGTTCTAACTCGCGACATTTTTCAATGTTTCACGCGGCCCCCGACTCACAATCAGTTCCCGAATTATCCACGCCGTGCAGCCCGAAACGTTCCAATTTTAATAAATTGTCATTTTAAGTTTGCATGCTGCTTGGGTACAGCAGTTTTGTTTCGGGCAAAGTGAAAATGTGTTTCAATGAAATTCACATCAGTGCGTGCTTGTGGGGAAAACAGAAGAACGAAAAATGTATTTTAAGCTTAAGTTTGGAATTGATAGTTGGCGATCATGATTTTTCTGAACCATGTGTTGGCCCCTGGAACAGCCACCTTTTCTCTGAGCTACCCTTAGCAGATACTTCTTTTGACATCCCTGCACTAGGTTGAAGAAAATGTAACGAGGACAAGAAGATGATGCAGTTAAAGTCGATTAGATGTGTGCTCCAGATTATCCGTTGCATAAAGGTGTTGCATTGACATGGAATGTGAATAAGGATATTTTCTTACGTCATTTCCTCTTTTTACTTCCGTGTCTGTCTCTTTATGAATAATCTCTGCGGGATGAATCTGTCAATGAACGAGTTGCACACTGCTCAGATAAATCTGCAGCTATTGAACTGTGATGCCGCTGTATTTACAGAATGTAGAATGCTTCCTGGCTTGGTCTGACTGACCGTCACTCGAGTGGATGATTACGCTTGTTCGTCCTTTGAACTATTTCCACGGTGGGTTGTGCTGGTGCAGATATGAGCTCATTCTTCTGCTTTTAGGTTCATTATTCGTGGCGTGAAGTGGAGAGAACTCGTGCGATGTCCGACCTGTCTAGTCTCAGGCGTTGACATCGAGCCGGCTGACTGGGCACTGGAATTCCGTATCGAGCGTCTAAAAGCGTTAAAAATATATAAGTTATGTTGTTGGTTGGTTATTCGGTAGTTTTGCAGTTCAGGCAGTCGCTGCTGTTACAAATTTTTTTCGCTCTTGGACAGTTCGTTGAGGGAGTCACCATTGGATATAAGCACAATGTTATAATTGGGGGTTACATTCCCGAACGACCAAAAGACAAGAAATCATCAATATTTTTATAACTTTTGATCTTATCAACGATGATTACTAGGGTACATATCACAAAATTGCTAGACGGTAGATGCTGGTCTTCTAGGTTGTAACGTTGTTGGGGCTTGTAGGTACCGTAGATGCCAACGTTTTGCAGGTTCATACTGCCTCCATCTTCATCTGTTATCAGGTATGTTCCTTAAAAAAAATTGGTCTACCTACAAATTCACAAGGCGCTAGAACCCAGAAGAGCGCCATAGACATGGTTTATATTGTTTCGGAGAGAAATGATGAAGTTATTTAACTACATTTAATTTTTAAATATACCTCATGCCGAAAATTTTTAAACATATGTTGTTCACCCTAATGAGGTCTGTGTGTTATATAATATAAATATTTGTGTGGGTCGAGCCGTTAAAGCGACAGCTGCTCTTTATGCTTTGAGGTTACATTATACCATTACAGCACAAAATAACATAGGGCTCCAATTCCAAAACGAACCGAAAACCATTAGGAGCTTCGGGTATATAACGCACGTGCGGACAGAAGGACACAACCTCCAAATTTTGCTTTATTGTATTTATTTTGTAAGAACTTGTGCAAATCAAACTTATTTCTCAGCGACTAATCAATATTCCAGTTGTTATGATAATGCAGAGTGTACGAACGCCTAACTAAAATAGCCTTATGAATATCCTTCACTGTTCTGGGGCGGATGACGGCAAGGATAACTGAATTATTTTGTATGATAGATGAAAGCAGTGTGCAGCATTCACAGTGACTGTCTGAGGGATGTTGGCATGTTTGCAACTGTGATAGAGAAAATCGATCGAAGTTTATTTTTATGTTCTCCACTGTTACAGTTAACGTGTCATCCAGCCACATTCTAAGGCTGTACGTAACCAAGGCAACATTATCATCATTTTCTGTCTTCCACTGATTAGGCCTAGTTCTAAGATGGCTGTCTTCTGGGATGTAGCGCCGTGTAGTCGTTGGTAAACTTCTACTAAGACTACACTGCGCTACATCCCAGAAGATAGCCATCTTTGTATTTACCGCCGTGACAACCTCGAATCTACTACGATCAGGTCTGTTCAATTGTCGTGTGAACAGACGTTCTATATTTCTGTTTATTTTCCGTTCGTACCGAAGAGAAAGTTTTATAAGTCTTATTGTCGAGCCTTGAAAGGTGGCCTGTGAATAATCTGTTATTTTAATTGCATAAGCATTATTTATTTCTGTACATACCCCAATTTCATCGAATCCAGAGCAATAAAATTTCCATTGTTTGAATTTTGCTAACACCTTTGTTTTAATTTACCGGTGTTTTAGTCTTATGTAAGAAAAACGATGTGTGTCGTGGTGAAATATTAGTTTATTTCTGCGTCAAGGTACAACTTCATAAACGCGAAGGCAAAGATTGGGAATTGTGAAGCGCCTCGTTATCTGGATTATTCTTGTTAAATTCTGTTCCTTACTCCATGCTGTATCTTCCTCAACCCTTTGTCAAACACCTTACCTCGGAGAGGGACATCAGTTTTCACATGCACAGAAAACACCTCTTGTAGTTACTGGCGTACCTACATTTTTATGGAGAAAACGGGAAGTATAAAGTAAGTAAATTATTCATTCCACCTATATTTTACCACTGATTTACGCAAGACGTCTTTGGATAATGCTACGAAGAGACATGTCGTAAGGGATGTGATGTCGATATCATTCTCCTGGGTAGTGACGCCGTGTGAGCTTGTAGATAGATACAAGCTTTTCGGATGAACGTACTCCCTCCATATTCAGGGTTTGCAGTTGAACATTCCGGAGGGTTAATTTGTTAAAAGTTGTACTTCATCTAACGTGGTAGGCGCAAAACATCAGGACCCGCCTGTGGACGCTTTCAGATATAACACGGGCACACTAAAAGTTTGATTACTCCTGAAAGGACTTTAACTTAATAATGGAGAAGAGATGCCGGGAAAATGTGTTTCATGGTAATGTACCTCTCTTGGTAGGCATTCTGATAACATAAATGTGGCCAAGGCACGTGTAAGTTGCTCTCCTATATTTCTGTAATGATGCCAGGGTTTCATTACACTTTTAAAAGAAAGTTTCACTATAAAAGTTAAGCACAGGTGTTTAAAATATTTTGTGTTCTTTTAACTAAGTGCATGCAACTGAAACTTAATGGAAAAGTTCTGTCTGTCTGTCTGTCTATAAGTACGTTAAATGTACATCCAAGGGATTTTGATTACATTCTTATGGGCCTAAGTTGCTTTACACTGGCCGAGCCATAGCTCAGGCGGCTAGCCTCTGGCTTCTCACTGTGTCCTCGGATTGCGGATCGAAGTTGAGACCTTTAACTCCGTGTCATGTAAAATACCGAAATGACATTCGTGCAAAGCTGTGGATTGGGATGAGTGTTATCGTTGTTCAGTATTGGGTGTTGACATTTTCTGTGGTTTGAAGAAACGGCAACTGTTATGGAAATTTTATTTGTAAAGTAAAATGAATAATGCCATGATAGCACCTAAAGTCGCTGTTGAGTTTTGGCACTGCTACTTTTTATTTGGACGGCCCCCTTTTCGAATTTCTATTCGTAAACCGGCTGTCGTGGTTGATAATCTTGTGGTTTCCTTAGTCCCTCTTGAAAGTGTTGGGCCTTAAAATATATCAATGCAACTTCTTTCTTTCACGTGCTGAATTCATTATGCATAAATATTAAACAATTTTGTTATTATCTGTTACATAATAGTTTCAGTTCAGATATCGTTCTTGACCCTTTAGATGCCGTACTTCGGACGAGATACCGCGTTAAAACTACAGCCAACTTTTTTTCTATATAGCTTTTGCATTTGATGCTATAACTAATAATAAAATATATTATCTCATGCCGATTAAATTTAACAACCTTCTTTCAAACACTAGAGACTGGGGGTTGCCGGGTAAATACATAAGCTAAAGTATGTGTCTTGTTACAAGATCGCTGTCTTCTGAGTTGTTGCGCCGTGTAGTCAGGTAGAAGTTTACCGACGTTTCAGAGGTGCTTGACGCTTTTATAATCAGGGCGATGAGTAATCTAGTCATGGCCAGTTTCAGAGTAATCATTGCCTTGATGATGGAGGCAGCAAGCATCTCTGAAATGTCAGTCAATTTCTACCCGACTACAGGGCGCTACAACTTAGAACAGAGTCGTTTTCAAAAAGCCGACGTGAGAACCTGAAATATCACTTATGTTCTTCTAAATTAAACTCATCACTGATCGAGGAAGTCGTCTGCACGCGAGTTCAGATGGTCTGCCAACCTCTGTGTAGGCAGACAAGAAATATCTCAACGACTGTAATGACGTGGAGTCCGTGGGGCATCATTCAGAGCACAGCCCTATAGCGCAATTTAAACCTTAGCTTTTCATATGGGATAGCAATTTTATTTACGACTCTGGCTGGTGTGGCTATTGCAGGGTAAGACAAACAGACGCTCTGCTGAAGGTCAGCACGTGTCTTGCTCCGTGCTTTACGGCCACGTATCAGGACGTCTTTGCCGTTGGCTCATCGAGTCCTCCTCGGGGCGTCAGTTGATTACATCTCATTACGGTAATGCAATCTGTAAGCCAATTTCGTGCACAGAGAGTTACAACAGGCAGAATATCCTCCTGCCTTTCATTTCTTCGTTGTTTATTTTTAGACGCTTTCGCAGCTAACAGTTAAAAGAGCACCATTAAGCTTCGCAATGTCTGTCTGTCTGTCCGTGTACCCGTGAAATCTATCCGCATGTAACAGCTCGAGAATCACTGAACGGATTATTACTAAATTTGGTATTAGGGAGTGTTACTGATGTTTGTTGATAGATTCCAGTGCTGGTTAAGATCGGTGAATAATAACGCGCCCTCTGCATGAAGACCTGAGCGATCTATTGCCTTCGGAAATGAATGGATGGACAATCCCCACCCTAATAATTCACGTGCCATGCACTAAGTTCTGTTATAAAGTTCTGGCGAACGCGTCAGTGTAGTTACACTTGGCGTACATCTTCTGACTTGTCTATTTCTTCCTTTGTGTTAGTCTGTCTTTTCTATTCCTTCCGCACTGTTTTTTTTAATTTTCTGCTCTTTGTGGGGTACAAATTAAAAATGTATCTCGCCGCGTTGAAGTGGAGTTTATTTTGTTCCTGAAACTGGTAACAGGGCCAAATAACCACAGATGCAAATGCGATATGTGTGACCCTGCAGACTCTTTTATTCAGTTTATTTCTCATACCTTAATTGCTTTTAGTAATTTCTTCTTCTTCTTCTTTTAATACTCTCTTTGTTCCTTCTGCTTGTGCTCTATTCCTTACTCTGTTCCCTACATTCGGATGAATAGGCATATGCAGTTGTAAACGATGAATTTGTGAAGAATGTTAAAAGAGGGTGTCCTCTGGGTCGTAGCGCCGTGTAGACGTTTCATCGCCCTGATGATGGACGTATGAAGTACCTCTGAAACGTCGATAAAGCAGATTACAGGGCGCTACGTCCCAGAAGACAGCCACATTTATATTAGCCGCTGTGAGAACCTCAAATACTACGAAATTTAATTACTTTCAGGAAGCAAGATGTTTTATAAGCCTCAGAATCTACAGAGGAAACCGATTTTGACTCAGTTTATATATTTGAATAAATATTGTAATAATTTAATACATCTGGCCCAGATTTTTGTGCGGCAGGTAAACATTTCTCCAGTCATAATCTGGAGGACAGAGCTTGTTATAGTATGTAGGCAATTTGTGGTCACCATACACAAGCGGGAACACTTCTGTTACTGACAGTACGGATTGGTATATTTAAAACCCATTTCAATAATTTCAAATGCCAGATTCATAAATTTTCACCGTAGGTATTAAGTTGCTACTTCATGAAATTTGTGCACACGAGGACATGTGTTTTCTTACAGCGTTACACTTCTATTAAACCACCAGTCACCAGGTCACACTTTTGTTTATCTTGATTTGAGAATGGGTCCTTCATTAAACGAAAGTGTATTGCCTGAAAACTGGCGGTGTGTTTTCAGTCATCAGGAGGATTCTGAGAAGAAGAGAAGAGAAGACAAGAGACAGAGCAGAGGAGAGACTAGTTATCGAGTTATAAACCGCTGCTCTTAGCTCTGCTTTGATGTATGTAATGAGTTTAAACGCTAATATTACTGTTAATTTCATTGTGGTAGTGTTCGATTAATCTCATTATAACAGTGTTTGTCGTGGTTTATCTGTGGCAAAAGCGTTTTTCTTTATGAATATCTGAAGCCTTGAATTAATTGCTTCTTTTGAAGGCATTATCTGTTCGCATGTAGGGCTGTGTCTACACCAGAGATAAGAATTATTTTCCGGTTATGGGATTTGACGATTTGGAAGTGCTCGGACAGCCTGGGACAAAATTATGTGAAGAAGCGTGAGTCCCAGTGACATTTCAAAAGACATACAAATAATATTATTAGATATTAACACGGATGCGATATCCTATCTCTCACTGGTTATTTCAGGGTCCTCAAGCAAAAGAGTGAGATCTGGTGCCCCTTGGGGAAGGGCAGGTTGTGTGAGTGTAATACTGTATTGACCCCGTCATTTGTTATGGCGTTTAAGTCTTGGGAGGGGGGATACGTTCTACACATGCTCTGCTCTGTACTACTCTCGAAAATAATTGGGCATGCACTGTTTTGTCTTTTATTTTATTTAATATAATCGAAATAATAGAAATCTACGTTTGTATGCTACCTAGTATCGTAACACCAAACATTCCGTACAGTCACCTTTCTCGTTCAAGGCTGCCAGCAAGATAACTCACAAACTCCAGGAATAATTCTTCTGGTTGTCCAATTTTCTGCGCAGGCAGAACTGAAGCGGTATACATAGAATAATAAGACTGTGGTATTCTAGATAACATCTTACATTTGTGTTGGGTACTTCGTATTTTGTATTTTATGTTATCGGATATGAACTGAAGTTATTAAAAAATAAATCAGCGTTGTGCTGTGAACTGACCTTTGATGAGTTTCAACAGTACAAATTGCTACATGATTTCAGGAATCGCGCGAGCATTACAGTGCGCACGCCACATTCGACTGTGACAGGCCGCATCACAGTTTTCCTCAGTTACCTACTTTCTTCCCATTTACTTTTTAGAATAACTAAATGTTAACTTCACAGTTGTTACAGGTTTATCTATCATTCTGTGGGAACATGAAATCGTCTGTATGATTTGAGGTTTTCACAGCGGTGAGTATGAAGATTTCTGTCTTCTGGGTTGTTACGCCGTGTAGTCTGGTCGATGTTAACCAACGTCTCAGAGGTCATATTGCATCCGTCATCAGGGCGATTCAGACTACACAGCGCAACAACCCAGAAGACAGAAATCTTCGTCTGTAGACTAATTTGCCGGAAGTTCAGTATAGTAATCTGATAATGAATTTAATTTAAACCAGCGTAAGGATAACTAACAAAGTAGGGGAAGTCGATATTAGTCTTCTGGGTTGTAATGCGTTGTGGACTTGTAGGTATAAAACAACATTTTGGGGGAACATGCCGTCTCCATCTTCAGGGGCTCCTGCGTGCTCGATTTCCAAGAGACCAAATCAATATCTTATTCGGTTCTTGTTTCCCCTATCTGAATTTCTTATTCAAGCAATCATAAAATCCTCGAAGTAACTTTTTAAAGATGTTAAAATGACTATAATTTACGGAGTTCTTCATAGATCTCTAGGTTAATCAGCAGTTCTATTTTGAAATTAAAATACTCGAATCAACAACTTAACCCGTGTTCAGTTTTAAATTTGTCATGATTCCATCTGTTTTCTAAAATAGTAAACCGTCGACTAATATGTATTTTATTGTTCTTATTTTAAATTATTCATCCTTAGGTAATTTAATAATGCTGTTTCATCTGCAGATGTTATCTAGCATTAAATGAGATGAGTTATGAATAGTAAGGATTTGGAAAGGGGCGGTCGTGACATTCTTTACGGTAGTTTGAGCATCCATCGGAGAGAAACAGAGGAAAACAACGAAAACCAGTTAGGTAATAGATAACTTTCTGAGATTTGAACTGGGTGCTTCCCTTGTAGTATTGCCGACACACAATTCTTAAGGCCTCATTTTATAAGGCCTACACGTAAAACTGACGTGAGATGAAGGTCATTGAGTTGGGTAAGCCAAGTGAGGAATTTGTGTTGTGCGTGAAGCAAACGAAGTAGGGGGAAACCTGAGACACTGAAGGGCTTGTAAATGCGACTACACCTATCGATCGCACGCGTAGAGCCAAGAGCAGTCAATATTTAATATTCAACATAACCTCAAGTTCCGAAAATCAATAATATTATTGATTATCAAGAGAAGTTTCTGTACAAACGTGGGACAACTGTGTTCTGTTATCTTAACGAACGCGGAACTGTGTAAATGATTATATTATATTAAAGAAAATAATAAGGAAAAGTAAAGTTTAACCAAACAGTTATCGATGTTCGTCTTCCGGGTTGTAACGTCATGTGAACTTGTAGGTAGGTTCCAACGCTTCGATGGAAAGTACCCTCTCCATTTTCATGGCTGAAGACGGCATTTGGTATTTGTTAGCTCACGTAACTGTATGAGTGAAATATTTTTTGGGATTCAGTTGCTTCTGATCAATAGGAAATGTTTTATTGGTGTAGTACCTTGTTTGTTCGTTTAAAACATGAATGATGATTGTTAGAATGGAGAATCATTTTAGTGAAAATGGAGAGTAGACAGTGTATATGTGTGGGTTTATCGTTTTCAAGATGTGAAAGGTATGGCCGTCCGATAACAATTTAAAAAACCCAAATGTGGAAAAAGGTTAATTGATCGGAAGATGGCAGAACTTAATTTGAGTAGGGAAACTAGGTGACACACAAGTCACGCCGGGCGCTTAGGGTGCGCGAGCGAGGCAGTCTGCACAGGGGCTTCTCAATCACTCTGTATAGTAATTAATTTCTGACGACTTTTCAATCGAGTGCTGCACCAGTCACGCTTCGTAAGTGGCTATTCCTGAATATCGGCGGCTGACCTGGTTAGAATCGTTTATGATCCATATCCAGAGTTCGAAGGTGTTAAAGACGCTATTTCAGAAAATAGCAAAACTACAGGATATACTGAGTCTTCAAAATAAATGACGACACCAACGCCAAAAAATCGTCTTTAAGCAGCATTATTAATGGTATAAAAGTTTGTATTCCCTTAATGACTACAATTTCGAGGTAGGAATGAAGTGGAAATAGGCTAAAATAGCCAAAAGAATGTTATTTTTATGTTTACTGATCAAAGGAAGCCACCGGGTGAAGTTACCTGATTTAGTCCATTCATTCCCAGTCATTCCTAATGCTCTTTGAGGTTTTGGTACTTGGAAATCAATTTAATACTTCGTTTGAATATAACACACATTGACAGGAGGTTTAAATATGAACTACGTGTAATTAACATGTGCATTTATATACAGTGGGTATATATGTATACTGAGAGGGACTTTGTGGCTAATTATTTATGTATACTCGTGCGTTTACATATTTGTTGTAAAGGATATTTATGACTGAGGCATGACGTTTGTTGCTAACATTTGCCGGATTGTTTGCAAGCAACTAAAGCAGAACATTAGGTGGTAATCAGCGTCGACAGTCACGTTTATGCCATGTATTTCAGCTAATTTGTTTTTATTGGCTCGTAATGAAAAAGAAACCGTATTTCTGGGAACTGTACTTATTTGCCTATGTCAACCCTTTCTTTGTGACGGCGCACCGAATCCTGAACGACAGTCCTACCGTTAGACTCTCCGGCCTGCTGCTATTCTACCACCCGCGTTTCCGCGCGCGGCTTCCTCATCGCAAGCACCTCTGAAACGTCGATAAATTTTTACCAGACTGTACAGCGCAACAACACAGAAGACAGCCATCTTCATATTCGCCGTTGTGAGATCCTGAATTTTAAAAGTGAGATTTGTCGTGGAAAAATGTTACATGAATCTGTGGACGGGGTTGAACTGGGTTAGGGCAGGACCCAGTGACTGGGTTTAGTGAACACAGTGATGAATATTTTGGTTTTTCAGATTCCGGGAATTTATTGTAAGCCTTGCGAGGAGGACCGTGTACTGCAGAGCTGATAAAGGTGAAGTTGATTTAATGCTCGCACAACAGACGAAGGAATTGGGTGGAGTAACTCAGAGGCAGGGTGAAATGTAGAAGAGAGGATGAATTCACTGATGACCTTGCTTGTTTGCGTGCGGTGTGTCCCGGATCGGTACATATGCTGATATTGCACATAAATCACGCTACACAATGGGCGGCCCATGATTCCCAAGGCCTCTGAAATCTCTATTTTAAACTCCTGTGCGATCTCAATGAACAAGTATCCATTACACATTTATGAGGCATGTCTTCATAGTAAATGTTGAAATGCGTCGCTAAACAGCGTCATTGGGAGGCATAACTGTTACAGTAATTACGGTACTAATGCGCTTTACATTACATGGCAACGGATTGATTTAATGAATTCGTTTATTTTTCATTTTTATGTTTAATTTGGCTATTTAATGATTCTGTAAACGCTTACAGTAGAGTTTGATTTGTTACATTGCAGCCGTGTAGGACTTATTGAGTTTGTGAGGTTGATGTATACGAGGTGCGATCGGAAAGTTTCAAGACTGCGCGTATAAAAACCCGTACACTTATCTCAGGTATTAAATTCATCCATCACCCTCGAAATAGTTCCCCTGGGAGTGAACACAACGATCTCAGCGCCGCTGCCAAGCCTGGAAGCATCCCTGGAAATCTTTCTTTTTCAGCCTGTCAAGCACCATATGCGATTCTGCCTGAATATCTTCTATCATCTCAAATCTCCTTCCCTTTAGCTGAATTTTCATCCTTGGGAAGAGGAAGAAGTCACACGGAGCTTAGAAAGGAAGTTGGGGTCGGTTCTTGCAAGATCTTTGAGCTCCTGACAAACGAGAAGTCGATTCTGCTTCTGGTCCTCAGACAGGATGCGTCCCATGTGGAGTTCTTCCTTTAGAATCAGCTGACAGGTCCCATAGCCTATCCCAACAATGTCGCACAAGTCGTTGATGGTACGACGTCGATCTTCGTGAATGGCCTGCCGAATCTTCGTAACATTTTCGGGCGTTGTGCTCGAAGATGGTCGTCCAGAACGCTCGTCATCATCGACAGAGGTTCGGCCATTTTGAAAACGTGAATGCCACACAAAAGTTTGTGCACGACCCATTGCGGACTCCCCAAATGCTTGCTTTAGCATTTCATAGGTTTCCGTAGCCGTTTTGGCGAGTCTTTGGCAAAATTTGATGCACACGCCATTCCGAAATCGCAGGAGGGTCGGTGTAATGCACTACCAAAACGCCCGTAACTAAGAAACAAATGCTAATTCGATGATGCCGGCTGGGACACTGATTCACTATGAATGTGGGCCGTACCCCCTAGCGGCAGAAGCTCGTACTACATCCGGTTCGCCCTCTATTGACACAGTCTTGAAACTTTCCGATCGCACCTCGTATTTAAAATATACATTATAACAACATTTCA
The DNA here is from genome assembly GCF_977971745.1 of Zootermopsis nevadensis. Taxonomy (NCBI): domain Eukaryota; kingdom Metazoa; phylum Arthropoda; class Insecta; order Blattodea; family Termopsidae; genus Zootermopsis; species Zootermopsis nevadensis. The sequence goes on from NW_028259147.1 coordinate 8,259,754, forward strand.
GAGTTACTCGACTGCTGTATTCAGGTGATTCGTCGGCATTATACTGGCAGATTTCTGATCGTTTTTTGTAATACTGAGCTTGGTGACTCTATCGTGGTAGAACTCGGGACTCTTTGATTACGGCTCTGGCGATTAAGTAATTAGTTCAATAGTTCTTTGAATGTATTTGGCGGTGGTAGTATTTTGTTACTTTGTTTTGGACTTTATCCATCACCTGTTTTTAAAAGCCTGTAAGAATCTTTATACTTTAGAAAATCACTGCGTTTCAAAGGAAGATCTATCCTTCGAAATTTAAGGTTATAACAGACTGTAAGACTGTTTAAAAAACAGACGATAGATGAAGTCTGAAGTAAAGAAAGTAATAAGTTCAGTCGGATTCTTCAGAATGTATTCCGGGATTACCAGGACAAATCTTAGCCAAATTACCGCAGGAGCTATACTGCTCTCCCCCTGAGCGCCTACATGGTGCGTAGCGGGATAGCTTTTTAGCGAAAATAAAGCCATATGGCATTCCATAAATGAATTCCTTGGTAATTGACGTTTGCTTTCCAGCAAGTCAGTACTTCTTTCACCTCTTACGCAACAGAATAATCGATGTGTAGGTAAGTGATTTAAACTGACTGTGAGAGCCTACTAAAGAACCTCAGATCTAACAACCGTTCATGAAATTTTTCGTTTGTTGTTTTTTCCCGCCAGAGCATGTTCATAAAGACTTTTGTTTTGGGTGCAAGTCAGCGTCTATGCTGATGCTGTCAGGTGTTTATTGTCTTATACGATTCAAACCCATCGTATGGACTGAGCGGTTGGCACTCTTATTCATTTTCGGATCTTCTTGGTTCGATTCTCTGTCCAGTGGTCTGCCATTACAAATGCTTTAAAAAAAGAAGCTAAGGAAAGTATTTTGACGTAACAGAGATCAAGAACGTGGAAAAATTTTAACATAACGAAGATTTGTACTTATTTATTCGTATGTTTTTTTAACGACGCTGTCAGTAGCTCAGACTGCATAGCTTCGGCTGATGGCTTGTTTAATAAATGGGAAGAATGCAGAAGGAAGTGGTCGTGGCCCAATTTGAAGTCCTTGCAGGTCGTTATCAACGTTTCTATCTTAATTTCTAAAGACCAACTTCGACAATGTTGATTATAGTAGTAATAACGTTTAAATTCCCTAATTTTAAATCACAAACCACCACCTTATATTTAAATGTAATGTAAACATTTAAAACTTTAAAGTCCTCTCTATATTAATACATATTTTAATTAAGGTTATTCAAGGACTAATGGCAGTATCACGATATTCCTTCAACGTTTTCTGGCGACCGAACACCTGATTCGTTTTCGGGAGATCCCATTTTCGAGTCTTGGTCCATTTTAACATTTAATTTTTTTTTTTTTCATTTCTTCCAGCGACGTGTTCGAATAGTGCTTACTTTTGGCTACAACACTTTTTTAAAACATTCTTTCTAATTTACCAATTATAAATCATCTTACTTTTCAAATATGATAATCTGTGGAGTTCCAGTGTGTTGTTAATGAACTAAATAATTCCGTCGTTTGTGACGGTGTTGATGAACTTTGAAGTTCTGTAACGTAATTTATTGAGCAGTTGACTGTCGGAGAGCTCCAGAAAGGCTCTGTACTAACGGTTTGATGTATATTTTACGAGATTTGGAAACAGACAGCTCTTGTATTTACAGAATTATTTTTGGAAATCTCGTGTCTGTGAACAGCTGTTATGTATTTCAAACCGCGACCTTCGGAATCACTCTATCCAGCCAGACAAGAGGCCTAGGTTTGGCACTTCAATAAACACTCGTACGAGAGTGGCAGTGAACTGGCTTCGTGCAGAAATACTCGTCTCTGATAGACTGATCCAGGTCGTTCTGGTATTTTGAAATTCAGAGAGGTTGTCCCTTTCTCGAACAGAAATTCCGGCGTACTGTGATTGTGTTCACTTCTTTAATATGTATAGACCCTTTTTAAATATGCAGGGGGCAGAATTTTCTATTAACCGAATACACTTATGTCTTGAATAACAGCCAGAAGATATACTCCAGTGGAGTCTGCTTACATATGTTTTTCAATTATTTTTTTTTAAATTTTATTCTGCGTACGTCAGGGGCTTTGATATTTAGATAATTTATTTCATATACAGATATGATTTTGCGCCATTTAACACATTTCCCTTAACAGAGTTCAGAATTATTTTGCTTGTATTTTGTTAACTCTTCACCATAAACCTACCTAAAATGTAGCAAATAAAGGTTGATCTCAACTAAAAAAAATATTTTGTTTAATTTACGTATTTGTGATATGAACTGTTTTTAAAAATCACTGAAACTTTTCCGAGTGAACATTAATATCCGGTACCACATGCACATAAAAGTTCTTAGTTTCTCTGTACGTAAGCATAACGTTGTGAAGCCACTTGGTGGATCGGAGGTAAAACTTCACACATTCTTAACCTGCACACTAGACGTAGCTTGATCAACTTTACTCTCTAGTCTGCTTATACCCGCTTTTAACCGAACAGGTCGCGTGGGTTCTATAAGCCACCTGCCTCGGTGAATAGGCAAATCTCTGCCATTGCCGGGAATCGAAAGGCTGTCGTCTAGCCCGTAGCCATTAATTGTATCGACTGGGCTGTTCCGGCTCTTGTAAGTGGCAGAACTACAAATTAATATCTAAACCGTGTCACGAGATGATTATTTAATTTTCCAATACGGGACGCAAGTTCTGTGCTGAGTGTCACTTTTAATTGAGAGCATAATCCATATCTTGAGCTCTGTTGTGTCTTAATGGGAGAACCTGAGCTAGCTAACATCTTAATCAATCAGCATATGCAAGTCAAAACATTATATGATGTATTGTTTCAGAAACGTCACATGAGAACCAGACGTAATTTCATCTCAGACAATCCATGCTTTCAACATGTTTCAGAGATGAGGTTTCTGTATCTTCCTTCAACTCTTGGCACTGTCGCGAACAACTGTCAATTGACAGGAAACTTTAGCTTTTGTGTCATCGTGATTCGTCATGATAAGCCCACTCTGTTGGAGATGAATGAATTCGTGATTAAGCCATTATTATTATAATGTCTCTGGAAGGGAACATTATATTATTTGAGACTCGTTTACATTCTTTGGTACTGCATTGTCCTTCAAATGCTCTGCCGAGATCGAAAGTCGCTTTAGTGGTCATCGTATTTTGTTGTAGGATTAGTCGTGGTTACCTGAGTCTTTTCAAGCATGTCCTGCGAATTTTACCTTAAAATATAGCACGCCCGTCGCATCAGTCATTTATAGTGAACCTCCTATTTGTCGTTATAGAAACTAAAGAGAAAATCCCCTACCATGATTTGTGCCAAACACTCTACAAGTAAAACTTTTTCTTGCATGGAAAGAAATGGACCCTTCATGTCTAGTCTTGCTTATATTAGGCAACTAAAGCATGGATGTTAGTATCATTGTCATTACTGCCTGTGTATTTGCTGCGGTATTCTGCCATTTATTATGAAATTAAAAATCTGTTATTGCCTCATGGTCGGCTTATCTCAGTTTCGATATTACGTTTGGTTATTCTCACAAAAGTTCTTATAATTAAAAACAGACCTGTATATTATGGCTTAAAATTAATTAGTTTAATTTCTTCCAACTAATTCTTTCTACTTTAAAATTCACGATTATACTAGTGTTTCAGAAATTAGAGTTGATTTCCGACTCTTAACGAAATTAACAATTAAAAAGCTTAATATTAAGAGAATTTAAATTAGGTTTAGTATTACAAGGTAAGATAGAACTTGACGGTCGAGTGATCAGCACAATGATTCTTATTCTGGAGATAGAAGTAGGCTAGCTGTTCTGATTTTACTCAGCCAGTCCGTCCAGTTAAGTGCCGGGATAGTATCTTAAATCACGAAAAGGTATCTTCCATATTCTTTCAAAGTAATTACTCATTAATAATCCTATAATTTTACGCCATATTGTCAAAGAAACTTGAAGTGTCGATAAATAAACCACACAAAATCTTAACCGAAGATGGACGCCGTTTGTCACGACGCCCTCACAAGATGTCATATCTGGCAAAAATAGACCTCAGAATGCCACCGGACACTGCGTTCGAATACCGACGCAAAGCGTCGCTATGTCTATCTTCACGACGCTTCCAAAGGACGACACATTTACCGCAGATGAACTTTCGGATGTCTTTGGAAACAGCGCTAGAAATCAGACGCCTGCATAACGCGCTTTAATTTCCATAAATGAGGCTCGAGATGTCTTTACACACGAAGTTGGAAAACCGACGCAGATTGTCGTGACATAAGAATACGCCATATTTAGCGCAGGTGAGACTCTGGACGCCAATGGATAAGACTTTCGAAACCAATTCCAAGCGTCGGAATGCCAAGATGTGTATAATGGTTAACATACCTAACCTAACCAACTAGACAAACTCGCCTTTCTCGACCAAGATGCTAAAATCTCACAAGTCTCCCTGATTGCCATGTCTCCAGGATTGCACAAGTCGCCAAAGCCGCTCTTACACGACGGTCGCATGGGTCGCCGCAATAGCAACACAGGCATTCTATTGTTTAATAATTCAGTCCATACCGCAAAGAAAACAACGCTTTACCATTACCAAGATGCTTGTTAACGCTGTTTACTAAGAATCATACGAGACATAAAAAGCGCAAATATAAATTGGCGAGTAGGTGGGAAAGATATTTACCACTAGACTTTAAAGGCTTAATTACAGCATAAATAGAAACTCCAGGATCGAACAGTTATCATTATTGCTTCGAATTTTAACTGAGGGTTTTCCTTAGTCCCTCCAGACTGAGATAGTATCTTAAAATAAGGTATTGTCACTTCCTTCCACATCCTTTCCAGTTCATAATTTACTGTCATTCAGCCTTTCGACTGTGTATAACCCACGCAGTTGAGAAAGCATTTTAAGTTTTTCAGTGCTGAGTTTAGTTTAAAAAACAAAGGCAGTTTTGTTTTATTTATTTTAAAGGGAACTTGCAATTTCAAATCATAAATTAGGACATTGTTGACGTTTATTGATTTTACTTTCAGTGATATTATCAGACAGAAATTGCTCAGAGCTGAGGTAGCTTTTACTTTCAATGAGATGTGTTGTTTATAATGCTGGAAAAGTAAAGTGTAAACTAGGAAGTATTAGATCGTAGCGTTGCAGACGTAACCATCGCTTTGTTATGGGATAATGCGAGCTTCAATATAGCCTATATAATTCTGACATTCGCATTTGGCAAGTTCGAGCTTGTAGGCAGACGAAATTTTCATGGTGATCGATAATAAATAACTCATTAGAACACCATTAGAAGCCGATTCAGGCTTGCAAAAAATCGCGATATAATTTCCTCACACCATGGATATTGTGCACATGACATACGGAGGGATCTATAATGAGGTAGACTAATTATTGTCTTCGCGTAAAATTAAAATATTAGTGATTATGAAGACCCGTGGAATAGAACAGTGGTTTACCATTGGGAGTCAAAAGAGCTGCTTATTTCTAAATCATTAACCATTATTTCAAAAACAAAAGAACTTCACTGTTATTATTGTTTACTACTAATAAGGTTATTGCATCAATAAATGCAGAGTAAAGAGTTTTATTCCATCAGGCGTTCTTGCCATAAAGCTCGATATTAATGCATTTCGGTGATGAACCATTGAAGTGGAGTGTGCGGAATTTTGTATGATAGTAGATTCTAAATAGGCCTGCATCTTTACAGTGTCGGCGTATTCTGTATGTTAAGAATGATAAACATGGTGATGGTGGGAATTGTGGAATCTTATACTTAACAGTCTGCCGGGAAATTGAACGCAGTGGGAAACTGCACGTTAATGGTTAAATGTAGGTTATGCACAGAGTGGATCCCAGAATTGTATAATTATTATTTTGTAGTTCTTACTAGCGTTGTCATGTAGAATAAAGAATCGGGAGAAAAGTGAACATCATAAGTTCTTCCCAGAACGTTTTATTAATGTGTGTTTTGTCCAAATCGCCTCAGATAATCTTATCTCCGGTATTGTGCCATCATACCACATGATGAAACATTTTCTCGTTTCAGTAGCCTATTTTTGTGCCTTGTCGAAGTTCTACTTCAGTTCTTAATATCTGACGCTTCCGTAAATTGCCGCTTTAATATCCTACACGAATCACGTTCGTAATCTTCTCACCAATCTAATTTAAAGATTTCTTAATCTCTTTTCTTAACTTTCTTTGTTTTTCTCTCCCTTTCTTTGATACTACAAACCAATACTACTGCTTCTTCTCATTGATTCCTCATCATCTTAATCATTAATATGATTCCTAGTTATACCACCTGGCTTGCATTTGGGACGTACCCGATTGGAATATTGTCCGGTGAACCTCCTTTTCGTAACTCGAGGTTTTTATGAAGACTGACGTGACGATGTTATTTTCTCCATCTTTACGGCTGAAGTGACTATGCTGGCATTGCCACTCCAGCCCTGAAGATGGAAACAGCATGTTACTCCGAAACGGTTTCATCTACAGACGAGTCTACACGGCACCAAAAGCCAGAACATCATCATTGCAGCCTTTGTTGGCTCTGCAATGCTCAGGATGCATAAACTGGACGCTGTGTGCTGCTGTTTCTCATTGTTTCTCTTCGTGCTGCATGTGGAGACATGTTATGAACCCCGCGACAGAAAATTGAGATCGCTGGAGATTTGTGGCGATGGGAACTGGTGCACGCGATGTCGGGTATTTTGTGTGCCACTGAACCTAAGGACAGGGGAAGGATGAGAGTGAAACTTGCTTGGAATCGCTCCCATTGATCCATAATATAATCGAATATTCTTTCTGACATCTGTCTGAACGCACGCAGCAGTTGTACGACGCCATAAAACATATCGGTATACGACATTCTGTAAAATTGCAGAAATTTTATTTATTTTTTAAGTAAACTGTCATGAAAATGACTGAAAGTAATATAATTCTTGTCTTCTCGTTGAAAAAGACGTTTATGCTTTTTGAATCAAACAATTTTTACTTCTGCAAGATTACTTCATTTTGGTAAAGAAACAGATGTAGGTATGATTTGAGGTTTTCACAGCGGTGAGTATGAAGACAGAAATATTCAAACAGAAGTAGGTCTGCTGTGGACGTATGCCGTATAACGAACTATGAGTGACAATGACGCTGATGTATTGCTTTTTGTCTGTCTGTCCTAATCTCAGCCCTGTTATTTTGCTGTAGTTCTCGTCGCATTTCCATTTTTTTTCAACTCTTTTCGCTCTTTTATTTTTCCGTTAGTTTTCACTTGTTTTCTTCTCTTATTTTCCTTTGCCTGCCTTTCCTTCGCGTTCCCTTTCGATTTATTCTGTTTCATTTTCTTCCATTTAAATTTCTTCTATTCCCATGCTTTTAATTCCCATTCTTTCTCTCCCATCTTTATAATTCCTTTTTGTATTTTATTTATTTTCCATTCCCTTTTTGTTTATCTTACATTACTTATTTTATTCTCAACATGTTTATTATTTTATATTATATTGTTCGTGATAAAATGAGTAATATTTAGATCTAATATGGCAAAGTTCCGCATTTGCCTATTTTACAAATTGTGAGTATATACACGAAAATAATTGTAGTCTGTCCCGATGGGCACTAAACTAGATAATTATCGAATGGTGCAAAAATGTTATCCCTTGTGCTCTAATCGTGCTACTATAATGTAACCATTTTATCTGGTATGGCGGAATACCACTGCCAAATGTAAAATCATGTTATAAATTTAGTGTAAGTTTGTTTTCGAATTTATCTTTTCTTGTCTTGACAGTTGCCAATAGCCAATGCAGTTGGGTCGAATTTTACAACCCAGCTCTATCATCAAATGCAAAACTATTTCTTGGCGTTAAAACACAGCCTGGAAAGTTTCCACAAGAGTGACACATAATCAAACACCTGACAGGCAGAGATGTGCTTTGCATGCCAGTACCAGACATTCAACTGCACTACTGACTGATAATGAGTGATTATGCAAAGAGAGTAAGGAAACAAGACAGAAATGGAAACACAAAGAAAGGAAAAGAGGTAATTAAAAAGGACGAAACAACCAGAGAGGAAACAAAGAGAGAAATAAGAAAGAGAAAGGAAAAAATACAACAAGGTCGTTAGGAATTATTCCGTGTAACACAGTTTGTGAACCACCCTGTAACATCTTGTAGTCATACAGGTGGATATTAACTATACATTACTCCAAAAATTATTCACCTGAAAGACTACAAGGGGCTACATCTAAAAAGAACTACAATCGACGTTTTGAACCCTCTGAGAAACTTCAATCTGATTATTGTGTTTAATTACGCTTTTAGGTTACATTGTAAGGCGTTGAATACCAGATAACCTCTGAGCAAAGGGAATGAACACAGTGGATTATCTCAAGTAACATTCCTGACGGTCGATTGTTTTGAATTAGTGTATGCCGAGTATGAGTTTGCTTCAGAACGAAGTACCAAGGAATAAATATACTATGTCGAAATCAGCCCGACATTGGATCACATTTTGATTCAGTGTCGCAGTACCTCTGTTTCCAGACACTTTCTGGGGCCCTCTCCAGCGTCTTATACAATTTGTACCGATGAAACTATTCCCGAGGTAAAGCGACCAAGAAGTTGACCACTCACCACCATCTACTGCGGAAGTTAGGAATCCATTGCTTTATCTCCATTCTCCCATACACCTTTATGGATCATGACGATTATCCAGTACCCACTGTGTGCCTGGGTTTCCCTTCAGCCGTTCTTATTGTGGTATAATATGCTCGCCTATAGGTTGTTGATGGTCTATGTTTATTATTCATTGGAACATGACTGGAATATACATACATCATTCTGTCGCCTAGAAAGTCAGTCGAATATGTATCGGCATTTGTTTCTTCTCCAGTTTTTTTACCCTTTTCCTCAGATAATCGTAAAACGTTCACACTTGACGGCGCGTGTGTGTGGGTCGCTGTAAGCCCAGTGTGTTCCATTTGAATTCCCATTACAGTCTGGAAATATGTTGTTATCGTGTAGGTCATATTTTGTGTAGACCTGCGTTATTCATGATCGGCAGTAGATTTGAGGCTGACAGTGTGACGGTTGTAAATCAGATTTTTGGAATTTTTGACCGAGACGTAAGAAGGCAGGTGACGCAGACGTATACAAACGTCTTTCCCTTAGCCAATGTTGCGGACTGACTGGCATGCCGGCGTCTAAATCTCAGCCGCCATCGTTCATGTCCGGCATTGTAGCCAAGCGGTTTAAAGCATGGGTCATGGCTGTTAAACTTTGGCATCGCAAGTGTGAATCGCACCCAAGGCATGGGTCTTTTTTCCAGATTTTTCTGTTTTGTTTCCTGTATAGATACACAATACATTAATGAGGTATATATTTTGGTATGTATGAAATTTATTGTATGCTGTACCGAATTTGACAAAGAATCAAAATTATAATTATTCGGCAGTTTTAAGTTTAGGTGTGTTGATACAAAATGGCAACAAAAATATATGATATGTCTATTATACGTTTATTTTATAGACTTTGTGTAAAGAAAGCGTCGTGGCTGAAGTTTATAGGCCTACATTCTGATGAAGTTCAATCTGACTGAGGCGAACCATTATGTCCCGAGCGGTAAGCTTGTTGGTTTACACATGGGAATAAAAGGCAACCCTATTTTTCATTCTCTGAACTAATCCAAACGAAGGTTGGAATTCGGAGAGATAAAATGCAAGCATACGAACAGAATTTGTATTAGGTCTTATAATTAACACAAATTACATACAACAAAGAAAATATATCAGTCAGTGACAGGACGAGAATTAAAATTAATTATAAACGGAAGGATTGTGGATGTCGAGGTCAGATAAGCCTAAACATTAATCAGGGCGGAAAAGGACCGCCTGGGTTTGATGTGAAGACAGCGAGTGAGGGGCTCACTGAATTACAAATCACGAGACTGTTCTTGAATATCTGCTGGCAATATGGACGCATCGCAGAAGAGTGGGATCTGGGAGTAATCATACTCATTTTTAAAAAGCGTGCAAAAACAGTAACAGTCAGATGTGAATTAGTCTCTTAGGAACATGGTACAATATTTATGTTGATATTGTAACACAACGCATACTTTCAATACTACAAGGGAGTGTTTGTATTAAAAGCAAAAATGTTTAATAAGAAGCGAGGATTTAATATGAAAATCAGATTATACGAAAAAAAAATGTTACGATGATATAGGAAATACTAAATATCGAAGGATTTCCGAGCCACTTGATAAATGCTGATAATAGATCATAAATTTAAAGACTCGCTATAGAGAAAGGCCACAGTGGAATGACACTGATTTCAGAGATTAACCCTTTAAAGCTCCAAGCTCGCCTAAACGACCTTGCATATAATAAAACTGAAATTGTGCGATTATGTGTTTGTTCGCTTATAGTTTGATAACGGATAAACCGATTTACACCAAACTTGGTTTGTTTATTTCTTGATATCAGGAAGGGATTATATGGGAGTCTGTAAAAGTCCTGATATCACTTCCCGCTGAAGGTTTTCCCCTAGTTCGAAAACTAAACACGGTAGAAGAATGGCGTCTAGACCGAAGTTGTTTATTTAGAAAAGAATATTATAGAAAAATTCAAAACACCGAAAATCTTGGGTTTGAATCCAGACGAGGAAGTTTATGTAACTCCTAAACTAAATACAAGAGAAAAACGTACTAAGGCAAGATTTGTTTGATTTGGAGAGGAGATGGCAGGAACTACGGTGACAAAGCCGAAAACTCTCCTTGGTTCAAGTCTTGATGAATATTTTGGGTTTAGAGATAACTTTCTATAATATTGAACGATACGTGGCCCTCGGGACGACATACGACATGACACGTGCCAACCCACGACGAGAGGCGACACGACACGTGATGTCATCTTTTGAGCAGATGAGTCTGGGAAGCCAAAAGACACGACGCCGACTGAACACCAAACCAAGTCAAGAAAGCCTCTGGAATTGATATGGCAAGACGCCGCGGCGCCATTTCCGACACAGGCAGATACCATATTTAGCTTAGACTGGCGTAGGAATTCACTCTGACACGGCACCAGATTACCGACGCCGAGCGAACGACGGCTCAGAATTTCAAATCTTGCTTTGAAAAATCTCGGGATGATAAGGCACGATACTGGCAAAGCATCGCAACACTAGTTATCACGTCGCCACAAAAATACACAAAAATAGAGTAGATGAACCTCCAGATGACATGTAAAGCTAGAAAACAAGCCTCATGATACTTACGACGAATGCTAACAAACAGACGCCGAGCGTTAAGATGCCATTTGTCACGACGCCGCCAGAGATGCCATATTTCGCGCAGGTGAGCTTCAGGATGTCAATATAAATGACTCTGAAAACCGACGCTGACACAAGACGACATACATGGCACAGATAAACGCCGGAATGTCATCAAACACACTGAAAATGGACGCTAAGCGTCACGTCCCTATCTTCGCGACGACTCCCGAAGACGTCGTGTTTAGCGTAGGTGGGCCTGTGGATAAGAGTGAACACAAATCTGGAAAACTACGCCAACCGTCGTGACGTCAACGAAGGACGCCCAGGTCACCCTTGGTTGCCACGGGCACTATAGTCATGTCGCCACGGTGGCTCCCTGCAGTAGCACAGCAGGTACTCTGCTATTATTTAGTGTCATGGAACGTATTATCTGTTTACTTGTTAGGAAATGTGGAAAGAAGCTATCGTGACCTGTTTATTGTCAGCCACTTTGATAGCACGTAGCCGGCGGGACTGAGAAAAGCCACGGAAATCTTCTGTCAGGGTAACCGGTCTCTGATCTTGGTTCGTTGACCCCCCCCCCCCCCCCCCATGAATATAAAACAGCTGTGCTGATTCCTACACGCTGAGATCGGCAAAGAAGGGAGAAAGTTGCGAGATGACTTTTAGTGACTAAGGAAAGGATTAGACCATGCAGGATGCCTCCCACGCCAGGCCGTAGGCCTCGCTCAGCAAGAGGCACGTTTGAGTCCGGCTCGCTCGCTGTGCGCGTGCCCGTTACGAGAAGGCGTGAAGTCGAAAAATGAAGAACTCTGGCGAAGGATCGAAACCGGCTTTGAGGAGGAAATTTAATTCACAATTGTTCGCAGGGAATTTTGTTGCGCCGCGTAGCCTGATAGACTACACGCCGCAACAACCCAGAAAACAGCCATCTTCAGACTCACCGCCGTGAAAACCTCAAATCCCACGGAAATTTTGTTGTTGCAGATTTCTCGAGCGTCTTGACTCGTTTCTTCGCGATGTGCCAGACTTGGCAGATTGTAACCCGGGAACTATTTACAAAGTGACGTATACTGATAATGTATAAGCTCTTCATCATAATGAAGTCGTAAAGCTTCATTCATAGATACTTCCACTCACAGAAGCATTAACTGTGCTTCAGTTAATGTCTTCCTTTGTGCAATATTGTACATGGAAAGGGCTTAGGCCACTTCGAATAGGTTCTCAGGTTGTTCATCCCTTTGAAGTACGAAGCTCATGAAAATAATTCAAATTTTGGAACCTACCTCGACGCGGATAGTGGTTGGTGTATGTGCAGTGCTCCAGACTCGTAACAGGAAGGCACCCGGGCGGAGTGTGGGCCAGGTTTCCGACTGCCGAAGAGCAGCGTGGCTGGCGAGTGAAAAGACGCGTTTTTCGTTAATTTTGACACTGGACTACTTAGGTTATGGATATGACATTCAACATTAAGATTTGGAAACATTCATATAAATTATATAAGTGTTGTTTATATGTCGCCAGTTATAAATCATGGCGAGAAACCGAAAATATATTTTATATCTGACAAACTTAATACAAACAGAATTTGTACTTAAGTAATAATTTCTTCCTCCACCCCCCAAATAAAGGAAACAGGTCCTTATATAGCCTGGCTTTGTTGACATTATTATTACAGTATTGGTGGGTTGTGGATGAATTTTACCTACGAATTAATTTTATCGCGTTCAGGCACAATTTTTTTTTCAAACTTAAATTGGAAACAGGCACATATAACCACACAAATTTAATTGCTTTGAACTTAACAAATAAACAGACGAGACTAATAAATATAATATATCGTAACAGCTATATAACATTTACGATGGAAAGTCATACAGATTACTGCTCAAATAGGCTTCGATCCCATGATCAACTACAGGACAGCCAGCACGCTAACTCATTATCTAAATTGAATTTTCTTGTTGAATTAGACATTTACCATAACTTAACTAAATAAAACATTACATTCACAGGATTTTTAGGGCAGAGACGCTGTAAGAACTCTTTGTTATTCTTCTGTTACAATTTAAGCTGTAGTCTGTATTCCAGAACAGTAATCAAAAGCAGCCTCTGACGAAGCGATCCTTCGTTGAGGGGTGAGAGATTTAAACGTGACTTCCTGTTCATGTAGGGCAGTGAATGACGTCAAGAGGGGTGGCTTGTTTTGGCCATCACTAGAGTTTATAAACTAATAACAGACAATTTCATTACATTAGGTGGAGATGATGGGGCATGCGCATTGTCGATGGACTAAACCAGTGTTCCTCAACTTTTCCACTTAAGGGACACTGAAATATAGTTCATTATCTCACGGCACACACAATTGCAAAGTTGTGCGTACGCACGCCTCCATAAGCTACGAGTAAAGCAATGTTCTTGAGATTTTTTCATAACAGGTAATCGAAAAAGATCTCCCTACATACAAAGTTTAATATCATTTATTTTAAAATATATATATATATTATAAATTAAATTAAATGTGAACAAATCTTCACGGCGACAGAAACGCGCCAAACGCAGACTCCGCCAGACCCTATCATAGGCGCCACCATTACCTCGTTGAATGTATTGCTACCAAAGTCTCCACCGTCAGAACTTTGTCTCAATTTTTCCCGCAATCGCTGACTTAAACTATTAGTAGCAGATATTCTATTCTTAAAACCTTGCGTACCGTGCAGTGTATTGATATATAAAATCATGCATACAAACAAAACTGCTTACACATTAAATAACACCTTGTGCCAAACGCGTTTTGACCTCAAGAGGTCATCGTTAGTGGCAAAAACATCAATTCATTAGTCTGTCTATTAAATTCATACAATTCATGAAACGATTGTTTGTTATAAAGGTCGGACTTTATAAAACTATACTTCATGTAATACCACACTGAACGTTTAATTGAAATTATCTCAATTTAATAAATAAATACAGTTATGTAGGTCTAATACATTCTAGCGACATGTTTCGACTAAAACAAGTCACCTTATAGCCGCATAAATATAAAAAATTTCAAATGCAACAAATTGTACGACTATAAATACGAGTTAAAATAGGCCTAAAATAAGTGTATTTCAAATATTTTGTATTAATTATTATCCACTTTGAACTAATTTCATACTAGGGCTCAGCTATTAAGATTGGGCTGTGTTAAATATGCAGAAGCAATATTATGACAATAATGCCAATTTATTAGAATTTACACGTGGCTGTGCATTGTAAGATCACATGAAACTTAATTTTTTTCCAAGCCCTCCGATATCCCCTATGTTAAACCGATTAAAATGACGAAGACAGGCAGATTTTATCAAAAATATCCAAATGAGTCCTATGCATCACTTTTATGGTTGTTTGGTTTTGGGTGATAGGATTGCTTTATGTACCGTATCAGCACAAAGTTCATAAGGATGCACAAGGGGAAAATCCTTTGCCTTCCAAAACTACGTAACGAGATTTGAAAAATGTACCGCGGCTCTACACAGCATTCCGGACGCCTTTCCTATGCATGAAAGTCAAGTTTAATATTATTAAATTTCTCATAAAAAGCTCATCGTACAAAAAATTAATATCTAACATGAAATATAGATCCCATTGTAATATACAACTTTTCTTTAAAACATTTTTCGATACGGACAGTACGAAATGAAATAATTTTTTTTTTAAAAAAAGCGTCCTGTCAGTAGTGTGATGCTTATAGTGAGATTAGATTTCAACAGATTCGTTTCTAACAAATGAACATCAAAGTCGATTATAAAATTCTGTTCGAAATAGCACAGCGCACATATGACAATGCTTACTCCATTGTAGTAGATTCTGTTCTTGTTTCTTTGCGTCTAAACGAATGTGTTATTGGGCTCGTAGAAATTCTGTGCTGACATCGCGTACAAATTGGAAACTTTGGCTGTCCTGGAGAGATAGGAAGAGGAGGGAATTTGTGGGGGATGTGACAGTACGTATCAGACACCCCTCAAAAGTGTTAACGAGGGTTGTGGAGCACGATTACTCCGCTGGCTTCTACCACCACGTTGGCCTTATTAAAGCAAGAGGCCTGGAACTTCATATTCATGTCGCTCTTATTCTCTCCATTAGGTTCATATTAGCAATTCATATTATGTCTATTAAGCCCTAGTGTTTTTGTAACTTTACCTTTACTGTTATTACCCGCTCCGTACACAGAGTGTTTGAAGTAGACCGTGTTAGCCGTATTAGCCGGCTAACATTCTGAGAAACGAAAAATATGAAGTCACATTTCCATATCCGACTTCAGAACGAACCAGGCAAAATGCATCACTGGCCAGCTGCAACCAACCACACTCGGCGGTGACTGTAAGCCTCAACTAGTTGGCTAACAACGCCTGGTTGGCTGGAGGTGACTAATGATGACTTTTGTCTTGTTGTGTCTGCAGTGTTATAGTGTATGGAGTACCACTGTACCACGAAAGTGAAACGGAACCCTTTCTAATTTTGACGTAAATACGTCTATATTTTAGGGTCAGTGTCATTCGGCAAAAATGTAACGAAAAAGGGAAACGAAAATTTGTAACTTCATTGTTATACAATATTTTATTTTCCGTCTATACACAAACTTAAAATAATGTTGTTTAAAATTACTTAAAATTATAACATTCTCAGTAGATACTGCATCTTGTTACATTTTTTGTTATCGACGACATGTTTCAATGTGTATTACATCATCATCAGGTCTATCAATTTTAATATATTTTAAAAACTGTTGTACACCTTGCGTTGCGTATATTGATTAATTTGATTTGTTTAATTTTTAGTTTTTGTCTCTTCCTTTAAATTTGGAGGTTGTGTTTGGATGTTTTATATCTGTAAAATTAATTTTCAAATTGTGATTTTGGATATTGACATTGTTATGTTACCTAGGAAACGTCATCTGTTTATCAACAAATAAACAACAATGATTACCTACATAGTTACCTTACATTACATTACCTTACCTTACCTTACATTACATTACATTACATTACATTACATTACCTTACATTACATTACATAACCTTACCTAACATTACATTACCTTACCTTTCATTACATTACATTACATTACCTTGGTGTATATACGTGCACAGATACGTCATAAGACTACATTACATTACCTTACCTTACATTACATTACATTACCTTACCTAACATTACATTACATTACCTTACCTTTTATTACATTACATTACATTACCTTGGTGTATATACGTGCACAGATACGTCATAAGACTACATTACATTACCTTACCTTACATTACATTACCTTACCTTACATTACATTACATTACCTTACCTTACCTTACATTATATTACCTTACCTTACCTTACCTTACCTTACCTTACCTTACCTTACCTTACCCTACCTTACCTTACCTTACATTACTTTACATTACATTCATCTATCACAGACCCATCTGAAGCCTTACTAATTCAAGTTAAATAAGCAATGTCTTAATCAAACTTTACTCAATTGTAACGCATGTATAAAGGAAATATTTAGATTGAAGCCAATATATAAACTTCCTTTCCGTATAGACGTATTTACGTCAAATTCTCCGGAACCGTGGTTTTTTCGTTTTTAATTTTTCAAAGCGTTGGCTGTGCTAAGACGATTAACATCAAAGCTTCGCCCCTGAAATACACGCATATTGAGGAGTTATATCAGACCGTCCTTAATGTTTGATGAAAAACCTGTATTTAAAATTTGAGGGCGAATTTGATTTCGGTTTACATCGGTCATATAGGATCGCTATAACTGAATCTCAAATAAAGTTTCATAGATTTTCTTAAGAAATACTCTGATCGTACATAAAATTGGCACATAACATAAAGGAAACACATTAAAATGCACAACGTTTATTACAGACATTCTTTGATACGTTATACATTTAATTAACTCCATGCAGCAAAGCTCTTCTTGAGGAGCTGATAGTCACTCGGCTGGATAAGAAATTTCCTGCCTGTGTGGAACTTACAAGTTTACTACATGTACCTTACCTAGAAGAGCTATGACCCGAAAGTTCATTGCTGGCCCACAGGAGCCTACGCCGACTCTTTACCCGAGTCAGATGAATCCAATCCACACCCTACAACTCCTCTTCTCTAACATCCATCTTAATATTATTCTCCCATCTAAGAGTATATTTTTCTAGTGGTTTCTTACTTAGGCCTTCCAAATTTTGTACACATCTATCTTCTTCTGTATGCGAGCTGCATTCCTCGTCAGCCTAATACTCCTCGCTTTGTCATCCAAACATTTGGTGAATTGTACAACATCATGGTTCTCATTATTATGCAGTTTCTTCACTTGCTGGCATTCCATCCCGCTAAAGTCCAAATATTCTGATAGGTTCCATCTTCTCAAACACCGTAACTCTGTACTCTTTCCTTACAGATAGAAACAAAGTTTCAGACCCATTAAAAATAACGGGTATATTATAGTATTTTTATATTTTAATCTTTACGTTTTAGATAGCAGGATGGAAGACAGAAGATTTTTAACTGCACAGTAGCAAGTATTTCCCGAGTTTTCTCTGCAGGAAAGCTGTTACGAAGGAAAGTAGCACGCATGAATATGTTTTTCTGCTGTTTTGTGTTGTTTCGCTCAGTGCATATTGCAAGTTGAGAGGAAACATCCACGTCAGAATGGAGTGGGTGGAAGGAAAAGGGTGCAGAGCGGGTACAGAAGAAACAAGAACATACCGAAATCGAAAAAGGAAGAATGAAAGTGTAAAACAGATGTTTTACTGCGCAGTTTAGTATCTTTTCTGTGGAATATCGTAGTATGTGTGTAGGTTTTGTCGTGTGGGATTGAATACTTTTATACTCGGATGCGATCTGAAATGGGGATTGTAAAAACGCTGACAAAGGAGAATGAAAAATATACATCGTGAATATAGGTTGTATCTGTGCCTCGAGCGGGTTTCGAATGCGCAATTCCAGTGTTGGACCCGTCCGAGGACTATTTAAATCAGACTTCGCGAGGGCTGAGGTAGATTTTTGCTCTGCCTCCTGACACACATGCACAAATTTGCTGAGATTAACGCTATGTAGAGTTTTATTTACACTACACTTTTCGTAATTATTTTTCTATTTGCTACAGGTGAGCGTTTCTAAAAGTTACAGAAAATACCGGTACTATCTTAACATTATATAGACGAGTACGGTCAGTCTAACTCTAATTAAAACTGCAGTTTTACTTCTGGGAATTAATGTATACTTTAATCAAGTTTAGTCAAGTTAAACACCAATATGAACTGATATATTTTTTTACCATTAAAATTTTCACTCAGAATTCAGACGCTGTTGTTGGCCTCCAGGCAAATATGAAGGATAGAATTTAAATACGTATGTACGCCTCTTGGTCGAAATATTTTAAAATTGTCGTAAATTAATAAAGTGCAAACTATTTTTTATTCGGGTTATTTTCTGAACGTAGTTGCAAGATGCTGGAACTGTCGTTGTCATCATGATATTTTAAACGAAATCTTTGACCATAATAAATTGTTCATAATTGACTACAAATTTTCCAACCACTTATCTCCGTTTGTAAAGCTGATAACTTTACTTTCAAGCCTTTATGATACTGTGTTTATGAACAGTGACATAACTATGTCTGCTGCAGGATGTGATACAACACATGTAGCGGAAAAGGATGAGAATCCAATAACAGTCAGATTCATCGAATTGCAAATTGGTAAAACTGGGGAAGACTGATATCTCGAAAAGCCAGTGCCCATGCATAAAAACCATGTTATATGATAACCCATATCCCATTCGAGCAGGAAAACCTTCGATTTGACAAGGCTGAAACAGATAGTTCGTGTGGAATATGCAGGCTGCCCTCGGCAATTCTCTGGAATTGTGTGAGCTTTCAATTTTTTATTCAATTCTGCGGTTCGTTGCTTCTTTCCCTTCTCTGTGAGATGGGTCTGGCAGCCATAGCGGTTAAAATGTTATTACTTCGGAAGCAATGCAATTACCACTGTCATAAAGAGAATTTCGAAATAAACAGTCCTGGTGTTTTAACAAAATCGATATACAGCCTGTCTCAGAAGTTGACACTCATATACCAAGCAGAAGGCATAATCTGTATAATTAACAACGGATTTTAGGTTCTCACGACGGCGATTTTGAAGATGGCGGTCTTCTGGGTTAATGAGCAAAGTAGTCTGGTAGAAGTTTCCCGATGTTTCGAAGGTGTTTTCTGCCTCCATTATGAGGGCGACAGCTCCTTTCGGAGAAACGTATTGTCTCCGTCTTAAGGGCTTTAGTCGTGTGGACGTGCTGAGTGAAGCCCTGAAGATATGAGCATTATGTTTCGACGAAACGTTCGTATCTACCTTCCAATCCATACGCCGTTACAATCCAGAAGACAAACACCGACACTGTGTCAGGATAGCTGTTTCTTAGATCGACTAAGGTAAAATACAGTGCCATATGCCAATTGTTAAAATGGTAAATACAATGATCACTCCAAAAGCAATGAACCATATTTTTTTAAATCCCCTTTTATTCTGCCGTGTTGCTATTAACACAGAACACAGATACATTCGTCCTGCTTCTATTAAAACTTAGTTCATCACGTGGCCTAACCTGGCCCAAGACAGAATAATGCTCTGGTTTACTAGTATTCCGTTATGAACAGATTTTACTACATCTAATTTTTGATGCATTTTCATACGATTTATCTTAAATCCTTGGTAATTAAACCGCTAGAAGTTAACTTAAGTTGTGCGAATTTCTTTGTAATTTTCGATATAGGCATCTTTGCAGTAACGCATCCCTTCTGGCATCCTGCAGACAGTGTTTGCTTTCAACAAGAAACTGTAAGCTTCTTCACAAAGCAGAGCTTTGCCTTGAGGAGCGTCATATCATATTTACCCAGAACGAACAGTTAGATCAAGCGACGCGTTAGCTGATGTATTAAAGAAAGACAGTTTTTGATTCCTAGAGAACATAGACTCGTTTTCTGCGCTTCAGGCTATCCGTATCCTTGCATCCGTCAGTGGATAGTTTTATGTTTTATGTAACTGTTCATTCTTTTGCACCTCGTAAACCTCTAAGCTGGCTGATTTGTAAGCTGTTTATAAAATATGTTTCACCCACGTAAATTATACAATGTAGCGCTGAGGTAGTTGATGCAGTACTTGTGTAATGTACAAGTCACTCGTCAGCCTCCATTAATTTTTGTTTTCTGCACAGACCGCAAGTGTCCCCCTCTCAAATTATTGCCCACCTGTTGGCATCGCGTCTCCCTGTGGCTCGATCTAATGCTGATTATATGGTTTGCTTCAAAACACACGTCTGCCTTCCTCCTTTTAGGTTGATAGCCTTCTCGTGTTCCCCACAAAAATCGAGACCATTTAGTTCGGACAGTTATCCTGACGCTTGAGATTTCAGCTTTTCACGACGACGAAAAGAATTTGGTTGTCTTCTGGGTTGTTGCGCCGAGTGGCTGGTAGAAATTGACCCAGGTTTCAGAGGATTTTACTGCTTCCATCATCAGGGCGATCGTCCTGATCGCAGCATCCCAGAAGACAGTTATCTTCATACTCTCCAACCTAAGAACGTGAAATCTCAGCGTTGTGAGGCGGTTGGACGACTTAGTAGGCGAAGATTTTATTGTCAGCGGGAGTTTGGGAGGGGTGTTGTTAGGAGTAGACACTTTTACAGTAAAAGGCTTCTTGTTGTGGATCGTAATGGCCACCTGTACATATCTCCCTTTTTAAGTATCCTTACATTCAAATTTCCGTAGGGCCGCGGATGGAATATACCCCTCCCTTCCACACAGCCAGACTCGGGAATCCGTGCGCCCCTCTTGCTGTGGTTACACCCCACAGGCCATAGAATCCGAACCAGTGACTTGTGTGCTTTACTCTTTATAGACGTACATATGGTATGTGAAAGCAATTTTCACGAAGCTGAGTTTTGATGCTTGTTTCCTTTTCCTTGCATTTTTTCACCAAACGTCATTCATAGACTTCCATAGCTGCACACAATAGCACTCATTTCCACATTTATTTATTTGAAATGTGTCAATAACACTGCGTCGTGATAACAGTGTTATCTTAATATCGGAAATATGTCAAAATACGTTAGCTTGGATGCGGCTGTTGAGAGACATCTATTCACACTGTGTGGAACTAAGGGGAGTTGATGGACCAGGCTTTCTTTTTATGTCCCTTTTCAGGTTCAGAAAATAGTGAAAATTAATTTTTAAGGAATCGAACTGAAATCAATCTATCACGCTGCGTCACTGCGAATGAACTTTTGCAGTCCTTTTAAGGTGAAGCCTTGAATCTAGTCTTCACGCGGACCGTCACCACAGAAAAACCTGCGATCCCCGCCCATTGGAGAATTCATGCTCGACAGTATATTGATGTCCTGTTTGCACGTAACCATCAGTTTAGACAGCTGAATGTGGGAGGGATTGCACTGATTTGATATGGCGATAAAAATACTCTTTCATGTAAGTGTTCATATAGGAATACGATTTAATAATTCGTCATCCTCTTTCGTGTTCTGGAGTTCCAGGATTGATCATCGGCCCTGAAACCGGCCATACCAGCTCAGATTTTCGTGGTTACACTATTGTGATTAAACTTACGTTGTGGGAAGATATTCCTTGGGGTATTAACATTTATCTCGTTAAGTTACTTACAAAATTGGACAACGGTACCTCAACGTTTGTATGAAGACTTCATTAGTTTCATTTGAAATGCTTTCAATTGTACTTTAAACTATGTGTGTGTACATATCTATAAGAGGCTAGTTAGAATTACGAAGTTTGAAGTCTGATTATAAATTATCTTAATGCTGTATTTCTATGTACAGTATTTAATGGCAGATATCCCTCTGTCTGCAAGTTGTCAGGCACAAGCTCAAAGATTCACATACCGTGTTTGAAACTTTTAGAGTAGAAAAGCACCATATAAATTTCGTATGTATGTTTATTGTTAAAAATCACGTTTTCCCAAAAATGTGTACACAGAATTAATATTCCGTATTTTAATATGTATACATAATTTTGGGACACACTATATATCGGATTTCATATACCTGATTGAATGTCTTCATAAGTTATTTCTTCCAATTAGGAAGCTCAATATGCACATCGAGTGCCCCCCCACGGTGTCGTCTTATATTTCACAAATTGCCTATAACAAAGTCGCATTACTTTTAAGTATCGTTGGTATCGATCCTACTATCTCAGAAGTTTTCACGGTCGCCATTTCGATGTTATTGATGGTGTAAAGATTATGAAGCAGTAACCCCCAGTGACATAATATTTACACAGAGTTTCATGAATATCTATCAATTTTCTTCGGACTCTTATAGATCATGAAGAGTATCTGATCTTCCGCAGTTGCTGGAACCTGAGAAATAACAACCGGTAACATTTTATAAAGTTTGTGTACGACGGAATCCTGTATTAATGCTGCTGGGGCGAAAGGGTATGAAAGAAAAGACAGATATAAAACCAGGAATGGTTCAAGGACGTGATTTATCACCCGTATTGTTTAACCTACGTGTTGATAGGACTATTTAAGTTTGCAGAGAAAGCAAACATACCGAAATAAATCTAATGTTAACAGAGTTTATTTCTCACCCTTCTGCAGAGGAAGACATTTTGTTAGCTAACTAAATAAATCTGTATAGTAGTATTGATAATTAGCTAGCCAAGAAATGTCATGCTTTCTTACGTTCTGCTGTTTGGTTTTATCTGATAATATAAGTTTTGATTTGTATTCACCATAGTTCCCCATTTGAATGTAATAGTTTTATCTACGCCTGATACACATAGTGGTCGCTTCCTGTAATGTTTTATCACAAGTTTTATAGTAAACATAAGAATATGAAAATGCGTATATTAATTACAATGCGATTTCAACCTCGCAAATGGCAACTTCTTAAGGAAGCAATCTTCAACAATAGCAAAGAGTATTTTCATCTCTCGGCCCTTATGTGGCATTTTTTAGGTTTCCAAATTATTCGACCTTTACCTTGACAGTATTAGATCTTGTTTCTCTTTTTTTATTAAGCCTTGTGGCCTGCTCAAATATAGAATCCACATCTTAAACAATGAATTCGTCAGACATTTGGTAGGGCTGTACGGGAGACACGACCTTCGTAAAGTATCTACATATACAGGACAGCACAATCCAGAAAAATGCGAAAGAACGTGTATGCCTCAAATAAGATTTGAACCAACGATAGCAGTATTTGATCTATGCAAGATCGTGTACATCTGAAACAGCAGAAATTACTATCGGAAACAATATTGAATTTAAGGTGGTATATTATCTAGTCTTTTTTACTTTATATGACTTAGATCTGTCTTAAAAAACTAAATCTATCAAATTTTTAACATTTGTAGAAAAGTAAGGTAAGATTACAATCATGTATGTTTTAATTCCCAACCTCTTTGATAAGAAACGATGCACTTCCCATATTTAACCTGCTATTATTTTTGTCATGATTATTAAAATTTATTCATAATTTTGGGAAATTTTTGAAATTGAAAATGAAAATAACGAGAGGCTTCAGGAAATATTATAATATACTGTGTAAATGGAAGTTAAATAAACATGAGACAAACAGTGGAAATATTTCATTGAGCGAATGATAAAATGTTGAAATTAAAAGGAAGACCTAGAGATGTTTAATATAAATGAAGGCATTGGAAAGAACACGGAACGGATGAACAAATAAATGACTGCACCTCTTGAGGTAAAAGACATCAGGGTTGTCCATGGTTTAGATGAATGTACCAACAGTTATTTTAGGTAGAATCTTACCAGTAATGTAAGCTATAAAATGATTAATAAGGGCTAAACTCTGATATGCAATATAGGCTTAATAAAAGTTAACCGTTGAAAAATATGCCAACAAAAATATGCCCGCCCATCTCATTCTTCTTGACTTAATCACCCTGACAATGTTGGGGGAGGAGTACAGATTTTTAAGCTCATCATTATGCAGTTTTCTCCATGTCCCATCGTCTTCTCTCCTAGGCCCAAATATCCTCCTCAACACCCTATTCTCAAACACCTGCAATCTATGTTCTTCCCTCAGAGTGAGAGACCATGTTTTGCACCATAGAAAACAACAGGCAGAATTATTGTTTTGCACTCTAATTTTCAGGTTCTTAGAAATCAGACGGGAAGACAAAATATTTCGAACTGAGACGTAGCAACCATTTACAGAATTTAGTCGTCTCCTAACTTCCTTATGAATATCATTTTGATTTGTTATTGTTGTTCCCAAACATTTGAAATGGAACTTTGTCTATCCTCATATTTAATTTATAAAACTATGTGTCCATTAAATATAGTATTTAGGGGTCTAAACTAACATTTGTGTGATAAATTTGTGCAAGATTCGAAATATTCACGCTGACTGAATGCAATTCCGGGCATTACCAGTACCCATATAAAATTACCGAGTTGTTATTTTGGAGACTGTCTGTGCCTCCATCATCATGAAATGACGTGATCAGGACACGCCAATCCCTGATGATCGACGTAGACATTTTGCTGAAATCTTGGAAACTGACACTGATCACTCGAGAACAACTGGTTATCAGCTTAATTTTGGTTTATAAGTTTGCGACATGACAAATATATTACATGCAACTCAAATAAAAAATTATTATTCAGAGAGTAGTTAACATAGCATAAAATATAAATGTCTCTAAAATCTACAAATTTTATTTGAAACATTTTTCAGTATGGTGAATGTTTACGTAGGAAAATTAATTTTTCTCTATAGTACAGTGTTGTATCCGAAGTATGTTTAACGTCTAACTATAAATTTGTGTCTTCAATAAATAAACATTATACGTCAATGGGGCATGAAATCATAAAGAAACCGTTTCGGAAACATTTAACATTACTGGGAAGTCGCTACAAACCGCGTTAAAATGTAAAGTATGCTAAATATAAACTGTTACAAATAGAACTAGGAAGAATTGAATAGTTTCAACAAAATGGTGAGCTGAAAATTAAAATCATTACTTCTATTTTCATGTTATGCTTTACGCACTTTTACGAGAATTGCAAAAAAAGTCTCCAGTGAAAATAAAGAGAAGAAAACCGAAATGTGTATAGAATAATGCAAAATGATCAAATTCAGAGACGCGGTATTGCGTAACAGTCTAGAAATATGTATTTTCTTGTTCGTAGACTCCTCAGTGTTGTGCAAAACTTTATACGTGGCTCTTTCTCATAATGGGATTACCTTTTACGTAACGCAAGAGGACAGTGTTGTAAGAGTGTTATATTGGATTTTATTCTGTTTTCCTTTTTACTGTGAGTATTAAACCTCTCGTCCTGAACAGTAGTTCCTCAACTACAACTCGTGAACCCTTGGTAGTGCGAGGTAGCTTTTAGAAATTTACACGACAAAGGTGCAAATATACTTTATATTATTTGTTAATATTGCTTTGAGGCAAATGGTGTCTTCACTCGAATATTTCCAATCATTATTCTGTATGGATTTTCAGATGCAGTCATGCAATTTTTACTCTAAATATTTATCATTACTATTATTAGGCATTTTATTATATTATTGTCATTCATAATGTTTTCAGCCTTTCTCACCCATTGCTATCTATATAGAAGACGAATTCAGTTGACGCAGTGTCGTTAAATAAACCAGAAAAAAATAATCAATTATAAGTTGGTTATCTTCTAAATAATAACTTGCTAGACTTGATTATAAACTGTTACAAGATCTTCAGGAAGTATTGACAAATATTTCTCATTCATACTGTTGCTTGCACAAGAAAGGAGCAGAACAATTATGCCTTGCAGAAGTACCTCTTGGATGCCAGTGGAGAGGTTTTTTTAGTAATTTTTTATTTTTGTTTCTTCTTTCGAAATTTTCTCTGAAATTTTACCTTCAGTTTGATCTCTGTTTTATTGGAACTGCGTATCTTCTGACGGCATTATAAACTTTCTCTTTTTCCTCCTTTATGTCAGTAACATTGAAAGAAGTATAAAGGTCCCTGAGCCCTTTTCCGGAATCACTTAACAGGCGGAGTCTTTTAAGGACAGCGAAAGATCGTACACTTTTGTAACAACAGGAATTTATTCTGTAGCAAAATTGCTAGGCTTATGTACTTTTTGGGAGACATGCTGAATATAGTTTGTTATTATAAATTTATCTCTTATGAATTATTTGTTACTTTAATTGCTAGTTATTAAATTTGCTGCTTCTTTCTAATTTGTTAATTAGTACAATAATTTGTTAGATAATTTTATAGCTGCTTAATCAGCTATCTTTAGTTACTGTTTTGTTTGTAAAACTATTAACTACTTAGTTCATTCTTAGTTATATGATTTGTTAGTTAGATTGATATTTCGTTGTGCAGTTGGCTGATTTTTCTTAGGTTACACATTAAGTTCTTTATACACTTGTGTCTGTATTAATTTGTTATTTAGTAAACTTCATATTTAAATTCTGACTCCTTATTTATTTTGTTAATTATTTGGTTAGTTTTTTTTTAATTTAAGCGTTTGTCTTGCTTTATTTGTTACGTTAAAATGTTAAGTATCAAATTAACGGTTATGTAGCAATCTCTGATTTTCTGATACGCCTCTGTCTGTGCAGTAAATAACAATTTGCCATACCTAGGCGCTTATTTAAATAGGCGCACTGTTACCTGCTGCAGCTAAATATGTTTTTCATATACACAGCCAATTAGGTGTTTAGTTCACAGTATCGTGTGATATATCCACGTGTCTGTGTCTGCCCCCGTAAGTTTTAAAGAACTGGTTTGTTTGAAAAAAAATAGTGTGAACGTCATGACACCTAGAGGCAGTCCCACATTTCTAACTCTTGACTTCTTACCATCAACGATTAGAAACGACGAGAAATGATGCCAACAATAACGCCAATACTTGCGCCTAAGCGTAGGCATCGAAGTAATTTGAGGTGTTAAAATGGTCGTTTTTAGAATATAAAACAATATGGCGGCTGCGCGACATCTGTATTTGGCTTACGATCTGACAGCGATAACTAACGAATTACTGGAGTTAGGAATGCGAAATTTGTATGAGATAGACCATAAATATAGGCCAACTTGTGAATTATAAACGAGTAATTTTTGTTCTCGATGCCGATGATATGAATTTTGAAATGATATAGTGCAACTTTAGCGAAGTTTGTATATGTGCTAGTAGAATTACGCTATACCCAGAACCGATTATCTTAATTTCTTCATTATTTGAAGGGAAGTAGGCTGAAAGGTTGTTTGCAATATTCTTGTTTAAAGACATGACTTAAGCCTGTAATAAAACTATACTATTTCATAATATCGACTTAAAAAGCTGAAGAGCATGAATCCCGTATGATAATTGCATTAGCATAAACAGGTCGTGATGTTAAGTAGCGTTGCTATGTGAAGGATAATAGACCTATTTTGAAATCCGGAAACTGTGACGTCAGTTTAGATTGCGATACTCTGAGTTGTGATAACCTGTCGACATGTAGGCACGTAGTTAGTTATCAGTTTACAGGGAAACCTGTCTCCTCTCATCATCCACGCCGCAAACAGAGTCAGCAGCTCTCTCTATAGCACTGGCAACCACTTACAGACTGCAAGGTGTCACAATCCAGAAAACATAATATTTATAGGCTAAAGCATACCAGGAACTGCTAAATGTTAATGATTGTATTTACAGTTGATTGTTTCGGCTTTATAGAAGCCTTGGATTATTATTTATGTTGGGTCATTTAGTGCAGTGATTGGTAAAGTACGGAAAGGCCAGATTTTGTTTCCAGACATTTTTGAGGACCGCTTTCTCAACTTTATGCCCAGATTGTGTTCCAATTGAAATGGCTATTGTCCGCTTCACTTTACTTGGCCATAGCTACTAGTGATTTTGGGTCGGCTCGTTACGGTCTGGTTAATGCAACATATACAACACGGCAGTGCAGCTATTCAGTGGTTAGAAATCATATTACATGGTGATTTTTGTTGCATTGTCGCACCCCCACGCTGTTCACACTGTACGCAGAGATAAATGCTGTGTTCGACCGTAGTACTGAGCACAGCACAGCACACGCAGAGCGTATCGTATTAACCTCCCTCTTCACGACCACCTTCTGTTAGATGCCAAGTTAAATGACGCTTTGTTGTTTATACGGACATACTTATTAGTGGTTTAAAGCGTCGTCCTTGAGATGTTAAACAATTGATACAGGTATTCTAGATATTCGTTACGCCATCATAGGACCCACCCCAAACCACTTTAATTCAATTCAGATGTTCGCAAACATACTACAAGAAGTATAGTTCTTGAGAAGCTAATTGGTGTCAGTCTCGTCAAGAAGTTTCTCGTGTTTTATGGAACCCGGATGGCTATTACCGAGCTTTTAACAGCCCGCTACTAGTCCGTTCCTGAGCCACATGAATCTGGGCACAATCTCATACGCTGATTCATTAAGACCAACTTTATCATTTTTCTATCTACGCCTAAATCTCATAAACTGTTTATTCTCTTCATTTATTCCGTCTAATACTTTGTGTACTTTTCTCATTTCTCCTGCTCGTCCTCCTCAGTTTTATCATTCATTCCTTATCTTTTTTATTTTAAACCAAACACCAAGCTTGTTGCTAAGAATAATTCAGTGTCAGACAGCGTAATCCCATATGGCTCAGATTCCAACTTCAATGACTGACAGGCAGACTAAGCCTTTAACTAACTGTTGTCTGTCCCACGCGCATTTAGCACTTATCCATTCTTCGTGTCCTTATTAATGTTGAAACTATTTCTGACAACATCGATATAACACGTGACCATTTTTGTGTTCTACGTCAGAGCAATTATAGCTGCCTGTAATGATAATTAGGAGAAGCAAAATATTCTTTGTCCTGTCTGCTATAATTTAAAATGAGGGCACAATTTCCCAGATGCGTCTTTTGCAATTTTGAATACCTTAATGACACTGATGTTAATTTATTGTCACTAATAACCGTGTACAGGTACTAATCTGTTTAGTCGGCAACTTAGCTGGCCATTAAACAACTCGTATATGGTATAAGACCCTTCATTAGAAGCTGTTATTCTCTCACGTGGTTAAATAATTCCTCGCCTTTTATGAAGCCTGAGGTTTATGATAATAAATTTCATGGCTTTCGCAAGAGACGGCCACTGTATTCTGTTCTGAGTAGCAAAGC
Organism: Zootermopsis nevadensis; assembly: GCF_977971745.1. Lineage (NCBI taxonomy): Eukaryota > Metazoa > Arthropoda > Insecta > Blattodea > Termopsidae > Zootermopsis > Zootermopsis nevadensis. Next base: position 8,289,304 of record NW_028259147.1, read on the forward strand.
AAGATGTACGTGTTGGGAAACATCATCAACTGCTTATACAGAAAGGTTATTGACAGATATGCTAGTATACGTTTGACTGATAACTAGGTGCCTCTCTTTGTGCGTAATTTTGCCTTGTAGTGTCCTACATCCCTTCCACCAGAAATAAATATTGTTATGACTAATTTAAAAAAGCGAATGTAAATGTAGCCAGGTTTGTAATAAACAGAATAGATAAGAAAGAGAGGTACAGAAGTATGAAAATTTGGAACATTTCTCTTTAGTGGCGTCCATCTCTAGTATATTTTATCCCAAAGAGCACTTAAAAATTTTCAACGGAATTTGTGATTGTGTGTATACACTAAATATTATAGCCTACTGTGAATTTAAATTTGTCAAGTACAGGTAAATTATAATGACTTGATATGAAACCCAAATTTAACCGTATCAAGTTTCTCAAAAGGTCCTTCACGAGAATAATTTATGGCAAAATTTAAATGGATTTAAAGTTTATTATTTTTATTTGAAACAGTTCTCTGTACAGGAAATAAGTTATTTAACGAAGTTCAAAGGAATCTATTTCCTGGCTCATGATTTCGTCAAATGTTGCGTGAGCTTTTATGAAGACCGTAGTGCACTTCCGTGTTCCACAATAACATGAACTTTCTCGGGCAGATGAATAAATATCGATTAAGCGGGCAGGACTTTACACAAGAGCACTTTCCAGCCATTAAAACTTTGCATTGTGGTTGAGAATTTAATTTTCGAAAGTGGAGTTCACCAAGGGTAATAGTTGATATTTATGTGTTTAATAACACTTAATTGCAAATAATAGCAAGAAACGTAATCATATTAAGGTCACTTACAACACATTACAATCAACTGAATGTAAGTTGTCGTTATGTTTAGTACAATTAAATTATGTGCTATATGCAGTGCAAATATTCTAGTAACTTTACTTCCAAACTTTAATATGCATAAGATTACTTCAGAAATATGTCTGTGTCCTTTATTATTCAAATGCAGATCTTATATTACATCTGTTGTATTGTGGACACCACCATCTAATAATATCAACATCTACTGTATTTAATGTACGATTTTTAGTCATACAACTCAAAAGATGTGGCACTGCTTTATTTACTTTAATCTTTATTCTTTGTCCTTCGATAACGAAACAATTGCATATAAAATATTTTAATAATTAAGAAAGAGTACGAATTTATTTCTCATCATGCTACAGGTGTGTTTTCGTCGCCAAAAATGCAAATGTGGCAGCTGAAAATCCTTATAATTTTTTATATCGTATGGCATGTATAATAACATTTATTTTCTGATGTTTCATATGATATTACATTTACCGGAATATAATACAGATTTTTTTAAATGTCTTTCCAAATAATACCGCGCATAAATAGTGATTTTCGTTTGCAATTTCTAGTAAAATACTGAATATAAATTAATTTGCGCTAACAGGGACCTGTGTCGAGAAAATATGCATAATTAGGACAAATAAGGTATTGATAAGCAATGTGTCGTTTCTAAATCATCTGTGCTTCGGTTGAAAGCCACGAAGAGGATGTTGAGAAAAAGGGACTGTACCGCCAAGTTCACTTTTTATTTTTTATTTTTATTTTTTTTAAATGACCAAATTTATTTCGCTTGTCGTTTGGCTTCAGAATTTTCCTCGCTGTTCAATTCGAAGATGTTTATAATTATTTCTAACGAGGAAAGATGGAAAAATACTTGACATGATTCTTATAACGAACTTCGCTACAAGGCTGCAAGTTGAATAATCCACGCAATTAGCAAGTTCCCATTAAAGCCGCACAGAGCAGCACCATCTCACTTAATGAAATTAGATTCTGGATCCAAGAAGTTTAATAACTGTGAGCTCTCCACAATTATAACGGCACCTTTTAAAGGTAGACAGCGAGTCCGCTGGACCGTGATTAGTTGACATGTAGCAGCTCACTGGGCAGTGAGTGGAGATCAAGTCGAACATAGACTGGATCTGTTTCGAGAAGATTAACTCCATCGAAGGATGGAAGGAAGACAGATTGACGTAAATGAAGCAAGAAAGGAAGGCAATGGTCTTGACGGAGTTCCTTAGAAGGGAAAAGAAAATAATTTGAGTCTTACAACATTTTGACTATCATTTTCAACATCAGCACACATTGATTTCGTAAAATTCCAGCTTAATTAATCCATGTTACCGACAGAAAAGTAAAATTTGTTATCTAGTGTGTGTACACAGACTTATCTAATTGTTGAGGTAAACAGTGCTATCAGTAGTTTTATGCAAGTCACTCATTAGTGAATTTTATTAATTAATGTTTCAACATTAGTATCGCGGACTGAAATCGAACGATTCTACATTTCTTGGAGCAAAAAAACTTTTTTGTGATTTTCAAGTCTCTTATTTCCAGACCTGAAAACAAAATAATGATCAGATGGCTGTCTTCTGGGTTGTAGCGCCGTGTAGTCTGGTAGACGTGTACCATCGTCTCAGAGGTACTTGCTGCCTCCATCATCAGGACGTCTGAAACGTTGGTAAACTTCTACAACCCAGAAGACCGTCATCTTCACAGTCGCCGCCGTGAGCATCTCAAATCCTACTAAAGTATTGTTATCCAATGTAGCATACGTAGTCAACTTACAATAGGTTATTATAAAGATTTTAAATGAGTAGTACATCAGTTATATTCAGGTTGTCATTTACATGAATGTTAAATAACAAACGACACAATAAGGTTTAATTTTAAATACCAGCATTTAAAGACAAGTGCGGGAAGGAAAACACGTCATTACAAAAATGTAACAAACTGCGTAAACAGACGGACTGCCACAATAAATGTTCTGCTTTTAACTACGACTGAAAACCATCGTCATTGTTTGACTTCAGTCATTGTGTGCTCTTCATTTGTTTATGGATATGTATATGGATAGAACTAGCATCCAATTTTTCACAGTGCAGTTGGTAGAAACGATGCACGAACAGGACAAAAGACTGTCCCAGATGTATTGTCGTGTTCGAATGTTGCTTTGGGAATCCTTCACAAAGGAGAACTTGAATTAGTTTGAACGCCAACTCCTCTATGAATACGTCTGGATGTTCATGTAAAGTTTCCCCAAAGACAAATATGTGTGGTACTTAGCCGATGTCCAGTTATGTAGCGATTGTCTCGAATCAACTGGAAACATTCTTGATTTTAGACTTCATAGGAAGGAACGAATAAAAAGCGATGCGTAGACGGAATTCCTTATCGTTAAAAACTCCTGTCTTCTGGGTTGTAGGGCAGTGTAGTCTGGTAGAAGTTTACCGACGTTTCAGAGATCCTTGCTGCCTCCATAATCTGGGCGATGAAGCACTCACTAGCGCCTTCTACTCGACTATAGGGAGCCACAACCCAGAAGTCAACCATCTTCGTACTCACCGCCGTGAGAACTTCAAATCCTCCTAGAGTCTTGCTCTTTTGTGGCTTGTACGACTTTCTGATTACATTATTTACCCCGCGGCAACAACAGTTCTGTATATAGGCCACCAAAGTATGGTACAGACTACAAATTAAGTGGGCGGCCGATATGAAAACACGTTTTGGAGCACACCTGTAGTCATTTCCTTATGTGAACTTACAAGTAAAGTTTAGTGGTGCATGGTAAGAAAGGTTCAACTTGTATTGCCTTTAGCCTTATTATCGAGCGGCCGCATAAATTAACTGTTAAGTATTGCAGAAGCATTATCCTTTCTTGTAGAAAGCCGGATAAAAGGCGAAAACAACGGAACAGTTGTTTGGACTCAGCCACCCGCGATGCCCTCTTACAGTAACACACACTTCATCATGCCACGTTATCACCAAAAAAAACGCTGGTGTAGATGTCACGTCTAGCGAGCAGGCTAGTGGTAATGGCGACGGCTGACTTCGGGGTTGGGCCGTGTAGTCTTTTGGCTGCATGTCATCGTTTTTGAGGAACGAACTGATTCCATCTTTACGTCCCATTTATGTTTTAAAGGTGAACATGAACCAATTTCCCACAATAAAACACTTTTTGCCAAATAAAAAAGTATTTCTATAAATAACTATATATTCGGTAAGAATCTTCAGTAATAATAAAATGTGCCTAACAGAATTGATCGTGCACGAATGTAGTAAGCTATTAGTTTCCCGGGAAAAACCAGAGGAAAGCAGGAGTGCGTTGCAAATATTCGAACAACTACGATATTACATTTAGCAGCTAAATTGTTAACACCACGGTTGAGAGCGTTCTTTAAAAAATTGAGTAATACTCAACTGGTCCGTTTTCTGGTTTTATGGTACTCCGAATTTCAATACCAGGCGTTGGTCTCTGTCCTGATCCAATTGGATCTGGCCCTCTCATTACGTCTATTCCTTCAGGTTCATTTATAAGCCTTACTCTTCACACATAATTCTCGCGTCTCTTGAGTGGCCTCTTCTTTTAAGGTTTTCTGACCAAAACTTTGTATTCATTTTTTATTTCCCTCAATAATTTTACACATCCCGCCAATCTCATCTTAGCTTTATTAACTGCAACATCATGCCTGTTAAGTGAAATTTGTTTAAGATATTCGTTATGAAATAATAAGTTTTACAAAGGATGAAAGAGGAACGAGGCTTGTATCGAACAAGACCAGATCATGCCTGAATGTGACACTTGATTTATGAGAACACAAAGCTCTTCCTTTGAACCGCGTTCAATAAATCGATCTCTATAGCTCGTTGTGGCGTGGGTTGGTTCGCTTCGGCTGGCAAAGAAACGCCGCTGACTATAGTAAAGGATTCCCGTTGAAACAGGACATTGAAGTACCTTCCAGACGAGTGTTGTTGAATCGTTCTCTATTTTCATTGGCTGCATGCTTATAATTACCCGGAGTGAAAAAGTTTAGCGATTGAAATCGACGGCGACAGAACTTTGAGTTCTGGAAAAAAAAGTCGAATTCTCGAGAGCAGCTGAATAACCACCATATGTGCAGTTCTTTAGTTAGTTAGTTAGTTAGTTGGTTGGCTAGTCAATTAATGAACAGGACTGGAAATCAGTCATTCCGTTGTGTAAGTATCGATCATTCAGTTTAAAAGTCAAGGAATGAGTAAAATGACCAGTAAGACGGACGACTAGAAAGTCTGTAATTCAATCAGTGAGCCAGAAGTTAGCCTGTCAGTCAGGCAGTTAAGTATCGAGTCGGTAAGTCATTTGGTCATTCATGTGTTAAGTCACTTATTTATTTGGAAAACGCTTTGAATAGGAATGGGGCTGTGTCCTGGGCTGTACCGAGAAGTGACATGACCCACAACATTATGGATGTAACGTAGCTACTACTCTGCGGAGGGCAGATTTATCGACCGTGCTGCCGATATTTCATGCACCAGCAACCGAATTTCTCATCTGGCATCATCGCCGTTACATCTGCTAGCAGCTCATTCTTTCCGGATCGTTGTTTCATTACAAGTGCCGAGATGTTATGGAAGTTCTCAGAACATGTTCAAATCGGAAATAAAATTTTCTGTCATCCTCTCACAGTGTTTTGTACGATAAAGAGGAAATCTAACTTTGAAATCAGACAGAAGCTGTCGAGTCCGTTCAAATAGTTTGCTGAAGATTCTTCAGAATAAAATAAGGACGACACGCGATTACTGTCCATAGACGGCAAGTAAGCTGGAATGGAATTTAGTCCAATTCGTAAAACATAAATAACAGGAAACAAATAAAGGAAGGAAGTGGGGAAGAAAGAAAAATATAAAAGAACAGAGAAATAAAGTTAAAAGATAAAAACAAGGAAAGAAGACAAGGAGAAAACTAAGGAAGAAAGAGAAATAATAAAACTGGTGTTAAAGGAATTAAGAAGAATGGCAAGAATGTAAAAGGTGAAAGAAAGAAAGAAAGAAACATGAAGTCGAAGGAAGACGTAAAAAAGGAAAGTGGATAGGGGAAACAAACAGTGAAATACAAACTGTATAAAATAGCAAACATACAAACTCAAACAGAAAGCAGAAATATGGGCCGACGCAGGAGAAGAGGGAAAGACAAATTTAATTTCTGAAACTGGAAATCACTTCCAGGTACCCAGTCTTGTCGAGCAGAAGAGACTTGAAACGAAGCGCATTGACATTAATAAGCAATTCATGAGATGTAAGAGGTGCTCTCACAGATAGCATTGCCAAGTGCGCTTAACGCGTAAAGTTGCTCCTGCGTCCAAGTCCTCTATTCAAGCGTGGAGATAATGCACCACTCCATCTATACGCTTCACATTCCCACCGATGTCCCCCGGGGAAAGAGCCCCTACTACCCGTTTGATAGAATTTAAGTTCCTGTAAACGTGTTGGACAGAGTGGCGAAGAGAAACATTGTCCAGTTTTAGTACATTGAGACCCGACAGACTCAAACCTAACCTAACCTCACCTCACATTACGTATAGGCCTACCAAAGCCTGTATTAACTTCACAGCGCAGGATCTTCAGTTACCAATTTATGACAGATATATCTCCTTCAGCAGTTCAGCTTAATTTATCTGATCAAAAGTTCCCTGCTTTTATGGAACGCGGAGACATGGTATAGTGTTCCCAAAAACGTACACTGGCTGGCTCTTTGCCGAGCCCTACGCATCAATGTCACCATGTACCACAATCTTCTGTCTGTTGTATTATCACACGAGATGACAATTTACATCCATTTGATGCTGTGTACCTGATGCAGTTAATAAACCATAGTATCCGGTTCATTTTCAAATAATATCGCAGTAGAAAGGGGCTACTTGGGATTTTCTTGGAAAGCGCTGCATATTCTGCTTTTATAACTATGCTTTTGTCTATTTGTAATCACCAGACGTCTGTAAAATCTGTTTTTCATCTGTGTCGTGGTTTTACGTATATAAAATGCAGAATGTGAAGGTCAATGTAATTTTAACATAAAACTCCGTGCTTCACTAATAAAAATTGAATTTCATTTTCTGATATTAACAGCAAACAGTCACATTCATGAAACCGTCATATTAATAGGAGCACATAAACTTGGCTATTACGAACCAGATTTATGGGTAGGGATTATTAATCGTTTTCCTTTCCACAGTCTTCGTTCATCTGCATGACAAAGCTATATCTACGTGTCTATATGTGCCTGCGCGTCCGTCTAATCTATAAAAATTGACCGATTTTTATTAAAATGTGTATGGACGTCATTGCCCTTAACCCATCTTTCCAGTACCACACCGTCAATAATGCAAAAATGTTGGGCATGCGAGATTATGATTTGAGAAAGACAATATCACCAATTACTACAGTTTCTGATAGTTTATACTGTGATAGGTTATCTTATAATCGCGCAGATTACTCTAAAGCTATTTTATTTTAGTGGATTTTAATACAAAAACTTTGCTCATATTCGCTTTCTCTTAAAATAATAACTACATTTAATTAACCCACTGATTTAGCGTGGACTACTCAGCAGTGCCTGTGAATAGTAAATCAAATATATTAAAATAAATGCTTCAAAATATTACCGAACTCCCACATATGTTTATTGCACCTTCTGTTCAATAAGTGAATAATTTATAATTTTATCCGGTAAATTTTGCAATCATCAAATTGTGCCAGTGGAATAAAACTGTTTGAAACATTCTTTTTGTTCAAAAGTATTAATATCGTTTTGATACCAACATTTAACAAATATTGTGGTGGGAAATTGCTGAAGTGTAGGTCATTAATTTGGGAGACATTTGTCATATGTCGCTTTCCTTTCTCACTCAGAAATAAGAAATAAAAGCATGTGTAACTGAAGGCGGCTTTGTCGAGAAAAATGTAGTACATCTTTAGTTTGCTACTCTGCATGAAAAGTGAATCGGCCTTTAAGTAAAAGAAGAACTTTAAACTGTGTATATTTAACATCTTCTGCAGTGTCACGCAAGAACGACGTACCTTGACACAATCTTACGAGACAACTTCATAACACACAATATTCTTATCTCTCTGTCTGTCGGCATCAGTTTTAGGCATTAATTGATATTTAGCTCAGGCATTGTAATCTGTCTGACTTACAACTTTAGATATAGAAAGGAAGAAGCAATCCGCGCTGATGATGAAGGCAGCAAGGACCTCGGAAACGTCGGTAAGCTTCTACCAGACTACACGGCGCAACATCCCAGAAAATAGCTATCTTTAGGACGATAGAAGTTAAGATATTAGTAGACATGAACTGTGTGCTGGGTACAGGCACAGAATTTTTGTGTTTGCAGTCTTTCATTTAACAATTCTGACAGCATTTGACAACACACAATAATTATTACACTGTCATGTTTGATTCAATTGTAAAGGGTTTTGACTTAAAATTATTCATTGTCAGGACTTTTTCCATCGTCTGTTCTTTGAAACCACGACGTTTCGGAGGCTAGTTCTGTCTCCGTCTTCAGGTGAGAGGTACCTACTCTGTTGGGTCCCTTAGATAGAGACAGAACCAGCCTCCAAAACGTCGTGGTTTTAAAGAACAGACGATGGAAAAAGTCCTGACAATGAATAATTTTAAGTGTTTGATTTTTTTTCATATCTTCAGAAATGTTGTATTTACAAGACAGTAAACTTTCACATTTAATTTCTATTGTGTTTCCTTAAATCATTTACGAAGGAATTAAGAGCAGATTTAACTCGGCCAATTCTTGCTACTATTCAGTTGAGAATATTTTGTCTTCCGTCTGCTGTCTAAAATGTTGGCTAAAATATGAACATATACAAAATTATGATTTTCTGTTGTTTTCATGGGTGTGAAACGTGGTCTGTCACATTAAGGGCAGAAAACAGATCGAGGGTGTTTGAGAATATTTCGACGCGAGGCGGATGTAGTGGCAGAAGGCTAGAGGAAGGCGCAGAATGTGGAGCTTCACCAAATTATATTAGAACGATCAACTCAAGTACGATGAGACGGACGGGGCATTTTAACAAGCATGGCGAATAAGAAACGTTTACAAGTTTTCGGTTGGGAAGCCCAATGGAAAGAGACGCACATGGAAGACCTAGACATAGATAGGAGGGCAGTATTAAATGGATCTTAGGCAAATAGAATGAGAAGGCGTTTGTGGCTGAGGATGAGAACACATGTATGAACTTTCTGGTTCATTAGCCGAATGTACGATCAGCTTCTCCTAAATTACTCTGCTCCCTCTAGTTAGTCATTTAGATGACAGATATACGAGGGTGAGTCAAATGAAAACCGTAAAACTGAGATAAAAATTCGAAATATCGCGCCATTGCCCTATAAGTTGGCAGACATGTTACCAATGCTATAAAGAGTATCCTATAGGTGGCAGTATAATGCAGACAAACATATCGCCATCACAGTGCCAATTTGAAAATGGCTGCTCCACTAGTTACGTGCACGAAAGAAGAACAACGTTCTGTAATTCGTTTTTTGATCAGTGAAGAATCTTGAAGAATCATCTTCGACCTGCAGTCAGATCAAAGCGACGTGGACTTTTGACTAGAGGTGTCCTTGACATGACAATGCTCGGCCCCATACTGCCCGTGCAACAGTTGCAACAATCAATGACTTGCACTTTGAGTGTCTTCCACATCCGCCATACTCACAAGACCTAGCCCCAAGTGATTACCACATGTTTGGGCCACTCAAAGAGGCGATGGGAGGAAAGAAGTTCCGTTCTGACGAAGAGATACAGCAGGCGGTACATGAGTGGTTGCGCAGACAACCACAAGAATTTTTTTCTAGAGGAATCCATACACTTCGTAAACGCTGGAGGGCCTGTATTGAACGAAATGGAGACTATGTAGAAAAATGATACAGTTGTGTACCGCTTTCACTCAATAAATTAAATTTTAAAAAAAATTACGGTTTTCATTTGACTCACCCTCGTATTTCCTTAAAAGTGCACTTACACTCCTCTATAGCCACGCGGACTGTAATTATATTCTAGGCTGATTTTCAAAATATTATGGAATGTTATGAAATAATAGTGAAAAACTCTTCTTTAAGTAAATGGATGTCTTCACTTGAGAGACATAGAACGATCCTTTCTCTCCGTGCACACACAACTATTACAAAGTCAAATATTACTGCCCCGTTCGCAGAAATACACAGTAGTCTAAACATCGATTATAATGAAGCAGCCATCCGTAATATTACAGTTCTGCCTTGTTTCCTGGTTACAGTAGTCATGGAGATAAATGTACTCAAAGTCTATATAGCTTGAGAAGCACAGATCAATTAATTTACTGACACCCTCATTATGAGTCGGGCCATATTGTGTATCAGCCACGACCAACCCCAAGGCAAACACTCCGAAAACTACACTCCATTTCTGGAAAAATAGGGGGAAAATTAGCATTTGTTGAGTGTTTTTAGTCGTAAAACAGCTCATAACAGGCAGAAAACCACTGGTACAGAATGAAGAATTTAGATATATATACTCGCGTAATTTTGACACAGAAAGTTAAAACAGACACATTTCGGTTGTTTACAAGATAATTAATAGTCATGTTATTCAGTTAAAAATCTTCATCATCGTATGTACTCTACAGAACACTGAAGATAAAGGAATATATTTTATCTCTTAATTATTATAAAGTAAATTATAAATGTATGAAAACGAACTGTCCAGTAAAACATTTTAACCTGAGACGGAAATAGTTCAGGACGTCGCGTAACAAAGAACTTTGGTTTACACGTGCTAACTATTCTTGTTCTTTATTCAATATAGGAAGCAATCTGTCTGTCTGTATATGTCATATTTTTCAGCAGAACGTCCTGGCGAATCAACGAACGACAAATCAAATTCTCAAAATGTCCTTTCGTATTATGGCTGCATTCCGTGTTTGGGTAAAAATGATCGATGGGGAATAGAAACAACCCATTTGACAGGCATTCACAAACTGAAAAACCTTTTACGTTTCCTTATAAATGAAATAATCCGTGTGATAGCTTCCAGCTCTTCATTTGTTTTGTTGTTTTGTTCCTTCAAACAAGACAGATCCTATACTTTTTCACATTGGTGTTCTTTTGTGTCTCTAAAGCGACTTCTGATGGCACTTAGATTCCGTTTTGTATCAGTTTCACGTCCCATTTGTCATTCTGATATAGTTTTTAGGGAGTAAGTAAGGAAATCGTTATGCCAGATACACGGTGTAATATTTTCGGTTATCCCTTGTTCTCCGCAGATTTCATTTTTAAGTTTCACTCTGTAAGACGAAGTAGAGTTGTTCGCAAGAAACAAATTATCGCTGAGCTATTAAAAAAATCCCCTTCTTTTATGGATCCAGAAGTTGGAGGCAGTATTTTCCTCCGAAACACCGGCAGAATTGAATTACATGTTAAGCATTATAAATAAGTAATAGGCCGAAGATGGCTGCCTTCTGGGTTGTTGCGCCGTGTAGTCTGGTAGAAGTTTACCAACTTTTCAGAGGTCCTTGCTGCCTCCATTATCAGGGCGATCGATCTACAGACTCACCGCCATGAAAAGCTCAAATCCTACAAAGTAATAGGCCTATTGCATTAGTCTGTAAATTTGTAAACAAAGAAAATAAATACATGCGTTTATGAAAATAGAGATGATAGCAAATGGAAGGTTGCTTTGTGTGTTAATCACTATTGTGGAATACGTCGAGTTCGCGTGTGGCGTAAAGAATGTTCTTGGTACGTTTGTATACTCCAAAGAGGACACATTCCATATTTGTTGGTTTATCCACTAAATCTGCCACATTTACACATGTTATATATTGAAGAACAATGTGAAAAGGTGATTATAAATGGTGAATATATAAGGGTATACGAGATGAATAGTACGTGGCTGATATTCCGTTGCAGAGATGTACGAAATCCAAGACAGCCGATAACTCTATCGATATTACAAGCGGGTTTGTCCTGAATACAGGAACCGCACTGCACTGACCTGCTTGGTGATTGGTTGATTCCAAATCTTTTATTTATATATTCGTACGCTATTTTAGGACGCTGTATTGACTGAGGGGTAGCGTGGCGTCGAATGGACGAAAGGATAATAAATTTCTGCCAAACTTGAAATAGGGGGCATGTTTTTTTGAGCACGGCAATGGATCTCCGAGTTCCATAAAACCAGTAAACTTGATCATCTGATCATGATATTGAATAATTTAATTTCATTAGTTACATATTTGGAATTCGTAGTGTTTAACAATAAGACTGCCGTGACATATTTCAGGGCATTGTCATAGTATTCCGATTTTGGTCTCCTGGTCTTTGACGTTGTAGTCTGGAAGTTATTTTGTACAAAGAAACTTTTGAAGTCGAAGCTTGTCTGAGTAATATTTAATAATTTAGTCCGTACCGCAACGAAAACACAACATTTCACCATTACAAAATCAACTGGTTAACGCTGTTTACAGCGAGAAGCTCACGAAGATGCATGCAGTCGTTATTAATTGAAAAAGTAGGTGGGCTTTTAAGAGTTCATGGTACATTAAATGAAGACCACATTTGCATTGTATGCGTGTCTGTACGTTACACCACAGAAGCATACGGCTGGCAACGAGCCAGCACATTGATGTGTTAGAGGATAATCTGTGGTTTATTGTTTTGCAAGTGTGATAGAGTGTTATTCAAGTAGACTTGGTGATCACACTCCTGTGAGAATCTTAACAACTGTTTGTTACTGCTGGTGGCAGTTGAGAGGTTACATGGCGCTCGTGAATGTTACAAGCCATTGCCGTCGCCATGAGACGTGCTTAAATATTTCTCGTCTCGCCGAAGGACATGAACTTGTTCTGTTGCAAGAGACTTGCTGTGCCTTCTGTAGGAACAAAATGTATCTCTTCCTAACACGGCAATGAAACGTAAATTTAATATTGGTCTATTTATCGTCGTGCTGTTCATCGTTCTAGTTTATTTCTGCAAAAATATAAAGTTTTGTTTCACGACTGTTTTTCTTCTGCTTTTATTGATTAGATATTCTTGCGTGATACGATTCAGAATGAATTATGAAATCACGAATTCTTTGAATTTAGGGTGATAGGACTACTGAATCGATAAGGATATGACAGAGAGCGGTATTGGCCTCTTTTAATGTCTTGCCCGAACATTTTCTTTGAGGGACTGAGTTAAACTACATAATTTCAGGAAAAACTGTCCTTGGACTGAAAAGCAAACTTCATCAATCAATAATGTAACGCTTCAGTGTTAATCGTCCAACATCGACATTATATTCCCAATAACTGGAAATATCTCAGTCAAATTAGGGGCAGTTTTTTTTTTAAATGAACACAGCATTTCATGTTAATGCTTGATACACTCTATCACAACCCCCGAGAAAGATCCTTCAGCATAAACACTTAGCATGAGTCCTGAGAATGATCCCACAGCAAAATCTGAGAATAATCCTTTTCTTTTCAAATGGAGAATAACGATCATGTATGCCTGAGAGATCCTGTATCAAGGAGTTGGTTGACAATCCTTAAAATGCTATTGTAAATTCTTATTACGTATGCATTTAAACCACTTTAACAGATGGTCGTATCATATTATAAATATACAGTCTAGCTAGCTAGTCAGGATTTTGAACAACCCAAGACAGAAATGTAGCGTCGGTGAGTAACCGTTCGGTGAACGATATTGATTTCTATGAAACATTTCTGACTCGTTTTGTATTGATGAGCAGCTTTCTAGGCCATCAAATGACCTGTGTTCATTTCTCGACATGACCTACTTCATATTATTATCATATATCTTTCATGTTCTCTGTTATTTAAATGTTTAAAATATTTTGTTGTTTGTCATGGATTAAATATGGTTTAGCCGGGTCTTATACTGAAAGAGAAAGCGTAACACAAAATGTCTCCGCTGTACATATTATGTGATCAAGGAATTGCGATCATAGTCTTTAATTTTGCGGCTTTGCCAGATTTAGTGTTCGAACCTCTCAGTGAAGCAGAAAATCGTGACTGTTCAACTTGCTGCCGTGTATGAAACCCGAAGGGTCATTAATACATTTACAAAATTCCACGTATGAATCTTATCCTAAGCCAGTTGAAATCAGTCCACACACACTAAAAATTATTTTAAAAACCTATTTTATCATTAACCTCCTGCCTGTCCCTAGGTCTCACAAAAGATATCTTTCATTCAGGTTTTCCGAATTAAATTTTGAATGTATTTCCCATATCCATCATTCGTGCTGAATGTACGGTTTATATTATATTCCTTTTTTTGATCGCATTTGGTAAGAACACAAATCAGGGCAATCATTTATTTATTTACCACGTGACTTTCCCTATGTTCCCGTTTCGTACTTTCTGTTACATGAAGAATTTTCCAAAAAAAAATTCTTTTAGAACATCTTCGTCGACGTAATTTTTATTTGTTATTGTCTTTCCTATATATTTGAACTTACAACATTTTATACAAATTAGTATGTTGATTTTATAGTAGATGTTCTTGCTCTGACGGCTAAACATGAACACAAACATTTTTTTAAAAACATCAAAGTCATCGTCATTGTCTAATAAAGTCTGTCGACGATTTATAGGCTGTACTACTGAAAAAGCATCGTTAAATAAACTATAAATAACTAAATAAACCTATATACAAATGTAATGCCATCTGCTTCCCTTAAAATTGTTCAGACTAAATAGTAAAGTTTGTCATGAATTATAAATTGAAAATGATTTGGTTTCGTGGATAATTTCCACACATATCTACTACTGTTACTTAAAATTTTGCCGATTCAAAATATTCGCTTTGTTGCCATGTTTGTGATGGGTGAAGAGATCGATTTGGAAGTACAGGAATTTCCTTGAGAAACTATGGACCGCTTGTGTTGCAGGAGGTGCAATGAGTCGCCGTGACGCGCTGCCCGTCGCTGGAACTTGAGTGGTGATGACCTCGCTTGCCCTCGGAGTGCCTCTCATCATGGTCACAGTCCTGGGCCTGCTACTCAACGGGTATATTCTGCTCGTTGTGGTCCTCACGAAGCAGGTACACACATCCATTCTTTCTCCATTTTCAAGAAAAGATAGGACGTCTGTACCCGCGTTTCAGTACCGGTGTTGGCAGCCCTCATAGTACAGTTATCACACAAGACCTGCAAACAGCAAACCGATTCACTTTCCCGCTGAACCTCTGACACGCGGATTCTTTGCTCTTTGATCTTTCGTCTCAAAAAGTGTTTAATTTAACTGCAGTTGGACTTTCTTGCTGTAGAATGACGCAAATTTTCGCAAGAGATAGTATGACGATATTAATTACTTTTATGAATGTGCAATGTTGTGCGATGAAGAATTGGGTTATCTTTCTGCACGTGCTGCACTTCGCGATCATTGCACCGCTCGCGATTGGGACTTCTACACACAAAAAACACAACAGACCAGCTTTTCTTGTGTGGCCATAAATGCAGCTTATAATTCTTAATAATGAAGGAAAGCCAACAGTGAAGTTGAACAAGCCCGGCGATTACGAAGGAAAACATTTATGTATGATTTGGGGTTTTCACAGCGGTGAGTATGAAGATTTCTGTCTTCTGGGTTGTTGCGCTGTGTAGTCTGGTCGATTTTAACCAACGTCTCAGAGGTCATACTGCCTCAACAACTCAGAAGACAGAAATCTTCAAGGAAAACATTGCCCGTCGCCATGCTAAGTGACTAGTAGGACTAGAGGAAAACACGAGCATCAATCAGTAATGGAAATCACCTGCCGCCCACCACTCGGAAATGTTCATTCACACGCCTTCTGATTTTCATTACTCGCGGGGTCTGGGTGGAGTTCCCCGAATCGAATGTTGAAGATGCCCGGAAAATGAACCGAGCTGTATTGACGGGTCGTAGCTTATAGTGTGTATAAAATATGGCCGAAGATTTAATCCCTGGAATTCGAAGGTCGTCTAAATAATATTTAAAAATGTATTGCCTATAGCAAAGAAAACAACGCATCTCAATTGACAAAGATCAGTTGATTAATACTGTTAAGTAAATAATGTTCTGAAAAACATACGCAAACAATAAATACACCTTGTGTTGAAAATTCTGTGTTACTGAATTTTAAACTGGAGGTTCATATACCATTGTGATTCATAAGTTTACTGAATGTTCTGTTGTCTATTAGGAGCATTTTCGATTCCGAGAACAGTGGACAATGACAGTCGCTGTGTATCTCGATTTATTTGTGCCGTTGCCTCGTTGGATTGTCTTCCTTTCCAGTATCGGGCTACCTGTTTTGATTGAAATTCAATACTTTCGATAACTTCCTGTGCTTTGCCAAGCAATTGGAATTTTTCTCCTTTTTGTAATAATCTCTCTCTCAAGAAAATCATGTTTACCTTTACCCAAGAATGTCAAAGTCACGTGTTCTATTAAACAAAAATCCTGCAAGGACATGAAGTTCTGTTTCCCTTTGCTCAGAACAAGAGTGTCCTTTTCTTGAAATTATATTTCTGGTTTGTTCTTGTTTGTCCGCTGGATTAAATTTGACATCAGATGTGAAGAGATACACATTTTGTCGATTTCCCCACCTTTTGTAAGTGACAAAGAGACTCCAAGACATGACATTTCCATTGGTACTAAAAAACCGAGAAGCCTAGAGTAAAGGTAATATTCTATATTTATATTCTGAGGTTCCCGGCTTCAATCTGGTTTGTTATAGAAACTCACCTACGAACCTCATTCAATGCTGTAAAGCTTCTGTAGTTAAAATAGTGTCGCTAAATAAGTTAAAGGCCTATCTGCCAACACAGACATCCTGATTCAGTTCCAGCTATCCCCTATCCTTGTTTATTTTATATTATAATATTCATTCCAATGCCCACGTTTAGTCATCATCCGTAAAGTGACACTGCCAGTTAGTTCTTGTTAACTCGTCTAATGCTACAGTCATGTATAAAAGTACCTTCAGTATTGTAATTGCATCCCCGAACACGCAAACATTTCCTCCTCGCTTTGAACATTTACTACACGAATTTAACTGACTACATTTCGCTCTAACAAAGTTAAAATGCCACACCCACCATCACAAAAATAAACAGCAGGGAAACAACAGTTAGTTACGTATACTTTGACGTTTCATTCTATTTATGAATTACTGTGTCATAAAAGAATTTAGACGAATCGTATTTTATTGACAGACGTTAATTTAACAATTTGCATTGTTTCAAATAAATATTTGTAATGGTTTTGCCTCTCTGTAGTAAAATGTTTTAATTTAAAATAGAATTCATTCTTGAAGGAATCAAAGAAAAATCGGGAAATGCTTGCTGTCACAAGTTCGGAATTTTTGCTTTTTTATCATCTAAAAACGTAATTATTGAAATATACCGAACATAAGCACGTTGGTTTGTATGGGTGTGAAACTTAATCTTCCAGGTTAAGGACAGGACACCGATTGAGGGCGTTGGAAAACAGGTTGCCTAGGATAATATTTAGATCTAAGGATGATGTGACAGGAATCTGGAGATAACCGCACAATGGGGAGTTCATTAATCGGCTATCTACACCAAATGTTAGTAGGATCGATTATTATGAGATCGGCAGGGCATGTTAGGCTTGAAGTCAGTTGACTGACTCAGGATTATGTAAAATGGAATGATTTTCTGTGAGTTTTACAAATTCCAATCAGAATTCAGAAGCAAATAAAATACTTGCTTGTAATTTTCCATACGAAATCTGCTTTCTTTTTTGTAGTGATAGTTTCTTGGACTTTATCCTCCGTTCTATCTTGAAGTAAAGAAACCATGAATACTGTCTATAATGTATAATCATTATTAACTTCAGGACTGCCCTGCCTTCCGTGTTTCTTCGTTGTTTCCTGTGACAAGCCTTCAGGCAGGTAGAAAGAGATGTTTCTACGTCGTCGGATGTGTAGACGTGTAATTGTGTTTAGACACAATTTCCTTGTAAGCAGATTGTTTCAGAAGTAACAATTTTGATGCCCTGGAAACATCCAAGTTGCAGGAAGTTGGTTACTTCCATGACATTCACGATCGTTTCACATCTTCAGTGGCCAGAAGCGACAAACAGACTTGTTCTCTGGAGATATTTGAATGTTCATTTATGAAAATTATTTCATTAATACACATAATGAAGGAATATTACGTTCTTTCAGAAGGAAACAAACATATGATTGGAATATCTTCTGTATCCTGCGAGCAGAGTCCTTGCGAAGCTGATAATTATCGAACCCGAATGTCAATTGTCTATTCACTTGATCCCTCCACTATGCAGTGTCGTGAGCCAGACAAATCCAGTCAAAATCCTCATACCCTCGTTTTAAATCGATCGTAATATTCATGTTTCACATACACTAATTTATTCAGGTGGTCTCTTCTGTTCAGATTTCCCGACTAATTTATATGCATTCCTCATCTCGCCCTTACGTGATGCATGCCCTCCCTGCTGCTAAACTTACTCAAAGCTTTATCATGCATTATAAATAGGCTGCGTTGTAATAAAAATTCATAAATTAGGTGAGTAAATACAAGTGTGTCATACACTAGCAAAATGTTAGCTACGTAGATGTAGGAAGACGAACACAGCACAACATGCTTCGAAGCTGAGCTTTGTTGCTAGGAAGTATGTTGCCAGGTTACGAAGTGATCTGTATCACTGCGTTTCATAAGAGACTGTTGTTGTTCTCGTTCTAGCATAAACGAGAGGAATTAATAAACTTTGATATGTTTTTATGAACTAAGTCCCCAGAACAAATATACCAATTCTGTACCGCGCAGTTAACCACTGCGTTGTGTATGTACAGCATATAAGCTAGTATGTCACTCAAAGGTCATTAAGGTCTTCCGAATCATTGACTGGGAAGGTCTTGAGAACACGAAAGAGGATGAATAACATGTGAATACATGAAATGGCAGGTCCTGACAGCGGCGGCGCAAATGCAGATGGCTGACTTCTGGGATTTTGCGCCATTTAATTAGGTAGCAGTTAGCCGACGTAGAGGTGCTAGCTGTCTTCATCAGAATGGTTATGATCGGTCACTCATCACCCTCATGAAGAAGGCAGCAAGCACGTCTGAAAAGTGCCTAAACTTCTACCGGACTATATGGCACAACATCTCAGAAGACAGCCATCTTCATTTGAATCGATGAGTACAGAAACAATATACGGCCTACGTTTCATCGAAATTAGGTCACTGGCTGAAATGCATTCGGAACGTAGCTAAACGTTGCGAACGGAAATCATGTGCTCCATAGGATTTCTAAATGCGTGCAATTTATATTAATGTAAGTGGAAAACTGTAGTCCACATGAGTTGCTTCTTTCCGTGTACCCAGTGGTGTAGGCAGACCAGGGGCTGGAATGTGTGAATGGGACTTCGAAGCAAACGACTTGGCGTGGGCAGAGATCGAAAATAAGTGAAAGGAAATTGGTGTTCATAAAGCCGAGGCTTCTAGGACTCTATAAGTACAGTCATGACTGGAATAATGGCCACAGTGATGTTTGTGTTCAGACCACAGTTAACATTTTCTGCTGAGTACAACACGAATTAATCATTCATTAAGACATTGTTTGTACATATTAGAATAAGTCAGTCAAAGGACAACTGAAATCTAATGCAACCAGAAATTAAGTGTATAAGAATTAGAGTTTGTCTTCAAGAAAATAAAAGGAAACATCAGATGTCTAAAATATCTGTGAACTAAAGAACTTCCTATAATGCGTGTACAGAATGAAGAAAAATAGAATATAAAAACAGGCACTGGAATACACGCTACTACGCTTTCATCTTGGATGCTCATAGAGTCTACTTGAACCAGGATGATTTACAAAATGAATGCAAGCTAAATTCTAGCATAGTTCATGATGATGATTTATTGAATAACTTAATTAACTGAATGACAATCCTGGCGCTGTGGTGTGGTATTTATACGTATTGTCGTCCCCAGTAAGAATCTCTGAAACGTCTGTCAATTTCTACGCGGCCCAGCATTCCAAATGACACTCATGTTTATAATCGCTTTGTGTAGCAGAATATTTTTGTAACGAAACATCCTGTTGGCACATGCGTTTAGAGAATCGTCTAATCACATAACATAGCAATGCTTCGTATTTATTTTAGCTACCAGTTCGCGCCTTTCCCTTTCACGTTTAGGTTTACGTTGTCTTATGTAGATCTAGTTGGGAGTTTGTACCGTGGATTTACCCGGAATTCTGAGGAAGCGACCTTCACCTTGTCATTTGTCATGTTTGTTATGTCACGCGAGTAATATGTGACTCAGCTGTATTTATTGACGGTAAAAGAGCAATGCTCAGGTTTCCCTGTGTAAAGGTACGTAGTTGACCTGAGACGAACAGCGTTTCACAATCGAACATAATTGCCATTAGATTTATTTGCATCGTGACTTACTGGAATTTATCCATTTTATTTCCCAAGTGATGAATCGACTTGGGTTTATGACTTTTTTATTGACGGAGTGCATGAAGGTTTTTTTTCCATTATTTATTTTAGATGTGGCCGATCTACTCTAGTAGTATAGTGAAGGAGTGGTACGGCAGTGCGATCAATCGATACAAAGTTCTGGCAAGTGGAAAGGAAGAAATAAATGAAGGCGAATCGAAGTGAAGTAGGAAAATCAAGAGTCGATAGTCACCGATCTTTCACCGTGGAGGCCCGGTTTCGCGCCTAGGTCAGTCCGTGTGGGGTTTGTGGTGGAGAAAGTGGGACTCCGACAGGGTTTGCTGCTCGTCCTTCGGTTTACCCTGTCAGTAAACTTTCAACGCTACTACAAATTCACACAGAGCCCTTTAGTGGCCAAGTTCGCAGAGAGTCAGCCCCATCGTAACAGCAATATTAAATGAGGAAAATAAGGGATGATAACGAATGTGTTCTGTAGATTTGATTTATTGATTAATGAAAATCTGTTAAGATTTATTGTCTGTTAAATATTTATTGTTTCTTTTGTCTTGGCATTGTTATGGGAACGTGTTGCCTTGTGACCATGAATTGCAGCTGTTTCGGAATTCGACAGCGGGCAACTCTGTTTATTTGTGCTTGCAATCCACACACTTTTACATCAGCTGCCAAACAAATAAAATTCCCAAACAGTATCAACCTGGAAGTTTTCAAATTGTCCAATCGAACAGATCTGGGCATGTTCCCAAGATTAAACAAACGCGGTTTTGTGGTCCTTGGTAGACACTCTGCACAGTTAGTGTGTTAGTTATAAATACACAGGTACGCTGAAATATGTGATTTTCAGACCGTGTTACACTGCTTCGAATCTCACTTTGCTGTGCGCTGGTGCCCCATCGAAGGCGTTGTGCCGCTTGGCCTGGAAATTTCAAAATGTATGAAATGTTGAGATAAACTCTCGAATTGGACTAATTGAAGAACAGGAGGGAGTAAGGACGCGAAGAAAGACAGAAAGAAAACCACAGAAAAAAGAATAATGACGAAGGGCGTAAGAAGAGGTTAAGAGGAAAATTAAGGGCCGAATCTTTCATCTAAAATGGGCAGATGCAGTTTTATGTTTATGCCCAGAAAGAATAATTTTATAGCGCCTTTGGTTTGCAATCTCCGATTCGTTTTACAGGAAACATGACTTGAAATTAAAGTTTCGAGTGTATTGTACCTAAAAATTCACTTAGAAAGAAAAAAATCCTGAAACTAAAATCATCTTAAAACCGTTCAAGACCGTCAGTATCCCATCTGTATGGCCTTCCTAACATTTTCTTTTTCTTTCACAGAGTTTCAACAGTGCAGCTGATTGGAATAATTAAGGCAAAGATCAGTGGTATCGTTGTAATGATAATTTAAACCCCCACTCTGCTAAACTGGTTATACATAAGGTGTGGTCTGGAGCTTTCACGACGATTAAGTGTAATGAATTCTTCTTGGGCTACTGAAGTTCAGTACTCTGAGGACGAGGACGAAGATGGTTCTAAAAACCGTTGGTGTTTTCTCCATTAAACCGCCTGACACGGCTGGTAGCCCGAGATGAATTCATAATGGTTATAAATAGAGTTGGTGGATTTCTTCTATGGTGTTAAGCACCCAAAGCTGACCTTAACACTGACGTCGCAACAGGGGTTCGTCCCATCTTATGTCCATTCCATAGCCCACATCCTGTTTCTTACCGACGAAGCCCAGACTCAATCCCGGGTCTAACAGTATCGGGATTTAGGCGGACAAAGTGACTCTGGATCAGCCTTTCTGCGGGCATTTAAGTTTTCCCGTGCCAGTTACATTTTCGCCAGCCCTCCTGAGATGCGTGATGGAGACTTGGTAAAAAATAGGAAATGGACAGGTTGTGTCCTGTTTTAAGTTATTATCCTAGAACTTGCCTGGAAGGACTACGCACAGCAGAGGCCTCACTGACCTCCCGAATTTAACCGGCGACCTTATAAATACAAAATAGGAATGATAACCACTCAAAATTTAGTTATCTAGACACGAGATTTGTTGTGTTCTATTTGGACTTGATTCTTGGATGAAAATATACCATACAAATTTGTTTTCCTTTAAACAGAGTTAAACACGTCTAAATTTTAGCTATAGGCACATTTTTAGTTTGCATTCTATATAATTAAAACTTTTTTTAATGAACTAATTGAACTACTCCAGAGAACGTAGGATTTGCGGATAAGTTCATCCCCGAATTATAGGGTACACACAACTTTAAGCAGCCGGTTTTAAAATGTCATGTCCCACCCGGAGAAAGGATATTAGTCTGTCAGCTGTTCTGTTATGGCAGAGACCTTCCGATGGTCTGATCGCAAGGCTCGAACAACCTGTTGCTTCAACTAGAAATAAACTCAGATGCGCAAGAGAGAGAGAGAGAGAGAGATAGTTCCTCCATCAGTGTGCTTCTACGAAGGTAAAGGACCATCGCTTAACTCACTGGGTTACCGTTACCATTTGCGTCCTTCTGAACGAGAAAGACTGTTTATTTTTAATATAATTTCCGTACTTCAATTTCCCACGATCGGAAGAGCGACATTTCTTACATAAAAAATTAGTTTTATTTTTTGACATTGTCCATCGTCTTTTCCCCCCAGATCCGATATTCCAGAAACTGGCTCTGTCTCCGCTATCAGATAGTTGGGAAGGAAGTTTCCTGCTCACATCACTATAACACTTTCTCCCCTACTACCCGATGCTGGAGACAATCATTTTCCGAAACTTCGGATTTGAAAAACCTTACGAATCCAAAAATAATAATTAACATTTCTTGTGACGATACATTATCAGAATTATACCATACAATTCAAAACTCATTCTGCACTGCAATGGAAAGAGCTTCATGGAAATATCTTATTTTGTTCATACCGGAAAAGAATATTGAAGGAAGGTACATCACGGTTTAAGTGTTCAGGATTTCTTTGTATTCGGGTTAAAGACCTGCCCCGGTGGTCAAATATCTTTATTTTACTCGGTTCATCCAAACAAATTACGGGGTTGCAGGCGACAGCTCTTTGAAACTGACCGCGACTGCAGTCCTTTCAGCCACCCGCGCTAGCTCGACGCTGTATAACCTGTGTCGTTCAGAAAGATTCGTTCGTCAACGTAGAAGACGAGAATGAAAGATTGCACCAAACCCGTGATTTTTCAGCTGTCGTTGCTCTCTTGTTGCAGGTCCAGACTGCCAACAACCTGCTGCTCCTCCACCTCGGTATTGTCGATTCCTTGCTTTGCGCTCTCTTCCTCTTTTTCTCGGCTCCCAGCATGCTCCGCGGCTGGAGCTGGCTCGGCACTGGAGCTCCCTGCGGCCTACACGGCTTCCTCTTCACACTGCTTCACCCTGTGGCGTTGTGGACTGTGTGTGGGCTCAACTGTGACCGCTACTATGCGATCTCCGCCCCACTGCACTATGGGACCATGGTGAGCCCGCGCAAGGTGGCCATGGGGCTGGGTGCCGCGTGGCTACTCGCCTTCATCCTCTGTCTGCCCCCGCTGTTTTTCGTAGCTCCGTACAGTTACAACCCAGGCCTATCCGGCTGCGCTCCTGATTTCGGACTGGGTGACGGCGCCATCTGGTACTCGGCCATCTACACTGTGCTGACGTTGGTACTGCCGGCTGCGTTGATCCTCGGCTGCAATATCAAGGTGGGCTATGACCACGTTGTAAATCATGTTCGCCCGGCTACACTTTGAAAAAATTAAAATCAAGTCTTGCTATCGTGCTTCAGTGAACTCCACACATTGGAACGCAGGTGAACCGATCAGGTAATTCATTGAAGATGACTGTCTTCTGGGTTGTAGCGCCGTGTAGTCTGTAGAAGGTTAGTATGCTCATCAGGAAATTTTAATTTTTTCCTTGGGTGGGGGATACGTACATTATGTAAGCCAAAGGCGTCATTTTAGTCAGGACGACTGAGCATGTGAAGGTGTTTGTGAATTTTCCTAACTGCTGATCCTGTTACAAAGGTGCTGATGATAGCCCGATATCACCGCCATCGCATCGCGTCAGCCATATTCGAGGTCACCCTCTCCGCCCAGGTGACCATCACTCACCAGAGGAATCCTTTCCACCCGCCAGTTCTGAGTGCAGGCGGAAAGTTCCGGGGACGCAGTGCCATCTCAACAGTGCTGCAGCTGCTTGGTTCCCTGCTCGTCCTGTACTTCCCCTACTATAGTGTCATCCTGTGGGAGTCCTCGTCTACCACATTCCTAGCAGCAAATAAGATCGGCAATGCTGTCCGTGTTCATCCGCACCTCGTCACCCTCGCATCAACCTTACTAACCTGTTCGCCGCCGGTCAACGGTCTTCTATACGGTGTCAAGAGCAAAATACTCCGTAAAACATTCCAAAACTATTGGCGCAAACAGATGTCTAAGAGCGAGATGATTCAGGAGATCCAAGCTCGAACCCCGTCAGCTTGTGGTTCTCGGCGTCCCTCGCTTACCCCTCTGGGGATCCTGAGTCGTCCCTCCACTTCTCATTTACAGAGACGTCTGTCGGAAGTGCTTCTAGACCCTCATCGTACTGGTATCAGCTGGAACAATTCTAATCGGCCTAGGATTCAGAGGATCGCTTCGGAGTTAAACTGGAGACCTTCATCCACGTCTGGACTTGGTATCTCTCTGACTGGAATAAATAATGCCACTGGTTTACCAAGATCACGATCCTTCAAGGATCAACAGTCACACGCAGTCAGCTGCAACACGTTACAAGTGCCAACTTTTGATAACGATTCAGTAATTGACGGTGAAATCTCAAAAACGTATAGATCCATCCGTGCAGCAGTAATCTCTAAGAAGACTGGGAGAGGCTCGCTTGAAGGAGTATCTTCGTTATGTGGTAACCCTGTACAGCTCACGCATTCTAGTCCCAGCAGTGCAAATCTCTTCCTTCAAAGAGTTTTTGGCATTGGAAATTCTCATTTCTATGACAAATGTCAGAGGGAAAGTTGTTCCCCGTCATCAAAACGAGCAGCCGCTATTCAGACTGTCCTAGCAACAACGCCTCGCAGGTCCCCTCGCATCCTCATAACTCGCGCATTCTCAGAAGAAAGTGACAAATCTCAAACGGCGCCAGGCACGCCAAGCAGAGGCGACATGGGGCGTCAGTATTCAACTTCTACAACTTCTTTACTCGACAGGAAGTGGCGGAAAATGCTGTACGAAGAGGCGAAGGGAGTCGATGACGGGAGTGATATTTGTAGTGCGGCTAGCAGTGACACCGAGTCTTTCCAGCATCTCGACATCGGAACAAGTGTCATTTCATCTCAAGGCAACGGGAACATCCGCAGTAGCAAGAGTAGCTTATCGTCAACAGAAGACAACTCTCGTGCGTCTTCTGGACGTTTGTACTTCTCTCTAGACGGAACAAGTGCAGCGCCGCTGTGCTGTGACGCTGTATCAGCTAGTGAAGGTACAAGCGACGATGGCGACACTACTCAACAGCAGACGCAACCTTCACGACACCCACCCACATCCTATATTCTCTCCTGGCCCACTACAAGGAGAAAGAACATGGCAACCTCCAACGGAGAACTACCACCGTCGTCCAGTACAAGGGTGCATTTGGCGCGAAGCTTCGCAGATATTACGAACACCCCAGAGTTTGTGCTATAAAGGTACCTTTATAAATAGCGAACAAATCTACTTATTGATGCTAAAGACGTAGTTTATCGAATCCGAAGTTTATAGTTTGAGAATTATTGTACATTTATATTCGTGCAAGACGTATCTCGTACATTTTTCTTGTACGTTCAGATTTTTGTAACAGTCTTAGGCGTTCCAACACCACAATAATCAAGCATGAACTGCAGATGTAACCACTTCTTGCATTTTTTGTCCGCAGCCCACTTGCCACACTGTCCATAATTCTTAGCTACTAGTTCCAAAAGGTCACTACAAACCAAACATGTTATCGGTACGATCCTTATTCTATATAGTTGATCCTTTGTCCATTTGAGCGCCAGAAACACACACGTACCCTTAATTTATATAGGTATATACATTGACACCTAACTCTAGAGACAAACAAGTTGATTCAGCGGAATAACTGGCATACTGGGAACGACCCGTTCTTCAAGTGCCTGAGCACTGCGGGTCCCAACTTTTCGTTGGCTTGATCTATAGACATTCGGTAGGACTCCTTGGACGAGGGATCGGCCCGTCGCAAGGCCTCCACCTGTGCACAGGACAGCACAACACAGAAAAACGCGGACAAACATCCATGGCTTGAATGGGATTCGAACCCACGGTCCCAGCGACCAAGCGGCACAAGGCCCACGCCTTAAACCGCGCGGTCACTGCGGACCCCTCAACGGAATAAGGACAAGTTAATTAACTGGGAAGTTAATTCCTGCAATTCATCTTGTTTGTGTGGTTCAGTCGAAGAAGTGTGGGGTGAATGTCGGACACTTTGTTTCGAAAATAAAGTGTAAAGAGACAAAGCTCGGAAACTGAGGAACATATAGGAAATCGTAGGGCATTATTCTAAAGAGTGTTGAATAGTAGCGAAGAGAACTGAACTACGCTGTCTTAAGACAGGCATAGTAATCGGCGTTTGTCATAAATTTGATGAGCCCCCGGACTTCGTAACAACAGGAAAATTCTTGAACAGATGAACATCGATCGGCTGTTCACTGTCTCCACAGTGCCTGAGAAGAAGTCAGTGTCTGTCTGAAAAATGTTTCCCTTCTATGCGTTCTTTACACAAAGGGCACTTGAGGGACGCATATAGGAAAGGCGATAGCAGCCTACGTCCGTCTGTCCAGTTGTATTATATCTTGAAGTACCTACCGGTTTGCTATATATTTTCGCTGGGAAGTTTACGTCCAAGTTGTTACGAATTAAGTTTTCGTTCTGTCCAGTATAACCCATAATTTACGCGAAGCGTAAACTTTTTAAAAAAATAGTTCAATGTGAAAAACCTCGTCCATGACATGGAATATGTACCTCATTTGTTGCACAAATTTATTTATAATATTCTTTAATGCGGTGAATACGTAATAAAATAAAATAAATAAATCCCGGTACTGCAAATTCAGTGTTATATATATTGTGCTATACGCTTTACAACAATGCATTTGTGTCTACAGTAAACTAACATGAAGACAGGTGATGAATGTAAAACAGGAAAGAACACATTTTGAATATAATATGTACTCTTCCATTTTACAAAACTCTTTATAATTTTACATTTGATTGGAGAATTCAGAGACTTCTAGCCATAAGCGTTACACTTGTACCACAGTTGGGTAATTATATTTACGCAGCTGTTAGAGAACCGGAGATCTTAGCCAGAAAGATGCCGTACTTAAAATTTTCACAGGACAGAACACCATAGATGTTCCAAAATAGAAATAATTGTTATTATTAATAATATATCCGTACACTGTTTTCTGAACTATGAATGCTTCTTTCAAGATCGGGATCACTAAATTCTTGGACTATGTCTAACGTCTGTGGTTTTAAAAAGAACACCACGTTTCGGAAGCTATATCCACTTCCATCTTCAGGTTTAAAAGGGCGAGGGGCATTACTCATTTGGGTCTGATAGAAAGAGGCAGTCTGTTCTTCAATCAGTTTAAAACGATAAGTGTGCATTTAATTAATTGGGGTTATGGTCTTAAACTGTGAACAGAACAGGGATGTTTGAGAACATGGTAGTAAGGATAAAGGAAGTAAAGATAGATTAAAGAGAAATACGACCGTGTCTTCTCGTGTCCCATAATAAGCGGAAAACTTTTTGATCAGCTGAGGACTGGAGTTGTTATGGCGACCTGATGCGTCTTTTGGTTTATCCTGTCTCAATGTCTGTTAGCTTGTATCAATGCTTCAAGTGGTGCCTTTGCGACGTGTAATGACGTGAAGGAATATAGACGTAGAAGTAAATTCCAGAGTATTTAACATTCTGTTATGATTTTCTGTGAAAAAATCATTTTTACTCGGCATTTGCCTAACAGGAAAGGCTTCAGGTCATTTTTAATCTGCGATGTCACAAGTTGGGAGGGTGGGGGAAGCCAGAAGGCGTCGTCGTTCCCCATAATAGTGTGGGGGTCTCTGAATTACCTCTGACAGCGAAAACTTTCTTCCTTTGTCCCTGTTATGGGCTGTCTGTCAGCTACTCCCTGTGACTACCACAGCGCGTTACAGTATGTCTCCTGAAGATGGAAGCAATATGTTCCTCCAAACCTCCGGTAACCACCTACGAGCCCTACACTGTCACACCACCCAGAAGACCACAATCGACGTATTCACCATCTTGAGAATCTCAAGTTTCAAAACGTTAAAATGTGGTGACCTAATGCAATGTTTCTTTTAGAATTGACGTTGGTAGTGCGCCTTCTGTAATGTTTGCAAGTAGTAGAACCTCATTGAACGTAAACAGCTGAAAGTATCCCACTTGTCGGTAAGGAGACGTTACAGATTCTGACGGCAAATTATGATAAGATTATAATTAGATTGAATCGTGCAACACAGTTTGTGTCATATAACGATATTTAAGCTGGTGAAAGTTTGTATCTTATGTTATTTGTGATGAACTCCGTAGAATTTGTAAGAACATTAATTGAAATAATATTATTATGATGTGTTAGGCTGTGTGCAATAAGACCAATTTCAAAAAGAACGTGCATTCTCAACAGGATTCAGGAATAATGCATTACACATCCTTTCAAGCAGTATTTCTGTTTGTATACACGACAAAGAATGTTTGAATGTATGGATTACTGTATCGTATATTTTCAGTTTCCCTTCGACAGGGTAAATAATAAATAAAATATGTTTCTTGTGTCTTTGTATGTAAAAAGACATGCGGATACATTGTTTCGCCAGTGTTAATGACGAACTTATACTATATTATGAGATAATCTTACAGCTTCGCTGGCTACACAGCTTTGAGATTCACGAGATGGATTACTAGATGTTCTAGCTGTTAGACAGTTGATACTGATACCAATGTTCATAAATGCAATCCAAATATTATTCTGCTGGCTTCTGAGACAAATTTATATATCCCTTTGGTACTGCAAAAGGAATTCTAAAAAGCGAGAAATTATTTGTAGCGTATAACCTTAAACAAATTTAAAGACGTAGAGACCAAACTGTGACAAAAATATCATCACTTCCACAGAGTCGTATAATTTATTTCCCGGCAAATATTGAACTGTGCACTAGCTCTTCATAATAACAGAGACGTACTGTATTTGTGATGTTCATTATGCATATCTATAGAGTATTTTTGTATAGTAAAATTAGGCAGATATGTGCGGTAAGAAGAAGTTCAAGTCACTGTTATATAGCATGGAACCTGGAACTGCCCCCTGCATTTACACATAAGCACAGTTTAGGGTAAAGGACTACAGTGCCATAAGCAGTTTTGTAATTATGTTATATAACTCATTGTTCGTGTAGATTACTGTCTTTAGTTGGGTTTATAAAATACGCCATTGAACTAAACTTGAACCAATTCAGCCCAGTACACACATTTACAACCTATTTTCTCGGATAACTTTTGACGTTATTTCTCTGTATATTTCCCAAGTTGTCTCATCGCTTGAGCTTCTCCGCCATTCGTTCTATATGCCCCATAACTTCGTGATATTTTGTAATACGGTAATTTTATTTGTCGGGTTGTTAGCCCTGCACCCAATCCCCTTTTCGGTTGTCCGGGATTGCTTTGTAAAAATATTTGTAGCTATTCTATTCATATATAAATCGTCTCTATACAGCCTGAGACTGTGCAGAGTGTGTAATTTTAGGTGAAAATTAAGTCACGAGTGGTAAAAATGGAAGGTTTGACACAACTAACGGCAAATCCTATGACGACTCTGAGTTAGTTCTCACATCTGCTTCCCTATGAACAAATATAATGCTACCATGCTGTTAAGTTGATGGTCTTCCAAATGATATTTTTCCAAGAGACCTTCCCCCACCAGCATTTTGTCTGCATTCATCATCATTCTCATTCTAGGCACATGCCTAAATCTTTGGTGCCTCCTAGATTAATTATTCTAGGAATAGACTACTAGGCCAGTGTTTCTCAACCCTCTCCCGTCTCAAAATTTCTAGTACTGCGGGCTCTCCCCCCGAAAATTGTCATGCATTTGGGTTAAATACAATATATAAAGTAAAGTAAAGTTTGAAGATTTCCGTCTTCTGGATTGTTGCGCTGTGTAGTCTGGTTGATGTTAACCAACGTTTCAGAGGTCATACTGCCTCCATCATCAGGGCGGTGAGTATGAAGATTTCTGTCTTCTGGGTTGTTGCGCTGTGTAGTCTGGTAGATGTATACCAACGTTTCAGAGGTCATACTGCCTCCGTCGTCAGGGCGATGACGGAGGCAGTATGACCTCTGAAACGTTGGTTAACATCAACAAGACTACACAGCGCAACAACCCAGAAGACAGAAATCTTCAAACTCACCGCTGTGAGAACCTCAAGTCTTATAAAGTAAAGTTTGTCCCACTATACGCCATGTAGGCGCTTCTGGTGAGGGGAGGTATAGCTCCTCTCTTTCTTGACCTCGGCACTAGATGGAGGTGAGCGGTCAGCATCACGCCCCGGCCGGCTTTACCCCGGGAAAGGACCCCGGTACCCATTGTAGAGGTGGCTGGGTGGGCCCCAGAGCCGGTCTGGACGCAGAGGCTAGAGGAAAAATCCTCTGCCCCCCCGTCGGGGATCGAACCCCGGTCGTCCAGCCCCTAGCTAGTCACTATACTGACTGAGCTATCCCGGCTCATAAATACAATATATACTAACTAAAATATAGTTAGAAGGTATTGTTTCTTCATAATGTGCTTCCCTTCACTGTGGAAGTAAGAAATGTGCTGGAAAAACCTAAAACGTGCAGAAATAAAACATAAATTTGAAATAAAAGCGTAGAATCTCTTCAGCTCATGGGCCTCTTAGGCGTAAATTACGGACCCTCGGTTGATAAACAATGTACTGGGTGGAAAATATAATCCGCGAATCACCTTGTTATGTAATGTTCTGAACTGCTCGCTCACTTCACCCTTCTCAGGTACACACACATTTCTCTGAATACTTTGTTTTCAAAAGCTTAGAATTACGTTTCAACCCAATACGCATTAATAGGCAAGGCAATATGGCCTCTTGTGTATATACAGATCCCATTTAACATGGTCCGTAATACTTAAGAAAATAGACATAAAATTTTCTGACCTGAATAATAACAAGTATTCCTAGAATTTATTATTCTTATAATTTAATCATAAATCCCATTTACTTTTTTACACGTCTGCAAGAAAAGACGGAATTACTAAGTGGCGTTGTTTTCGAAACTCCTGTAGTACGTAGCGGATTAATGGGCGATGAGAAACGCAAGTTTGTTGAACCTTTACGTAACCGAGTTACGTTCTCAGAAACTCGATGTAATCTGGTTCAATAATGACGGCACGCCGCTGACATGTCTGTCTGTTCTTGCATGTAGACTCAGCCCTACCAGTTCTGAGGTAACTGAGACATCAAATATTGTCTCCTTTCCTATTCCCCTTACGATAAAGATAGCCGGAACGTACAGCTGACTGCTCGCCTTCATCTCATACCGAGCGGGTTAATATAGCTGTAACACTTTAGGCTTGATTTCGACAGAATCGGGGACGGGTTACGTACTTTCCTGACAGGACTTGCATATGATTTTCCCATTTGAAGTAATCCGTTGTCTGAAGTACGAGTGCATTTGATAAGACGGAAACAGTTTCTACCTACTGCTGCAGGTGAATGCCTGTCATTACACTGACAGGTAATTCCATTGTTTTCGTTCGTAATTAATGACGACAGTTGAGATTAAATGTGCCTCAGGCAGTCGACAATCCTCAACGTAACTGTGGTGTAATGAATGAACCAGAGTCATAAACTGTTAAGGAATAAAGTTTCCTCTACTTTTTCTTTCCGTAGGTGGCAGAGTCCCTTAAATGTTTACGCTCCGCAACTGTCTGTGTCTTAGGAACTCAGAATATTAGGCGTTACGAGCCCCAGCTTTGGACCATTGTACTCCTAAGCTGTAACAGCGATAAATTTGAAGGGGTGTGTGTGTGTGTGTGTGAGAGAGAGAGAGAGAGAGAGAGAGCTTTGATAATGTACAGAATGCCTGTATTTGAAACACGAAAAATCTGAACACTGTTCCATTTCTGGTGGGGTTTGTTCTTTTAAGTACAAGTAAATGAAAAAAAACTTACTTAGGAAGGCAATGCCATGAATTATGAATCGTATTACAAGTAAGATACGCATGTTACACATAAACCGAATTCATACTAAGGAGTGCCATTTATTTATTTACTCCTTCCTTCTTTTCTTTCTTTCATTCTTTCCTATTTTTCCCTTTTTTACGGCAGTCCGTTAGTATTCTGTACGTATTCAGTCTACAGCCGGTTTCGTCTTTCGTTTGTGAGTGGAATGTTTCTTCTGCAGACGAATTCTAGGAAGAACAGTACGGAACAAAACTATATTTACACAGACTCAATGCTTGCACATTATTTTCCGAATTATTCTTTTGCCGTCATTCCATTTTCGCGTTAAATGTTTCCCTTTATTTGACATAATTTTACGTTACATTTTATTATCAAGACTGAAGAAATTTTTCGTAAGCCGATTTCCGATTTAGACACGTTTTATTGTATTTACTGATGTGTTTAAGTCATTATATACCCCATTCAGCTACGAACACACGTCTTCGACTCATCGTCGTCGTTATATGTGACTATTCCCAACACCTCGAATTTACAGCCATGTCATATTGCCACGTTACGAACGTTTAAAACTGTATCCATCCGACAGACACCTTGCCTTACTTATTCTGTAAGTGGAAAGTAAGAATAACTTGATTCTACAATAACCATAATTTCTAAGAAGTGAGATATGAGATTCTCAATGCGGCAAGTATGATGGCTGTCTTCCGAATTGTTGGGCCGTGTAGACTTCGTAATTCTTATTAGACAAATCGTAATATCTAAGCACATGTAATTTCATACAAGATGATCAATTAATTGAAGTAATCAAAGTGCAGTGATCATGACCACCTGGTTTGAATCTCGGCCGGGTTGTTTTGTCTGTCTGAGATTATTTGTGGTTTTCCTCAGGTGAATACCGGATAGTACCTTGACGTAAGCTACAATAAAATCTTCCAAAATTCCTACCTACAGATCATTATATCAAGTCAATCTCATTCGCTATTGTACAGAATAACATCGCCAGTTGAAACAACGTTAAACAATTCAATAATTAATCATTATAAAAATGTGTTGATCAGTTAGCAGGTATTAATATGGATATTTCAATGTACTTCCAGCATATTCAGTTTTTCTGGTGTTTTTGGTATAATTCCAATGGAATATTATTATCATCGCCATCATTTGTAATAATCAGCAATCACAATATGTGTTCGTAATGCAGTGGGCTTCATGTTCTTATAACCCAGCTACATGACGTGTGGTTTTAAGAAAAAATTGTGTTACAGCGTTTCTAATGATACGACGTGCTGCTTCACTAGGTGTCTTCAGTGTTGAAATGTATTAAATAACTTACGCCAAAGCCTTCTTGTTCATCTGCAATCGCAAAATAAAACAAGGGCATGCATTCAAATCCAATGGGTTTTCTGCTTGCAATACCAGTGGGCCCTAAAACTGGCGGTCGCTGTAATCGATAATAGTAATAATAATATCGATCAGAATATTGTTTTTAAGGTTTAGATAATTGGATTTAAAAA
Source organism: Zootermopsis nevadensis (assembly GCF_977971745.1). Classification (NCBI taxonomy): domain Eukaryota; kingdom Metazoa; phylum Arthropoda; class Insecta; order Blattodea; family Termopsidae; genus Zootermopsis; species Zootermopsis nevadensis. The sequence continues at coordinate 8,323,381 of NW_028259147.1, forward strand.
AATTTTCTGGCCTGATCACAGAAACTCTCCTATTATTAAAATTGAAAAACTCGCAAATTGAAATTGTTAAAAAACAGAAGGATACACGTAGGCAAATGCACTAATCCTCGTTGATAGAAGTACACGATTTACAGCGTAAAGAAACATTGTTTTCGCATTGACTATCTTACCATCAGCACGTCGAAACTTGAAGCGATTTTGTGTCTGAATATGTACAATTCATGGGGCATTTACAAGCGAGCAAACTTGATTGCATAGTTGATATGAATTCTGAAATATGTCTTGCATAGTAGTTTGTTTTAAAAGCTTCAAATTCTTCAGTCATGTAGTAAGACCTACAAGCCGTTGATCACTACCATATTCCCATCACACATAAATAGAAAGCAAAATTTTATTAGGGAATTTGCGTTGCACAAGGATCTGTAAGTAAAGTAGCTATACCGGCAAACGTTTTAGATGAAAGCTGTGAAGACTTTAATGTCGTACTTGTTTAAATACGATTTACATTTATTAAAACCAGGTTATGCAGGCATCTAGGCGCGTCTCGTACTGTTTAACTCGCCTACAACTCTAAAAATAGCGGATGTGTTTTAAGAGGGTTTGATTTTAATAAATTATAAATGTTAACACAACGTTACAGACCACTATTAAATGCTTACTTATGTAACAAATTTCTTCATATGAATATTATACAAAATTGTCCTTTAACATTTTAGTTTTTCTCATTAAGCGAAACCAAAAAGACAATAATAATGCCTTTATTTTAAATGTATCCACAGTTCTAAAATTTTATGCATTCTTCATTCAATTTAATGATTTACAATTCGTATATTATATTTTACCTACGTCCTTATTCGGTCTTCTTATTTTTACAGACTTTCGTGCTCTTTTGCATAATACATTTTAATATCCGCCATGCGATATATTTTACATGATAATATAAAAACGAAGTTGGTTTTAAATAAGGGATTTCTGTATAAATCGAATAATCATTTACGGTCGATTGAAACTCGATTGTAATATTCTTATTCTTATTGTTTGCATTATTATCTGTGATGAATGTATAAGTCTGCCTTATTTGCCCGAATATTATGCGCACTCAAAATATCTCCCGAAAATATAAAATGCATATTATATTCGAGAACGTTAATTTATATTTGGCGCCTACTACTAGATACCACAAAATTGTGATTCATCGTCAAAACCATCACATTTTCGCATTATATTCGGGATAATAAGATACTTATAATTACGGTTTGCATAACATTGTACGTATTAAAACACCCACATATGCTTATATTGAATAGCTGAAAATCTGTTGTGTGTACATAGTGGTTGTATAATGACCTTTAATTTGATGTGTTGAAATTGTTTATATATACTGGTGAAATTGTCAGGCATCAAATGTCCTCAGGTGTTCTCCGCCCCCAGATCCGCCCAAATTAAAAAACCCTTTGTACATGTTGTGAAAAAATTGTTATTGATGTAAATAATCTATTATTGTAATCACGTATAATAAAGCCCTACACGAATATCTTTCTTAATCAGATATTTATTATTTGTGAATCATTAGCGCTCATGGATGGACAGGTTACCTACGTCACGTGATTTTCATGGCTACGTCACGAAACACTTTGTCGTTCTAGGCGGTCTGTTCGTACTTTCCTCTGTCTTCTAGCGATCCCATAGTTAATTAACCTGCCTTGTTTACACCCGTGGTGTTCAATAAAAACAGTACGACGAACCGATAATTGATGTCAAGGTCCTAAGGCATCCCTTGTTTAAATTTAAATTAAAGAACACAGCGAAAATACAAACTCTCTCATTGTTTAGATACACCTCCTTGAATGTAGCCATTTCGAACTCCGAGGAGAATGAGGACAAAATTAAGATGGATCTTAGGGAGTTCGTTTCTGAAATTGGAATTTGGAAGAGACTAGCTCAAGGCAAAAGATGGAAGCGGTATGTTGCTCCGAAACGCTGATATTTGCAAGACCACGCAACCTTGTAACCCAGACGACCAGCATCGACAGCTTCACCGCTGTGAAATCTTCAAGTTAGTTAACACATTTGTAGTTTCTCCTTCCTATTAGCTAGATATTAGTATGAAGATTTCCGTCTTCTGGGTTGTTGCGCTGTGTAGTCCGGTCGATGTTGACCAACGTTTCAGAGGTCATACTGCCTCCGTCATCAGGGTGATGAGTATGAAGATTTCCGTCTTCTGGGTTGTTGCGCTGTGTAGTCTGGTCGATGTTTACCAACGTTTCAGAGGTCATACTGCCTCCGTCATCAGGGCGATAAATATGAAGATTTCTGTCTTCTGGGTTGTTGCGCTGTGTAGACTGGTCGATGTTTACCAACGTTTCAGAGGTCATACTGCCTCCGTCATCAGGGTGATGAGTATGAAGATTTCCGTCTTCTGGGTTGTTGCGCTGTGTAGTCTGGTCGATGTTTACCAACGTTTCAGAGGTCATACTGCCTCCGTCATCAGGGCGATGAATATGAAGATTTCTGTCTTCTGGGTTGTTGCGCTGTGTAGACTGGTCGATGTTTACCAACGTTTCAGAGGTCATACTGCCTCCGTCATAGACTACACAGCACAACAACCCAGAAGACAGAAATCTTCATACTCATCGCCCTGATGACGGAGGCAGTATGACCTCTGAAACGTTGGTCAACATCGACCGGACTACACAGCGCAACAACCCAGAAGACAGAAATCTTCATACTCACCGCTGCGAAAACCTCAAATCATACATAAATATTAGTACTGCCTTGCAAGATCTGTCGGTTTGTATACGGAGTACAGAACTTCAAATTGCTCTCTGGATTTGCATTCCTATTATTATCTTAAAAGTGTATGACGTAATCATTTGAAAAGTGATAGTTCCTTTCACATATTCATTTTCAACAAAGAATTGGGTGAATGTATGTCACAGAACCTTTCCATAGGAATTGCCTTTTATTTTAGCCAACAGTTGAACGAAGCTGTGTCACAGAAATTGTTCGCTGAAATAATAGGAATAGAAGAAAACTAGAAGATAGAAGTATTTCGTATGTCAAGTTTCCTGTGCTTGCCAACACTGCGTGAATGAGAAGCTACATTTATGTGAGGTCTATAATTGCTTTCTCCAGTATCATCGCGTAAGTCTTGATAATAGAATTAGTTCTGCAGAATCGATATAAAAAACTATTTTTTCAGTGTTACCGAAAAATCAGTCGCTTCTCAGGGCCAGTATCAGTATTTGACCTTGGTGTGACTGTTGCTTAAGTTTAATTAGTTTATTGGTTATTTAACGACACTACATCAACTCAGAGATGCCGAAATCCGTCTTTTATTGGGCTCGACTCTTGGCTTTTCGTGATTTTCTTCAACACCCCAATAAAAACGTCGTAATATTATATTAAAATAGCTAACCATCGCTTCCATTATTCATTATTTTGTAATTATTCTGTTACTCGACGACATAGCTAATTGTGACATCAAGGTATATTAAATAACCCGTCACATTCTACAATAACAGAGGCGCGAAAAAGATTCAAAGACAAAAATATTCCCTTACGATCGAAACCTATTAACCGATTCAATACATGTGTTTCCAAACTTTCGGTTGGTACTGTACAGAACCTCATTTCTTCACTCCTGCTGGTGGGCGGCCATCTCTATTGGTTTTCGCTCCCGTTCGCATAAACCAGCCTTCGTCATTCACAAATTACTTGGTCTTATTACGACTTAATGAGATTTAATTTATACTGCAATTTGAATGAAATCAATAAAGCGATGCCTAGCGGCTTTTTGTGTCGTTCTCATCGTTTCACAAGTGGTCGTGCGGAAAAGAGACAGACGGAAGTCATTTTCGTAATCTGTCACTTCATTTCAACCCTGCACGAAATTGGATTCAAAAATGAGAGAAATCCTTGAGAGGATTTTTTAATGGAGAAAGTTACAACCAACTCCAGGATTTATCTAAGAAGGAAGAGAACAAATGAGGGCGAAGAAGATATTTTGAAAATGGAATACGACTTTCAGATGTTGCCATAACTCTGTATTACGCGTGCTTTCCGCGAATTAAACGTTGTTTAATTTGTCACTGTCGTCTTGAAACCAATGTATTTATGCACACATCTCGGATGGGGACAAAGAAATGTGGTAATAACACTGGCAGATACGGTAATTTGTTGACAAAGCACGAGCTGCAATCCCTGTTTTTCAACGTCATGGCATGAAGCCATTTATAATGAATGAAAGTAAAACTCCACACATTAAATTCGGAACTAGAGGAAGGTAAGCTGTATGTTTCATGTTATGGTCGCTTTGTCCCCGGGGTATGAGCTGGCACTTCGATGTTCTTTGTGGCTGAAGACAGAAGGTCGTGGTCTGAAGAAGAACATTGATTTAAATCAAACCTCCCGTGTTCTGGTCTGTAGTCAGTTTCTTTACGGACCAAGATGAGATGATTCCGAACTTAACATGTAACTTGGATGGAAGAAAAAGATATCCATACAAGTTTGAAGGAGAAGTCCTTTGGAAAGCAACTACTTTGAAGATCAAGAAAGAGATGGGTGAATAACATAAATAAATACATTGCGAAGATAGGGCGGGTATGGAATTGATTCAGAAAATGATATTTCGATTCGTTGTATTAGATTACCGCTCATTTAGTTAACCATTTATCTCGTCAGATATTCTGCTATTTTGCAACGCCGTATCGAATATTGAATGTGTTTATGATGAGCTACGTTAGGATGATTAAGTTACAATCCATGAAGAATGCGAATGGAAGTGATGGTGGCATTATTTCTGGACCACAATCCCCGCACGCAATTCAGACCGAATACGTCACACAAACACAACCGCATAGTTTATTGCCGTATTAACTCACTCAGAGTCGGAGCTGAATAATGGTGCTCTATAAGTCGCAGATATCATACAACGTCGAAGAATACAGCACGCCTCAAAAGTTCGGGATCGAAGGAGAACTCTGTTAGTTTGCAAAATTCGGAAAAATAAAAGAGAGGGAAAAGCCGTTGCAAATAATATTTTCGAACTCAACCGTTGGGATTATTTTTTTACCTGCGACGAGCCGTTATCACACAGCACACTTTATATCAATAGAAAAATGTTGCGGCGATGTTGCCATACCGACATGAGAATTCACTGGAAGTTGCGACTTACCTGGTTCCGTTCGCTGCGTGGTTCTCGCCGGTACCAGCGTGTCCTTCATTGTCGCTTCTCAGAACTCCGGAAAGACTTCCCGCCTTTCGGCGTCACGTGAAGTCGCCGTAACGCTTTTTTGTTGACAATGTAAAGTGTATAACGCCATGACAACTTATCCTAAACAAAAAACTTCCAACACTTTAAATTTGAAAAACACGAATTGCAACACATTTCCCTTTATATATTCTTCCGTTATCTTGCCAAATAACAGAGTTCTTCTATGGTCTCGGACTTTTGGGGCATTCTGTATGTGTTCATGATAACAAGCAGTGATATGAGAAGGATTTGGCCAACCCCGTTTGGAGAAACTGAGGAAAATTACGAATATAGTGTAGGAATAGCCAGTCATACGGCATATTCTGTATTCCGCGTTACCACTACACTAACCTGCTACGTCCAGTCCCATAATACGTTGAAGAAGACTTATGGCTTGTTGCGCCGTGTAGTCTGGTAGAAGTCAATCGACGTTTCTGAGGTGCTTACTGACTCCATCATCGCGACAATGAATCACGTTGGAAGTAGTAACGAACTCTGGAAGGTCGGTCGGTTTCTACCGGACTACACGCAGCAACATCCCAGAAGACGGGTCATCTTCGTATTCGTGGCCGTGAGAACCTCAAATCTTACCACATTCTAGTTTTCACTTTTATTACCTCTGCATAACATCTCCATTGAAGACGTCGTTTCAACTGAAATTCCGTCACGTTTCAGCTGAACAGATGAGCAAAGTGATTGATAGTGATGTCAACCTCAGTGAGGTAGTGGAAGAATTAGTCGAAGATGCCAGGCGCACAAGATACGCTTCTTCTACACATCGATAAGACTTAAAAATCACGGTCCCATTTAGATTCCATTATAAGCAGTTCTCGTTTGGAAAGTGGAACGCACGATTTCGTGGAGACGTTTGTTGAAAAGGGGCTTCTTGGAAGACCACAAGTGACTGAAGTGAGGGGTGGGATGGATGGCAGATGGAGTTGCCTCAGGATCCTTTCCGATTGCTGGTTTGACGTTAAACAGAGCTGAACTCTCACATCTGTCCCATCGGATTTACATGATTCTGTCATTCTGGCTGTATATTCTGTAACAATAAACACAGTTACAGAACAGACCTTAAATGTCTAGTCATCAACCTCACTGCTTTAGAATTAGCTTCATTAAACCACCATTACTTTGCAAAAGACACATTTTTCGCAGTTTTGTTGCATGACTTCGTTACAACCAACATCTTATAAAACGTGTTTATCATAAAATGCTTCTATACTGAGTCAAATGGCTGTTTGAATTATTAATACATAGTTTTCACAATATGCCAACCAGTTCAGTGAAAGTCGGTTTTTTTTGTTACGTTTCATAACAAGTTGTTTTCTAATGCTGATCGCGTTCAATTCCCAGATTAGAGCTCCCCGTCGGCTGTCTGTGATTGCTTATTCATTATATTTGTAGCTACTCTCCATAAGTGGAGACAACACGGAATGGTCACGAGCGATCTATTCAAAAACCTTTCCCCAAATTTTCTTTACGTTTTCCATATACGAATTTATTCAGATAAATTTCACTATTGCAGAAGCTAATCACTAATTATATTTTATCGTCTTTCGTTCAGTGTTCACCATACCGAAAACAATTAAGAAGTATATCTGCATGAAGTATATATTTTTGAGTAAAGTACGCGAATTTTGCGATATGAATATTTCATTAGTCATTTTATGAAGTTCGATTTGCAGTTCTTTCAAAATCGGTGTTGTGACTGACCGGAGCGCACCACAGTTAAATTAGCCTAATCACGTTTAAGGTAGTCTATCCTTATTGGACGCTGCACAATTTTTTCCATTGATCCATTGATCATTTTCATGCTGATGTGAGTTATTTTCTGACATAGAATCTGGGCCTACTCCTGCAACGCTCCTTTTAGTTCGTCAATAATTATTGCTAGCTTCAGTAGCCATAATACATTTTCACTGCCATCGTAAAAAATTCATAAGCCTTCATGTCAGAACATATCATTGTATCTACTGTTTACATCACATTCCCAATATGAAAAGCGAGAGAGAAAAAAACAAATTGGTGCATTTGTCATTACTCGGTACATGTATGTATTCCTCAACACACACAGGCCTTCAGGCAATGTTGAGTTTTAGCTGTATCATGCAGCTATTACCCCTACTTGAATATGATCTCTTGTCGTGGAGTCGAAGGTAGAAAAAATGCGTGGAAAACGGGTAATAACAGAGCATCAACAGGAAGGTAGTAGGTCCCTTTGAAGTACTGCTGTCTCATCAATCAGTCGTGATTTAGCCCTCGGCCGATGTAGTCGAACATACAGTGTTGCCAAAAGTCGTCATACTACCGCAATTCTAAAGAAAGGAAAGTATTAAGTGGGTTATAATAACACTATTCAGAAAGCAGAAGGCAGACAAACGAATACCCCCATTTGTTCTTCGAAATTCGTCGCTTCCTGTGAAGTTCGGTCACTTTCGTTGACCTGCAGCTGTGTTCGGTGTTTCCTTTCTAAGTCAGAGTTTTTCATGCGTACGCCTGTGTTTTCCGCCATCTACAAGTGTACTGTCCGGGCTGTGGCTGCCAGGTAAGTCAATTTCGTAGCATATACGCATGCATATAATATGGTTGTTCGGATGGTTGGTTAATGGGCTCGTAATCAACGCGACTGAATTCGTTATAAGCGACTCTCAACGCATCAAACAACAATTAAATTTCAAACTAACCTAATTTTTGGAAGTGGCATTTTCTCTATATGAGAAATAGCCGTAATATACTCTGTGACTCGAGTGCTAAAATTTCATTTGTGGCAGCTGGTTGTACCATGTGAAGGTGAGGTTAGGATTGAGAAATAAAAACTTTTGTACTGAGGATTCTGCCCCTTACAACTGAGTGTTTATGCAATGTTCTTCAGTATATGTTCAATACACTGTGACCAGTGAAAATCGCCCGTGTGCTTAAGCACAGCGTCATGAATATGTATAGACGGCACAGAGGTAAAGCTCCACAGATTCAACACAACACTGGATGTTTAAAGCAACTCAACTTCTTAAGATGCCTATCTTCAAGGTTGTTGCGCCGTGTAGTCTAGTAGAGGTTTACCGACGTTTCAGAGGTGCTTGCTGCCTCCATATTCAGGGCAATTTAACCTTTCTCGGAATACAGACTACGCCTGTGCGACTTCCGAGGTATCCAGTCACATCAGAACCCTAAAGATGGGGACAGAGTTGGTTCCCGAAACGTCGGTTTACTACGGTAATCAGTTAACGCGGCTGATTGCCCGAGAAGATTGTATTGTTCGCTCCATTGTTTGATTGTTGTGTAATATATGTTTTAGTGTTCTCATCGTTAGTTAAATGATCCAGTCAAAAGTTGACCTTAGCAATATTGATGTGAGAAGGTCTACTTGCCTTTATGATACGAATCCGGTGATTCATTTAGTAATTTTTTGGAGCAGTCGAAAAGAAGCATCGAATACAAAATAGCAGATCTTTACCAATTTCAGCTCATAATGAACTGTGTTGATTTTGAATAACCTGACGAAGGGAGTATCTGTATTCCTTAATCTTTAATTTTATACAGTTGTTTGTTGAGCTCATTACAGCGATTTGTAATCCACTGAGAGTAGGATGAAGGGGGTGAAGGCTGTTTGCATTGCTAATGAAGTTTATATTTGTGAAAAGACACCGAGCTATAAATATTAAAGAAGAAATTCGTTACGTATTTGGATACACAAGACTATATTTCGTTTATAAAATCAACACAGGATGTTCTTTGTGTTTTAGTTTCTTAGCTTATCAACAGTCCTTCGGCAACTTCAGATTTACATGGCGTAGACTGATAGGGCGTGTATTAACTATGAATTTGACAGGGAGCGGATAAGATTGATCATTATCTACCGTAAACCGCACTCAGAATATAATTCTATAAGTAGCATAATGTTGTCCTAACTTTCCTTGAAGAACAATTCCATTAACTATAAATGAAGAGTAACATTTTGGTCAGCAGATTGAGACTATTTATGTTGTGTATTTATCCCATAAGAACGGAACTGTGAACCAAGGCACGATGTTCTGTACCGGTGTTCAGGATCCGTGGATCTTATACGTTAGGGGTCCATAAACCTTGCAGCAGACTTTTGTGACATGAACTGAGCAAACTTGCTGATCCAAAAATCTTATAGCATTAGAACTTAACAATACGTGAGAAAAATCTGCCAAGAAGAAATCGCGTTGCGTTTGTGGCTTGTATCAGGAAGAGTTGTTAAAATGGTCGACTGATTCTTTGCTTGTTTGAAGACACTGTTTAAACTACAGGCGTCAACATCGGTCAACAATAATGGACACTTGAAATGAAGACTTACATTTGTTTCTGGGAGCCGAAGTGATCGTTAGGTGGGGATGTTTGCGTGGCAAAACCCCACCCAGAGACAGAGGCGCGTCTTCGTGGCCACGTGTGGAATCCCCATAATGACAGCCATCACTGAGCAACACAGACCCCCATGCACTTCCATTTTGTAGACAATGATCCTCTCAATTTATTCGGTGCTGCATACCACGGACCTCAAAAACTGATGGATTCAAAATTATTAAATGGATCTCAGAAGGAACAACACATGTTCTTTTATGACTTGAAGCCTTCGCAGAGATTAACAGTGATAAAATCCTCTGGGGCAAGCAGCCGACGTGCTCGACTTCTGTTCCGAGTTGACATCGCTGGTCGCCCGGGAAGATAAGTGCATTTGTGAGAAAGAAGACATCCTTGCACTTCGACTGTTGAAAGGTAACTGGCAGACTGGCGCGTGCAGGTTACACGTGGAAGGCCAAAGCACTCAGGATTTATGAGTTAGAATCCAGAGACTCAATGGATATTGCTCTGACCTTCTTGTTTCATAACAGTACAGATATTATATAAAAGTTCAGATCGGAAACTTGACGGGAACGTACTCTTGGGAGACGTAGTCGTAGATGGAAGGACAATATTTAAATGTATATTGCATAAACAGGATGTGAAGGAGTGATCTAGATTAAACTGGCTGAGGATAGATCCAACAAGTGGCCTTTTTTGAGCACAGTAATGAACCTTCGCTTGTCATAATCCCTGGGCTTTCTTAACAAGCACCGTATCTATGAAGTTTTTAAAGAAAACCTGGAAGTTGGTTGTCAATAAATAAGACAGGGATTATTTAAATGACTAATTGATTACTGTTGATCACGTAACGCTCTTCACAAAAGAGTTTAATGACTGAGACAGAGTTGGTTGGTTTGTCACTCAGTGAGGCAGCCAGTTGATTGAGAATGGCGAAGAATTTACTCCGCGTTCTACATTTCAGTACTGAGCAGTTATCTGAGTGATCCAATTAAGCGGGCAGGCAGCTGAGTGCTACATCACTAATTACTTGTTCGGACCGAAAGTCTGCCACTAGCGGGTATTTTCACGCCCCGTAAACTAACATTTGATTGATCTACATAAACTGTGTCTCATCCTACAGCCAATACCAGCGGTCGGACAGGCAAGCCAAGCTTTGGGCTGTCCATCATATCGACCGCTCGTCAAGAGAGACATTTTGAAATTCCGTAGATCAGCACAGCCAACTCAGATATTACGGCATTGCTACATATTAGTGTAACGCGATTCGTTGTGCAGATTCTGTCTGTTAGACTCACTACAATAAACTCAAGTTTCTCATTCGCCAGGACTTAATATTGACAAATCACCACGACTTACTCACAGCTGGCGGACCCAAATTGTTGAAAATTAACAAAAAAAATGAAACGAAACGTTCAAGGGCACATGAGTGCAGAGTTGTAGCAGAGGCACCAGCCAATCACTGTCCTACAATGACCTATAGAATATGGAAGTTAACTGTAGGGGCGAATCTGTCCGTTTTGCCTACGTCACTAGTTTGCTGGTAGAAGGAAAACAAAGGTAAAAACTGTGTAAACCAGACATTATCAACATACGAAATGAGACGGCTAGCTGAAAAACACTGCCGCTGGGAAATAACGTATTTTGTATGGACGGTATGTACTTCCTGATCACCTCGCTCTTTAATTATAACTGATCTAGAGTGCACGTTTTCGCCCCGACTACAGTACAGCTGTGCTTGGCTTCATTCATATATTACGTACTTGCGCTCACAAATCTACGAATGACAAAGAGTCGGGGAGTGACACCAAGAACAGAGCTTGATTTTCCGATGATGTCAGCCCAAATCTCGAATCTTAAAACTGGGCTCCGAGTTATAGGCTATCAGACATGTAATCGAACATTGCAATCTCATAAACATTTAAGACAAAAGTCGTCTTGCTATTAGGAACGTAAATTTCGCTTCCGCCACATAATCAGCTGTAGACCAGATATTTACTTTCAGCTGTGACTTAAATATGTACAGAAGACTTTGGCTGTGTTTTATTCCAGTACTAAGGCAGTGTTTTTAGTTCATGTTTTGATTAGCCGGTTATAACTGTCGAGTTTCATTATTGTTTCAACAAGATGGCTCCGTTCTGGGTTTTGCGGCACGTAGTCGTTGTAACGGTCCAAATTACATCTTCTGCTGAGGTAATTTATCATACTATTTAGTTTCTTATTATTTTATTCATCTGAATTTCTTTTAAGTTTTCGTTTCAAAATTCTAACTTTTCTGTTGTGTTTGGAGGGTAATACTGGGATGGATACTTCCATTTCATGGCATCTACCTAACTGTTTAAGACACAGGCGTGTGAGGACCCTCGGTTCCCGGAAGTCTTGTTTTTTTACACTAAAGAGCAATAAATTGTCGTGAATTGGTTGTACTCCCATGGTTCACACTTTGACATTTATGGCGGCAATATGTCAAAAGTCAGTTTGGACTTTATGGTTCATTGTCACTCAGCAGACAATGTTGCTGAACCATACACATTAAATAGCGTGAGAAAGAAACTTTGAAAGAGCTGTATGCAAGTAAATACGTCACTGGTTTTGAATGTTTGGAACCAGGGGCAAGACGCTTACAGCAGCTCGTCAGTATTAACACTCTTCAACAAACTTTCGACGCAGTCACAAGCAAATACACTACAAGTCTGAGATCATCGTCTTGCGGCTAAAGCCAAATATTATCTGTATTAAGATTTCCGTCTTCTGGGTTGTTGCGCTGTGTAGTCTGGTCGATGTTAACCAACGTTTCAGAGGTCATACTGCCTCCGTCATCAGGGCGAATATCGCCAATATCGTCATTACACAAGAAATAAGTTCCATGAAGCTGGTTTCATGTAACAAGTTTTTTCCAAACAATTTCTTCCTGATCACCTTAGAAATATGAGGTTCTCACTACTGGCTGTTTTCTGTTCAGACATCGCTTCGTATAACTTGGTGTAACATCCAGTTTAAACGCAAGGACAGTTTATACAACATAATAATTTTCTTTAAAGAATGATGATAGATATAAATAATCAGAAAGCCAACGATAAAGACAAGATAATGAACATAAAATTTGTATTGATGATACAGTTGAGATACCGATACAGATTAAGATAATCCAAATTATTGATTTGTCGATATACGTCGATGCATTTCTACATCGAAATGTCAAATTATTTTTTATCAAAATGTTGATTATGATGTTTTTGATATGTCAGCATACCTGTAAAAACCTGTCCTCATCTGAATGTTCAGATCAATGTTTGTACGGATTTCGTAAACTGGAAATAAATAGCAAGAAATACACTAAAAATCATGTTAGATGGACTTGCACTTGGAGAGAAGTCATTTAGTACTGCAACAACACCTGGTAAACAAGATTTCCGAACATATTATTTCTGCATCAATATTGACCATGCACAGGACTTCTGTATGTATTAACATTACAAGGTCTTGTGTGTTATTGCAATTAAATTATTGTTTATTTTAATTACTTTGCCTATTAATTTCACTACTAACCAACTATCAATATCGTAATAATTACGATATAAGAATACGGTCTGTGGAGATGAACTCTACAGTATAGATGGAGCAATGTTACGGCTTTGGCTATCGATATTGCAGCTTCCTTACATCTCCAGTAATGCATGACATGCGGGATCTGTATGAGCGAATAACATCGACGAATATCGACATCGATAACGAAATCGACGTATTGGTACGTAGTGATTTTCGAAAATTTATATGTTTGACAAACGAAATATTCTTATTTCAATACGCCGGGGTAGTGATATATCGATAAAACCAAAAAAATTGTATTTTTCGACACACATTTATTGATCGAGAAAACAAGTAAGAGTGAGCTGGAATACGTCAATCAGTATAGTGAATCTAGGTACGGTCTGGACGACTGGGGTTCGATCCCCGACGGGGACAGAGGAACCCGACGCCGACACAAGTTTCAGATTAATGCCGAGACGAGCGTGGGGATGCCATATGACACTACTCTGACAAACTGACGCTGATCGTCCCGATGCCTTTCTTATATCTACGTATTGTTATAACGTTCGATCGATATATTGGCTAATCGATAGAGTAATATGTTGTTTTGATGTGAGGTTAATGAAAGCCTTAAGGGTCGATTCTGGAAGCGATATTGGACATTAGGGCTCACTTACCAGATTCATTACTTGTCATTTAGGTATTTGGTTTAATCTCACAATTTTCACAAAGCTCTTTTAAGTGTAGAGATAACATAGCTCCGATGTGGGATGTGGTCATGAATGGTGAATAGACAGGAATTTAAAAGGAGATAGACCTATTTGTATTTGTGGTTTTACAGGCTGTGAAAACATTGATCGTTTTAGCCCGGGGTGTGACGCCATATCTTCCTGTAGGTGGTAACAAATAAAGACACAACGCCTCCAGAACTTACAACTTGATGATAGAAACGATATGTTTCTCCGAAACGTTGTTAACCATTTACAAGACTTTATTCTGTCACTGCCCTGGAGACTCGGAAAAGAATGGTTAAAGCGTATTTCATGTTATTGTGCCACCTGCCATCTGGAATGTTACGAAAATTATGAGAAAAATCAGTCAGGATTGCCAGTAACCTGGCCCGTATTCGAACTTGATAACTACGTCCCGAAGAGACATACAAATCTAGGATAACTTGTTCTGCAGTTTAGTTTCTTGTAAGTTTGTTCCTTAATAAATACTCCAGAAAATTTACGGATTCCTGATTATAAATACCGTACCATCTGTTGCAGGAAGTGATATTATACCCAATATGACGATCAGTATGAAGAGATTCTCCGACAGCTTCAGCGGTGAATTGGAGACGTTGCGGGGAGAGGAGGCGGAGAGTGGAAGGTAAGAACACTTTCTCTCTTTCTTGACATAGCCAGCATCGTCCTTGGCCTTCTGTGGCATTTTGAATTCTATTGAGGTAGGCTTTTGAGTCTCTTTAGCGGTTGGCTCAGTCCATTGTAAGACCTGTACTGTCATAAGACAACGCAAAAATCTAACATCCTTGGAACCTAGCTCTGTCCTGGTTTGTAGCGCTGTGTTGGGCGGTGAGCTGGAGGCAAGAAGGACCTCTGAAACGATGGTAAACGTCTATCAGACTACACAGCGCTACAACCAGAACTTAACCCTGAAATATATGGCGTCGTCAAGACTTCCATCGCCGCTCGTAACAGTCGCTTTTACAAAATAGTTTGCTCATAACTTTCCCAGGGAAAGGTTTCAATACTGTCACTAATGGTGCATTAACCACAGTTTCAGGATCTCTGCTGTATCATGGGCCTTTATTCTTGCAGATGAAACAAATAATAAAAATACTGATTTTCTCCAGCAGTGTATGAACTCACAGTAATGAAAGCTGTGCTTCATATTAATTCGCTTTATGAAACGCAGTGATGTATTGATGGATGTTAGAATCTGTATTTCAAACCTACAGTATTCATCTATACTGCCAATACAGTGAAAATAACCCGGACTTGATAACATTGTAACAAGACCAGTCGTTAGACACGAATGCAATGATGCTCTCAGCTCTGGCTGCAGTAGCCTATGCATGCATCTATTCATTCTAAAATAATCGATGTGAAAATGTGAATACGATCGACGTAGTAGTGATGTTGCAGCTGTCAGTGGGATCTAACACATTCGATCTATTGGTTCCTGGGTTCAAATGCCGTGTAGGACACAAACTTGACATTCCAGTTCTGGTTTCAACTATACATAGGCCTTGTAACCGTCCTCCACGTTACGTCACGCGGCACGTCGGCCGGCGAGCATGATTCTTTTTCTCAGGAAATACGAGGGCATGGGACCAGGTTGAGCGAAGTTGGTCAAGGTGGTCTAGATGTCGGACCACAGCCAACACTTATGTTGAGGACTTTATTAAAAAATATCAATACGGATAAAATTACAGGTTCAGCGGCACTCGGCAATAAGATAGCCTGGCTGCCGTATTTCTGTCACTGCACCACGTACGAAGCCGCGACTAAATCTTGAACAGATGAATTTAGTGAGCAGAGCCAACAGGTTGTCTCTCGTCGGAGACAAGAAGCCGAGTATCCCGGCTAGTTCAAGCGCTCCCCTCTTGGTTTTTCCTAGCAAAGTACCTTTATCATCTACAAAAGATTCAAATTCCAGCAAGAAGACTGGCACAGCTGAGATCTTTATAATTTTAGAGCTAATATAAACTAAAGCAGTGGTCCACAACGAGGTGCCCGCGGGCGCCATGGCGCCCGCCAAGGCTTCTTTGGGTTCCCGCGTTGATACGGAAAGAGGTTATACTTAATAATGAAGACCGTTCAACCATGAACATTATAAAATCAAAGCACAGATCTTGACTTACTAATGCCCATCTTGACGATTGTTTGCGAGCAGCGACATTATCCTACACTCCCAAATTTGAAAAACTGGCCGATGAAATGCAGTGCCAAACATCACACTAACTTCCCACTTGAGTAATAATAATTGTACTTATAAAACTAAGTATTTTTGATTGCATGGTTTCTTGTATCATTAAACGTCGTGTTGTTTTGTGTGTTATTTGGTGTCCATATCTTATTTCTCCAGAGAAAAGAAAATTTGGCTTTGTTAACTGCTTGGTGACCGCCACCATATCATAAACTCTCAAATGTGCCCGTAGGCACAAAAAGGGTGAGGACCACTGATGTACAAAATTTCAGGAGCACTGGTATCACGAAATCTAACCTAATCCAACACATACTGATCTGACCTGACCTAAACTAAATTAACCTGAACTAACCTTACTTAAAGCAAAGTACCATAGCCTAGCTTGACACAACCTCAACTAACCTAACCTAGCGCAACCTAACATAACCAAACCTAACCTAACCCAGCCTAACTTAACCTAACCCAACCTAACCTAAACTAACCTAACGTAAGCTAACTAAGCTTAGCCAAACTAACCCAACCCAAGCTAACCTAACACAACCTAACCTAACCAACCTAACCTAACCAACCTAACCTAACCTAACCTTGGCGCATCCTAAAGCCACCGCAATGCTTGGCTTGCATCCAATAAGACTAGGCACAATGATTGTGAATAGACGCTGAGTTTTGCGACTCTGAACACGGCGACGCCTTCGAAATACGCCAAACGTACCGCCGATAAGTCCACAGAAAACACCATACGAAAGTGAAATACAGACGTCGAGCGTCGCGACGCCATCCCTCGCAACGCCATCACAGTATCTCAGGAGCGCGACTTAAACACTTTGGATACCATTGGGAGCGATTTTAAGAAATCGGCGCCCGGCGTCGCGACGCTTACCGTCGCGACGCCTTCAAATAACGCCAAATCACATCACATGTCTCCAGATAACAGCGATCACTCAATTAGAAAAACGACGCCGAGCGTCGTGACGCCATCATATGACGCCAAATATGGCGTCAAAGGCGTTGTATTATGGTGGGTACGATACTAGATAGTCGACGCCGATCAGAGGGACGAAACACGTCGTGTAGCCGTGGGCGAGAAGTGGATACCGTTCAATATACAGTCTAACCTAACCTAACCTAACGTAACCTAATTAACCTTACCTAACCTAACCTAACCCAACCTAACCTAACGTAACCTAATCTAACCTTACCTAACCTTACCTAACTTAACCTAACTTAATCTCACCCAACCTAACCTAACCTAACTAACCTTACCTAACATAATCAAACCTAATCTAACCTAACACAACCTAACCTAACCTAATCCAACCTAACCTAACCTAACCTAATCCAACCTAACCTAACCTTGGACCATGCTAAAGCCACCGCAATGCTTGGCTTGCATCCAATAAGACTAGGCACAATGATCGTGAATAGACGCTAATCGTTGCGACGGTGATCATTGCGACGTCTTAGAAATAAGACAAACTTACCGCCGATATGTCCACAGAAAACACCATACGAAAGTAAAATACCGACGTCGAGCGTCGCGACGCCATCACAGTATCTCAGGAGCGCGACTTAAACACTTAATATACCATTATGAGCGACTTTAGGAAATCTACGCCCGGCGTCGCGACGCCTACCATCAGAAGACGCCAAATTTACATCTGAGAAGTCTCTAGATGAAAGTGATATTTAACCAGAAAAAGGACGCAGAGCGTCGCGACGCTATCTGCCTCGACGCCATCACAGTATCAAACGTGTGAGTCTGAAGCCGTTGGGATAACGTTGAGAGCGTATTTTAGAAATCGACGCCGGGCGTCGCGACGTCTACCATCGCGACGCCTTCAAATAACGCCAAATTCACATCAGATATCTCCAGATAACAGCGATTACTTATTTAGAAAACCGACGCCGAGCGTCGTGACGCCATCATATGACGCCAAATATGGCGTCAAAGCCGTTGTATTATGGTGGGTACGATTATAGATAGTCGACGCCGATCAGAGAGACGAAACACGTCGTGTTGCCGTGGGCGAGAAGTGGATACCGTTCAATGTACATGGTCTAACCTAACCTAACATAACATAACCTAACCCAACGTTACCTAACTTAACCTAACCTAACCTAACGTAACCTAACTAACCCTACCTAACCTAACCTAACCCAACTTAACCTAACCTAACCTAACATTACCTAATCTAATCTAACCTAACCTAACTTAACCTAACCTAACCTAACTTAACCTAACCCAACCTAACGTAACCTAACTAACCTTACTCAAACATAATCAAACCTAACACAACCTAACCAAACCTAATGCAAACTAACCTAACCTTGGACCATGCTAAAGCCACCGCAGTGCTTGGCTTGCATCCAATAAGACTAGGCACAATGATCGTGAGTCGACGCTAAGCTTTGCGACGCTGAACATGGCGACGCCTTCGAAATAAGCCAAACTTACCGCAGATAAGTCCACAGACGACACCATACGAAAGTGAAATACCGACGTCGAGCGTCGCGACGCCATCACAGTATCTCAGGAGCGCGACTTAAACACTTATTATACCATTAGGAGCGATTTTAGGAAATCGACGCCCGGCGTCGCGACGCGTACCATCGCGACGGCTTCAGAAGACGTCAAATTTACATCTGAGAAGTCTCTAGATTAAAATGATATTGAACTAGAAAATCGACGCCGAGCGTCGTGACGCTATCTGCCTCGACGCCATCACAGTATCACATGTGTGAGTCTGAAGCCGTTGGGATAACGTTGAGAGCGTATTTTAGAAATCGACGCCGGGCGTCGCGACGTCTACCATCGCGACGCCTTCAAATAACGCCAAATTCACATCAGATGTCTCCAGATAACAGCGATTACTCATTTAGAAAACCGACGCCGAGCGTCGTGACGCCGAAAATGGCGTCAAAGCCGTTTATTATGGTGGGCACGATGCTAGATAGTCGACGCCGATCAGAGGGACGAAACACGTCGAGGCGCCGTGGGCGAAAAGTGATATCGTTCAATATACACGGTCTAACCTAACCTAACCTAACCTAACCCAACCTAACCTAACCTAACTTAACCTAACCTAACCTAACTAACCTTACCTAAACTAACCTAACCCAACCTAACCTAACTTAACCTAACCTAACCTAACTTAACCTTACCTAACCTAACTAACCTTACCTAACCTATCCGAACCTAACCCAACCTAACCTAACTTAACCTAACCTAACCTAAGGTTACCTAACCTTACCTAACCCAACCTAACCAAAATTAACGTAATCTGTTCCAACACAAATTAGGCACTGAATATATAATATGGCCGTCAAATGACCTTGACGTATCTATGACCTGTAAATAATGTGTACAATGTCACTCAAATACCTATAGTTCTGAAGATATCCGTCTTCTGGGTTATTGCGCTGTGTAGTCTGGTCGATGTTTACCAACGTTTCAGAGGTCATACTGCCTCCGTCATCAGAGTATGAAGATTTCTGTCTTCTGGGTTGTTGTTTCAGAGGTCATACTGATGACGGAGGCAGTATGACCTCTGAAACGTTGGTTAACATCGACCAGACTACACAGCGCAATAACCCAGAAGACGGATATCTTCATACTCACTGCTGTGAGAACCTCAAATCTTACCTATAGTTCTCTTTGTATATTCGTGAAAATTTTTATTTCGAGTGACCTTGAAAAGTTTGAGGCCAATATTTCTCAAACAGTTTGCGTGGTCTTCACATGATCTTGACCTATCCGTGACCTCATTTTAACATGAGTATGGTCAACCAGGTACTTAGAGTTTGGCGGAAATAAACATTAAAAATATGACCTTGAGAATTTTAAAGACACGTATCGAGGAAACTAGTGCGTCGATTTTGAGTTCCTATCCATGTGACCATGACCTATACGTGACCTCATTTTGACATGAGTATGGGCAACCAGGTATTTACGGTATGGCAGAAATAAGAGTGAGGATGTATGACCTTGAGAATTTTAATGACCTCTATCTGGGTAACTTGTGGACCGATTTTTTCGAATCATCCATATGACCTTGACCTGTACGTGAATTCATTTTGACATGAGTATAGCCAACGAGGAATTCACGGTTTGGCAGAAATAAGCGTTATAACCTATGACCTTGAGAATTTTAATGACCTCTATCTGGGAAACTGGTGGACCGATTTTGTCGAGCCATCCATATGACCTTGACCTGTACGTGACCTCATTTTGACGTGTGTGGTCAACCAGGTATTCACGGTTTGGCAGATATAAGCGTTAAAAGCTATGACCTTGAGAATTTTAAAGACAATTATCTAGGAAACTAGTAGTCCCATTTTCTCGTGACATTCATGTGACCTTGACCTATACCTGACCTCATTGTGAAATGAGTATGGTTAACCAGGTATTTAAGGTTTGGCAGAAATAATCGTGAGATGATATGACCTTGAGATTTTAAGTACCGTATATATTAAACTATTGGGCCGATTTTGTCGCGGTTTGCATATGACCTTGACCTATAAGTGACCTCATTTTGACATGAGTATGGTCAATCATGTATTTACGGTTTGGCAGAAATAAGCGTGAAACATATGACCTTGAGTATTTTAAAGACCTCTATCTGGCAAACTATTGGGGCGATCTTGTCTTGACTTTGGCCTAACAGTGACATCAATGTGACATGAGAATAATCACTCTGATAACTACGGTTATGAAGATGTGAGGGCGAAATAATGTACAACAGTGGTCCGCAACGCGGTGCCCGCGGGTGCCATGGCGCCCGCCAAGGCTTCTTTGGGTTCCCGCGTTGATACGGAAAGAGGTTATACTTAATAATGAAGACCGTTCAACCGTGAACATTATAAAATCAAAGCACAGATCTCGACTTACTAATGCCCATCTTGACGATTGTTTGCGAGCAGCGACATCATCCTACACTCCCAAATTTGAAAAACTGGCCGATGAAATGCAGTGCCAAACATCACACTAACTTCCCACTTGAGTAATAATAATTGTACTTATAAAACTACGTATTTTTGATTGCATGGTTTCTTGTATCATTAAACGTCGTGTTGTTTTCTGTATTATTTGGTGTCCATATCTTATTTCTCCAGAGAAAATAAAATTTGGCTTTGTTAATTGGTTGGTGCCCGCCACGATCTCATAAACTCTCAAATGTGCCCGTAGGCACAAAGAGGTTGGGGACCACTGAACTAAAGCATTTCACCTACTTGGCTTTGTATCACTACTCCAGGGTGCACCCATCTTATGTTTACTTCCGGGGAAAATGCGGCCGGAATGTGAAGCTGATTATGCAGCCTTTCCTAATTTGTAAGGAAATTCCTTATCGTCGCGAAGTATAGGTCAGCGCCGTATATCCTCGATTGCATAACGCACTTTTTCGCATTTTAAATTTTCTGAAGTGTTACATTTGATGGCGTCCAGTAATCGATACTGACACATTATATTATATGAATAAAGCGCAAGGAAATTTTTCTTGTCCATAAAACTAATCATGGGGCAGTAAATGCAACAAAGAAGATTCCGAAAGCATTGTTAATGCAACGAAGTTTTTGTTTGATTACTGAACATTCCTGGTGTAATATACGTATGCCTTCCCATGAAAACCTATAATTAAATCAAAGGTACGTATTATATTGTATGTATTTGTACACAGTATTTGGTTCCGAAGTTAATTATTTGGACAGATTTTCGAAAGGTTTCTTACTCCCTCCTGACAATGCTTGGAGAAATATAGGTCGCATTCGCTTTGTGTCACAACAATCTACATTCGTAACTGATACGCTTAACAAAAAAAAATTGTAGTTAATTTATTATTACAGGTATCTTCCATAAGTTGTTTTTATACCCAGTGTAGGAATATTTTCCATTTTAATCTAACCACTCTGAAGAAGCCAGTGTCGATTATAAGTTGTACGGATGGAAGCTGGCAAAGATGTTACGTAATGGCAAGCAGGGAGTACGAGAGTAGTGGCTGCCAATGTCGTGAATAGCTTTTGTTAAGACAGGAGTTCGGTGACCGGAAGTAACTGATGACTGGCATACTGCCATCTGGTGCAGGCTGTCATTTGCTCTGTCTGTACAATAAATAGTTCGCATGTTACAATTTGGGGATTTGGTAAACGGAGAGCGGATGCTATTTGCAACAGTGCTAACAAAGTTACATTAGTTCAAATTTAAAAATTTCAGATGAAGGGCCCACTTTCTTGACCAATGTTTAATGGAAAAAAAATGATATGGATCATAAAGAAATAAGATGCGAAGACATACACTGAATTCTTGCGTAATTTTCGCGTTATTTTTAGTTGTTCTAAAACACCTTCAGATTAACGGACATTTCTCTAAGCTCGCAAGGATCTATCATCACACAGAATGCAATTGCACTGAAGTTGATTGGTTATCGGTTTATATAACGATATTTCAGTTGTATTCATTATATGTAGAAACAGGTGGTAGGAATTCAGAAATAAACCGTTGGTGGGAAGAATTATTCGTGCCATTTTCCTTCAGGGATCACTTAAAACGGTAGTAAGGATAGCCTCTGCAGGTGGGAATGTGGACGCGGGACATATCGAATACGAAACATATGTTCTAAACACACGATCGCACGTGGCGACACTGATGTTACTTCTTCCTCACAAGCTTGCATACCATCATATTCATAAAGCTGACGGACTGACACCATCTTTTCACTGTGCGGAATTTTTACATACTTTGTATGAATTCACTAATTCAAGAAAACATGTCCAAGATGTAGTGGAACTAAGTACTTGAAGAGCCATCGTGTTATAGACGCGTTTGAATTTAGATCCAGAAGTCTTAACACAATTATTTTGCAAGCGTCAGCATCTCCCACCTGGCAGTCTATCCTAATTAAGCACACGGTACTAACTGCAAGTAACCAGGCAAATGTAATGAGATGAACCAACGTTTCCGTCGGTTTCATCACCTGCTTACAAATAAATAGCCCGAGTCTTTTTATTTGCCTTGTACGTGTTTCATTATATTGCCAACAAATCTTGAGTAATGGTCTGCGCTAGTTTCTTGCAATAGGAACTTTCCTCCGTGACATATTTCGTGTCGTGTTCAGTGGAAAAATAGTCAGTAAATTATTTGCGTGCGCTAATGTGTCGTTTTGCTTAATAGGTGAGTGGGTGGATGACGTTAATGAATATTAGAAACAGACAAGGCTACAGGGGAGCGATGTGTAGTAGGTTCTGATCTATCAATTGACTGTCGCGTGTTCTATTAAGTGACGAAAGCTGGAATATAAAAGTGTATATAAACGTTAGTTGACTTTAAGACTAAGTTACGCTATGTTTAGGAATATGAAATTTGAATTTTAGGATAATGTCTCGTGTATGTGGGCTATGTGAATGCAGCTAGAATATAAAAGTTTATTTCTGAAAATTGATTTTGTTTCACGTGTTGTAAAATATGAGGTAAAAGCGTATGAAGTCGTGTATAAGAGTTGTTTTCGTTTATGAAAGAGGCTGTACTTTAAAGCGTTTTCCTGAAATTTGATAAAATTTGATGCTAATTTACGAGTATTCAATGTTGTCGGGGGGAAAATAAAGCTAAAATATGAAACTCCGTTTTTGAAAGTTGATTAAGTATTGGTTCCCAACTGTATTTCGGTGTATAAAGAAAGTCAGAACTTT
Source organism: Zootermopsis nevadensis (assembly GCF_977971745.1). Classification (NCBI taxonomy): domain Eukaryota; kingdom Metazoa; phylum Arthropoda; class Insecta; order Blattodea; family Termopsidae; genus Zootermopsis; species Zootermopsis nevadensis. The sequence continues at coordinate 8,347,109 of NW_028259147.1, forward strand.
CAAGTTCATTTCTGAAAATTTATTACTTTACGGGATAGCTTGACTGTATTTTTATTTGTACATAAATAATAATATAATTATACACCCTTCTTACAAAGATGGCTTAATATTAGACCTAAATGCGCGTTTGTGGAAAGCTTATGCGTTTCGGTGTATGAAATATTCTTGAACATAAAAGTGTGTTTCTCTTAAAGACAACAAGTTAGTTTTAACCCGACCGCGACGCATTCGAACGATTTGTTGTTGCTTTATATACCAAAAGGGGTTAGGTAAAAAACCGTATTTTAGAAAATTGGTTAAGGGATAGTCAAAATTAATATTGGAAGTGCGGTACTTACAGAGGAATTAAAATAATTTTGCAGTGAAATTTCATTTACGAGATCTTGTCACTACTAAGTGACTTGAAGTTCTGATACTGCAAGTGGTCCAGTGTCCTCCAAGTGGCCTAACTAACTAACTAACTAGATGGCTTACCGAACCCGAAGGTTCATCACCGAATTAACCAAAGCCCTCCACCGGACCCTGTCCTGGGCCAACAAAATCCAGTTTCCTTCAACTCCTATCTCCCATAGATCCCGCCTGAGATTATCCTCCCATCTACGTCTAGGTCTCCCCAGCGGTCTCTTCCCTTCAGGTTTCCCAACCAGTACCCGGTGCACACCTCTTGTCCCATCCATGCGCGCTACATGTCCCGCCCATCTCACTCTTCTCGACTTAATCACCCTCACAATACTGGGGGAGCAGTACAGATTTTTAAGCTCGTCATTGTGCAGTTTTCTCCACGCCCCATCGTCTTCCCTCTTAGGCCCAAATATCCTCCTCAACACCCGATTCTCAAACACCTGCAATCTGTGTTCCTCCCTCTGAGTGAGAGACCATGTTTCGCACCCATACAAAACAACAGGCAAGATTATTGTTTTGTATACTTTAATTTTCAGGTTCTTAGAAATCAGACGGGAAGACAAAATATTTTGGACTGAGAAGTAGCAAGCATTTCCGGAATTTAGTCTCCTCCTAACTTCCTCACAAGTATCATTTTGATTTGTTATTGTTGTTCCCAAATATTTGAACTTTGTAACCCTTTCAAAGGATTTATTAGCCACCCTAAGATAATTTTGCCCGCCTGTCTTCTGATGACGAGATACTAACATGTACTTAGTTTTTTCTGAATTTACTTCCAGCCCCACTTGTCTACCAGCCTCTAGTAAAACTTCTGCGTTCCTCTTTATTGTATTTATATCGTCCCCCAATAAATTAACATCATCAGCATATGCCAATAGCTGATGTGTCCCATTCAATTGCAAACCCTCCTGCCTACCTTGGACCTTCCTGATGGCGTATTCTAGCGCAAAGTTAAAGAGCAAGGGAGACAAAGCATCTCCTTGTTTTAGACCGTTCTTGATGAGGAATGTCTCAGATACATATTTACCTACTCGAATTTTGCTACAGGTTTCATTTAAGCACATTTTTATTAGACCCACTAGCTTCTTTGGTATACCAAATTCAATAAGAATATTATATAGCACTTCTCTCTTCACAGAGTCATAGGCTTTTTTGAAATCTATAAATAACTGATGTACGGTCCCACCGAACTCCCATTTTTTCTCTAGTATCTGACGAATGCAAAAGATCTGATCAATCGTTGATCTGTTTCGTCTGAACCCACACTGATGATCCCCAATAATTTCATTCGCATATGGGGTTAACCTTGCCAAAAGAATGTTGGATAGAATTTTGTATGAGGTTGATAGCAGCGATATTCCTCGGTAATTACCACACTCAGTCTTGTCCCCCTTCTTATGAATAGGAATAATTATGGATTCCTTCCACTGTTGTGGCATCTCTTCCTTATCCCAAATTAACTGAATAAGCTTATGGATCCTCATATGCAACCCTTTGCCACCTGCTTTAATTAATTCGGCCGGAATCTGGTCAATTCCTGGAGATTTATAACTTTTCAACTTCCCAATGGCTAGTTCCACTTCATCTAAGCTAGGTTCTGGCACCAACAGTTCAGCTGTATGCATTTTAATCTGTCTAATATCACCAGTATCATGAACATTTAAGAGCTCGCTAAAGAAATTTTTCCACCTATTCACAATTTTTATTGGATCTGCAAGCAAATTGCCACTATCATCCTTTACCAAATTGGTCTGGGGTTGATATCCTTTCTTAAAGTTATTAATGCCTCTGTACAGGTCTCTGATGTTTTTTTCCTTATTATTTGTCTCAAGTTCAGCAATTTTGCCCTTCAGGTATTCCCTTTTCTTAGTCCTAAAGGTTCTACTAGCCTCACGTCTCACGTTACATAGATTATCCGCATTTGTTTTGTTTGGGTTCTGCAACCATTGAAATTTTGTTTGCTTCCTTCGATCTATTAATTTTGAACATTCTTCATCAAACCACGGTTTATTTTGCTTTCTCCTGTAGTATCCTAGTTTCTCTTTTGCTGAAATTTTGATGCAGTTTCTGACATTTTCCCACTCCCTGTTGATGTCCACACTTTCATTATCCTCATTTGCCTCTAAAATTTGAAACCTATTCGAAATTTCAACTTGATATTGTTCCTTTGCCTCTCCCTCACTTAATTTTTTCAAATCAAATCTTTCTGTGTCAAAATTTTGTTTAGTTCGTCTACTTACTGAAAGCCGCTCCCTCACTTTTGCTACCACCAGATAATGATCAGTGTCGCAATCTGCTCCTCTGAATGATCTCACATCAATTACATTTGTCTGCCTTCTCTTATCTACTAAAACATGATCTATTTGATTGTGTGTTCTGCCATCTGGAGAAGTCCAAGTGTATTTATGAACATCACGGTGTGGAAATTTTGTACTTTTTACAATTAAATCTTTTGACGTAGCGAAGGTTACTGCTCTAAGACCGTTATCATTACTAAGTGCATGGAGACTCTCGCTGCCTATTGTGGGTTTGAAGATATCCTCCCTCCCAATTTTTGCATTGAAATCTCCTAGCAGAATTTTCATGTGATACTTGCCAAATGTATCAAATACTGATTCCAATTCTTCATAAAAGCTATCCTTGATATCATCGCTTTTGTCTTCAGTTGGGGCATGAACATTAAGGACAATGATGTCGCACCAACGTCCTTCCAAAATTACGTAAGACAACCTGTCACTAACAAATTCTACTCTCTTAACTGCTGCCCTAATTCTGCTATGAACAAAAAAACCCGTCCCTAGCTGATGATTGTCATTCCCCTTTCCATAGAAAAATGTAAAATTGTCCACTGGGATCATGCCCTCCCCCTCCCATCGCACTTCCTGCACTGCCACTAAGTCTAACTTATAATTCCCTAATTCCCTACACACTGATTTCAGTGCCCCAGCCCTATAGAGGCTCCTAATGTTCCAAGTACCAAATCTCATGTCCTTTTTCAATTGCCGTGGTCGTGCCAAAGAGTCCGTCCTGATCCGAGGCTTGGTTGATTTTTTCGTAACACATATTTTTTTTAAAGGTGAAAGGTTGTTAGCCCTACACCCAACCCCCAACCTGGAGGACCAGGGTATCACTCTTAGTCTAGCGCATCTCCTTAGACCTGTCCGGCTTGGGTGACCCTACCATGAGCCGAAGCTCAGGCCGGCATAGCCCTAAGGGTCATTTGAGCACGCAAGCCTCCTCACCCGGCAGATTGCCTTCGACAAGGTGGTGATACCTTCGAGAAGGCCTCCAAGTGGCCTAGTTTGTTTAAATAGCAAAGGAAATCTAGAGTTAAATCTTGGTGCATTATCTACATGCAAGAATTGGACGGAATCTGGCTGATTTTTTACACCAGATCTGTGTCTAAGAAGGAAGTGTTTCTTACCTATGTTTTGCAGCAGACTGACAGGAGTGTTTCAGAATAAATTAATTGAAAGTGTGCTTTAGTAATTAAAATCCATGTTCTGGAGACAATATTAAGACCTGGTGCTAGCAGCAAATTGATCTCTCGTCACAGGCATAACACCACCAACAATGACAAATCCATTTCTCCCCCATTCGACCAACAGATGCGAGCCAGCTTACTGTACGGTTGGAGGAGAATCCAATAACCGGTAAGATTGATTGACTTCACAGAATCACGAGTTTAAGAGTCAACTCTACTGTTAACAGTTGCATGCAACTCTGTATCTATCAACATAGCCAATCAAAAACTACATTAAAACAACTACAGTGGAATCAAAATAACCCCGAGCTTCGTTGACCATTGACAAACGAGCACCCGGAGGGGGGAAGACCGCGAAAAGATACAACAAGCCGAGAGATGACCATCCTCAGACCGACCCTTTGCCTTCATCCTCCTCCCTACCTTTTCAATCATCTCTTCTCCCCTTTTACTATGACGTAACTCAAGCTCGGAATTATTTTGCTTGCAGTATGCACATAAAGCCACGGTGGTCTAGCGGTTAGAACGCTGGCCTTGTAATCCTGGGGTCTCGGGTTCGATTCCCGGCGGTGCCCGAATTTATAACTTGTGTTGGGCAAGACCGTGGTCTAGGCAACACGGAGTTTTCCTCCGGGGGCTTCCCCGGTTTCTCCGTGGCATCCCAACAATTACTCCATTCACACACAGAAGAAGGCAATGGCAAACCACTTCTGGATCATCTGCCAAGAACGTATATGAACAGGTCCCAGTCCGAGAAAAGGATGGAAGGATCCTGTTCATATGGACCTGTCGTCAGACAGAACACTAATAATAAAAATAATAATGCACATAAAATGAAATGCCACGGTTGCCTGAACACAATGCACGGTTCTTTTAAAGAAGAAGGAATATATGTCAATGAATTTTTCAACACGTTGATAACAGTCATAATTAAGCCTCTGCGAAAATATGCAATACATTTGATGTCACTCAACTTTAACATGGCATAATTGAGGTGCGCATGTTATTCTGGGGCACAAACCTACAAAACGATAGCTCTGCGTGGTTTCAGTGCCAGTATTAAGTGGGTTGCATTTCATCTAAATCAGTTGCATTGTTTACAGCGCAGGTCTCCTATGGAAGGGATCTTATAAAACCTCTACAATGTAAGAAGCTGATGTACCTTTCAGCTGTGAAATGTGTTGCATAAAAGCTTGACTTCGGTTTTCAACAACATTCAGTGATTTTATTCTGCATCTGTAATGTACTGCTGATGCTGATTGTTGTCTGCATTTGTGTTTTCTGCAGAAACGCAATTAATTCTTCCACTTCATAGAATCGCATTAAAACTAACGCCTGTATTTTGACAGAAACTCTTTCCCGCAGTTTTTACGCTCTGCATTCATTGAAACCATCATGATTTAAACAATATGCGGAATTTTATCTGGAGCAGTGCTTTTTAGCCGGTGGACCGCGGAACACAGCCGTCCCGCTGCTTAATTTATGCCGGTCTGAAAAATTATTTAGCGTTGTAGTCTGTTAAAAAATATTTTACCACAGATGAAGACTACTGTTTTGGAATAAACTAGATTTTTTTGGTTTCCTTTTAGCGACTAAATAGTATGTGTTGAAGATTACTATATTTTCGCACAGAACGGAACTAGGCAAGTCAATCAAGATTACGTATCTTTCCATTACATATCGAAGAAAATAAAAAATAATTAATTTTATTTGTCCTCGTGCATAACTTACAATTACTGAAGTAAAATATAGGCGATACAGAACGTTCCATATTAACGCAGCCCTAATTACTTCACATAAATCATTTAGTGCATAAAACGATTAAACCAATAGCAATACTGAATTCTTGCAACTGCTACTGAGACTGGTACGGCCGTAATTTCTGCTGTTTTATCAGTCCATGAACACTTGTCACAGACAAGCACTTCCTGTGTCCCGAAATTCTTTTACCACTCGGTGTGCATCGTATTATTGGGTACTTCCTTAGACGACGCGCATTGACAAATGCTTCACGAACATCAGCAGACGATTTAGATGCAGTGCATTCCATATTCCTTTGTAGAATGCAACATTGTTTTTGACTTCCCTCAAATATAAAGCTGGAACTGAAGACTTGGAATTCATTTTGTGTTAACTTTGATTCTGTCCTGAACGAACGGTTCAGTGAATTACCTTGACCTATTTCAGAAGCGACCTGATTCAAGAATGTCAAAACGTATGCACGAGAGTGTCTGTTTAATATCAAAATTTCGCGATGCTTTACAAAGAGGAGTATGTTCGGCCTACCACGAGAATTGAGCTTGCTTGTCTCTAAATATTATAAGGGAAAGAGATCTGTGTCTGTCACAATAACACAGAAATTTCCAGTTATAGTTCATTTTCTTTTCCTTCTCTATGCCATATAATATCCGCCTTTCTGTAGGCCCTTAAAATATTTCAGCCTTCAGTTTTCCTTCCCGTCGGTATGTAATGTAGTACCGCGGCAGTTTTATTGAGGAACTGAGGAAAACCACGAGAAACCTTAGTCAGGATAACTGGTGCCCGGGCCGAGATCTGAATTCAGGACCTCCCGAATAACCGCAAGAGTGATGACAGTTGTATTTAGTTATGGAACTATACAGTTGGGTTATATTACTTTTAGTCTTTCGCTATCATTTCCAATTTTGTATATCTGTTTGCCTGCCCGTCTTTCTGAATTCAATTCGAGAACATCTGGTCGGATTTTCATAAATTTAACAGAATGATAGGCAAATGCTTTAAACATTCGTGTGAAAGGCTAGAATAAATTGTAAGAAATTTTATTATTTTGTCCCTAATCCCAGAAACGCCAGGGTCATCTCAATTGCAAGCACTTTATATGAATTTAAATGTCTGTAAACTTAACGGGAAGTACTGTCTACAGATGACGAGAAAATCCCTGCAAGGGGAAGTCGTTTCTGGTCGGTGCGGGGGGAATGTTACTTATCAGCTGGACTAGAGGGCTGCTGTTGGTGGGAAGTGCGATACGTCAGAGTTTAAGGCTACTACACACAGACTGAACACATCAAGCATTTGAGAGTAGCGTGTAGTAATGTGTTCTGCGGGTGTTACGATAATATTCTAGATTAAATCGCTGTGCCGCTGTGAGGTAATCTTGAAGCTGTACCCATTAGAACACATGAAAGATTGTTGTCTGTTATTCGTTCAGTGGTTATGGAACGAATGCTTTTAGGATGGGTCGTCACGCACTGCGAAATCTTGCGCATGCGAGTTTAACGAATTCGTAGCAGGGATTTTCTCCTGGTCTGCGGACTGTAGACTACAGACGTTTCTCATGCTTCCGCTCAGGTCGACTCAGCGAACTCAAATGACATCTACCGACAATACGCGGAAGTATGTACAAACGAAGTAACGTATGGGGAATACGATTAGAATTGCAGTCTTCTAATGTATATCCACGTGTGATTATTAATATATTCCATAGAATGTTAGTGATTAATCAAGTGACTGAAAATTGTTTGTCTCTCAGAGCCATGATTGTTTTAGGAAAGTGTCTTCAGAAAGCCGGTGACATGGCCGAGTATTGATCTTTTCATGTACGATGGCAGGAGGTCTATCTCGAAGTCTTACGAAAACGTGCAATATTCGATGATTGACCCCAACCGCAACTTCTGTCAAAATCGCTTTAATAATGACAAGAAAGAAATCAGCGGCAAAGGTCATAACCAACATATTGGGTGTCAATTTGGTGTAATTTGTTCGTCCACAAGGAATGACGCTATGGATCGAGACGAGTGATAATGGTGCAACTTTCGTTGCTGATGGTAGAGTAAAAAATGGCGGGGTCATTCGAAGACACAGCTTTCAGAACCAGGATAAAGGTCAAGTTCAGAAGAGAGGTGCTGTATCGTGCTTGGATAAAAGAGAATCAACTACAAGTGCCCAAATGTTGCTTCAACGTCACTGGAAGTAAGTAAAGGCGACTGAATGTTCTGATTTCCTTTCGTAAATTTAATAGCACCATTATTATAAAATGGGTGATGATTACTACTCTATTCCACACGTGTTTCGAATAATTTTCTGGCTGCAAATTCCACGCTTGCATTTCTGTTATTGCGTTTTTGGAGTAGGAATGAGAGATTTCATTAAATTTAGTTGGAAATATTTCTGTAGTGTCGCGGTGAAATTGTTAGCACCCTATCGTATTCAAGAGACCCCGTGGTTGAAGTCTCGGCCCGGAAACGTGTTATCCTGACTGAGGATTTTCGTAACATTCCCTCCCTTAAGTTAGACCACTACCGCTTCCATCCTTTCAAATTCATCCTGTCATTCGACACTATACAGACTGAGCCGCTGACATTGCCATTAAATGAACCACTGAATAAATAAATAAGAAATGTTGCAACAGGTAGTCTACTAATACGCTTTCGTTCCCAAAGTAAATTTGATTTCAATTTGATTGTCTGATGGAGCGTATTGTTTGTCATTTATCCTTCATTCAAAACATAATAAAATCCCTACATAGATATTCACAAACAACAAGTGAGTCATCCACATAACCTACAAAAATATGTAGTATGGGATGTTGAACGAATAATTGAGGTTACAATATCCAAGTGATTGGAATTTGAACTGATAGTTGGAAACAGTCTACATTATGACCGGTAGATGGCAAGAGACTTGTGTCCCGTAGTTGCTGTTTATCGTTAACACCCACTCCCTACTCGCACAACGTCTAATATATATGATGACATGAAACAAATGAGTGCTTAGCTTTTTCTTGGCTAAAAGCGAATATTTTCCCCGAAAATTCTCGTTTTCTTTACGGTATTTCGTAATTACGTTATTGATTTTTCGTCTTCTCTAACAGTCTTTTTTTAACTCGTCAGTTCTTTGTTCATTGATATTTCTGTTTATTTGATCGCGTACTTACCTCTTCCTTGTCTCTTTCTGTTTTCTTCATTGTTGTGTTGTTATTGTTATCATTATTTTTATTATTATTAGCCTGCTGGTTTAGGAGTCGCGGTAGGTCAGATAATAACGTGTCTGTAACGACAGTGGATGGATTCCCAGCAGGGGCAGATATTTTATTCTTCATCAACACTTACCGATTCTGGGTCAAACCTACCATCTAATCCAGTGGGTACTGGGGGCTCATTTTGTAAAGTGTAAAGTGGAAGGAGCACGAAGTTAACTATTCATCTTCATCTAATACCGAAGTTAAATACGCGTGGAGTTGACTTCCAAGTCGTACGGTAGTGCTTCTCCACAACAACTTTACAATTAATATTTAGTGACGTATTAAAGTGATGAATACAAGCAGAAACTTCAGAGTTGAATTTCCGTTCAGCCTTGGCCATGTTTTACATTAGCTGACGCGTTACGGTATGACTAATGTGGTATATTTCCGCTGCTGTGTAATTTTCATTTGTGTGTCACGTGCCTGTCTGTGAGGCATGTAACACTGATAAAGGCCGATTCTTCCTAACCAAAACAAGGTTTGCAACTCTAAAGCTGCTTTCTACGAGGAAACGCCCGTTTATGGCAATGTCTGCTGTGTTTACCCATAATAATTTGCGAAAAAAATTGCCGATTTTAATTAAATGCTATATCAAGGAATGAGCATCTTTAATGCAGTGGATCTTCGTGCGTTTTCTGATGAACATTAGTTCGATTTTCTTGTTCCAGGGACACATGCACTGATGTCTCACTTCAGTGAACTGAGATTTTCTATTGTCAACCACACAGACTATTGCATCAGCGTATCCGCCTACAACATTTATGAGTCTACTAATACTGTTTTCAAAACATTGATAGCTGAATTATTATGTTTCTTATATAGAGAAACAAAGTTGTTAAATATAAAAGGAATTGATGGTGAGTTGGCTTTTGAGTTATGTAATCACGTTGTATCTAGTTCAAGAATATTTTAATGATCTTGAAGAGTCTGGGGGAGTATTATAATAACTTCCTAATTTCTTGAATCGCCTTAAGGTTCATATAACGGAGCATTGTCTTCAAAAGTTTATAACTCATTCGCCCACCAAAGCACGAGACCATATTTCAGTCAGACAAAATTTTATATTTCCCTTTGTTCGTTGTGTCCTGTTTACAGCTGTGGTATTTTTGTGTGCAGTGTTTCTTTAGTTATTTTTCGAAGGTAAAGTTTCGCATTGAATCAAAAGATATGACAACACTTTCGGTAGAACAAACACTGTTTGTCTACAAGGTATTCTTTATTTGCCTTGTGCTCGATTGTAAAGCCTGAAAACGACACTTTCCTTATCTCGCGCTGAATCACAGTTACATGACTGCATGCAATAGTCGTAGCTGTGGCAAATTAATATGGCCATAAACCATTCCGTCTGCTTTCACTTCTGTTTCCCTTCCAATTTACTTCGTTTTGCTTCCTGCGATAATAAATCCTGCTACTTTCTGGTAGTGCAATTAATGAGGTAAAACAGTGTATATAATATTTTGTGTATGCATCTATATAAGCCTAAACTAATGGTAGAAATGGCAAGGTTTTTTAAGAGAAGGTAAAATGAAAATATATCTTATGGGTTTTGAGGTTGTGACGGCGAAGACGTCAGTGTTATTCTTCTGGACAATGACATCATGTGGGTTTGTAGATATCAACGTTTCGGAGGAACATACTGCTTCAAATTTTAGGGTTGAAGATGGAGACATTATATTTTTCCGAAACGTTGGTAAGGCCACATGGCGTTTCAACCCAGAAGACGACAAAGGAGCGAGAATAAGAAATGAAGAAATAGGGAAGTTTCAAAGATAAACTCATTCGAAGGCAAACTAAGAGACTGGAGAACAAGATGGTACAATAATGTTTTAAGAATGAACGAATAGAGTATCCAAAAGATCTTCAGAATGAAAGTAAAGAATAACGCCCAAGAGAGATACCGAGAGCAATGTGGGAACAACAGGTTAGAAAACTAGCCTCACAGAAGGCAGGAATAAACTGAAGAGGAGGGCTGTGGGAGGACAGAGATGGACAGAGGTCCTTGCTTGTCACATGACTTACCTTAAGTGGAAACGTCCTAGGAAGATGATGGTTGAAGAGAAACTTGCTGAACCATTTATGCCCATGGAAAATAACGAGACCCCTCAGTCGCCATCTCGTGCTTCTGCCCCGAGATTCAACCCCGGGATCATCGTCAGCGCTGTCGAGGTCATGTGTCCCTTCTAGCGATACAGCTCCACCTGTTTTTACCTCCCCTGAATTTAGATGAGTGCTGTAGAAGGGAGACTTCATTTTCTTACACCACCATCAGCCAGTACCTTAATCCTTCGAAGTGCATAAAAGGTCAAAGGTACAACCAACCAGATATAATTTTTGAATTGTTTTGTTGAATACAATTTTTGATATTGTTTCGGCGTGGGTCTTAACTGCTCGAACACTAGGATCGTAGATTCGAATCGCACTCGAGACGCGGATGTGTGTTCACATTTTCCTGTATTATGCTGCCAAATACCTAAAAGGATTAAAAATTTCAGAAGTTAGTTCTGTATTTGAACAGGCCACAGGCCTGATCAGTTTAAAAATTATAAAAAGAAAACAAAAGTTTTTGTTTTTAGAGATAAGAGAAGCTGACATATCAAATGCAAACGTATGTTTACTTGGTTGTGCAGCGGAGCTGCAGATCTGCTGTTTTGTTAATCATATTGTTTCATGACTCATTCAACGCCAGCTGAGTCAGCCACCTATTTCACTAACAGAATGGTAAACATGATAAACGTGTGTTATCTCAACTGCCGCACCAGTGGCTTTCATATTATCTAGAACAGATGTCGCTTGTTGGCCAAGAAAGGCGCTGCTGTTGAAAACAGGTAACAGCGCTCCGAAATTAAACCCACGTTAAATACTCACTTTTATTTTTAAAGTGAACAATTTTAAGCAGATAAAATGGATTTATCTTTCCTGAACTAAAGCAAATAATGTTTTGATAACTCTTCATTTTTTCCTGCTTTTCTCGCCGATTTATGCGGATATTGGTGGGCTGTAAATCACATTTGAACTGTAATTTCATCAGATGTATTTAGTAAGAACAGAGTTCTTCGTGTACACACAAACAGCCTGAAAGATCAGTTGATAACAAGCGAATTTGACATAAGTAGGTTGTAATGATATGAAGTATCAGTGCCTTAACCTATTTTTGATCGCCTTCACACTTCATTTGACATTTTCAGAGTCACTTCTATGGCCGGCCATGGGCAATATTAGCTATGAGTCTCAGTCCTTCGCTTGAGAATCGCTAAACAGACCCGGCCTCTGCAATGAAGGCCCATTACAGTGTTGGGTACATTCCAATCTAATAACGGCGAGAGATTAATTAATTGCGCAGTTTTGTAGTCGCTATGTATTCACGTGGTGCAGTCGTGATTTTGGCTGGACTGGTAGGATTATACACCTAACAAGGAGTTCAGTGTGGCAGGACACAGCATCAAACTACACAAGGAGATTCTTCGTTTGTTGTTCTTCTCGCTTTCTGTTTTTCTTCTCAGTTTTTTTTCTAATTGTCTGTGCACTTCTTTCTTTCTCCCCCCCCCCCCCTTTTTGAAACTGTTTTCCTACTGTATTTCCTTCTTCATATCTGTCTCGCTCTTAAAACGAGATAAATGTAAAATGTGATCTTCAGACTATGTGCCTTTTGATGCTTGGACTAATTTACTTCATTATGTAGCTTTTGTAATTGAAAGCAATCTGCAACTGAATTTTGCTTACACAGCAAATCGAAGTCTTTCAAGAATTCAGTAAGAGGTCGATAAACTTTCTAGTCCCGAACATTTCAGCTACCACGTGTTAGAACGCTGAGAGACACGAACTTGGTTTGTTTCTTTATACAAATAAAGTGTGGTTTACAAGATCCACACTCTTAAAACTTTAAATATATTTGTCTTAGCCTGCATAAAATACGTGACAGACTTTGACGCCGAAGGCGGGTTGGAGGTGAAATGGATTTTGGTTGGAAAACATCAAAATTGAGTAAACGTAAAAAATAAGAAAATGTGACAATATAATATCATCAAAAATTAGATATATTAAAATATATATTTTTCTGCCCTGAATGCAAGCGTTAACAACCTCCTAAAAATAAACTCTGCCTAATAAATAACTTTATAGGCAAATTTCTGACCGCCTCTCCGTGAAAAAGAAATACAAGTGGTTCCCTTTACAACGTATGATCTATATAATGTTGATCGATGCTGGTGGCTAGTACATATATCAGTCCACATTCATAGAACATTAATAGACAATTTTTATCACATGAAAGGTTTAGGAATACATTCAACCAACTTCATGTAGAAGTAGTCGCTCAGCTTGTAAAATCCCCTCTCCATCTGCGTCTTGGTCTCCCAAGTGATGTCTTACATTCAGATGTTCTGACAAAAATGTATATGCATTTCTCATGCGTGATACAAGCCCCTCCCATATCATCCTTCTTGGTTTGAAGAGCCAAATAATCCTTTAAGAAAAGTACAACTCATGATGTTAATCATTACGTAGTTTTCTCCAGTCTGTACCAGATTATTTCAAGGTATTGACCTTTGGCATTTGCCGTTGAGGTTATTTATATCACATGAATCACCCAGAGAGATTGTGATTCCAAGCGGATTCCGTTAAGTGGCAATTACTTTAGGGTGTAACTGCAGCCATGATATCTTTAGGCCAAACACTTATCTAAAACTTTTTGTATATTAAAGGTAAATATAGATATTTATTTTGTGTTCAAATAAAATGCCGAAGAAGAACACTACAGACATAAACGGACATTAAACCTGTTTACACAAACGTTTTATAAAACTATTCAAAGCCGAAGACAGATTTCTGGTGGAAGGATTTGTTTGGACCACACGATTATTTTAGGTATGAAGCCTTCACGGCGACTGAATGAAAGAAGTTTGTCCGACGTTTCTGATACTGTCTCTGCTTCCATCATCAGGGTTGGCATCGACTCTGAATATGACTCCGAAACGTTGGTAGCCACACGGCGATATGTAGGACATATTTTTAGGGGTCCACACTGATATATTAAATGCTAATGAAATGTCGAAAAACATCGACATTTACCGCAGTGAGAACGTCGAATCTTATAAGTATCGAATTATCATTTTGGTCTAATATCGAAGGACTGATTAAATCTCTTGAGTCCAAGGTAACCAATCAAACTACCTGAACCGATCAATCCAACAAAATCGTCTGACGAGCCCCGAATTCAGGCAGCGGTGAACAAGGAGAGGAAAGAACTTGTTCTCCTACGTTCTGTACATGTTTGTGCTTGTTAGCTTCTTGCCCCGGTTCAGGGCCAACTAGGACGTCAGCATTTGCTGCTTTTTTAGCCTGCATAATTACATTTTGTGCCAACGTAAGCTAATGTCTCTGTAAGCCGAACTCAACTGGCGGCGACGTGGTTTGACACCACTGGAATACAGATATCGTGGGTTCGAGTACCATTGGGAACGCGATTTTCTGTTGTCCTGTGAAGGTAGACGCCTTGAGATGAGATGATTCTACATCCAAGCCACTGGTATTTGATCTGGACGTGAAAGCAGAGAAAACTGTATGGCTTGTAATTCATACGAGGTGCGATCGAAAGGTTTCAAGACTGCGCGTATAAAAACCCGTACACTTATCTCAGGTATTAAATTCATCCATCACCCTCGAAGTAGTTTTCCTGGGAGTGAACACAACGATCCCAGCGCCGCTGCCAAGCCTGGAAGGATCCCTGGAAATCTTTCTTTGTCAGCCTGTCAAGCACCATCTGCGATTCTGCCTGAATCTCTTCTATCGTATCAAATATCCTTCCCTTTAGCTGAATTTTCATCTTTGGGAAGAGGAAGAAGTCACACGGAGCTTAGAAAGGAAGTTGGGGTCGGTTCTTGCAAGATCTTTGAGCTCCTGACAAACGAGAAGTCGATTCTGCTTCTGGTCCTCAGACAGGATGCGTCGCATGTGGAGTTCTTCCTTTAGAATCAGCTGACAGGTCCCATAGCCTATCCCAACAATGTCGCACAAGTCGTTGATGGTACGACGTCGATCTTCGTGAATGGCCTGCCGAATCTTCGTAACATTTTCGGGCGTTGTGCTCGAAGATGGTCGTCCAGAACGCTCGTCATCATCGACAGAGGTTCGACCATTTTTAAAACGTGAATGCCACACAAAAGTTTGTGCACGACCCATTGCGGACTCCCCAAATGCTTGCTTTAGCATTTCATAGGTTTCCGTAGCCGTTTTGGCGAGTCTTTGGCAAAATTTGATGCACACGCCATTCCGAAATCGCAGGAGGGTCGGTGTAATGCACTACCAAAACGCCCGTAACTAAGAAACAAATGCTAATTCGATGATGCCGGCTGGCACACTGATTCACTATGAATGTAGGCCGCACCCCTTAAAGGCAGAAGGTCGTACTACATCCGGTTCGCCCTCTATTGACACAGTCTTTAAACTTTCCGATCGAAACTCGTATATCTCTCGTCACCAAATGCAGAACAGATTTTAATATAAATTATAAAGATAGCTATTAAATTATTCTAAAATATGGCGAAGTTTGAATATTTGGGAGCGAAATTACACATATTACAAATTATGGTGAGAAGCGTGACACTTTATTTCGGGGGTGGTGGGGTGGTAGAAAGAACGTCGGTGTATTAGAAGATTCCCACCCGTCCTTTTGGTAAGGGCTGAAACTCATCTAAGTATTATCAAAAATTTAAGTTCCTGTCTCAACACTACATTTCTGTATTAGAAAGATCACTGGTTAATGCTGTTTAGGGATATAATTGCTGTTTATCGTGAGAATGGTGAACATGAGCATAACGTTAATCTATCAGAGTGAATTCCAAAGTTAAAAGAGGTAACGGATGTTTTCCTCCAGATTCTTCTAAACTCAACATTTATGATCGCTCTCGGTCCTTATTCCACTGTATCTCATATTTGCATTTGCCATAATGTCGATGAAATAACAAACGCTGCATTAGTCTCGTTACTTTCAGTATGTTAAAGTTGACCCCGGTTTTACATTACTCAGCTTTCCGTGATTTCCTGAGCCACTCAAGGCGAACGCTAATTCAGGGGTGTGAAAAGTTTCATGAATTTAAACCGCTGCTAGAAACAGACCACGTGAAAACTACATGTTCTTTTAACAAAACGATCCATACTTTGAGTTGCATCTCGTTGGTTGGGAAACATCGAAAGAAGATGCAACCTGGGAAATATTGCCTTGGGTCGAAGTGTGAATGGAAACGGTGATTAGACTACTGGGTTTTTAAGGAGTGGACTGGATTCACCTAGCTCAGGATAGAATTCAGTGTCGGGCCGTTTCAACACAGTGATATAAGCAAAGATTTTCTTCACCTTCTGAATAACTGTTAACTTTTCAAGGGCGACTCTCATTTGTCGACTTCTTAAGTTAGATTTATGTTTTTGTGAGACACGGTTTTCTCCTCTGAGTAAAGACATTGGCACTTTCAGTGCTGTGTTCAACTAGCCTGTTCTGATAAAACTCATAAAACTTACATACACTGCACATACTGACTTGTTAATGGTATTTTAAGATAACCTAATTATGTAATCCAGCAGGAAAATGCGATTAGCTAATGTTTTGACATTAGGTGGGCTCTTCGTTGTCATAACTTCAGTGATACGAGGCTCGTCCACAAAGTAAGTTTCCCTGGGGCCGTTTACAGAAACAAAACACAATTTCATGGAAATATTTATTGCAACAGATACAGCAAGTGTCCAGCTATTTTTAAACATATTCGCCACCGGAATTGAGACATTTGTCATACCGTGGGACCAACTTTTAAATACCTGTGTCGTAGAAGTCTGCCGCCTGAGATTGGAACCACTGTGTGACAACCATCTCCGCCTCTCTGTCATTCTCAAAACGCTGACGCTGACCGGACAGGAATTTCTTGAGGTGTAGGAAAAGATGGAAATCACTGGGAGCGAGGTCCGGGCTGTAGGGTGAATGATTAAACACCTCCCAGCTGAACTCCTGCAGGAGACTTGCTGTCCGTCGAGCCGTGTGCGGCCTAGCGTTATCACTGACCGCACTTCACAGTCGGCGGGAGCTGGAATAAGAACCTCCATCTTCAACAGCTGCAACGATGCTACTGTGAGAACGCGGGAAGTGCCGTTAGTGCATGCGCCATGCTACGTCATTGCTCTATCACGTACGCACAGTCGCTTCGCGCAATATAAGGTTTGCTAGCTGTGGGACGAGTGGGAAACTTACTTTGTGGACGCGCCTCGTACATTAATTATCGCTTACAGACTGAAAGGTGGAAATTTTACTTAAAAGTAACTTGAATCATACACTCCGTTGCACCTTGATATAATCGAAATGGAATAAATTCAGCTTTCCATCTGCAGGGAAGTTCATTGGCTTTCTCAACTAGCCTCTTTCGAGCATAAACTAGAACATGATTTCTCCTTCTCAAATTAAACAATTAACACACGACAGTTATTTAAATAGCAGAAACTTCTGCCGGTTATAATTTCCTTCAAAATAATTATTACATAACGCACGAGTAATGTGGTTTATATTTTCTGTCTGTGCCTGTTTAAGTCCCCATATGTCGTTTCTAACAGATACGTTGAATTGCTTGCAACCAAGGTCATTCGATCTGTGTTTGTATACATCGAATTTAAATATCGATAAGGCTGTTTTAGGTACTGCCTATATACCAGGTGAACGGCGTGAATTTATGTGATTTACAACACTTAGTAGGCAGCAATGCGAGATTATTGTAATAAATCCTGAAAATGCTTATGAATCTCCTATAAAACGCTCCTCTCTTAACGATATCAGCAGAAATTATAGATGATTATTTGTACAAATTATTGATCCCCTCTTTTTTCGTTTCTTTTTTTCACAGGTTAGATACATTAATGCATTACATCGTCTCTTCAGTCTTCCTTGTGCTCTTACGCCCTGTATGAAATTACTTTCTTAGACCACATGTCTTCACCCAACATAATCTTTTAATTACTTTTTAACTTCACGGATTAACGAACTTAATGCATTACTGGCCCAAAAACTCTCTTTTACAGCCTCTTTTTGTCTTTATTTTTCGCCTTGTAGATTTACAATTCCATGCAGTCCCACGTGCCTTCTTCCATTTTTCATGTACTGGTGTGTAGGGTTATGTATTTTTATTCCTTCTAACTTTTGAAATTTGTCTGTAGACGATTATCGATTATCCCTTTCAGTGCATGGTTCCCACTACAGTAACCATTGCTGCCATGCTTTTTGGAGACTTTCACACGTAAAATTTAACATTGTCTTTCTACAAGTTTTTAATGTTTCTTCCTGTCAAAATAAAAAAATCTGGTGTCTCGTTAGTTATGGTCATTAGTCCAAAATAATGAATGCGATCGCCATGTTATTATGTTCATGTTTGAAAATTACTTCTCTTAAAGATTTATATCTTTTTAAAGATTTGTCGTCATATAAAACTTCACCACCGAATTGCATTAAAATTGTTACCATCTCAAAAATTTGCACTCCCACCGCATTTCTGTTCTTCTTGGCGGAATAAATGGGTACACCTCCAGTAGCATGATTTTCTTACGGCTTTTGGACAGAAATCAGCCTTTGATGTCTATGCCCGGAATTGAATCAGTAGAAAAACTGACTGAATTTGGTGCTTCTGAAGCGTGAAGTGTGGTTAAGTGTATGAGTAAAATGAATCTCGTTTTCACGAACATCAAAGCAAGAGATGTGTCTAGATTCAGACCGGAATTTCAGACCGCGTCTTAAACCAGGTTATAAATGTATATCCGGTTTATATTTCCAGATGACACCAAACCAGTATACCAAGGTGTTGGGCTACTTTTAAATCTCAGCCATTTGTCAAGCTTCTATGTTAACCCTTTCCATGTTACCCACAGATTTTCCTGTTTTAGAAGTACTGGCCCATAAACTGTTGGACTAAACGGTAAAGAGATGGCAGAATAGTAAGATTTCGGGTTTTCACAGCGGTGAGTATGAAGATATCCGTCTTCTGGGTTGTTGCGCCGTGTAGTCTGGTCGATGTTTACCAACGTTTCAGAGGTCATACTGCCTCCGTCATCAGAGTATGAAGATTTCTGTCTTCTGGGTTGTTGTTTCAGAGGTCATACTGATGACGGAGGCAGTATGACCTCTGAAACGTTGGTAAACATCGACCAGACTACACAACGCAACAACCCAGAAGACAGAAATCTTCATACTAAGAATCGCCCTGATGACGGAGGCAGTATGACCTCTGAAACGTTAGTTAACATCGACCAGACTACACAGCGCAACAACCCAGAAGACAGAAATCTTCATACTCACCGCCCTGATGATGGAGGCAGTATGACCTCTGAAACGTCGGTAAACATCGACCAGACTACACAGCGCAACAACCCAGAAGACAGAAATCTTCAGATGGCAGAATAGTTTGTTTTGTCGAATATCCGTTAACGCAGAAATTGTTAGGAGCAGAAGAAGCAAGCGTTTCTTAACGAGATATCTCGTTCGCAGCATGGAAAGTGTTAATTTGTGAAAGATTCTTTAAAGAAAATAAATAAATGAATGCTGCTTCTTGTATTCAGCGCACTATGCAAAATCTTTAGTTTAGCTTAACGCTTGAACTGTGTGGATATTGTCCTAAATTTAGCTTCGTTTTTACACAGAACATACTGCGTTTATGGGTCGCAAGGTTACAAGTTGCGACAGTTTATTGAAATCTCATGGCGATTTATTGAAATGATACTAAATAAGCCTTGCTATATAGAACGGGTGCAAAACAAGCAAAGGAAGACGATAGTTAAAACAAAAAATAATAAGATTTCTTGCTCTATTAATTGTTTATGTCCCTTTATTTTTATTACGTGTGTTGCCTAGATGTTGAAATTTTTATGGTTTTTCTTCACATACAGGCCTCCAACTTTAGCAGAGTATCCTGTTTGTGGGATTGGTTTCACATAATGATATCCTCAAACCGAATACCAGGATTGAGTGGTTAGCACTGTAATACATATCCGGAATGGAAAACGGCAAACTTTTAACGTATTCCTGATGCTTTACGTAATTTTAATTTAGTTCAGTTGTACTGAAGCAAATCGCCTATTACACAGCGTTGTCAATAGAAGGCCCTGATCTTTACCCTCTGAAGCCGAAGATCATCTAGATACTATTTAAGTATTCAGTTCCTACCAAAAGAGAGACACTCTCCATTAAAAAGATTAGTTTGTTAGTAATGCTTAAAGAAATAATCGCTGTTTATCTTTAGAATAATACAAAATCCGTAGATACACTCTTTGGGCAAAATTCAGAGTTATTAAATTGTAAAGAAGGTGGTACATATTCCACTGGTTTTTTACTCTTTGAATCTGAGGCTCGTCAAAATAATGTTTAAAACTTCAGTCAGTACCTCAACGAAAACACAATGTGACTTCACTACGAAGGTCAGATTGTTAATGCCGTTTAACGAAAAACCGCTGTTTACTCTGAGAATCGTAAGAAATCGGAAATACACTGTGGAGAAAAGTATAATTATTTATTATTATAGCACGCGGTGTATATGGTTACCAGTGGGATTTTTCGGATAAAAGGGCTAACAACCACAGCAGCATTTTTCACGTTGTATTTAAGATGTTCAAGGATCGAACCTAGTACAGGATATCGACTATCTTGACAATTAATTCCGTGGGTTAACTTGATTCATGCGTACTTCTCCTAAAACATGTAGGACAGCGCATAAATGCTCTGTGCCGCCTCTTCTACATTTTCCACTCGCCGTTCAGAGTCACCAGTTTCTTATTACTCGACATTAAAGCCTGTATGCTGTTTTCAGATGACACAGTGCCCTAAAATAACTAAAGAAACAACATTTTCCACACTGAAAACGTGGAGGTGATTCTTAATTTTATAAACCTCAGTGGAGCAATTAATCCAGTACACTATCACACCATATTCTTTGGATAAACATTTCAATATTATCTTTCCATCTACTCCTAGGTCTTTCAAGTGGTCTCCTCCCTTTCAGTTTTCCGTCTAACTTTTGTATGCAGTTCCCGTCTCTCCGAAAAGTGTTACACGCCCCTCCCCATTCTTTTCTCATCAATTGATCACGTTAATAATATTATAAAGAATAGCCTAATTATACTCCTCATAATTTAATTTTCTGTCTTAGGTCCGAATAATCTTCTCAACACCCTGTTCTCAAACGTGCTCTTACCTTAACGTGGGAGACACCCACACAAAATAAATTGTAGAAAGTCCCAGAACGTAATCAGTTTTAATTTTTCAAGTTTATTGTGGACGTCCAAGTGAATCATTAAATATTTTAGGTGCGTATCTAATTCTGTCATGTCCGAGCCATTGTAATTTTAATATAGGTTCGTCAATTTTAAGCGCCATTTTATTCTAATTCTTAAACTAATTTTTGCATGTCTTTCGAATCCCTTGACTGTTTCTAATGAAACGTTTTATGCTGAACTTCTGTTATGTGCATATTACTATATGTTAATTTTCGTTTAATTTTCTTTATTTTCAAGCCGACTTTACCATACTACCTGGGGCGTTTCTTGCTAAACTTTTCCCATATCGACAAATATCTCGAATAATAGTCGTAGTTATTCGTAATACACACACAATGGGACACGCCTTATCGAATATTTGTCCAAACACAATTGATTTTATAAACGGACCTATTATTATAATAATAATTCCGTCTGAAACATCGAAGCGTTAATGGAAAACACTAGGCATTTGTTTATTATAGTAAGATTGCGTTGTTAGGGAAGTTCGGTTCAACTAATTTCATACCCGTTTTCCCCTCTATTGGGTTACACTAACAATCTTTCCTGTTCCGAGACTGGAAAATAAATTATCCATTCACGAAAACCAGATGTTTCTTTGCAACAGCAGCGCTCTATATACTGTACGTGATGTGTTCAAGTGTTTGGGCAACCCTACAAATGGTATCTTTTGGGGTTGTTGAACTTTATTGGCCAGACAACCTCAGAGAGTAAAAGATTTCTTCTCCCACATAGCTCGCCCGCAATAGGAACATAACAAGGTGTTCAGCAGAGCACGATTTCCGAGCTGTGGTTGCTGCAAATTTCAGCTGTGAACACTTCCGTCTGTCATTACGTTAGAAAAGAGGTCGGTTACCTCTGCTTTGTTTTGGCTGAGAGCCATTTAACAAAGTAAAGGATGGGTTATGCTAGTTCTATTATATATTATTTTTAACTGGAATCAGGGCATTCTTAATGTCAATAGGCTAGTAAATATCTTAAATGTTGAATTTAAACTATAGTACAGTCCCGATTATCCAACCTTAACAGGATTGAAGACGGTCGGATAATCGAAAATGTTGGATAATACATATGCAGAAAGAAGAAAGTTAAATTTAAAATTTAGCAGTGGCGAAGTTAAAGATTAAAAAGGTGTAGTAGAGTTATACGTATGTTCGAGTAGGACCTTGAAACAGAGGTTATGCTTACCGATCCTTGGTTCAATCATTGGTTACGTAGGACGACCAGTTAGGCTGCTGTTGGAACTTTAAAATTGCTGTTCAAGGTGCTCAGAAGTGTCGAACTTTCTACAGTACGTGTGATGTTACAATGTGTGTCAAGGGCATATTTTGGCCTTAACACAACCATATTCTCTTGTATACAGTAGTCCTGTATCCATCGAGATCTTTAATAAATAGTATTGTACATTAATGCATAGAGTGGTTGCTTTTGTGGAGATTGTAAATTACCAACACTTTCTTGCTCTGTTCTAGTATAATTTAATTCTTAATTAGGCCTGCAAAAATTTCTTGATGGTTCTTCGTGATGGAATGCTACGTTGTAGACGTCATCTGGAGACCAACGATTAAACTACAGACCTTTTTGATAGTGAAACAAATGTTCAAGAAATCGTGTGTTCCATGAAGTCTGTTGTAAGTCAGGTGCCAGTCTCAATCATATCATCTCTGAAACCAGGAAACTCGATTTGTGTCAGAAAATTTCAAGGTCGTCTCACAGCAATGTGCAAGAACTTGTTGCCTTTACCACGACTTTCCTTCTATATGTCTGTTCACTAAAAATAACTCCGCCTTGGATAATCAGATTTTTAGTGAAATTCGTCATTTTTAATTTATTTCTGAATTTAAATTATATGCACATGGCCACAGAATTGAATGTCGATTCTGGTGTGAAAATGTGGGCTATAACTTTATCTGAATGCTCAAATACGAATAAAGTATTCATTTTAAGGTCAACACCTTAAAGTAAACCACGGCCACAACATTCACAGATAATCTTTCGTAATTACACCAATGTTTTTCATTCGATACCAACAAGGCTTTTGTCCTGTGCAGGTCACACGGTGTTAGTTAACCGATCACCTAATTGCTTAAGGAGCTAAACAGTCAGACATTCAGTAAATTAAGCAGTCGTTATCATCTCATTCGAGATTGTATAGTCTGAATTACAGATAAAGTGTCTTTAAACAAACTAAAAGACAATGAGTAATTATCAAAACATAATAATCACAAAATCGCCATTAATTTGTAATAAGTCAGGTAGCAGTAGTGTAGTTTATTAAGCAGTTCGCATTCAGGCGATTAGTTAATGACTTGTGCTATATTGATTATGTATTGTTGTTTCATGTGCCATTCTTTTGTTGCAGGCCCAAGCTGCAGAAGCGCTATCTAGTGGTAGCAGGAGTGGTGTTGGCGATCTGCGTTGCTGCTGTTGGAATTGTGCAGATCACATTCCAACTGTACTCCAGGCCAAAGCCACTCTTGGAGCCTCCCAATCCAGAAACACCATTGCCACCGTCGAATTCTCAAGAGCGACACTTCAAGAAGGCGGCTGTCTGCTCCGACGGGCCCCCGTGCGCCGAAATCGGCAAGTAAGCTACCTGCACCTTCTGTCCCCACCTTACTGAGCCACAGACGTAAATTTGCGTTGCAGAATGTTGTTAAATACAACTATAATATGTTATGAATGTAATAATAACAATAAGAAGAAGAACAATTTAAGATGTCTCTGGGGCCATTCAACCTCATACGTACAGAGCAAATATTGACTACTCTTTTCCCAGTGTCGGAGCGTGAAAGTGACCATTCACTCCCATGTAGTGCGAAATTTAAAAATGCGTGGGTCTTTACCTCGACGTACCCGGGAAGTTTAATCATGGGATACGTATAACTTCGTAGATCATTACATATATCAGTACGCTGCTGAGTGGAACTTGAACTGGGATAAGGTTAACTTCAGACTTCCAACTACGGTTTATCGGAAGGTTGTTTTGAAACGAAATTTTATTTATGGCAATACTATTGCCGCAATAGTATAAGTTCGAGAATATACACAACATAACCCATGCAGTTGAAGATACGTTGCTAAACAAACAAGCAATAAAACACTCAATAGTTTGATTCGTTATCGTCAGGCAGGGCATTACGGAAAATTTAAAAAGCTTAAAAATCCGCGATTAATAGTCTCTCTGTAAAGGACGGGCTGTGCTGGACTAATATAAACCAGAATTCGATTATCTTGAGTAATTTTAGTACTTACCGCCAAATATCAAATTTCATAAAATTCCGACGAATCATTTCCGAGATAAAACATTTAGACAGACGCACACTGGCTTCCGATGATGCGTCCATTTTTCGTTCAGTAGGTAGAACACTGTGCTTCAAGTTTTCGTTTTACGAAGGACTGTTTGATGTTTATTAAGGTGTGCAACTTGACCTCTCATACTAAGGGAGGATAGAAGGGCCTAAGAGGAATGAACAGGGGGCTGAAGAGGAGTTTGTACTATTTATTTGGCCCAGGTAGGGACCAGCGGCTGGCTTTTGTGAACACGGTGGGAGTTTGAAAAGATGCATAGCCTATACCGCGCTCCACCTCTTAGAAAGCTTTCTGTTCGAAGGAACTATCCTTGATGGTGGCATTTGCAGAGGGAATAAAGCGAAAAGTGAAACGGGAATTGCGTCTGAGACCACATTTCCTTTGTTCTTTTGATATGAAAGAGGATTATCCTATCATGTTGATGTTAGTAAACATGGCAATCAACGAAAAAAAAGTAATAGGCACTTGCGCCTCCTCCAACCAATCACGAGTCGTGTTGTACAACAAAACAAACTGTTTGCGCATGTGCTGCCGTTGCCTTTCATATTGACTTTCACAGTTGCAAACTCCTGAACAAGTATTCTGATAGCGAAGAGACGGGATATTGGACGTGGTGTAGTAATAAACCTATTTAAAAATGTCTGAGAGCCATTTTGATGAGTACGAGCATTACAATTTTGAGTATGACAAACATATTTACTCAGGTCACAGCGGTAAACAGCGAACCAAGAAGGAAGCTAGTGAACATACCAACCATTTTGATCCCAGTGGACACTCCCGTAAAATTGTGACGAAGTTGCAGAACACTGAACAGAATAAGAAAATGGAAAACTCCAAGGTCGCACAGAAAAGCTAGGAAAAATAAATCTTGTGCTGTAAAAAGCTTGGCTGCCCAGGAATATTGGAACGTTTTGGCGACGAAATTCTGGTTTTGTGATACGGTGACTCAAAAATATGCAGGTTTTGTGTCTGAAGTTCCAGCTAGCAACATCAAGATGCAGGTTGCAGATGCCAGACCTTTTGCGAGTAATATACATTATCATGTATTGCGAAGGTCCCATCATCACGTGAAATAAGAAAAGTTAAACATGCCCCAGCTCGGATGTTTTTAAATAGTTAAATTCTTAAAGGTTTCTGTGATAATTTTAAGTTAATATCTGAACCTAATGAATATGCGAGAACAGCTTTATATATAATTCTCGAAACAGTTTTAAACTATAGTTTAACAAGTGTTTACAAACAAAATTTTAGTTTATTCAGTTATGAAGTTGGAAATTACGCATATTGAGCATATTTATAAGATCAAATATGCCAGTTAAGTAACTTTTCATTGCATTGTGATAATCTAATTTTGCTGTTATGTGAACTGATGGCACACAAATTTAAAGTGAAGTGTTACATTGAAGCTTTCATACGTTTACATCTGGAGTGACTGTCCTTACCATACAATGAGAGGAATAATATCAGAGATTTTCCTTTCTCATGTTTGCTGATTCACTTGATAACATAATTTGATTTAATATGAAAGTGAATATCGTAAAAACGCATCCCTTATGTAATAGAAATTGTATTTCAAATATATTTTAAATATTTTTGTTTGTGCTCTGTCTTTATGTTGTTTTCAAGTTTTAAACACAATTCTAATTGTATGTTTTTGTCGTAGACAAATAAAGTTGTTTGAATGAACCCCTATTTTCAGTGTTAAAATGAGGTGCATTGAATGGTGTGTTCTGTCATTTACTTTGTGCTTGCTGATAGCCAGTGGAGTAATTGTTGTGCTAGGGTTAGTCATGTTCACTTACCAAGTTAGAATAACATAAAATTGGCTGTTGAGACGTATGTACCTGATGTGTTGTCAGTGGATCATTCAAGAGAGTTCTGGAGTTTTGATTTTTTCTATATCGGCAGCACACTTCAACAGCACTGGCTACATGAAAAAGCAGCAATAGAGATTAACACAGAATGGAATGTTATTATTTACTGAAAGTGTGGTTATACTGCTTTTTAATTTCATTATGGTAGTTATATGAAGGATTTTGTGTAGATATGGGAAACCATTTCGTGATTTGTTTTTGTACAGAAACTGCTCTGACAGCAGCCACATGAGAAGTCAAAACAGGTGAGAGGATAATATTAAAAGTATATAAGTATTGAGGTGATTTGGAGTGAATACAGATGGCTCAGTAGTTCCTGTAATAAGTTACTCTGACATTGAAATCTCATATTCTACTATCACGACTTCCTTTTATTTTTTTGAGTTTATCCACCCTGTTTTTACCACTTTATACCAAGGGTTATATGGGTTGGGTCATGTGTTATGTATGATGTGTTGTAGGGTTAGATGGAGGTTCAGTTCAGGAAGACTGACAACTCAGAGCAATCATCTCACCTCAGCCCTGAATATGAAGGTAGCATTTTCCTCTAAAATGTTGGTATTAAGTGACAGATATTTTGGACTTCCTTCTTTGTCTTACTGTTGGTTAAAAAGAGTTTTGGATGCCACACTGCTCAAGTCATCAGGTATATGAGAGTAAAGTACTCAGTTATGCCTATCAGATGGGATATAAATTAGCTCCATCTAATAGAATCAGTTGAGTAGGTTTACTTTCATGAATGTTGATGGATGCAGAACATTTATTTTGAAATTTGTTTTAACCAAAAGCAAAATGATAAAAGCCCAAAATATGTTGGTTTAATATCATACCATCACAAACCTTAGATATGACAAACAGATTTTTTTAGCCAGAAAATTGCAGAGTGCAGCAACCCAGAATACCAGTATCTAAAGTAACATTCCCATGAATACCTCAATTGAATTGCTTGCTTGGCCTGCCATCATGTTGTAGACTTGTTGACATGCCAGTAGAGGCTGATGATTTGGAATTAATTGTGTATGTCATGGAATATATTGTTGCTTTTGTGTTGGCTTTCCCACAGAAAGGTGAGACAACATGATGGTCTTGAAGATGGCTACTTTCTGGGTTGTGCCCTGTAGTCTGGTAGAAGTTACTTATGTGTCAGAGATGCTTGCTGCCTCCATCATGCTGCCTTAGCTGTTACACATTGAAGGATCAGAAAATGAATTTCTAGGTTGTCATTATTTAGTCAAAAGAAGTGTCGTGGTTTATTTGACGATACTGTCAGTAGCCTATGAGCCGGGATAGCTCAGTCAATATAGTGACTAGCTACGGGCTGGACGACCGGGGTTCGATCCCCGACGGGGCAGAGGATTTTTCCTCTAGCCTCTGCATTCAGACTGGCTATGGGGCCCACCCAGCCTCCTCTACAGTGGGTACCAGGGTCCTTTCCCAGGGGTAAAGCCAGCCGGGGCATGATGCTGACCACTCACCCCAAACGCCTACATGGCGTATAGTGGGACAAACTTTACTGTCAGTAGCCTAGATATTACCTTTAATGATATGACGATTAGTGAATAATGAATTAGAAGGGATGATCACGGTGATCATGAAGGCCGTTTTATAGGATGTTGTACCATGCAGTTTTGTAGAAATTTGAAAGGAGCTTAACTGCCTCCATAATTGGGGTGATGATGTATGGTGGCTGAAGTAAGCACCTGTGAAACATCAGTCACTTTCTATGAGACTATATGGTGCAGCATCCCAGAAGATGGTTGTCTTCAGTGAGGTAATATTACCTCTGAGCAGGCATCATGACATGAATGTATGTAGAAAGGATATGGAAGTAACTGTTCACATGCATTTTAGTTTATGCTTCAGATGTGAACACAGACAGTGCTGATCATCACTAGCTTCTAATTGATAATTTGTTATTTTTCTATCAGGAACATCTTTTTGAAGAATGGTTCAGTGGTGGATGCTGCTGTTGCAACTCTGATCTGTAATGGAATGGTAAACAGCCAAAGCATGGGACTGGGTGGTGGATTTATGATGACACTGTACTTACGTGAGAGCCAGACAGCTATTACACTAAATGCAAGGGAATCTGCCCCTTTGAGGTCTGAACCTGATATGTTTAATGAAGACAGTGATAAGTCAAAGAATGGTAAATAGCCTTCAAACAAAAGTTATCAAGAAATGGTGAATGCAATCATGATTCCTTTATTCATCTACAGAATTTCAGAGCCTTTGTATAAAAGCTTACCAGCTGTTTTATCCTGAACCATCTGAATTCAGTTTACACATTCAAACCTTAATTTCTTTTATTGAGATTTTCCAGCAGAAATATTGTGTGCAGTTCTTGTTCCTCCCATACATCTTGTTCTTTATTTAGTCAGACTAACCATGCTGTATAAAAAGTACAAATTACGAAGTTTCTTGTTATGCATTTTATCCTGGTCCTCTGTCGAAATATCTTCACCACCAGTCATGCCATCATCTGACTGATTTAGAATATGGTTGCATCTGGGTCAGTTACATTACAAAATACCACCTGCAACAATTAATGCCAACTGTGTTCACCTAATCTTCAGACATCTCATATGCCATAATTTTTAATTTTTGCTCCCTTTCTTTATTTGCTTTTGCTAGCTATATTTTATTTATTTTGAATACTTGATTTTCTTAATCTTCATATCCAGAAATAAAGGTGTGTGTTATATGTGAGTAAATACAATACCATTAACATTTTGGAGGATGCAGAAGACTAACATGATTTTCAGTCATTAGAACCTATATGGCACAATTGTTGATTAATGTTTCTTTGGAGAACAACAGTTTTGAACACTAAACTGAGGAAACGCATAATTTGAGGGTGTTTTACACTGATGTTATTGGCTAAAGATAACAAACTACAAATGAAGCAAAACATTAAACTAAGAAACACTAAATCTGGGACAATAGATGGCATGTGTTTTGAGTAGCAACATTTAATTGATTGATATTTGCAGGAATTTATAACACTTGTGTATAACAGGTGTGCTGGCAGTTGGAGTACCAGGGGAGCTGAAAGGCTACTGGGATGCTCATCAAAGATATGGGCGGTTGACTTGGGAGGAAGTTATAATGCCAACCATTAGCATTTGTGAGGAGGGATACATCATGAGCAAGCATCAGTCAGACTCCCTTGACATTAGGGCTGAATACATTCACAAGGACCCGATACTCAGGTTTGGAAGCTTTGGCAAAAATATAACAAAAAGTCAAAAGTTAGGACATCCATGTGCGTGAAGAGGGTATGAATGACAAGTTCCTGTTGTAGTGTGTTAAATCTTTGTACAGTGATTGTCCCACTTAAAGTTTCTCTGGTGATTCAAAGACTACACTGAGGAAAACCTTAAATGAATGTACTCATGGCTGAAATAATGGTTCTGGAATTGGAATCATAGAAATTGAGCATCAAGTAAAGGAAAGAAAACTGTAATTTGATGGGCCTCTTGAAATTTATTCAAATATTAGGTAGTTAAATTGCACTGTAAATGTTATCATGATTTTTAAGTGTCTACCATTTACCTTTGTGTCATAATATTTCAGCCATTTTGTGTTTCAAGTTTCCACTCATTTGTCAGCAATCACATATCTTTGAGCATTTGTACATGCATGTGTTTACATCATTTTACCCATAAAACTTGCCAAGACAAATTTATTTATTTATTTACTTTTCCTGTAGAGTTTTTCAGTACAAGTAAAAAAGAAGGGAGAAAGTGTATATATCCAGTTTTCATCCATGCCAGTACCTGTATAATTTATTTGTTCAGTTTTTTTCTGCAGTGGTTCACTGTTAGAGCTTGCATAATGTCCTGGTTTTATTTGTCTGTCCTGGACTTTCCAATTAGAATGACAAAAGGAATATATATAATATTTTTCAGGAAACTTCAAGTTAAAAGAGTGTCTTACCAATTTTTGTTATTCATTTCCAGGGAAGTATTTGTTAATCCAAAGACTGGAAAGTTCTTCCGACCAGGGGAACGGATCAGACCAAAGAAATTCTGTGAAACGCTTAAAATTATTGCCAAAAATGGTGGCAATTGTTTATATAATGGAAGTTTAGCCAAAGTATTTGTCTCAGATATCCAGGAGATGGGTGGAATCATCACAGAAGAGGACATGGCTAGTTATAGGTACAGTAAACTCACTCATTCCAACGATACAGTCTTGTTTGTAAAGCTGGTTGTTAATTGGCTGGTCAGGTCATTCCCTACTTTAATATTACCCAAAGGGTTATCACTGTATTCACAAAAGCCTACCAATGAAACCTATACTTAGCCAGATGAATCAAGTGTACATATTCACATCATGTTTTCCTAGGCTTAAGTGTCAGAAGTGTTCTCTTTGCTTTAGGTTTCATGATGAACATTTTGAACAAATGTTTAATTTCTTCTGTGCTTGCTACATGCCATGCATAGCTTATATCCTTGATTCAATCTCACTGCCTTAGGTAAGGAGTACAAATTATAAAACATCTTATAATGTTGACTTTGTTCTGGGTTATGATGCCATGTGGGCACATACCAGTGGTTTAGTTCAGAAGAAACATATTTGCCTCCATCTGTAGGGCTGAAGTTAGAAACGGTATGTTTCTCCAAAACACTGGTATCTATGTATGAGTCCACAACCCAGTGGAACAACATTATCATCTTCACCTCTGTGAATGCCTTGATTCTCACATTCTTGTACTGCAGTTTTCTCGAGTTCCTTCTGGCTTATCTCTCTTATGCACATTTTTGATGTTTATATGCAAGTTATTTTATTACTAGAAGTTGAAGTTTTCATGGTGGTGAAAATATAATTTGTGGTCATGTGAGTCTTGTAGGTGGTTACCACCAGTTTAGAGAAGCGTATGGTCTCCATTTTAAGGGCAAAAGTGACCTTGAAGGTGGAGGTGACATGTTCTCCAAAATATTGATAACCACCTACAAGATAGCCCAAAAGACCACAATTCACAAAATTTAAGTTGTTTGACATTTTGTTTCATTCTACTGAATTAGATGTAACTATTTGTTCTATTTATTGAAAGGTAGGCTAAAAGCATGTGCCAATATTCATGTCAATTGAATAAAATTTTTGGATATTATCCATCGTCTAGTAAATATAAAACGTAAAACGACGTTTCGGAGATGGGACTCTATCTCCGTCTTCAGGTTCCTACACAGTTGGGGCCACTAGATAGAGCTAATCCCTATCTACGTTTTATATTTACTAGACGATGGATAATATCCAAAAATTTTATTCAATTCACTCTTTACCATCGTCAAGAAGTTTTAGATTTGATATACAATATTCATGTATTTGACAAAGTTTAAAGATTGATTTAATACTTCTTCCCTTCATGAATAAATGTTATTTTGTACAGAGTGAAATGGGATGAGCCTATAACAGTAAATCTCCAAGACAAAATGACACTGTTCAGTACTCCACCTCCAGGCAGTGGTATTCTCCTGGGCTTCGTCCTCAATATCCTTGATGGATACAATTTTACCTCAGAGAGTATCAGAGATACCAACAGTACCATTTTGACATATCATCGTATTATTGAAGCCTTCAAATTTGCCTATGCAAGAAGAACTGAACTAGGAGATGGAGACTTTGTAAATATTACATATGTAAGTATATTGCTATAATATGAAATGTATTTGTTTTTAATTTCTATGCTGAAGTGATTATGATCTTGTTACTAATAAATGATACTGTACTTTTGCAGTAATTTACAAGATGGGAAAACAAATACATCCACAATAAAAATTTATAAATATCTGTTTTCTAGAACTTTGTTATTTATTTATATATTATGTTATTAGCGGCAGCAAAACAACTTTTCGTTAAGTAAGCAGTAAATAAAATGTATTTATTTGGAGAGACTGAGAAAAATTATGAAAGCCTCGGTCAGCTAGCTGGTAATGTGGCTGATATTCAAACCAAGTACCTCCAGAATACAATGTATGTGGTGTTAATGACTGTACTGTTACACTTACCTGCTCTGTCATACCTTAGTTCTTAATTTTTAATTGTTTCCTTTGCAGTTATTGCATACTTTAGAATCAAAAGATTATGGAAATAAAATTCGTGAGAGTATAGATGACAATAGAACTTACACAGACCCTGGATATTACGGTGCAGTAAATTACAGTGTGGATGACCATGGAACAGCTCATGTTTCTATTATAGCCCCTAATGGAGATGCGGCTTCCATCACTAGTACTGTAAATATATAGTAAGTAAACACATTATATTACTGAATTTGAATTTAATAAAATTAAAATTCAGATTTCAGCTTTGATTGTCTGAGGTTTGTTTAAATATGTAATACATCACCAAGTCCAATTTATATAATGTGAATTTAAAAATGTTGAACTCTCCCTGATGTTGAAATGGAACAGAAGTTTCTGAATGTTGGCTTTCATCCAAATCTTTGTGCTATTTTTGTGTAAATTATAAGCCAGCAGTGGCATGCTGTGGTTAATGGGCTTTGCTCACTGACAAGAAAACTTCAGAAGGATTTAGATGTGAAGGACTTTCACAATAATATCCTAATATCCTTTCTTTTCCTGCCCTCCGTATGTCTCAGGCCTGTTCATAGCCAGCTTAGCAGACTTGCCGTCTTGAGACACTGATCCTTAGGTAGGAAATGAAACACTCACTACATAAATTGTTTCAGTTTTGGAGCGGGGGTCACATCACACAGAACCGGAATAATACTAAACAGCGGCATGAATGACTTCTCAATCCCAAAGGCAAAGAGCTATTTTGGAATACCATTTTCATCAGCAAATTCTATCACACCAGGCAAACATGCTGTCTCATCAATGTGCCCATCTGTGATTGTAAATGGAAATGGAGATGTACGATTAGTCATTGGTGGCTCAGGAGGAACAAAGATAACAACAGCTGTAGCTTTTGTAAGAATATATAACTTGTTTATGTTACAGAAATATATTTAGTAGAATATAAGAACACATAGTAAATGTATAATTGTGTAGGTTAGGGCATTATTTATCTCCTATTGCATCATAATAGGGTTGACCTCAATACTGCACTAATATGAAACAGAAAGGTTCATAACTGTCATTTCAAAAGTTCAACATTTTCCCCTTTCACTTCAGTGTAATTCATACATCTGCAACCTATTGCTCTTGCATCCTTTTCAGTGATGTCTTCTTATCTATGCTAATGTCTCTTTCAAATGGTCTTTTCTATAGTATTTTCCAATTGGAAATATTGTATCTGTTTCTTGTTTCCTCCATGCATGCATTATACGTTTTCCTTCTCAGTCATCTTTATTTAAGTCATCACTTACAGTGTCAAGTTAAAAGTGTAAATTATGAAGCACCTCAGTCTGAAATTTTCTCAATTTCTCTGCCACTTAATCTTTCACAGGTCTAAATATGCTCCTCAGCTCTTTGTTCTCAAACACCTTCAATGTGTTTCTTCCCTTGAACTTCATAAAGCTGACAAGAACAACACAAAATATTTCTTTCAAGCACCACTTAAGTAAAATCACAAATATTAATGTAATTATATCGATCAATGTGTGTGAATGAAGATGACATTCTGTTTATTTATTACAGGTAATAATGAGAATTCTATGGTTTGGTGAAGGCATCAAACAAGCTGTTGATGCTAGTCGAATACACCATCAGATATTCCCCATGGAAGTAGCTTATGACTATGGAGTTCTAGATGTGAGTGCTTTATTAATATAAGTGAAGGTGAATAGAAACCTACCTACTGGTGATTGCTCTCTGAGCCTGTTGTACAAAGTCATCATAAGCTATATGCTTCCAATTTAATCATCAAGCTTTGGATACTTTTCCTGTAGAATTTCATAGTCTGCTGCTGAAATGTGGCTGGCATTTTGAATTCTAATTGGAATTATCATCATGCGAGTGCATTTTTGAGAGGTTGAAAGTTACAAAAATCTCAGGAGGTAATCTAGACTTTATACGTTGGCTTCTGTCAAGTCTTGATTTCCTCTAGGGGGTTTCTATTAGACCTCTAATATTAAGAACTGTACAGAACTTAATGTGGTTAAGTATTTATATGAGTAGAATTTATAAGGTACTTAGAGTCAAGTTCAAAGGAACTTGGGTATTAGACTTTGCTAAACCAAAACCATCATCTGTAGTGCAGCATTTCTTGTTATGAGCAGAAAGGTATCAGGTCATATGGTAAGCATTTCCAGAGATAAACCTGAAATTCTACTTGATTAATTCTTGAGAAACTTAGGAACTTTGCATCGTCAACATTATTGTAACATACTTCATGACAATGAAGAATGGTGTGGTATAATTTATTCTGTAAATGTATAATATGCAGAAACACAAACTTTGAATTTTTCTCTGCCAAATAAGTGAGTGCAATGACACCCTTTTTAGTTCAGAGAAACTTCACAGCATAAGAAACAAATGTAAGATTGTCATCAGTTTTTCTCAAAGAGAGCTGTAGCTGAATTCAGTTTTGAAAAACATTTGAAGTGATTATTCCAAAAATATAAAGCATGACTTTGATTCATTTTTAGGTTATTTAACAATGCTTTTTCAGCTGCCTAGGTTATGCATCATTGAATGGTAGGATGATTCATTATGAATGATGAATGAATTTTAAAGAGTTAAATTCTAAATGGGGATTAATGTGCTTCCCTTAAATTTGTGGAATTTTGATATGTGGAAGCTTGTTTATTTAGGATATGCAAAAGAAGGAAATTTAAGGTGACAGGAATAAAATTGTACATGTTAAATATTATTAATTATTTTCATGTATTCTTTGTATAAGTTGCACAAAGTGAATGCAGATAGGGAAGATTGTGCTTCCAAAACTACTTGAATGGACTAGATGAAAATTGTATATCAGGGGTTTACAATAAAAGCTGTCAGATGAACTTGATGTTGGCATGTATTGGTCATAATAACTCCTATTTTTCATGAAGATCTTCATAGACATTCCATTAGGATCTACAGCTTTTATTTAAAAAATGTTTTGGTATGATAAATACTTATTAAAAATAAATGATTTTGACTCTGCAGTGCGATATTCATAGTGAGATTAGATTGCAAAAATTGTTTTATATCTGCAGTAACATATGTGTGTTTGTAATAAATGTTCGTCAAGACCAGTAAGGTATGCAAAATTGCATAGAACACATTTGAAAAACATGTGTACTCAGAATTTGAGTACATCTTTCCACTCGTATATTCTTCTTGAAAGTACCTGTTGATAAAACTTGAGAGTTGATGTAAATATAAAATGTGGTTCAAGAATATATTTATATGGGAAGGGTTGCATGGAAGTCTTAGAGTCCACAGTTTGTTGAATAATGGCTGTCACCGAGCTGACATCTCTTGTGACAGGCAGCTCAGTGGTTGCTTTGTTTACTAACCTTAGCATCTGTTTTTTGTTTACAGCAAATAGTAAAGGGATTGGAGAAACTTGGACATAAAACAGATCGTATCCGAGATAGAGGATCGATTATTTGTGCTCTGTTCAAGCTGGGAAACATGATTACTGCCAATGCTGACTTCAGGAAAGGAGGAGATGTGTTTGGTATTGACTGACTGAATTATATCAGATATAGAAGAAAAAATCTGAACAAGAAGGTAGACTTGATGTTTGATGCAGCTAAATTCAGTGTGTAGCCCTGAGAAGGAATTGCATTGTTACTTTTAACTTTTTGTTATCTCAATAAATAGATTTAATTTGAAGTAACCCTATAGTGCAGGATCTTTCTATAAGGAATCTGTGTTTACAAAAATTTACCATTCTAGGCCATTTCCATCCTTCACGCTCTACTTATCAAAGATTATTTGTGATATTGTTCTACTATGTTTAATTATTTCTCTTCCTTTGAGGTTTACTGACCAAAATGTTGTATGCAAATATATAAATAACAATTACATTACTCTCACGCACAAGAGAATAACTGTTATTTATACACTTTCATACAGACAGATACTCACAAAAGGAAGCATGAATTTTACATTAATGTTGTATGCAAATTTTATTTTCTTCATTTCCTGCCAATTTCATTCTTATGAATTATCTCACTCTAATGATAATAGGGAAAGAGTATAAATTATAAGACTTAACATATTGCCATGTCATTTAAAAATTTGCTTTACTCTCATTCTCTCAGACTATTTAATTTAAATATCTGCATTCTAATTGAAAGGCATGTTAAAGCACATTTAATTATCTTCTTCTTTTGTGTTAAGATTCAACATAATATTAATGAAAATTAAATTCTAGACTTTTAGCAATATTTGATAGTTTGATTTATCTGTACTACTGCCTGATGAAGTGTACTGCTGTGAGGGTGAACATTTTAAGGTTTTACCTTGTTATTTTTCTATAAACCAGTGACTTCTAGACTTCAGTATTCTTACAGGGTGAGACCCAAGAGATGCAGGATGTGAGGATAAATTATGGTTTGATTTGTTACAGGATAATATATGATTGCTTTGGTACTGGTGGTGTTGAACCTTGGATTTTACTATAAGAGAGTAAAATAGGTAGACAGTGAATAAAAATATTAGACTTTCACTGTGGATTGAAAAATGCAGACAGTACATGAAGGAGTGACTGAGTAAGTCACTCAGTTGGTTACTTGATTGGTGTTACTAATTCACTTTGGTAGTTTTCACTCTCTAGCATAAGTGAATAACTCCTTATGGGCTCATCCGTTTCTGTATGTCACATTTTCACAAGAGAACCAAAGGCCCCATTGTCCCATTGAGATACAATGGTTCCCATTATGCAACAATATGACATCACATTACATTGGTATAAGAATAACCTAAAGAAGTTTTTGGAAGACTTTGTTTTACAACTGTGGCCAGGGATAACAGTGCAGTAATGACCAAAAATGCAGCAATGATCTGGGATTAATGCAAGAATTACCCAAGATGCGACAATGCTATCAGAAAACAGTGCAACAACCACGTACATGTAGAATACCTTTGGCATGTCAGTAAACTCCAAAGTATATGCCTTTCCAATCTTATTATGATTACTTTCAGACAACTGTGTAAATGATGTGGCTTTTCTGACACTTCAGTAACTTGAAAGCAAGTCCATAAAGAAATTATGATTATTGTTTCTAGTGGGTACTGGGGTCCTTTCCTGGGAGCAAAGTGCAGTCAGGGAGTAACGCTGTCCACTCACCTGTATCTAGTGCCAAGGTTAAGAATTAGTTTGAGCTATACTCCCCCTCCCCCCCCCAAGTGTCTACATGGTGTGTAGTGGGACAGCTTCCTTTTTTAACATCTGGCAATTCATGTGCTACACAACATTATGACCACCTCCAAATACTGAAGCAGTTTCCTTCCTTACTGATAATTCCACCAAAGAATATTTAATGTTAAGGCTACCATCATACAGCAGCAAGTGTGACCAATCTGTGTCAGATCAGCTGTGTATTATCTCTGGAATATTAAGTTAATCTTGAAGAAGCTCATTAAAATAATACTAATGTTAAAGAATATTTGAAATTATCTTGCACATACAGTACACTTGCTTTTGAGAATATGCCTCTCTTTCTGATTTGTTTTTATTCATATCTGCTATCAACATCTTAAGCACTAAGTGTGCAATACCCTGTTTAGAAATGTTATTCTCTTCAGCTTGTTTTTTTTATTTAATAATGTCAGTAAAAATACATTTTTGTATTACCATTTATAATTTCTGAAATTCAGTGATCAGAATATGAACTGTAAAAATGTAACAATACAAATTATGTATTTCTTGAGTTAATTTATGACAAAACTAGTGTGCTATCTATGCATTTCTGTAAGTTTGTTCTCTATATTAAGTATTATTTTATGAAGTTGAATATTTTTACCCTGAATATGGGTGTACTCCGATTTATCAACTTATTTATAATAAAAGTTATGGAACCTGTATGTCCTAAATAATTTGTCATTCTTCGTTTTCCATAAACCATTACATTCACTAGTAATTTCTGATGCCTTATTCACGAGGATAAAGGTATGTAAATGTCAGGATGGGTATGTCATGTTAGCCTACAGTTCAAGCTTATGATGTCATTGTGCCTGGCTGTATTCCTGTAATAATAAATTCTGAAGAAACTGAAGGTTTTAATAGAACTTTGTATGATGATTCATTGCATAATTAAATTAATGCATGTGATTAATTTGGGTAATTCAAGAAGGTAATGACGAAGTGGACTATTGATTGATACCAAGGTTTCCGACAAACATTACTTCCTTTTGTTTCTCCGAAACGTTTGTACCCACCGCAATCACGTGGCGTCACAACCTGGAAGTGCAACATCCTCATTTTTACAGTCAAATTTCTTAGAAAGAGAATGTTTGTCTGTTTGTTCCAGATAGGGAATTTATACTTCTAGCTATGGTAGCACTGTCATGTTGAACATTGGTAATGAGGTTATGTGCCAGTTATGTAGAAAGTGTGTCCCTATACTTTACGCAAACGATTTGCGAGTGATTTTGTGAAGTGTTTTAAATAGCAATCAGCCTCGTAATGCATGGAAACGATGTAGCATTTACTTCCAGTGACATTAATATATTGCAGTAAATTTCGTAATGTGTTTTTCATATACATAATGTTGTCCAGTATTTTAACAGGAAAGCAAAAGAGCGTTTTGGTGTGTATTCAAGGTATACAATATGGGAAATTTACTGAGGCTTCACTTACTGGTTAATTTTGTTTCCTTGTGTGTTTGTATGTTTCTAGATTATATAGCGTCTAATGTTAGGAGTGATACGATGGTTAATGAAATGGAAAGCATGTGGAAAGAAATGGTAAATTCTTGGTTATAAGGTATTACCCAGGCAATTGCCTAAGGGAGCCTTGGGAGACCACGAAAGTCTGTCATGAAGGTCATTATTCGGGCCGAGGCTGAGAATTGAAGCTGGGACCTTCCAATTACGAGTCAGGAATGCTAAATACTTGCCCGCGACTTTCGGCGTCTTATTCTCTAACATTGCCGGAAATTAAATTGTAAGAATATAATCTGTGCCCGAGTATTGGTGAATATTTCCGTTGATTTTCCAGAGCCTCTGCTTTTAAGGCAATATATTTAACTCAAATATCTAATAGTACATAATCGTTAAGAACTTTTCAAACTGCCCTACCA
Organism: Zootermopsis nevadensis; assembly: GCF_977971745.1. Classification (NCBI taxonomy): domain Eukaryota; kingdom Metazoa; phylum Arthropoda; class Insecta; order Blattodea; family Termopsidae; genus Zootermopsis; species Zootermopsis nevadensis. Next base: position 8,386,618 of record NW_028259147.1, read on the forward strand.
ATTGCAGACAGTCAAGCATTACCCAACTTCAGTTGGTAGTAAGACTTAATTTGTACTACACTTTATTTTATTACAGATTCTCTTGAACAGAGTGGTTTTCCATTGTTGAAAGCATTTGTACAACATGCTGTTGATAGAAAGGAGAACCATGTACACATTATTTGTTATGAGCATCCTACAGGAAAGATGAAAAATGGTTTGAAGAATAGTGGTGAAGATCATGTGCATTTTCATGATTGTTTTACAGACCATCGGGGCTGGATTGAGAGTAAGTATATAATATTTCTCATTCACGTGCTTCTGAAATGCAGTGTCAGATATCTCAAAAGACTTCCTACTTATATGTGACTCCCTTTTCCTAGGTTGAGGCTCTCCTGCCCATCTTATAGTCATAACAACAGACAGTATTCTGTGTGTTTTAGAATTACTTGTCAGGATGAATGATCAGTAGGTGGATAATGGACATTTCTTGTTTTTAACGCTGTGGTAGTGCCAGATCTGACAGTGAAGCTGCACCACATAAATATGTGACTGAAATGGTTGCATTAAATTTAGCTCTGCCCCATACTATGAAAGCTCCATGAAATCTTTATGTTCACACTTTTCCTGCTGTAACACCAGAGAAAGAGCTCCTGGTATCCAATAGACAGGAGGCTTAAGAGAAAGACATACTTATATGTTTGTGTCTAGAAAAAATTTTGTTTTGTTTTTATAGGTCAGAAGAAGGAAAACATTAAATCTGGTGTTAACACAAGAGGCAATAGCCTATTGTCTGTTTTACAAAGTTCACTGGTCACAAGTACAAATGACTGTGTTGTAATTATTGACTCTTTGATGCCTCTCATCTACTATAATGGCTTCACAAAATGCTATCGTGAACTTCATTCTCTGCTTACCAAATCTGTAAATGGTGAGCAAAATATTATGATGGTTTTATTTTTACCGAATTAGATTAACTTAAGTCTTGAAACAAAACTGTAATGGGGCACTTATAAAAACAGTAAAAGTATATAAAGTAAAGGTATCCCACTATATGCCATCTAGGCATTTGGCACTAGATCGGGGTGGGTGGTCAGCATCATGACCTGGCCATGCTTTACCCCAGGGAAAGGACCCAGGTACTCATTGGATAGGAGGCTGGGTTGGCCCCAGAACCAGTATGGATGCAGAGGCTATAGAAAAAATCCTGGAATTGAACCCTGGTCGTCCAGTCCATAGCCAGTCACTACTGACCGAGTTAAGCTGGCTTGGTGTACAGTTAGTGTGTGGAGGATAATTGGGCCCATGATTTTTCTATGAAACAATCTATTCCTGATGTTATGTGCATTTTATGCAAGGTAATGCTACAGCACACACTGTGAACAATTCTGTTGTTGCATTGCGTGAAGTTTCGAGGATTGTGGCCTTTGCGATTAACTGATTTAACACCTTGTGACTTTTATATGTGGGGAATGCTGAAATATAAAGTGTATGTGAACAATCTGCACTCTTCAGAAGAATGCCAAGAAAATATTAGGCATGAAATTTCTGCTATTCCTGTACGGCAACTTCAACGTGTGTCTAGGAACATATTCTCACGATGTGAGACGTGCTTAAAACCAGAGGGTTGTTACTTGGAGACTTATATTAAATAAGATAACTTTAACTTCAATGTTAAAGTGGCTGTGAGTAACTGTCTACCACAGCAGGTCTATGTGAGAAGCTTGCTGTGGCAGTTGACGGATCCAGTCTGATGATTAACGGTGTTTCTAATATTAATCCAACTTGGTTATCAGAAAATACAAATAATGGATAGAAATATGGTGGTGATGAACATTTTAAGTATATCTTATGTGTCAAATCTGGAGGTCAGACTACAGATTTACTTAATAAAATCTATAGTTTTGATGCGTCATGTTTGTGTTTAAAATTCAAATATATATTTATTATTCAAGTCTATACACAAACTTTTAAATTGTTGATGTTAAAATTTAAAATTAATATTAATATTCTGCGCCATTCATCGTTATCTCGATGTTACAATATTGCGCTTTATACTACTACATGTTTCAATGTCATAGCATCATCTTCAGGTTTTTTATCTTTAAAACTACTCTATATTTATTAATGCAAGCTTTTCATTGATTGTAGATTGTAGATTACTGTTGTGGGTGTTCCTTTGATCTTCTTATTATTTTGCATATTATGTTGCATATTATGTTAGTTGTTCATTATTCAAGAGTTTGATGTGCAGTGTGTCCCCGTCTGATCAGGTGAGTCTATGAACTGACATTCACCTGATCAGACGGGGACACACTGCACATCAAACTCTTGAATAATGAACAACTAACATAATATGCAACATAATATGCAAAATAATAAGAAGATCAAAGGAACACTCACAACAGTAATCTACAATCTACAATCAATGAAAAGCTTGCATTAATAAATATAGAGTAGTTTTAAAGATAAAAAACCTGAAGATGATGCTATGACATTGAAACATGTAGTAGTATAAAGCGCAATATTGTAACATCGAGATAACGATGAATGGCGCAGAATATTAATATTAATTTTAAATTTTAACATCAACAATTTAAAAGTTTGTGTATAGACTTGAATAATAAATATATATTTTAATAAAATCTACTTGGGCCAGCATGGTCAAACTCTGCCGATGTTTTGAGGGCTATCTCTGTCCTAATTTTCAAGGTTGGTATTAGTGTTTAAATCTTGGAAGACATGGAGAGACATAGCCCACATTACAATCTTGAGATGGAGCATGGTCTGTGCTGAAAAGGTTATGACTAGATTGTAGGAGCTGTTCTAGAAAGATTCTTATTCTGATTTTTAACTTTCTTGGGAATCTTATGTGTTGTTTTGCAGGATTAGCTGTATCACAGGTTGTATGCCTGGTTCATAAAGATACATTACCTGATGCGCATGCAGCATTGCCACAACTGTGCCATCTTGCAGCTACTATTGTCAGAGTTGGCCCATTCACACAATCTTCAAGAGGAAACCCCATTGCCCATATAATACATAAAAAACAAGGAGGAAAAGTGTTAAAACGGGTCAGTGAAGTTACACTAACATACAGATGTTTTTCTTATATATTTTTATGCAAGAGAAGAATTAATTCAGGAATTATTCACTGCATTTCAGTTTGGAATACTTCCCTCCTCCTATGATGGAAAGATAAAAATACACAAAACAATAATATTATGTGTTGTTTTATGTGAAATTTAAATTTAATATTTACTCCAAGGGAAGAATGTAGTTTGAGAACAAAATCCTAGAATGAACTTCAGAATCAGTGAAGCTTTAAGTTGATTTTGCATATTAACAATTAGGGACATGGTAACATGGGAATCTTTCAAATAACATCTGGAAATAATTTGAATCTGTGTTGCAGGAAATTACAAACTCATATGGGCCACTAAATTGTGTTGTTATTACTGGTAATTTCTAGTTTCTGCTAGTGTTAGCATATATATCATAGTATTTTAAGTAATTCAGGCATTATAAGTTATTTCTAGATCTCCATGTTTGTTTTCATAGGCAGAATATTATTTCATAGATGCAGATAACAGAGTGAAGTCCGAAGACTTGACAGTGGTTGTACCAACCACCACAGGAATGAATAAAGAGATGATTGATGACAGTAACTTGCCACAGAACTTGACAACATTCAAGCTGAGTCTTGGTCAGCAAGAAAAGCAAGCCAGGAGTCAGCTTGTTTTGCCATATCTCAGGTGTGTTGTATCATCTGTACAGATTAAAAGGCGTGACTGTCAAAAAGTAGAACCCAAAGGTGTAACATCTAAGCGTTACCATTGGATGTGATAATAATCTATTTTCATCAACCTCAAATTCTTTCGTCTCTATAAGATCCTTAATGAGTTTCTCCCCTCAGTCTTTCAAGTTTGCACTTTCCAAGAGATTTTATACAAAAATTCTATATTAGGCATTTAATATGGTCCATCACTTTGAGGGAGGAATGTAGTTTGATCATATTGTGTCATTAGAATGATTAGATGAAGAAGGTGTCAGTAAGACATATAGCATACATGGGTGAGATAAGTCAGTAATATTTAAACGTATTTCAGTGAAATAAGGTAGGAAAGTGTGGACTGATCAGCTGGGTCAGGACAGAATCTAGTTGCATGCAGTTATGAACCTTTGTGGGTATTTTCCTTGGCTCTATGGAGTTAATCTTGAAGGGATTTTTTTTAATGATAAGGTTTGGGAACTATCATTGTAATGAAAGATTAGCAAATTGAATTTTTGCCCATAATCTTACTGTAATATTTATGTGTGGTTTCTGTTGTTAATTGCCATAAACACTTCTTTCAGTTCTTGCAAGATTACAGTAAGGTTCTGTATTATATTGTTTGGTATGTTTTTATTTGAATTGTTATTTGTTTCTTTGTGTTTAGAAGGGTAAACAGCGAGAAGGGAGGAGAAGTGTTCTACCAGCCTGATGCTGCAGATGATTGGGATGAAGAGGATCCAGATGATGATTTGGATATATGAGGAAATTGCTGTGTATACTCAATGATTTCAGTGGGTGTCTATAGTGAACAGAAAATTTCAGTCTTTCCAGTTTCTGACAAACTGCATTGTATAGTTGTAGACTGTATTGCTGACATTTTTGAGATCCTTAGTGTATCCATCTTCAAGGTGAAGTGAATACTAATACTTATGGTGATCATTATGATAGAGTAGTAATGTTTATCAGATCATTTATTTTTGTGAGGTTTGTGATTTATGTAATGCAGAGGTGTAAATTTCAGCTGTGGGCAGATGACATTTGTAAGACTTAAAACTTTTACAATATGTGAATGTTATAAAATTTTCTTGGGTGATTAGCCATGTCAGTGTTGAGTCATATGCCAATGTTTCAGAGACTAGCTTTGGCTACATCATCTGATTAAGGAATGACCAAATTTTCTAATATATGTATGTCAATATTTGTGTTGCCTCTTCCTTATTGACACATTATGTGACCAGAGGGTGAAGTTAGGTTGTTTGGTTACACAGTGCCATGTTGCTTAACCTGGAACATGGTCTTCTGTCCCATGTCCTGTATTTAGCTTCCATTAGTGGTAGCCCCCAAGATGGTCAAAAAGTAGTACATAACACTGCTTGTGAGACCAATAAAATAGGAAGAGTATAAAAGAAGTTTTTTGTTATATAGTACAGCAGTGACCTTAGCATTGTGGTGCGATTGTTGGAGAGATGTAATTATATTGCATTTCATGTGACCTGCCTCCTAGACGGATTTGCCACTTGTGAGAACCTCAAATCTCATACAGTTCACATCTGTCGCTTTTGCACAAAAACAAATTGCATTTCTCTGCAATACCAAAGTTTAATCCTCAACCAGTAGTATGATAAAGTAAAGTCTTGAGTAAGAGGTCGTATAGTAATTAAACTTGTTCACGATTGAGCAATCGCTTACGCCGATTACAATTATGCTTACGATTCCTGATTCAGAGATGGCGCCACAGTCGAAATGAAAGACTCCCGTTCCGAAGTGATGGCTATGAGACGCACATTTGTATCAGTAATACATAGGTTAAGGAGGGTCATCAGTACTGATCACGTATGTGGTTAATGGTAGTGGTATTTTTGGAGCAGTACACCACCCTTCCCGTGCTCGATACCTCGTGATTAGTAGCGTCTTTGAATTAGTAACGTACTTTAGCTGTGAATTTTGACCGCGCGTGTTTATAAGCATTATCGTCAATTATTGTGTTTACGTTCTGTGATGAAAGAAATTTTAAAATGTATTTTACGTGAACCAGACAACCAACTTGACACCCGTAATTTAACGTTTAATCATAAGTTTTGAAGTACATAATCCCACCAACTGGACAGCATATTTAAACAACCGATGTCATCAGTCACCGACATCTGTATCTGGGGAAGCACAAATGAAATAAATCGGCAAGTGTTGTGGTAGATGACGTCATGTGGATGCCTGCTAAGAAATCAAAAATATGTAGTTACTCCTTGCAGGGTAAGTGTTTGAACTGTTTTGCTATGTATTCTACATGACGGCCTTGAACAGTTATGACAAATTCATCTCGCAGATCGAACACTCCTTACAGCTTTATGCTTGAACATTTCATCGCTGATTTGTATAATCCCTTATTCTGGCGAAACTCAAATACCATTCTTACCATTTCTTAAATTTTAACACTTTAAATTAACCTCATCGATAATCAGTAGCCGACAATTTTGGTATTAAATTTTCCATGCAGTATTAACACGGAACGCTGTCATTTCAGTACAGTGACACCATTTAGCTAAACTAATTCATAAAATACCGACATCTGGCGATATATTCAGAAAACAATAACAAAAACTGCAGCTATCAGTTGCAGTTGAAGAACGAAATGACATGTGTGAGTAGTTGCAGAGCCCTCCGTCTCTCGCAAGTATAGAATTTACGATATTGCTTCACTAAAAGTATGATGTACATATGTGACATTCGTGTGCAGTAAATTGTGCTAATAAATTGTAACATGGACAATTTTTTGTAAATTGAAGGTTGATAATGATGTGCAATTCGTGAAGATTTGTTTATGCAAGAGGAATGACAAGACCACCCCGCCGCCAAAAGCAACGTAAGTTAAATGGTTCAGTTAGTTGGGAAAGGGAACATGCACACTTTTCAGACATTTTCATTGTTCAGAGTTTCAGTTTTGTTTTAATATTAACTGTTTTGTGTAAAGAGACGATGGAATGGTATTTAAAAAAATTTACAGTGGAACCACGGTTCCGGAGAATCTGACGTAAATACGTACTCCGTACCCAATATATCACATACATTGCACGCGTATCCAAATCTATTTTCATTAAAATGCTTATGAAAATATTCAGTTGCATTGTCATACCTTGGTTGTGCTCGTACTTGCTAATGATGTGGAAGCATTAACTTGCAATAATTGCTTCTTGAGATTTCTATATTCCCTCACACGTTCAGCATTAGTTTTTGGTATTTTGGGGGGAACTTCAGGTTCATTATTTAATACTTATATTTTTTTACGTTTTCTGTATTGTCTCACCGAGTGTAGTAGTAATGAGCTTCATAACAATAAATGAAAAGAAACAATATCTACCAGATTTAATGGTCATACAGTATGACTTTTGTTTGAATTGGGTACCGTCATGACTATGTTCTCTTGAATGGGGCAGCTCGGTTCCTCCGTTCTGTGAACAAGATAAATGAATCTTCAGGTTCCATAAAAGATTGAGAATTCCTTGATTAGGTGATCGAGTATTAGTTTCTCAATAACGACTGCGCTCCGTGGGGTTTTTCTTCCGCTCCAAATATAATGAATATACTGTCATTACATCACTTTGTCATCAGAGCCTCGTTTGTAAAATCGTGGCGTGCTTTGTAGGGTTGGTATGGAGAGAATTTACATTACGTACTGTATCCCTTACTCCATTTTATAATTTTTCGTGTTTTCGAAATGCGTCTTTGAGATTTTGTTTATCTCATTGGTTTAGATGCCCGTGTGCTCAAATTTATAACTTGTGTTGGGCAAGGCCGTGGTCTAAGCATCACGGAGTTTTCCTCCGGGGGCTTCCCCGGTTTCTCCGTGGCATCCCAACAATTACTCCACTCACACACAGAAGAAGGCAATGGCAAACCACTTCTGATCATCTCTGCCAAGAATGTATATATGTATGAGCAGGTCCCTGACAACCTGAAGAGGTTGGAAGGATCCTGTTCATGATATATGGACCTGTCGTCAGACAGAACACTACAAATAAAAATAACGTAGGCAGTAGGCGTAACATCGTTGTTGTTCCGTAACTTATGAGCACTTGTGCCAGTACAGGTTCGTGGTTCGATTCCCGAACGGGCTGAACCTTGAGATGAGGGGTAAACCAAGCTTTGACATATTAATCTGGTTTATATAAACGAGGGAGGTGTGATTAGATGATATTTGGTACTCCTTACTTCATCCAAATTTGATGATTTTATTAATTCTGGCATTGTTGAATGTATTAAATTGGAAGTGGCTTGAACGTCTCTCCTCCCAACATTCCGTCTAGCCGAAACGTGACTTTAACAAAGCTTTCGCACTCGTAAAAGGAAAACTTAAGCCCTACCAGATGTGGAATGACGGTTGCCCTACAACCGTCGCCTCACTGCGACTGGAACCAATGAAATTCGAATGTGGTTTTTCGGCGCGTTTCCGACGACATTGGGGGACGAATCGGATCGCTGTATTAAATTCAAAATTTAAGAACAGTTACGTTACGGGAGTATTTATAGCTCAGAGCACTGACTCAGAGATTTGACTCGAAGTTAGCTGGTGTGGGGGACCCCTTAGGCATATATTTGATCTCGGACTTTGGCCGCTGACAGCTTCGCTGGGACCTAGGACAGCGCCACACAAACAGCCAGTTTGATATTTCCGCTTCACCCACGCAACTCGCACCGCTCGCATTTAATCGCTCACGTAGGACACCGGGTTAGTCGGGCAACTCGGGAGGCACTTGTGCCGAACGAGGGCTGTCAGAGGTCACCCAAGGGCAACCGAGGAGGACTGATGTTCAGCAGGCCAGCCGAGGCTGTCCTCAAAAGACGGCCAAGTCGGCGCAACGAGTGGTCTGACCACTCGGCTACCCTGACTGAGGTTTCCCGTGCTTTTCCTCAGTTGTAAGACGAATGCCAGGGTATAATTCAACAGGGGCAAGGCCCGCCACCCCCGATCACGGAGGCCTTCAGCTGAAGTGATTCCCCCCCCCCCCCCAAGCCGCAGAGGCCTTCAGCCGAAACGGCCCCTCCCTCTCTGGGTTCAAACCTCAGAGAACCAACCAACCAATTTTTTTTGGACAAGTTGCCTGACGGGATAACCTCCCATCAGCAGCAACAGACCCTAGTTTGAATGATCGAGGCTCCCGCCACTACAGAACCCCGTTAGCGTAAGCAAAATTCCCATTACCATTTTAAGGCTCTGTTTACCATTTCCAGCAATGCGTTTCGTACGCAGGATGTCTTGCGCTTGCGCAGGACTCCGCCCTTATTTAGCGTTTTGGTTGGTATTTATAGCGGGATTGCGTTGGTGCGGGCCCTCAAAAGTTTGGTTCTTCAAGTCGAGCAGACAGGTTCTGCTTGTACCTTTAAATTTCAAGTACAAAGACAACGGCCGAATCATCGCGCTGCCTTCCGATCAGAGTAATTGGTTGTACAACAGTGTCTCTCGAGACGCAATAAAGGTGGACATCTCCAAGAGAACTTCGGTGTAGTCTTCAGTTGCTCAACCCCAGAATTTCACTTCCTTCGCGCAAAGGCCGCTCCAACCATCGCAGTCCCCATATATTCCCTGAGATTCGGAGACCCTTGCTCTCCGACAAACCCTGCACCAAATATCCCTTTATATCCTTCCGCATACCCAAATGTGCGGAAAGGCAGTTGCACACTGCCTCAGTAATTAAGAAAATGTACGAGACTTCAGCGTCATTTAATTCAATCATGTATGTGGCGCTTCATTACAGTGTTGTCACACTTCGTTTCCCGAATATAATGGTATTGCATATTCCATATATGGTACCTTTGTTCTACCAATGTTTTTTTGTACGATAAGCTGTTTTAGGAAAGTCGGCAAGGTTCTATTTTTATTTATTGTAAACTATTGGTACGAACTAATATGGTCCACATTTGAACTTATAGTATATCTCTCAACCCCCTCCCACACTAAGTTTCACGGAAGTCCATCATGTAATTTGAGTTTAAATAAGCGGAAGAAAACGAACACTTGCTTCAGTGCATGCATTTTGTATGCGTAGAACGCATGACAGAGTCCACGTGGAATCATTCTACTGTAATTATTTTATTAGTTGAATGTTTACGTAATCCCACACTGCAGTTTGAAGAGTGCCAATTAGGTACTGGTAGTAGACACACAGAACACCTGCATAAACAACTATTGTGTACATTCCCAAACATCCGTGCAGAAGGAGACCTCATTTCATTCCTCAGTGTGAGGTTGGGCGTTTGCTTTATTGGTATATCATTCCTGCATACAGCTGGTGGCTTATCGCATAACTTGCTTAGTTACTCGTATCAAACAAGAATGCACGGAACGTATTACGGACATTCTGCTATAAATTCGGCCCGTGTTCGTTGTAATTACGTTAAGTACACTTATGTAGGGTGAGATTTTGAAGAAACAGGTCTAAATAGTTATTCAGACTATTATAAATCTTGTGCTATTATGGAGCACGAACATATTAAAAAATCCCACTGGACCCTGTTCTGAGGTACTGGATTCGGTCCCCACACACACCTAATTTCTCTAACCCATATTTATATAACACTTAGGTCTCGTGAAGACTTTACCGAATGTCGCAGCCGACTGATTAGTATCGCCAAGGTCTTTGGTTCAGTGCTCGGCCCGAAGACCGGCTATGCTGCTGACTAAGATTTGTCATGGTTTTCCTTAGTTATTTTACGTAAATACAAGGATGGTGTCTCAGATATGACCGCTACAGCTTCCTTACATATCCTTTCAATTCATTATTTATTAATCATCCGACATTATACAACCTGAGTAAATCGCAAATATTATTATTATTACTCTGGCGTTCTCGATTTGTTGGAGACGCATTAAACCGACTGTGAAGTGGACCCCTCTCGCTTTTCTTGTTCCCTTTTATATGTGTGTAAATAAATAAATAAAGGTATTAAATATTTGTACAGGGAACTTGCTTTTCCGTTAAAATCTCGAGTTTGTTTTGTTTATTTTTATGCTGTAACTAAATAAGATGCAGTTAAAAACGCGGCTGTGGATCTGCTGGAAAATATTAACCATCAGTTACCGCGAGGTTTATTTATACTTCACGAAGGAAAAGTGCATTTGCCCTTTCAGCCTTCTGATGTGTCTCTGCCTGTCTTTAAATGAAATTTCGTGCCCAGACCCAATTTGATGGCACCAAAAACGCATTTTGATTGTTACGTAATTTTGACCTGCCACATTTCGTGGTTATTCTTAGAATAAATAGTGCCCAAAGAAAATTCGACCACGACAAGCGAATGTCGTAAGTTACTGTAGATAGAAATAAACGCCTGCAAAAGACGTATGTAATGCACAGCAATACTGTAGTGGCAGAGAAGTTGCCGCCTCTCTAAGGCGCTATCGGCATTTAACAAACGTTGTAATACAGAAGAAGCATGTAACACTAGACAACAAATTTTAATGAGTTGTATATATTGGAAATGAAACAAATCAATTCTTATGTATTTTCGTCCGCTAAATTCGAAAATGACAATAAAAAGCTCAGTTAGTTCGCGTTTTGAAGATATTTTGTACTTTGTAAAATATCACCAATAAATTCGTCCATATGATATGCACATGTTTAAAAATTTTCACCTACCTTATAGACGTTGTCTTTTGGCCTTTCTTCTGTATTTTACCTCAAGGGCATCATTTACCACCGACCAGCAGTCATTGATGCGCTCCATTTCCCCTGATAACGCCTTTCAAGAGTAGAAATATCTTGGTGAAATTGTTCGCCATGTTCATTACTAACCGACCCAAGATTATCAGGGAAAAAGACCAAGTGAGAGTGGAGGAAATGCATTTTAAGAGACATATTGCACCCCATTTTACTGTATGCTTTCAACAACTTGTCTACCAATTCCCTATAGTTTGACGCCCTGTTGTTTCCAAGAAAATTCCTAACAAGTGACTTGAAGGATTCCCATACAATTTTCTCCTCTCCCATCAAAATATCAACAAAATGTTCATCAACAATCAGGTTTCTTATTTGGGGACCTACGAAAACTCCTTCTTTGATTTTAACGTAACTTAGTCGGGGAAATTTGTGAAAGAGGTACCTAAAGGCTTCTCCATTTCGGTCCATTCCTTTTACAAAATTTTTCATTAGACCCAATTTAATGTGCAATGCTGGCAATATATTTTGCTCTGATCTACCAGTGGTTCACGGACAATATTTTTAGTACCTGGTTCCAAGTTCTGTCGAAGGGGCCACTGTTTAGTTTCATAATGTATATTCCTTGCACGACTGTCCCACTCACACAGGAAGCAGCAATATTTTGTGTAACCCATCTGAAGGCCTAGTATGATAGCCACCACTTATATTTGCCATAATTCACCCTGTTAATTAATTGTTTAATGTTATCGTATGTCTCTTTCATATGAACCGCATGAGCTATAGGAATACATACAGAAGTAGCAGTCGTTTACATGGTTATGAGGTTCCCGCCACACCATGGGCACAGCGAAGGGCATAGATTTCATTTTTCCTTTTAGCTACTCACGTAGATTTGTAGAACACTTCAGACAGCAAATATGGGGTGCCCATGCCATGTCCATGTCACCCACTTTGCAACCAAAATAAAGGTGGTACGCTTTCTTAACGATGGGGGTCAAGTTTCGTTTTTGTGATTTAAAAGTCACTTTTCCACAAATATAACAAAAGTTGTTAGGATTATTGACACATCTATGCGACATTTTGTATATTTTAGTGTTAGAAATATCTCATTTAAGTATTCACAATGACGTTTTTGCTGTTTACTGCATAAGTATTCTAAGACGAAGTGAAACACAAAATCCGCACTCCACAAAACACTTGTTTGCCAAACAGAACCTCAAGGACAACTGAACCAATTTATTAAACATTCCTTAGGGATGTTGACTAGACCTGCAGGAAGCAACAAAACCTTCACCACCCTTTTACAGGCTGTTTCTGAAGTAAGTAGTCCATTACAATTCTGAAAATTACGAAAATTGAGCGAAACAGCTTGGTATGAAGAATACCTTCAAAACGCGAACCAATCATGCAAAATGAATGTCATTTTCGTGTTTAGCAGCTCAAAATTAGTATAAATTGGTTGGTTTCATCTCCGATATATTTTGGCTGTTGAAGAGTGATCGGACCATTTCGTCGTTTGAATCACACGTCTTTACTACCAAGTTTATTCAGAGGGTGGATCTTGGGCGGTGAAAAACGTCGTAGTATCATATCTTCTGTTTTTAACTTATAATTTGTATTGAATCCACAAATAGCCTTAATTTTCAAGTATGGCAGGAGAAGCGATTTATACGGTCCAGTGAATAATGATGATGTAATCTTTTTATGGTTGTACTGCTCCTTGGGATACAGTGCTACAGATCCTTGTTTACAGGATTTTATTTCTTTTCTAGTCCACATGCCCTATCATTAATGACAAATATTTCTAAGAATTGGTCATTACAAGAAGAAACATTCTTAGAATTCACCTTAGACACGGGATTATTAGCTTTCTCGTGAACGTGAGATCTGAGAATCATTTATATAACTTGATTCGAGATAGTGGCCTCAGTCATGTGGACAAAACAAATAACTGAAGGCAGTTTTTATCTATTGTACCTGGAATAGAAGCATGGAGATGAATGTATAGGCTACTGTCGCATTATTTAATAAAGCAGCAGTGTTTTATTTGCTTTGGAGGCTTGATCTTTAGTTTTCGCCACAAAATTGCGCGTTTCAGCTTCACAGCATAGCAGAGCCCAGGCGAATAAAGACAGCTCTCAACTTGCAGCGTAGCGAAGTGAGCAACGCTGTACTGTTGCCTTAGATCCGCGTGGTAAGGGGGTTGGGGTTTAAAATTTTCTGTGGCCATGAAGCATGTAATTTAGTGACGGCTGCTGAAGTTGTGTGTGTGTGTGTGCGCGCGCGCGTGAAACGAGTTCAGCGTGGTCTGCACATCAGTACAACGTTTTCGGAACGTCTGAATCGATAGGGTCGTCATTGGTGTTGATTTGTATTGGGATATTTGATATGTTTTGGTAAGGGTTTGGTGAGGTTCGTGGAGTAAGGTTAGAGAAGGGTGAGGTTGGTGTGAGTTCATGCGTCTTTTATACTGAAATAGATATTTTCGTGAGCAACTGTCACTCTCATCTGCCGAAGACGTTGCCATTGTAATTTATTCCATTGCCGCAGCCATATTAGACTCCGGTTTCGGTTTAGAGTATGTCGAGTGACTTTCTTGTTTGTATGCCCGGCTCCGTATCAACTTTGCACCAGTTAAACACGAATACATAGAACAAAGTTTTTCTTGGGAAACTCAGGCAATCAACGAATTCTTCGCCTTTTGTGAAACCCAAATGTTTATTATCCTTTTTTTGAGAGACCGCCACTGGTCCCTGTCCTTACCACACACCGAGTTTCTTTAATATTTGATTTTAATATTATCTGTCTCTTCACTTCAAAATTTCTGCCTGAAAATTTGTTCGCATTTCAAATTTATCAAATTTCTTGTTTACATGGATAAACATTCACTACATTAGTAATTCCAAAGATTACCTGTAACACATACTTTCTCTGTAGTTTTTAGTGTAATCTTATCGGAATAGGTCATTCTACACCAAACTCCATTTCAAATAAGGGCCGCTTGTAAAGTAGGCGACTTTTCCGGGGGCCATCACTTGGGTTGGAAAAATTGTAACCGCCTTCGTTTACCAATTCGAAGCTTAAACTTAGTAGTACACGTTTGTCATACCTCTATTTTCACACAAGCAGACACAGATGCAAATTGATTGAAACACATTTTGACTTTACTTAATTGAAGTAAAAACAGCTGTAAAGAAGCTGCTATTTGACGTGCATTTAAAAACAAAATTGTATTGAAAACTGGGCTTCATTTTGGGCCGCACGTCGTGTGTAATTCGAGAAGTGTGTCGGGCCTCTCGTTTGACGTACCTGTTCTGCACGAGCCCAAACGTGTTAATTCTTACAGCAAGCAATCACAGTTAAGAAAAAAACTGAAGAAAACATCGATAGAGTTTAGACTATGTTGACGTAAGATTTCTGTTAATCAGTATTATACTACAATGCGACTTTGAAGCGTATGTTTGTTAATATAAATGCAGTTTTCCTTTAGTGTGTATAATAACAGGGAACACTGAAATCTTAAAATCGTGATTCAGTATACAACTCCCGGCATTTCGCCATTTTGAGGCAGCATTAACTAAAAGTGGACATGGTGGTGTTGTTGATCTGGGTTGTTACGCCACACGGCGTCACAATAACGTCATCATTACCGCCTGAGAATATTACATCTCGCGTAACAGTGAATTTGTTCCTTTATTTTATTGCTAATCGCAATCATAATTATTCAATGTAGTGAAAAACTTTATTTCAGGATCATCTCAAAGTGAAAAGACTTTATATAGGTTTAGGTTCGTTTGTGCATTTGTAATATAACAAAACGCAATGTGAAGCACATGGATGTTAGCATGTCATTTATATAATTCCTTCTGCCAAACGAGAATGTTAAGTGTACAATGTATATTTTTAGACTTATGCTTAAAGTACATTCAGTGTCGAAACAGTTAAACAGTTTTGTACTAATTGAAACAACGCAACGGTGGCACCGCGAACAACTTTTAAAGTGTTCAGTGAAGTAACTGTACAAACACCCAGTTAAGTTCACCAAGTTTCACACACACACACAAGTGCTGATAAAACGGTATCATTTACCAGCTAAAGGATAAGATAAACGCTTCGTATATATGCTCTGTAGATAGGCGATGTCAGTTTCTTTACTCTAGTGATCCCGACCTGAATAAACGCTGTTGGGAAGTCAGTGGTATTTAGCTTGCACTACCGTATTTCGTGAATAGTGGAAGTTTTTAATTTGCCGAAAAGTAAGTAGCCTATATTGTACGTTTCGAAATCCATTTTTATTGTCTCAGTATTGCTGCTTTAAGAGAAGTTGGACAACCAAGTGAAAGGAATTACAATTTGCATGAATTTTCAAGATAAACTTAAATTTGCTTGTTTGTCTAAGCTCCACAGCGCAGCGACATACAGAATATTAGAAATTAGAATTTGACGCTTGGTTAATCTTTGTATCACACCTAAATAAACAGCTTAATGACGCTGTTATTCCGACTTCCGGAAAGAGCTTCAGACGCCCGCAATGTATGTGAGATTTAAGGTTCTGATGCCGACGACGTGCTGCTGGGTTTTAAGTGTGTTTCTCCAAAACATTGGTGTCAGAACCCAGAAAAACATTATCGTCATCCTTTGAGTAGGTGGCTACACGATAGTTTGTACAAAATCAAGTCATTAAAATTTGCCATTATTGTAGCCACTTGGAGGAGCATATCTTTGTAACAGAAAGACCCAAAATGTTCATAACGGAACAGAATATTGGCACATAATGAGCTCGGTAGCGCGGTCTCGTGTCGTTTATACAGTAGAATCCTGTGCTTCAGTCCCGTTCGCGTTGTGGAAATTTGCCCCGTTTTACTTTGTTGTTCTTCAAAAGTTACAATTCTTGTGATGGTCTTATCTCCCGTCCAAGGCGTCTCGCTGCTTAGGGGTTTAGATAATTGTTAAGATGGCGTGAGTTACGGTCAGAATCGAGCTGCAGTGTTGAGAACGAAGAGATTAAATAGAGGAGACTAAAGATTAATGAACGAAAGGAGACAGAAGGAGAATAAGAAGATAGATATGCGAATTTGAAAGAGACGCGGGAGGGAAACAAGAAGGATAAGGTAACGAAGAGGAAGGGGACATGAGAGTGAGACAATAGACTGGAAAGCCCTATCTCGTATGTGAGATTTTTGAAAAGTGCTTTATGTAATCGAAACATAAGTGTATAATTCCTTTTATCACCAAGCTGTAGCAGTTTTATCGGGGTTGTTTATCTAAATAAAATAATTAATATTTGTTATACCTTATCTCTCTGGCAGCAAAGATGACGCACGTAATGTCAACAGCTGCGACGTGCTTCCATGTCAGATAGACTATCTTGCGATACCTGAACAATAAAAAGTAGGATGCTTACTGCCGAAGGCTGCACTGCGCACCTAGCCTTTCTCTACTGAGTACGTTGCACGTTATTTGTGTGCAAAGTGAATAGACTTCAGTGTTAGATGCACCAAATTATGAGTTCTGTTACTATAATTTATTATATTATATAACAATAATGATGCACTATTACAAGTGGGTTTCGCATGTAAATAACACAGTTGCTTCTAGCCTCGTTGAACAGGTAACTACGCTTTGGAGCCAACAAATTGCGATAGAATTGTATCCTGCAACAAGCCTAATGTTATATACAAAGAAAGGGGAACTATCTGCTCATGGTATTACCATGATTAGATATAAAAGCTGTTAAAAGGAAAACGAAACTAATCTAGAAAAGCAAGGACTTCAGGATAGAAGTTCGTCGCATTTGGAATATTTGTGTGCAAGTGATGCTAGAAATTATTAGAGGAAATGGAGTCATATCAAAAACCAGTTTCAGAATATCTCGATAATGTTTACAATATGAATTTTGTATTTGAAGTGCAGAAGATGCTATTTTATGGACGAAATTCTATTAGGGAAACGATGGTGAAATACATATTGTAAAATTTCCAACTAATTCAAATGAAAGTGTCTTTCCGTAAACCCAAGGGACAGGGTTTTGCTCTTGCTTTGTGTAGTCATGCCGCTAGTCGTCGTTATTAATAGACAATAAAAATGTTAATACGAAAAATATGGCGAGTGCAGACTGTGTGTAAACAGAATGGTTAAATGTTTGAAGACCATTCCTTGTTCCTGGTGCATTCAAAGTGTAAGTCTGAAGTGTTACTACGATTCGACCATTTCAGTGCCAGCCTTCAAAGACCCAACTTATGTAAAGTGAATTCGTATGTTCTTAAATTTCGATTTGAATTGATTATCTGTATTTGGCGAGTAAGAAGCCGGTATGTGGCGAGTATAAAATTCCCGCATGTACCACCAGGGAGCAGTTTAGTAAGGCGGTACGAAATGTCGGACATGTTGAAGAATAGATACCATTGTGTCTTGCGCTTTATGCATTCGGTTTACAGCAATTATACACGATATTCTTATCATAAGAATCGTTCGTGGTCTAAATTGAGTTAGGGAGTTAGTTTTGTTACATGTTGTGAAAAACCTTGCAATAAAACTTACTAAAATAAGAGTCCGTAGAAATCGGGACGTTGTTCCATCGATGGCAATATTCCATCGAACATCGAAATACTTGCAATAAAAGTGGTATTACTTCCTGGTAATACGTATTTATGGTCGAGATCACAAGCTGGAAATTCAGGCTATGCACACCACACTTTTACTGAACACTACGAAATTACTGATTATTACTTTGCTTCACAGCGCTTCTTTAACTGCTCTAAGACTGCCTGGAACTGGATAAAATATAATCTTGGTGTCCCCGCGTTTTTAATATCTTCTTTGTAAATAAAGGCCTTATGGTTTGATACCAGTGCAAAAAGCATTAGAAATTCTGTAAATAAATATAATAATTTTCATACAGTAAATTTGAATGTAACTTCTATTTGGCTTTGATTTTCTCGAAACCATAGAATATTTCGTTAATCAGTTCCAGAATTTAGTTTTTACTTTTAAATTTATGCTAACAATTTAATGTGATTTTGCTGCATTGCAGAACGCAATTGGCTCAACAACGTAGACTAAGAAGTCTGCAGATATTCTTGAGATATTCGGAAATAGTTTGGGAAAGTTTAAGCATCGGTACGTGGTACCGATTCTTGCGGGGAGGACCGAAAAAATCGAAGTATCTTGGGCGACCGCCCACTTTACCGACTGGATTAAGCGACTATGGTTATAGTGTCAAATTACAGGTTTACTGCTAATGATGAACTGGAAAGGATGTGGACGAATGCGATTGTGGCATATTTTAAAGTATGTCTGCTGTCCCTTCGAACTGGCCGAAGAAAAGAGCGAAAAATCTCAAACAGGATAGCCAGTCAACGAACCTAGATTCGAATCCTGAACATGCAGAATATGAGTTATGAGTACTAACTGCTTCACCGACATGTAAGGAGAAGCATTCCAATGGTCTGGATAACATAAAATCTGCAAAAGTGGTGTGAGGGCGCTCTTGGAAAGTAGCAATGTGAAAGACCGATAAGCAGATGGGAGGATAATATTAAAATGGACTTTAGCTACATATGTTGTGATAATGTTACACTCTGTACATTTCACATTTTGCGAAATTGATCTTAAAATGTTTGTAATTATTACTCTAACCGTCAAGGTGAGCTGCGTTGAGAGCTTGGGATGGCGGGATCTGACGTCCCGTGTGGGAACTGTCATTCGATCTTGCGGTCGTCTTTGTGAAATAAATGTTGTGCTCAAAGAGAAAATTATTTGTTAGGTCAGATTAACATTCTTATATTTAGTCGTGTCATTACCACCTCTCTTTTGTCTCTTATCTTTGGTATATGACATCTGAAATGTGTCATTTTATCTCGCATCATCTTATGGATATTATCCCATACTTCTGTCAGTTTTAATTACCTACGTTATGCTATCTCTTCGAAACATGATAATGATGTCAATAATAAAATAGTGAACTGTAGAACAATAAATCAACTAAAATACAAAGATCGAAGAGTCCGAAATGTCACTTCGTGTGTTCTCGCCTTTGCATCGTTCAGACAATTTGAAATTAACCCTATAGAAACTAGTGGTAACTAATGGACCACCTGATTGAACATTCGATAGCCCTGCATTTAGCTAACAGAATGTTTATGTGTTCGATATGATTATCAGAAAAAATTGCGATCGTTTCCAAAAACTCTTATTAACCAATTGATATTTGTAATGAAGAGGTCGTGTGTTTATTTTCAGTAGGAACTGAATTTTTATATATTACCTAGATGAGCTCCAGATTCAAGGGGTTGAGACAAAATGTGAGTATAGGATTTAAGTGGCTGAAATATAGTATGGCATGGATGATACATGTAGCACGCATGGAGGACTGATAAATGCATACACTTTTTTGGTGAGAATGGCTTTAGGTAATAAACAACTTGCGGGAATTAAGCGTGCGTGATAGGATAATATTAAAACTTTTATTAGGAAAATAGGACATAAGAGGTGTAGGCTGGAATCAACTATCTCAGGATAGGATCTAATGGCAGGTTTTTCCGCGAAAACGGTAACGAAACTTCGGGTTTTGTACAAGTGGGGAATTTGTTGTCTAGCTGAGAAACTACCAACTTCTCAAGAAAATATCTACTCAGTGGAGTTATGATAAATAAAATTTAAGAGATTAGATTAGATACAATATGAATAAATGACTATGTATAGCCTAATTACGAAAGTTTTATCAGAGATGGAATCGATAGAATATAATTATCGGAACCAACGTTTCGATGGGATATGACCCAATTAATTGTCAAACAGACAGGCTCTGTGAAAATAAAAATGTTAGCGGCATCATGCGCTGTAGGTGCTGAATGCCTAGACTTCGCAGGTATTAAAATCACTACAAGTTGATTTTGTAATGGTGAATCGATGTTTTCTTTGAAGTAAGGACTGAATTCTTAAATATTATTTATGTGAGATTCGGCTTTAATTTATTAAAATAGGTCACGAATACTTCCATATTTCTTGCATTTCAGTCATAACAACCTTACCATTCGATACTACATAACTAATTCAATCTACAAATAAAAAAGTATTCAATAATCCATAGATCTATATCTTAATATTTATGGGGAAAATTATGTGCCCTTTTATAATGTAATCCAACAAGATGGCATTTGCACGAATTATCCTGATCCGAAGATTGTAACTGACGAATCATTGTAACTCAACCAATTAAGTATACATAGAGACACATTAGAGAGACATCTACTTGTTAATGCTGTTTAAGAAAATAATTTCTGTTTACTGTTTACAAGACTCATAAATACAAAATACAGAGTTATTGATTTTTAAACAGGTGGTAATATAGTTCCCACTGGGCTGTCAGAGTTTGTTCGGAAGGACGGGGTAAAACTACGAAGAGCCTAAATAACGTTTGCCAGTCTTCGTCCCGTGAGATCTGAACTCGACATCTTCCGAATTTGAAACATCGATTGCAGTTTTCGTTTTTCTGTAACAGCGAGTGGTTGCCTGTCAAAGTGTAACTCCGGGGATACCGGATAGATAGATATATAGCATTATGAGTACTGATGCAATAGTGTTTGCATCAGTACTCCGAAGCACCGATCTTGTACAAAATTCTGAATCAGTGCCAGTTCGAAATGAACATAATTTTAAATTTTGTTCTGCTTGGACCAATATAATATTTCGTATCTTTGAACTCTCCATAGCAGTGTTCTTGCTGTAAAAGGAAAATTCGTTGTGGTATATTGCAGTAAATGACCAACAACGACAAGAACGACAGCGCAAATTATGTGCCGGGCAGAGCCAGAACTAATTACGAAGCATACGATATTGGCTAATCGCTCCTAGCGTAGCCGGATATGCCCGTCATTATTGCAGAATATGATAAGTGAACAATTACCCTCTCGTGTCCTTCGGCACGAGTCTGTAACTACCTTGCAGTCGTCTTTATCGGAAAGCCGGCGAGCTGAAAACATCCACAGCAGTGAAAAGCGTAAAAGTGTTTTGTGTTATCTCGAAGGACGCCCCATAATACTAGCCTCAGCCAATTCCATGGACACACAAATACTTAAAAGTGCATTGCAGCTAGACGAATTAATTTATAATCGTTACAAAAGAACACTTTTGACCGCTGTCTAACTGGAAAGGTGTTCTGTTGGAGTCCCGGGTCTAAAACACCAGGAGGAATCCGGAAATGAAGTGAGAGTGTTGTGAGCTGCTGTTAACAAAAAGAAGGACATTCATGTATTTGCTTTTCAGAATGGAAGTATCAACCAAGAATATTAGGTTTGATTCTTACGGCGGTGAAGAAGTTTGTGATGGTCCTCAGGGTCGTAACGTCCAGTAGACTCGTTGGCAGATACCGACGTTTCGAAGGAATTATTGCCTCTATCTTTAGGTCTGTAGACTGCAATATTGTTATCAACAGTTATTGTAAATGCCCATTTGTTTTGTTTGTGAATAATCGTTATATTTTGCCGTGTGTGACGAGCATTTGTTTACTACAAGTCAAAGAATAGCAACTTGATGTTTCTTATGTCATTAAGATGAATTTCAATCGCTCTTCCGTCTGTCCATCCCCCAAGTAACACGGGAGTGGAGCCGTGTTTTCAGGCGTTCAAGATCACACTGCTTCTTGAGGAGGGGAGGGACTGACGAGATGATGGGATGCTTAACTTACTAACAAGGTATTTAACCAACACACTGACTAAGTAACAACGTGACTAACTACTCAATCAATCTATGGTCGAAGGCTCAACAATGCTGGTACTGTAGTTGCCAATGGACACGACAGTGAGCCAGTTCAGTCCACTTTTCATAAACAGTATATGCTCAGAAAGTACCCTAAATTTTGAAGGTAAATTAGTCAGTCGGTTCTATTAATTCGCTTTTAGCCGTACTTTAGTCAGTATGTTAAAAAAGGTTAATGAACTTGAGGGGATAATTCCTGAGCTCTTGTTGGTGTTAATCTGCTACTACTGATAATACCTGGTGCATTGACTCAGAAGGCAGATACGAGCCGAAAGAAGGCGCATAGTCGGTTAAATACTTGCTTGAACGTTTTTCTGTTCCAGACAGATTACCTGTTAACACAAAAACTTCCAAATATACAATATTTTGCAGCATATTCCCCGTGAATTTAAAGTTATTGTCACAGGTTAAACATTTTTCAAACTACACTACATTCGCCGAACATTACACATTTCTGATATTCTTTTATTCCTTTTGTCTTTGTTTATTTTCCATCTAACATTCTTTTCTTCTTTTCTCGTTTGTTTGATTCATTCCTCCCTCTTTTTCTTCTGTTCGATTTTCTGTCAGTCCAAATAAGAGCACCGAATTTTATGACTTTTGGCATGATATTGAATTAGTTTCCTTCACTTTTAGACCAATTTCCTTAATTGCCTAAACAGGCAAATGTCTTTTGAGCCCTTTGATAGATTTCGATGAAGTACAGTGGTATAACAATTGGTATCTTTCACTCCTAATGTTGTACGGTTCGCTTTAATTATTAGCTTAATTCGTGCCCAGACATTTGGCAGGACTAAAACAAAATTTCTAATTTTATCACGCAGAGACATTGAAGTCATACCCCTTAAGGGAGTGTGATGCGTTATCGTAGGTTTCGAGTGTTCCAGTACAGTCTGTCGTGGGCATTTAGTCACATTTTCGGCAAGATTGGGTCTTCAAGGAAATTTAAAATCTATGTGCTGCACATTTGTGTACTCCCTACCAGATTCAACTGCTGCTGAAACGTACTATGATGAAATTCAAAAAGAACTTCTGTTTGTGCCGCCGTCCGCCTGTGGCAAGGAGGTGATACTACACGCGGCACTAAGCTGACGGGGAAATTGCCGCACGACGTCGGCGCACTGAGTTTCCTTTTGTCGTACACAGAAGAATCAGGCGCTTCACGCCCGAAAATAGTTTGGACCATTGAAAGCAATTCACGCCCTCTCTATTTTATCTCCTAGAAAAGAACCCGGTCCCCGTTGGACGGGAGACTAAGTGAACCCTAGAGCCAGTATGGTCGTTACAGCGAAAGAAATGTCGTGTATAGCTGGGAATCGAATCCCAGTCATGCAGCCCATAGACTAATCGCTTTTGTCAGTATATTGATCAGAGACTGCTGCTATATTAATTCGAATGGAAAATTAATTCTATGGACAGATATTTAAATGGCGTGTGACTTCATTTTACTCTGACTCTTCGTCCGAAAATATGATTTTACGTAGTTCAGATTTATTATTACGGAGAATAAAGTCAGTTTGTGATTTCTCTTCGACAGACCTGGGGAACAACAATAACTGAAACATTAGGTACTAAAATATTTTTTCTTATGGCATAGATTGAAGCTGGTAAAATATGTTTACATCGTCTTATAAATAAAATCTTCGCGGACAATAATCTTGAAACCTTGCATACCGTGCAGTGTATTGATATATAAAATCACGCATTCTAAACAAAACTGTTTACACTTGAAAATACACTTAGTGTATTTTCAAGTGTAAACAGTAAAATCTTAGGAGGGAAAGTTAATTGAAAAGACCTTGTGTCTTTTACAGAAAAGACAACTTTAATCATGTGTTGGCCGAAACATTCTCTTTCGAAATCACGGTATAGTTAAACTTAAAGTAATTAAACCCAGGCGATTGTGCGTGAATGTGATGTAAACTATTGAAACTGAATGTAATTGAAATCCAACTGCTGATATTAAAATAATGTAAACTCAGGATCTTTCCTTTGAATCTAATGCGAATTATAGCTGCCGCATTTGATTGTAATTAAATTCCAGGTGTGTACGGTGTGTCATATAAACTGTCTCTTGTAGAGCTTTGCACGGGCCTGGTAGTACAGATAATGTTCGGATCCGGTCTGGGTCTGGTTCAAATGATAGCAATCAAACGTTATATACAACAATTCGGGCTATCTGTAGCCTTCCTTTTTAGCAAAGGGAATGTTCTTGCGTTCATCTTATGTTCGTGACGCTGTCTGACTCCGGAAATAAATCCCACAGACTTGATTTTCTCGGGGATTTTTGTAACTGCCCCGTCCCGGAAACTGTTCGGTACAACACCTAACAAACTTGGCATCTGATATCTTTGTAACGTAGTTAAATAATTCATTGGCAGATTACTGGCATTTATGCATTGAAAGAAAGGTTTATTAATAGTAATGATAGTAAGGGCAGACTGTAAATAGATAGGGTTTTGTTCGGGCTAGAATGAAAGGAAGTCTGGCTATGGTGAAGAACGGAAAACATCTGAAGACGAACTACGAGCTCGGGACAACTTCTTGGGTCGGGCCGGGTGAAAAGCTATCTGCCCGTGCGTATAACTAGTGTCTTGTATGCGTATAAAGATGAGACGCGTGGTCATTGACTTCCGTATTCATATAATCACGAGTAATGGCAACTGCACACGTTGTACTCTTTGTCCTCGTGCTGCGCGTTATCGTACGTCACTGCCTGCTGACAGCGTGGGAGCAAACACTTGTTTTGGTATCGAATCCTTTTGTTCTGCCTCGCCAGAGATCCTAGTGATAGGAAAAGGAACTATATGCGCAAGATACGTGTAATGTGGGAAATGCAGGGGATTCCAGGCAGATGCAGGGGCCGCTCGTCTCTGAACGTGTAGTGCTTTCCCATCAGTTACCATTCAACTTTTAAAAACGAAGTATATGCTCAGTGCTTGATTGAGTAAACAGAAGTCGTCCGTACTGAAATGCAAGTTGAAGTAGATTACCGTGTAAAGTTCCTCTCTGTGTAATTTTCTTATATTACAATATTTTTCTAGGCAGTAGATATCTTTGTCTTCCAGTCACATTAAACAATCGCTGATCGCGTAAAGAGACGCCAGACTCATGTGATTTTCAACGTCCCTAGAGGAAGTTTCTGAGATTCTACTTTATGACGAACGCGACCACTTCCTTCCACATCGTTTGTAATGGGCAATTCACCATCTTTCTACAATTCAACACTTTCCGAATTAAACATGTCACAGAGAGACTAAATAGAAGAAGAAACTCGGAAACTACATAAGAGGCCAGAAGGGTCTAATAAGGGCTCATCACCGATACAGCTTGATGATGGCATGAGAACAATCATTTTAAAACTTTAGGGTCTTCAGGATCATAGAAGCCGTGAAGGAGTTTTCAGCAGGTGAGATTTCGGGTTCTCTCGGCTATGCATATGAAGATGGCTGTCAGTAAGCACTTCTGAAATGTCGATCAGTACTACACTACACGGCGTAACATCTCTGAAGACAGCCATCTTTGAGACATCGGCGGGTTACTCAGAAACGTCGGTATACATATTACCATGAATGCATCTTGGATATGGAATACCACGGAGATCTGAAGTCACAGTCACTGTGAAATTTTTAATAATTTCGACTTGATGTTACGCGTGGTTTCTTAACCTGAGAGAAGGTTATACTTGGCAGTTGGCATCATCACCTGCAAAGAGGTTTGTATCAAATTAGTAATGAGCTGAAGGCATCGTATATTTCTTCGGCTGAGATACTGTTTAGTAAGTAAAACTTTTAATTGGACTGTTGATTTCGTTCTTGTTCATTGCGCCACGACCTGTAAAAATAATCACGTCGTATCTGAATAGTAGACCAGACGCTGAAAGTCGTGACCTGAGCCATCAGTTTACCTTATAGGTCTATGTAAACTTCAGTGGTTATGATTTCGAAGAAATAGATTTCCTTCCTTGGAACCGTGTAAGGGAGTACTGACATATGATTCGAGACCATTCCATGTTTTCGACGTATACGATGCATGTGGATATAAAGAAACGGTTGAGTTAAGTGTAAGTAATGCAGAGCGTTGGTTCTTAGTTCCATCTGAAAGTAAGTAAAGGAGCATAAGGTAATAGACAGGCCGATGCTAAAGAATTATAGGCTATGTTGATTTTGCATTTACTGTGAACCGATGAGCATATAAATTAATTTTCATTTCCTGGCGAAGTTTCTATTAATAAATAAATAAATAGACTTACCCGGTGCTATGCAATATCCGTTGGTTCATACTTCGTAGAATACAGATTGTTAAGAAATAAATATCCGGCTTGTTATTGATCATTTAATTTCGAAGGTAAACTCCTACATGTGAATTGCTGCAGTTATAAGTTACATCTTTTCGCCAAGCTCCTTTTCCATAATTGGATCAACCGGATATTGGAAAAGCTGTATTCCTACTACGCGTCTTTTATTCTGCTCTCTTCCGTCTGTCTCCATGGAAACCTTCAGGAAGTCGTTTTATTGGAATGATGGGATATTTAATATCCTCTTCAGGTTACAAGCTGTAATGTACAGTAGGCCACGTTCATATGTATGATACCGTGCACAGCATGAAACTTAAGTAAAAAGGCTCGAATTAATAGCTGGAACAGCTCAGTCAGAAACGTCACTACCTGCAGGCTGGACTTCCGGGGTTCATTCCCCTTTGTTGACAGTAATTTTCTTCTGCTCTAGTGTCCTAACCTCTTGTCAGTTGATTACTGAGACCTCGTCGCAGGGGTTCAAAGCGACTGTAGAGTGTAGCTAACCATTCTCTTCATCTAGGTTCAGGATGCAGGAAATTTACCTACATGCCCCTACACATGTTCTCGGCATGGCCGACAGTTTTCCTCTGCGTCGGTGTGCTTTATTTTAGTGACTCAAAATTTGGTTCCGCAGAACAGCCTCATCACCATCGTCGTCGTAGTCGTCTTCGTAGATGAGTCTGGTTACGTCGATTTTTCCCAGAGGGATGTGTTCAGAATTTGTTTTGCCATATTTCATAGTCACGGTCTGCGCAAGGGTATTTGGCGCCCTGGGCGAGCCTTCAACGTTGCGTCTCCCCCTCCAATGAATTTTATGCATTGGCATAAACAATTCTGCATTCATAAATTCAGACTTTGCGTGATAAAGTAGAATAAGATACAGATTGCACATTGCCGTTGTTCTACGAGGTGCGATCGGAAAGTTTACAGACTGTGTCAATAGAGGGCGAACCGGATGTAGTACGAGCTTCTGCCGCTAGGGGGTGCGGCCTACATTCATAGTGAATCAGTGTGCCAGCCGGCATCATCGAATTAGCATTTGTTTCTTAGTTACGGGCGTTTTGGTAGTGCATTACACCGACCCTCCTGCGATTTCGGAATGGAGTGTGCATCAAATTTTGCCAAAGACTCGCCAAAACGGCTACGGAAACCTATGAAATGCTAAAGCAAGCATTTGGGGAGTCCGCAATGGGTCGTGCACAAACTTTTGTGTGGCATTCACGTTTTAAAAATGGCCGAACCTCTGTCGATGATGACGAGCGTTCTGGACGACCATCTTCGAGCACAACGCCCGAAAATGTTACGAAGATTCGGCAGGCCATTCACGAAGATCGACGTCGTACCATCAACGACTTGTGCGACATTGTTGGGATAGGCTATGGGACCTGTCAGCTGATTCTAAAGGAAGAACTCCACATGCGACGCATCATGACAACGCGCCAGCGCACACCGCCCTCAAAGTTCGGCAGTTTTTGGCCTCAAACACCATGGCCGTCATCCCGTACCCTCCTTATTCGCCGGATTTAGCTCCGTGTGACTTCTTCCTCTTCCCAAAGATGAAAATTCAGCTAAAGGGAAGGATATTTGAGACGATAGAAGAGATTCAGGCAGAATCGCAGATGGTGCTTGACAGGCTGACAAAGAAAGATTTCCAGGGATGCTTCCAGGCTTGGCAGCGGCGCTGGGATCGTTGTGTTCACTCCCAGGGGAACTACTTCGAGGGTGATGGATGAATTTAATACCTGAGATAAGTGTACGGGTTTTTATAGGCGCAGTCTTGAAACTTTCCGATCGCACCTCGTACACTTTAGATGAAATATATACTTATGTACCACCAAGATCTGCACCGGCGGCGGCTCCAGGCAGGCTCGCGCCCTGTATAAATAAGTTATACATTAACATTTTAAGGAAAACAAGTTAAAAATGACTGAACAGAAGCGAAACCGAACTGCTAACTGAATTGTCGTGCAACTGACGATGACTACTTCACACACACATCAATCCTTTGTATAAAACACGGCATATTGCAAAACCGCGGATATGAACACATGTTTTCTCTTTCTGTTTTCAGGCGTTTATTATAATGTATTTTACGCCGTTTCTGTCTTTTTCTAGTAATCAAGTTCTTGCCGCCTTAGGCTACCGCCTTGCTTGCCAAGTGGTTAAACTGGCCGTGTTCGTAGCAAAGAGTATATTTCTTTTCCTCGTCTTACGGAGTGTAGTGGTGCACTGGTTTATTTTGCGTTCAGGATAATCCGCCTTCGAATCTTAGCCCGTAGACCGGCTGTACTAACTCAGGATTTTCATGGTTTCTGTTGGGGCATTGTTGACTGCGCTGAACTTGTGCATTAATTTTGTCGGTCGGTTGCAGTCAGTAAAGTCAGTCTGTGTCTTAACCCTTTGTAGTCCCTTTTAGATACCACTACTGACTGCTCTCTGCTGGTCTATTTAAATGCCAATACGCTGTATACATTCAACTACTTTTATGTCCTGTTTGGATTTTCTATTTAACTTGCATAAAACGGAAGACACTTTGCTAAAAATGGTGAAAATATGTTCTGATAGGATCACAATTCCTCTTTTTGAATACTGACCGTGTGAAATATTTTTCACGGACTGTACCACTGTCGATATTGAGATGTGTAATATGTGTTGCCTTTCTGCTTCCCGTCGTACGGTAGAGAATAAAGCAAGTCCAAGTCATATGACTTTGGCGAAGTCTAAACATCTCCTATTGCATGCAGATACACGATGTATAAGCATTGGATTTTATATTCTCAGAGCTAAGCTTCCTTTCGTGAGCGATTAAATGCGAGCTGTGCGAGTTGCGTTGGTGAAGCGGAAATATCAAACTGGCTGTTTGTGTGGCGCTGTCTTAGGTTACAGTGAAGCGGTCAGCGGACAAAGTCCGGGATCAAATATTTTGATATTTTCACGTGAGTCGCTGCGCTGGCCAGTAAGGCGCATGCGCAAGAAAACTCCGACCGTGCAGTACACTGAAGTTGCATGCGCAGGAAGGCCGTGTGTTTCTCTCACGTAGGACACAACAAGCGATTCCCCGCTTCATATGACATAGATCGCTTGTCATCGCTAACGTAGGACATTGCCTAAGCGTCCAAAATATACAATTTCCTACTAGGAAGATGGGATATTAGTTTTATAACTTTTTCAGATATAAAATACCTCTATTCTAAGGAAATATGACAGCTACACACACGAGTATATTACTTCACTCTATGATGTATGACAAAACACTTGGTGTGGAATCCTGGCTTCCTTCGACACGTGCCAGAATAAAATGACTTTTCTCTCCTGCCTCATTTCACTATTATGAGGTACACAAAGTATTACCAGGAAAACTAGGATATAACTAGTACAAAGAAGAAGGCTTGAAAGCTATGCTGACACCGTTTGCCAGTCTCAGTTTGACTCCAGATCACGTAAAAAATTTGTAAAATACGTGGCGGACCCCGTCCGACATCGGACCGGAACTCGAATATTTAAATGTCGGACTCAGTCCGACAGAGACCGCAAAGGGTTAAGAAAGCCGCTGTATCTGCAACTGAATTCAGAATAAAAGAGAGAATCTCGTAGTCACTGATGTGTATGTTGATTTTCCTTGACACCGTCTCTGTCCTGTGACGTCACTGCAACAGTTCAGACTTTGACCTTTCGCTAACCTAAGCTGCTAGCTCATCGCTGGAATCGTCATCACAAGATTGATGAAGTGGTTGGCCTTACATGCCACGATATCGCAAATGCTGACGCAACGGGATACAAATGCGAAGTTGTATCTTTCTTTACGGTCATGTGTTTCAAAAACGTTTGTCTCAACCGCCAGCCTACGTCCAGATCCACCCCAGCTGTCTCTGCATTTGGTATCGGGGGTTTCTTCCGCTGAGACAAAACAAGTTGATCACTCGCTTCCGTCTGGTTATACATAGGTTTAGTATGCGTGGAGCTCAACGTCCATGCCTCTCATTTGTCTCGTTGGGGAAGTGCCAAGTATAGACTAATTCTTTGGTTGTTTTTATCAGACTGTATACAGCGTCGTATGAGATTGGAAACGAATGATGAGTATTGTTTTGGCTCTACCCCATCTTCGGTGAATATTATGATATTTGCAATAATCAGCCGGTGTAATAACAAATGTTATGTTGTGCATTATGCGAGTTATATTTAATACACACGACATTTCGAGAGTTGACCATAATCTAGTCTTTAAATAATACGTTTTATTAAAATCACAGTTACTTCTCTTTATTTTCCTTTTCGATATTCATGCAAATGGTTGGGATCGATCTCGATACCTTCTGCATAGTTAATGGAGTTTAATATAAGATTATGAATATGTGGCTTCAGACTTTTTGCCCTGTCGAAGGACTATTAATTACATATGGTGGTTTAGGAATGAAAATAATGATTCCCATCACACCGCAGACTTATCAGCTTCATAGAATGTTGCAGGAAGTCTTTCTTCCTTCCTAATCTCCGGACGTGCAGTGACCGTAACACCCACGCCCATAATGAGCGGATAGTTCGACCAGAATGCGCCAAGGAATCGGAATTTTGTAAATGTGATGGAGCAGTTAAGCACTTAAGTTCTTTAAACCTCTGAAGTCGAAGCTTGTCTGAATAATATTTAAGAATGCAATCCGTACCTGAAAACACATTTCTCCTCTGCGAAGACCAACTGGTTAACTCCGTTTAATGAAACAATAGCTGTTCATTCTGAGAATCATAGAAAACCCATAAATGAAAATACAGAGTTACTGATTGTTAAATCAGACACTACACTTGGTAACACTGGGCTTAAAAGGTTAAACATTTTGTGTAATTTAAGCAAGTACGACTCTGCGACATGCGACACAATTTGGTTACCACCTCTTTACCGGCTTCCGACAAATATTTTCATTTTCGTTCTTATCAGTATGAACGTCGTGGAGTTGGAAACCGATAGTTGTTCCTTTCAGATATCGAAAAAGCAACGTTGCATGTCATTTTAACACAACAAAACCGCGCTGGACGAAAGAGGTTCGAGTTACGGCAAGGACAAAAATATTTCGATGGATGTTAGGTGGGCCTCAGAGCCAATATGGGCATTGTGAGAAAGAAACATATGTCCTGCTGGGAACAGAGACCCTATCTCGCAGACTGTCCATTCACTCCAGTAAGTCACCTCGTCTCAGTTTGTTGAAGCAGACACCAGAAAAACAGAGCTAGCAAGGGTCGATTCAGAACGACCCAAAGTCAAATAATTTTTTTAAAGATAGTGATTGACGTTCGGGCTCTACAGAAGAGTAGGATTTGTAGACGAAGTCAGTAATAATAAACTTTAGAAGGAAGAATTGTCAGAGGGCTCTTTAGATTTTACAGCTGCTCTTTCTTACCGGTGGTCATTGCGTTCTTGGACCAGTGTTTTTCGTTCGTGGCGTTGTTAGTACCTCTGTCGCTGTCCTTGTGTTCTTTGTACATTGTAAGCACACAAAAGACTGCTGAGTGGTTTGTTGCGCTGTCGAATAGCGTGTCTGTTACTGGTCAGTGTTTTTGGTGAATTGTATGGCACACTTTGTTGCTATTAGTGCTTTTTTCAACTATGTAGTGTATGTGAGTCACTTAGTGTGCTTTTTGTTGCGTTGTGTAGTGTATTTTAACCCTGGTTTATACGTTTTGTTGTGTTGAAAATTAAGACTCTCCAGAGCACATTTATATTACGTTTTACCACAGCCAGTACACGCATACGCAGCGCGGCGGGTGAGAGGGGGGGTCTGCGGGACGACTCCTTTAACCTCCGTCCAGGCCCCAACTTTAGTGGGGAGCGGTGCCGAGGAATCCACCCCAGCAGTCGATCCTTTAACCGGTCGCCCGGCCACTATCCCGGTGTACGCCGCGCTGACCTCAGCGTAGCTGAGTTGCTGGCCACCGGAGGTGGCTTGTTCGCCCGTGGAACTGGTGGGTCCAACCACCGGGCCGGAGAACTTTCGCCGGACCCGTCTCCGGACAGTGGCTTCGGGCGCCGGGGCCAATTCGTTCCCTTCCTTTCTCCTATCACCAGAGTAGATCCACAATCCGGGAAGAACCACCTCTTATATATACGTTGAGGCCGCCAAGCAGAGTAGGAGGGGTCATTTCAGCGAAACTGCTTTATGCTGATTAGGGCTTTTGAAGGATGTTGTTTGCCTATGTAACAGCAAGAGACGAGGAAGTAGGGGCAAGTGAATGGGGCATTAGAAAATGAAGGGGAAATTGGAGAGAGTCGGCGCGCGCACTTCAATTCCGTTTACTGCATCTAGCCACACGCAACACGTTGCCAATTGTCTGTCATTGGTCTGAGCGGTGAGTAGTGCAGGACAGTGAAGAATAACAATGTCGTCATTGTGACTTTTGAAGAAGAACGCGAGACAAAGTGTCACATATGAACTCGTATGTACATATAATTCTTATGCTCGTTTCGTTTTTGTAATGTTGCCGTATTATGTTCTTGGATTAGTTTCTTTTTTGTTTGCATGTTGTATAACTTTTTACACTGATAAGACATAAATGTGATAAGGGCAGGGTATAAAGGACTGCAATATGTGTGACTTGTTGAAGGAGTGGGTTGAATAATCATGTGCGTGGTACTACCGAAGCGTTAGTGGGATATACAGATCTTTTCCTTCACGAAACCGCAGGCAGACGTAATTTGTTATCTCGTTTAAGTAGGAAGGAAAAGGAGTGTGGACGGGAGAACTGATTAGGCGACCCGAAGATGATAACGAGCTACATAAGGTCGCCGTTTTTTCAACACTGGTGAGGCTTCATATAGTTCAGAAAGGAGTTTTGTTTGTCATGCTGCTTGTGCGACACTATAGCTACTCCTGGTCTGCGGACTGTAGTCATTGCCCTGGCTGACGTGTTCGTGTTTTACCACAGTGTGGACATTATATGTATAATGCTGTCCTTTTTTCGGTTTTCCCAGTGACGATAAGTTTTAATAATGTGAATGTTTCATACCAGAACTCCAAGTGCACTTAACAAAATTGGATAACGCACACAACTTAAAAAAAATAAAACGAAATGTTTGTGAAATGTTCATGAAATGTTGGGTTTTTTGTAACAATGTACGATGTTGGCGAATATGCTAATGACTCAAGTCGACTATCGTAGTTAAAGTCAAATTGTATGGTCGTTGATAAAGATCGAGTTTTTTTACAGAAGTACATTCTTGATAAACTGGTTATTGAGTGATAAACGATTTTAACCTTCACAAACTAGTTGTAAAAGGATGTGGCACGACGGTTAGGAATAGGCAATTGTTTGTTTTTGTGCGTTGAACTTCCTAACAGTGACTTCTCAAATATCGATAGTGGATTAGTGAAAAAAGAATACTTACCATTAAAGGCTTACAAAATATAGATTTTGAAATGGTGAAAAAAATCCGGAAAATGTCATAGTGTCATTTCTACCGATTAGTTACCGATAGATTGCGATGTTAAGATATGTCGATATACGCACAACCATTATTGTAGTGAATAAACTTTCGTGATGGGTGATGTTATGCACATATCAGGAAAATATTGTCTACCGCATTGCGGGAAGCAGATGATTTCCAGTAAACAGCTTCTCTCGATGAAAATGGAATTTCCAAGCAAAAACACACAGCATAGTTTTATTTGGCGAGGTGCATGAAAGGTACGTATGACTGAGAGTGCTGCGTAATATGCTTACAAAGTATTGCGACTGAATTTTGTTGCATCCAATGGCACTCTTGTACTTTTAATATCGATAGTACTAAAACAGTAACGATCGTTTTCCCAGAGACTTCTTTATCAAAATAGTTTCGCAGTTTTGTCCTTTCTACCCTAGCTACAAGCCTAGTCCATCTTTATCTCTTAGATTTGATCACCCTGACAATAATGGGTGGTCTGCATAAATCACGAACTTCCTCATTTTGTAACTGACGTGTCCAAATTTCGTAATGTACGCTCCTCCCTCAGAGTAAAGGTACCATTTGGCTGCACGCGACAGAGACAAGCGACCGGGGCAGGCGACAGAGACGGGAGACGGACACATCGCAACTTGTCGCCACACACTTTGGAGGTGACGACCGAGACATGCGGCACGCCAGACATACGTGCACATATTCTGTGAAAAATGAATACAAAAATGCTTCTAAAAAGGTTAATCGAAGAAGAAGAAGATGATGTGTTGCTGTGTTATTTGTTGCGAAAGAAACAAAGAAAACCTATTCAAAACCAGACGTGAAGAAGGATCTTTCTGTCTGTTAATAAAGAATCATTTATCATTACAATATTCCCATCCTTGTATGACTCGACCTCAGGATCGAACAGTGGTCGGTTTTCTGCTACTAATTCTACCAATTGCTCATCTTGGTCACCAGTAAATTTAATTTCTGCCATTATTTTACTCAACAACACACGTGCTGCCTGAGCCCGTCGCGAGACACTACTGGTCCGAGAGCGGTCTCCTGTGCTTTGTCTCTGACGCCTGTCTTCGTCTCGCGCTCATAATTGTACTTCATACGATTGTACAAAGAGCAGACAGGAAGCGACCAGTCTCGGTCTCGTAACTCTGTCGCCTGCCTCGGTCGCTTGTCTCTGTCGCGTGTAGCCAAATGGTACCTTAAGAGGTACGTTTCCCAACCATTAATATAACAATGCTTGAAGTATATGAACGCGGCCATTTTAGCTTCAAATACTTTCTCAATGAAAGAAAGCAGGCTTATTGTGTATAATGAATTTTTCTCGGGCTACCAGCCGTGTAAGGTGGTTTCATGGGCTGGTAGCCCGGGAAGAATTCATTATACTTTGTCGCCGTGAAAACTTCAGATCATACTTGCTTAATGTGTGCCTCATTTCGAATCTTGAACGAGATGAACGATTTTGACGAAACGACTGAACGTTGTGTTATTGGAGGTCACTTCCTCCTCTTTTAGTTTGGACATTTCGGACGAAATTAGGGACAGGTGACGGTTTTCTGTGAATGTAGTAATGCATCTTCGTGTCTCATAAAGAACGGCAGTGTGCTTTTCAAGAAGTGTGCTTAATGAAGTGAATGGGTATATTCGTTATTTAGTTACAATAGTATCAGGTTCTTGTACGAGATGTCGCACGTAACTCGGAAAACCCACGTACCAACATACAACTGCGATGTTCTGCAATGTTATTAACGCGTGACGGGTTCCACGTCAAGTGGAGGACACTTCTTTCGAGGCAGGCTCCATCTCCGTCCCTTGGTTTAGGAACAAGTTGCTTGTTCTCTTACTTTTCGAATGTAACTAAAGAATATTTGATTATTTTGATGCCTTGTTGCCGGTCCAAGCAACACGTTCACGTCGCGATACAACCCCCCTGTGAAAATATTCAATATGATTTGGGGTTTTCACAGCGGTGAGTATGAAGATTTCTGTCTTCTGGGTTGTTGCGCTGTGTAGTCTGGTCGATGTTTACCAACGTTTCAGAGGTCATACTGCCTCCGTCATCAGGACGATGAATATGAAGATTTCTGTCTTCTGGGTTGTTGCGCTGTGTAGTCTGGTCGATGTTAACCAACGTTTCAGAGGTCATACTGCCTCCGTCATCAGGGCGATGAGTATGAAGATTTCTGTCTTCTGGGTTGTTGCTCTGTGTAGTCTGGTCGATGTTAACCAACGTTTCTGAGGTCATACTGCCTCCGTCTTCAGTGCGATTATCTGGTTTACAATTAAAAATTCATTGTTTAGTTTTGAGGTTTTCACAGCGGTGAGTATGAAGATTTCTGTCTTCTGGGTTGTTGCGCTGTGTAGTCTGGTCGATGTTTACCAACATTTAAGAGATCATACTGCCACCGTCATCAGGGCGACAACCCAGAAGACAGAAATCTTCAATATTAAATACGTTAAGTTCATATGAATTTTATCTGAACTTATCTAATCTGATATGTATCTTTCCATATGTATAGTCTTTATGCTGTGGGCCTGACATTGACATTACCAATATCAGTTTCCCTTCCAATAAAATCAGTTTCATTAGGAATAAATGGTAAACATGTAGCTTAATATTTCTTAAGTGCCCGTTTCCTCACTTCTCTGTGTTTGCTAATATAGGCCTGCCCCATATTTTTTATGTTTTCTGTATTCCTACCTCGCGGCAATTCTGGACGCCTGTTATGGATTCTGAATTCTGTATCATATTACATTACATTTAATTTATCTTCTCCAGTGTCGGTTCCCTCCATTCATCGTTCCCTGGCATCCCGGCACGTGTCACAGCTTTCTTCCTCTCTACATTCCAGACTTACCCATTTTTCTAAAACTTTCTCAGGTCCCTTCAACCTCAAAATCCTCACCTCCCGCCACACCAATCCTTCCCTTCTTACCTCGTACATGTTTGTTGTATGTAGTCGTTGTTCCAGTTACTTTTGATTTAATGAAAACGCCATTACTATCCTATCCCTCCATAAAATCGTTAAATTTTCTGAAATCGGGGTGTGTGTTACATTTGATGGCGCATTTGAATCGATATAGCGTCCACCCCCCTGTCGAAAACTTATTACTAAATCAAGGGTGCTTTTTGAAATCGATGGCATCTTTAAATTGAGGTAATAGGTATATTTCCAGACGACTTTAAATAGATTCTCTTTCACGTTCATACTTCTTTCTTAGTCGTGTTGCCCGGTATAATAATAATATATAATACACGTAACAGATATTAAAACAAAATGTATTTCGGAAGTAGCTGCTGCACTGTGTTCCTCAGGGGCAAGGTTCTCTCGGGTACATAGAAGTAAATACCCTGTAAAGTGGTGGATAGATGGAATAATAATAGTACGTAATCGTTTTCTTATAAATGATGCATCCTACAAGCATTGGCACATTTCGTTTTATTGTAAATCTCTTTGAGCTCTAAAACATTTTAATTTGAAGGACTTTTCGATGTCGTGAATAT
Source organism: Zootermopsis nevadensis (assembly GCF_977971745.1). Taxonomy (NCBI): domain Eukaryota; kingdom Metazoa; phylum Arthropoda; class Insecta; order Blattodea; family Termopsidae; genus Zootermopsis; species Zootermopsis nevadensis. The sequence continues at coordinate 8,424,001 of NW_028259147.1, forward strand.
TTAATTACATGAAAGTAAATGTAATATGGCTCGCTCGCTGCAACGTGATTAGGTTGGCAACACTACATTTAGGGTCTTCATCTGCGGAGAATGAAGATCAGAGTTAATGAGGCATGCAAATTCGTAAAGAACGCAGTTGTAAAACGTGGGCGTAACTAACTGGAGCACACCGTTCCCACTGTTTTGCTCCTGACAAGTTGCAATTCGCAGTCTAGTTTCTATTCCCTGAAAGCCTATGTGACGGAACGTCGCGGTCGAGTGGTTGGCACTATTGTTTCATAACGGGAAGTCTAGGGTTCGTATCTTTGGCGCGGAGACAGACTATCATGACAAAAAGTTCGTAATTTTTCTCAGTCACTCCAGGCAACTTCCAGTGCAGTGCCTTATATCGGGCCACGCCCGCATCCAGCCACATTTTTTCAGTTACTTGTTCACGAATCGCTTTATCGACGCTGTATAATCAGAGCTGTTGACTGCGTCGTAAAAAGACTCATGTGAGCTGACGTATCATTTTTCTGGGCTCTACCGTGTCATACTGAGAAGGAAAACTGGGAACTGTTTTATTGGCAATTGTATTTCCTGCAAAAGCCTTATAACCAGCCGGACATTTTTTACGTCCTTACGCTGAAACTGCTTTCATTATTCTTATATCAAATTCGTTTATGATTGCGTAATGGAGTTCTATGAATTAAAGCTGAAATCCCTTCGAACAAAGGTGATTATAATGAGTGGGACTCGTGCGTATTTTCTCGAAGGAATGAGACCAGTGAGGCATTTTTATAAGAAAGTCTCTCGAAGGTGAGAGACCATATTTATATTATAAGCACGTTTCTCTGTAAAAGAAACCATTAAATAAATGTACTGTAGTTGTTACTTCTTTTGATATTCGATCCCCGTGAGAGACCCTGAGTTAGCTGACGCAAAAACCTGACAGTGGAACCACGGTTTCGGAGAATCTGACGTAAATACGTCTTTGTATTTAAATTATATTTAGGCAATAAATACAATGAAAGGAAGTTCATATATTAGCTTTATTCTAAATATCCCCTTTATACATGCGTTACAATTGAGTAAATAGTTTGATTAAGACATTGCTTATTTAACTTGAATTAGTTGCTGTTGAGCTAGCAGCAATTCTACATCACTTGACAATTCTATGTCTTCTTTCCATTTTATATTTTCATCCACGACAGTTTGTTGTTTTTGGAAAAATGCATGGTTAACTGTAATGTTGTAATGTTTGTAAGTTTGTACAATGGGGTATTAATCAAATAAGTAAGCCAACGTTTTATTGTATCTAAAGTGGATACACAAATCCATTACTCCTAGACAATATAGGTATTTGCTGCTTATTTAAAGATAGCCAGCATGTTGTGCATACCTTAAATTGGGATACATTTTCATTTACAAACTCCGTACCCAATATATTTAAATGGCTATCAGTAACTTGTTTCAAATCTTTTTCAAACCATAACCGATCACATACATTGCACGCGTATCCAAATCTATTTTCATTAAAATGCTTATGAAAATATTCTGTTGCATTGTCATACCTTGGTTGTGCTCGTACTTGCTAATGGTGTGGAAGGATTAACTTGCAATAATTGCTTCTTGCAATTTCTATATTCCCTCACACGTTCAGCATTAGTTTTTGGTATTTTTTTTTGGGGGGGGGGGGAACTTCTGGTTCATTATTTAATACTTCTATTTTTGTACGTTTTCTGTACTGTCTCATATATTCTGCATTACGGACTCTTTTAGCTTCAATGTCATCCATGTTGTCATCTCTACATAGTATGACGCAAGACACAAACGCAGTAGCGTGAAGTGCCATGCGCCTTTTCCCCTTACCTCAAACTTTGTTTAATTGTAAGAGACCACGATGTCCACCGGCAATGATCAATTTAATCAAAACTAAAATGGAGAGAGTGGAGGGCAGTATCACAGATTTCTTAATAATTCTTGTATAAGATAAGTAATTGTGATATTCTAAAACGTTTTTAACAGCAAAATATTATCTACTCTACGACGCACTTCTACATGCGATTCACAGCTCAACTCTTTCCGCTATAACGAAAGCGGATTGTTGACGGCAGTAATGAAACACAACAATGCCGAATAAACAGATGACATAACAATTAGTTTCATAGGTAAAGGAGTAAAGCATTGTTATGCATGCAGGAGTTCATATAAAAGCTGACCATTGTCGGTCCATATTTACTCGGTCGGCAAACTCTGCGAGAAAATCCTACTAACGAGGGTCCTACACGAGGTCAGTGAACGCGGGCTGCTGCGCGACGAGCAGTTTGGGTTTCGACCCAGACACAGCACATCGTTACAGCTGGCTCGCCTCGTCGAAAGGGTCAACAGAAACCTTGATGAGAAGCGGCTAACCGGCGCGGTTTTCCTGGACGTGGCCAAAGCCTTCGACACAGTCTGGGTCCAAGGCCTCCTATACAAACTGACCGTCCTCAACTTCCCGTCGTACTTGGTAAAAACCATCTCTTCCTACCTCGCTGACCGGACATTCCAGACATCCTTCCAGTCGGCCATGTCCACACGTCGTACCATGCGGGCTGGAGTTGTGCAGGGCGGAATTCTCTCCCCTGTGCTCTTCAGTCTGTATGTCAACGACATACCCACACCGTCCCGCCACGTCGAGTTAGCACAATACGCGGACGACACGGCTCTAGTAGTCACGTCCCGTAGCCCAACGCTTCTCGTCAGGTATCTGGAGACCTACCTCAGTAGACTTGAGCTCTGGCTCAGGGCCTGGAGGATTGCTATCAACGTCTCGAAGAGCACCGCGGTTCTCTTCATTTCCGCGAGAAGACACATCCAACAGCCCCGAGCAGTGCAGTTCCTCGGACAGCCGATCCAATGGGTCAAAACAGCACAGTATCTGGGGGTCACCCTTGACGCCGGGCTTACTTGGTCGGCGCACGTCAACCAAGTGGGAAAGAAGGCAGCGCAACGATTAGGTGTGCTAGGCCCGCTTATCAATAGGAGAAGTGGCCTGTCAATCAGGAACGGTGTACTACTCTATAAGCAGCTCATCCGTCCCATAATGGATTACGCATGCCCGATCTGGAGGTCAGCTGCCCACAGCCACGTCCAGAAGCTGCAAGTTCTGCAATCCAAGTGTCTTCGAATTGTTACTAACGCGCCCTGGTACGTTAGTAACAGGCAAATACATGAGGATCTGGGGGTCCCTTTCTTTGCCGACCACATCAGAGCACTGAGAGGTTTGACTCGAGGTTAGCTGGTGTGGGGAACCCCTTAGTTCGGCAACTCGGAAGACACTCGTGCCGAATGAGGGCTGCCAGAGTTCACCCAAGGGCAACCGAGGGCGACTGATGTTCAGCAGGCCAGCCGAAGCCATCCCCAAAAGACGGCCAAGTCAGCACAACGAGTGGTTAGACTACTCGGCTACCCTGACTGAGGTTTTTCGTGCTTTCCTCAGTTGTAAGGCGAATGCCAGGGTATAACTTAATAGGGGCACGGCCCGCCACCCTTCCCCCCGATCATGGAGGCCATCAGCTGAAGTGATCTTCCCCCCATGCCGCAGAGGCCTTCAGCCGAAACGGCCCCTCCCTCTCTGGGTTCATACCCCAGAGACCCAACCAACCAAATTCCTTCGACAACTTGCCTGACAGGATAACCTCCCATCAGCAGCAACAAATCCCAGTTTGAATGGTCGAGGCTCCCGCCACGACGAAACCCCGTTAGCGTTAGCAAAATTTCCGTTCTTATATTACGACCGTTTACCATTTCCAGCAATGCGTCTTGTGCGCAGGAATGGTTTCACCTAGGTAGGGACGATGCTTGCGCTTGCGCAGGCCTCTGCCCTCAGTTAGCTTCTTTGGTTGGTTGGTTTTCCATATTTACACATTGTTGGTATGGATCTAACACATTTTCCTAAAGCTGTTTTACCGAATGACCCTTCCGTATAGACGTACTTACGTCAAAAACCGAAGAAGGTGGGCGGTTATAGGCGTTTAGTTGTTAAGGGATAACGTTTTGCCCGACTACCGCTGACAAAGAATTTAAAACAATCCTGCCAAATAAGAATACAGAAAATAATGAAGTTATGAGAGGAACACTGGAGACGTAGAGCACCTCTGAATCGGCCGTAAAATTCTACCAGTCTACCACGGCTGCACAACTCAGAAGACTTTGTGTAGTATCGTATTGCGCCTTTCTGGTACTATGTTCATTGTACTACAACCCCACCCTCGCAACCAAGTAATCGAGGTTGTAAAGTGGCTATGGCGTGCCATGTGAAATTCCTGTTACATATCCGAATTGAACTTAAAACTTCAGAATTTTTTTTGTCACATGTACGAGTTGTAGTTTTGTGAAAACGGATAGTGATAATAAAACGGATTTGTAGAACAAATTTGTTACTTCTATCGATCCAGCAGAAGTAGGGTAGTAGGTTCTGATTCTGTTCCAGATAAATGACGCAAGGTAAGAATTTTTAATGTTGTTAGCTGCAAAAAGTTTTCTAGTGGGCATAATTACCAACCGGTTTACAAAACACGTGCAACTGGTTTAGAATATGTGGATGAAGTCTTCTGAATTGTTACGTCATGTAGTCCTGTAGGCGGTTACCAAGGTGTAGGAAGAACGTATCGCTCCCATTTTCAGGGAAATCCGACACCTTCAACCGCAATGACGTCACCAAAATTTTTAAGAATGTCGGTCTTACATGTTTGGAGTCAATTCCCACTTAAATGGGATAACATTGTAATGTTTATTAGATACAGTGTGGATTGGACTAAACTGGCTCAAGGCTCGGTTCTATGGTGGACTTTTGTGAACACAGTGATGGACGTTTAAGCTACAGAAACGAAGGAATTTTATTTCTAGCATAACAGCTGTGAGCTTCTCAAGGTCTACCTGCGCCGTAGAATATTTAGTTGTACTCAATACGTTATTATGAGCTGTGGAAGAGAATATTGCTGGGTCACACAGTGCAAATGCGTTTTGCAATCACCTAATGCTTAGTTGTTGTTGCAACTTGTTTTAGTCCGGAAAAAGAAAGTGAGGGACTGAATGTAATGGACGGGGCGGGAGGAGGAAATGTAGCTGCCCTTGTCCTCTCCTGGTTTTATCGTGACATGCTGATACCGCGTTTCTTTGTGACGCAGTTTAGTTTTTGCATTTATTGGCGTCGTGAGGTTTGACTGCAGTCAACACGATTGAACCCCTTAACATTTAAAATAAAATGCAATTCCTTTATTTCTTCCTGTTTAATTTTACACTTTGCCCTCCTTTTCCCTTTGGTTGTCTCTTTATCTTTATCAATAGGAAGATACGGATACAAATAAAGATAAAAGAACGAAAACAAGAAGGGAAGAACCGAAGCCCTCTTTGTCATTTTTGACCTGTAGTTGGTGCCAGTAATTTCCTACGAAACGTCTGAAAATCTTCCAATAATACACGGTGTTCCTGACAGTATATTCTGCACTGTACGTATAGTTACGCGACCTAATTCAGGTGTCATTTCGCTGACCAAGGTTTAACGTATTCTGTTCTGTTCTGTTCTGTTTCAGAACTGTACTACAAAATACCTTTCCAGTCATTTTTGTTGGGGGTGAAACACAGTAGAAATATTGTCCAGTTTTTGTGCGCCTATTCTAGAACTATGGCAGTTAAACCGAGTCCTGTTTTATTACCTAATTCTGTAGTATCCATCATGGCCTCTTACGAATCCAGACAACGTTGGCAGCAGCTTCAGTTTTACGATCTGTAGCTGTGGAAGGCAACGCGTTCTGATGCTTTATTGCGGTACGAGCTGTAGGTTGCATATTTATTTCTCTCCTTAACGTAACCTGGAATTTGATCCCTGTTTCGTAAACCTTGAGTTTAAACGTTTTTTGGGTTTTTTTTACCATTAATTGGTACTGTACTTCCCACAAAAATTATCATAAATTTTTTTGGTAGTCATGTGGTATTCTCAAAGCCTCATTAGATAAAAATACTTTGGTGTTGCCCTCTCAACGATAAAAACAAGAAACAACCTTTTTCTGAAACACGTTTTTGCTTCAATATTTTTATTATTTAAGAGTATCAGTGAAGTTAACTAATATTGTCGTCTGTACGAGTTTGAAACTTGTAATTCTGTACCATTCATTGTATAATGAAGAAGTTGTTATGTAGGTAACGCAGGTTTAAGTAACGCAGGCTCTAATAATTTATTAATTCTTAAGGTATTTAGCAACCCGTTTCAACTGCAGCGTCTAATGACATGGATTTGGGAGGAGGCGTGGCTTCTTGTGAGGTATTATACCAGTGTTAGTGGAGTGAGTGGTGAAATTAACGAAACATTTTGGACAAGATGCGATTGAACGGCCGCCACAGTGCGAGTGCAGTGTTATTTTTGCACCATTTTGCTCAGAACATGGCCTGCACTTCAGTATACATATCAGAAAATGTTATCTGTTTGTTTTCCTTCCAGGAAATTAAGGGTCAAGTACCATAAACGATTCATTAGTAGCCCGGACAATTATTTGCAGTATCTGTGGTGTTTCCTGGTTCTGACTGATATTTGACCATTTTCAGAACACTAGAGGTTAAGACAAAGGCAAAGGCGCTTCCACTAGCACACATTACTTTGATACAGATTCCAATTTTAACAGACTTGGCATCCCCCTCCCCAGAGATTTGTTGTGTGTTTCCTCAGCCTCTAGGCGAGTGTCAGGATAGCGCCTTAAAACATGCAACCACCCTCTTATATTCCAAATCCTTACTTTCTCACCGTTCATGACCATCTTGTCATCTAATTTGACATAATGGTATTCACCAAAATTTCGCGCGGCGGTTTTCAGTCCATTGTCATGCAAACACGTACACACTGCTCGCCATGTGAAAAGTTATTTTTGACGGCAGTAACGAGCATAGCTTGCGTATGGCGCGTCGCACTGTCTTTCCTCTTTCCAACCAAGATAAATGGCACGGATGACATCAGTTGAAGGGGATCAATTTCAAGAATATCTTATTCCATACCACAGGCGCTACGTGTAATAAAATTAAAATCTTGTAAACAATTTAATAGTGTGATTGGAAACATATTTGACAAGAAAATGTCACTTTAGTGACTACCAGCTCCTCAGGAAGGACTCCATTCAATGTAGCAAACTGACTAGTTCCTTTCTTAATGTCTCCGGAAGCAAAATATCGCAGCAAAAGAAGATGTGTGATATGGTTGTAATAACTAAGACAATGTTACTTTATTAAAGCCTATTTTGAGGACGGAAACGGACATTTAAAGCAACACAAATAAGGTTACTGCTACCTTTACTGTGTATTTCAAGATCACCGACGAAATTCAGACGTCAGAGAAAAATGAAGTATTGTCAGTGGAGATTCGGCTTTACAACACATAGGTCTTAGACAAATAGAATAGCGATGAATCGCCCTGATGACGGAGGCAGTATGACCTCTGAAACGTTGGTAAACATCGACCAGACTACACAGCTCAACAACCCAGAAGACAGAAATCTTCATACTCTGATGACGGAGGCAGTATGACCTCTGAAACGTTGGTAAACATCGACCAGACTACACAGCGCAACAACCCAGAAGACAGAAATATTCATACTCATCGCCCTGATGACGGAGGCAGTATGACCTCTGAAACGTTGGTAAACATCGACCAGACTACACAGCGCAACAACCCAGAAGACAGAAATCTTCACTGAAAATACACCTTTCTGGCGTGAAGAGTTGCTGGACGCCCGAAGAAAATAGCTGCATCAGTTGATTAAAGCGTTGTTAAATATACTACGAAAGGGTTAAGTGAGCGGGCCACTAAGGTGGTACAGAAAGAATGGATCGCATCTGAGCAACGACACATTTTGTCCATCTCTGTACAGCCTCAGACCATTAGTGCTGACTCTGAGACTGAAATCTCTTCGTGAAGATCTGAACCGAACCAGAATTTGAGGGGAGAGAGCTGATAGCACGAGTCATTAAGTCAAGGTCTTGTGTTACATTATATAAATTTGTTGTGGAATGAGGAGAAGCATAATTTATCTTTGGGGACGACCGTGATTTTAAACCTCATTATTAGGTTGTTTTTCGATTTTGTTTTAATTGGAGAGATGCCATATGGTAAGATGATCATGAATAGTGTGCGAGGAATTTTAGTTAGTTTAAGGAAAGGAGGTGGTCTGTTTCGAGACACTGTCTAATTTGCCTCAAGAAACTGAGAAAAAGTCAAAATTTTCGGTCAGGATATTAACCCGGTTGAAATTTGAATTGAGTGCTTTCCGAATGAAAGTCTCACACCATTGCCTCTGTAATGTCTTGTTCGTCAATATGGGAGAAACCCTTGCATGACTAATGCTAAAAAAGAACTTGAAGGCAATACCATATCTATTACATGGATCAATAATGGTTGGCTGACAAAGAGAAAAACATCTTGATAAGGTTTTAGATGTTCATAAAACAGGTTTTATGGGCACTCACTCTCTTATTGAAAATCGATAGTCAGCTCCTCATGGAAATCCGCCGCTGTCTTTATAACGTATTGCTTAAAGCAAACGTAATTATTTTAGTTCTACCTCAGTGGTGCATTTGTGTCTTTTTGTTTTCGTCGTCTGCAGTGTTCAGCAGTAAACTTGTCGATGTGCCAAATATATACAGTGATGCAAACAAGTAACATGTTGCAAGTGACCGGCGCAAAAGCAGGCGAGCTGCTCGTACACGCGAGTCATCAGATTTGCAAGTGTTAAAAGTAACAGTGATTAAACGTTTTCACGGTGCATCTGAACGTTTTTGTTTTAGAAGTGTAAGTGATTGCTGTCTTCTGGGTTGTTGCGCCGTGTAGTCTGGCAGAAGTTTGCCCTACGTTCCAGAGGTCCTTGCTGCCTCCAACATCAGGGCCCTGATGATGGACTACACGGCCCAACGACTCTGAGGACGGCCGTCTTCATACCGCAATGAAAACCCCAAATCCTACAACTTAGGGCCTGTTTTCTTCAAGTTCGTACGATCGCCATTTGTACTGTTAATGATAGGGAATAAGCAGAGTCAATATTAACCCCAGAAAGCCTCCAGTGGAATATTTTATTTCTTTATATATATCATAGTATCGTTTACAAATGAAATATTCTGAGTATGCTTTCCCGCGCTAATGTTTGTGACTGATGTGAAAAAGCTTTTACAGATGGCTTATCTTTTTTGTTCAGGGAAGGACGTTGTGTCATGTGTGAAAGATGGCTAAAACGTACAGCTCTCAGTACAACATTAAGAAAGCAGCACGTCATTGCATGTCTTGCTGACAGCCTTGTAACTTCTTGAACCTGCATTATCAGGGTAGAGCAGGTGAAGGACTCCGACTTCGTTCTGTTGGTAAGTGAATTATTTCTTAATCATGCACTTGAAAAACACAGCTGTATATGCATCGTCATTGTGATTTACTTCTCACATTTGTTTACATGGTATCATTCATTTAATGTGTTGTAATCTCGCTGAAATAACACACAAAGTCCAGTGATCAACCTGCATGAGTAAGATAGAACAGCTATTTCCAGTCACGACGAGGTAAGTTGGCGAATGGCATGAAAGTCAAGGATAACGAGATTTGAAATGTTGGTCGGTTCGGTTGCAATTATGGTTTTTATTACTTTTCTTTTCTTGACTAAATACAGGATTATTTTTAATTTTTTTAATATTTTTTTTTAAGTGTTCTGTCTGACGCCAGGATCCTTCCATCCTTTTCTCGGACTAGGACCTGTTCGTATACGTTCTTGGCAGATGATCCAGAAGTGGTTTGCCATTGCCTTCTTCTGTGTGTGAATGGAGTAATTGTTGGGATGCCACGGAGGAAAACTCCTTGTTGCCTAGACCACGGCCTTGCCCAACACAAGTTATAAATTCGGGCACCGCCGGGAATCGAACCCGAGGCCCCAGGATAACAAGGCGAGCGTTCTAACCGCTAGACCACCGTGGCTTCTCAAATACAGGTTGCCCTAACTAAATGTTTCTTTGCGTGGCCGCTGATTGAAACGTGTTATCCTATATAGTGTGCAAAATCTGTATCAAAATGCCTTTTAAAACCGAATGAGGCCACTGCAAATATTCATGAATGGATTCAAAGCGAATATTTCTGTTATACACGTGACCACAGAAGGAATATTTTGTTTATGAATACTGCCGCTGAAAAGATATTTTACTCTGGGATACTATCATGACAAGTTTATTTGTTCATGGATTCGGCCACGGTAAATTTGTTTGTTCGTGAACGGGATTATGTCGATTTCATTAATGGATACGACCAAAGTATTATCCTCTTCTTCCACAATAGAGATAAAGCAAATTTTTGCTTGGAACAAATGCATTATGTTTTGTTATCAGAGCTTGTGAAACCCAAATTTTCACATTTCCTGACAGACAAAAATCGATACAAAGTCCTGTTTATGTATATAGAAGCTGATGAATGTGAAACGTAATAATTATTATGTGCTTACGTAAATTCAAGGGCGAGTTATGAAACGCTGAAAAAATAAAAGTAGATTAATAGCTCGAGATTGGAAAATCAACTTCTGTGTACTGTTACTCCAGTGGTGTAATGGTTAGCATACACGGCCTATTGATTAGGTCCCGGTTTGATTCCACCCGTGCTGACATGAAAAATGAAATATATAGCACATAATCTGACGGCGATAATAGAGTTTGCTCACAAAACGGCTTGTGCATTAAACGCAGAATGCCCCAAGAAGATGTATACGCACACTTAGTGAATGAAATAAAGACATTTTAGTAATGTAAAACATTACGTGCGTCAGAAATAGCACTTGGTTAATTATCGGATCTAGTGTAGGTGTTGAAAATGATCGCCGTTAACTTAATGGCACGGTTAAAAGCGGTGAACAACTGGCTGGCAAGGTTAATATTCCGTATTATAATGTGTTTCAATCTTCCACCACACTTTCGGTTTGTTTGCTCAGCTAGCTCAGACGACTCAGGGTCGCTAACGGGGATCGAACGCGAAAGAAGGTAAAAACTACGTCGAAACCTTAGAGAGTGCACACTTATAATCAATCTGGTCTCCTTCCTTCAAGAGACTCCACACAGTAGTGATTTTCGCGAGAAACTCCACCACGGTCTGCCCACACAGCCCTCATTAACATGTTAAATATCAAGAACAATAACAGCAGAGTAGGCGCACGGACGGACAAGGTCCCGCCGGTTACCGTGTATACATGTTTTTGGGACATTCTGTATACATCAAATATTGGACGGTGCCCACGTAATTGCACTGCGACGAGTCAGTAATTGCCACTGTTCTCCGTGCAATTTGTACGTATTGGAAAGTGACACCAAGTCTGATCTATCCCCAGATCGTCCAGGAGGTAGATTATTACTTCCATCAAATGGATCCAACAGAGGAGGTTTAATGCTGTTACCGGAATACGAAAGCAAAGCCAGCTCCCGAAACTTTGTTCTAACAAAAGAAAAGGGAACGATAAAAATGTGCAAAGTATGTGTTGTTAGTCAAATGAAGGTGTGTGTGGGGTTGCATTTACGCATTTGAACATACAACTTACGCGACAGATTATTTATTTTCAGCTCTAGGAAGATGTATCATTTCCTGAATGTTTTATCTCTCCTTCCTTCCCGATAAAGCAGTGTCCTCGTTTAATGTCTTACAAAATTATCTCTGTCGTCACAGGATGTCTGATTTCCGTATCCGTGCCGTTTTCGAAAGATCAGAAATTCTGAAGATCTTGTTTGACACCGCTGATAGTTTCGGATGCCAATGAGAATGCTCCAGTGTGCCTCAAAATAGGACCACTGATTGTTATGATGGCAATGAAGCGTCAGTTCTTCGTTTAACTACGCTTCTTAATTGCATGTATCAGTGGAGAAAGGGTAGAAGGAAAGTGAGTGAGGTCAGCTGAAACAGAATCACGGTCTAGTAAGCATTCAATCGGGATAATAAGAACACTGGTCTTACGAAATAATTGCGAAGTTAAGGAACCGGAATACGTCATTTCAAAAGACCGCATTTGCATCACGTCCTGAGACATTTTTAGCCACTTTCCTCTTCCGCAAACTGTTTCCCCATTTTAATTTTATCATACCATCTTCTTTTCATACAAGCAGATTGTTTATGAAAGGTTTCCACACCAAAATTTTGCATGCATTTCTCCGTCACTTCTCAGCTCGTGTCCGATCGTATCGTTTCCATATATTTTCCTGATGTATTTTGTTTATATACAGAAAAAGAAAACACCTTTCTATCGTTAATATCAAGTTCGGGTCTAGTATTCTCGTGTGAGGATGAATGTGCGTGATTTATGGAACTTGGCAGTTAGAAGGAAAATGAGAAGCAGTAACTAGGAACAGCCCGATGTAGGTAATTACGTTAACCCCCCCTCCCCAGATTTATTATTTATGCTGGCGTTAGAGCTGCTTTATACAAGCTGCAGCAGCGGTCACACCAATTTATCGATTGGCCACGTATACTCTGACGTGGTCATCCAGTGTTGGCTGGCAACCACGTTGTTCTGGAATCCGTGACCGCATAGCTTACCTCAAACTGTTGCCTTCAGCAGCATTTCCCTGGCAGAACATCTTGATTTATTGAGCGTGTATGTTCTCCAGGGGTGGATAACTTGGTCATCTGACCAATCAGTGTGATATTCAATTGAACGAAAACAAAAAATGAGGGGGAAAATTGTCGTTTATCATCAAACATGCGATATCTTTAAAAAATTGTTTAAACCAAGAAGATACTCCTATTAATATTTTGGTCTCTGTGGCTAGTCTTGCAAGAATTTACACACTGGTGATTAATTTCTGTGCGTAGTTTTCATTAACACGCCTTCTAATTCCGACTGCGTTGTATCTGTCGGATACGACATAAAAATCCCGCAATTTAGACCGTTTGTAACTGTTTACACGAAAACAATATTTAAAATAGCATTTGCCTGTACAGGTATGGCTGTGTTTGTGATCTGAATCCATACAAAGGTTCACATTCATTACAAAGCTGTTTATCAGAAGTAGGATCATGTGCTTTAGAGGTTCCACTCCCAAAGCTTCCCTTGACTCAGTCCGTTGATTACGAAGTTTATTTCTCATCACCATCAAACCGAAAGCTTTTTACTTCAAGCGGCCGCCATTTTGTTGTACATTCCACAAAAAAGTATACTAAAACCTAAACAGAAATTGTACCTTTCGAAGATCTTTGTTCCACTCCAGATGCCAGGACTGTATATAATGTGATGGTAGTGTTGCTTACACCTCAAAAGTTCTCCCGGCCGCCATGTTTGTAGTGTATACTATAGGATATAAAAGGAAAATGTGGTGTGGTTTCTAGGGTACAATGCCCACACCATATTTCATGAAGGTCTGTCAGGTCCGAAGTTAGCAGGACCAAGGATTCTCTGACATGGCACCTTGAGCCTAACCTGTCGCATAAAATGTTGATTATAAATAAAAGCTTTACACAACAAAACAAAACAAGACAAGAATGCGCATAGAAAGGGAGAGTGCAGTGCCGAAGTCAAGATTTATTTCCCGCGCGAAGATGAATTTTGTTTTTTAAGTAGGCCACGTCAGAAGTAAGTTTGGCGTTCTTATGTATCTTTAGGGAATCGTTAAAAGGCGTAGGGGTTGACCCGCGTGTACACTGCACGGCCGTTTTTCTGTTAGCCCTTTGAAGCTGCAGAGAGAGAGAAGGGGGGGGGAGAAATGAGAGACGCTTCGATTTCAGGGGGGGAGAAAGAGCATCTTATAGTTAGAAGGTCCCCAGGCAATGCCCGCTCGTCCTTCTGTCAAGGATAAAGTAAGAGTGAAGACGTTAGTGAGATAATTGGCAGAGAAGACGGAATTTTGAATTAGAGAAAGCTGAGGCTATTGATTTGGAAGTTTAGTACATAATTTAGAAGTTCCTACTGAGGGGGTAGGGGTAAATTTTGACGGCGTTAAGGGATGGTAAATTTTGGTTAATTTACATCGGGAGGGCTGCATGAGAAGCATGCAGTGGCAACTTGGAACTTGGGAACCATCTCAGCATTTGCTTGAAGACAGAGGAAAACCAAGGAAAACCTGTGTCGAGATGGCCGCTCGCAGGACCTTCCGGATGCGAACTGACTACTAGCCAGCGGTCCGGCAGACAAAAGAGAAATTTGTACGACCCCTAGGTTTCCCTAACTTGTGCCTTGGGCTTTGTTGATAAAGTCAGGTACATGTGGTACAATAATACAACATAATATGATGAATGCAGGTCATCCGTGTTTCCATGGTCTTCTTCAGCTGTTGGCTTCGTGGCCTGGTCCATGGCAGGGGTTCCGCTGTAGGGTCCTCCGATGAACGGCTGGCTAAAAGTACAGTTTCCCCCCAAAAGGACTTTAGTTTGTTTAAATACTTGTAATTAGTAGGGTATGTGCAGGATCAGTCCCCTAGTAGGGCCCACAGTTGCTTGTATTTGTCATAAATGGGGTCATATTGACCTAATTGCCTAATTTGGGAATTCTCACTTACTTGAATTTTAGCGTAAAATTCATTTGCTAGCTTCCTGACGTGGTTGCGGAACGTCTCCATGCCAGTTTGCTCATGTAAAATTTCGATTGACGTTACCCTTGGGAGTTTCGTGATAATTCTTACTACCTTGTTCTGAAAAACTTGGAGCTTACTAATGTGTGTTTTGGCCGCGTATCCCCATGCCGGGGCTGCGTACGTTAGTATTGGGCGTCGGAGTGTTTTATAGATTGTAAGTGCTAGGTTGATGTTGATGGAGGAGGAATACGCCCCCTATCAGGCGGCCTTGGGGGACTCCTGCCTGAAAGGGACGCCGTGAAGATTCCGCATTTCCGTGGACAACCGTGAAGACTCTGTTATTCAGGTAGTTGCGTATAATATGGATAAACTGTGCGGGAATTCCTGCCCTGATGAATTTAGAATTGAGTCCGGTTGTCCACACTTTGTCAAAAGCTCTTTCAATGTCCAAAAAGAGGGCTAGTGTGGTTTTGTTGTTATTAAATCTCAGGGTAATGCGTTCAATGATGCGTGTCAGTGCGTGAGTGGTTGAGTGACCTTTTTTAAATCCATATTGCCATGCGAATCATACGAAACGTATAAATAAAAAATTAAGAATTGCCGATTGTTTAAAACACCGCGTACATATATATACCATTTGGCTGGTCGTGAACTTTACATACCGTTAGCAGTTGTCTGGGAAGTAGTTCTCAGAAACTGAGACTGCGGGCGTATCAGTTGCACGTGGTGGAACAGCTCAGTGTTAACGAAAGTGATGGAATACGACTTCTGTTTGTAGTTCTTATGATGACGCCATCATGAACAGCCTTGTCTTCAGTCATAGAGCGATGTTCCATCTATTAGGTTGAGTGAATCAACTGGACCCTGTAATCTTGAATGAAAACTTGTATGTAACATGAAAGACACTGTCCCACGATCCGCGTGTTTCTGCAGTGTCTGAAGAAGAATTTTACCGTTCTTCCTTCTTCGCCAAACCCAAGTTGTAGCTGTCTTGTCTCACCATGCAGTTGAATGACGAAGACGTACCAAATCGCCACGGCAGTGTGCATAAACAATGTTAGTTATGCAATTTTAAGTGTCTTCTGAACAATTGTGTATGCTAACAAATTTGCCTAAATTTCAGCACACTTAACTAGTTATGCGTTATTATTACCTGATTATAACTCCAGTCAAAGGTATCGCGCATGAGAATTAAGTAAAAATGTGAAGAAGCACAAACATTATGTAAATAATTTTTAAAGATTTAGTTCCTAACTGAGAAAAGTATACATTGCAAGGCCATTTGGTTGATGGTATTTAAGGAAGTAGTCGCTCTTTATTCTAAGAATCACACAAAACCTAAATGGCCTTGGCATCTCCTTCCAAATGCGTTTCTTTTCAAGGGACATACTAAAAACCGAGTACTGGTTCGTACGTTATCGACGTTTCAGTCGTCTTGGCTGTTTTCGTCATCATGGTGATCTGATGATGGAGGTAGCAAGGCATCTGAAACGTTGTTAAACTTCTGTCAGACTACACGACGTTACAACACAGAAGACAGGTAGCTATCTTAATTTTCACCCATGTTCATAAATGCGACCACGGTATTTTTCTTAGAACCTGTGATGTGTGTAACAAAGTATAGTTGGTCTTCGTCGATTTTTGATAGCCCCTAAAATTAAAACATGATATTGTCCGGGGAAATAATATCACTTGGGGAAACACGTTCAGGAAAAATGTTTTAACATGAGGTAAAAATGTGTCCCAAGTCGGAAACATTACAAAACTGACTTTTTCTTTGTAACGAAGGGTAGGGGGAAGCTATTGATTAGCATCGCTATGGAACACTGACGTGGCCAAGCAGTATAGGTTCACTCCTGTGGTAACCAGTTGGTGTTTTCACATCCCAACCCCGCCCACGGTAGACCGGGTATTTCCTTAACCAACGTAATTGTCACTGTCATTTGACAAAACGAAAGCTGCCGTCTTTCCAAGATCTCTGAGATTTTATGTTATCCCTGCGATGTGTTGTTTCATAGAAATTGGCCGACGATAGATATGCTTATTGCTTCTATTATCAGGACGCTGATGGATATCTGTTTGTCGAGGAGTAGGTGGCTTTTGTAAGGGTTGGAGGTGGGTCAGGTATCGAGAATTAGCCTCGTGGAACCATGGGGTGAAGAGGGAGGGATGGAGTCGTATCCGGGCCGACAAGGAAGTACGGATTTGTGCTTTTGTACGCTGTAGAGTGGTTATATCGTGAAACATTAGACAAAGAAACACGGAAAAAGAAGTCGTATTAATAGTTCACACAAGCGTCCACCCAGCAAAGGAAATGACCCACAGACTGCGTGTAAACAGTCTTTGCGGTTTGCCTTTTGTAAATATTTACTCTGTCGGCTAACTTTCCTAGCCCCGTCGATCATCGTGATACTTAGTGCGCCAAAAGAAGTGTAGGGATTTCACACTATTACGTTTTCTAAAGTTTTAATGGAAAACCATTTGCTTCATCCAGATTGAAGTTTCAACGTTGGAATTTATGTAATGAACAATGAAACAGCAATTCAATTCTAAAGGGTTTTGACGACGGTAGATTACAATTAAAATTATTCATTATCAGGACTTTTTCCATCGTCTGTTCTTTAAAATTACGACGTTTCGGAGGCTGGTTTTGTCTCCGTCTTCAGGCTCTAAGGGACCCAACAGAGTAGGTACCTCGCACCTGAAGACGGTGACAGGACCAGCCTCCGAAACGTCGTAATTTTAAACAACAGACGATGTAAAAAGTCCTGATAATGAATAATTTTAAATGAAACAGCAATCCTGGGATGTTGAAATTTTCTTCAATCATTTCCCAGAGTTCTTTTTTCTTTTCTTGCCCGTCATCTGCAGATGTGTTACGATGGGGGAAGATGGTGCGGCAGGTTTAAGTGGTAGAGTCTTATCGAGTAGAGGACTGAAATTTTGTAAGTGTGCCCGGTAGTGTTTGAGAAGCCGACAAAAATCAACCGATAGACAAGCACTGAAACTTCAAATTTATAAATGCCAAGATGTGAAAGAGGTGGCGTGAGAGCCAAACAAGGGGAGAATAATGCGAGTCAACAGTTTAATCGAGCGGAAGTGAGGAAAAATCTTCTTTTGCCAATTTGCCGTGCAATTGATAGAACAGAAAATTACTCTGGTGTTACCGTGGCAACAACGTTAAGAATCAGACGGAAGAATAAAGACAGGGAACAAAGGCAGTCCATCGCAAAATCCAGGCACGTGCGGGCCTTCGAAAGTTGAAAGGACAAACTTCGACGTTTTTGATTTCTGTGTGTGTTGTCGACACAATGCTCTTGTACGTCTAAATCAATTCAGAATTTTTCCAACCTCTAAGAAACTTCTTCCGATTATGAAAAGGGAAGACTTGCTTGAAGGGAACAGCAGGTTTTAGGTGGTCAAAATACCAGAATTTTATCATCGTCAACATTAATGATCAGTCTTATTGCACTGTTCCAACTCAGAATTGGTCGCTTATTCTCCTCCCGTGTGGTGTACACTAATACAGTCTTCTACAAAGTCCCTTTGTCCAAGTAGTGCAACCAGTAAGTCAGTAAGGGTTGGGTTCTTGTGGTGTCGGGATGTTAGTGTTGATGGTGAAGTCTGTAGTTGTCCCTCGGTATTCGAATATCTGATTTAAGTATTTCCTGTAGACGAAGACAAAACCCGCGTAGATTATAAATTTTATATCCGTCCTACCGCACGGAACAGCGCCTAAACTGCAGGACCGATTTAGATGGTAAACCTAAACCGAAAGTTGTAGGGCCATTTTAATTTTTGTTCGGTTTGTAAGATTGAGGCCCTCACGACGTTGAACATGAAGATGTCTGTCTTCCGGCTTGTACTGCCGTGTAGTCTGGTAGAAGCTTACCAACGTTTCAGAGGTTCGCGCTGCCTCCATTGTCCTGATGATGGAGGCGGCAAACTTCTACCAGACTACACTGCACTAAAAGCCGGAAGATAGCCATCTTTCTTAGTTTGTTTAAGGCCACGTTTGAAGATTCGTACCGATTTTGTTGAAACTTTATTTATACTTTTTATTATTCGAATAGTATGTAATCGTGGGAAGTGTCATTAAGTTTGTTAAATTTAAAGTCCACAAAATGCCAATTTAATTCTCGTCACATATTAAGTATTTCCTCCTCCCCCCTCCGAATAAAATTAATGAAAGTTACTGGTATTCATAAAAGATACGTCTTCCTTCCAATACAGTACTTACACAAAGCTCGATGAATTGGAAAAAATACGAATAATATTTGAGAAGAGCGCGCTATGAAGATCACTATATACTCTGTCATCTGCTTGATGTCGACTTTACTTACAACAGAGCGTACATAAGCTGTATTTTACCAACAAGGGTTTACTTGTCCATGCTTGTTGAAATTATGCAGTTGAGTCCATAATTGACACACTCGTAACACAAGTCCCGGATAACGTTTTAAGCACCGTACTTATAACAAGAAGTGGTGACCAGTTTCAAGCTTCGTAATGCCAAGGTTGTCCGCGTGGAAGTCATAACTAACTTCATGGACCGAGGGCTTCTGCTGAAGGTGATAGTTACTTAGCGAGTCATATTCCCTGCCGTTTATGGAACCCGACGGCTGTGTTTACTGTGCCCACAAGACGACACCCCCCCCCCCCCCCCGGTACCGTCGATCCCTGATTTTTGGGATGTTGCTCTGTGTAGTCTGGTACATACTGACCTAGATGTTTTAGACGTTTCAAAGAATCTTACTGTTTCCGTAATCAGGGCAATGAGTAAGCCGCGCCAACCACCTAACCAAGAAGTTAACTGAGAGCGGAGTCCTTCGCAAGCGCAGGTCATCGGCCCTTGATAGGTTAGACCATTCCTGCGTACGAAACGCATAGCTGGAAATGATAAGCGGTGTCCTGCTATTACTGGGGATATGCTGGCGCTAAGGGGACTTTAGTCTTGGCTGGATGCCTCGATTTGTTCAGACATGGGGCTGCTGCTTCTGATGGGAGGATGATCCAATCGGGCAATTTGTCTTTTACGACAGCTTGCAGGAAAGTTGGGTTAGATAGAGAATCGGGTTCTCAAGGCCCTGTAGGACCGAAGTGAGGGAGGCTTAGAAAGGAAGCCAGTGGGTGAAGGGACCCCAGCCAGGTGGAGTGAATGCTGCTCACCAGACTGCACGGCTTTAACATCCTAGGCGACAGCCAGCTACACATACCCGTCGCCGTGATATCCTGAATTTTTACGTGAATGTTTTTGCATTGTTTTCTTTCTTGCCGTGGTCTTCCTTACTGTGCGGAGTTTTACTGCACAATGCTGTTCTGCGTTGTGGACCGTGCATCTGCTTACGCGGCTCACAACACAGAATAACTACTTCGTCATCTTCACCGCCGCGAGATCAACAAATCTCGAACGTTGTACTGCATTTGTACTCATGTTTTATGTGATTTCAGGATTATGCGATCGTGTCTCTATCAGTCGTCAGCAGACAACTGGCCGCACCGATATACACGGAGTCCGTCTTGGCTGTGTCAAGGATGTTATTTAAGTGAGGACTTGCATTGCGAAAATGAGGGGCTCAGCAGTGGTGCACGTTGAAAACAATTATGAAGGAATTGTTGCTCATACGTCAGATGTGATTTCATTGCTTCCAGTCGCCCAACAGGCGGCGACGGAACCTGAAAGTTCGCACCCAGGTTCAGCAAGTCTTGTGTCCCGAACGGCTTATCCAGATCTTTCTCCAGGTCTAGAGGACACAAGTCAAGATTCCCTGACACACCTGCATAACCAGTATATTAGAGCTAATCGGCACAAGAGCGGAAGCACTGTCCGATCACTCAGAAACTTGGCCTGTCGACGGGCGAGGCAGAGTGACATGAGAAATGTGAACTTTGTCTTGGAGGAACAGTGCACAACAGAAGACTTTAAGACCACAGTCGGCAGTGAAACTCTAGACAGACGGCAGCCGACAGTTAGGGTTGAACGTCTTGGTAGAATTGTTCCCACCAGCAATGGCAGCTATCACATCTTGGATACATCGCGGCTTGAGAGCTCGTCATATGTTTCTGCGCGTTCCTTTCGTGTAGACGGTGAAGTGGCCCGTGTATGTACTGAGATGGATCGTGTAAGTGGTGCTGTGGATGGTGTAAGTGGTGCTGTGGATGGTGTAAGTGGTGCATACGATGTAACCGATGGTGGTGATTTTGTAAATGATGGTTATAGCAGTATGGTTGATCTAGATTCTGCAAACAATTCTTCGCAGAACGAAAAAATTTCGTCTGGGAAGTCCCAGAATTTCAGAAATTCTACTTTTGAGTCCAGAATCTGGGAAAGAGATCTTACCTTTGATACCGTTCGTAACAGTCATGCGTGCCCAGAAAATATTTCTACAAACGGGAAGTCCTTTCAGAATAATGTCTATCAGGACTGGCAACCCTTGTACGAGAACATAAGTGATCCTGACAGTGAGCCAGATTCCATTAAGGGCACGGAGCCTTTGCAGGAACTAAAATGTGAACTGGTTTCCACAAAACATGTGAACCTGGACTGTGATATACCCAAGGACTATGAAGATCGGAGCAGGGACAGTGAGGTAAAGAAACGCAAGACAGTATCTGTAAACAAACGGCGACATTCGGCTCCTGATCATTCTGAAAGAAGGAGAAAGAAGGAAAAACAAAAGGAAAGGCACAGGAGATTGTCGTTTAATACGGAGACAGATATGCCGCAAACGGATCACATAGAACCCACGAATAAACCATACCTTAGTAGACTCGTCCTTTGCAAGGATGCGAAAGTAAAGTCGTGGAATGTTGTTATTGATCTGGCACATGATGAGAAAACCACTGATGATGAATTTAAAGCTCCGGCGTTGCCTCTTCTCAATAACATAACATTAATAGAAGGGAACGGAAATGCGGAGAAGAAAGAAGCAGTAAGAGCGATAACAGAAGATTCTTCATCGGATATAGAAGATTCGGCCAAAGAATCGAGAGCTAGCAACGAAAAGACGAAGTCTTGGGACTACTCAAGCTATGAATTAAATCAGGAAATGAAGATTGAAGATGAAGATACAATCGAAGCTCCAAGAGGGTTTTTCAGTGTTCCGAAAGACCATGTGACCAACACTTGCAGTTCAGAAAGTGCGAGAAAAGAATGTTCTTTGCCAAACGAAACCGTCGGCGTCGTTACTAAATCATTAGGTACAAAACTGAAAGTCGAAAATACTGTACCAACCATAGATACATTATCTGCTGACAAGAGTAACCTCGAGGTACTTAGAGTAACAGATTCCTTAGAACGTTTTTCAGTAGACAATTCTATAGTTGCAAAAATTGAAAGAGACGAATTTGTGAAAGGTGTCTCATGCAATTCAGCGAACTCCATGCACGTGGAAGAATATTCTGGTCTGGAAACGCAGAATCAAAACACAGATATTGCATCGGAGAGAAGCATTGATCCCGGAGAACTTCGAGGAAGTCTTGGAAGCGATGCAAGTGGGAATAAAGTTTCGGGTGTTGGGAGACGTGGGTCTTTTCAGGAAGGTCCTTCAGGCACGGCTTGTGACGACGCAGCAAGTAAAGTTAATTTCAGTAACCGGACTGCAGATTCGCTTCTCGTCAATTCTGAAAACGTGAGCAGTGTCGGTATCAACTCTGCAACAACTGAAAATTCTGCGTCTTCTAACAATGTCGGCTGGAGCCGTAATTTTGAAGAAAGGGTTCATCCTGGACGTAAAATGAACGACAAAATCTTGGAGAGTGGTAAAGAGGAAGTTTACAAAAACTTTGAAAATCATCCGTCATTGGTGTCGAAGACGATGCCTTCTCAACAGAGTATTACTGGAGAAGAAAATTTTACCAAAAGAAGCTTTGAAAATAATAATGCAAGCATTTCTTCAAGATCACACAACCCAGTTAACTGTGGCCAAGATAACGAAGTCGATAATTACGGTGCTGACACGGATGTAGAACTTTCTATAGATGAGAGCAAAGTAGACAGAACTACGGATCATGCACATATGAAACACTGTGCGGGTGTACAAATCGACAGTGAAAATACCACTGAGGATCTGAAAACACCTCGTGAATCTCACGACTTGACGAGTGGAAACAGTGGCTTCGTTTCGTCTAAAATGAAGAAGAAGAAGAGAAGGCGAAAGGAGCTTATCATCAGCATGGAAAGGCGAAAACATGAAGAAAAGAAGGAGACGTCCAGTGACAATTACAGAATTCATAAAAAAACACGTTTTTCCCGTCGAAGTTTCCGGCATGACAGTATTCAAATGTTTAAGGTGTCGACAGCTTTCCCACCTCATACAACCCTTGTGCCGTGGCGTTACAAGTGCAAGAAATCGGAATTGCCTGACCCCGTTGATACTAGGGATGTCAATCCCCCCTCACCAGTTTTAAATCCCATCCCCACACAATCACGATTTGATGACAATGTTACAAATATCGAACTTGAAGACATTCCAAGCCCTGGAAGCTTGACTATCGACTTAGGTGAGCAAAATACCAATACGCCAGATACATCCGACACCAAGGAAGAGGAAGGAAGCAGGAAGAAATGCAACAGCGATGGAAGCGGTGGGGAAGAAGAAACAGTCTCGCGTCACAGGAGCAGAACGAAATCCTCCGAATCAGATTCGGTGATGATGAAGGAAAAGGCAACTCTGGATGCATCAACGGAGAATGACCAAGAACATCCTCAAAGCGGCGACCTTGACAGCGATTATAGTAATGAAGGGCAGAGCAAAACGAAACGGAAGAGTATGAAGAAAAGGAAATCAGGTATGATGATTTTTTAGGCTTTTCCTGTACCGACTAATTGCTTGTATAAAATTGTGACTCTAATCACGCATGCTTGACCATATGTGCATTATTAATGACGGTGTGTTGGGAAGTAAGACTATTGTGTAGGACTTTATACATCAGTTCTCCGTCTTTTTCCTTTGGCGGCACATTAAAATACCGTCTCCAACTTCACGTACAGGCTACCGAAAGCGATGTCCGTCCTGTTTTCGCCCTGCCATCTCGCTGTTGTACGTTTGATTTGCTGTTCACAATCTCTTTCCCTAAGATAAAATATGATATTTTCCTCGGTCAGTAAATGACTTGGGTACGGGCCAAGGGACGAGGTTTCGAATCCCGGCTGTTATAACCACCGCTGTCAAATCGTCTCTGGTTGACCTCCCCCTTCCTAGCCGCGAGCTATAATCACCGGGTGAAGCTGATCATACATAGTCATATAATTTCGAGGACTGGAATGTGCGGAGCTTTTCCTATTCGCCTCCAATACGCGATCACCCCATATGCTAGACATAAACCCCGTGTGAATTGCGATGCATCTACACCGTTACATGTTACACGCTTTGCGGGCTGCATACTTCACAAGCCTTTTTCAGAAAAACTCTAAGAGGATTCATTGATGTCTGTGGTTTATAAGACGTTTGTCGATGATGGTCTTCTGGGTTGTGATGCCGTATGGACTTACAGGTAGGTACACTACCCGACATCAGACTGCGTTTTGCCTCCGTCTCTAGCTTTCAGGAAGCCCCTTTCATCAGCCCTGAAGATGGAAAATGTGTTCTTCCGAAACATTGATACCAATCTAATAGTCCACACGGTGTCATAACTTAGCAACCACTGTCAATATAATCACGACTTAAAATCTCATATAATAAACAATTTGTGAGATTTGAGGTTATGGTTGCCTTATGAGATGTAGCATCGTGTAGTCTGGTAGGTACTGGCCTACATTTCAGATGAGTTTACCTCTTCCTCAGGTACGAGTAAGAATGGTTGTGCTGTGCGTACATTTAACTTTTTAATTTCAGTCGATTCTACAGTTACCGCGGACGTTATGCAGCACATCTTTATGGCCCAGATGCAAGAGAAAGGGCGTCGCTTAGCACAGGAACTTCCAGGCTTTAACTGGCTCGAAGAGAAGATCCGAAACGGAGGTGTGTCGACAGTGCTGACCCCCAGACGTCTCAGTGGAACAACCTGTTCCAGCAGTAATGGCGGGTCCACTGTTGACACTTCCAGCACTGACATGAGGGCAGTTCCTACTTCAGACGCTGCTGCAGTCGTCCTAAGTCCTCATGTTTCCAAAAGTACGCTGGACGCTGCAAGAAGTAACGAACCTCCGCTCTCATCAAGCCCAACGGAATATAGGTTAGTGCATATAAGTAGAGGGCCTATTGGGATAATGATATTACAATGGATCGTAAAGAAATTTTGTGCGAGGATGCTCGGGATAAAATCTAGTGGTAGAAACAATGAAGAAGCTTGGGGACTTTTCTAGGCAAATTGAACGACGATCAACTGTGGACCAATAAGTATTTAAGTAGAGGGCGAGAGGAGACGATTTGGTCCTAAGAAAGAGGAGATTAATTATATGTATTCACCTAATATTTTTAGGGTGAAGGACGATAAAATGGGCTGGATATGTAGCAAGGAACATCACCACTCGGGAGGCCGATAATGGGACAAATAGACTGTTGAAATAAGTTGTTGATTGAATAGGGCCCAGCGATTGGCTTTTGTAAATACAGTAATTTCCTGAAGGTGATAAAAATTTTTGACCAGCTGAGCGACTGTGAACAAACGTAGTGGGATGAAGTGTATACTTTGGGATGTTATATGGCAAGTTGCTTCGTTATTTAAACAAGTTACTTATTATTGCCTGCGTAATGAAATGTAGATTACGAAATATTTTACAAGATACGTATGTACATAATTTTTTGTCAGTATAACACTTTCCCCATTTTTAAACATTTGAATTACTATATCTAATACATTTTTTGTTTTCAGACACAGTAAGCGACTGCAAGAATATTTATCAAGTCCTCCAAAGAGGGCCAAACAAGTCTCACCAGTGGCTTCCGAACTTGAAAATCAGAGACAGGCTTTAGTTTCAGCACGATCAGCGCATGAGCACGGCGAAACACTGCGTGCACCAGCGACATCGGCGCCGATGCCAACTCTGCAACGTCTACTACATTGCCCTCAGCTGAAATCACCGAGGCAAATTCAATCCGCCCACACAGTGCCAGAGCGGGAGCCTTCGCCACACCAGCAACAGTCTTCAAGAAGACCTGTTATAGTCATGGCATCTGAACTTTCTAAACGTTCGGACGTCAGTCCATTGCTTCAACAGTTAACAAGTGGCGGTGAATTAGAAGTTACCCTGTCTACACTTCCAACTTCATCGTCAGCTTCATCAGACTCCGGTGTCGGCTCAGCATCGTCACACAGAACATCGAGTGACGCCGAACAGACCGAAGTGACGCATATCAGCGTTAAACCAGTGCATGGTCGGAATGGCCCTCAGAATGCTGATGAGAGGCCTAGTGATTCGATTCCGTCTAGAAGTGTAGGTTACGGTGTGGACCATCTGTCTCAGTTCCATCAGCCAGAGAAAAACAGTTTCGTGCCTCAGGATCGAATCCCTGTGCATGTCTGGAACAGAGAACCACCACAGTGGCAAGGCGGTAAGTAACGATTTAAGAGAAAATCAAACTCACATTTAATGCAAATGAAAACATCGAACGTGGTTACAGTAGACCTGGGTTTTTTTTTTGTTAGGCACGTTATGTTGATATTTATCTGCTTGAGGAAGTGAAATTTATGTCAAAAACGTCATGTGATCTAGTAAACATTTTTATCTTATCACGTGGAATTTTCTAGGACTTGAAGTTATCGCATTGTCAACACTTTTTTAGGGGCATTGTAATGATAAAGACTGCTGTCGTCATTGTCTCCTATTAAATCAACAATGATTTTATGATTTATCTTCCCTGACTACACACAAGATGTTTTATGACGCTAGATATTCACCTTATGTTTCCGAGACAAAATATACACTGCAGCTTATGTTGCAGTGTAGTTAATCTAATTGCGAGATTTTATTCTGACTTCTGAAACATGGCTTCCGTTCCTCTGCAGTTTTCTTTTCCTGTTAATGTCAGACGTCATTGGCGTACTATTGCTCCCATTTGTGTTACAACTACCCCATCCGGCTGTTCATAGTTTACGGCCGAGCGGTTTCGTTCACAATATAACGAAAGCCAAGTTTGTGCAGCAACAGATGTCTCCATTAGACATTCTCATTGATTTTATTGCTGAGTGATTAAGAATATTATCTGCAGGTGGGAATGTTGACTTGGTTGAACAGACTCAGGATAAAGAGCAGTGGCTGGCTTAGGGGATATCAGTGATGAACCTTCGAGTTCTGCCAACACGGGATTTATTTAAAAATTACGAACCTTTCGACTACTGAAGAAATACTGAATAGTCTTTTATTAACCCTTTGCGGTCTCTGTCGGACTGAGTCCGACATTTAAATATTCGAGTTCCGGTCCGATGTCGGACGGAGTCCGCCACGTATTTTACAAATTTTTTACGTGATCTGGAGTCAAACTGAGACTGGCAAACGGTGTCAGCATAGCTTTCAAGCCTTCTTCTTTGTACTAGTTATATCCTAGTTTTCCTGGTAATACTTTGTGTACCTCATAATAGTGAAATGAGGCAGGAGAGAAAAGTCATTTTATTCTGGCACGTGTCGAAGGAAGCCAGGATTCCACACCAAGTGTTTTGCCATACATCATAGAGTGAAGTAATATACTCGTGTGTGTAGCTGTCATATTTCCTTAGAATAGAGGTATTTTATGTCTGATAAAGTTATAAAACAAATATCCCATCATCATAGTTGGAAATTATATATTTTTTGACTACTTTGGACGCTTAGAGCAATCCACCACTGACATGTGCATATTCTATCGTCTTCTTATCAAGCATTCTTTATGTGTAATGACTTCATCGTTTAAACTTCGCGTTTTGTTTCATTTTCCTGGTGTTGAGTTAGGTCTTGTACTTTCGAAAACAATCAGCACGAAAGGAAGCTTAGCTCTGATAATATAAAATCCAATGCTTGTACATCGTATATCTGCATGCAATAGGAGATGTTTAGACTTCGCCAAAGTCATATGACTTGGACTTGCTTTATTCTCTACCGCACGACGGGAAGCAGAAAGGCAACACATATTACACATCTCAATATCGACAGTGGTACAGTCCGTGAAAAATATTTCACACGGTTAGTATTCAAAAAGAGGAATTGTGATCCTATCAGAACATATTTTCACCATTTTTAGCAAAGTGTCTTCCGTTTTATGCAAGTTAAATAGAAAATCCAAACAGGACATAAAAGTAGTTGAATGTATACAGCGTATTGGCATTTAAATAGACCAGCAGAGAGCAGTCAGTAGTGGTATCTAAAAGGGACCGCAAAGGGTTAAAATTAGGCAGATATATTGGTGTCTTTGTTTAATAGAAATCTGATATAAATAATTGTAATTACTAGAAGGGAGAGTACAGCACATTTGAATAAATACAAGATTACCAATGATTGCAATTATGACGCCAGCTGTACGCTTACATCACTTCCGGTTTCGAATTCAGACAAATTTAAGAACTTGATTTTTATTGCAGTGTATAAGTAAGATTGAGGAGGCTAAGTGTTATGAACTGAGCGCATAATGTTGATTGTGGACTATTCTATTATTGAAATTTGAAATAGCATTAGATCGCCATAGACAAAGACATACGTAAGCTCATCATAAATATGTGGTATTTGACCTGAAGGATTGGCAATTGTATTATTTCGTTCATAGCACGGAACATGTCAAAAGGCTTTTAAGACACCGTATTATCAGTTTTTATCTCGTACGTTTTGCTGCACAATGTAGTATGACGTCCGTGACTTCGTTATGGTGAACTGTTTCAACAAATTGCTAACGCTTTTGTCTGAACAAACATTGCTCCACTAAAGCTGCCATAGGCGATATTAAAGCAGTGGGCTTCTGATTTATTTGAAGAAGCGTCATT
The DNA here is from genome assembly GCF_977971745.1 of Zootermopsis nevadensis. NCBI lineage: Eukaryota > Metazoa > Arthropoda > Insecta > Blattodea > Termopsidae > Zootermopsis > Zootermopsis nevadensis. The sequence continues at coordinate 8,452,408 of NW_028259147.1, forward strand.
TGTTGGGAAATTTGGTAATATATAAATCTGCACATACATTGTATTCAATAATGGCACGTTTCTGTGCGTGTACTCTGTTGCGTGGTATATAGTCTTCTTTAAAGAGTCCGCTGGTTCGATAGGTTACTTGCAGCTGTAAAGCCATTTTCTTCATCGCCTGTTTTTCTCATCCACATGCTTCTTTCTTATTGGATAGCAGCCAGATTTACCACTCCACCAATCAGCACCGTCAAATGCAACCCGCCACCTACTGCCTACCCTCTACAAGGGTTGAACCAGTACCCAACCGTTACACATTTTCCCTGAAGATGGCAAATACAGTGTTTGCCGAAACCGATAATTCTCAGCATTGGACGCTGCTCACACTTGAAAGCCGAAGTTACATATTGAACTCCAGCCGCTAAAACTAAGAACAAGAAACGTGGGAAATACTAACAGCCCGTTAAAATATTTAATTTAGTTTGTAGACTGGAGGCTATAATTATATAACCAAGAAGGCTCAAGGTTAATTTGATTTAGGAATGCGTTTGATTTTATGTTAGATGTGGTATTTATTTAGTTGTGTTTTTTTTTATTCAGAACGTCTCTTGCGATGTCTATACAGTGATGCTTTACAATACTTTTTCTTTGTTTTTATTTATCCCCCCCCCCCCCCCCCGAACTCTCATCAGCTGAAACATTTTTTATTGCATCCTTCCTCTTTTTGGTGCCACAGAACAGTTCAGGGCCCTGCCCCGACGTTAGTAGTGTGCAGACTGCCAAGTCAGTATAACTAATTAAAATATGAAGTTGACTGTCTTCTGGGTTGTTGCGCCGAGTAGTCTGGTCGAACAACCCAGAAGACAGCCATCTTCAGACTCACCGCCTTGAAAACCTCAAATCCTAGCTGTAAATTCAGTTCTTGAATCATTCGTTATGTTTTTAAAGCAGAGTACTGTTCATTTGATAGATCGTATTATTTTGCTCGAGGTAAATTCATAGTAACTGAACATTACGAAGTATTCTGTAACAATTAATGAAAGTCTTGTCAGCTCAACTTGGTCACTGAGATTTAAATCATGCTATACTGTCCGGTCGATTTGACACAGGAATATCACGCAGTGGTAAACTTGCATCTCAGGTCGGGTTAACAGGATAGTGTTTGTTTTTACCTAATCGGAAATAGTTAAAAAAAAACAAAAAACAACAACAACAACAACAACAACAACAACACACTTTAGAACTTATGTGCTCATCTTACAAGCAAAATGACAGTTTAGTTATTTATAAGTCACCAGAATATAAAACAGTTGCTGTTATAATTTCATTTTATTAACATATAAAATTTGAGATTCATTCTTTTACCGAAAATTATAAATGTGTGTTTATTCTAATCCGATGATGGGACACAAAATAATTAAACATTTTCAAGGCGTGGTGCCTTACAGAATGTCACAAACACTTGAACAACACCCATATTTGTATTTTGTTTGAAAGAGTAGATCCACAAAACTGTTATGTTCATAATCACATGGAGGTTTCAAAACTTATTTTCTGTGATAGAAAACTGTAGCGACTGGCAATGGGGTGAACGATGGGATTCGATTCTCTTAAGAATCACGTTAAGATTTGCTATGGAATCCGTCTAGCCTCTCGTCCACTTGGTACCGGGATCACTTTCTGTGGACGTAAAATGGTCGCAGCGTGAAGCTAACCGTTCATATTTATCTAAGACCAAAGTAAAGAATGCGTGTTACATATACGTTCGCCCCCACGCACGTCTTCATGTCTTGGGGCTTTTGCTTTACCCTCTGTATGAGTTAAAGGAGGCGTACAATATTTTGAATTTTTTTCTAGAAACCTTGCCACGTGTCTGCATTCAAAGTAAGTGGAGCGAAAATGGTTGATCAGACGTGAAGTTCGGGCAAATCTGCGTGTAGCAGTTCTGCTTTCTGTACCGTAATAGCACGCGCCTTGAGCTAGTGGATTTCCAGCCCTCTGTTGGGGAGGCTTAGCGATTTTTACTGTTTTAACACTGAGCAGTGCATCGTGACGTCATTAATACGGGTGGTAAGAGATCACAAGGCCTCCGAAAGGACCAGCTTTGGCCACTCTCACTTAGCAAGTTGGTGCAGCTGGAAATATATCTCCGCGATTATTCGGGAGGTGCCTAGTTTGAAACTCGGTCAGATTACCGGGTAATGTGAGAGTTTCTCGTGAGTTTCTTCATACAATTTCTGGGAAAGAACTTGAAATAGGACCATCCGTTTCCAAATTCTTACCTGCTCGCCATTCCCGATCTTCTTACCATCTGGTTTGCTTCTGATTACTGACTCGGTGGAGCGGAGTCCTTTTTGAGACGTTAATAGTCGTTCAGCTTGTCACCAAATTGCCGTCTGTTATGAAACCAAAAGGTTCGTTACTGTGTTCAAAACATTCTGCATCTGGGCCTTATGTTCAGCCTGCTGAATGTAGTTCACAGTTTCAGCACTCACTGCTAATGTCTCCCAAGTATACCGCCCCCCTTCTGGTTCCAGTCTAGAACTTTGTGTGAGTTTATCATCTCTACTGTCCGTGTTACATGCCCTGTCCATCTTATTTCTTTGATTTGATCACTCTAACATTATTTGGCAAAGAGTACAAATGATGAAGCCGTCTCCACCAGTTTTGCCTTACTTTATCTAGGGTCCAGACATTCTCCTCGGCTCGTGGTTTTCGAGAATCACATTGATTAGGTGCATTGTGGATCGAAATGGAGCTTCTATTTTACCGGTACGCATCTCTAAAAACATGGACAGACTGGTATTATAAGCGTAGGTTTGCATATTTATTTTGTACACTATTTTAATTCATATCACACAGATTCTTTCCCCAGATTGCAAATTGTTATTGTTAAGACGATGGAGAATATAGTTTTCGTTCACCCTATAGTTTAAAGTCTGTAATTTTAAGCAAGCCTTCCGAATAGACTATATTTTCTAAAAATGAATCGTGCGAGTATGTAGTCGTTTACAAACAAATGTAAATTTTGTGTTGAAAGTTTGTGTAAACCGAAAGGACTGGGTGGCTGTCTCTGGCCTTTGTTGTCACGCGCCCCTAATCCTCTTAACGACGCGGGGTTGGTATGCTTTATGACTGGTGTAAATCGGAAGTCATAAGAGTTCGGTTTACTTACTAATTCCACAATAACCACATAAAGATGAAACAAAATGTAATATAACCACACGCCTACCGTCGGCGGTGTCAGTTGAATGAATGCGTTGATTTTGTACCACGACATTCAGTAGGGGAAACCAGGATTATTTGAGCAGCACAAAGTACCGATTTTAATCTAGTGCGTAATTTGTGGCTTGAATGCAATATCTAAATTGCACTTTTTAATTATGTTTCCTGTGTTTGCTTATCTGCAGCAGCATTTTGCAATACCAAAGACTAGCGTCGGTATACCTTGTTCCACAAAGTGTGGGTCGCAGATTTTTGCGGACCTCAGTTACATTTTTATTTCCATCATTCACTGACTCTTTCTAATTTGCAAAGTTGGTGTAACGTGATATGAGATGAGACGCTGAGCATGGATGTAGGTGAGGATTTGGAAGTAGGCGGCTGTGGTCTGCTTACGGGCACCGTCTTTGACCTCGTCTGGAAATTAACGTAAAATATCAGTCAGATAACAGATGAATCGACCAACACTCAAACCAAGTACCTCTTGAATACGAGTCCTGAGCGTTACTGCTACACTAACCTGTTCTGTTGTCGCCGTCATCTTGGCGGTTTATATACTTTTTATATTCTGGCTTCAAGTGGAATCTTTATGATTGGGTCTACGTTTCAAAACCGGCTGTATAATTTATATACGGAGTTAAAATGGGTCATGTTGCACTTCGTTATCTCTGTCGCATTTCTCGGATCACACGAAACCTCTAGGCCTCGCGTCCCAGAACGGCGGGTGAATGAAGATGACAATTCGTTTAGCCCACTACATAACCAGTAGCTGGCTCTTGTGAACACGGTGATGAACTATCGCTTTCCATGAAATGCGGAGAAATTCTCGACCAGCTGAGTAACTGTTAGTCTCTCAAGAAGAACTGTACTCAATGGAGTTATTATGCACTCCTTAGGAACTTCGTAGGGTTAGTGTTGACATACGAAGAGGGGATTAAAAACCAAGATCAATGTAAACCACAAAATCTGTCTTAAATGCGAGATCTTCGCCGAAATAATTATCATCTTGCTGACAATGTGCACATGTTAGTTAATAGGGCCCCGTATAAAGAATTATACAGAGGCATCATTTCGGTATTTCATTAACTTTGATTGAATTCAGTAAAAGGTTCTGCTGTAGGCTTTTTCTGGGCATTACAATCTCCGAGAAAAGTAAACCGATGATAGATTCTGCGTCTTGTGTCTGGTGAACTTGCACACGCCTTCCCAGTTCATATCTATTAATTTATTTATCACTGTTTTAGTGAGGAATGTAAACTGTTTGTTTGTAAATAAAGGTCCATAATTTGCCATCGTTAGGTAAAACCAAGGTAGTTTGCTCTGATCTGTGTTCTCTACTGTAGGTCTACCTGTTCTGCAAAGGAGCTTCACTGCTTCTGGCTCTATCGTCTAGATTGGCTGGCATGAAAATCGGACCTAATAAAGAAACAGTGTACTAAGTGACAAATTTTACCTTCGATTTTATTATTCACGCCAGCTGGCATACTATCAGATTTTCAAGGACTCTGCTCTAGGCAGTTGTTTCGTTGTATTTATCACTTCGGGTCGTTTATGCTCATGGATCTCATTTTAACTAGCAAAAACATCTAACGAAAAAGCTTCACGAAACTTTACATGAGAGGAAAAAATGGAAGAAAGTATCCTTCTTTTCTTCTTCCTGTATGGAGTCACGAAGTAAATATCATATTTTCCTACTCAAGTGATTCATCCATCTCCTTAGTTATCTTCTTAAAGTCCTGTCTTGTGTTTTATGCTTTACCCCTTAAAAGCCTAGTGGTAATTATATGTTCCATTTCCTTCAAAGATTAACAAAGCTTGCAGTTTGTATTTATGAGCTTCTCACTGCGGATAATGGCAATTTGTTAAACAGTGTTGACCTGTTGATCTTTGTAATGGTGAAGTTCGGTGTTTGATTTGAGTTACGGGCTGAAATTGGAATATTATTTAAATGAGCTTTCGATCGGAAAGATGAGACGACATCGCCTGGGAGCCTTCTTACAGTAAACTTCTCTTCCCTACAGAAACGGTGTCTCACTCGTCCTCCATAATTTTCTCTTTGTTTCTACTCTTCTGCCCTCCTTCCTAACACATCTCTCTTCTTTTCGGCTTCACATGGTTATATAACAGGATTAAATAAATCAAACTTGTGGTTTAACATATAGACCTCATTTTCACTAATGTAACTGCTGGAAATACCCGCAACTCGACAAACACAAGGAAATAAGGGGTCCATACTGGACTGTGCCAGGGTTAGTTCAGCTGGATTCTGGGTAGGACACATCAAACGCCAGATATTTCCAGTAGTTTTCAGAAATGTGGCGTTCCATTACCATTCACTCGGATTCAGTCCGTTGTTGTGGTGGCTTCCTTTATTATGAATAATGGATTTTGCATGTGCTGGGCAGTCATGGAACTTGCATATTAATTATGACCAGTGGCTGTGTCATATAAAATTAATTGACTCACATTGATACCCATAGACGCAAACCATGTATGAAAAGTAAATAAAAGTCTTGTCATCGTGACGCTCTCTGTTTCATTAAACTATTAATTTATCCGTCATTTCTTATCTGAGTTGCAGAAAATTATTTAATACGGTGCTTCATAATTAATATTACCCGCCTAATCCTGTAATGTTAATTATGTAATATGAGGTTGCGCGTGAGTGGTACAAGCATGGAGGAAAATAACAAATTGGTATCTGTTTGTTGAAAAAATTAATGGAAACAGACCATTTCTCTGAAACTCTAATGAAGTGATTAAATTGCTTTGTTATCCCATTTTTATGAATATATATTCCAGTTGCCAAATGTTCTGTTATTTACCGTCGTGGCAGTTCATGGTGATCGCTTGATGCATTAAACGATTGACAGACAAGCGATGATCATATATCCCTTTTACACTGCAAAGAACTGTTTATGGCCGCCCAGCAATATGGCCAAGAACGGAGAAACCGAGATATTTGAACGAAACCATTTTATATGCAAGGTAATTTCTCTTCAAAATTCTTTTTCCAAACTGATGTGCATGTAATGAAGATAATTGTCATTTTGCCTCTTCCAGTATCGTCCAAACGGCTTTCAGTCTAAAGTCCAAAATCCAAAATTTCATCAACGTTTACTGGGTAGTTTCGGAGATTTAAAATTCGTGTGTATTACCATCAGTATTTCAAACACATTCACCGAAACTTTTTGACTAGGTTTGACGTTCTGATTCTCTCCTAGCCCATCAGTTACAACACCGGGTATAAAGTAAAATTTCTCAACTGGGAAAGGAGGGGGGGGGGGGGGGCGAAATTGCCTTTGTCATTTTTATGTACCAAAAACTGAACTACCTTAATAAACTTATTTCCTGTTCCTTCAAAAATAAGTACAGGATGCACCCATTTCCGTAGGCTGTATTCGTATCTCTGGCTTGTGGGAAATGTACCTTTAATGTGGCATGCAGTTAAATGGTAAAGGAACCCGTATCCAATGCAGGCAGTTCGTAATCATTTGTTTAGCCACTTTTTACTTGTTGAAATTTAATATGTGGAAAATTCTGCAGATCTAACTCACTTTGGAGTATCTATCTTTGTCTTACGATTTCTTTGTATGATTTCCCGTCCTTCGCTTGAATGGTTCTTTTGTTGTATTTAAGACCCTCAAGGCGGTGAGTATGAAGATAGATATCTTTTGGGATGTTGCGCAGTGTAGTCTGGTAGAAGACTGCCGACTTTTCAGATATGAATACCAGACAACACGGCGCGCAGCATACTTAGAAGACAGCCATCTTCGTGGTCTGTAGGTTATTTAACGATGTTGTTTTAACTACAGACGTTTGCAGATGTTTGCATTCATCTGAAGAGATTGGTGAAAACCACGAAAATACTCGCATTATCTGATAAGAGCCGAGATTCGAACCAGCTACTTCCCTAGTGGGGATTCAGGTCGTTGCCGCTACACCAGTACGCTCGACCGTCGTTGGTCGTGATGTTTATTTACTACAGGCAGACCAACGAACAGTAGAGTAATACGTAAGGGCATCAATAGAACTAAATTTGTCGACGTATTTCCTTTAAATTATGTCGCATTTAGTATATGCAACTGGCATTCATATTGGACGCGAGCCATATTTTGTATACGACCGAACGTCGCGTGAATAGCACTTCTCCGTATTAGATAGGTCCCGTGACTATTCTGACTTACGGAATTCCTCCAGGCAAATTCCGAGAAACCCCTTTAAAATTAGGCCACTGCCGCTTCTTTTCAACATTATTGACAATGTTGTTATTTATTAATTATCCTGCCATTCAACATTAAATAGTCAGAATAACTGAAAGCATAATTATATAAACCATAAATGAAATGTAGATGGCTGTCATCTAGGTTCCACTGTGTAGTCTGGTACAAGTCTACCAGCGTTTCAGATGTCCTTGCTGCCTTCATCATCAAGATGGTGACTAATCCAAACAACAAACTGAACAGTTTCAGATGTGTCTGCAAGGAAGGTCCATGAGAGAACTGCTGGCAATCTCGAGACTGTGCCACCCTGTGGAAATCCAGATAGAACCTACTCAGATCGCATTGCCACAATGGCACGCCATGCTTCTACATCATTTGATACAGGATTTGGAATAGGACTTGGTGCTTCTCAGGAGGCAGGTCATCAAGTTCCAAGATACATACCACACAGACCATCAGACTCAACCCATCAGCAAACCACCTACCAGACAGAACACATGTTGAAAACATCTGGATATATGCCACCTCTTGTTCAACAGCCAGGAATGTTTTATACCAGGCTACCACAACATGGGTAAATTTTAAATGTCTTTTTTTCCATAAATCATTGAAGAGGAGGATCTATTGATTATATTAGTCATTGTCATTATGACAACAGCATTGAAACATAGCAAGCAGGCATAGTTAGTATAGTTATGTTTTAATACCACTTTTAAATGGGAAAATTAATACTGCAAATTGATTTATGTTTTGGGGTGTACTGGATTGATCATTTCCACTTCATGAAACAGTACATGATAATTGGCATTTCCTATTCCAGGCTCTACCATCCTTCATACGTGGTTCCACAACAGCCAGGTAAACCACATATTGTGAGGCCATCAGCACAGTATCCTGCTGGAGTGAGACCCTACTGCCCTCCACCTGCCTGCTTGCAAACAGTGACAGCAGTTGGTAATAGCCAGGATTTGATCCCAGGAATTCTAAAATGCAACAACAGCCTTAATGTCTCGCAGCCAAGGTGATATGAAATTGAAATTTAGTAGCCACTACTGACTGCTTTAACCTCTTCATGCTATGATCTGAGCAAAATATAACATTTGTTTATGAAGTTAAACTCGAGTAGGATTTGAGGTTATGGCAGTGAGTGTGAAGACAGCCAGGTTAAACTTGGCATAAAAGGATTAAGAGGTATTTTTTTTGTGTGTGTGTGTGTGTGTGAAGTGTTTTAAGTTGAAACAATGTTGAATGCACTCATTCTGAAAGTTGTAAAAGTTTAAGCTTTCTCTATAATTTAACTATGGAGTTAAAGCCCAGCCAGGAATTGCTTGTGTAATGAAATTGTATCTCTCTTCAGCATTTCATCACATTCCTCCCAAGGACTGAGGGAACCAAGAATTTTACCAACTATTTCTGCAGTACCATCAAGTAGCAGTACCTCTGTACAGGAAGTGGCTTCAGTAGCTCAAAATCATACGCAGACTTCTGGTCTTCAACATCAAGCAAGGTCTTCTGATTCCCAGATTGAAGATTCTGGTCCTGAGAATCAAGCAGAGACTGCTGATCATCAGAATCAAGAACAAACTTGTGATGCTGAGAATCAAGAAAAGACTTCTGATTGTCAGAACAAAGTACAAGCATCTGATCGACAGATTCAAACACAGGCTTCTGATTCTCTAACTAAAGATAAAAACCCACCAAAGGATTTAGAAGAAATCAGAAAAGCTGCTGAGGCTGCTGCTGAGGAACTGGAAAAATTAGAACAGCTCAAACAAACTACCAAGAAGGATCTACAGAGATTGAAATTAGCCCATGAGCAAGCAGTTGATGAGCTAGCAAGAATGCAAAAGCAGCTAGTGGAGACTGTGGGAGTTCATAAATTAGGACAGGTATATGTTCCACACCTATTATTTGTCTTCTTGCCATACTTCTCTTAATTTTTCATTATTCTTCTTATTCCTTTGTAAATATATGCAACATGTTTTTTTTATAAATTACATTATTTAAATTGTTTATATATGCTGTAATGCAAGTACACATTTTTTCAGACCATTCACCCAAGACCAGCTGTGCCAAGTGCCACTGCAGCGGCTACCAGAAGTTCCTTACCGGAATTGTATGAAACACTTCCAGCAGTTTCACATGAGAGGTGTCAGTCACCTGTTGTACATGATAACCATCAGTCAGCACAAACATCGAGCAATGCTGCAGCTCCTAATGGACATTCGATACCAGAATTGCATACAGTGCTTCCATCAGTTACACAGGAGAATTGTCAGTCAACAGTTGCAAGTGAGAAATGTCAGTCAGGAGATACACATAAGAATCGGCTCTCAGCAGTTACGCATGAATATCATCGATTAGGAATTTCATTTGAGAATGAGACGCGACAAGAATCAATTATCACTTCAGACTGCAGTGGAAGTTCCACATCAGGATTTAATTCAACATTTCCAGCAGTTACAAAAGTGAATCAGCCAACAGAAGTAGAATGCAAGAATCAGCAGTCTGAAGTTGCATGTGGGAGTCTTGAGACCCAACAAAAGCCGAGTGTCTCTTCAGACAGCAATGAAATTTCCGTACCAAGATTAAATACGACTTTTTCAAAAGTTGTGTGGGAGAATCACCCATTACAAATTGAACATAAGAATCACCAGAAACAACAGAAACCAAATGGCACTTCAGACAGCACTGGAAGTGTCACACCAGACTTGTGTGTAACAGTTCGAAAGGATGCACATGAGAATCATCTGAGACAACAAAAATTTAATGTCTCTTCACACGGTACTGGTTCTCTACCAGGATTGAACTTAAAGTTTAAAACAGTTGTGTATGAGAATCAGAAATCTGAAGTTGCATGTGAGAATCAACAATCAGACCCTGCATTCACGAATCACAAGACACATCGGACACCAAGTGTCACTTCAGAGAGTACAGGAAGTTCTGTACCTGGAGTGAATACATTTCCAGCAGTTGTACCAGTGAATCTACAGTCAGAAGTTGTGTGTGAGCATCAGCAGTCAGAAATTGCAAGCAAGGATTGTAAGACACAACAAAAACTTGGTGTTACTCCAGACATTATACATACTGGAACTTCCATGCCAGGATCAAACATGTTATATCCAAAAATTGCATGTGATAATCATCACTCAGAAAGGTTAAATAGCACAGTAAGCACAGTGGAAAATTCTGGACCAACATTGTTTACACCATGTGCCACAACAGGACATCAGAATCAGGAACCAGTACAAAGACCATTGCCTCTGCCACCATCTTTACTATCCCGATCTCAGCCTCCTGTACCAATATCTGTTCCTCAGCAGCGATCACCTTCACAAACATTACCGGTGTCACAACAAATATCTCATTCCCAGTCGCGACCAGTGCCTCATCTACAGACTCACTCAATGGTACTACCTCCACATCCTTTCCCAACTCTACAGAGACCACAACATTCCCAACCAGCATCAGCTGTTCACCAACCTATTCAACCACAACATCCTAAACATTTTCCTGGATCTAGGCCATCTGTTCATCAACAGCTATCATATGTGCCTCAGCGACCATTTTATCCTCACCTGTCACCAGTACCTCAGACATCTCTGCAGTCTCAGTCAGAAACATCTACACATTTTAAATCTTTACCAGTGTCTCAGAGACCTCCATACTCTCAGTTGTCACCAGTGTCTCGGATATCCCCACATTCTCATTCATTACCAGTGTCTCGGATATCTCCACATTCTCATTCATTACCAGTGTCTCAGATATCCCCACACTCTCATTTATTACCAGTGTCTCAGATATCTCCACATTCTCATTCATTACCAGTGTCTCAGATATCTCCCCATTCTCAGTTGTCACCAGTGTCTCAGATGTCACGTCCTCAACAAGGATCACTATCCCATCCACCATTACATCGCCAAACATTACAAGTGCCTCAGCACTCACCATCTGGAAATCAACCATTGCAGCTATCAACAGACCAGCTGAGGGGCACAGCAAATATTCCAAAGTCGTCTCTGGAAATGCTTGAAACAAAAAATAAATCAATGCTACCTCCACCTATGAGACAACAGCATGTACTTCCAAAACCACCATGGTTATCAGGTTCTCACATACCTATTTCTGTCCACTCAGGTTGTACATCATTTCAGTCAGCCCCTGTAACTATTACTGTACATTCAAAACGGTCTCCCTCTAATACAAATGTTCCACAAGGCAGTTCAACTCAACATCCTTTGACTATATCACAAGTACCACCTGTGCTCTCCCATACAGCTATTATTTCATCTTCAACTTCTAACAAGTTACCCAGTAGTACTGTTGAAGAATCTCCATTGGACCTGTCAGTCAGTAAACGAAAGTCGCCAAGCAACGACAAAAGCAAACCACCAGTTCCTATTTCATCCACAGTTCTATCACCATACCAGCATATTGAACAGAGTTCCAGACATCATCAAGATAGATCACAAAATCAGCCATCAGTTGTACATCATCCAAATCTTGGGGAACATAACACTGCAGATCACTGCGGCAGATTGTATAACAACCATAGGTTGCCACAATCCCACAACTCGCAACACATATCAGAGAATTCCAGGCTTGAACAGCAGCTTCCAATGTCTACTCAGACTTGCAATAAGAAAATGTTTCCTTCCCACGGTGCATCAATTCCCACAGTAAATTTTGCAACCGTGAATGATGGATTTGGAAGGAGACCTAACATTCATCCAACATCATCAGAAAGTTTAGACAGATATAAACATTTAGAAACTCACTTTCATCAGAACTTTGATAATGGTAGTGTTTTACAGAGACAGCGTGTACATGTCCCTACACATCGTGATATGATGCATTATCACAACCATCCAGTGCAGAGTGCTCATCAGTACCATACGGACAGACCTACACCTAGCAGTTCCTACATTCCAGTTCATCATAAAACAGGGCTTCATGGCCATAAATCAGAGCAGCAGCAGCAGCTGCAGAGGAATGATAATACAGAACCTCACGCTGCATCTGAGAGACAGAAGTACTGCTCAGTCAATAGACGTGGATCACACTCTATAGCATTGACTCCAGACAAGTCATACCAAAATGCTCGTTCTGTGGAGAGTGCACTCTATCAACCACACTCACAATTAGTGTGTGGGCGATGTAACCAGCCAGCAAGTTTCATGTGCTCAGCTTGCCACAATGAATGGTACTGCAGTTCTGATTGTCAGGTAGGTTTATCTAGTTTTTCGATATCTGAATTTTATGTTCAAAGAAAAGCTTATATGCCGACTTGTCTTCTCTGCAAAACATTACTCTGGCCAAAAAGATTTTTAAGTGTCAGTCTCCAAAGAGCCTACGTATATGAAATGTAACTTAAAGTTTAGGGTTTCAATGGATTAGACCTTGCAGGTTCTAATACATATTCTAATAATATGTTATGTCACCATACAAATTTCACACTTAAAGTTAATTCACCAGTTAATATTTCAGTTTTTTTTAATGTTTGTAAAGAAAAAAATTAATAAACGTAGGCATATATTTTAAATATTTATCATAATACAAAACTTAAACACTCTACTTTCAGTAGCGCTAATGTTAAGCATAATTGAAGAGCTACACGGCATCCGTGTTGGTATTGGTGATAAGAGAGATTAGCGAATTTGAAGGTTCCCAATAACATGATGTTTGAACTGTGTTTCAGTGAAATTGTCTGCACTGTGAATAATAATGACATTCATAAATGAATCCTCGTGGACAAACTTACTGTTATATGTAGGTTGCTAATAAGCTTCCAAAGAAAGATCTCTTCTTTTGAAGCCACTCAATACAGATCAGAATGTGGAAAAAAACTAGTTTGAAAAGAGAGCTGGTTTTGTGATTATCTTGACTGAGGGTTTTCATGATTTTCCTCAGTCTTCCTAGACAGATGACAAGGTAATACTTTAAAATAAACAATGACTGCTTCATTTCAAGTCTTCAGCTACTCCTCATCCATGAGCCACCTAGCATTAAGAACAAACTGTGAATTGAACAAACATTTCTGTTTCCAGAACAGCAATACTTTATTCCATACACTGGATGGAAATCTAGTTCAGTACAATTTTTTTTCTTACAATTTTGCACTTTGTACTAATTTGTTTAATCAAATTTTCAATTTCTTTCCTTTCAGTTACGACACTGGAACTACCATTCTGCTGATTGTCACCGACAACAACAGAATGAACACAAGTAGTTGCTCAACAAATTTATAACTGCCATAAGGTATTTTACTTTTGTTTTATAAAAGTGAATGTAATATTGGCCTAACATGGCCATGTATTTTCAATTTACACATATTTCAATACTGGAACAAAATAAAAAAACAACAACCATTATTTAATTTTTATTCTGAAATAGTTTTACATGTTATTGTATCTTGTTCTTAAAGAGACTAGTATTAAAAAGCAGTTGAGGCTGTGTGTGACCAAACTGTGATATTGTGTACCTCTTCTAAGCTTAACTAAAAATGTTTTAAACTAGTCTCAATATACCACTTTTAATAAGATTAACCAAAGTGTTCATGTGTTGGTATTACCAGCACAGAACAGTGTATTCTCATGTGGAAGGAGAGATGTATAGCGTTTTTCTTACATTTTTGTTACAACTGATTTAAACTTGAGAAGCTTGTTTATTAGTTAGTTTTTTGTATGTTGCGTACATAACTGTTTGTACGTGCGCACCGTAGCAGAGGTGGCAATCAAATTGTTTGTGTTGTGAATGGATACCAACATTAGATCAGAAATGGATATTTTTGGTATGGAAAATTTCTGCAGTTATTTTATATGTTGTGGTTGTATGTATGGATGGTCATAAAATTATTCACATTAGTATCTGTGTTTGCATAGGTTAACTTTCATTTTTGTTATAACTCATGTCCTACTTTTGTTGTTTTGCAGTACATAGATTTATGCATATAAAAGACTTTGTGATGTTTGTAATGTGGAGAGAAATGGTTTTGTTCTTGTATTAAATACAGTCATGGGAGATGAAAAATAGGTGCTCTAAACATCATTTGGTAGCTGCCTCTGCCATCAGCATTTTTATCTCGGTGATTTTCATCTGGTGTCATCCCTTTGGGTGCATGAAAGTTGTCCGTGAAACTTTATGTAGTCAAGAGCATCACGTTCTTAATGACAAGTGTAAATAATTTTCTTCTTTCTCTGTTAATATATAAGAAATCTATGTTTGTTACAACTGTAGAATGCACAGTGACTTACATTGGAAACATAATATGGAACCTACGGACCTGTGAGGTCACTCGGTTGTATAGACGGTGAATTGGTTTCAGATATTTTATGTTTTGCAGTCCCACACAACCTGTTAAATTCTGTGGTGCTGATCTTCTTTCGAGTGCTTGGTGTGGAACTACAGCATGACCTTTGTAAAATAATTGTAATGTTTGTGTTCAAAAATGAAGGTGTGGAATAATGCGGAAAAAAGGGGGGGAAGGATGTGTGATGTATTATGAAATAGAGACTGGTGTTCTCAAGTAAGGGTGTATAACAGTTGTGTGGGACTGCATAACATTAAAAAATTCAAAGACATTAATTTCCCATCTTTTGGCTGCTTTCGGACCAGTCTGAAAAAAAAAAAGCTCCATCCTTCAAGCATTGCGTACTTGGTTCTTGTATTGTAATTGCATTTTCATTTGAGCATGTTGAGACTCACTGAGATATTCTGTTAATTTGCTGTTTACTTATATTTCAGTGCAGTCTTATTTACAGTATTTTAATATGAAATGTTGTGACAATCAGTATAAAGAATTAGGTAGAAATACTTGTTAACAGTGTAAGTAACAATAGAAAAACAAAAGTGAAAATAAGTGCTGTGATTATAAAAAATAACTACAAAACTAATGCATTTAAATTAGTTTAGTAAAATAAAGCTCAAAATTATTATTGATTATTAATACACACAAAGTGTCACACACATGATGCGCCATTGAAACTGGCCCCTAAGGAATGTGAGACATAAAGTAGCTATGTCGGTACGTTCATTGTGAAGTAAAGATTAGGAATAAGTTTGTCATTTTTATAAATATTTGTTGTAAGAATGTATAACTACATGGATTCAGTTTGTGAGTTGGTATTTGTAACTGTATTGTGTAATACTAGAAACAGTTGAATTTTATGTAGGGCTCGAAATTGAATTTGCTTACGAGTACTTCATGGGTTACGCACAGGATATTAACGACATTCCTCTTTTTTCTGATGCCTTCAGTTTTATGTAATTATATTAAAAGTTTGTATTTTAATTTTTCAGATGTGTTTAAACTTCTCATATATTAATCTTTTAACAAACTTTGTCTTTAGTTAAGGGCAGTAGAAATAATACATAATAAGTAACTTACAGATACAGCGAAGACTGGAATAATCATCTGATACTCTGTTGGTTCTGTGCATGCCGTCAAACACAGAAGATGAAGCCATTTTGTTTAATCAAGGCGTTCTGTTCACAGTAAGAAAGGTTAACGTTAGAAGTAATCCAGTAGTTTGAGAAGTAAAAATTATGATATGAATTTACTATTTCAGTGTTCTCATCCATTTTTGGGCTGTGCCAAACTTGTGGGTCATGAAGGTGCATTTGAAGGAGGGGGCTTAATAAAGTTAAGGTTTTATGAAAATGACAAAAGATTACTTTTCTGTATTGACATGGTCATCAGAATTTTGCAAATGCATACTACTTGATGGAAATTAAAGTAATTTAAAGGTACTTGGGGGGGGGGGGATTATAATGTTTAAAAGGTGCTAATAATGCCATAATGTACATGTGGCCATGGGAAATTTCAGAAGTGCCATGTCATTGCAAAGTTTGAGACTATGTATAATTTGTCTACACAGTTTATATCAGATTAATTTTTGCTGCAGAACTTTTGTGGGCTTCATAAATATCTATATGCATTTATTAATTCAGTGTAGTTTGTACTCACAGGATAGGTATGTAAAATTAGTTCACAGATAGAATTCAGTTAATTATCTTGACTTCATTATATGGTTGATCCTTCATTAACAGGAACCACAGTCAGATTTTACTTATGCATTCGAAGAAATTAAGAACGTAGCCATAAATCTCTCCGTAAATTATTGGTTGGGCCATGAAAGTATTATCACAAATTGAACTCCAAAACAAACATTTCTAATCAGCATGAGTATGTGAGAATGGTTTTGTTATTGTGTGGGTTGGTTGATTTGTTTGTTGTGCCTTCAGTGTTACTCCATTACTCGTAGATGTTTTGTGTAATCTCTTTAAGGTACCACTTGACAATTACATGTTTACAAAATTAATGGTAAAACCATTCTGAAGATAAATATTGCACATTTGTCATATGTTCATTAAACAGACATTTGAGTTTAAATTTTCATTCTATTTTTCTTTGTTTATCTTATAATAAAGAATATATGTTACTGTGATTATGTGCAAATAATTTTCTACCATAAAAATTGCAGCTCTGGTTGCATGCAGTAAACATAACTTTGAGTCTGCAGCATGTTTCAGAATTAAGTAAGTATATAAGATATGCCCTGCCTCTTGTGGAGGGTTTATTACTCTGTTCACAAAAACCTACCATCGATCACTATCATGGCTCAAATTAATCCAGTCTACACCCTCATATCCTAAGATTTATTTTAATATTAATCACCCATCTATGCCTAGGTCTCCCAAATGGCGTCTTCCCTACAGATTTAACGATCATATTGTGTGTATTTCTGATCTCTCCCAAGCATTCCACGTTCTCTTATAATCGCAACCTTCCCAATTTCATTACTGGTAAGAGAACATATTTACATATAAAACCAACCCTTGTGTAGTATGGTAGATGTTTACCATCGTTTCAGAGGTCATACCGCCTCCGTCATCAGGGCGATGAATATTATCGCCCTGATGACGGAGACAGTATGACCTCTTAAACGTTGGTTAACATCGACCAGACTACACAGCGCAACAACCCAGAAGACGGAAATCTTCATACTCATCGTCCTGATGATGGAGGCAGTATGACCTCTAAAACGTTGGTAAACATCGACCAGACTACACAGCGCAACAACCCAGAAGACAGAAATCTTTATACTCATCGCCCTGATGACGGAGGCAGTATGACCTATGAAACGTTGGTTAACATCGACCAGACTACACAGCGCAACAACCCAGAAGACTGAAATCTTCATACTCATCGTCCTGATGATGGAGGCAGTATGACCTCTAAAACGTTGGTTAACATCGACCAGACTACACAGCGCAACAACCCAGAAGACTGAAATCTTCATACTCATCGCCCTGATGACGGAGGCAGTATGCCCTCGGAAACGTTGGTAAACATCGACCAGACTACACAGCGCAACAACCCAGAAGACAGAAATCTTCATACTCATCGCCCTGATGACGGAGGCAGTATGACCTCTGAAACGTTGGTTAACTTCGACCAGACTACACAGCGCAACAACCCAGAAGACAGAAATCTTCATACTCATCGCCCTGATGACGAAGGCAGTATGACCTCTGAAACGTTGGTAAACATCGACCAGACTACACAGCGCAACAACCCAGAAGACAGAAATATTCATGCTCATCGCCCTGATGACGGAGGCAGTATGACCTCTGAAACGTTGGTAAACATCGACCAGACTACACAGCGCAACAACCCAGAAGACAGAAATATTCATACTCATCGCCCTGATGACGGAGGCAGTATGACCTCTGAAACGTTGGTAAACATCGACCAGACTACACAGCGCAACAACCCAGAAGACAGAAATCTTCACAACTCGTATTGTCTACAGCCACGGTATTCACTTCCGTCTTCCGCCCTGAAGAAGGATACATGTTTTTCCAAAACGCTGGTGTCTACATACAATTCCAGACGTCGTTACAACCCAGAAGATCAACATCGACATTTTCACCACCGTGAGAACCACAAATCCCATCTAATTTCGTTTTAGATTAATGTTAAGTCAAATACAAGAACACGGTGAAGTGAAATCAACATAAACAATGGTGATAAACGTCGAATAACTCTGAACAGTAAAGTAATCAAACCGGTGATTTACTTTTCGGACTTATATGTAGGTTTCATTCAAGTAAATTTTCATTAGTCCTGAGTACATCAAATTCAAGTAGAATGTTGCACTGTGAATAACTCGGAGTCTTTGGATTTCTACAAATGTAGTTGATATACTGTTCCATTGCCCCCCCCCCCCCCCCTTCTTGTGCAGCATCAGACCAATTCAGAAAAAAACTGATCACGTTGACATCAAAAACATTCTAATTTAACTTTGATCAGTTTCTTCGTTGTGCAAGTTATTTTACTAAAGACGTTTAATTCTGTGTCGGTAATTAAACTTTGTCGCTCATTTAGACCTACCAAAACTTTGAAAGTAGAGTAATAATTACATTACGCAAAAAATTAGTGCTTTATTTATGATTTAATAGCCTGATATAAAATGAAATTCTATTCGACCTTTCAGAACCAAAATGAAATTATTTCGGAAAACGATTGTATTTGCTCCTTCCATACTAATTTCATCAAACCTTGTGACGTTACATCAGAGAAGTATGCGGCAGCAGTAGCTCGTCATACTTCACTTTGCGTAGTGTTTAAAAATGCAGGGGCGGTGTGTGCCGACTGTACGTAAGCAGGCAGGGTACAGGTATTTATAAAGGAGAAACGAATCTATCTCCTCGTATGACACTGTCAAATATTTACTTGTTAAAAAGGCATGTTTGTGAAAATATACGCGTATTTGCTAAACTGCATTAGTGAAACGGTGTTCAACAGCTAGAATTTGTGCTTGCTGCTCAAGTTCCATTCTTGTTAGTGAAATGTTATCCTGATCTGTAAATTTTTGTCCTTCTTAGTCAAACTTTATCCTTGACGGTGAAATTGTTGTAGTGAAACTGTTGTTTTTGCGCGTCCGTGAAACCTCTGGTCACATTGGCTTTAAATGAAGTATATGCTGTCAGCAGCTGCAACACACGAGTCCATCCGATGCGGGTTTACACGTGGAACCATGACAGCAAAAACAGTACCACAAAAACTGAATGCATCAACTAAACCAGGTAAGACATTGCATTACATATAACCTCTTTATTTTTTAGTATGTATGCCTACTTGGTGATCTTGCCAACCTATTTGGTTTTTCCAGGAGTATTTGGAAGGAACTGTATGGTTTTGAATTCTTGCCTCATTATCCCTAGGTCAGCAAGGGGACATTAAGTAAGAAATAGCAGTTTTTAAATACTTTGGGAAAAAGGCTTACATAACACATTACATTTCGTTTCAGTCCTTACTGAGCACTGATGACTTCAGATGAGCAGATTCTCCATCTAAAATCTCCCTCATCCTACCCAATCTGATCACTTTCATAGTTTTTGATGGAGTATAAATTGTGAAATTTCTTGTTATTCTACAGCCTCCTAATATTTCCTAATCTGCAAAAGACATGTTTCAGTATTTGTAAGGTTCTCTTTGAATTATGTCATGATCGAGTGTTTAGCACTTCTTGCTTCATATTCTGGATCTCCTAAATTCAAATCTGAGTCTGGAGACTTGTTATCCTAGCTGATGTTTTATTAGTCCCTCCATGCAAATGCTAGAATAAATCATACCTTAAACTAGGCTATGACAGTTCCCTTCCACATTCTTTGTTTTTCACTATTCATTTTATTCTTCAGGCAAAGTGGAGCAATTGAAGGTATCATTAAATAAACAAAGAAAAAATAAAGTAGTACAAATTTGAACCTGATGCAAAACATTACTTCATGATGAATAATCAGTATATATACAGAAAACTATTGTATTTCATGCAGAACAACAAAATACATCAGCATTAACTACATTGCTGATAAATTTGAAATGTGTAATAGATTGAACTGAATAAAACCATGGTAACTGATCACTATCAGAAAGTGTGAAATGCACATGACTCCTGCATTGCTGTGAGTAACTCCCATCAAAATGGAGATAAGATCCTTATTCAAGATTCACTGTTGATTATGTTCATATGTTATACTTTTTCAGGTAAATCATGTTTTAGGATACATCAGCATCATTCGTTTGTTCACAGATCTCTTCTTGATGCACTGTTATGTTTTTCCAAAAGAATCTAATGGACAATACATATTTTCCAAATGCATTATTCACTGTTTTGTGTGCCTCACAGGTCTAGATGATTATATATTGCAGAAAAATCTACTGTTGTGGATCAAACTGAAATATAGGCATTGCACTGAAGTCACTACACTAGAAATGTTGTTCTCCAGTGCTTGGGGATATAAGATTCCTGTTGGTTTTTTTATGTTACTGCTATATGATGGTGTCCAGTCTTGTGCCTAGTGCTGTAGTGGCTTACTGTTATTTAGTTACTGTTAGTTTCAGTAAAACTGTGGCATAGTTATAATATGACAGGTTCCACTTTCAAGGTTTAACTGTGCGATGTTTCAAAGACTTCACTCTTGCAGCTATTCTGTTGAGCAGTTTGTGTGCCTCATCATAATGTGGGTTAAATTCTTGACGTATTCTATCCAACCAAGCAGAAATTTTTGGATATTCTGGTCTATCGTCATAACCTCCCATTCCTACAAAGTCAATGTTATTTAGTATTAAGCACAAACATTTTATACACAGTCTAATTTTGTCACAGGACAAAATATATTCATGAAGCCAAATTTAGTATTTCGTGATTATTATCTCACATAGAGTATGTATGAATAAAGTACAAAAAATCTTTAGAGCAGCTACAACTTTATTATATTTTCAGTGTTTTTTCTAAAAAGTACTTAGGCCATTCGGTAAAATGGTAGTATGTGTTGTGAAAGTTACTTCTCAAGTTTTAATAATAATACGTGGCATAACAGCCCTCTGAGAGCCAAAGCCGACTAGCTTGACTGCTGGCCTCACGTTCACATGCCTAAGCAGAGGTGAACGATCATACAGCCAGATATAGGGTGACGTGTGGTCAGCAGGACAAACCCCCAGCCATTGCTAGTTTTCATGACCGGATTACACTACCCATTGTAGCTCCCCAATTTCCTCATGATGCTGGGTTGGCACCGGTCCCATACACTGGTCGAAAATCTCATGAGAAATTTCTTTCCCCAAGACTCGAACCAGCGCGCATGCCGTATCACCGGTCCGAAGCATGATGCCTCAGACCACACGGCTCAAGTTTTAAGGACCCTAAATAACAATATTTTTAAAATTCTGTTTATCCAGAGGGTAACTTTTAATATAGAGTAACTGGACAGATGAACACATGCATGCATATGAGTGTATGTATATATAGCACATAATTGTACATAAATATCGACAATAAACTAGAAATTCAAGGATACAGATTACTGACTTACCTAGTTGTTCCACTTCACAAACTCCAAGTAAGTCAGCAATTGTGATTGTGTTTGCAACTAAATATGGTTTATCCCTCAGCCATACATTCTCAATAAGACTTAATGTTGTTTTCATTTTTTCTTCACATTCCTTAACTTTACTAGCATCTGCTGGATTTCCAGTAATAAGGGGTGCCAGATACTGCTTGGAAATTAATAACATAACATTGAATTACATTTAATATGGTCTAATTTCAATTATCTAGAGTTTGGGTAAGAAGTAATGAAAAGTGAAAACATCAGACATAATACAGAAGTATGCATTATATTTTAGTGTTCAGAAGAAATTTGTTACCTTTTTTATATATTTAATGTGCCGTTTCATATATGAAATCTAAATAAACAATTTGGACAATGCTTCTAGGTACAAGTGTAAACAATAATTGCCTGTTGTATTAGCAAGACGACTGTCAGTGGTTAGTCTCTCAAAACATAAGTTTAAATAAAAAAACTATTCTGTGGCAATTATCTGATATCAGATTTCAATAAAATCATACCTGAGGATGGTTTCAGGATATCAAACTTCAATACATACCTAACCAAGGGTGATTAAGGTTCAATAAAATGCTACATATTTGGAACCTTTCACCACCACATTAATTAGAATATTGATTTATTTCAATATGATTTAAATTTATATTAATTTCAAGGGTGCTTTGACAGTACATGGTTTTAAAAAGTGTGCACTTGTTTGCCAGGGAGTCATAAGAAATAGATTCTCTTCATATTACTTCAAAAGCAGCAGTATGTGTGTTAAACAGCAATATATTAAGACATTTTGAAGGATAGCAGTGAAACCCACCTTAATCTGGAAGAATGAAAAACAGTTCAGTCTTGTATTCAAGTGGTGCCATTCCAAGTACTCATCTATTTTAGCCTGTTGTTTACTATCCTTTGGATACCAATGGGCTGGAACATCTCTTTCACGGCATAAATAGCGAAGTATTGCAACACTATGAAATTCTTTAATGATCACTGTTTGAACGCATTGTTTAAACATTCAGTTATGTATCTCCAACATATGGTATAAGAAAGTGTTTTGGATTAAGTCTGGGGTAACAGAATGAGAAAAGTTCAGGATTAAGTCCACACAGGTCAAGCTCGCAATGAAATTAAGTACAGCCCTTTGTGATGTTCAGATAATATTAAACATTTTATCAATTCTTATTTTCTCATATACAGAAAAGAGAAACTATTGTAACCAAGAATTTTGGTAGCCTGTAGCCATACAAATAAGTTCATTTTGATAGGTTCATATTACACAATTAATGTACACAGAATTTTTCTTGTGTAAGTTACTGGCTCCCAAGTATTAATAATAATAATAATAATAATAAAGCTGCCCACTTGTGGCCTAGATCTGTAATAAATAAAGCCCATCTCTGCATTTTACATATTTCTCTTAATCCTTGGAATTATTTTCATCACTACAATTTTGGAAATACAGTAGATTCTGGTTAATTTGGCCACCGGTTAATTGGGGCAGCCATTTATTTGGGACAAATCTTAAAGAACAAAAACAAATCGATTAAATAACCAGAATTTGCTTTGCTTATTTAGGGCACCATGCTGTTTAATCGGCACAGTGAGTGCTAGATGGTGTGCATATGGCATGGAGGATTCAGACAGTGTAGCGATTCTGCTTGCAAGCAATAAGCAGCAAGACCATTCAGAACTGCTTTGTCCACTGTGGTTTTAAGCATTCAGGCTTGGAGATGTCAGATACGACCGATAGTGAAAATTACGACATTTTGGAAGTGCAATACGTCAGAAAATATGAAGAGTTTGCATACATCTTCAATATCACAATGAAAATGAAGATTATGAGGATGCAACTGTTGAACAAACAGAAGCAAAACACCAAAAGACATCAGAAGATCAGGAAAGTGATGAGGATGACACACCTGAGCTTGACTAACCAGAATGCCAGGAAATTTGTTGTTGGATTACGACGCTACTTCATGCAGGAAGGCAATGAAGGCAGTCCTATATCTGCACTAGATACCTGCGCAGATTTTGTTCATTTGCAGTCAATCGAGAGAACACGGCAGGGGACACTTGATAAATTCCTCCATCATTAACTGTTAAGAACTACATACATTAAATTTAAATTGTAAGATTTGAGGTTTTCACAGCGGTGAGTATGAAGATTTCCGTCTTCTGGGTTGTTGTGCTGTGTAGTCTGGTCGATGTGAACCAACGTTTCAGAGGTCATACTTCCTTGGTCACCACCCTGATGACGGAGGCAGTATGACCTCTGAAACGTTGGTAACATCGACCAGACTACACAGCGCAACAACCCAGAAGATGGAAATCTAAATTTAAATTGTTTTTAGTGTAAATATTTTTCTCTGATCTGTACCATTTGTTCTAGAATTCATTTACAGTATGTTGCTCAATAAACGGGAGTTTGTCTTTTGTTTTAAACCTTTTCAACTATTTATGTGGAACTTCGCATAGTTGGGGCAGCAGCTTAATTGGGCCAAAGTGGTCCCGATGTCTCCCAATTAACCGGAATCCATTGTAATTAGGATGATAGTATTAGTGAAGAAAAAAATCTAAGTTCAAGGTGGCTGCTGACTGCTACTCAATTTACATGATCAAACCATTATTTAAAAGACATTAAATGAGTTATGCATTTAATACAATACTGTTCCATAAACCAAGAGACAAGTCTTTCTAAGGTGACACGCTGTTTGCACTACTGTACTGGCTCATTATTGTGAGCTGCTGTTTTCCAAATCTTCCATTTGTCTCTTCTACATACCTTTCTTTTAGCACAAAGCCATCATCATCAATGACAGGTATTTTGTTAAATGGATTTAACTTCAGAAATTTGTCACTCTTGTGGTCCTCTGCCAAGAAATTAAAGAAACACTATTAAAGTAAAAGCCAGTTGGACATCTAATAAGAAAGTGACATTATGTACAACTTAAATGCATGCCAAAGGAATAATAAATTCTATTTGTTAAATAAAGATTTCATAAATATAAAATGTAAGCAATTGTCAAAATCTAGAATATATGTTGTATAATTTGTTAAATTCTTTACCTGTGAGCTTACCTTTCAACACATTAATTAATATGCTTTGATAAGGTATTTTATTAATTGATAAGAAGAGTTCTACTGCTCTAGATGGTTGTGATAACAAGCTGCCATACAGTTTAAGCAACACTGTCATCCTAAAGAATGTTATGGAAACATGGTCAAATCCTATATTCTATAGCCAAGATTCATATTATTTTTCAAGTATGGCTGTAGTCATCAGAACACAGTACTAAAACTGGTCTGGTCTTGAAACTAATATATGAAAATAAATAAACAGATGAACAGACTACTTCTTCACATAGCATAGATGCCATTAGTTTATCCTAAAAGAAATTCAGGGGATCACAAATATTAAAGGAAGGCTGGAGTAGAGTAGAGTTTATTTACATTCCATAGATCCTTCTTAGGACTCAACCAAAGGATGTAGAACATGGGAAAGGAGTGTGCTATTGTACTTTTGTGTCTTGTGTGAAACAACAAAAGGAAAAAAAAACATATTAAGTTAAATATCTGCCGTTTCTAAATAACAAATATTTCACTGGGACGTTTTGTAAAACTACAGCAAAAGTGTTGGTAATTAAATACATGAAGAAATTGATTTCATTTTCATATAAAAAATTAAACACGTTTCACATCATAATCACTGTTTGGATCACAATTTCCATCAGCTCGTCTCGACCTCATTATACGTTTTTTTTGCCGTAAATAGGACTTTTTTGCAAAAATAATTCTAATCCATGGAACGGATATATCACGTAAATCTCTCTTTATAGGCATAATACTGTTTCCTAGAAATGAGTTTAGAGATGTTCGACATTTGTCCCATCGAATTAGCGTTTTAAACTGGGTGCTTGAAAAATAAGTGCTAGATTATTTATGAAGCTCACGTAATAAAAAGAGTGAGGTTAAGACGTGAGAAAATTGGTATCTGCCGTAGAAATGAAGTGATTAATTACTGAAAATATATAGAAAACTGCGAGCCGGGATAGCTCAGTCAGTATAGTGACTAGCTACGGGCTGGACGGCCGGGGTTCGATCCCCGACGGGGGCAGAGGATTTTTCCTCTAGCCTCTGCGTCCAGACCGGCTCTGGGGCCCACCCAGCCTCCTCTACAATGGGTACCGGGGTCCTTTCCCGGGGGTAAAGCCGGCCGGGGCGTGATGCTGACCACTCACCCCCATCTAGTGCCGAGGTCAAGGAAGAGAGGAGCTATACCTCCTCTCACCCCAAACGCCTACATGGCGTATAGTGGGACAAACTTTACTTTTTATATAGAAAACTATGCGTCATTTGAAAATATTTAGTGATATTTGTTCATTCCTGCCTTCCCAACAAAATGCGCCAAAACTATAACTATTAATTTGTATATCGACCACGTTTCATCCTCAACCACTGATCGCCAATGTCACCAGTCGACGGTTACACTGTTAATCCAGAAATACATTATTACAACAACAAATTCCCTTGGAAGACCTGCTGTGCAAACACTTCATGCTATATTTATTTTGAAAATAAGAACATTAAGTATGAACGTTTTATTCGACTACAGCTCAAATAAATAGTATATTATCTGTTGTTTAATGACCACACATTTCCTATGTTTACCACCTTAACCTAATCACCATTATCAGTTACCTTTATCAACAATTTAATTCAAATGTCATTCCTTCCATTTGCGGCATAGGTAAAAGTGCTTTTGGCCTACAAGTGCATCAGCAGGTAGCAAATGTCTAAAGTTACTTCTTTCACTGCCTGTACAGTACATTATCAATTTTATCTTTCTTGTAAATTTAATAAATATTCTGTTTTCATATAATCTTGTAATGTCTCATACACAACAGGCTTTAGGAAAACTTGACACTTTAAATACATAAACGAACATTTGTGAATTGTCTCTCTCTGGTAGGTAAATACCATAACTTATAGCCTTCTACTGCAATAAGCAGTAGGCCTATCTTTTTTAATGATGGGTACAAGTTGCAACAAATAATCAAAATCACACACTTGACATCCTGGTAATGTTTCTAAATGGAAACAGTGCTACCATAATGTATGATGTGCATTAACCAACTAAGAGGCAGCTGATGGCTTGACCACATACAGCCTTTATAGAAACATTGTAATGGAGTACAGTCATGTTCAGGGATTAAGGTATGGAACAAGGCAAAAGCATAGGATGGTATTTTTCATCCTGATAATGCAAAACTTGTTAAATTCTCTCTACTGATAAACCATTATTGTGCATTTTCAGGAACATATTTCTCTTAACATTAATAATGATAAATTACCAGATATTACGTAGCCATATAATTAATTCATTTTACAAAAAATAACCCTCTAAAACTGTATTGTTTACATTACAAAATGTTCTGCCTCATATCATCATAATTAATTCCACAAAAAATGTAAACAAGAAAGACATTTAATCAGGAGTGCTTACATAAATAGAAACATTAAGGTAACAGTAAAAGTTCAACAAGATGATATGTTGATTTTTGTCCATTCATAACTGTGACTTCATAGCCATCTTATTAAGGATGCGGTGTGCTTCATTGTAATATGGATCGAGATCTTGACACACCTTTTCCATCCAGGCAGCAATTTTGGGATATTCTGCTCTTGCATCATAACCTGCAATTCCTAACAAGCACATAACACAAAAATAATAGCTTCAACAAATTAAATTCGAACATTTAGAATGCTATGTGAAATAAAACTATAACAAATTAAACAATTACAACGTTAAATTATCAAATAGTAAACTGCAAAGAACTATGACTTTGTAAGAAGTGTGGTCTTCTGGGTTGTGATAAAATGCAGTCTTGTAGATGGTTACCATCATTTTGGAGGACTGTACACATTATGTTCCCCAGAAATATTGGTATTCACCTACAAGATTATACAGCATCCTAAGTAAGATGACCTTCATGATTTTCATAATGCAAAAAATATATCAGACAAGTTAGTAGTGAAGAAACTAAAGAACTCACTTGGTTGTTCTATTTCACACACTCCCAACAAATCAGCAATGGTAATTTGATTGCCAGTTAAATATGGTGTATTTTCCAGCCACACATTTTCTATGAGTCCCAGTGTTGTTTTCATTCTTCTTTCAAATTCGGCAACTTTCTTTTCATTTGGTGGTTCACCTTTAATCAGTGGTATTAAGAACTAGAAGCAAAAGGTACATGCATTTCATTATGTTTGATGCATATGAAAATTATAAAAAGGAAGGAAAATTACTAGTTCATGCTGTCTATCAAGACACTTGTCTTTGGCCTCATGCATTTTATGTTTTAAAAGAATATCTCACAGGCTTCAGTATTACTAGTACTGCCAGTAAATGTATTCATGTAATAATATACATTTGATACATAAGTTAACAATCATTCATCAATTGTTATGAAACTAAACACTTCATGTGGACACCATGTTGTTATTTTAATTTTCCTAACAACTTGATAAATTAAAGTTTGTATTTTTCAAAGAATTATCACCACACAAAACTTCCAGATAACACATTTAAAATTTATAATGTTATGTATTAGATAGTGTAATTCCTATTTAACAAATTCAAATAGTTTCCAGTATGATACTGTTTATAATAAGATGGCACAGTTTTTCCATAGCATGCTGTTTATAGTTTTACAAAAGTCAGTCAATTAGCATATATAATATTCTTGTCTGTAAATGGATACACACATGCATCTGAATAATAGGTCACTGAAGTGTAAAATGACAAGAAATATAGTGACTGCAATTTCTTTTATACATATCTAATGTTGATGTTTAAAAAAAAACCACATTTCAGGAGCTGGTGCTACTTTTGTTTTCAGGTAACAAGTGGGCAAAATTCATAGCTGGAGGTTACAGACTGCAAAGACAAGAATGTTAGGATTACTCCACTGAGTTAGATTTCAAACTTTTGCAGTTGTACAATCAAGTACCATTTCTTCCATTAAATGGTGTTTCATGTTTGAAATTCAACAGAATGCAGAAAAAATGGACTCTGAATGGAAAAATCACAGAGATCAGTTTATTCCCTGTTTCCCATGTTCCCTTAGAAATTTAATTTAAACTTCCCTATCGGCTAGCTGCACTTACCGTAAATATTAAATCTTCATTAGCTGTTTCCAGAAGTTTTGTTTTAAACTCACCTTATGTTGAAAATACATAGAACAATTCAACCTTGTGTCCAAGTGCTGCCATTCTAAATACTCATCCACCTTAGCCTGTTGCTTACTGTCTTTAGGGTACCAGTGGTCTGGAACATTTTTCTCACGACACAGGTAGCGAAGTATTGCAACACTAAGAAGGAAGATTTTCTCCACAATTTTATTTACATTTTGCATTGTAAAGTGTTAAAACCAGTGAGTAGTCTACAGTGGTGCTTATGCATCATGCCATGAAGATATGTGGAGGAATGGAGGCAAAGCTCCAAACATTCTCAGTCTTAAAACTAGATGGAAAGAGAAAAGAACTAAAATCGTCAATATTAGAAGTAATGCCTCTTAATTTGATCTTTGAAGGTAATATATTAACTTTATATATGTTTTATTTTATTTAGATGACATTCTCGCATAGTGTTTTGAGAAAAATAGAAATTGCTGCCAACATGAAATACATTACTGCCAACACCATTAAATACTATGTTAATACAATGAACAATGAAGCTGCAAGAATTGCCATATAATTAAATCAACATACCTCTCCCTCAGAATAAAACCATTATCTTCAATAACTGGGACCTTCTTCAGTGGATTTAACTTCTCATACTCTTCAGACAAGTGTTCTCCTGCCAAACAGTAACACAACTTCAACTAATACTTACTTGTATAAATAACAAAAGACTTAATATATTTGTATCCTTATAATTGTATTACTACTGAAATGGTACTGAGTGAATATTTTCTCTTTTCACGAATTCACAGAACTTATTCTAGTTCTCATAAATGTTATCCCATAGCTCTTTTCCTCAGGGCAGTGTAATAACTTTCATTACCTTTTGTTAGTAGTGTTAAGTTTTGAAAAAGGCAATTTCCATTAGAAGGTGCTGTCTTTACCAAGAAATGATAAAACATTTCCGTTCTAAATAATTAAACTGTATGTTATACCAGAGTTCATCTGCAGGCATATGTAGCAAGTTATCAGCTTGGCAATTGCTATTTGTTACTGGTTGGCTTTGTTTAAATATGAGACTGAAAGTTTCCCTCTCTATAAAAAACTATAATTCTGTAAAATGAGTTTCTTGTCTCATCAAAATGGTTTTTTAAACAACTATTATGTCACCTGAGATGCATATTAGAATTGTTGGACCACCATTAATAATTTATTTATTTACTTTGTATTCTATTATTTTAGTTATGTTAGCATTTTTTGCAGTGAAATGTGTTGATTTCTGGTTAGCAAAAGACATTCGGCTGGTGATATGCACAGCAAGATTTGATATCATAACACCCACCCATAGGACAAAATCCTTGGAAAATGTATGTATAGATAGGTCATCCCAAGAGGGTGTAGTCATAAAAAATGTGAGTGATTCTACATAATAAGCATTTTATGTTAGCAGCACAATGAGTTCAAATCCACATTTTATATTAGAAGCATAACATATTCAAATCAGAAGAGGATAGTCTTCTGAGATGTGACATGTAGTATGGCAGAAATTGACTGATGTTTCAGAGGTACTTACTGTCTCCATCATCATCACCACCACCTTGATCATGGAAGCAGTAAGTACCTCTGAACATGGGTCATTTTATATCAGATTACATGGTGCAATACCCAAGAAGACCGTCATCTTCATACTCACCACCATGAGAACCTGAAATCTCACCTTATTTAAATCAGTTATATAGCATTATTCTAAAATGTCTAGTCCACTCACCAACATATTAAAAATTGTGACAGAAAGTTTGTATATATGACAGCCTTAGTGACACACTAAAGAGAATTTTTGAGTGAAAAAACTACCAATAGTTCTGAGCATAACAGTTGAGCATAATAAAGCCAAGCGCATAAAAACTGATCATACAACCAAAAAAGAGTTATTTCTAAATCTGTAACTATAATCTGGAATCACAACAGAAACCACCCAGTTTGGGACTTGTATACATGCATTAAAGTATTATATAAGCAACAGTGTAAATAAAATTAAGGTTAACAAATTCATTGGTTTTTAACAACCCCTCTCTAATGAGTTGTGGTTACTGTTTTAATACAAATTAATAAAGTAAATACAAATCAAACCATCTCATGATATCCTGTGCTTAAGTTATGACATGCATGTGAATTGTGGTTTTCTGAGTTGTAATACCATGTAGTCTTGTAAGTGGTAACCAATGTTCTGGAGTACAATATCTTATACCCTGATGATGACAGTGATACTTTTCTATTAAATGCTGATAACCACCTACAAGACTATATGGCATCATAACTTGGACCACAATTCACATTTTCACCACCACATAACCTCAAGTCTCATAAAACTTGTACACCTAAAAAGTTATTACTGCACATTCTGTATTATCCAGCACCATACCTTTTGCCATATCCACAAATTTAAACTCATGTGGTATTTGATTTGCTTTTAACAACATAAAGACGGCTCGAGATGGTTGTGATAATAAATTGCCATAAAGTTTAAGAGGCATCTTCAAACCCTGAAAAATAGTATTGAACTGATGAAAATATGAGAAAAAATGTTTACATTAATAAAATCCATGGACAGCTTCACAATATGGTGACATCATTTGCCTGTTAAATTTGTATTTGCAGTAACTATTGTATTGTACCCTTTCTAATTAAACTGTTATTCAATTTCAATTCCACTATAATACAAATATCATTGGAACTAATGCAGTGGCTCACTATATTGTAAAGATTTACCAACATTTATTATTAAAATAACATTAGACTGCTATGATGTTTGTCACTATGCACCACAAAGAGTTGTCTTGAATCATCATCCCAATACAGGTAATTAATAAGCAAGTTTCTTCATAAACCTTTCCAACTTAACAGTACAATCTGACACTGAAGACATAGATTGTTTGCCCAATTAAATCTATTGTCATCTGCAAGTATGACTGACATTTCTCAAAGCATAGCTAGTTCGTAATTTTGTATAAATTGGTTTGATCCAATTAAACGTAAGTTGTTTTGTAATCATGAACGTCTAGAGTTGTGTAAAGGTAAAAGTGTTGAAACATGGACTGCATAATATTTACATTTTTATAACCTTAAAAGAATGTGAAACAGTTCCACTGATCTTATGTCACTGCCCTGCTGCACATGATGTACAGAAATAGAAGCATTATAATTGGAAATTCAGTGAATGTAAATTGATTTCTTGTATGTAGTTACCATAAAAGTAAATTGCCTGCAAGCCTGTTGGTTTTAAAATATTTTGTTAGATCGTAGATGCTATAGAATTATGAAATCGTGATCGATAGCATAGATAATGCTATCATAGATCGATAGTGATCATAGATGATCACAATCGACTAGAAACTATCAAATAATTAGATTGGTGAAATCTGTTGAACATTACATAACATTTGAAAACCGAACGGGCTCCCCACCCAAAACACTGAAATGGTCACCATTTTTGGTGGGAGTTCAGAGATTCTCAACGCGTGACCAATGATATGTTCGGCAAGGACACGTTTAAGTAATATACTGTATCAGTGTGTAAAAAGAGGGTATGAGTGAGGACGTCGTGAAAGACAGTGACGGCGCAGATTACCACCTGCAATGGCGTTCTCATTGTCCCACCACACGGCATTACCTATAATAATCATAACATTGGCATTACCAGTTGTATGAAATTGATAAAAAGAACTGTGGACTAATACCTAGTCTCATGAAAATCCGTTGATCGTTTTCCGTGTTTTTCATGGTCAAAACTGTAGCTCATACAGTTGAATTTTATATATTTACAATTTATTTAATGACGCTTTTTCAATTGCTCAGATTATATAGCGTCGAAAGAGGATGTGAAAGAAAGCGATGCTGTCCAGGCATTTGCCTGGATTGAATGAGGAAAACCACGCCAAGTAAAGATAGCCTGTCTCCGGGCCGAGATTTGAACCCGGGACCTCCCGAATACGAAGCATTATTAACCATTTGACCACGACGTTCGGTCGTGAGGGTAAAAGACGCGATTGGCAGACGGATATGAATGGGCCCATTTGGAATTGTTCGCTAAGTAAAAGAGCAAACAGCGCCTATAAGTAGAAACAAGATTTTATAAGAGCTAGTATAAATCATGCGACTTTGTGTTGCACACCTTTACGTGCTGGAATTTGTGGTATATGAGAAATATGTTCGTCGCACTCATAAAATTTAATTCTGGTCTGCAGCTGAGGACAATATATGGTATTCCATGATGATGGATTTTAGGCGTAATGCGAAACCCAAAACATGTGCTAATTTTCGTCAATATATTTTATTGACGTCTAATACATTCCACGCTGCAGCTGAGACATGGACACAGCGATTTTTTGTAACGTGAAGCATGTGACGAATACCTCTTGCTGTAACAGAATATTACGTTACCTGCTATAACGTATGTGAGCATGAATTTAAAGAATGATTGGATGGTAACATTCAATCTGAACTGTAAGGTCATTTTACGATACCTTGCTCTACATCAATTCTCGCGCAACGCGATTGTCTGTTTTTTTACCGTTAGTATGGGGGATATGACGTTCATATCAGCCATTGCAGTATCAGATTCTTATGGAAATATATTCCGCGTTTTGAATGACAAATTTCTCAATAAAACCAATTTGTTATGGATTTAGATGAAAACACTAACGTACTAGATGAAGTAAGTAGCGTATTAATACTAAGTTAATTAAATGTGACTTACTTTTTTCTTTCAGTAGCAATATATTTTAAAATAATACTGTATACAATGGGAACAATTCAGTCATATGTTATTCACCTTCAATCGTGCAATCATTTCAGGTTGAAAATCTTTTCAAGAAGCTAGAATTGCTCCCAGACAATCTTAAACGAGCCGCGTTTAATAAAATTAAAGAAAAGTTGCCATTTCAAGATAAAGCACATATTGAACTTTGTAAGTACTGTATAAACTATAAAATTATAATACATTTTAGGATTTTTAATGTATTTCTGTAAGTGACATAACCTCATTTATTGGTGTTTATCATTGCAGTCAAAGATACTGATATAAAAGGTAAAAGACGTCCAGGAAGAAAGCGCAAAGTCCAGGTTTGTGAAAATGTATATGATGAAAAGAAGAAAGCTGAAATTCAATGGTTTTCAGAAAACAGGGAAACAGGTAAATAGACATTTCGGTCAGTGAAACATATTACAAAGAAGGAAAGACAACCAAGAAAGTTTGAGAATTGCATGTTTAATTACAACACCAGTGTAAGTATTGTTAATTTAGATCACCTCATTTTAAATCACTCTAGTTTTCTGTTAGTGACAAATAGCAGTTCAGCATTCCATCAGGTGATCCAGTTTTGAAATGTTTATATTGAATGCAAGTATTGTGATGGACAAAGCTGGACAGAAATATTGGTTTTGTAGTTTTCTTCCCTCAAGATGTCATTTATGTTGTCATTCCTTTGCACATTATCACTCTCAATGTCATCATCAAGTGTTGTACATTTGTTTCTTTACTTTTTTTACATGAATGTCATGCACACTGTTTTATTTTCAAGTTTATTGTACCTTCAAACAGTTGTGTGTGGTTTTTAATGTATACTTTATTTATTGTAACATGTTCTGTTCCTGAGTTCAGTTTTAAGTGTACTGTGTTTATTTTACTTCAGTCCATATCATAATTCTTGGGATCCATGAAATGCTTGTAGTCTATTAGTCCACATAAAGTGTTTTTGACGTAAATACGTCTATATGGAAGGGTCATTCCTCAAAAAAGTGTTACGAAAAAGTGACAGGAAAATGTGTAAGATCCGTATCAACAAATCGACAACAATGTGTAAATATTATCCGACAACAATGGTCAGCTTGAAGGAGTCTGAGATTTTAGTACTGACTCCACAGCCCTGTTCATAACCATTGTTTTTTTTAACTTTGCTTAAGAATGTATCATCAGGAACACCAAAGAAAACAAACAGATTAGGTTTGAATGAGACATGAGCTTCTGGTCTTTGCTGATGATATTAATTAATTAAATGAAAATAAATATTGCAGAGAAAATTAAGTAGATAATAAATCCTTTACAAACATATCTTTCTTCAGCTCCTGTGAAATTAAAGCTGTCCCACAATACACCATGTAGGCACTTGAGGGGAGAGGTGATGTAGCTCCATGTTGTTCCATGGATTCTTCAGTCCTAGAGATTTATGCCAGCTTTATACATATTTATTGAGACTTATTTATAGGTAAATATGTCTTAAAATGTTTCTCTGTTTTCATTTGTGTACAGAGTATGTGGTTGAAGATGTACTTACTAGCAGAGGACGCAGAGCAAAAAGGATCAGTTATGCTCACATGCATGGATATGGGAAGAACCATGAAGATATTAATGAAAGACCAAGGAATCTCAATGAAGAAAAGAAGGAAAAAAAAGAAATTCAGTATTTTGATAGTAATATTATTGACATAGTATTGCCAGTAAAAAGACCAAGAGTGTATTCAAAAAAAATTATTAATGTAGAAATTAAAGAACAGAACATAAATCCTAACAATATTGTATCCAATGCAGAGATTTCAGCTACAAGAACAGATGAGGCAAATGAAGTTATAATACCTAACAAACCAGTTTCAGTAGTACATAGTAGCGCAGAATGCATTGAAAATGAAAACTCTGAAGTGGTTGATGACCCTTCTGCAGTTCCAGAGGAAGCACAGACAGAAATTTCAAGCTGCTCAGAACAAGATAATGTAATAAACCATAGTGAAAGTGGCTCTGAGAAAGAAAACAAAGTTGGGAAAGGTAAGAAGATAATCTGATTCAGTACATAAGAGCTTGGATAAGGATACCTGATGTTGCTGGCTGTGTCCAGCCAACAAATGACAGATTCCATATATTGTGTTCAGCTTCAGTCTGTTTATGAAAGTTGTCGTTATACTGTATCTTAAGGCAGCTGAATTCATTCCACACATTCACACCCTGTTTCTTTCATATCTGTTTTAATATTATTCTCTTGCATACACTTCAACACTTTACTCTTTATTTTTTAACTTGTGTCATGTGGGAATACAGAATTAAACTCCGGTACTCAGTGACTGCAAGCTGAACTTTCTGGGGTATAATGATATGCTAGTCAACATGATCACCAAGACTGTAAGTTGTAGTGCATGGATAATGAAAGTTAAATATCGGTTTCTACTTACGTATGTTATTAAATACAGCTGCTTTGTTTCAGGTGTGCAAAGAAGTTCACACATCACATCAGGATCAATCATTTGGAAAAGGCGCAAAGTTCCTCGAAACAGTAGCTTGTCTTGCCAAGACTGTAATTTCATGACAAGTAGCAGGTCATTATTAGAAATTCATACTCGTCGCCATACTGGAATTAAACCTTATGTGTGTCCAGACTGTGGCAAAGCTTTCCAGCAATCATCAGGCTTGAGTAAGACTTATTTTAATGTCCTTATTTTACTACCTTAGGGACTTGTTTTTAGTAACAAAGTTCTTTCTTGTGTAATTTCCTAAATTGACCACAAACTATCGATTTATTTCCATATGCTTGTAATTTAATATTTTTCTCTCAAAGTAATAACAAAATCTATGTTGAAGATTTTACTTATAATACCATCTAAGAAAGTAACATATTTATATTGTGATTATTCATCCTTTAGAATGTTCTGTTACTAGAAGTTATTGCACTGTTCTGATTTTCAATTTTTGTAACACAGATGTTCACATGAAACGTCACCGAGGCCAGAGAGATTATCCTTGTGATTATTGTGAATATCGAGCATATACAAAAGTGGACAAATTGCGTCACATGACAATTCATACAGGTGAACGAAATCAAGTTTGTCAGTACTGTGGCAAAGCATTTGCCAAGGACTCAACACTTCGAGAGCATGTTCGGAGTATTCATGAAAGGCCTTTCAAGCATGTATGCAGTGAGGTGAGAACTCTGACATTGTAATCTTTTATTACTGTAATTATTACAGTATTTAATCTGGATTAATATAGACACATCAAATCAGTAAGGTACCTAGGGTGAGATATGATATGGTTGCAGTGATGACAACACTTCAGTTTACTTTTTATTGAAGAAGAACTTTTGGATGAGATAACTACAGAAACCAGTCACTGTGCAAGTCAGTGTTTAAATACACAGGCAAATGGCATTGGCAAAGATGGCAATAATTGATAAGAAGTTATTATAATTACGTGTATGAAGATTGCTGTCTTCTGGAAAGTTGCTCCATGTAGTGTGGTAGATATTGATCAGTTTTTCAGAGGAGCCTACTATTTTCATCATCACCCTGAGCAGCAGTAAGCTGCTCTGAAGTGTCATTTAATATCTACCATACTACACAGTACAAAATCCCAGAAGATAAGACATCTTGTAAATAATTTGTGGCACCCCAGTAACAGTGATGAAATGTGGGTACTTTTTGGCATTGTCATGTTGAAGAGAATTGTGAAGAAGCCTATGTAACAGGAGTACTGGATGAAACATACTGTGATTTACACACCTTTCCTCGAAAGAATTAACTGAAAAAGAATTTGCTCTTTTCATACACTGAAGAATCTGACATTGCAACATATCCAATTCCTAAACTGACTAAAGTGTGATCTGTTTTTAGAACATGCGAGTATTATTTATTATACACCTGAATGAGACATCACTGTTGATGGAAATCTACTGCTGTAAAGTAGGAAGCTATTGGTTGCAGTAAATCTCATTGAATTGAGATGGATATGGAATGCACATGTCTTTGCAAGTCAGAAACTGGGTGTGCTTGGTCCAGTATAATTCAGTTTGAAGTTCAAAGATGATAAGTTATATTGAAAGACAAAGAGGACCTGGTATTAATTAGCACCCTCTATGAGTGTGAAATGATTGATGTAAACAAATGCATAAAGAAATGTACACCTGTAATTTACTATAGCAATGTTATAGGAGGAACTGACAGGGTAGAAGAACTTTTGATAAACTACACAGTCCCAAGGAAAAGAGGCAACACTATACTACAAGATGATCTTTTACCATATGAAACTTGTGCTATGGAATTCTCTCAAATTGTGGTAATTAAGAAGGTTATGGAAAACCGCTGTCCATATGTCAATCCTCAGAAGCATGTTGGAAGGGAAAATACTACATGCTCATGCTCATAGGCTGAGAGAGCAAGAGACACTTCCCAGAATTTATCTCCTGCTGAGAAGATGAATCCAACTTGCCAGTGTGCTGTGTGCACCAAATAAAGAGAATTAAAATAGAGACTAGATAATATTATACAAATTGTCATGTGCCACGGTGTGTTACACCATGCTTTCATATAACACAAGTAACATCTATTTGGACACCTGAGATATCTCAGGATAACAATGAAAAGTTCTTATAAGGTACTTATTGTTTCTTAGTTATATAATTTAAAAGGAGGAGGTATATACATTGCATTATTTATCTTTGTAGTACATACATTTGGAATAAAAGAATACAATTTTTTGGGTCATCCTTATAAAAGAAAGGGCAGTGGGTAGAGAGTTTTTAGAAAAAATGTCCAACTACACGTGGAATATTAGTCTGTTGTAATGTGTATTTTATGCATTTTATGTGGAACTTTAATGGTAGAATTGTAGAAAGTTTTTCATTTACCAATGTACTCCATTTTAATCATACTGTTCAAGGAAAATTTTCTTTCTGTAATTGAGAATTTACTTGAACTTCTTTATGTTTTGACAGCCATAGTATATAAAATAAAGCAATGTCATCCATGTGCATAAGCATTATTTTATGAAGGTATGTAGGGAACATTCTTCACCTAGGCATTACATACAGATGAGAGCTTAATGCACCAATGGCTACCCATTGGTTGGAGGCTGCTTAGGTCCTGCAGCCAATATGAGGTGGCAGAGAAAAATCCTGATGTACTGAAATTGAATTCTAATTGTCCAGCTTATAAGCAGCCACTTTCTATCATGCTGCTCTGATGCATAACAATGGTGCATAGCTGTGTTTTCCAATTATGATTAGTATTAATTATTAATATTAAATTCTTCCTGTATCAAGCCAGTATTGCTGTGCACTGTCCATTGGTGGAACTGTGTTCAGTTATACTGGTCATTAGACTGAAATATAGTTTATATTTTTACAATTGTAATTTGTAGAGTTTTCACAAAGAATAAATGGTTTGATCGTTCATCAGTAATGCACAGTTCATAAATTATCATTGTTTATGTTTTCACTTGTTTGCATAGTGTGGTTTTACAACATATCGGGCCAATAACTTGAGAGTACATGTGCGCATGAGGCATCGTGGGGAGTACAACAATCATGTGTGTCCAGTATGTGGTGCACGTGTTAAACAGCGGAATGCATTCCTTGAACATATGCGTGCACATACTGGGGAGAAACCATTCAGGTATCTTGTTAATGTTAATGCTAAACTATTATTAATAGTTTAGCAAAATTCAAATGATTATTATAAACCCCCCCCCCCAAAAAAAAAAAAAAAAAAGGGGGGGGGGGAAAGGAAATAGTTGTCCTTTCTGGTCCTGTTTTGTTAAGCGATAATGTCCAGTACATTTGTATGTTAAATTTTGATGGACAGTTGACATGTGTACGCGAATTTGAGTACACAGAACATTCTTTTTCTTGTATTTTAGTTGTAGTGCTATTGTCCAAAGACCATATACACTCTCCTCTTACCTTTCTTCCTTGAAAGTCACTTGTTAAAATAAGAATTAGTTTTCCATTAACTGAAGGGTTATTATTAGAAGTATAGTAATCTAATACAATATGTAAAGGAAAGCAAATACATATAACAGACACATTTATTTGTTGTAATTAACAGTGATTAATTTTAAATGTACAACATTAATTACACCAGAGTAAAAATGAAAAACGCAAGTATATAAAGAAAATAAATTGAAGTGGCCCTGTGCAACATTTACTGTCTCATTGGTAGAAGTTGATGCCTTAGGTTCAGATATTTGACTTTGGCATATAGTGAACATTCATTGTACATACCACAAGTAGGATATTTTTAAAATTTGCTCAAAGAAAAAAGTGTACATTTGTAAATGATTATAAAACAAAGAACTCATGTACATGCAAAAAATGTGTTGAATTTGCAATTATTAACTTACTCTATGGTTCAGAATCTTTCTTAAGCTGTTGATTATTCAGCTGATCAAGAAATTCCCCATTTTATGTTGAACCAAAATTGTTGCCACAAGTTTACAGTTACATCTTACTTCTTTAAGATTTGTTTTATGTTACCCTCTGATCTATGTCTAGGTCTCTCAAGTAGTATCTTGCCTGCTGACTGCAGTTTTATGACTAGATGCTGATATTTTAAATTCATAGTTTTAGATGTGTCTCAACTTATGTAAGTTTGTTTTTAGCAGTGATTTCTCTGCAGCTGTCAATTGTAGAACAGACAGTATGAAAAATTCTGTATATTTTTAATTAATATTGCAGTAGTTTTTCCTGTCTCTGTAATTGATCTTGGCAGTGTAGCATTTCAAGCTTTAGAAATTATGTGTGCTAGTATATTACATGTACTGTGGTTCAGAATCAGTATTTGTAAGTTGTATTTGAACACAAGGAATTCCAGAATAAAGAATTTCATTTTTATTCTTTATTATATCTTTAGCAAGGAAGTCTGAAAATTAATTTCAAATCACAAAAATTGTTCACTTGTTTGTTAGTTTGCTTCCTTCCACCTTCCAGTGCTTTCTGTGTCCTTAGTAGGTAAATACACACACACACACACTCAAAATCACAGTGTTTAGTAGACAGCTATGTCTGTGTTTCACAGTTTAACTATACAAGTCATTGTGTGTATGTATGAGTACCCTCTGATGGATAAAAGTAATACTACAATCCAGAATTTGTATAGTTATGAGTAAAATTTACATTAAAATCTCTGGTTTAATTTAGTTCTCATCAGTTGGTTGTTTCAGGTGTGAACAGTGTGAGAGCTCATTTGCCTGCCTGGCCAGACTGACTGTACATCGTAAATCTGTTCATGAGCCTAGGCAATTTCCTTGCTCCCACTGTTGCAAGACTTTCCAAACAAAGCACCATTTATTACGTCATACTGTTATACACACCAAAGCAAAACCTTTTTCTTGCCCATTTTGCACATATTCATGCAATACTCAAGGCAACATGACGAAACATGTGAAGACAATCCATCACATGCCACATTTTTCGTACAGAAAGTAAGTGCTATTGAATGAAGAAAT
Organism: Zootermopsis nevadensis; assembly: GCF_977971745.1. Lineage (NCBI taxonomy): Eukaryota > Metazoa > Arthropoda > Insecta > Blattodea > Termopsidae > Zootermopsis > Zootermopsis nevadensis. Next base: position 8,493,679 of record NW_028259147.1, read on the forward strand.
AAATTTCTGATAATCACACTTGTTTGCTTTATAAGGTGTAAAGATAATAATTGTTTGGGGAAATTAAAAATAACATACTGAGTGACAGTTCAGAATGTTTTTATGTGATTATACTTAATGAGTACATTATAACATGGCATGTTAAGTTTGAGTGGTGATATGTTGTATGTTTTCTTTCAGGTACAAAGCAGATCTGGAATCGGAGGCATTTTCTAATGTAAACCCAGAATGGGTAGAAAAGGGCCAGAGAGTCACGGAACTGTATCTGAAGGATCTGTCTACAAAACTTGGTCGAAATGTAACTCTGGATGAACTCAGGGAACGAGAAAGTGAGAAGCAGAAGCGTATAAATGATGAAGCAGAACAAGCCAAAATCAAACGCATGAATCGGATCCATGCACCAGAACATTCCTATCATTCACGTGTTGGTAAAATGGCTTTATTAAATTCAAAAACAGAAACTCTGAATCTTGAAGGGGAAGAAATAGTTGATCCATCCACATTAATTCTTCAAGTAGCAGCACAGAATGCAGATAATTTTATAGGTACAGTGAATGATGAAGACTTGTCGTCACCATCACATATTGTCCAAGTGGACTTATTATCAGGTATGTTGGGGTATTCTGTTTTAAAAATCAGAGTCACATAAAGTAGTGAAATGTTACAAATAAATCCCCTCATTACATAAATAGATAAATTATACTTCACATTTGTAGTATATTAAGTAAGAAAACCTTTATGAATATTATGAGTTATTTGTAAACATTAGAAATTCATCAACTGAGTGAAAGGGGTGTGTTATTAAGTATCTTTTTAATACCACTTTAAATTGTACCTTTTTATTTAGATGACTTCTGAGACATGTGGTAGACTTGAATGTTGATGCCAGCATATGTGCTTTTCTGAAAACATGAAAGGTGAACAATTCATATATGAAGCTGATTCTCATTCTTTGTGTTGACACTGTGTAAAGTGGAATTACTTAGAAAACATCCTTGGTTATTTACAATGAAGCTCATTAATGGGAATGTAGGAGCTAAGACCTCTCTCTCTTAAACAGATATCTATGGAAGTTCTAGTTTTGGCATGCATCTGCATGGCAGCAGAAGAAAAATCACCCTGGCCTCTGAATAACTCACTGCAGCCTGAGTCAACTGCCCTCAAAGGACTATAAACACTAATGACTAGTTAATAATTCTGTTTTCAGACATATATTTTAAGGCCTTCTATCAAAGTAAAATAATGTGTTATACAATCTTACAAAACAACTGGTAAAATCATTATTATATTTAGTATATTTAATGATTGAAAGTAGATGATAGCAGGTTCTGAGCTGAATAATAGCAGATATCTCCTGATTGTTTCTTTTTGTAACTTATTCCTTACACTGGGCAGATAAAGGACATTCAAGTCTATAGTAAGGCTGGTGTAACATGTTTGATTTGTGTGTCTGTTTCATTCACAGGTATAAGTAATGAGGATGCTCCTAAAAGTGAGGCTTCTCAAGTAACTGTAGCTCCACACATAGTGCAAATACTGTCAGGCATGAACAAGGATGAAAATGCAAAAAGTAATACACAAGTCATTCATATACAGACTTCAGAGGCAGGACAAGGCAGTGAAATGGAAGAAGGTGGTGAGTTTGAGACTGTTATCGTATCAGATGGTGAAGAAGGAAGTGATTTTGTAGCAGGGGAAGTTTATGAACTTGTGTCAGGTCAGAATCTGCAACTGTGTTTAAATGCAGACTACATTGAAACTGGAGATAGTAATACTATTCAGGTTTTACGGCAAGAGTCGTCAAAAAGTGACGAAGCTTACAATGCAGATCAGGATTGTGAACAACAGATGATTGAACTTGGAAGTACTGGTCATTTCATGTCAAACAAAGAAGGCAGTTCTGAAGAAATAGATACTGTTGTTGTAATCATAAACACAGACCATTCTCAAGAAAACACTACTTTGTAATTTTGTGTTAACATCATAAATTGTAAAAATTATTTCTATGAACGAAATTTGAGGCAGCTAATGAAGAACAGTGCTTGAAGTCGGAGAAAGAGAAGCTGGATTGTTATGATTTTTCATTACATTGCTAGATAATTAATTATTCAAGAAATATGAATGTAATATGAGAAATTTCCAGCCTTTAAAATTGTATAGTGCCTCTTTACTTTCTGTATAATTTGAGATCAGATTAATATAAAACTGCCTGAATTGTAATTCTCTTTTTCTTGTGGAAAACTAATTACCATAATGATCAGGTTGAGTAATTAACAAATTAAAACTACTGCAAAACAGGGATGCTGCTTATTGCATCAGTTTGTTTTAATTTTGGATCACACCTTTGGCTGTAAAGGTGTGAAGGATTGTAACAGTATCTCGAATCACACTCCTACACAGTAGAAGAAGTTTAGTTTAAATTGTAATACTCAGTTCCTTGATGTAATTACTGTAATACTGTATTATATCACATATGTCTGTAAATAGTTGTTAAAACTTTGTATTTAATCTGTTGTATTTATATGATTACATATTGTAATCCTATCTGTAAATAGCTGTTAAATGATGTATTTACTCTACTGTATTATGTTATGACATACTCTACGTCTTTGGCATGGACCTGTGAAGGATCTATGGAAATGTAAATAAATCTGTTCTACTCAATACAGTGTACCAAGTGAACTCTGTGTGAAGTGGATAGTGAGGGTTTTAAAGCATTTTACGAAAGTAAGAGTGTTTGAGTTTAATAATTCACAGTAGTGATGTATAATAATTGACAAAATAATGCTAATTGTTCCATACATAGGGATTGGGCCCAACAGAGTAGGTATACCTGAAGATGGAGATAGAATCCCATCTCTGAAACGTCATTCTATTTTATTAGATAATGGAAAACATGCAAAAAACTTTATTTTAAAAACTTTTAATAAGTTTAAGAATAGTGGTTATTAATTTTATGAAAACATGTATTCATGGAATACAGACTGTGGTAATGTGATAGGAAACAAAAGACGAGTGATAGAAGGACTATATACAGAGGTCCAACTGGTATAACACTGGTAATTGGACACCGATGATGGTTCAGTCTAGGCGAAATGCGGTTACGATTAAAAACAATTAAAATGTAAGAAGAATCGTATATCATGGGGGACAGAAATTAAATTCTGTATGGACATTATTCAACAAGTTTCTCTTGTTCTCACTGGTCAATTCTGAAGATACGGGTGTTTGAAGTTGTGTAGTGTAGTGGTAATGAATCAATTTTTCATAATCTGCGCATGCGCATTACTAACCCGACCGACATAAAGACGCTTCCTTCACATTGTTAAATATAACCAAACTATGTAAGATTTGAAGTTTTCACAGCGGTGAGTATGACTTCTGAAACGTTGGTAAACATCGACCAGACTAAACAGCCCAACAACCCAGAAGACAGAAATCTTCATAACAAAACTATTCGGATATAAAGTGCAAACAGCGTTCAAAACATCGATCACATGAAGAACAATCTATACATAATCATTAAAACAAAAACCGATATACACTTTTCTTAACTGATATAATTAACTTTTTAAGCTCAGACTGGTCTTTTAGAATTCTCCATGTTCTTTACTGGAATTCGTTAGTTGAAGATGTGGTTACATATGGTTACAAAGTACGCAGCAACCATATAAACTAATAATTTTATTTGTGATATCTGAAAGGAGGTAAAAAGGCGGGTGGTGATGAGAATTTTTGTTGTGTAGCTGTAGTTTCTATATAATTTGTGTGTTTGTTTGAACACAACTCGATCTCTTTAAAGTCTTTTATATTTGGTGAGGTAACTTAAGTCAAGTTAGAATTGTGTGTACACATATTGTGTCTATACTTTTGATATCAACAACACGAATCTTTTAGCGTCACTGACACTTGAAACATTCTATCCAGAGAAATACTACATAAACCTATAATTATACAGACTTGTTGATCCTGATATCTGTGTGTTATGTTATCGAACCTTGCGTGTTGTTTTCTTTAAATTAGATTAATCATAATCTACGATGGCAGACGTAGAATTCGTGATTCCTGCGAAAAAAGATGAGCTACTGCAAGGGGAGCCAGGCCAGTACACTGTTACTAATGTCTGCAACCTTCCTGAGTTATCAACTAAGCTTTCAGGTAATATGCCACTGTTTTGTTTATACAGCCCTGTAACATGTCACAGCCTTTTACCGCTTACAATTGTGGCAGTTAATGGTTTACATAATGTCTTACAGACAGAAGATATGTGATAAAAATCTCCAAAAAAACGCTTGTGTTAATGTTTGTTGCAAATGGGGTAAAGTTCAGTATGGACCTCAAGGTTCTTGGTTCACTCCTTTTTCTGTTTTATGTTAATGACTACCACTCAAAAGTAACAAAGTCTCTACACCTGTTCTGTCTGTTGAGGAAACTGTTGTGTGATCAGGTCCAAAACCTTTGGAAGGTATCATAGCACTTTGTTCATTTTCACAGTGTGGGCTGTCTTTTCCCCTTGTCTTCTCCATTATGGAAGTGACAGTATTGCTAGGGTAAGCCAAATTTCCAAATCATATTTCTCTGTAGACCTCTTCTCTTCATTATGTTTCATACATATTTAATGGGATTAAGGTCACAGTCATATTAAATTAGTATAGAAATGAAATAGCTCTGTACCAGAGGTCTGGCTTGTTTCTTCTTATTATTTACAGTAGTTCTTTGTCATGTAATTAAAGGGACTATTCACTGGCTTCACAAGTTCTGCCATTATTTTTGATATTTTAAGACATTGGAGCCCTAGTTACTAGGGTGCATTGTCCGTGAACATATTGCAGTTGGTGGATAAGTTCTTGATTAGTTTCCCATTTAATACTTTGAAACATGAAGTAAGCCTGTCTTTGTATCTGCTATCTAAAAATGTAAAGATTAAAATATATCTATATAAAAGGGGCAAAAGTATGAAGTTCATCTCCCTCTGCTACAGAGATCAAGAATTCTTTAAATGATACCTCTGTATTCGCAGTATACTTGTGTGGAGTAGTGTTAGACACGTATAACAGTTGAGCAAACTGGCTGAAATGGTAATGCATATAACTTCATTAATAAAGCACCATGTTTGAATCTTGCCTGAGACACCAATGATCCTGAGTCAGGATTTTTGTGGTTTTCTCAATTCCTTCTAGAAAATTCCAGGACATTTGGTGAAATAGGCCATACATAATTTCTCCCTAATCCTTTTAAAGCTTACTGAACACAGTTATCTTACATCATTTTATGCAAAATGAATTATGCAGTTGATACACCATTGTTAAATAGCTCCTTCAAGGGTTATAAATTCTTACTTTTATGTTTAGTAGTTAACGAATTTATCTGTTTTTACAGACTGCAGAAATGCTATTAGTGAAGTTGGTACTGACTTTATTCTCGACCATTTTGATTCCCTTTTCTCCGTGCTAGTTCACTTCAAACAAGCTGACTTATCTACATTGGCAAAAGGATGGAATGTCATTATGAAAGGTATGTGGTATTAATTACAAGAGGTTTCAGGTGGACCAGATATATAGAGCATATTTTTCTATTGCACAGATTTATAGTCTACAACTTGTGTGTGTGTGCATGCTGGAGTGTAAAGGTGTTCAGTTTGTTACGTCAAAGAAGTAAAAGGAATTGAAGCATATGTATGTTTAGTTTATTGACTATATTTTTAGTCATTCTGGCAGAAAACTGTATCTTCTGTTTATAGATGTCCCTCATATTGTTATGTTACAAACTTTTAGAAGTTTATGATTTTGCTTCTTTTGTGTTTTGTAAAGGATATGGTATGCTACAAAATAATTTGGCTCTACTGCTAGAAGAGGGTGACCTTGACTCTGATCTGCGATTTAAAACTGTGAATATTACAAAAATGGCAACATACATTTTGACACAAATGATGAGAGGCTTTGAAGAAAAACTGTCTCAGAAGTCAAGCAATGGAATTCTCATTGACATCGGAAAAGTAAGATTTTATACTGTACTTATTCAAATACATGAACTTCTGTGTATCATTTATTTTAAGGAAATTCGGTGGTGTAAGCAGTGTTATGCTTCTCATATAGTCACTCTTTATTTTAATTCTCTGTGCACCTATTTTCTCAAATCAGGCTCTAGTGACAAAGTTATGACAGCATGGAAGAAATAAAATTCCAAAATTTTGGTGAGATTTTCTCTGTTTCTGAAGCCTATCAGCACCAGCCAGTACCCTGTCATAGCTTGTATTTGGTGTGGTATGCTTAATGCTCATTGGTAAAAGGCTCCATGTCATAGGCTCTATACTTTATGTGGAATCTTTTTTACCCCTCGTGCGGAACAGGTTCAACAATAATCTATGGTGGATGGGACTGGCCAGTGATTGCTGGAGTTTACCTCAAGCTGAATAACTTGTTTCACCACTACATCTGGTCTCCCAAGGGGATGATGGGGGCAAGGCAGACTCCCAACATTTTGAGTCATATTCCGCACGAGGGCAAATTGGAAGTCTCTGTGAGTCATTTTGAAACCACAAGATGTTAGGAGGAGGATCTTGTTCAAAATCATGAAGTCTGACAGAGAAACTGTTTTGTCCTTTTCGCAGTACTGTGTTCTATTGGGTAACTGTTGGCCATTCTCTCACCTCTGTTTGTATGACCCATGTTTTAGTTGTAGCCTTGTTTAATTGTAGGGTTTATAGCATTTACTTATTTGCCATAGAAGTGTAATTTGTGTTGGTGGATTGTTCATGTTTGTCAGTTTGTATAAGTCATGTTTACATTGCCGTAATGTTATCTCTAGTCTTAGATTATGTAATGCTGTGCTGGTTATATGTTTAATTGTATCAAGTTCTGTGGTTTTCCCTTTCTTTTAGGTCTGACTGTCTTGCAACAATTGACTTATTTTTATAAGATCGTTGAGTAAGTTTGGATAGGAAAGAAAGATGTTCACATATAGCTTACATCTGAGTCCTTCCACCTTTTTGTTAGCAATATGCAATAGCATGTGTTGCTGCCATGTCTGTTGTTGCATGTGTCCTAGCCTTCCCTAAATAAACCTCCATGTCATATGTATAACCTGACCTGTCATAGTTTGTAAAGTCTTATTTAAAAATATTTGTTTCTTAGGAAAGTACTGTTGGGAATTACCCTCTCTTTGTAAAGTTCTGTAACTTTGTCCAAACCCAGATATATGGAAAGGTTGTAATACTTTGAGTAGGCATCATTGAGCAAGTCGGAAAGATATCTATGTTTTATTAGATTGTCATAGTTTGTGTCATTTTTCTTAATTGTGATTTGTACTGAATATGGTATTGGATATCAGTCTTTCATTGTATCCTCTTGAAGTTGTATAACTGTTTCTCTTTGGCACTCTTGGTCAGTACCTGTAAAGTGAGCCAGAGTAGCTCAGTCAGTATAGTGACTGACTATGGACTGGATGACCGGGGTTCGATCCCTGACAGGTAGAGGATTTTTCCTCTAGCCTCTGCATCCAGACCAGCTCTGAGGCCTACCCAGCCTCCTGTCTAATGGATAGTGGGGTCCTTTCCCCAGGGCCTGGGATGTGATGCTTACCACTCACCCCTGTCTAGTGCCGAGGTTAAGAATGAGTGGGAGCTATGCTACCTCTCCCCCAAGTGCCTACATGGTATATAGTGGGACAGGTTTACTTTACTTATTTTTTCAGTATCTGTAAATGTCATTTTGCATTGCCTGGCAATGATATTTAAATAACTGCAGGACAGAATGCCTGAAGAAGATCATCACCATGATTACAAAAACCACCATTCATAGATTGATATAGGATTAACATCTGATTTCTTTAATTTTCAAGGGCCGCAGAAAGAATAACAAGAATACTGAGTATGATGCTTTTAACTGGGAAGGAAAAAGGCATAGTGCCTTGGTCCTGCTATACAATCTTTTACAGCTTCCATTAAATAAATTATGGGAACCTCCTATAGCTGAGGAAGAATTTGTCAAGTAAGTGGATTTTTTATGAGTGGAAGTAATTAGTAAGTATGTATTGCAATAAACAGTAATTATTTAGGTCTGTACTGTGTTTGACCTTTTGATGAGAATATGAGCTTTTTTAAAATTAGTTTTTCACTGATTTATAAAAAAAGGTGATAAAACTGACTAATAATTATCAAGGAATATCTTTGTCATTACTTATAATTTTGCCCAACATTCTTCTCTTATGGTTAACTTCATATCTAGACAAAATTACACAGTATTAGCAGTGTCAACATAATAGATAATCTCTGTTCAGATATTCTGAACTGGTCAGATACTGTGGTAAAAATGGAAGTACAGTGGGGAAGTACATAATTTTTTATAGATTTCAGGAAAGCCTGTGGTTCATTTAGAAAAGAAGTATTATACAACATTCTCATTTCTCACATTAAGGGAGGATCATAGACTGAGGGTACTGCCAAACACAGTGAGAACATTTGGACATATGAGGGAGAAAGTGGCAGGAGACTGGGGAAATTGCATAATTAGGAGCTTCATAATTTGTACTTTTTTACTATTTATTTATGATTTATTAATGATGATGTCAGTAACTCAGACTGTATAACATTGGATGATGGTATGATTAATGTGATGAACAGAAAGAATGTGGAAGGGGTTTTGGCCTAATTTATGTTATATTCTGGCATTTGCCTGGAGGGACTAGGAAAACCATGGAAATCTTCAGTCAAGAGCAGCCAGTATATAGGTTGAGGTATGATTCAAGATAAGGTGGGAGAGGTCAGATATCAAGAAGATGAAATCGAAGCGGATGAGGAGGACAGATCTTGTAGCATGAATGGGAGAGATGGAAGGGCATGCAGGACTTTGGCCAGGAAACCTCAAAAGAAGAAACCATTTGGGATACCTTGGTATAAAGTGGGAGAATTTGGACTGGATATAGGAACCAGTGGCAGGCTTTTGTGAACACTAATAAACCTTTGAGTTTCATAATAGATGTTTTCAATGATATGGCGTACCACCCATTTTAACAGATTTCTTTGACCTGCTCTGAATAAAAGGTTTCTAGGCTGTTTGATGTGAAGTGATGTCTCTAGTCCATTGTTCCATGACTGACTATGGCTCAACAGCCCGAAGCTGAGCCTTGGCCTCCTCCCAAGTGGGAGGTTTCTTTGTCTTTGAAATGCACATTTATGAGTAGTGAGTGACAAGCCCACTGCCTCTGCACAATTTCTATTCAATCCTGATTTGTCTGCCAGAGCCATCTTGTAGTGAATCAGGAGAGGCTTGGGTGAGAATTGGCCGCTGAATTTTGCTTATGAAACATCTTGTTCATGCTCGTAAGGTTCTTTTACATGCCGTAAATCTACAACATGGGACCACCAACTTTACTTCCCCTCCGAAGGAAATTGTGCTAAGGACTTATATCACCCTTAAAAATTCATTGGCCTTGGCCTGGTTTGAAGCCGCAAGCCTAGGGTCCATTGGTGAGCACGCTAACCACAAGTACACCGAGTGCAACCCATTATCCCATAGGTCACAAAATTTGACATTCCTATAAGCTGTAAATAACAAAATTCATGTGAAACCTAATTGTTGTTTTTGCTTATAGTCTTATTGCTGATTGCTGCTATAAAGCTCTTGAAGATCCTGGTATTTCAGCAGCCAAGATGAAATACATGCGGGAAACAATATTTCAGGTGCTGGGAATACTGATCAAACGCTACAGTCATGGCCTGAGCTGCACTATCAAGATAGTTCATGTAAGTACTTGGGTTTCTTCTGGAGTTTCTGGAGTGATTTAAGGCATTTCTTTGAAATGCTTGTTTTTACTCAGGTCTCAAGAAATTCCCTGTTTTTATGTAACCTGATGTTTTATTGCCATGTTCATAGAAACCTACCACTGAACCCTCTCTTGAGCCAGATGAATCCAGCTCACAGCTGCACATCCCGTTTTTGAAGGTTTATTTCAATGTTATCCTCCCATCTCTGTCTACATCTCCTAAAGATTCTCTTCCCTTAAGTCTTTCTGATAATTTTTATTAATACAAATGACAAAGATTCTTATTATTTCTTTGGTCCTTGTCTATTTATCCCTATGTCTTTTTCAACATTTTAATGTAAACACAATTTAGTGCGCTCATCCTGTAGAGTGAGTTTTATTATTTTATTTTAATTTTCTGATTTTTAGGTAAGACACAAGGTAAAATATTCTAAGCTGAATAATAGTTGGCATTTTGAATTTGCTCATAATTTCATAATGAAGTTAATAATAATTTGGTTTATTAATGTCATTTCCAAATACTTGAAGTCTGCCTTATTTTCAAAGGATTTATTAGCTATTATATTTTGATTTTGTCCTGTGTTCTGGTGGTGAGTTTATAGCTGTGTTGTACATGGATCTGTAATTTGTATTGAGCATGGTATTACTACTTTTTAGTTCCCAAAGTCTCACGAATGCTTTTTTCTTCTTCTGGAATCCTGTTTATTTTTTGGAACCTTGTTAATGAGCCTTGTATGTTTGCCCTTCCATTCCATTTTAATTATTTTTTGTTAATATTATAAACCCTGATTTTAAGTATCTTGCTTTTGGAGGAAACCCATCTGTTGTAACACTTGTTTTGTCATAATAATACAACGTGGCTGCTGTGTGATCTTGTGGTGTAAGAACAATGATAGTGTAGTACTTATAAATTAGTGAAGAAAGTTGTTTTTGGTTTTGTGTGTACAACTAAAGTTTTGCGTTCAATGTTGCTCTTTGCCTGGATTTGATCATCCTTTGTTTAAACTTCTAAAATAAGACCACTATATTTTGGGAGCCAGCCTGCTCCCATCTTTAGGTGAAAATAACCTTTTCTGGTGTTATTATCATTCCCCATTCAGGCTGTGTATGTAGTCAGTCACTTTTATTTTACTACTGTAACAATAATAAGGGACCAGTGTAAACCACAGATTCCTCACTGTGTAATATCTAGTATTACTTAATTTATCCCAAATAGGTAAAAATATTTTCTTGAGCACATCATTTTCTAACACTTTCTTCAAAGTAAGAGGAATAATTTTACATATCTTTCTCTGTACTGATTTAGAAAGTAGCCTGGTTATGAACAGGGTAAAAAGTAATTTGGTTGGGACTCTAATGTGAAGGTGTGATCCAGTATACCATATCTGAAAACTGTGTTAGTGGAAACAGAAGAGATTTGCATATTTATGTACATGTTTCAGTTGTTGAAGCTGTATGAGCATTTGGTAAGTCCATTAGCTCAAGGTGTTGTGCAGCTGGTGCAGGAATTTGGTTGCCGGACTATTATTCGTGAGTTGGTACGTGAAATTAGTGACACAGACAGCTCTGATCTGATGCAAGATACATCTGGTGCGAGAGCATATTCACAGTTCCTTGTGGAAGTTGCCGAGAGAGTTCCAGAGCTTATAGTGCCAGCTATCAGTTCCCTTGCTGTGCATCTTGAAGGAGAGGTATGCTTAACTTCTTAGTGCTGGTCTCTCAAGACAATAGATACTGTGCTCTACGAACACATTTGCAATATGCACCCTGTTTTAAAGCTGAAAATACAGTTTTGGTGGTCATGTGATATCTGTGGGTGACAGCCATTGAAATGAGAGAAATGACAGAAAGAAATGTAGTTTGCACCAGCTTCTCCTATTATTTGTCAGAATGTTATTTGTTTGTGTGACAAACCCCTTTAGTACTGCTCATGTTTTGTTAGCCTGCAATAATTTTTTCAGAATGATTGTGATGTTTATGTCTGTCCCCCCACCCTCCTCATTCCAGTGATAATGTGGTTTGTGGTTTGCCTATACAGATTATTTTGTGCATCTACTCTTACTGGCTACTGCTGAAGGTAAATTTGTGTTTAAAAGCTTTTATTCCTGTAACCCCTCTACCAGTTTCCATAAACTCCACTGCCAAAACTGATGTGCAACCTTGTAGACAATTTTTTTAACTTTCCATTATTTCAGGCAGTTTCATTTATCCAGTCTTCTCTGAAGCTCTTGTTTGGAAAATTGTCTCTGAAATATTTGAATCTTTACTCTGTGTCAAAAACTGTAATGCATCATTTTCAAATCAACCATGATACAGACCTATTATATTGTCATAAAATAAATGTCACAGCTTATTTTGACAAATGTAGTGAGTACAAAATGAAAGATGTAATACTCTATGTGTAAAACATTTGTTTAAATGGTTGTGAAATAAACTGAAGTGCTGGAATTCCAGGATTTTACCACTTTCTGTTATAGCATGGGATTCACTATTCAGTAACGCTATATTCTGTTCTCCACTCATGCAAAAAGCACTGCAACATTTCTTTCTTTTTTCCCCCCAGTCTCCAGCAATGAGAATGTGTGTCTTAGGAATAATGGGAGAAATAGTTCTGCGTATGCTGAGTGCAGAGGATTTAGAAGAGAGTTCACGTAATATGCGAGATCAGTTCCTTGATCACCTTGAGGATCATTTACATGATGTTAATGCATTTGTAAGGGTGAAGGTAAGATTAAAGTACTATAAGGAAGTATAGTTAAAACTATGAGCTTTTCACAGCAGTGAGAACTTATATTGTGGTGTTCTGGATTATGACATGTAGTTTTGTAGGTGGTTACCAGTGTTTTTGAGGAGCCTGTTACTATGAAATGTTGGTAATAATCTCCTGCAAAGCTGCACCAACACTATAACTCAGAAGACCACAGTACAAATAGGTAGAAAAAAATCCTCATGTAATTCTTCATCTGTCAATTAACTTTTTGAGTTCTGCAAGGTATGCTAGTTCTGCCATGATCTGACTTGGCCCATGGTTAGAGACTGTTTTTTTTACTGTTGCATATAATTGAAATATGATAAAAGATGACAGATAAATGCAAAGTATTTAGTTTTGTATACTTCCTGGTTCTTAATTTGAACACAAAGAACTTGAGATGTGTTATTCAGTTTTTATGAAACAATCTGGCAATTCTATAGGCTGTAGAACTTTGTCTTGGCAGTAAAAGAGTTAAACTGAACATTGCGTTTGAATGGTTAGCACTCCTGGTAGCCATTTTAGAAATTTGTGTGGTTGCCATATTGATATTATTGATGGAAGGGATCAGTTGATTGAAGATTAAGGGCACGTGCGATGTAGTAATATCATTAATCTTTATTTCCATATGATATTAAATAGGCTGAAAAGGGTATGATACGTGAAGGTGAGAATGTTATCTGAATAAGAAAAATTGTTTGAGATTTTTTGTTTACCATGTCTGACCTTTACATGAGGTGTCAACCAAATGCACCACAGTATATGATACTGAAGGATACAAACGTTAAACTTTTAATTTTGTGGACTAAGTATTTTTAATTTGAACACTAATGTAAATGCACCTTTCCAGGTTCTTCAAATATGGCAACGTCTCTGCCAAGAGAAGTCTATTCCCTTATCACGACAGAGTCAAGTGTTGAAACTGGTTGTAGGTCGCCTTCATGACAAGAGTTGCAATGTAAAAAAAAATGCCATGCATTTGGTGACTGCATTTCTCGAAGGAAATCCATTTGCAGCTAAGGTTTGTTGTCCTGCTTTATTTTGAGGCATCTCATGACATTGGATGTGTGTGTATATTACCTTTGATTCCTAGTGCTGATGTAATTTATGCAGAATTGAAACATTAGAACTAAGCATAGGTTTTGTTTATTTCTTGATAAACAAATGCTATAAAATAATCAGGTAAAAATTACAGTAGACAAAATAGTTATCCAGTGTTTAATTAAAGCATCATCCCTTGAAGACATATAGGAAAGTGAAATTACAGCTTCACATTTTTTTTATATTGGCATTAGATGGAAGTTAGTTTCATGCTCAGCCTGCTTTATCCCAATGAAGTATTTCCTAATACGTATTGGATATGAGGCTGAGTAGACCACAGAGCCAGTGTAAACATTGGTAAAGAGAAAAATTTATGCTCCTGCTGGGAACAGAACCCTGTCTGTCAGCCTCTAGTTTCTCGTCAATATACTAACTGAAGTGCATTGTGTTACATTTTACCAGTTAAGTTTAAAGGAGCTTCAGTCACAACTGCAAGTAGAGATGAAGTCCCTAGAAACGCTTAAAGGGAAGAGTGGCAGCGAGGCTTCCAGAAGAAAGCATGTTACTGAGCTAAAGAGGGAACAAATGTGGCTTGATCGTGAACAAGAAATTGCCAAAGTTATTGAAGATGTCTTACATACAGGTAATAGTAGTGAGTGGAGATTAAGGAAAACTTCAATTTACTATGCAGAATCATTGGCACAACCAATTTTTTAACATATTTGGAAAGCGTTGCATAAAAGAAATTTTTTCCAGCGGTTTCTAATGAGGTACATATTCTTTCCATAGCTTTCTACACTAACAGCACTTGCCAGTTTTGTTTTTTAAGCTATTTGAAGCTGGTGGTTTATAAAGATACCACCCTCTGTGCCTTCTAGTCTAGGAAAATGAAGTCCACTGTGAGTGGCTTACCATCTTTAAATGTTAGCCAGTGAGAAATGTTTATCTTGTAATATCATCTAAATTCTGTCTTCAGTTTGGTAGGGCAGGATTCATAAACCTTTGCCACAACACAAAAACAAATGATCATTTTCTGTAATTTAGCTACATTGTTTCTTTTGGGTGGATCATGTATTGCCACTAAATAGGAGCTGTCTCTATTACACTCTTACAACAGAAAACTGTTTTGGAGTTAGTTCCATTTCATAGTGTTACTAAAGGAGTAAACATAATTGTGTTCTAATTTATTTATTTAAATTAGTCGCTCAGGTGGGTGGTTGAATGTTAAATAACTAAATTATGCTTCGAATGTTAACTCATGTTGCAGTAAATGTGTCTGGAAACTACTCATTTTTATAGCTTGTTCCATTATGAGTTGTGTCACTTGACTATTGAATGGGGGTTGAAACTTTTGCGATTTAGCATTTGTGTAGTTTTAGTGTCCAGACTTAATTATGGCAAACATCCTTCCCTCTTCCATTAATCCATTCATTTGGAAGATTTGTTTTACATTTACATTAATATTTATTATAATGTAATTTTATTATAAAAAATTAATGTTTGGGTTGTAGTTGAGTTGAATGGAGTAACATTTCACTGTACATTGTTGTACTTCATGTTTAATTCCTTGTGTGAATTTTCTTTCTTCTGCTTTTTGTAGGTTCATCAGAGGATGAGCCAGTTACCCAAATATTGACTCAGAACTCTCTCTCTGAGTCATTTGAAGAGATTCGTTTGAAGCTTGGTCAAAAGCAATACTTGGATGCATATTATCTTTTACGCAATGCAGAAAAGCAATTTCCTGGTGCCCAGGAGCTTAGGTATGCATACTGAAATATTACCTTTTGTGCTATTTATACTGTTTCTTAGCTTTTTTTGTTTGTCAAGTTTTTTCTTTGTTAAATGTATATTATTTTAGTTAACACAATTTAGAAGGTCTATGTCTACAAAGTAACACAAGTGGTACCTTAGAGAACTTTGTTTGACAGTAGATACTGTGATATGTATTCTGCTGGACATTAAACAAATGACTGACATCCTCTTTGAACTGCTATAAAAATTAGCCCCCCAAAAATGTTGAGGTCAGATGAAAGTTGAGGCTGCACTGGGCATGCTATATACCAGATATTGTCATGGTGCAATGATATGTCAGGTGGTATTGGAGGTCCATTACTCCACAAAATCTCACATTTTAGGCATAAGAGTGTTAGTCCATGTGTTTATGAGAACTGATACTGAAGTTTAAGATTACTTACAGCAATTTTGAATCAAAATTTTATGTTGCATGTCATTGTTTAGGTGTGACATGGATTTGCCAAGCCAGGTGGGTTACTTTCTGAACCTTCTCCATAAAATATTTGTGGAATGTAACTCTTCAGGAGAAAGTTCCCAACAGAGCAGCCAGAGTGAGGCAAGGCCTGACACCACTTCTCAGGAGAGTGGAGAAGCATCTGTGTTTGAATTTGACAGTGCCATGGAATCTCAGCAAACAGTTGTGCAGTATCTCAAAGTGAGTGCTACTTTCAGTTGCCACTGGCAACCTTTCAGTTTGTGATCATTTTCACCATTTGAATCTTGTTTGGTGTGACCTGGAGTGCTATTTATATTTTGTTTAACAGAGGTAGGATATCAGTTTACTGTTTACTTTTTTAATGGCTGCCCCAACTATTTACAGTTTTTGTTCCTGTACCTTGCTGCTAATTAACATTTATCTGAGAGAAAAATTCTTGAGCTACTTGTTTAGAAATTTCATATGGTTTAATCCATTTCTTCAAAGTTTTTTTATGAGGTAATTTTCCTAGCAATAAAATAACACACCAAATAGAAGCTCATCATAAGGGTGATTATTGTCCTGATGATGGAGGCAACAAACACCTCTGAAACATAGGTCAGTATCTGCCAGAGTACATGGGCAAGAACCCAGAAAACAGCCATCCTTATAGTTGCTACCATGAGAACCTGAGATCTCATGATTTTTATCATCATCATTATGATTTTGTTTTTTGTTGTTGTTGTTCCTCAGGATACCATAACATTTGTGCAGCTTGTATCTAGCGCTGTTCCAGTGATCTGTCAGCTGCTTCATTCTCGGCAAACTACTGATGTTATAGAGGCAGTAGATTTCTTCACATCTGCATATAAGTTTGGCTTGGCTGAGGCTATAGTTGGAGTTCAGCAAATGTTGGTCCTGATATGGTCACAAGATCAGGCTGTTCGAGATGCAGTGGCTGTTGCATACAAAAAGTTATATCTCAACACAGAAAGTACTACACCAAGGTATACGTATAATTTTAATCTTTTCAATGCTAGATTTGTAAATGGCTTCTCTGGAATTGAATGAATTATGTAAAGTAGTATTTTCATGTTTGTTGTCTTTATTATTACACGAGGAATCACTTGCATATTTAGATTCATTCTCTTTCATTAAAACTGGTATGTGAATTTTTCCTTCAAGACATTCTAAAATGTAATTTTTACAGAATTTCTTGGATACTGTGATGCGAGCAACAGATTTATGAAACTAATGATTATTTAAAATACTGTGGCTTGAACATGAACTAACATAATTTAAATTATTCATGAAAAATTACAAGCTTTTGGTTAATTATAGACAAGTAAGAGTAAGTTAAATTCACATGGTGTGACAACAGCAGCAAATAGGTTGGTGAACTAGATCCACATTTAAATGTCACACAGTTGTAGCTATAACAGGCAAGTCAGGAAAGGCTAGATATAAATTTGATAGTTGGAGTTTGATTTCAGACAGACACTGAAAACTGTTCCGTTCACCATATCAATACTAAGCAGGTTAGCTCAAGTAGGGATGATTCTGACCTGTATTTCAGAGGTACCATATCCAATTCAAGTCTTAGCCAGGATATCACTTATCCTGACTGAACGTTTTTATGTTTCCCCTTTTGATTTGATTTCATATCTTCAGCGAGAGACCAGCCAAGTGCTGTACCACATGTAGAATCCAAGTACGGACTATTTTTATGATTATGTGCTAACCAGTTGGGTGTGCCCTCACTTCATTGGTGGTGATGTGTGATATAATATGGTGATTGTAAAGGGACAGTCAGAGTGCTTGGAGGGAAACTTGTGTTAGTGTCACATTTTCTACTTGAAATTACGTGTGGGATTGAATCTGGGCCGGTGTCTTGATAAACCAATATCTAACCTAAACTAAGGCACAGTCTTCCCTTTCAGTTTAACATACACAATCAGTGTCATGTGTTAGACTTTGGTTTATGACTGTTCTCTTATGAAATCTGAATTTGAATCTTCCAGGTTGACTTAGGTTATATTGTTTATTTCAATAGGCTTCATGCTGTGCAAGTGGTGAAAAATTTGAGTGGACTGCTAAAAATTGTGAATGTGGGGCAGCATGCAGCTTTCGAAGAACTTGTCAAGAACTGGGTTGCAAATGGTTCCGTAGATAAAGCCTGCATACAGGTACATTACATAAGTATTTAGTAATGCTTACAGTTATGACAGAATTGTAGTTTGTATTTTATGCATTATGTTATCCATTGTTTGATTTGAGTCTGAAACAAGTATTCATATGTATCAGTGAAATCCTTTTTTGTACAGGTGATGTGGGAACGGTTTTCACTTACCATACCTGATACATCAGAGGAAGATAGTCTAGCAGCCCTAGTACTGTTAGGAATGGTAGCAAGGTAAGTATTTTGCGATTTTTTGTCAGTCTGGAATTTACTTTTGTTGGCTTCGGAGAGAAAATGTATGTATTTAGCTGTATCGTTTAAATGTTACGTATTTTAGTGACTATATGGCCTCTGAAAGACAGACTTGATTCCAGACAGGAGTAAGAGATTTTTATCTTACCTACCACATCCAGACCAATTTTGGGGTTTACCCAGCTTCCTTTCCATTGGGTACCAGGGAAATTCTTTTTGTGGGTATAAAATGAACAGGGTTTGAAGCTTACTACTCACCATCTAGTGCTGAGGACAAGAAAGAGTGGTGCTATACCTCAACTTCCTCATGTCTTCGTGACATGTTGTTTAGTTAAGTACCAGGGACGACTTTATCATGGTTTGTTCATACCTATAGTTTGATTAGATGAGACATTTATTATATGTGATTTAGTACGAACAGTTGATCATTTAAATTTCTTAAAAACTTAAGAATTATTTTATATGGATGTGAAAACATCATCTTTTATATTGAGAGAAGAATGTAAATTACTGCTAGTATTTTAAAAGAAATAGCCCAGGAAATTAATTTGGTCCTAAAAGGAATGAAATAAGTGGGTAATTTAAGATGCCACATGAGTAACTTCAGATTACTGTATTTTAATATTGTAATCAAATCTAGTAGTCTACAATGGGATGGGCATCTAGTTGTGATGGGGAAATAAGAGAAGCACACTGAAGTTTGGTGGGAAACTTCTTGGAAAGCAACCACCTAGAAAATTGAGGAGGTGGTGGGAGGATAACATTAAGGTGGACTTCAGCAAAATAGGCTGTGAGGATGGGAGATGGATGAAACCAGTTCAGGGTCCTCTTCAGTGGTGGCCTCTGGTAGAGTTTTAATTTATGTAAGGCTCTTTTCTGAAAACCTGAAGGTTAATAAAGTGAATTTACACTAGTATCATATGTACTTCTGGGGTGCTTGACTGTTTGTGCTTTACTGTGAGTTCTGTATAGTGAAATGGCAGGTTATAAATAAGGGAAGTTAAAGTGGCTTATTAGATTGTATTTTATTCTACATCAGAGTAATCGGTGCTCTAACCAAATTGATAGAAGTTTTACTTATCTAATGTGAGCTGTTTTGATTCCGTATAAAATTAAGTTTCTGTATTAATGTGTGAATTTTGTTGCTGTCATCTTATTGGCAAGTGACAGGCTCACATTTTTTAATGTTTCATGTTCATGAAATTGGTGGATTTAAGCATTTTAATAAGGTAAATTGTTTAATTGTTTTGTTTCAGAGCTGAGGTGCACACTGTGTCAAGTAATATCCCGGTGTTAGTTGGTATTGGATTTGGAGAAAGAGGGGTGAGGAATTATAGACTGGTTAAAGAAACTTGCCAAGTTCTGCTGAAACTGGTTGCAAGGAAACCACCAACAAACTCACCAACTCCACCACTTAGGTAAATATTGGTGACAGTTTGTCATTATTACCTGTGTATGTTACAATCCAGAATATCCAAGGTTCAATACCCTGTAGGAGTGTAACGTTTTGTAAGATTTGAGGTTTTCACAGTGGTGAGTATGAAGATTTCTGTCTTCTGGGTTGTTGCGCTGTGTAGTCTGGTCGATGTTTACTAACGTTTCAGAGGTCATACTGCCTCCTATCTTGTGGATGCTGGGGTACTCTTTCTCTGGAGGCTAAGCAGCCAAAACATTTAGTGCTGAGGAATGGAATGCATTATATTTAAAATTACCGTCGTCAAAACCCTTTAGAATGGAATGCATTATACTTTACTGCAATACCTACATTGCATACAGCAGACTCAGCTAAACAGATTAAATAATTTCTAAGTTGAAAAATATTATGTATTGAAAGCTAAAATTATGCTTAAATGATTGACTAACTTGTCAGAGTAATTGATGAATGAAAGGAAAATTTGACTAGTCACATAAAGATGGAATAAATCTTAGGTAACTGAGATGAAGTAATATATATGTTTTGGGAACAAAAATAATTTAAATAGTAGGAAATTTAATGAGGCTGAAAAAGAATTATGTAAATCATGGGAGAATGTACATTCTGCTAATATAAATGTGTGGTTGGGTATATACACTAGTTTATTTTATTAATTTCTCAGCAGAGATGAGGATGTATGATCTAAAACTTTCATGGTGATTAAGGTTAATGAAATCCTTTTGGGCTATTAACCACGTTGAATGGTTAAAACTCACAAGTTTTAACCATTTGAGAGGATTTTATTAATAAAGATGAGGGTGCATGTATTGCTTGATGGTGTGAGTTATGCAGTAAGATTCATCTGTTGTGGGTAATAATAGAGTTTATTTTAATTTTCAGGTTTCCAAAAGATCATGAAATCTTCACTAGTATTTTTAAAATTTTAACATCTGGATTCTGGAATGTGGATGATAATTACTACATACCAATGTCAGCTGAAGCTGTTGATGTTACATATCAGGTAATGCCTGTAATTCTAATTCTGCTTAGTAGTTGAAAATATAGTCCAGTGTATTGGGTTTTCTTTAATTGAATTCATCTGGTCTAGAAAATTCCTGCTTTTGTGGAACCCGAAGATTCCAGTTGATATTTTTACACCCTTTTCTCCATAATTCCCAACAAATCTTATGTGTCCCAAATAGGCTCTTTCCTTGAGGTTTTCAAACCAAAATGTTTACATACATTCTTGTTTTCTTCATGCGTACTGTATGTCCAATTCACCTGATCATTCTTGTTTGAAACTTTTTTATACTGATTTTATTTAAAACACATTTTGCTGTTGGTATATTTTCTTGCTAACATAGAATTGCTTTTACTGAAAAGTCATTTACGTAATAGTCTTGAAAATTTGGCTACTTTATGGCATGTGTTGTCAGATGACCAGTGTGAAGTGGAAATGACTTGGGAGGAAGAAGAACAGAAGGGCATGGGGTATTAGTTCTTTCACTTACACTTGTAATGGATTCATGGGATTGAATGATACATTGCATAATAATGTTGCACTGTAGACAGATTACTGTTAATCCTTCAGCTTTGTAATCATCCTTTTTAAAATTTATTCAGAATGCACTAAATGTATTAATTTGAAGATTGAATATATGTGTTGTTACATTTAAGTTTATATAGCCCTTTATTAATTTCTGATGCTGCCTAAAGTTGTAGCCAGTTTATTATATTATATAATTAATATTTATTACAATATTGGTTTCAGTTGGCAGAGCAACCTGATGTCATCTGTGGGGAATTAATAAAAGAACTTCTTGATCAGGTGAAGCAAGGAAAGCCACCTGAAAATCCAGGAAATAACCAAGTATTTGATGGTGTGTTTTACATTGAGATTAATGCATCATTTCACAGTAAAATCTTGGTACAAGTGAAAGTGACTGTCTTCTGGGTTGTAGCGCCATGTAGTGTGATATAAATTTACCTGACTACATGGCACTACAACCCAGAAGACAGCCATTAGTCTGTATTTCATGACATTAACACATTCTCATTTTTATCATTGTTTTCAATTTCTATCAACTTATCACTGCTTTTGTTTTCTATAAACTTTACAGTTCTGTAAATTACTTGTTTGACTGTGAATTTTCTTATTATTTTGTGCAGGAGACATTTTTGTAAAATGTTTACAAAAACCATAGTTTTAGAAATATAATTGACAGGACATTTGGAATGCAGACACACTGTTGCTAAACAGTGTCAGATTCTGAAGATTTATGAACACAGTAATTTTGAAGTTGCTTAAAATACTGCATTGAAGTACAAACATTTTGAAGATTTATTCGTTCAGGTGGCCATAACATCAGTGAGGGATGCAAGGTTGCAAATAATGTGTTTCAGAAATAAGTGTTTGCTATAAACTGGTCTACAGTTTTTCATACACATTACAGTTCTCTTTGTACTTTTATATGGAATGTGTTGTTATTGAATTTCAGGCTTGTTGGAGAAACATGACGATAGTCCTTCCCAGCTTAACACACAGGATTCTGCTGAGTGTCCGTATGAAGTTATATCACGCTTAGTATTTTTGATTGGTCACATAGCACTTCGCCAAATGTTATATCTGGACGTGGATGTGTTCTGTGAGCTTAAACGTCGTAATGCACGACGTGAAGAAAGAGATGATGCTCAGAATACCAAAAGCAAGAAGAAAAAGAAACAGCAGAAAGGGGACAAGAATTCGTTACAAAATTCATCATATGTTTCTATGAGTGCATCTGAAACTCCTAGGAACAGGCAGGTAATTAATCCATTCAATGCCAAGAATGATTAGGTTGATTATACAGTAGGGCACCGCATATACGGCAGGTTAGGGATCAGACCCCCGCTGAAAAGCGAAAATTGCAGAAAAGCGGATCTTTGCTTTTTTTCAATTGCAAATGCATATCAAAGCCTAATAAGATGTTTACAATATCATATAGTAAGTGCATAATAGTGCTAGGCCTAAAAAAACGATAAGAAAATAAAATGAATATCAGTAGTAGCTGTAAACAGACTGAATCAGCGACAAGAAAATGGCGCCGGACACACTTCTCTGACTCAGCTGTTGAGCGCGTGGGGCATATGCACGCAATTGGAAAGCGCCGTATTAGCGGATCGCCGAAAAGCGGGCCCTTCTGTATTGAAATTATATATGCATTGGATCAGTGCTCTGTATAACCCCCACGGTGGTCTAGCGGTTAGAATGCTGGGCTTGTAATACTAAGGTCCCGGGTTCGATTCCCGGCAGTGCTCAGATTTACAACTTGTGTTGGGCAAGGCCGTGGTCTAGGCATCATGGAGTTTTCCTCTGGGGTTTCTCCTTGGCATCCCAACAATTACTCCACTTTCATCATCATCTCGCAAAAAGGGGGTCACAGCAGGAGCGTTAAATGTCGCGGTCCCGATCGAACCAATGTACTGATGGGTCATAAATCCTGCTAATCACCAATGCACACCATGCTGAATGGTGTGTACTGGACACGAAAAAAAAGTGCTCTGTATCTGATACAGTCATCAGGCGTAGTGGTAGAGTAGTTAGTATTTCTGCATTGCATTTGGAGGTTCTTGGTACAGTTTGTAGTGTGGGTGTGCCAATTGTCATGATTGAGTTTTTTAAAAAAAAATTCTTACCATGGTATTGTTGAAATTTATTGTCTCCAAGAGGAACATTAAATAGGGATTTCACTGAAACCATATTTCAGTGCACGTAGTTGTATTTGAATATTTAAACATGGATTCTGTTTCACACAAGTTATTTCTGAAGTTTTCCAATAATACGAGGCGCGTCCCAAAAGTAAGTTTCCCTGAGGCCGTTTACAGAAACAAAACACAATTTCATGGAAATATTTATTGCAACAGATACAGCAAGTGTCCAGCTTTTTTCAACATATTCGCCACCGGAATTGAGACATTTGTCATACCGTGGGACCAACTTTTAATACCTGTGTCGTAGAAGTCTGCCGCCTGGGATTGGAACCACTGTGTGACAACCATCTCTGCCTCCCTGTCATTCTCAAAACGCTGACGCTGACCGGACAGGAATTTCTTGAGGTGTAGGAAAAGATGGAAATCACTGGGAGCGAGGTCCGGGCTGTAGGGTGGATGATTAAACACCTCCCAGCTGAACTCTTGCAGGAGACTTGCTGTCCGTCGAGCAGTGTGCGGCCTAGCGTTATCGTGCAGGAAGACAATACTGGCACTAAGCATCCTGCGCCGCTTGTTCTGAATGGCCCGTCGCTGAAAATTGTCTGCACCAGCGACGCACCATCTGCTTGCTCATAACGTTAGGCCCATAGACCCGGCACAGCTGACGATGAATTTCGATCGGCGCTATGCTCTGTGCATTCAAAAACTTTATCACTGACCGCACTTCACAGTCGGCGGGAGCTGGAATAAGAACCTCCATCTTCAACAGCTGCAACGATGCTACTGTGAGAACGCAGGAAGTACCGTTAGTGCATGCGCCATGCTACGTCATTGCTCTATCACGTACGCACAGTCGCTTCGCTCAATATAAGGTTTGCTAGCTGTGGGACGAGTGGGAAACTTACTTTTGGGACGCGGCTTGTATAACATGGAATGTTTTTATTGTCATGCCGTTAATATAGAATGTTAATATCATGTCCCACAATGATCTAGGAGCCATCAGATGGAGATGACGAGATGGGAGTTGTGGGAGCTGTTGCTGATGACCAGGAGGCTGAATACATACGTAACATTTGTGAGAATGATATTGTGTCAAGTGAAAATCTTCTTGCTGCTCTTAGGTATGTTTCTGCACAGTATCAGTCTTACACTCTTGTACATACACTGGTGTTCCAAATGGCCTCCTTCTCCCCCCAAATATCTCTAAATATTTTGTATGAATTTTTCTTTTTCTTACTATAGTAATATTACGTTTAAGATTTCTTAGGGGTTTTTGAGGGATCCAGTTCTGGAAATAATTTAATAATCATCCATTGATTTTTTATCAAATTAGATCATCCTATGACAGTCTTCTTCATTCACTCTCTCCTTCTATATATATTTCAGCTTCTATTTCTGTATTGTCTTTCCTCACTTGGTCTTCATCCTTTTATCTTCCTAATGGCCATTTATATAACATTTAATTTTTGTTGTTAAATTAAATTCTGTTGTCTTTAATTTCATCAGCTTTTCTTGCATTGTTTCTAGTTTCACATCTTGTCTAACACCAAGCTTTCAAAGTTTTTCCTTTCTTGTTTGGTTCTTAGTACTCTAAAGATGTAATTTCCACTTCCTCTTACCTGTTTTCTAACTTAACCATCTCTGTCATCCCGTGCATGTGATGTCATATTCATACAGTATTATCCACAGACTTCTCATTCCAACATCATCTCTGTTTTGAAGGGTTGATGGCTGTAATTTAAAAATTACAGAAAGCCATAGAATAGATATTACAGTCATTAATACATTGTGCATATTGTATGTAGCAAAAGTTTGAATTTAGCATGTTGAAAGGGTGAAGACTCAATTTTTCCCAAAGATGTATGCTTGAAATATGAATTACATTGTTCTCTAATAAAGCATGGGAATTTATTTTGATTTGTCTGTAGTCCTTTGGTAGTGACAATATGTTCTAATCCAAACAAGTATAAGGATACAAAGCTTCAGACTGCAGCATCACTTTCACTGACAAAAATGATGATGGTATCGTCAAGTTTCTGTGAGGATCATCTCCAACTTTTAGTGACTGTATTGGAAAAGTCAGCGGAACCTGTTATAAGATGCAATCTCATTGTGGCGCTTGGAGATCTGTCCTACAGATTTCCCAACATCACTGAACCTTGGACATCACATATATATAGCAGGTGAGAAAATTGTACATTGCGTTTGCCTTGTGTAGTATTTGGTCAGGCATGATGTATGCTTGGTATGTTTTTAGCTAGCCCATCTCTCTGGCCTTAGCACTCATTCTGAGTTGTGGAGTAGGAATTACCTAATATTGTCTACTTAAAATTCCTATTTATAATTGAGCTGGATTTCAAAATAAAGACTCAAATCTATCCAAAATAACAAATGCTGTTCTAATTATTGTGATATTGATTTTATGCCATTTTGCACCCATGAAAGTGACTGATGCCAACTGAATGGGCTGATTTCTTGCACCTATCAGCAGATGCCAATGGTTATGTCTGTTATACCTTTATATAGTGTACTGTCTTGAAGGTATAAATCTGAATTTGGAAAGAGGAAGATGAATTCATTTTTGTTCAGCAAGATCCAATATCTGTTATTTGCTTACATATCACATGATCTGTGTTGTGACCGTGGAGCTGTGAAAATGTGACAGTGCTCTGTGAGCAGGATACCGCTGTACTGTGTCAAAGAAACATGTTGACATCTTCTGAGATTAAATAATATGTAAATGCTATAAATGTGTTAATATTTATTTAGAAGCTGTTTTTGCTATTATCATATAAATGTCTTGTTGCAGATTGCGAGACCCAGCATCTGAAGTCCGTCAGGGTACTATGTTGGTACTCACAAACCTCATTATGAATGATATGGTTAAAGTCAAGGGTCAGATTTCAGAAATGGCACTCTGCATTGTTGACACAGAGGAGAAGTTGGCAGGTAAAAGTCTGTTACATAACATCAGACAATATGAACATGACAGTGGATGCTGTCTTGAAACAGTGTGGAAACTTTGTTCCTTATTTAACATTTTAACTCTGTCCCTGGCCTTCATGTGAAGTCCTGCCAAGAGTACGTTTTGATTTGAATGCTACAAACATGTCATTTGAATAATGAGAAAATGTAAAGATAAGGTAGACTCTTATTTATGTTCTTGGGTAATGTCTGTTGAGGAGGCTGATTTGCCAGTGTTTTGCACAACCTGCATTTTAGCTAGATAACTGTACTATATCAGCAGAATCATGTACGACTAGTGAGCTGTGTGTTGCACAACTTCATCAGGGAAGTATCTGAAGATGTTTCAAAGTTTTATTTACAGACATTAATTTTTAATGTATGTGGTTATTTATGCAATGTGTAGTATTCTGAACATATGTGAACATTTAAAAATTATAATAATTTAATCTCTACTTATATTGGTTTATGTTAAATGTTATACTTTTCTGGTTAAATGACCTTCCCAGTGGAGAATTATAAATTTCCCAGAGCGATGAAAGTTAAAACAGAAGTGATTGGACAAGAAGTCACTGCTGTTACCACACTCTAAAAAATATTTGAAATGACAACTTTGGGGTGTACTTAGTGCTGGCATAGACTTTGAGTACATGTAGAATTTTTAGGTTCCTCCATGGTGAGATGATTATGTTAATCCTTTCCATTTGAGTATTGAAGTGGGCTTGACAGCATGTTTTAATTTGTAAGGGCTAGTGTCAAGTTCCACTCTACTTGCAATTTCTCTATGATTTTTTGCTCTTATGTAAGGAATCTTATTATCTGTCAATGACCTTATGAATTATTTTAAGTTTGGTGTTGAAGAACTCACATTTGTTTGTACAAATTATTGCAGTTACATTATGGAAATCACCTCAGAAGGAAGCAACTGTATGTCAGTATCCAAGCAATGACCTTTTGTGTTTCTGTTGCCATTTAGCAGTCTGATGTTTTGCTTGTAAATCTGTGTTATGGTCCAACATATGATGGATAAAAATTAAAAGATGAGGATATAATTAGAGAAATAAATGATGTAGAAAGCAATGATTGAGTGGTTAGATGAATAATTTTTTGAGTTGCTGTGTAATGAATTTTTGCAAAATTAATTTGGAGCAGATTACTGAAATTCATAAAAAGAAGATATTGACTGGAAAGGGCTAACTACTTTGATGTGTTTACCATTCTGCAATCTATAATGAAATCACTACTTAGTGCTTTTTTTGGAGACATTGTATTTTAACACAGAAAGAAACGAGTAAAGCTGAGTGAAGGAAAGTCACTTCCTTGTGGTTTGTCCCATTTCATAAATGAATTTTTTTACCCTGCCATGCCTGCAGGAGCCAGTAAGGTGAGTTAAGCTTGGGGATGTTTGTCACAAGCAGATATTTATAATTATTTTTATTTCAGAAATGGCATGCAGATTTTTTGTGGAACTTTCTCACAAGGGTAATACTCTTTATAATGTGATGCCAGACATTATCTCAAGACTGTCAACTCCAGATTTAAAACTTGAGGAGGGAAAGTTTAAAACTATAATGAAGTAAGTATTAAAAAGTTTTTTGTGAACATTGTCCATAATATTTCTTCCAGGGTGTATCATCTTATGATAATACCTTATGCTTGTCTGTCTTCCCATGCTTACTTCTCCTTTATGTGTGTCCACTATTTTGTATATATTCACTAATTGGTACCCACCATTTCATTATTTCTTCAGTGGGCTTTCATTTGACATCTTTATTTGATATGGCTGTATTAGTACTATGTGTAATTTGAGCATTTTCTTACCATTTCGCATATTTTTCCGTATTTAGGTTCATCATGGGTTTGATACAGAAGGATCGACAAATGGAGTCCCTTGTTGAAAAGCTCTGTCTGCGTTTTCGAACGTCACAGAGTGAGAGGCAGTGGAGTGATTTGGCATTCTGTCTTTCACTATTACAATATTCAGAACGCAGTTTGAGACGGCTCAGCGAAAATCTGCCTTGCTACGCTGACAAGTTGCATTCACAAAAAGTGTATGACACATTTTGTGTCATACTGGCTGGTATCAACAAAACAAGTAAACCAGATCTGAAGGTTTGTATTATTTTAAATTAGTCTATTATTTTGTAAGCAGTTACTTTAATACGTTATTAATTATGCAAGTATGTTTGTTTCGCAATAAATTTTTAATTATTTTACTTACTTTATGAAACCATGTGTTGATATCATGCCACAGAAATATAAAACAAATTTTGTACCTTTAATTCTCTTCCATCTATTATATCAGGATTTCCAACATTGAATGTCTGAAGTGGGACTTTCACTATACCCTTCATTGTAGAGCCTTGAAATTGTGTACCAATCATTGCACAGAATTCATCCATGTGCTCATTTCAAAAACTGCTTGACATTATAATTACATCTGGTATTGTGGCTTTACACTGAAATATGTTATACAACATTTGTTTTGTTTGTAATCAATCCACTGGAAGCCGTACTTGACATGAAATCCAGATCAGACTTGTAAAATAAATGGGTCATCATAGAGGTTGTTGGTATGTAAGAGGAAATATTTATATTATTAAGATCTACAACTGTATTTCAAACATTTCTCATTACACATGTAACAAAATATAGGGCCAGAAAAATTTGTTTCTCTGTTTATGTATTATCTCTGTATTTGCAGTCAAAATCAGAAAAATGAAGGGTGCAAAATTATGAGTACCTCTGGCAGATATGAGAACTCAGATTTTTCAAGAACAATATAATTCAATAGAGTACAAGCAGCTCTATGTTTGTGGTGTCAGCTGTGTAATTTGTTTAAAAGTTATAATATACAGGCTAGGAAAATGAAAAATTACTGGAAAGCATTAGCATATTGTATATTTTTAATTGTAATGAGTTATTAAATGTAAAATATTAATATATATTGTGTTGTATCATTATTTAAACTATTGTTGTAGGCAGCAGCTGATGAACTGGAAGTCAAAATTAAGGAGTGCTATAGTAAAGGTGCAGATGATGTCTTGGTGTCACAGAAGGCTGCTGCAACTGGTCGAAGGAGAACAGCCAATACACCAGCAGGTGAAATAAACATTCTGTTTTATCCCTGAATATAGTTAAATGAAGGACTGTAAGATTGGAATAAAGAAAGTTATTTTCAGTGAAATCCAGAGGATTTGCCAGAACAAGATAGGTATGAAACTACAACATTTGGAGACTGCCTTCGTCTCCATCGCCAGGGACTTATGTGATGAGTAGCAAATGGTCTGATAAATATTTGTTGATATAATGGAGCCCATTCTTTATTGGCCACAGAGTAATGGGCAGATTAAATCTTTAGAATCCTACAGTTAGCCTGTTACTTGGACTGGGGTGACCATAGTGAAGTAAAGCAGTTACCAGTCTTGCAGTTGACATAGTTCAGTGTTATTTAGTGTTAGAGTATTACAAGAGTGTATTAGAATTGTTTGAAGCGTGGGAGTAACAGGGTTCTATGATGTACAGGTAGCCCTCAATTTGCACCGATTCAGAATAACGCTGATTTTGAAACCAGCAAATCAGAAACTGAAAAAAATATATTTTACTATTATTTATAATGTTTTACAATGTATCTCGTACTGATTCTTATACTAAATCATAATTCTTACATCGCTGATTTTGAATAAAAATTATAAATACAGTCATCTCTGCAATTATGTATGTTTTGTTAACGCGAATTTGCTCCAATGAGATCGATGAATCGGTAAAATCTGTTTGTAAAATGCAAACTTTTGCATATGCGAGTTTGCTCTTATGCAAATTCATTCCTGGCCCTTTAAACTTTCAAAGGACTAATTTAATCTCTGCGGAGGTCCCGGGGTTATTTCTACTACACGATTTTCTACAGGTCTGTGTCTTACATGAATGCAACTATCGCATAACATCAGAGATGACTGTACACATCTGTCACATGAAAGAATCGCAGTCAATTGCGGGGACCAACGAATTGCCGATTGTAAGTGTATAAAATATATTTTTTAAATGTCCTTTATTTTATTTACATTATTTCAGAGCTTTAAATGTAATACCATTATATTGCTCGTCAATGTTTGGGTGCTGGGAACGCATGTCATTGACTTCCCATTGATTTACATTATAAAAGAGTTTCAATTTACGCTGGTTCGTCCAGGAACGCAACCCCGGCGTAAATCGAGGGCTACCTGTACTTGCTTTTAAGATTTTAGAATGTAAGTAGATATCAAGTATTCCTTATTGTCTATTTTAATTGTCGCTGTTTCTTGGCTCCACAATCCAGTTGTGGGTTTTTGCCGCCTCCTTTTTCGGACTTCTCTTGGTCTTGAAGTGTGCATTTATGAGTAATGAGTGACCAGCCCATGACTGCACAATTTCTACTCAATCCTGATTTGACTGCCAGGGCCATCTAGCAGTTAATCAGGAGACTTGGGTGAGAAATGGCTGTTGAATTTTGCTAACGAAACGTCTCATATCATGCTCGTAAGGTTCTTTTACATGCCGTAAATCTACGACATGGGACCGCCGGCTTTACTTCCCCTTCGAAGGAAGTTGTGCTACAGATTTTTATCACTCTTTAATATCCATCAACCTCAGCTGGGATTGAACCCGCGAACCTTGGGTCCATTGGCGAGCATGCTAACCACTAGTCCACCAAGGGTGACGTTTATTTTAATTAGTTCAAGTAAATTTGGTAGTCATAATGAAATTCAACATTAGAGACATTTGTATCATGAGCCCTTGAAACCTTGTGGAATCCCAAGGTTGCACTAAACAGAGTTTGGGATCTCTGTCTCCTAGATTATTATTCTTGCCTGTATATTTTATTACCTATGTTAAATGTTGTTGATTTAAACAATTTATTGAGAGGTGGCTTCTTAATAACCAAATTATTTAAATAAGTAATATGGTGTTTATTAACGTGTTCACCCTACTTACTGTGATGCTGATTATCTCTCAGCAGCATGAATTGCTAATGTTTGACAGTGTTGGAGGGTAAAGAATTAAATGACAATTGATTAGCTTGGCTGTTAAAGGAATTGTGAAAGGTAACTTCACCATCTAGTAATAGAAGATAAAGTTACATGCTCAGGCTGCATTCTGAAAGTGACTTTGTTTGTTCCTCTCTGACCAAGGTGGATTTGGTAGGCTGGAGAAAGCACCAGCAAACACTCATCCTCAGATGCGGGAACAAGTGTATTAAAGATTATTATATTTGTTATTTGTATATTTCTGGGTTGTGAGGCCATGTGGTCTTTTAAGTGATTAACACTGTTTATGTGAAATGTATTTCCTACATATTTAGAGTGAAGTGAAGTAACTTAATCTTGAGGATGGTGGCAGTACATTCCTCTGTAACATTGGTACCAGATACAAGACCTCATTCAATACAGAAGAGCATAACTGACATCTCTGCTGTGAGAATCTCAGAACTCAGTCTGTAATATTATTTCAGGTAATAGAATTAGCTCTACACGCAAACAGATGTCTCGTTCCACTGTCCAGTGTAATCGGCAGCGGCAGCGATGCGTTTCAGATTCAGAAGACTCGGACAGTTCAGATCATGAAAATTCTGATAAAGGTAAGTATTCTGAATATCTAGATCTAAATGTGCATCAAACAATATTTATATCTTTTTTGGAATCATCTAGATCATCCTTAAAACAAGATTAGTTTCTATAGATTAAAGAAACAAATGGGAAAGTGTAGAATAGCTGTTCACAAGTTATATCTTCTCTTGTTTGTCTTCTCATTAGTCATTTATTCAACATCCTCAGTTATTATGCTGTCAGAGAAATCCTGTTCTTATTTGTGTATCATTAACTTTACCAGCCTTTCTTTAGTTTTATTTACCTTCAAGTTATTCTTATCTAAAGAGATTTGTGACATTCTGTCTTTGAAAGCTCATATCCATTTCTCATTGCTTATGTCATTTCAGAGTCTGTCCAAGTCAAAGGCCCACTGTGTAACTTTTCATAACATGCTAGTTTCTAGTTTGGTATAGTAATGAGTTATTACCCCTCCTGAACCCCAAGTTTTTATGGTCACACTTTTCACTTCACCTAACTGCAAATACAGCCTACACAATGTTGCAAAGCGTACTGCTACATCTTGTACAATATATTCCCATGCATAGCACTTTGTTCTACCTATTTTGTGCAAATCTTAAAAGAAAGTGTGTATGGTGTATGGATAAATATAGTACATAGAACTATAATTTTAGTACCTGCTGTTTTGTATGGTCATGAAACTTGGTTTTTCGCATTAATGGAGGAATGCAGATTGAGGCTGTATGAGAATAGGGCGCTGAGAATTTTTTGATCTAGAGGGAAGTAAGTAATAGGAGGCTGGAAAATATTGCATGTTGAAGAGCTTAACATTTTTTTTCATAGCTGAATATTACTGGTGTGATTAAATGATGGAAGATTAGGTGGACATGGCATGTAGCATGAGAAATGTATACAGAGTTTGGTTATAAAACATGAAGGGGAGATATAGATGGAAAACCTGGAAATGGATGAGAGGATAATATTAAAATGGGTCATACTGATGTATGGCAGGAGAATGTGGGTTGGATTCATTCAGCTGAGAGTGGGCCCCATTGATTGCCTCTTGTGAACTTGATAATGAGCCTTTAGATTCCATTAACTGTGGTAATTTCTTGAGTAGCTGAGTGACTTATGTTCTCAGGAAATACTGTTCTCCATTAAGTTGGTTACTATTTTGTCTAATGTCTAGGTTTTATCCCTTATTGTTCATTCATATCTTGAAATTTAATAGGTACATCATCTTTGGTACTGATAATTACATATGTCTCTTATCTTATATCCACATTTCTGATTCATATATCAAAATAGACAAAATGTGTCTTATGTTACTTCATTCTTTTCTAACTTTGTGAATGTTTTTTGATATGCCAAAGATACAGATGTAACCTTTATAAATACAGAAGTATCACTGCTTAATGCTAGGAGAAAGGTTCAATGTGTATTCCACCCTTAAACTTGCCACATCCCACAACAAACTTGTGTAGCTGCAATCTCTAATATAAAATGAACATGTGAAGGGAATGGTGACAGAGATATAAGCTTGGCTTATAACTGCTTGTGTAAAAGCAAGGAAAGCAAAGCTGTCCACCTATGTGCCATGTAGGTGCTTGGGGGGAGAGGTGGTATAGCTCCTACTCATTCTTGACCTCAGCACTAATGGGGGTGAGTGGTCAGCGTCACGCCCTGGCCGCGCTTTACCCCCGGGAAAGGACCCCAGTACCCATTTGTTAGGAGGCTGGATGGGCCCTAGAGCCGGTCTGGATGCAGAGGCTAGAGGAAAAATTCTCTGCTACCATTGGGATCGAACCCGGTTGTCCAGTTTGTAGCCAGTCACTATACTGACTGAGCTATGCTGGCTCATATAACTAATTGTGTGTGTGTGACAAAATTTGGTTTGTGAACCTTCAGTAAATTCAGTAATTTTTCCTTTTGATGATGGAGTTCATCATCTCCTATATCTGTATTTTTAATGCACTTTTGGACATTCTGGTGTTATCCATTCTTGCATGTGTTCTGTCTGTTTTTGCCTGTAATCTGTGTTTTTTCACTGTATGTTTATAATTCACTCTTTTACAGCCAGACAAATAAATACAAAAATGCATGGACAGTATGCTCTAATATGCTCATATTTCAGAGAATCACAGCAGCAAGAGCCAAGGACATGAAGTTCGCAGAAGTGCGAGACTTAGATTAGTGGAGAAGCTGTCACAACCTCCACATCCTGTCTTGGACTCTGATGACTCTGACGAAGGTCTGAATACTTTTGTAATATGAATATGATTTATATATGTAAGTTTATTAATGTCATTAAATCATTTCATTTCCAGTCATCTTTCTTGTGTGTCCTTCAGTAATTTATCTGCCATTGCATTATGGATACCCATGTAAGCCTCAGTTTTCTTCTCTTCCTCCACTTCTGTTACATCCACTTGAGCACTGTACACTTTTGTATGCCATTCTTTCAACATGTTTATGCGGTTTTAAATGTTGTATGTCATCCAAAACACAAGCTGTTTATCTTTTCTCTCTTGATTTGTGGCTTGGGATTTTGTCATTCCTTTATATTTTTGCTGAATTTTTCCAAAATCCATGTGTGCTGCCAGTGATTTTGTATTTTTATTTTTGAAAGACATAGTTCCAAATCATAAACCATGAATTTGTTATTATTGTCTTGTAAATATTTGAACAGATTTCCTTCTAACTTTTTTGTTTCATAATATACCAATTTACCATTTATATTTTATAATTATTATGTGTACCTGAATATGAGACAGTTTCCCCCCCCCCCCATAATTTATATGTGAAGAGTGAGAGGTTCTTTTATCACAAAGCAAAGTACTTCACAAAGTTGAATGTTTGCTTTGAAAGTACTACAATAGTGTTGTGTAGCACTGTTATCTGTAGCCTGGGCAGATTATCCTTTTGTTCAGTTTGTAATATGTGGGAGTGAGTAGATAAATTACGTATTTTATTTCTTAACAGAATTAAATATTGACCGAGGAAAATGTTGACTCAACATTAAAACTGCAAAAGCACTGTCTTATATTTGAGGAATATACAGTAACTATACATTCACTTTGTTGCTGTGTTTAGATTGTGTTGACCTGTGATTTTATGCCTCATGAATTTCTTACTGTATGGGTTCAGTCCTTGGCGGAGGTTATTATAGTAATGAAATATCCCTTGATTTCTGAGCTATTGGAGTTTGAATGTTTGCATTTACATTTTAACCCATTGACTGTAGGCCTTGAACTTGAGTGCTTTTAATGCCACGTGCCAAAAAAAAAAATGGAAGTATGGTATGACTGTGAAATTTGTATGTTGACATCTATATGTCTATTAGTATAAATGGTGTTGAAACCCGCAAGGCATAATGATTCACACCTCACCAATAGCAATATTTTTATTGCTTGTGTAATAGTATAGTCTCATCTCTCATTGCAGTCTTAAATTTCTATGCTTTTATTATACTTATTTGCTTTGCACATGATTGGTGTGTTTTTAATGTTCTCTGTGATTTTTCAGATGTTTTTGTGAGGCCCAAGACACCAATGAAGAAATTCACTGATATGGATAAGAAGTTAGGAGGTGATATAATGACTAGTGATAAGTAAAATATTGTTTAAGCATTCTTTTGTAAAGAATGGGTTAGAAGATGGCTAATCAAGTGACAGCAATTGGAAGATCAAAATAGAAGTAATGTAACAGCTTGAATAATCAGGGTTTGTCCATAAATGTATTA
The DNA here is from genome assembly GCF_977971745.1 of Zootermopsis nevadensis. NCBI lineage: Eukaryota > Metazoa > Arthropoda > Insecta > Blattodea > Termopsidae > Zootermopsis > Zootermopsis nevadensis. The sequence goes on from NW_028259147.1 coordinate 8,529,263, forward strand.
TGTTATTTGGTTAAATTTGCTTTCCTCAGTTTCACCACAGGAAGATCCAGCTAGTTATCAGTCCTGTGGCTTAGCCATTGCTAATAGTAATCAGACATGATTATTAGGTTATGGTTGGGAATAGAGCCTAAAATCTATTTTTTAACATTCCCGCAACATCATCTGGAAATAAGTGTCTTGCAAGTTCAATTGGCTTCAGATATGCTGATAGCCATCTCTTAGCTGGTGGTTCTGGTATTCTTTGGTAAGTAACATCTTTTCTGTCAGAGTCAACTGGAAATCAAGTTTTTTTTAAATGTTTTTACTGTTCCCCCTATGTGCAGTATATGAATGTGCTGTGCATGGAAACTGACCATGATTTTACAGCTTATCAACACAAAGACAAAGACTAGCTGATGGACAGAAGAATATTCCCATAGTTAAGGAACAGAGAACCAGTATAAGGTGCGGATAAGTAACCACTATACTATGATTCCACCATCCAGTAGGGCAGAGGCAATACAAGTGAATTTATTGTCTTGTGCCCACATCACCCCTGATGATGATGTGAGTAGGTATCTGAAATGTTGGTTTTTAATTCATCTTTGGCTCAGCTAATCACCTGAGAGGACTTTGGTGAAGTTGGCAATGTGTACATAGTGTAACGTTTCTGATGTGTTTGCTGTGTTATAAATAACACTATTCAACAGCCAAAATATATCAGAGATGAAACAAACCAATTTTTACTAATTTTGAACTGCTAAACACGAAAGCGACATTCATTTTGCGTGATTGGTTCACATTTTGAAGGTATTCTTCATACCAAGCTGTTTCGCTCAATTTTCGTAATTTTCAGAATTGTAATGGACTACTTACTTCAGAAACAGCCTGTACAAGGGTGGTGAAGGTTTTATTGCTTCCTGCAGGTCTAGTCAACATCCCTAAAGGATGTTTAATAAATTGGTTCAGTTGTCCTTGTGGTTCTGTTTGGCAAATAAGTGTTTTGTGGGGTGTGGATTTTGTGTTTCACTTCGTCTTAGAATACTTATGCAGTAAACAGCAAAAACGTCATTGTGAATACTTAAATGAGATATTTGTAACACTAAAAAGTACAAAATGTCGCATAGATGTGTCAATAATCCTAACAACTTTTGTTATATTTGTGGAAAAGTGACTTTTAAATCACAAAAACGAAACTTGACCCCCATCGTTAAGAAAGCGTACCACCTTTATTTTGGTTGCAAAGTGGGTGACATGGACATGGCATGGGCACCCCATATTTGCTGTCTGAAGTGTTCTACAAATCTACGTGAGTAGCTAAAAGGAAAAATGCAATCTATGCCCTTCGCTGTGCCCATGGTGTGGCGGGAACCTCATAACCATGTAAACGACTGCTACTTCTGTATGTATTCCTATAGCTCATGCGGTTCATATGAAAGAGACATACGATAACATTAAACAATTAATTAACAGGGTGAATTATGGCAAATATAAGTGGTGGCTATCATACTAGGCCTTCAGATGGGTTACACAAAATATTGCTGCTTCCTGTGTGAGTGGGACAGTCGTGCAAGGAATATACATTATGAAACTAAACAGTGGCCCCTTCGACAGAACTTGGAACCAGGTACTAAAAATATTGTCCGTGAACCACTGGTAGATCAGAGCAAAATATATTGCCAGCATTGCACATTAAATTGGGTCTGATGAAAAATTTTGTAAAAGGAATGGACCGAAATGGAGAAGCCTTTAGGTACCTCTTTCACAAATTTCCCCGACTAAGTTAAGCTAAAATCAAAGGAGTTTTTGTAGGTCCCCAAATAAGAAACCTGATTGTTGATGAACATTTTGTTGACATTTTGATGGGAGAGGAGAAAATTGCATGGGAATCCTTCAAGTCAGTTGTTAGGAATTTTCTCGGAAACAACAGGGTGCCAAACTATAGGGAATTAGTAGACAAGTTGTTGAAAGCAGTAAAATGGGGTGCAATATGTCTCTTAAAATGCATTTCCTCCACTCTCACTTGGTCTTTTTCCCTGATAATCTGGGATCGGTTAGTGATGAATATGGCGAACGATTTCACCAAGATATTTCTACTCTTGAAAGGCGTTATCAGGGGAAATGGAGTGCATCAATGATAGCTGATTACTGCTGGTCATTAGTAAGATATGCCCCTGAGGTAAAATGCAGAAGAAAGGCCAAAAGACAACGTCTGTAAGGTAGGTGAAAATTTTTAAACATTTGCATATCATATGGATGAATTTATTGGTGATATTTCACAAAGTACAAAATATCTTCAAAATGCGAACTAACTGAACTTTTTTATTGTCATTTTCGAATTTAGCGGACGAAAATACATAAGAATTGATTAGTTTCATTTCTGATATATACAACTCATTAAAATTTGTTGTCTAGTGTAATTGGACTTGTACCAGTCACCTTGACAAGAGATAAGTATTCTTGGTCCCAGGACTAGTGGCCTTGGTCATGGGGACCAGTGACCCTAGATCTGGGACCATTGATGGTCTGATGGCCAACAAATTTGTTATTAGCATCAAGGCCATTATCTTAAACACATGCAAGTGCTTCAAAGTGCCCATTATTGTTGACTGATTTTAACCAAATTTGGAATATACCAACAAATTTTGGTAAAACTCTCCATGACCAAATTTCACAGGAATCTGTTTAGCCATTCTTGAGTAGTTACACACAAACGTATGGAAAGGATGAAGGTAATAGGCATAATTTTGCAGTTTTTAGTTTTGAATATATCTGAAAATGAAGAAAATTTGATTCATTTCTCTGACAGGAAAGTATTGAAATACTTACTTGAAATCTCCTATTAATAGGTAACATTGCAAGGAATCTGACACCAGTATGATTTCTGTTTTGCCAGCTGTTGGAAAAGATATATATTTCTTTGACAGCTTCAGGTACAAGATTAGTGATGCAGTCCAGTAATAAGGAACATATTTCATAGGGTCCTCTCTTAACTTTTCCTTCAAGATATATGTAAAAAGCGACTTATTATTTTTATATTATTTGTTCCAAGCATATTTAACCAGAGGTGGTGAAAATAAAAATATCTATTGTACTGGTATATGTGGAAGTGGTAGATTTTTCATTAACTCCATATAGGTACTCGACTCCACATGCGTCAATAATGTACTGAATCTAAGGAAGGTAGTATGCAGTTTCTACTTAACATTATTGTTATCAGACTAGAGACTTCATTGATAGCATGTTTAATTACTTGAGGAGGAGGCAGAGAATATTCAGTTTGTGCTTGTTAAATTGCAAGAATTCTCTGCTGATCATCAGGTCTTTAGTATTGCAGTGGAGGATAGTCAAGTTCAAGTGGAAAATGTAGCAACATAAGAATCGTAATAGCTCCGTCTCTAAGTGTGACAAGCTGTCACTCACAGTCAGGTTTCAATCCCATTGCTGTTTTCTGTTATGGAGCACCCTTTTGTTTAATGAATTCAGAGCGTTACTTTATCTGCCTGCAGATGATGCTGAGAGCTCAGATGAGGATGTGATGGAGAACCACTTGGCTTCCCCAGATCGTAAAAGACTTTGTAGAGGTTTAGACAACAGTAAAACATTGACTGCCAACACACCTCAACCTAGAAGTATGCCTCGGCCAAAGTTCACACCCAGAGCTAAGGGTACACCACAGACATCAAGTGCAAATGGGCATAAAACAAAGAATAAGTAATGTTTGTAATTCATATTAATGGTTCTCAATTCTTGCAGTCATTCTTGGATTAATTTAGGACTAACTCTAAAGGTAGAATATATTATAACATAAGGTATTTGTAAAATTATGTAACATTTTGTTTATTATGTGTGAAGGTAATTTATTCAGTAATTTTTTAAGTCAGTTTGAAATTCTAAATTTTTGTGAGAAACTGTGAAACTCATTTATCCTTGATATCTTTGCCTACATTCCATAATGATTGTATCACTGAATACCTTCAAGCATCAGGCAGAAGTATCTGCCCTCTTACACCTGTTCAGGCTTATAGAAACAGTGGAATAATACTTGTCATTTATTTTGGCATAAAAAGTCATAAAGGTCTTGTCCATTATTTTATGTAATGTTATTATTATCTATGTCGTAGAAGCACATGAAGTTTAGTCCACTTTTTTTTAAATATGATCTGCAGCTTGAGAACCATATTAGATACAGAGTTTTTTTTTATGTATTATGAAGATTTACAGCAATATTCTGAGATGAAATACTGTTAACACATTATATTTTAAATAAGATTACATTTACGAAATGACATACAAGGGCCATATTAATAATATGCATTGATTGGATCGGAATGCTTTTTAGTATGACACACAGTGGATAGTTTAGTTTTGCTTTTTACTAATAGGCTGAAGAGAATTATTTTTCAAGAAACAGGTGGATTAAAATAGTATAAGGATCTAGGTCACTGAAACTTTCATGTACAGACCTAGCTTACCTATTACTCATAGGTAGGAAGCATCTAAACCAACTTGAGGACACTGTATGTTTTTGTCTGTTAATTTTCATGACGGTAACAATTTAATTTGAAAATAAAAAATAATTTACCTGGACTTAGCTTAAACCATGCAAAAATTAATTGTGGAAGGGGTAGCTAAATACTACTGACTTATATTTTTTATATGTCCTGCTGTTACTGTGGGAATAATTAGCTTTATTTATGAGATATGAATATGATATTTATGAAATTATATTACAGTTTCACCAGCATAATGTCACTTTACGTGTTTGCCATTTGTTAAGGATTGGTGAGAAAGATGTGTTTCACTGAGTTGTAGAAATATGAGTAGAAGTTTGTCTGTCATACCAGCTACATCTGTAAAAATATCTGGTGGAAATGAGTGGTGAAATGTCCTACCTTTATTTTAAGAAACTCTGTTACTTCTGTGTCATTTCTACTTGAAAATGAAATGCCCTGAAGTCTTGTGCAATAATCAGTATGCATCTTATTTTGGTTTAAAATCATACTGCTGAGATACAAATACTTGGACAAATTATATTGGAAAGTTTAAAATGAACCTCACTGTTTGACTATGACAAAGATAATTTCATTACGTTTATAAAATCAGAATAAATGACTCCTATCATTGCTTATGCTCACCTGCCCCAATAGTTTAAATATCTGGCAGTTTTGGGATGTTATTGTACTATCTGAATCTGGGATTAAAGTAATAAATCATCTTCATTGTCATTGCTCATATTTTTTCAATATATATGCTGTATCAGATGTAATGTTCATACATTGTAGCCCATTTGCAGTTACTACATGTATTTTGTTCTTTGTCTCCTTGACCCTCCCCTCCCCATTTATTTTTTCTTTAATATTTTAGAAAATATGTATATTTTGTACTTGCAAAAATTTATTAATACGTATTTCCATAAAAAAGATTTTTAAACTAAACATACCATACTTCAGTAATCTTGTTTCCTTTGTAATAGAAGCAACATTTTATTTAATCTGTAGATTTAATCAACTGCTGACATTAAAGGATATACTAGAATAATGTTTTATTTGTACTAGAAGCCGGGTTGTGTATATCATTGCAACTTGTTAAGTATTCTATTTTAGAGTAAGGGGATATTATACATTAAGTAAACATTTTCCAAATATATTCTTTATGATTTTAGTCGCTCGATCTGTATCTTCATTTTTTATTAACAAAGTTGCTGTTGACAGATTTGACCTTTGTTGTATGGGGTTAAAGGGTTGAAATCTCTGCACTGTTATGCTCCTCGTTAGACTAACTCCTACGATTAATGGTATAGTGGTATGCCGCTACAGTGCACAACCAGATGGACTGCACATTAGTTATGATGCATGGCTGATGTAGGTTAAGGAGAGGAGGGTGATGAGGGGAAATAGCCATTTATGTCTGCCCAATGCAGAGAGAAGCCCTTACAGCAATATTGATAATGGATTTACAAATTTGGATGACTAATGTGAAAGCTATGGTCACAATGCACTGAAATGTAAGTAAACTTCTACCAGACTACATAGTGCTATAACCTAAAGACAGCTATCTTCAGATTTCATGTGATATGATATGTAATGATCAGTTGTGTGTTCATGTTCAAGCCAAATTTGTGCTTGTATTTTAGAAAAATGTATTTGTAATAATAACTGATATTTTTACAAATTTTATAACTGACAGAAGTAGTAGTAGAACTTTTAACATTTAGAATTTATTACCAGTCTATCAGAGTGCTGATGTTACTAATATAAATGTCTGTGCTTAGCAGGTAAGTACATGGTGAAAATCATGGAATTCAAAGTTATTTGCAAGCTGACTGATAAAATCTCTGAAAACCTGTTAGCATATCTGATTGCTGGGCCAAGATTTGAACCTGCAATTTCCCATTCACAGAATAGCAGTGCTAATGATTCTGCTTTTGACATTTGGTTCTCTGTTACTGTGATCTTGATATGTATATTTCCGTTTGATATATGATATTTTAAGTTTTTATGGAAGTGAGAGTTCATATTTTCGTCTCCTGGAATGTGACATGTAGTTTTAGAGGAAAATGCTTCCTCTGTATTCAGAGCAGAAGTGACTGGGTCTAGGAAGCAATACTGTTTTTAGGAAGTGTGAAGAATGGATCCACAGAAACAATACTGGCCAGTAGTAGCCAGGAATGGTGTACATTGAGCCCTGTTAGGACCAATGGGAGAAAAAGTTACAAGGTTCCGATGAAGGTAACTAAGAGAATAGTGAAAATAGCAGGGTCTGCACTCTTTGCAATCTCGATCTCTTGGGATTTTTCCGAACAAATCCATGAATACGCGATGACGTATGATTCGTAGATAAACTGCTTACAGTGAGCACACTGCCATCTAAAATAGTGTTGATTTTTTGCTGCCAAGCCGAAAACTTTCATCTGTGAAAAATAGTTTGACTTGTGTGTTCGATAATCAGTGACAGCTCAAAGTGGGATGATATTTATGGTACTGCATCGCTTATGTTTGTATCGTGTTTTGTATTTGTTATGTGTTACGTGGATTGTAATTTGGTGCTGTGGTGGAACTATGCTGTAAGGTTACAACGTGGTTGAGCGTCTTTACCATTCGCCTGCATGATATAATTTACTATCAGACTTGTTTCAAACCTCAGATTTATATTAATGTTTAGTAGATCACATACAACGTAACCTAAATAATTAATATAAATCGCTGCTCAATTTGTATTTGTTAAAGACGTGTGAAAGTATGTCCAAATACGGGCATATATGTTTGTTAGCAATAAAATATGCTTGTATATAGTGTAACTTCGTCAAAAATGCCGTACGAGTAAAAGTAACTGACCACAAAGATGACTATCTTCTGGGTTGTACGATCGTATACTCTGTAGGCTGCCTCCATCATCAGGGCATGCCCTGATGTTGGAGGCAGCAAGGGCCTCTGAAACGTTCATAAACGTCTACCAGACTACAAGACGACACATTCCAGGAGACAGCTATTTTCATAATTACCGCAGTGATTACAGTTTCGTAAAGATATAGCCTGAAGAATAAATTTGCTCTTCTGAAATGTTGTTTGATGACATTGTAAAGTCTTAATCATTGGTTTCGCATGTTTTATTGCACGCAGTCTGAATATCATTATTTGTAACATAGGATCACCTTACATGAATAACTTGACATATTCGTATAACTGTATTGGAAAAAGCATTCTTTGTCTCTCCCATTTCAAAGTATGCGAAAGAAAAAATGCTTTGTACGAAGCATATTGTGGCTTTAAAGACAGAAAAGTTTAGTAGCATCACTACATTTTCACGATTATCAATTAGAGGCGTATTCTCTACTTCAGGTTTTTCGTTATTTCTTGCATAGTTTAGTTGTTATTGAAAACATTCCATCCCGCCTTTCATCTCTGCAAGCTACTTTCGTCTTTCATCTTGTTGCCTTATTGCCCAAATTTATATTTTATACAATGGAAACTAGAAATATTAAAGTGATTGCAGTGCTTTTTAATATGCACAAATAAACATTTCCTTTCACAAATTAATTTTGATTTTTATATGGAATCAATAAATAAGCATTCATATCACCCCATTTTTCTTTGATAGGCAAAGAAAAATTTGTAAACAAGTGAAGCTGGATGCCGTCGGTGTGAAACCTGTCTATGCGTCTAGAGAACGTGAGAAAGAAGTTAGCATTTAGTTCTGAAAGAAATGTCAACGCGTTCTGATTCCAGTAGTGAGAGTCAACCGTCAACAAACATTGCAGTTCGCTGTAAGCTCCCTACGTCAACAATCTCGTCTACTCGAAACCATCACTGAAGAAATTAGCACAAAGTAAGTCGGAACAGCATTTTATTTAAATCGAGTTTCTGTGTTGTTGATATTCCTGCTGGGTGACAGTTCACATAATGTAATATATTAATATAACTTTAATATAAATACTAGCTACTCTTTTAATCTGGATGCGTGAATATGTACGAATGTGTAGCTTGTATGAGCGCACAAGCAATCCATGTTTTTTTAAAATTTTTGTATAGGTATGGTGCAACCACAGCACATGCAAGCGAACGTCGTTTTTCCAAAATGACCTTTCATGTGGAATCATGTAGACCCGCTAAGCTAGAAAAGCATTGCGTTATAACATCCTTGATGGGTGGATGTGAGAAACTAGCAAATGTCTGCATTAAAATATTTTGAGGCGATCAACTGCGCCGAAGCTGAGTTAAAACTAGCGTTTCGAAGACGTACTCTGCCTCCATTATCAGAGTTAGCCGTGCTTTAAACAATAAGTTTAATAAAACACTGGTTTATTTTCGTGTTATAAAGTGTCTACAGAAACACATACATGACTTGCAGATACTACTACTGAATATGTTTTATGAATATTTGTTAATATCACCGTGAAACTACAGGCTTGAAGATGGACAAAGTACATTTCTCCGAAACGCTGGCATCCACCAACCAGTCCACATGACGCCAAAACCCAGAAGAATATAATAATTATTATTACCGCCGTGAAAACCTCAAATATCACATGGATAATTTCGTTTTACTTATGGGGGCATCGCCTCGTTAACCATCTCGGTAACTGCCGGGTCGTTCACCGGCTGAAACCGATCCTCAAAACTGTCGGCTAAGTTTCACGCTTTCTTGGATTCTTGAGAGAGCTATTTCTCCCGACACTTGCCAAAAGCCGAAGGAGTGGGAACTCGCGCTACACCGTTTGTTATTGTCCAAGGATTCCAGCTTATCGGTCCACTGTTCGTTCCTCCGCTCGTTCAGCCGATAGTTCACGGACCTCTGGAGGCGGCTGACCTGGGCTTTCAGAGCGGGGTCGCTCGTGACTTGCCATTGCCTCCCCAGCTGGTTTTTCAGGCGGTAACAGAACCTGGGGGGGTGTCGAGTCATTCGTCAACACTTTTGGACAAAGGGGCTTACGTAGACTGCGAGCTGGGGCAGCCTGGAGGTCCGTCCGTCTTACTGTGTCGGATAAAGTGGAAATTGAGTGGGCGTAGCCTCAGTCTTGACAACTCGTGGTTCCAGCCGGAGCCCCAGTTTTTCCTGTTATGTCTTAGGTGGCGCTGATTTGGGAGCTTGGATGCCGTCCTTTCGTCCGTGTTCAACTTGTTCACCTTGCGCTTCCTTTGCAGAAGCGACTTTTGCTTCTTTCCTCTTACGAATAGGACGTGTATCGTTTGAAGACAATCAACAGGGATATTGCGTTGACGTGTATTGAATAGTTGTTGGTGCTATGGTTGATTTGTTATATCTGATCTTTATACAGATGTTTCTAGATTTATTGTTAATAAGCCACAGTGAAATTTGCGCCGTGCAGTTATGTGTCCTGTGCAGATGATAACCTTCATTACTAGTAAAATCGTGGTTCACGTACAACACTTGCTGGACTACAGTATCCGGAGGAGTGTAACAAGAATTTACTGCCACGTAAGGCTGAAACGTGTCGCTGTAATATGTACATGAAATGTGTGCGATGAATGCATTTTTAATTATCTGTTCGAGTTTATTGTGAGTGACTATTATATTCAGTTTGTTGAACAGATCACACCAGTTTGCCTACCTACAAGATATTCTATCGTAAGTTAACCAAATTTAAATAGTGATAACGCATTCAGTAAGGGAATTATACCACTAAAATAAATAATAACATTTGTTGTGGATATAAGCAAAAACGTTTGATTTTTTCAATATTGCAAAATCATAATGATTCTCAATTTTGTACACATGGTAATGCCAATGAAACGGTTGCTTGAAGTCGGGAAGTAAGATTTCGCCATTGTGTATGATCGTCTGCGCATGCGTAACCTAACCAAACTTAACCAAATCTGGCCCCTTCGTGAATTGCGGTTTATTGGGTGGTATAAATTATTAATCTTGTCAGTTAGTTTATTTTATTTTATTTTATTTTTTTATTATTGTATCTTGTCAGTTAGATTTAAATTATGAGATTATACTTATAGCAGTACAATTAAAGTTTGCTTCTGCATACTCAGTGTTTCATGGATGGCATTGTATTAACTTCTAATGTAATAACATTACACTCAAATTCTTCTGTGATCTTTTATATTTTATAGCTATAGAATGACAGTCTTAATCTAATAATGTTTTATAATATTTATGTCATGTAAGGACGGTACGTGGCGGAGAGATTCAAATCGATACGTATTCGATTGTCGATATTTAAACATTGAATAACCATGAAATGCGCCATCCACCGGAACTAAGACAATCGTTTGTTAATGGTTATCATCGTGTATCGTAAATTGGTTCATAAATCCCTAGGAAAGTAGCATTATGTATACTACCATCTTTGTGATGTCGACTGTCATGTGATAAGATAGCAATATATTGATTTTGTCTCCTGAAATGCCGTTTTGAAAAAAAAAAACATCATTTTCGGGAGGTGGCATAATAAAGATGCCAGTAAGCACGCCAAATGATTGCCAGATATTTCCTAACTTGATCCTTTAAAATGACGTATGCATGTCGTGGATTGAGGTTTACTAGATGGTATCAGTTTTAAATGCTGTAACCCAGGCTTGAATTTGGAGAAGATACATACAAAACAGGTGAATGAAACTTGTAAACAGTATTGCAGAAAGCCATTACTTCTGCATACACAATGTTTAGTGGATAGAAACGTAAAAAATGATCATTGTACCACTCGATAAGTTTGAGAATTCGTCACTTAGGTATTATTGGTTGCAAATTAAAAATTACTAATTTAATGTTGATTCGAGTAGCATGTCGTTCATATGACATTTAATGGTAATCCTTTGAGCTGTTCCCGTGTTATGTGGCAGAGAGTTATTTTGTATTATCATTGCTAGATGGCGGAACGATCGGAGCTGACTGACGGTCGGACAAAATGTATGCATGAGGTATTTTTTCGTTTAGCATAGATCGTAACGAACAACGACAAAGCCAAAGACATAATAAAATTAATTCGCTGAAGAAAATTAATTCGTCTTTGCTTTGATGAAGTAAATTCGTAGGTGCATATAGGTTGGCTTTGAATAATGTCTACATGTTTTAATTTGAAGTAAACTAGGCGACTTCGCATCACACACGCCTCCGCCTACAGTTAGAGAAGTTTTCTCAAAGTGGTAGTTCATGTCAGCAACCTACATTTCTGAAATTTCCCTTTCAATCTCAAAATGAAAAAGTTTGCAAAATATAATGGTTCCAATTAGTTGAGCTGCCTTATCATCAGTAGTTTCCCAGTGCCCCTTTTCATAAAACTTAGGCATGAGCAGCTTTCCAGTAGATACCACCTTGTCCTAGTATTTCTTAACTTCTTACCGTCAATAATATCGCAGTAGTGGATGTATGCGAACTTTTGAGGTGGGACATATAGAAACGCAACTTAATATACATCCGTAGGAAAATAAGAGTGAGATGGGCGGGACATGTAGCGCGCATGGATGGGACAAGAGGTGTGCACCGGGTACTGGTTGGGAAACCTGAAGGGAAGAGACCGCTGGGGAGACCTAGACGTAGATGGGAGGATAATCTCAGGCGGGATCTATGGGAGATAGGAGTTGAAGGAAACTGGATTTTGTTGGCCCAGGACAGGGTCCGGTGGAGGGCTTTGGTTAATTCGGTGATGAACCTTCGGGTTCGGTAAGCCATCTAGTTAGTTAGTTAGTTAGGATCCTAAAATACTGTTTATTTCCATGATCATTTATAATTCCCGTGAAAGGAAAGTCGTACATTAAAAGTGATAATTTATGTATTTTCCATTCGAAGAAGACCCAGATATAGTTAAAAGGAACTGTAAATAAATTGTGGGAGGCATTTATTAACGTGACAAATTTTATAGGTCTATTTAGAACGAAAGTGAATGAGTTATAATAGGATGTATCTCGTCCGTAGCGTCGACAATTATATAATTGGTTTGTTTTTTCTTCGGAAATATTTAACTGATGAGAAAAAATGCTGTTTCGGATTCAGTTATGGTAACTGGTTTATAGTAGTCTATTTTTCATTTCTGCATATCACAAACATGAATTGATAATTCTTCTTAGCTTTCACCAGAAGGTGTTTAGCTTTGCTTTTGGGAAGCAACTAGCAACAGGCGATACCGGTATACAATGATCACTTCCTTTACCGACTTGTCCAGAAAGTAGCAATTCTGTTGTTTGGCGAATGCATAGGTAATGTACTATTTGTATAGCCTTTCGCGTATCGCCTATTGCTTGTCGCTGGTTACTTTTCTGCGAATTCTACCTTACATCGCTCCTGGAACAACGCCATCATGGTTGCCAACTATCGTATAATTCTAAGGAGAAATTCTACAGATAAGGTTAATACGAATTTTCACTGTATGTTGCAATTTATTTAGTGTAGAATTTAATGATGCTGTACATTATTCTTCGATGGGGGAAATATTCCTTACTAAACTTATGAGACGTTAAGCATCGACTTGAACTTCGGTCATCTTACCCATGTACACTGGTCAAGTCGACTGCTAAGTGTGGCACCACAGGCGTTCTTTCTCGTTCTGTAAGTTTTCGGATTTAGGGAACGTCTCTAAGGAAACGCACGTCTCTTGTGTGGAAACGTCTGTTTGGTTGTATTAGTTTATAGGGAACGGTTTGTTTAATTCAGCGGTCAGATGCCGTCGGACTGCAGTGAACCGTCCGTTGTTTCCACCAGATGAATGCAGCATGAAGACGGTCATTTCACCTTTTGTATTTCTGCTTCATCCATTTGTTTATAACGCACCGTCGATTTCGACGTCCGCCATAAAAGTACAGTGTGTGTAAAGGATAAAACTTTGTGGCGTAGTGTATAATAATCCTGTGACCACACTTGAGCTAATTATTACATTCGAACGTTTCATTGAAATGTTCCGGATACTTTATTATCGTTTTCTTGTCACTGTTTCCAGTTTAAGCAGTCACTTCATTTAACCAAGCAATACACACGTCTTAAGCAGCATTATCATTTAGGCTACCAAGCGCTTTAACTTCGTGTTCTGTGCCTCCACTGTAAAAATTTGTGGCACCTCACCAGAAAGGCAATCCTCAGGAGTCCTCATAGTTTCCCCATTTTCAACATTAATGAACGAATTTTTATTATGTCCGTGAAAGTCCCTCTTCAATGTATATTTTGTCATAGTATTCTTTTCATAATCCCGCCCTTCTTTTGGACTGAATTCGAGTTCTATTTCTCGTAACGTTTTCCCTTTCGTTTCTGGAAGGAAGATGTAACAATACACAGCCCCCATGAGAGCAGCGGCTCCGAAGAACCACAGAGTACCATCAGTACCTAGAGCATGCATCAGATCTGGATACGTCTTTACAGAAGCAAAAATAAACAGATGGGCTAATGATGCAACTATTCCACCCATTACTCCTCTGATTGCAAGAGGAAACAGCTCTCCATTCATCATCCATGGCAGCTGAAGGAACCCCATCATGCTGACACACACATGACCTAGGACGCAGATTAGAGGAACCCACGCTAATGGCCGATTAGTTGGTGGCAAATTGGAGTAGAAGTATTCATAACTGCCACCAGCCACCATAGATACGGCCATACCTAATCCGGACACAACTGCTAGCGTCTTTCGGCCGAAACTGTTCATCAGAATGGCTGCAACTACACTCATCACTAATCGTACACCTCCAACAACTATCGAGGCAACATATTCGTTTAGTCCTGTGCCCACTTCTTGGAAAAGATTAACAGCGTAATAAAGGATGATGTAGATGCCAGATCCTTCTTGAAACGCGAAGAAAAGTAACAAGATTATAAACGGTTTCCAAGCTGTAGGCCTGAAAAATGGCGTTAAGACATTCTTGACTGCCAACATGTTTCTTCTGTTACGTGACATAGGACTTGTATGGCTGTTATTATTCTCTTTGGAGATGGTTTCCATCAGCTCAGATAGTTCTGCTTCAGCCGCGGCTGGATTTCTTCTGAGCCACACTAGGGCTGAAAGTGCTTCCGTGTCTCTTCCGCGAGAAGCCAACCAAGGTGGACTTTCTGGCACTGCGCACATGAAGATGAAACTTAGTAGTGCGCAGAGTGTGCACAGGGCTGCCACCCGTTGCCACGGTGCTATAAAACCGAGAATATAGACGGTCAGGACACCGAAAGACACGTGGATAGGTCCACTAGCGGACAAAGTTCCCCGATGCTTCGCTTGAGAGATTTCGGCTACGTAGACATAGCTGGCTGTAGCCATTCCTGCAATACAAAATACCGTGATATTAATGTCACGAACTCCTCCGCAATACACAGTATGGAAAGTGGACCATAGGAACCTCAGAACTACACGTCTTTCACTATTATTGTTATAGTTTAGCAAGTAAAAACGCTATCAGTCTGTTCTTAGGACGCTGATGAAAGCAAGTGTTGGAGAGAAGAGTTTACCTTTCACTTCTGTGTTACTGGTTTGCTGCACGCCCACTTTGATTTTTTACCGTTCTGGTAATAAAATGGAGCAAAGAAAATGTCCATAATGTCTATTTATGCTTTTCCATAGTCGGCCTATATATCATCACAGTGCTAAACACAGGAAGATTTTGAAAGTGTCTTTCACTTCTCCATTTACGATCTGCCACGTAGTCAGTCTGTTAACAACAGATTTAACTAAGAAAATATTTCATATATGTGTATGTGGTTTGCCACTGGGTCTACTACAATTGTGCACTAACAAACGGAGCTAAGAAATATGATGTAACAGGAGACTTAAAAAGACACGAGAAGAAGATTTTCAAATTGTATGTACACCTGGTATTGCTAGTATGGTTAAATAATTGAGATGTATGGGATATGTAGTGAGGTCACGTTAGGTTAACAGACAATTCGTGCACTGAGCTGACTGCTATAGCTGTATCACTTTTGAATAGCATTCTGGATGATCCCAGTTCGAAAGTATATGTGCCAGGGTTTCCTTAAGAAATTTATGTTCTGACGGCGGTGAATATGTCAGTGACGGTCTTGTAAATTGTGATGCCGTGTCGATTTGAAGTGAACTGCCGTGAAGGTAGAAGCATTATCTTGTAGCAAAACGTTGGTACCTATCTTATTGGTCAATTAGGCGTCACAACCAAGAAAGGATTTTCATAGGTTTCACAGTTCGGATGGTTGGTCGATATCAAAACATGTCACGAGCAAGTTTTCCTTTTCGTATGCCCTTTCAGCCAAGCGCACGACTCATATTACCAACACAGCTATCAGAGCGTCATTAAACGCACTTTATTGGCATAAACACAGAATCTCAGTTCAAAAACTTACCGACTGCAACTCCAGAAATGAATCTGCCAGCGTAAAGCTTGAAAATGTTGTCTGATAGGGAGATCAGCACCCATCCGATGATGTAAGGCAGAGATGTTAGCTTCACTGTTGTCTTCCTGCCGAATATTTCCATCAGGATTCCAGCCAAAAGAGCGCCAATGGGATTTGAAATCACTCCAAGACTGGCTAAAATTGAAACAAAATAATTAGAAGATTTCTGTCTTCTGGGTTGTTGCGCTGTGTAGTCTATGATGGAGGCAGTATGACCTCTGAAACGTTGGTTAACATCGACCAGACTACACAGCGCAACAACCCAGAAGACAGAAATCTTCATACTCACTGCTGTGAAAACCTCAAATCTTACAAAATAATTAGACGTCCAACAGTTAGGTTAGAAAATATTTGTAGACAACAAAAACAGCTGTTTGGAAACTCCGAAAACGTAACATAAAATTATCTCAAAGAAAAGGACTCGGTCATTAAAGTAATTTTTTTTTCAACTTGTGGACCGCAGACGTCAGCCGGTTTACAGCTCAGTTTATACAAGTGTACAATCTGCATTTAGTATTATGTTATATTGCTTATATTTTATATTTATTTATGTACAGGTAGCATATGCTCTAGATTTTCGTTTCCTTGTAATGACTAAATAGTCTGTGTTGAACATATGATTTCATGTCAATAATTCAGGATTTTATTTCTGAGCTAATTCCCAGTCAGAAATGTCACATGATCACGTGTTAGATTTTCAGCGGTTAAGGAATTATGAACATAAATTCAAGACGATCTGAACTACACAAGACAAGATTGTGTTACGGATGTACTTCCAGTTTTGCAGGGCACTCCGTATTTCAGTTCACACGTGACAGTGTACCTGTACCGTAACGATGGATTGATTGGTTGTGGTTGTCCGCAGAATCGGCCACTGTGGGCACAGGACCTCACTCCTCGGTTTTATTGTATGGGTTTACATGAAAAACGTAGTATATGAATGAAAAGTAAACAGAAGGGAGGAAATTTTCGATGCTGCAAGACGAAGGAATAACCCTGATGTACTGAGGTTCAGATCATATTGAATTTCTGATGCCAGTTTTTGCTTTGGATACATTTATTTTATACTCTGCCTTCGTAAAGACTGGAAACCGCTCAAAGGTTGCAGAGAAAAAGAGAGAAATGAACGCGCCTAAAACTTTGTTTTCGGTGAGCTTATCTTATTTTCCCACACTTGATGCAATGGTTATAATTCCGTGCCTAGTTCGACAGAACGGTGAGACAGCATTCTGGTAGGAGAGGCTGTAAGAGACAATATAATACTTATTTTTATCCCTTTTTCATGGAACACAGTCGTTTTTTATGTTTAGTAAAATAATTATATTCTCGCTATTATTGTATACTCCCTCTCGCAATTCCGACGTCGCTGTCATGTCGCAAGGACTGCAAACATGTCTGGAGCAGGGTGTGGCTCTTCCTAACTTACATCTTGACCTTCAGCACAAGAACAATTTATATTTGTTGCGCATTTAGTGTCCATGGCACCCATGACATTATGTCTTTGTAAACAGAACAAAAGTGGAAACCAATGCCCCGTATACACCGTCCCTATGTGGTCGAAGTTCTGATAAAGCGACGATTTGTGATGGATATGTCGCTATGGTTGGGGGTATACAGCAGAAGCAGCGGTTTTAACGCCATGACTCGGTCACAAGAGCCTCGTTTGTAAATACGGGATTTTGAGGTTTAGCCCTTTAAAGCTCAGTAATAACTATAAAATATTACCTTCTCTGCATTTTATCCAAAGAGCGTATTTATGGTTTCTGTACGGTTCTGAGATCGGCTGTCATTACGTCCATAAACATTTCCAGCTGATCTTCGTTACGGAGAGACGTATTTTCTTTGAGATCGGAACTAAATTTTGAACAGCCTGCTATTTAAATGTTTCGTACTTTAGGGGCGTAAGAGGTGCTCAGTGTCTTTTGTAAATAGAAACGTTTGGGCGGAGAACGGAAACAGTCGGAAGTGCATACAATTTTGTAGTAAAACCCTAAAGTGAAAGGTCGTTTGGAATAACAGTGTGTGGATGGGAAAACAACGTTAAAACGGATTTCGTATAATTAGAGCGTTAGTGGACTGCATTGATGTGGCTCAGGATAGTGGAGATCTGGGCCCAACAGCAGGTTCTTACCAATCCATGACGCTTGTTCATCTGTAACCACCAGCTGGCTTCCGCCCTGCTGGAGTTGGGGTAGAAGGACCGCCGAGTAACCTTGGCACATTCCAACCGACACCGAGTTCCCGTGTGCAGCGATTGTGGCCGCCACCTGCACAGCAGAGATACTCCTTAAGAGGGAAAATGTAGCCCACAGTTCTGGCCGTTTCGCACACGTCATTGGCCTTGATGTTTATTTATTTCAAATACAAATATATTCTTGCAAAGTCAGCCACACTACAGATACACTGTCAGTCAGAAAATATTTTTATCGTATTTATTACATACTCATATGAGAACAGAATGCTTAGGAAATATCTGGACAGAAGAGGGGGGGCTGTAGAAATGTTTTTAATAAGGAGATTTAAATCTGTACTCTTCACTGACTTGGAAGTCGTAGATGTAGATGAGAGGGTAGTATTAAAATGGATTTTTAAGAAATTAGGCTGGGATTGCAGAGTGGATTTATCTGGCTCCGGATAGCGATCAGTGACGGGTTTTGTAAGCATTGTAATAAACCGTCGGTTTCATAAAAAATGGGAATTTATTTGTTTATCTAAGCGACTATCAGCTTCTCAAGGACTCAGCTAGTTGGTTATTTTTCTGTTATATCCTCATCTTATCGATGAACGCTTGAAATAAACGTTGTAGGTTAGAATGAGATGTTTGTAATATGTGCGTTTCTTATATGACGAACCATTTTGGAAAGAGAGTCGGTAAAGTTGTTTGAGTAAGACAAAGATTGTATTGAATCGATACGAACAGAAATTAAATTGTCCCGACAGCTTTGAATGGATCTTCCTCCCCAGTATAAAATGTAAAATATTCCGATGGCTTTGCGTCCGTTCACTTTGTACATACTACTTAATACGCAGCAGAGACCATCGTCTAAAGAAGGCATGTTTAGTTATTTCCGGAAATTAATAACCCGATTGTAGGTAGCATGTCTGTGCCTCGGGACTTGCCTAGAAATTCGATTTGCAGCATTTTAACTGCCCTTTCCTTTCCTTTCGTCTACCAAGGAAATTGCTTTTAAATACGTTAAGACTTGTTTGTAGGAAGGAAGACTTTTTGTGGACTGCACAATTCCTGATAGCCGCTCACCAAACGTATGTGGAGCAGGGTCGCATTGTCATTAGTCATTGCTTTTACCAGGAGGTGTGGTCAGTAGGAGAACATTTTACACAGTATAACAGTTTTGGTAACCTGGAAATCGATATGTCACGTAAAAGTGCGTAACTTACAGGTCGTAGGCTGCAATTAAGCAAAATTAAAAAGAACTTGAGGTGAAACAAGAAAGGAAACAAAATTAGGTTTTGTAAATCGTTACAAGTTCATAGTTAACAATTTTAGATCCAAGTAATCAGAGATAAATACATTTTACTTACGATGGCTTCGTTCGCTCGTCCCTCTAATAAGGGTGGCGAAGACCTTAGAGTGGAAGGAAATAGCAGCTTCAGAAAGTGACAACAACATTTGATTATTCTTGTAATTTATGGCGTAAGAGACGGTTCATAAAGACAATTTGGTGGCCTCCATAGTAAGTGGGTTAATTTGATGTATTCTTTTGCGAAACTTCATCGGAACCATACAGTGACATACCTGAATTTGGAAACCATCTCAGAATTTGCTTTAAGACAGGGAAACCAAGAGAAACTGTGTCGGTGTGGCCGATCTCAGGACCTTCAGGATAGTGCTATTAGCCACCAGTCCGGCAAAGAATATAATACATAATTCTCCCAAGATCTCACTAACGTTTATGTTGTCGCTTTATTAATAATTTATTTTCTTTCGTGAGATAGTTTTCGCTTGGTACCCGATAACATTGAAGACACCATGCCAGTACCGAAGTCAGCTACGCTACTGGCATCATGTACCATATTGAATTGTAATTAAGTAACAAACGCTACAAGATACTTGCCTGGCATTCTGCCATGACCGTGGGTACCAATGTCACTGCTCCACGGCTATTTATTGCCTCTAAACCACTTAGGTAACACTAACCGTGTTTTATTTTTGAGCAGAGTTGGATAAACTGGAGGCCACAAAAGATCACTAGACTGTAGTAACAAAATAAATGTAAAACGTTGCCTCTGTTCCGATGCATCATGTCATACAGAGTCTTTCTGAAATGATGATCTGTTGTTAGGTAGTTGTTTGAAATTAAAACTCAAGCGTATTTTTAGAAAGACTCTGTACATATGTCTGGATACTTCCAGTCCTCTCACCATAATAGATATTAACTTTACAGTAAATCAGAGTTATAAATTGTGTTATTGACATAGCTGATTAACAGTATCGATATTACACTGTACAACTAAATGATTAAATATCTGGTAATTGTACTCGAAGGTTCGACATCGCTAATACCAAGGCACGGCATTTGTCACGATCCCAAGACAGTTACATTCACTTCCCATCTTCACGACCTCTTTCCCTCAGATTCATTTTTAGCTATCGTGCCGTCACCTTTTTGTTCTTCCAAACTGTCCTTTTTAGTTTTTCATGCTAGAGCATAGAGGCACAGACTATTTCGTTTAAATATAAAGCATATCGAGAAGTGTTTGAAACAGATTTTATGGAACTTAATGAGGTCTATCCAAAATAATAGGCCACTGATATAATGAATTAGCTCTTATCGCAAACTTATAGTAATTTTGGGAATGCCTTGATGATGGCTGTCTTCTGGGTTGTAGCGCCGTCTAGTCTGGTAGAAGTCTACCAACGTTTCAGAGGTCTTTGCTGCAAAGACCTCTAAGACAGCCATCTTCGGACTCACCGCCGTGAAAACCTCAAATCCTACTGGGAATATCTTGCTTTGTCGCCAGTTCTTTGGCACCTTTTGAATTAACACGTCATCGTGGTTGTGATGGTTGGAGTCTTGGGGTCGGTTAGTTTACATCGCAAAAGTATGTCTGTTTCACTGCTGGATTGCATTGTACACTCTGACATTTGTCTGTCTTACCGATACTGGTGATGACATTAAACCGGTTCTAGCTAGGACAGTTATTCTCACCTGTCGCTCCACACGTGGTAGAAACAATACGTCTCGTATACGTAAGAAGAAAGCATGCCCAGTCAGTAAAATGCCTAAAGGGTGTATGACAGGAGTTAATTTTCCGAAGACACAAGTTTTTCGCTTCGCTACGACGTATAGAGTGGCTTCGAGGTTCACGCAGCCACCAGGACAACAGAAACGCTGTCTTCGAGTAAATTACATCAAGGTCTGGGCCAGTGACCCATTGCCAGAGTAAATTATCTGTTCCCCTCACCAAGATCTCGTTTTCCGTAACGATCAGACGTAGAGATGGAAGAAGTGTCATCCTGATGTTCTTTCCGTAGTTTTTTTTAGGTTCGGTTTCTATTATGATATTAATGACCCGCACTCATCTCGTAAAGTTTCTGCTTCTCGTTTCTTCGCTCCACGTCACTCCACATAAAAATCTTACAGAAGTTATTTGTGCAGCTTACAAGCGTTTTACCGAACGACGTAATTTAAAGTTTTGTCTGGAGGGACTGAGGAAAACCACGGAATACTACAGTTAGAATAACCAGTTTCCGGTCCTAGATTTGAAGTCGAAATATCGATTTATTTCTAGGACTCTACACTAGTGGTATTCAACCTTTTTTGTTCGCGTACCCCCAGATATAATTTCTCTTCAACTTTGTACCCCCAAAGTTGTTGGTGTAAAATTCAAGTTATACATAATATACAATCTACTTCTAAAATAAATTAAATAAATAACATTACTAATTATTCAGTGTTTATCATAAAATAATATATATATATATATTTTTTAAATTTCACGTACCCCCTAAGATGTCTTCGCGTACCCGCAGTTGAATACCACTGATCTACACAACGCAACATCCCAGAAAACAGTCATCTTCAACATTATTTGCTGTTACAGAATGGAAAGGATTAAGCCTAATTTTCGACAGAATAATATAATACTTTCAATGATAGCTGGAAGAAGTAAAATATGCAGAAAGTGAAGAAGGGAAGCAAGGAGGAAAGAAACATAAAAAGAAACCTGTAAATGTGGACCATTCTGCAAGAAATCGCTGTCTTCTTGGTTGTAGAACCATGCAGTCTGGTAGAAGACAGCCAATTTCGGACTCACCGCCGTGAAAACCTCAAACCCTACTTTCTTCAGCAACAGTTTAATGCAGACATGTAACATGAATTTATGAATTACTAAGTGGTTTATTAATGCATGAAGCATATAGCAGCACATTTACACAGAAGTAGGCACCGATGTTAAAACGGAGCAAATCTCAAATGGAAACTGAATCTCTTGTATTTCGTTAGTAGATCGTTTTAGTATTATTGTTTTTTTCTGGAGTTTTGGACCTATAGACCTATTGAAAAATTGAGATTATGCCAAATATGTTATCTACTACTACGTTCAGGATTTTTGATTATGTCTGCAATCATCTGTTATTTAGACTTCCAGAAAAGTAACCGGAAACAATAATACATATGTTTCAATAATTCATTTCCGGAAAAAATTATCCTATCCGATTGAACATCCCGTATAATTTTCAGCTTCATTTAAGCTTTTACCCTTTTGAAAATTGACAGAATTTATAAAATACTGTATTCATAATTCCAATTAAATGCGATATATCGATTTTGTGATGTTTTCTCATGAGGCACGACGAGTTCCCATACTCGTCACAGACTGAGGTGACCTACACATTAATGTGTCCAGTACAATTGTTATTTTGGACTCTGTACATGATAGAAATTATAAATCTCCAGCGTTTCGAAACCTGGATTCTGCTTCCGTCTTCAGGTACAAAGGGGGCAAGGGGACAGAAAACTTATTGTTGGAACTATGGTCTAGCAAGCCCCAGACCTCGTCCAGGTTACGCAAGGATCTCAAAGGCCAGTCCTCTTGCTCCATCGTTTACCTGAGGACCTGTAAGTTGCTAAGTTCTGATTGAATTCACAGTCGAGTGCGAAAGCTATCATCAGCGCATGACTTATTTATAATGCCCAAGCCTGCTATTACACAAGGTACAGTACACAATCCGTTTAAATCTGCCCCATACAACGCTGATCCATTATAACGCATTTTTCTCTCAGACTGATTTTTCTATAAAAGCAACAAATAACTTCTGCATGACGTGACGCCATTGCACGAACATGCAGTGCTTACTCTGGCTGCCGTCGAGTGTCGTTCATTTGTCATCGTAACATTCGTAAATCTTATCTGGTTTACACTTCTCATATGTTATTACAATTATAGCTGTATTTAGCCATTTTATTTATTGTATAAAACACTGTTTACTATTAGTGATGTGAGAATTTAGATTCTCACGGCAGCGAGTATAATTATGTATTTCTTCTCCCTAATAAGCTGTAAGCACCTCTGAAACGTCGTTAAATATTTACGAGATTACACTGCGGAACATAGGAGAAAACAGTCAGTTTTATCTGTAATATTCTTCCAATAACCCAGCAATAGCCTAAGATTTCAAAAACAGGTGACGATTTTAGGAACGCAACATCTAGGTACTCTACTAAAATGACCCCGCATAACGCTGATTTATTTAACGCTCCTTAAAAGGAACGCGTCCAAAATGTTTCGCGAGTTGTGACAGGAAATGGCTTGCAGATCAACATTATAAAGTCAATCCCGAATCTTGTCTTTCCCGAGGCATTCACAAGGACGCGCTGCCACAAGTCCTGTTCTGTTGTCTTTAAAATGCATGTCAGTACACCTGCAGAGACTCACAAAGCCACTGGCCCGTTAACAGGTTCATTCGTCTTTCTCATTCATTCAATCACTTATTTACTCTCTAAAAGACGGATTCAGTTACTCATTGCCTCATTCACTCACGCACCGTAAAAGTTAACTTACCTCAGTCACTAACCTGTTAATGAAACAAGGAACTCACTAACGTTGCGTTACAGTGATTGATCAGTCACCCTAATAGTAAAAACGCAAGGTACTTGCCGTTCTGCCAATCCCCCACTGCCAGACCTTCCACACTTGCTTCACGATCATGATGACGATAGACGAGCGATCGGGTTGTCTTACATTGCCACGCCGTTCACAAACAATTTGTTGCTTCCCAAAACATTTACGGCACTCAGTCCCCTTTCGACAGCGATAGTGAAATAGTCACGTGGAGCTCTGCATTTTGCTGAAAGGCTCTCTCTCCCAGTTCTGTGTCATATCATTGCTTCACCTGGAAAAAGCGACATAGACACGTTATAGATAACAATACCACATTCAGTCAATTGAATCTACCTCCGTTACACACGAAGCTTAGGCAGACAATTCCTTGGCGTCTTTTACTAGAAGACTCCTTAACTAATGCTGTTACGTTAATACTGGCACGGTAGCTGGCTTGTAGCTACAGCTCCTCCGTAATCGGGAGGCTGAACACCAGACTAATTCTTCGTGATTTTCTTCTTTCTGCTCATGTAAATTTCAGGATATGCCTCAAAATTTACCAAGACTATTTCTTTCCACATCTTTATTTATTCATAATTCACAGTTACCCTCCCATTTGACGTTATATAATCTATGGCACTCGATTCAGAATGCGTTGATAAATAACCAAAATGAAACAAGTTAGGAGCCACACAAATAGCGTGACCATTCCGGAAAGCTCGCCAGAATTTGACCATACGTCTTTGTAAATGTCAGGGGAATCTGGCTGGGATTTCCCACATCGGAATTTCCCGATGAGGATTCACTTCTCTGCTCAAACAGGCATTTAAGTCATCACGAACCAAAATTGGAACGTCTAGACAAATTGTAGCAAGACTCCCCATTATCAGATCTCAGCTGTTCTCAAGTTATTATATGTGAACAGACAAACAGACGGACGGATAGACAGACACGGTGAAGAATATGAGCACATTTGTGGACATTTTAGTCCTGAACGCCCTTAAACAACCAGTTAACTAACTAGGTAATAAACGTATCAGCTGAACTGGTACTCAGCAAGAGTAGACGAAGTTAACTGACTGAGCTTTCACTGGACAGTTCAAATTAATTTGTCTAATCGAGGAATTCCCGTTCACTGTGAAACGCGAATCATAACAGTGGAAACTTCTTCTTATTCACATTCTTATGACAGTAGAAACTAAGTATGGACCTTCTTATCTGAGACAGTTAACTGTTATTGATGTCCACTCATATGCCAAACTTATGAACAACCGAAGCAGAGGAAGCGAGTACTAAACCTAAAACTAGAACAACATAACCTAATTTAGCAAGTGGAATTTCCACTGTACCAGACATGAAGGGTTACACGTGCGTATCTTCGGTATTTCTCCTTCACGACGTATGTAATGGGTGTAGTGTAATGGCCATACCGTAGTTCAGGCGGCTAGATGCCGGATTCTCACCGCGGAGATCCGGGTTGAATCCCGGGTGACTTCATTAGAGAAAGAGGTTTTATCCGAATTCTTCAATTTCCACCGATAATCATCATTCCAGCATTGCTCCGTACTCATTTATCACTGCCCTTAATTTGTGAGATGCCCCTGACTAAGCAGCATATTTAATACACTCGGTCATATGTCAGGGGCGACATCTCTCTTGTATACATTCCACACATAATTTTAATGATACTCATAATATTTGGTGTACTAATCATCTAATTATACATAACATTATTATTTGTAATGGTCCCGGAGTAAAGACAGTTTTGTTTAGAATGGCGAATTTAACCTTAACGTAGGAGTAAGTTAAATATAATTTAAAATACCACAAACTATTTCCTTTATATCCATCCTCCCATTTTTGACTCTGGCCTGCAGGTGGTCAGTTTCAAAGATCTGACTCACATAAATTATTTATCTGTTTTTTGTTTCCCCTATCCATATTATGATGTCTAGGCCGGGTCTATTGCCCTCTCAGCCCCTCATCCAGTGGGTAAAAAAGACTGTCACGAGAAGCTGATAGATTACCATCTACGATGGAGATTAAGAATGCGAGAACTGATTACAAGGTGAAGGCGTTGATCATTAGATGTTATATACTGTGTAATATACATCTATATAATATACGCCTATGAAACAAGTCTCATTATACTGAAGTAAAGGATGCCCGAAACTATAGGCGATAGCCTGACTAATCTCCGATCATTACTAGGATAGCCCACTCAAAATAGACTCCTGTTAATTGAATAGCTCTGTATATTTAACAGTGTGGAGTGAGATTAGAAGGTGATAATGAATGGTATCGCTCGTGATCTTCCGTGTTGTGTCGCCATGTGATCTTGTAGATGATCACCGACGTTTCAGAGGAACGTATCGCATCCATCTTCAGAGCGATGAGTGATGATGGAGGCAGTAAGTCCCTCTGACATGTCGATAAACGTCTACCAGAGTGCACGGCGTAGCATCCAAGAAAACAGTGATTTACGAGAAGCCAAGTCAGTTTAACCTGTAACACGATGAGATAGAACACATAATACAGTTCTAGAGACTTACCGCTAAAGTGACAGTTCGATAAGAATGCGCGAAGTCTGACATCCACACTCCTTTGAGGCTTGCAGGTGGTACGTGGTACGTTTAGGATTCGGTTTGCTCCGCACTGGTTTATTTCCTACAGCTTATAACGCTTAGTTACTGGCAACTTAGTGATTTTTATTCCTACTGGATCTGCGTTTTAGTTTTTTTTTGTTATGACTAATTGAATAACAAAATAACAAGCAATTCTACATGTTTAGAATAAGCTGTCCATTAGGACAATCACTCATCCTTACACTTTGAGGGTCAACATGACGGATAGCTTCCGCATCTGATTTATAAATCATCTCTTTGAGACCCATTCACTTCATGGGAGAGGAAAGATGTATACTTGGTTCAGAGTAAGTCATTATACGTTAATTTTATACATAGAACGTGAAACGCGTTGGAGAATAGATCTAATGTAAAGACGCACATCACTCTAAATCAGACATCCCCAAAAATTATCCGTGGAACACCAGTGACCCGTGAGCTTTATTCAGATGGCCCCCTGAACAACTGGTATTGCCAAAAAATAACAATGAGTATAAAAGTACACCAACAAGTACTGCAGAGTTACATTTTCAGGTTCTCACGGCTGTTGACAAAAGCCCAACTATTTAAGCCGGTTCAATTTAGTTTACCCATCTTTTTCTCTTTCTACTATTTAGAACTTATTTTGTTAAATGTTCCAGTTACAATGTCTATTCGCCGAAAACGTTTCTCGCGTTTAGAAAATATAAATGTTCTTGAACCCCATATTTTATATCACACGCAGTTGTAATCCTCGTGGATTGCACATCTCTTAAACTAAAAATAAATGTTATTTGGATTCAGTTTGGGCAAACAGAATTATCAGCTCCAATATTGAACATGCCTTATCAATAAAATACACTCAGAACTGTTTGGCGAGTTCGTACCTTGCGTTAACAGACGCTGGGCAAAGTGGCTGTCGAGCGTCGTATCACCGAATCAAGACAGACACTGCTTGACACTAGCCACTGCACAGCTGATAGGCTCCAGCGGCACTGCTATGCGGCCTCTCGGTTAGCAAATGGAATCAGTCGTGTTAGATCTTATACCGCAGTAAACACACGCCTTCTTTTTCATGTAAAGAGAGCGGAGGGAGACAAGCATTATAACCTAGGTTTTAGGCTTTAGAAGGACAACCACTTGGAGTGTTAAGATGTACTGCTCTCATATATCCCCCACCCCCTTATGGTTGGTTAATCGGGTCTGCCTCCAATCACTACTTACGGGGCAGGGATAAGAGTGGAGGAGTGGCATGTCTTATATTCCCCGCTCTCTTGTAGGAGTCGCACGCGATTCTTGACGCTTGAGAGTGCATGTGACGGCCCAAAAGGACATTTGTTCAACTTCCAGTGTTTTCTCTGGGATTTGTCATATGCAGCCTGCGGATGTGAGGATGGGGTGGGATTGCAGCAGCCTCGAGCAGGGCCTGAGGGACATGGAGAGGGGTGACGAGAAGAAACAAAACAAAACTGGAGAAAACGTAGCGGCCGGCTTTGTATTTCGGAGGTTCCGGCTTTAAATCTTGGTCAGGAGACCGGCTATAATTTTTCCTCAGTCTGTCCAGGTATTTGTTGGAATAGCAAATTGTGCCGCGACCGCTTTCTTCCAGATCCTTGAAATTCATTATTCATTCTTCAGTTCAACGCTGTGTAGACTGACAGCGTCGTCAAATATACGACATATTACATAGAAGGAAAAACAGGTTGGGTGAAGTGATAGAGAGATGAATGTAGTGCGTCAATAGAAGAACTGAAAGAAGTATAGATGTCTGAGTAGATCGGAAGGATGGATAGATACAAGGATGAACATCTGGTGGATTAAGGGTGGGTGGCTTGTTAGGTAGAAAGGAGGATGGATTGATAGATGGAAAAATAAATAAATGGATAGATAGTATGCAGGATGAAATTATAAACTGAAGAGGGTGTCGAGGCGTGACCTGGACTGAACATGCTGAGGACAAGGTGCAATGACGGGCTTCTTTGTCACGTTGTCTGTTGTTGGTCCACGTGTAACAACTTGAGAACCGCTGAACGGATTTTCATTAAATTGTACGTTGCGGAGGTTTGTTCACGTCTGTCGACACATTCCAGTTTTGGTTAATGTTGGACTAAAATGACGGGCGCTTTATATGAAGACGTATATGGATTTATGCGGACACAGGCGAATGGCTGGCGAACCGAAACGCGGAGAGCCGCGAGACCAAGTGGGAATCCCCGGTCAGTCTTTCGTGATGACTGCAGCGTCCAGGTAGTCAGTAGCCTTATACTCCAGCCATAGAAATGTAGTTGACAACAGAAAACTCTGATGTTATTGGCGACATTTTAAAAGGCCAAAGTGGTCAGATTTTGGCTACTCTCCAGAATTGTCACGCCGTGTGCACGCACATGCCAGACAAAGCGTTTCGATTCTGCCCGCGAACCTTCCAGATTTATTTCCGCTTTTCAGTGTAGCATTCTGAAGATAGATTATTGAATAATTCGCTTGTGGAATTTCAGTTCCATTCATCTATAAACCGTCACTGGCTAAATATTTACGGTCTGTTAGGTCTGCACCGTCAATAACTGTACCGCTACACGGTTACAGTTTCCTCAGGAATATACGTGCCAGCAGGTTGTTTATTTTTCTCACTAAACCTTAACTACCTCTACAAAAAGAAAAGAAGTTCTTGTAGTACAGTACTGAATATCACATTGTATAAATGTAAAACTCTTTTGTACGTCTCACATTCACTTTAAAAATACGTACAAGAATAAAACTAATGGTGATACATATGCATAAGCAGAATCAGATACTTGGGTACGGCAACAATACGGAAACATTTCATGAGTTCTCACTTGGCAGCTTCACTGTCAAAAAGACAGAAAGGTTTTCGAATATACGAGCTCACATGTTTTGCCGATATATCGCTGAAGAATGAATCCCAGGGACATTACTTAAGGCGCAGTATGATGCAAAACAGAACCTGCCTGTATTGCGGTTTAGTCGCGTCACCATCTAATCTCATTATCTTCTGGTGGAAGTTTGCCTTCACCGGCATCGGGTAGTAGAAACACGTTCGTGATAAACCAGGTAAGTGGTGTGAGCTGAGACATGTCAGCTCCGGTCCTGTTGATGCGTGCGTCCAGGGCAGAATATTTATGTTAATCATGTTAGCTGTGTTACCCGGCTAACGCTTTCAATAATCCGAGGTATTCTGTATTACTTCCGTGGTTCAGTGTTACTTCGTACAATGGAACGCAGTAGAATCGAAAAAATAAATTATATCTTTAGATATATCCAGCTGTGCTGTGTTTCAGTGTTTGGAGCACCACTGATCGACGAGAGCATGGCCGACACAGTTAACATAAATTCTCCGTCTTTGTTGTATTTTGAAATTACGTGGCAAATAACGTAAAACCAGTGGGTTTAACGAGCAACGGCACTTTTATAAAGAAAAACATTAAACTGGGAGCTGGTCGAATGTCTGAAGGTTTCCCTTTTTACTTATAAATAAACTTTATAAACTTCCGTTTGTGACACTAACAAGACTGGAACTACACATGTTTAAAGCTGTCCACGAGTCATGGAAACTTTTGGCCAGACGTAGGAGGCAGTAGTTTTACCGTCAGTGATGCAAATAAAGCTAACAATTCATTCAAATCGTTACCACGACAACGGCTGTAATACTTTATGCATAATATCGACAATCATAAACATTACCTTATTATTATATAATAAATCATATACAATAATTAAAAAGTACTATCCATGGTGGCAGCAGTGTTCGGTTCACAGCATTTCTATAACACTTTCTGTTGGTTGATTTTATTAGAGCCTCTGCGCAAATTGGTCCGTTATTTGACTTTAAACTCAGCAATTTGTCAGTATACAGTTTAAGTTATGTTTCTGGCTTGTGTGGGCCTGACAGTTGATCTCTGTTAGAAACTGTTAATGAGGTTGGTTTAGAAATGTGTACAGAACAGATAAGTGTAGTCAAACCATTGTAGACTGTGAATTAAACAAGGAACCTCTCTTTATTAAAACATTTCTGTACTCCCGAGAATTATGTGGAAAATTAATGTACAGTTGCTTCCAACAAACGGAAAGAACACAGCGGAAAATAATGTGCTTAATTATTTTTATGTTCAAGCAATTTTACTCTGTACTTTGCTTTCTGAGACTTTATCTGAGGAAGAACATGATGCATAAAAAATAAGCCTGCATGTCGGATGAATATATGCAGAGTAATGCAACTGTAGGAGAGAGAGAGATGGAGTAAGATAAAGATAAAGGAAAGACAGCGAAGAGAAGAGAAATGGAAGACGTACGAATTGAAAATTTTGCCCACATCTGGTTCAGGCCAGTACCTGAGTAGTATCTTTAAAGCTGAAATAGTTTACGTACCGGATTGTGATATTTATTCTGAACTCTTTTAATTTAGTTTCATTTTATTTTGGGTAGACTACTAGCAAATGTTATACCAAAAAGTTTATTATTCCTTTAACTTTTTGGTATAATATTTGCTAGTAGCAGAGTTTTTGGATTAGGCCATGAGATGCATATACCGGCCTCAAATGTGTCTTTCCGCACACAGTCCGCTTGCTCTTATTGTTATTTTTCCGCATGGTAACTTCGACCACCTGCCTTCACCATCTCTTCATATACGATATGACACGGGAGATAATTTTTTTTGAAATGATAGAAAGCAGCTCACATATTAAAAATCTTCTTAATTCAACGTGGA
The DNA here is from genome assembly GCF_977971745.1 of Zootermopsis nevadensis. NCBI lineage: Eukaryota > Metazoa > Arthropoda > Insecta > Blattodea > Termopsidae > Zootermopsis > Zootermopsis nevadensis. Next base: position 8,560,445 of record NW_028259147.1, read on the forward strand.
TATCATTTTAATGTGATATTTTCACTCTGAAGTGTTTATTTTCTGCCGAATATTCCAAAGTATTGTCAGTTATTTCGTATTAATACGATTGTGTCCTTTCGTCTCTTTCTTTCTATCGTTTCCGTTTATTTATTTATTGCTTTCGAAGGCAAATGCTGTGATATGCTTTCCTTAAAACAGGCCACGATTGCTTCCTGCAACATACTTTCTAATTAAATAAATAGCCGTATCTTCTCATTTGACGCATCGAATGATAACTGTGCACCCTTCAGTGTCTGAACGCTTACCTCAGCCTTTTTATATTTCAGAAGGGACAATCGAATCACTCAATTTGTGATTTTTCAACCATCTGCGTTCCGTCATGCATTTTAAAGTCAATATGCCTGCTTTTTGAGTGAAAGTACTGTTTATGGTGCTTGTTTGGTCCAAGTTCAACTAATACAAACAGGCAGGAGACTTAGATTCCAGGTTCTTCAGTTATTATGTGTTCTTTGCACGAAGTTGATAACTAGAACGCATTATGTGCTAGTCGTGTCTATTCGTCTGTCCGGTCGATTCAGCTTAAGAACCACTTGACGGATTTGGATGAAATTCGATATGGAGTTCGTGCCGTTGTGCACGACCTCAAAATCGTCCTTTTGAATATTTTACTAGCGGTGGTAACAAAATGACGGATGAGGAAAATCATGTGGTAAGCATTGAGGTACTGCGATGTGGTGGCCAAAGTAGGAAATATCGAAAAGGCGGCTTCAGTGAGTGTAAATGAACGCATCAAAGAAGGCAAGAAGATATTACAGTAAAACCCCTCAAGTTGGACACCCCTTTATATTGGACAATTTTAATTGGAACCGGCGAATATCCTATAATTTTACATGTCCACAATACCCTATATCTTGGACACCCCTTTATCCTGGAACTTGAACACCCCTTTTGTTGTAAGTTGGACAGGTTCATGCACTTAACTTTGATGCTTCTCAGGGAAACTTTTTAAGTTACATATTTTGTTATTTTGAATTTCTGACTGATGAATGCCTCCTCTCTGGAGGATTATCTTATGGACATTGAACCCATCATTGGAATGCATTGCAAGTGTTTAATTATTCTTTTGCTGAACCCTTAACTGGACTACAGTATTGCAGAAGACACATTTTTAACTCCATCAGTACTGTGCTTGCATTTGAGTTCAGACTGTATTAACAAAATGGAATTTGTCTTTTTGCGATGGGGAAGCGAAAATTGGTGGAATAAACTTTATAAAATGATATTGAGACTGGGGTGTAATGTGCAATACATGGGAGTGGGCTTCAAAAGATTATTATTATTAATACTATTGTCATTAATTCTTAATTCAAGTAAGCCTACAGCAGTTAGTGTATCTATTTAACTAGATTATATTGTCATTATACCACAATATGATTTTTCTCTTTCCCTCTATCTTGGACACCTCTGTAAGTTGGACACATTTTCGTGGAACCACAAGTGTCCAACTTAGAGAGGTTTTACTGTATATATATTCTGTTACGAAATACACATTCCGAGCTTGTTTAAAGAAAGAGGCAGCTGTGGTGGGACTATCTATGATGTCGCCAAGTCACAATACACGTGGTGACGGATTCAAGTGGAATTTAGGTCTTTGAGGCCAACGTGGTATGTTATAGCGGTAGAGGTAAGGCACGATATGCGATATGAAGTTACACCGTTAAATAAATACGAATCCCGCACTCAGTGTGAACACCTGTATTTGACGCTGTGGAATTTTCTACCGCTGTATCTTACCCTACTGATACCGCCTTGGTTTCACGGAACCTTCTCGCAACATCGCAGTCTCTTAGCCGTGACACTCTAGACGCGATAAATGGTCACTTCCTGTCCGCTATGTTCCAATCCCAATTTGACAGCACGTGCAGGTGGACTTATTTGGTTGTTGCCCCGGGCAAATCTTAATTTGTGTCCATTAATAAACTGAAGATTTCTAGCACAGAACAATGAACTAAGCTGTGAACAAATCACGCCACATTCAAAGCTGGAAATACGCTCTTAATTGACCTAATTGCATAATAGAACAGGGGTGTACAAAGTCTTCTAGTGGATCTTATGTGAATTCGGAACAGCCAATTTTAAGTTCTGAAAGTAATTTTACAATTATTTTTCTGTAGATCAAGAAAGTATTTGGGAAGAAAAAACCATGCCATTCGGGGGTGAGGGTTAGTTTAGTTTCTTACTCAAGGGTTAAAACACTTGAATGAGACATAAACTAACCCTTCCGAAGGGGGGTTAGTTAGTGTCTTACTCATTAATTTAAAACGCAACCAACCCCCCCGGAGGGAGGTTCGTCAAGTATTTTAACCACCATTCGGGGGGGGGGGGTTAGTTTAGTTTCTTACTCAAGGGTTAAAACACTTGAATGAGACACTTAACTAACCCCCCGAAGGGCAGTTAGTTTAGCATGTTACTTAAGATTTCAAAACGCAACCAACCCCCTATTGTTTTAACCCTCAATTCGGGGCGGTTAGTTTAGTTTCTTACACAAGGTTGGTTGCGTTTTACAAACTTGACCAACCCCCCCGTAGGAGCTCTGAAAGGAGCGCCCTGCTCTAGTAATTAAAAAACAACAAGAACAATACAGGGTGACTTGGTTAATAATTTTGAAAGAAAGTGGGATAATTCAAATGAAACAAACAGCAGTTGATTTTTCTTCCACTCATGATGTTTATGACTACGGTATGAATAACAAAGAACTGAGTAGCCTGAAAACGAAACTACATTCTGTGTGAATGAATGAGCTACTTTAATTATGCCCTACTTGATATTCAGTTTATGAATGACGCAACTCGTTTCGTTACCATAAAGAGCAGGAACGGCACCAGACCGGGTTCATGCCTGCCAATATATAACCCGTGCGTGTCATTTATGTGACGTCATGACCACAAGCAAATGGCGGTGCATAACATAACAGAAAGTGAGACTCTGATACTAGTTGATCAGTTTAAGGAAAAATCTTGTTTTCTGCTCCTCTATCTCCATTTTCATCGTCGTATTCTTCTCATGTTTCCCCTCCTTCTCCAGCTTCTCCTATCTTTATTTTTCTTGTTTGTGCAGTCATCTATTTACATGCATTAGCCCTTCTGACGTCTTCCTACTCAAAATTAATTCTAAGGACAATTTTTCTTCCACACGCGCTGTACGAATCTTTGGAAGACGGATTAGTCACCTTTCGGATTAGAAGTCAAAACATGTGTGCATGCTCCGAGCTTGCAGTGTTTGGGCGGCCACAGAACATGTGCCCTGTTTCTTATGGTTTTTGTAATTGTGTTGTGTCAGGATTGTATATTTACATTTGTGAGAGATTGAATAAAACCACGGAAACACAGAATCTGGGTTAATCATTTCCATTCTGACTTTTTAGTGTAAGTAACCTTTTTCGTAAGACCTGTATTTGTTTCGATGGCAGTGTATAATTATGTTATTAACAAGGAATTCCATAAGGAACTCACAGAAGTTTATATTCCTACTGCAGATTTCGAGACCTCAAATCTTCTGACGTCAATGTTTAGGTACTTCAAAGTTTAAAATCGAAAGAAAAGTAGAACGTGTTTCAACCCATAGGTTAATGTCCTGGGCGAGTGCATTCATGGCCACACGATCGAATCCTACTCTGGGTACATTTTTGTCATTTATTGCCTACTTTATTTCGTTTAAAAGGGATTGTTGATTGACTGCAGACTACTCAATAGAATAAGGCAAGAATTATTTGCTGCACTGATCTTGCCACACAAATGAATAAGCTGAGAGCAGAAGAGAAAGGTATCTCGTGCACAGTATGAAGAAGTTTAGGTATCTTTTGCTGTATACCCTTCCTGTCATACATCTGCGTTGGTTAACGCTGGTTAAAATAGGAGGGATTCCTGGATGAAGAACGTTTTTGGTAAATCATCTTAATACTGAAAATACTTGTCATATGATAACTTATTCTTTCTAGCTCATTTAATAACCTATACGACATGTATACCACTAATGTTTACAGCAACACTGACTCTAAGTTAAAGCATGTATTAAGAACAGGAAGTTAATAAAATACGCGCAGTGTGAGGAATTCAAAGATGTAAATTCAAAACAAACAATTTCCTACGTGATCTTGCACCCTTTTTAAAGATGAGTAAAAATCTAACACCAGTGATCTTTATAAACATCTGCAACTGCAAGGTCGCTACGAAACAAAACACAAACTGGAAAGTTTGCTGCAGACAGATTTTATGATATTTATTTGCTCATTCTGTCAATATTAACCTAAAAGTAATTTACAGCAACGGGTTGAGCAGGTGGGTGGTGCAGAACGCAAGTGAAAATAATGGCGAAACTCTGCAGACCAACTACAACTTCCAAAACAAGTAGGCTTATTTCGCAACTTCTTCGTTTACGATTTTCGTATCTCATTGACCTCGTTATTAATTTATTGCAGATATAAATCTATTTTTGTAAAGATAATCACACTGCACTGAGTAATAATTGTGTATCTAGTTAAAGTTTTACCACGTTGAACCAAAGTGACAAAAATTAACGATCATTCCTTAATGACATCTTTTATTTTATGTTATGTAAAAATTTCTTGTACGATAAATATCTTAGGGAATTTGATAACATTCATTACTGGCTTCGTGTAAACTAAGGGTTACATTTGAACGATACAATCAAAAATTGAATTTGCTTTATGAGTTTTGGCTTACCCCTGGTGCTTGAGTAAGCACTACGACATGCAGACTCATGGGAGAGAAAAGTTAGACTTATAATTATACACATTCTTAATCTTGGCTCTAGATGGAGGTGAGTGGATGGCTTTTGAAAACTGTTCATGAAATGCACTCATTTAGAGAAACATTACGTTTTCAGGAGGGTTTAAACTAAAAGTAACGATTCCATGGAGCTGAGTTTGACACTCATTCAGGCAGTGAAGAATCCGAAAGTTTATTATCGTGTTCGCAAGAGCCTGTCACCAATCCATATCCATTCCACACCTTCCCATCATATTTATTTAGGATACATTTTAATATTATCTTATCATTTACGCCTTGTCTTCCAATTGTTCTTTTATATTCAGGCTTTCCAACCAAAATTCTGCGTGTTCCAGCTCGTTCTGAAGAATCCGTCCAAGTCCGGAGCCTTATGAAGCATTTCTGTCATGCTCTTTTTTGTACGGCGAGGAGATATTAGCCCCCTCTTAACTCTTAAAGCTATAGTACTATCCCTTGTCGGCTGTCCGCGACTGCTTGTTCAGTATCTTATCAGCTATTCTCCATATCTGAAGGTGGCTGGAGGTCCACAACTTGAGGACTCACCATCCGTTCAAAGTAAAACCATTTCGAATTAAGAGGCGATCGTGTTGGTCTAATGTAACCTCTAATTTACTCACGTAACTCAAATCGAATGTTATAGATTATCTAAAAATTAGCTCATTATACAAAAAAGGCAAATAAAATAAAATACATAACTCACCAAGATGTGAAACGTTTGTTTGAACATGTTTCTACACGGTTAATATTTTACAAAATGCAAAAGAATACAATAAATTTGTCACCGTGTTTGAATTCTGATTAGCTTTGTAGTAATCGATTTTTTTGTATCTGCAGCTAATGAGACCAGTGAGACAGGCAAATAAAAATATTTTCTCCAGTGCAACGTCATGCTAAGCGTGTAGCGGCGAGGAGGGGCGCCACCATGCATTTTAATCTCGACATTAGTTGTAGATTAATGGTCAACTTTATACTCCCGACAAAGGAGACAATGGAAGGCCTAAGCGTTTGATAGGAGGCTGGATGTGCTCCGTGGTCGGTCGATGGCATCTCTGATATTGACATCTGAAGGTTCATCGCAGTGAAATTCCATTCCTGGACCCGGTCCAGAGTAATTTTAAATCAGTTAGTGTATCAGTGATCCAGTTGGTAATTACCGGCAGCAGAACCAGTCTGTACATAATGGCGAAACCTGTAATCTCCGTGATCCTTCCGGAAATTAGATCCCGTTTGTCCAACTCCACTTCACTGTTTTAAGAACCTAAGCTTGCGAGTATAACGTCGTTATAGAAGCACAAGACAAAGTTTTTCTCTTGCTATTGTTTCAGTAAAAGTTTTAAACGGATATTATTTTACATGTTTTGTTAAGGTCTTTCTTTGTTGACGAAGATATCTTTCGCCGTGTTGTCAGTTTTTGCCTCAAGTTTACGTATGTTTGACGCGAAGTCTTAAATAAAAAAGAAAGCCATTGTGTTTCTGGTAAATCTCTGGCTTCGAGCCGAATAAGAATACATTTCTTGCAGTCCTTGCAGCTCATGCCAGGTCGTGTACTGCAATTGCTGAAGACGCATTATTTATTATCTGATCTTCCTTGAACACTTTGCACTCTTAATAAATAACATATTATTTAACCCAAAGGTTCATCACTGTCATCACAAAAATCAGCAATTAAAATAAGGCTTGAAATTGTTAAAACTAGTTCACATTTTCGCAATAAGTTTTTCTCTAAGATCAGTTACAGTTACAGCATTGTACTCCCATTAAAGTCTTAGTTTCTCAACCATGAACTTTTTAAAAGCAACTATCGTTGCAGTTGTCTTATTTCCTTCTTACACTTTTTAACCGAAATGTGAAGAATGGAAAAGCTCACAGTAAAACTTCTGTTTGGAATGACTGATTCTTGTGTTATTTTCTGACTCTTTATAAACTGTAGGTGTTACATGCCACTAAATGAGATGAAAAAATGACGATTAGTAGGTAAATACTTCTTAGTGGTAATGGTCTCTTTCGAGGTAGACTACCACCTGCAGTCACCTACAGAGACAAGATTGAACCACGAAAAACCTAATTGTTTATTTGCTAATTTTATGACGAGTCAACAGCTGAGGCAATGCAGCGTGCAATAATAGGATGATTTCGAAATGAATAATCGGAGATGTGGAAAGAATTAGACACGGTCTGCTATATTGGGCGAAGAGTACAGATTGTGAAGTTCATATCTGTAATTTCCGTTGTTATTTTGTCTTCAAATTCCGTTTTGTCCAGCCATCTTCGTGCTTGTATCTACAGTGAGAGACGAACGTGATAGTGCGCTCTTGAAAGCAATCTTCTGAAGTTCATTCGAATCTGTTGGTTTAGTTTCTAGACGTTTTGGATAGGATGGGGTGGAGAACAGTGAATCTCGCTCGGTGTCTCATGTTTCACCGCGTCGCGTGTGATCTACCCAGCGTAACACACTTTCTATCCTCCGCGCTGTCCTGTGTGGGCGGGACACTCGTCAGACAGGCTCGGGCTGTATAGCAAATTCCTCATGCACACTTGAATCAGTTTTCTTTGCTGACAAATGTAGGGCATACATCTATGTCAAGGACGTGGGTTCGATTCTCGTTTCGTATAATTTTTCCGTTTAAATTTGCGTTTGTTGCATAGTTTGTTGGAATGTCTTGAATTCTTCAAGTAGAAAATCTTCCAGTACACATTCGTGATATTGAAACTTGGGAATAAATTCCGTTGGAAATGTGTTTGAGGTTTGTCATAAGTGATAATAACGAACTGAAGAACGGGTCGCTTAAGTGCTAAGTGCTAAGATAATAACGAGGTTGTACGTGGGGCACACATGAACTAAAATGAATGACTTGCGGAAATTCTATGTAAATCTACGGGTTATGTTACGACATTTTGTCAACTACATTTATATGACACGCAACGAGATGGGGAAAATTTGTTTATCATGACTAGGAAAGAATTTAAAAGGAAACCATCACAACCATATTATGCATGCATGCTGATGAAACGAAAAAGTGAGATAAATAGGATTACCGGCTCTCTGTCAAACGCATGATCATTATTCGAACATAATAAATCCAATAACTGGGACCATAATCTTTTTTAACTTCATTGTTTATACCTAAGATGTTATATAGATAGTTGACTTCTACATATCTTACAATCATAGTGAATTTTGTTTCTTTGTAAGCCTAGTAGCCGTCGAAACTCGGACGCACATACAGACAGGAAGATTAAATTAATTAGATAGATCTTCGTAGACTTTGATGAGATCTTAACGAATCTTTGCTGGTCGAGGTTTTGCGGGAACTTTGTTAGAATTCCTTCGGAGACATGGCTTAAACATGAAATTCTTATCAACACAGGAATATAATGACACTTAGACAATCAGTGACGAAAAAGCAAGCACTTCCAGTTTGAGTTATTATTTTAAGTGGTTGACGTGTATCAAGGAGAACTACGGAACAAAATATATTAAATTAACTCCAGGCCCGTGTATATATATATATATATACACACATACATATATACACATGAGAGAGGGATTAAAATACCATGTGATTATGTAAAAATAAATTATTTATCATTAAATTCAAGACGTATAGATTTTCAGTTGTAATAATATTTACTTAGGTTGAACTGAAAAAAGAATCCAATTACACAACTGCTGTTACGCTGCTGATATTGAATAGCAATAGGGATGCTGGATTAAATAAATTATCATAATACGACTGCTAATTTTCGGGCAAGGATTCGGGGTCAATTACTGTCATTCATATGCTGTTCTTTAGAAATAATAACCCATATCGTAGGAGTTTACGTTATATAATAGCGAATCGAATTTATGTACACGTGTAGAGCGTTCTGTAAAATTATATGTGTATGTTATAGTATCGAGTACCGATAAAGCAAAGCACGCCATTAAATATCGTCCTGAGCCAGTTCCAGCCACTCCCATTCTAATAACCTATTTTCCTAAGACCCGTGTTTCTTGGGTGTTCAAAGCGATCGCTTCAGAAGAGCAACGGAATCAAACTATGCGGTAGGCCTAAATCTCTACTTCGATGTTACCACTTTTGGACGAAGCAGGTGCAGTCTGGTAGATGTTTACCGACGTTTTGGAGATGCCTGTTACGTCACTCATCAGGGTAATCGTTCTGGCAAAATTGTGAACTTTCATATCTAGTTAATATATCCTATGTAAGATTTGAAGTTTTCATAGCGGTGAATATGAAGATTTCTGTCTTCTGGGTTGTTGCGGTGTGTAGTATGGTCGATGTTAACCAACGTTTCAGAGGTCATACGGCCTCCGTCACCAGGGCGATGAATATCCCTGATGACGGATACAGTATGACCTCTGAAACGTTGGTAAACATCGACCAGACTACACAGCCGAACAACCCAGAAGACAGAAATCTTCAACTATATCCTACTGGGAACTACTGGAAATTATGTACAAAAGTATATTAATAAACCATATAATTGTCAATTTGTACTGAAAGGAAAGTAGACGTCGTTAGTTTATCCAAGAACTTGTTGTTTCCGTTGGTGTAGCCTTCAAACGACAAGAGCATTGCTAAAGTTTATATAAATCATTTACGAAAGGTCAAATACCTCGTAGCGTGCTAAATAAAATTGAAAGTACCGAAGATCCTTCAGAAGTCATGACAAATTGTCAGTGAGAAATTATATGACATTTATATTCATTAACTTAGTAACATGTCATCACATTATTAGATTAAACAGCCTTAATTAGTACTTACTTAAACCCCCTTAAGGTGATCCGTGAATCTGTTAAGTACAGCTACATATGGATAGTGTGCAGTCACTCAAGTTACGCTTACATATTTTGCACTTGAAAGATTGAAGTTTATGGACTAACTGACAAAGCGTAAACCATTCAGTCTTTCTTGTAAGTTTGTAGCTACTCTGCTGGTCGAGAAAACTCTGTTTTCACAAACCCCAAGGTTACTACGGTGTGCACAAAGGCCCACTGTTGTACTGTATCCAGGATGGTTCGATCCAATCCATCCTTTCACAGACTGTTTCTCCGAGGTGCACTTTAATGTTGTCCTCCCATTTGTTCCAAGTCTTCTTTTAAAGTTTAAGATTAAATTGTCAATGTATGTCCTATATCCCCTATGAATATAGTCCTGGAATTAGTAAAGTAGCAGTTAATGATCTTCCCAGCCCATGTTTTGGCCTCCGGAACAGCGGTCCTCGTAGACATTCATTTTGACATCCCTAGAGGCTGTCACCTTACAGACTGAAGCTCAGACATAGTACAGTTCGACTGGTTTTCATTATTTTTTTATTTTCCAAGAAATTAACTAGGCCTACATAACTTTGTGGTAAAATGTCTTTAGGAATCTCAGTGTTTTCATCGGACCCAAAGTGTTCAAACAAGTCCATCGTTAATACTTCCAAGAATTGTGTACCCTTGGATTTTCCACAAGTGTATGTATTTTGAAGTACGCCGGTTTTGCACCAAACCCTTAGCTTCATTGATCATCATAATTATTTCATCGTAATCAGGTTATATGACATTACCGTGACATAAATCAACTAATGTACTGAAGTTATGAAATTGGTTTCTTGGAGCAGACAGCTGTTCAGCGCAAAGGAGAATATATGGAAGAGGAAACTACAATAAATCTAAGAGACGTTCTGTCGCACTTAATTTAACAGGTAGTTCAACTCGTAGATAGGAAATAGCACACGAACTTCTTTCAAGTGTAGCAGCGTACTACGAGAAACGCCTTCTTACTTTGTATCAGAGAATAACCCATTAGACTTTCTGCGTAAGATATCTGGCCTATTCGATAAGCTTTTCTTACACCTTGCATAATATTCATGAGATAATTAGCTTAGAAGCGCTGGTATCTGTACTTCAGATCACCTTCCCCCCTATCGAACATATGCTCTTTATAGCATGAACTACTGACAGCGTAGTTAAATAAATTTAAAAACTAAACAATTAGTTGTAAACAAATGTTAATTGATTAGGTCCCCACGTCGTGAGTCTTGCCTCCAAGTGACGCAAAACAAGATTAGGTATGACCTTATCCCCTGCCCGCCTAATTATAAGAACGTTTTCTTTAGACCTCTGATTAGCATGTTTCGTCATAGCGGTCAAATATGCTTCCTTGAAACGTGAACATTTCTTTGTGAAACACCGGGTTTACCATATTCGTAGCAGTGACAAGGTATGATTATGTAACCCTGAGTTTACGTTGTGGCTTTATCAGTGTGGCATATGTATTACTTTTGTAGGCCAACAGTTTACTACCTAATGGCCATGGGACGGTTTCTACGAATTTCCTTAAGGAAGTTATTGAATGATTTCGATGGTGATTTATGCGTTTTGACAAACGGCACGGCAAGGCGAACACGGGATGTGGAAATAGTAGGAGCTTACTCATGTGCGCTGTAAAATGCCATAAGACAGCGTGGTAAAACTGGCGGCCCGCGGACCACATCCGGCCCTAAACAACTTACAACCAGGACTACGAAATTATTTGTTAATTTATTACTAGTTACTACAGACAAATATTGCCAAGAGAGGTTCCATTGTCCATGGGTCCAACTAAAAAAATATTCTTGTCCCGAGAGAAGAAAACGTTGGACCATCCTGCCCTAAGGATTCAATTAGTAAAATAATTACTTACGGCACACTATAGCACTTTTCTTTCCCTGTGCGTAAGCACCACGAAGGTCCACAGCAAGAGTGGATTTAAGGATCCACGGATTCATAACCTTGGTAGAGGATTCAGGAATATTATCCCCGTGTCTAAGTCCACGAAGGTGAATTGAGAGAGTGGAGGTTAAGACCCACGAATTAATAAACTCGATACGTGATTCAACAAAATTAATAGAAGTTTACTCTGTATGTAAGCACCATGAAGGTGCGTACGAGAAGTGAAAGTAAAAATTTACGGATTCTGAACCTTCGTAGCAGACTATGTACAGCTGAATGTCGCGAAGGCGCAGCTATTCATATCGGAAAAAGTTATAAATAAACGTTGTAGACCGTAATGAGGTGTCCGTGTATTTTGTGGCACGTTAGACTTTTTGTACGTGCAATCAGCCGTTTCTCAGAAAACTGATAAAGCCCGATTTAGGCGTCATGTACAGTAGGAGTTATATTGGACAGATATGAACCAATAGTTAGTTTAAGCCAACAGTACCAAATTTAATGAAAATCCGTTTGGTGCTCCGTAGATATACAACGTATGTGTGTGGACAGACGACCACGACTTCCCATACTGCATTTATTTTATGCACTTTATGCAAAAGCCTAACAAATAAGATTCTTTTAGTTAAAAATACATTTTAGTACCAAGTTTTAAATACTGTCGTTATTATTTATAGAATGTTTCCACGACCAACAACTGTCAAAACCGAAACTTGTTTGTCACCTTTTAATGGTGACCTCGAAACATGAAATTTAACCATAATGAGAGGATTAGCTTTGGAGATGAAGCATGTGGGTGGATAAATGAAGTTGCCGTTGTGATTTAATTTTGTACAGTTTATAAGAACGAAACTAAAATACGTTCCGTCTATTCGATGAAGGCTAGTGAATATTTTGTTATGTTAAATGATGTTATATGTTCCCATTGTCTTTATCCTAGGTACATGACTTAACTTTGAACTAAGGAAATTCATATGTAGTTTGTATGCAGTACGTAGATTTTCCAAGAACCATTTTATCGATTGTTTTATGTGTTCGAGTCGAGTGGTATTCAATAGCTTAGCAGAATCGTGCCAGAACATGCGAGTAAGTCGGACTGTTCAGTTTCCTGATATTTGTCATTGAAATGAACAAGTTTATGATAAACCAACATAACAAAGACTTATGAGTTACTTACGAGTCACACAGTGTGGACAAACATACGTATAACATACTATGTAAATGAATGATTCACATTCTTTTTTATCACTTGAGATTCTTAAGGTGATCAAGAAACTCAGCTTTTTCCATGGAAACCGAGGGTGATAATAGAATTAATTAAAAAGATTGTGAAGTTGTGAACCAGGGATTATTTACCCTCGGCGGTCATAGTATTCAAATGAACGAAATTGGCTTCGTACCTACCTACCTACCTACATGTCTTGCCGTTTAATTACGTTGAAAACAAAGTAAATGAATGCTAAGGTAAGTAGCCTAACCGTATGGTTCATAATCACCCTTCGGCAGTTGTTATTATTTAGTTGGTCATAGTATTCCACTACTTTCGTGAAACCCGATGGCGTAAATTGAAGGAAACCATTAAAATGAGTTTTACAGAAATAGGCTGTGAAGTTCTGAAATAATCGTCCTCAACACAGTCTTCACCATGAGACGTTGCATGTGCATTCATGACGAAAGAGCCAATTGTGTTCTGCCGTGCCGCGTTGTGTTTATTTGCGTCGTAAAGTATTAACAAAGGATTATTTTGTTTTGGCTTAAAACGAACTTAATTGTGCAATGGAAAATTCACGAATAAAATAGAATATCCTAACTCAAATTGCAATGGGAAACAGCACATTTCTTCACACATTCGAATACCGAGAGTCCATAATGTCTGCATTTAGAAGTTATAACCGCGTGGTACATTAATAATAATTGGGATATTATAACAAATTACTTTGTGATTTTGCTTCGCCCATTGTTTTTCACCATTTATTATAGGTTCAGTTCTATTGACAGTCGTTCAACATTAGGTCTACAAATATTGCTCTACATACAGTCAGATATTATCGTTAACAAAAATGGGTGTAATTCACAAACTAATTGGTAAGATTTTCGCTGTCGGCCACATTAGATCATACTTTAATGTGCGAAACAAACACCCCAGGAAATTAAAATACAGTTTAAAATAAACGCAATGTATGGGGCATCTATTACTGCCACATTCGGCCGAATAAAAAAATGGATTTTCATGGTCCACGCATTCTGAATTTCGACACCAGACGCAACTGACCGATGAGAGTTCAGTCTTCGGCTGATTTACCCCCGTGAATATACCACCCAGTATCCTCTGGAAAGAGGTTTGGTTGGCCCCCGAGCCGGTCTGAACTCGGTGTTAAGAGAAAAATTCCAGCTTCCTACGTGACATTTTGTTTTGTATTCTGTCAAATTTGAACCTTATTGAATTCTTTAAGTGAACGTAATAAATGTTAATGTAATTTAGTTTGTGTTATGTGTCAATCTATGTGGTCTGAGGTCCGACGGTAGTGAAGATTTCGATGTTGGTCCTTTGGATTTTAATACCGCGTGGATTTGTGAGTAGATACCAACGATTCGGAGGAACATACTGCCTCCACCCACATCACAAAATTCGTTTAGTAGGTTTTGAGATATACGTATGGATAAATGTACGTTACATCTCTGATGCGCGTTCTGTATGCAGGGAACGCTTATGAAGAGAGGTCCGGTGTCAAGAACACAGTCCGTTGTCCCTTATAGGCTTATTTTACAACAAGGACTTGTGAAGAAGAATGCAAACCTAATGTTAGTAATTCGGATGACAAAAACTATCTTTATCTTCTTTGCAGCTCCATTTCCTATTAATCTGAAGTTATGATAACTCAGTAGGGTGATTGGCTACGGTTTGCCATCTGGGCTTGGATTTCCGGCACGGACACATCTAAACGTAGGTACAGCCCCACCCAGCACTCAGCCCCCTGTCCAGTAAGTACTTGAGCTCTTTCCGTGGAGAGTAAAGTGGCCTGAGTGTGAAGATGACCGCTGACCTTCCTCTATGGATTGTCGAGATTAAGAAATTGTGGAGCTTTGCCTTCGTTATCACCATACGCCTTAATGAAATGACGCTTGGGTCTTGGAATAACTTTGCGTTCTGTCGTATGCAACAGCGACTGAAAAAGATTATGTATCGCTCTTGGTTTTAACTGTACCTACTTGGTTTCTAGCCACGGATCTCTCGATGTGAGGTTACGATTTAAGTTCTTGAGTAAATTGGAGCTCATAACTGCACAGTTGTTACACTGCTTATTATAAAGCAGAGTATGATTTGTTTAGAAATTATTTAGGTCAGTGGCAAAAGCACATTTACGTTCTTGTTTGAAATAAAGACATTAATTGTGCAGCCCTCTCGTTTTTTATTGCGAAAGAATAGTGAAACTGAAGCGAACGATAGACAAGCACAGTTCTGTAGCTGTCTTTAGCCTCTTTTCAGGACCGTAGGTTAACATAGAGGTAACGCAACTAACTTGTTTTCAAGGGCACCTGCTGTCGGGTTGCCGGCTGTATTGACTGAGATTTACCGTGATCTTCCTCAGAATTTTGAAAATACTGTCGTTATAATTTATTGAAATAGGCCAACACTGGTTCCGATTAATTTCATGATTATGGTCGTTATAAGTTTTATAACCTGTGTAGCTTAAATTATGTCGTGTAGATAAAGAATCAGTTGCCCCCCGTTCATCTTTGTTCCTTCGAGGCAGAAATTACATTGATTTATTGGGCCTACGTATGTTTTTAAGTATTTCTAGATTTCTGTTTGCTCTGGAAGCTTATTCAAATGTCATTTAAACCTACAAACCACAGTATCAACTTTAAGTACGACCTGCTGTAGTATTCAGTAATTCCGTTTTTTTCCCACGGTGTTTATTTATGAGTTTCGAACGATTATAGGAATTAAACAGTGATTATTTTCCTAAACAGCATAAGTCAGTTGATCCTTGGTTTTCCTTATTCCCTCCAACAAAACGCTGGGATCATAAAGGTTAATCAAAGTCCTCCAGTTGTGTATTTAACTTAAATTTAGGATCAGCGATTAATTTATTATCTTTTGGTTTAGTACTTGATATTTATTTTTTGAAGTGCATGAAAAACCTGGGAGGAAATTAAAACGCCTGCTTTCTTGAAAATGTTTGTCTGTGACGAAGCTAGCAAGAAATACAAATTAATTATAAATACACAGTTTAGTGGTCACTTTCGTTGCATAACTTCCATTAGATTTTGACTAATACATTAAATTATTCAGATATATATATAAAAGTTTTGCACCGTTGCCATGTTTGTAATTGTTAACACATAAAAAGTTGCATGAAAATATATTTAATTTATTTTCATACACCTTTTCACATTCCAGGTTCCAATCTCTCATTAGTTATCGCCATAAAACGGAGCCCGAACTATAAATGTCATGTGATCAATCACTTTACTTTCTGCAAGAGAACAGTACATGCCAGTAACAAAAGCTTAATGTTTTACGGAGAACTGTTAAGACACGAAAGGACTCAGTACAATAAGTGGCGCTAGTATTGCGTACACGTGACGATCTTCGTGGCAGGAAATATAAGGCATAAAGATTGTCACATGAAAGTCAGTTGATTGAAAGTTATTAAAGGATACAGACACTTTTATGTTCATACCACACGGTCGTTTTTCCTTATAGAATCACGAAAGTTGGCTGAGAGTGCAGTATTGCAAATGTGAAGGAACATATGCAACGAATGGGTTAAAAATGTAATTCTTCAAGTGCGATAAGGGGACGACGACACGTGAAGCTTCCAGGAAAAATATAAATTGAACAGGGAAGCCCTATAGATTAAACTGTCAGAGCTACGAAGTTCAGCAGAACAAAAAATCCCTTCTCCAGACGGCCCTGTATGGCGCTGTGTTACCTTGAGTCGCAGTCAGTATTATGATCAAGGTAACAAACCGATGTAGGTGAATAACCTTGCCGGCGAAGACAAAAAGGTAAACTTCATAACGAGCAGCTCAATGTCAAATGAACCACATTTCGGACGAAATGTAACTCCGAGGTCTTGTATAATAAGTTACGGAATGCAGAACCGGTTGTTTAGGGCCGCGCGTGTCTTCTTGCATTACGACGCAGTCGTATTTCCAATGTCAGGAAACACTTTGTGGAATTACTGTGAATCGGTGCTCGAGATTCTCACTCATTCCGGCAAAACCCGCGTCATTTAAGTTGGCGTCTCAGACGGGAAAGGGTTAGTGTCACATGTTTTGCGCGTGCCCTACTTAGTACTGTCGTACAAAATACCATTTCTCTGTTTTACGAACAGTATGACGGCGTGCACGAGAGCGAATAGCATGTATGCTTCATGTCCCACCCGATCCTGGTCTACACGCGTCATCCTACCGCCAAGAAACTCCACCCTCTTAAATGCTTAAATATTAATCTGATGTTGTAAAACAGTATGCAGTTTGCTGTGTCTTATTCCTTATGATTTCATGTAAGTACTCTTACTAAATCTGAATTATATTTAGCTAAGATATTGATTCTGTTTTTCATATATGTGTCTTGCAGAGACTCCTGAACTTCCAAGTTGAAAATCCCATGCCAAAAAATTTGCCTAAGTCCTAGGCCATTTGTAACACTTCATAACATGCTAGTTCCTTACAGTTATTAATCTTCTACTCAAATTCAAACAAGAAGTGATATTTATGAGAAGTTTTGTGCATTTTGGGCCATTTGGTGCTACGTAAGGTATGCGTTTGACGTAGTGTTAAATAACGCAAGAATCAATCAATCAATCAATCATAAAGATCCATTTTAACAATATGTGTGTGTTTCTTATGTATTTCATGAGTTCTGCATGTCCTTTACTTTTCAAACTTCTTTACTAAACTGAGCTTCGAGTTCTGGTTCTGATATAATTTCTTCCTGATTGTGGGAGTACATACATATTCGGTGCGTAGGCCTGTGAAGCCTATGTAAGAGAACACAATCTATGGTGGTGATGTCTTTTTATTCCGGGACTTTCACTTTTTTACTTTGTCCGGAGATAGGGATTAGCTCTATCTAGTGGGCCCAACTGTGTAGGAACCTGAAGACGGAGATAATGTCCCATCTCCGAAACGTCGTTTTACGTTTTATATTTACTACACGATGGATAATATCCAAGAAAATTTTTATTCAATTGAATCTTCACCATCGTCAAGAAGTTTTAGATTTGAAATACAATCTATGGTTCAAAATGTGTACTATGCAATGACAACGCTAGATGACAATGTTCTATGTTACAAGTGCTGCTACCATTAGGCTTCTTTTAGGAGTACTACGGGTGCCGAAAATACTTAAATAACTTCGCTGTTATTGTGTAATGCTGTAAGTTGAAAGTGAGGGAAGGGAACGCTGGAGGAAAAGAGGGAAGTTGGTAAAGTATAAGAGGGATAAAAGAAGTGAAGCAAGGAGATAAGCGATGAAGATTAAATTTCAACGCCCCTTTTTGTATTATTGAAAGTAATACTGTTATAAATTATTGCGTGGATACCGATTTTTCCATAGCGTATGTATTGGAGAGTCTTTCCCTTGAATTATGCACTGTGAAGGCCAAGTTCTATGAAAACCAAAGATTAATTACGTTTTACGTACTAGAACACTGTATTCCCTTCAGCCGTAACGTTTTAAAATCGCAGGACAAATTCTAACATCTAATCAACTATTCCCCTTCCCCTAAGTTCTGAAGTTACTAATTCAACAGCAAGGTAATACACTTGTGGCGGTGTTCAATTTATTACTCTGGTCGTATTGGTTTGGCGTTTAGGTTGTGTTGTGTGCATGAGATTCCCAACTGTCAGCATTTTGAATGCACGGGAAAGAAGACTAGCCTTTGGTCAGACTTTGTAATCGAGTGAAATGTGCCTATGAACGGGACACACAAAACTTCGATGTGACAGAAGAGATAAGGAAAGCGATACTCCTTGGGCGTATCAAACCTCTAGGCCCAGAGTTTGGAGCTGATATTAGTTGATGACATGAAGTATATATTAAGCCACGCCAGAAGAATACAGAGTAATCGTATGAGAATAGTGAATGAATTGTGTATGTGAACATTCTGACAGTGTTTTTTCACATCGGCTTACTATTCAGACAAATATAAATTCCATCTAGACAACTGTAAAACAGTTTGTGAGCGATCATTATCCTTCGGATTCCTTAGAAGCAGGGAATTTTTTAACGAGCTGAGCAATTATCAGATTTTCAAGGAAGACCTTGTGCAGTGGAGTTTTCTAATATATTTCTTTCCCTTGAAAAGTAAAAATATTTCTCTTAATAATTCTAGTTTCTAGACTCACTCTATGTTATTTCCCCCCTTGCTCGCTCTACTAAGGCCTTCAGCGAACTAACACTTTTCTTCTTTCGGGTGTGGAAATGGCTGACTGATAGGTTTCGTGCTTAAGGTCAATCAGCTTCCCCCACTCTTACTCAGTTCGCCACTTCTCGTTCGACGTTCCGGAACAATTTATTAATAATTAATAGCAGCTATGTTAATTGCGTAACGGCCAGTTGAAGGCTGTTACAATATCCCACCCAACAGGTGTATGTTGTTATTGCCGTAATTTGTAAAATAGTGTGTCGCGTGTTAATTAATTTTCCTTGAACATAAAAATAACAACACAGTTCAGTTCAAACACGGCAATACTTCCAGACAGATGTAACTCCTCTACAACTTTCATTTCTGGTATGTTTCAAAATTATATTTCATTATTTCAATATATTATTTTATTTCCTATTAATATTCATTTAGTCTTTATATTATTTATATTATTTATATTACAGGCTGATACAAAAACAACAAAAGAACAACATCGAATATGTTATTAAAATGGAATAAAATCTGGAAAAGAACATCGTTTGATATCTGATAAACATCTGATAAAAATGTACGCTAAAATAATATATAGAAATTGTATTTAAGAAATTGTATTTAAGTTATTATTGATTTGAATCTTTATATAATTATATACACCTGAAGATAGTTCTTTTAGGAACTGAAACATGTCGTGAAAAATGATGGTCTAATGTAAATCGAATATTTCGATAAAGAACATCATTTAATATTTTAAATATTTTAAATGTTAATTATTGTAGTATTTTAATATTTAATAAGAATTCATTGTGATTAGACGGACAAGATTTAAACAATATATATTTATTATATCACAATATGACGCAACTTTACCATCTCACATACATACAAATTAATCACTTCAAAGATTCTGCTGTCCCTTGTGTTATATTTTCTCCAGTCAGTGTTTTAATGTAGTCTGTGTTATGAAAATCTTTGATACGTACGTAGCATAATGCAGTTGAAGAGCTTCAAGACCTTCTAAAAGCAATATTCACTTACGGACAGAGCTACCTATTTTAGATATTATTACGTAGTACGAACGTGTAAATTAACTGACAGACTTGTAGACAAACTGGCCGATTAACTAACTACATAACCAACAGACGTGTGAAATAGAGGACTACAGGATTTCTCATAACTTTGAGAAGCTTACGAATTATATATTAGGCCTATATGACATTAATTAGTGTTGGTATCATTTTTTCGGCGTAAATAAATGGATAGTTTTGACTTTTAACGATATGAATAATTTATTAAATAATAATTAATCACATTATTTGTAATTACATAAAATATAATATTAAATATCAATGCCACTTCAAACAGACATTTATCTCAAAAATCGAGAATGAAAAGAAGAAGACGACGGGGTGATAGTTTTAATAATATAATAAAAGAATGAGGAGTAAGATAAAGAGAGAAGAGGACAGAGGAGAAGAAAAATAATGAAGAAGAAATGGAGACACAAGAGGAGAGAAGAAAACAGCTCTGTAATCTCTGATATGGGATGCAACACTTACCAGATTCTGTCTAGCTCCTGCAGAGAGTCAATCACCCTTTGTTTCACAGCTACGAACAAAAGCTAACAGATGCAATGCCAGGCGTGCGGTCCACTTTTGGTTGGTGAAAGTGACAATGAAGGGGCGGTGGTAACACTGCTTCACCACGACTAATATAATCTCTCGGACATCCGTTAGTTTCTCCTGTCACTTCCGTAGTTCTAGGATATGCAGCCTATTTTTAAATTCTCATAATCGATATTGATTGAACTGAAGAAAATTACACCACATCAAAATTAGATATTTGGTTTCGGAACTTGATATTAGACTAATTTAATTTTGACTCTTATCTGTCTATCATAAACCATAATTTACTCGAGCTCAGTGGAACCTGATACAGGTAAATCTCTTACCATGGTTGTTTCACACCTTGAAGACATGTAGGCGATTGTGAGATGTTATGTTTTCACGAATATGAAGATGGTAGCCTTCTGGGATATTGGGGCGTAGTCTCGTAGAAGTTAGCAGACGTTTAGGAAGTTCCTACTAGCCTCCATCATCGCTCAAAAACGTCGACCAACTTCTACGAGACTAAATGCCGCAACATCCCAGAAGCCTGTCGACGTCATGTGAGCAACCGGAGGCAAATCTCCTTGGAGTCTTAAACCTTGCATTAAATTCAGGCAAATGTTCAACTCAACGTTTTGTTCGCTTTAATCCCGAGGAAAAGCCCTTTTATAGGCCACGGTTCATAGCGTAAAATTTAGTAAATTGTATTAGATACCGGTCTCATAACTAATGAACTAATTCCATCACTTCTGACTTTCAAACAAAAGTCTTTTACACATTTACTATACTTGTCATCCGTAATACATTTATTTTAAACCATTTTTCCATGCCTTGTATGTCTGTATTTAATGAAAAACGAGTTGAAACACTTTTATCTCTATGAAGTTTATATTTACAATACATGGATATCAATACCAATGTGGGATGGTAACTTGCTAATAATTCATTTGGAAAACACACTGTCATGCATTCAGATTTAAATATACATTTGTATTCTTTTATGTGTCCAAGGAAGGAACTGTCAATTTCAGCGATACTTTGTTTCAAAAGAGTAGAATTGGAGGCCAGCCCGTCTCGGAATTTCCTAACTCACTATCGATACTGCAAAGTCGTGAGATGGGAACAACTCAATCGGCATTCAGTGCTTGATCCTGAAGCTTTGTATGGTAATACATTCTTTTAATTTAACACGGGAATTTGTCAAAAATTGACCTTCATGACGACAGCACGAATTATTTTGCTGGGTGACGATAACTGATGAATCATCGTAATGAAGTATGTGAAATTTGTATGGTTACACAGTATGAACAAAGAGACGGAAATATTTATGATCAGGAGGGTGTTGAAGCATTTCCAATCTCATTTCCCTAAGAATTTGGTTAAAGGACACATTTCTCGACATGAGAAACGCTTGCATCATTAAAGGGGGTTCACCAGTTCTGGCAATATGGACGGAACTAAGAAACTGTAGGATGTCCAGCTTTGGGTGATGAACCTCGGGTTTTTATGTTTCTAAAAGGGCACAAGCTAAATATTTCAAATCCTTGGATTCTCTGTAACCACAACCATTTACCTATACGGCGCATATTTGTTCACAGACTACGTAATTTACTTCCAGTCGCTCGACTCGTCTTAGTAAACTACGTGATGCATATTCACATGAAACCTTCCCGCTGACGGATAGACTGACTAAATGACGGACATCCGAATAAATTATTGATAAATAGACTGATTTGCTTAATGAAAAACTTTATAACTGTCTGTCAGACTAGCTGATTGAATGAGATCTGAGGTTCTTACGGTGGTGAAGGATAATCTGAAGATGGAGGCAGTATGTTTCTCCGAAACGTTAGTACACACCTGCAAGCCCACACGGAGTCGCTACCCAGAAGACCACTATCGATGATTAGCTGGCTAAACACTGCAAGTGACGTACTAAGGAACTCACCGTATAGCTGAGTTGAAGAATGGCAAATTACTTAACTGACTTTCTACTTCACAGACCGCCTGCCTGACTGAGCGGCTAATCCAATGACTAGCTGTTTACCAACTTTGTCCTTGCTGACAAAAACCCATACACTAATCGTAGATAAAGTATTAATACAGTGGCCTACAATTGGGTGCAATAATTAGCCAGTTCAGTCCAATTTCTGTATTCACAGTCTGTTTCTGCCGAGTAACATCAGACGTCCTGCATTTTCCTTCTTGGTCTTCCAAGTGGACGTATTCCAAGAGTTGCCCTTATCATATTTTTAGGCATTTCTTGTTTGACCCATACCAGCTGCAGGACCAGCCTACTACTATAATTCGACTAACATAATCATACTAAGTGACCTGTGTGAATAAGGACGTTCCTCGTTATGTAATATACTCCGTTTCCTGCTTACTTGAACTCTGCTGCCTCCAAATATTTGCCTTAGTACTTCTTCGGACACGTTCAGCTTATGTTCTGCCCTCGTAGTAGGACACCTCGTTTCACAGTTATACAAACTTTCGATAACAATTGTTTTATATGACCTATAGCTTAATTTGTAGAGTAGAGAAAACAACAATCATTTTGCATTGGCATCTTATAATTAAACTGATTTTAGGAAACGTAGACACAACGATGAGCATTATTATTATTATTATTATTATTATTATTATTAAGTGTTCTGTCTTACGACAGGTCCATTGCTCTGCCCAAACAGAGCTGTCCCTATTCTCGGCTTCTCGCTTTAATTCCTGGAACGTCATCTTCTTTCCTTGTTTCAGATCGTCGGTTAGGTGCATCTGTCTTCTTCCCAGTCCTCGCTTTCCTTCAACCTGGCCTTCGGTGATATCACTCATAATATGTCCCAGCCAGTTAGCTTTCCTTCGTGTAATCGCCTGCAGAATGTTTCTTTGCTCGTTGACTCTCCTCAATACTTCTTCGTTGGTCACGCGATCCGTCCACCTGATCTTCTCTATTCTTCTCCAACACCACATTTCAAAACTTTCAGGTATTTCTGTTCCTTCTTCCTGAGTGTCCAAGTCTCTGCTCCATACAGCGCGACACTCCATATGTAACACTTCACTAGTTTCTTCTTCATTATACAAAATTTTATTTGTAGAGGCAAAGGAAAACTGGCGTACGCCGGTAAAAGTGGTAAAGCTTAACATGAGAGTTGGATCGATTTCTAGATTCTTTTAAAGATTCTTTAGAGAGTGCAGAGGTTATTTTAGTGTCGAATGCGGTGATCCTGGTTGGGGTTTCAATACATGATTAACCAGATGTCACAATAATATTGCAGCACCTATTATTTTATGAAGTAGTGCTATGTAGTGTTATATGTTGCAACCAAAGATGATCACTTTATTACATAATTTACTTCGAACAATCCATGAATTATTTTGTGTTTCTGTGAAGTGTGTGGAATTATATGTGAGTACTGTGCACAAACTAATAGGCATAATAGGCCTGTGGTTATTGTTAAGAAATCTGGACGAAATATGTAGCACAAATAAGGAAATGGAAATATGCGCTATACACAGTTTCGATGGGGAAACCTCATTAAACAGATCCAAACGTAGATTGGAGATTAATATTGTAATAGATCGTAGAAAACAAACGTAAGAAATGGCAGGTTGAATTTAAATGACTCAGGACAAGCTCAGGTGGTGGCCTTTTGCGAAGTTGCAACAAGCCCTTGGGTTCATTAAAGCCAAGGACATTCTTATCCACTTCATTGTCAACTTAGAGTTTAACTTTGGATTACGATAAACTCCCAGGGCGATAAATCGCCCTGATGACGTAGGCAGTATGGCCTCTGAAATCGACCAGACTACACAGCGCAACAACCCAGAAGACAGAAATCTTCATAGTCACCGCTGTGAAAATCTCAAATCTTGTTAAGGCCTGTTTCCCTGCCTATAAACGTGTGCGTGTTTATATTTGCTGAATCGGAAGATGTTCTGAAATTGCCATTCGAAACGGGAAGCAGAAACGCCCGTCCATTTTACACGCATGATATCGCACGAGAGCTAGTGTCTGTTTCGAAGTCATGCCATTGTCTTTTTCCCATGAAAACTGAGTGGTTCTGGAAGAATGGCTAGAGAAAGCTGCCAAAGGAACCGTTAAATGATGACATATTCAACTTCGGCGTTGAGATTTCAGGAGTGTCTTGTTCTGAATGAAAACAAAAGGCAGTTTTAAATGCGGCATTTTGAGAAATGTAACTCTGTGGGTGAAACTTGACTTACCAACTGCCCAACCGTCTAACGTACTAAGTGACTGACTGACGAGCCCAGAGAATGACTGAATGTTGCATCATGATACGTATATGGTCTTAGTTTGAATATTCGACAGTTATTCACTCCGTAAAGAAGTGTTTTGCTTTTATGAAACTCGAAGTTTTATAACTTGGTTCAAGAAACCTTTAAATACGACCCTAATCTGAGCTACTAGGACCCAGTGCACATTCCTTTGGTTTTTCTAAATGTTATTTTAATATTATATTTCCCAAGTGATTATGCCTTTTTAGTATTAGTATTTTATACGTATTTATTGTTTTCTCACATCGTATGCCACACGCCCTGCTAGTCTCGTGGTTCTTGGTTTAATTATCTTAACTTCATTAGGTGATGAACGTAAGCTGCAAAGCTTCGCAGTTTCTCCATTTCTATATTACGTCATATTCTGTACGTCCAAATATTTTGTTTCCTCTGAGCATACACAAGCCACGGATATACAATTTTAAATGTCATTGTCGTCGAATTTTACGTTGTCCTGTCTACTTAAACCTCAATCTCTTGTGCTGATCGTCTTTCAAGCACTCGGTATGGAAATGTAGCGGTGACACAAAATTTTTTATGTTACGGACTGACCGAATACGAGCCGGATGCTGTTTTGATTGTATACAGTCTTTGTAAAATCATTGCAATGGAGAACAGTCACGATCGGAAATGAAGATATGGAATGAGGCACGGGCAGCGTTGATGTTTGCTGGCTTGTATAACCCAAGGTCACTAGTTTAAAACCTGCTGTATTATGAAATAAAGACTGATGTTTTAAAGTAAGATTGTTTAACGGTTGTTATGCAGGACTTAATAACATAAAGAATTCGAAGGCATTGAACATTCGCCCTGTGTTATCACGTGTCCACATGTCCACGTGTAATCGCTCCACCGGCGGGCTGTTCCGTAACTATAGGAAGGCCTACATAATTAGGTCAAGTGACACTGTCGAGACATACAAGCATCTATATTTTAAGTTTGTCACACACTCATTTCCGTAACTTGTTGTAGTTACTGTATTGTGAGTCATTCACAGTGGAAACCAGTTCCATAAAACTGGAAACTACATTTTTAGCATTTTATCGAAAAGTGTCGTTAAAATGAAGGTCACTCACAGTCACATGAAATGATTGTTGCACGGCTGTTGTAACTTCATAATGGAAGGTGTCGTTTGTTATCAATAATACATTAAATGTTCTACAGATAACTTTTAAATACGGTGCACCCAAGCATTTATGTAATGCCTGACGCATAGCTTCATTAATTCAGGCACCTGCATTGTTTGAACGCTCTGTAAAATGAGTTGGAACAATGGACTGCAGCGAAGCGCGTCTGAGCTTCCGATTATGAAACAACAGGTTAAATAACTTCAAGAACGAGCAAAGACGGGTGGCCTCCTGGCGGCTACTTGAAATCTAACTTTTTGTTTGATGCCAATAGCTAGTGAACCGTAGGAGCTAAGCAAGATATTTGGTATGGAGATTACAAACACTGTATGTCAGTGCTTCCGAAACCTGAGTAAATTGCCCAAAAAGGGGTAAAAGTGGTTTTTCTTTGGGTAACGACACACCTCGGATTACACATTAAAATTTACCGTAAAAGTGTAGAAGTACCCTGAAGAAAGCGATCAGTCATTGTGCACCGATACTCTAAATACGCCATACGCTTGTTATTAGATTCAATCATTTTTTCCGCGTTCGCATGCACGTGGAGAATTGAAAAAATACATCTACAATTACCGCCCCCCTAAATTAAAGTTAGTGAGTCTAGTTGTCTAGACTAAACTTTAGGTGCAGTGTTTTGCTAGCTATGGCGGTGTGAGGTATGTATCGCGCTGGCTGTGTTTATAAAAGGTAATCTTCATTATATTATTTTTAGTTTATTTAAAATAATATAATGAATATTCAAATCCTAATTTTTACTTCTCATGTATGTTTTCTGTGCAGTTAGTGTTTTACCTACAGTGGGTAAAAAGGACTTTGTAATAAGCGGTTTTGGGTAATGAAGGAAAACGTTTGGGAAGCAATGCTGTATACTGTCTGGTGGCTTCCACTGCCCCGTCTGGGAGATCAGCTGTTCTGTGCTATTTCTTGTCAAATAACACACAAGATAGCAATGGCAGTCACTTCTTACCTGTGCTAAAGTATGTTGAAATAACACTTCTAGAAATGTTTCTGGGACAACATTTTGTATAAAGAAGGCAACAGACAAAAGATGGCTGTCTTATGGGTTGTAGCGCAGTGTAGTCTGGTAGAAGTTTAGTGATGTTTCAGAGGTGCTTGCTGCCTCCATCATCAAGGCGATGACCCTTAGAGAATCATAGGAGTGAAAGGTCAGGACGTCTTGTTTTACGCTTCGTAATGTTCCTTAATCTGGCAGAACGATTTGGAATCCGTCACTGAATTTCATTGTTTCGCCGGATACTTTGAGAACCACTGACCTAACAGGTAATTGCATTCTTCGCATAATTCGCCTTTGTTGCATACTGAATGTTCTATTAATAACGTGACTCTGCATTCTTGCGTAATAAATCTTGTTAACACTGCATACTTTATTGCTGTTGAAATGTCATCCATGAACTCCATTAAAGGCAGACATATTCAAAAGCTTTTTTTCCTTCTTCCTGTGGTACACGAGCAAAGCGCATCCTGTCTTCGCCCTCCGATTCCCACATGTGATTATTCAGCACAAATATTTAACCTAAACAACCTTGATCTTCCGTTCCTTATCTTAAATTCTGCAAAACTCAGTCTTGTGTTTGTTTGCAAGAAATAGGGGATTACATTCGACTGATAAGGACGGACACCAGATTCACCGATTTTCATGCGATCCAAATCATCTGTCGAATGGATGCTGTGAGCTTTTAGAAATTAAGAGTTGCCGGAGCGTGAAGCTGATCATTATCTTCTTCTATCGTTGATGCTTGGAGTATTTTCTCTACTCCCCTATAGGCAATCATGACGTGGGTACATTTACAATCCACGTTTTAATTTTAATTTACATCCTGTCGACATTCGTTGTGTAGTTACGTATATAAATATGTCTATGGTCACAGCACTGAAACACAGTTAAACCGATCTGATAAAGTGCATCGTTAGCCAGCTTCAGCCAGCCAGGCACTTGCGGCGAGCGTAAGCCTTAACCATCTGGCTAACAACGCCTGGTTGGCTGGAGCTAGCTGATGATGCATTTTGTCTGGTTGATAATCCTGTGTTACAGTGTATATTGAGTACCACCGAACCACGACAGGAAGACAGAAGATTTTATTTGTTTTTACTATTAGCCTAATTAATACAGCTATTTATTTATATTTATTTAGTGTTCTGTCTGACGACAGGCCCATATGAACAGGATCCTTCCATCCTTTTCTCGGACTGGGACCTGTTCATATACGTTCTTGGCAGATGATCCAGAAGTGGTTTGCCATTGCCTTCTTCTGTGTGTGAGTGGAGTAATTGTTGGGATGCCACGGAGAAACCGGGGAAGCCCTCGGAGGAAAACTCCGTGTTGCCTAGACCACGGCCTTGCCCAACACAAGTTATAAATTCGGGCACCGCAGTGTAAACACTTCTAGCCTTTAGAAAGGAATTTTGTCTAGAAACGATAGCAGAGAAATCTAAATAGCCTGTAAGTTCATGTGTGGTCAATATAATACAGAATATCATAACAGGGACATTGTTTCAAAAGGTGGTGGAGTTAAGTAGGATTTGAGGTTTTTACGGCGGTGAGTAACAAGATGGCTAGCTTCTGTGTTTTAGCACCCTCTAAATTCACACAATATTTCAGTCACAAACCAAAGGAACACATCATTTTGAGACCCAGACGACGATATGTAAATAATGCGAAGATAGGTATCTGAGAAATAGCCTGGAAGATAAATGTTAGATCAATTGGCTCAATGATGGCCTTTCATAAACACGGCGATGAAGCTTCGTGATCTATAGAACATGGGATTTCTTGAGCAGCTGAATGATTATGACTATTCAGGGAAGTCTCCATACATGGAGACACTTCTAATTGAACTTCTGTTGTAGTGTAGAAGTATTTCTCGGAAGCTGTGACATTTATTGCTTGTGCTGATTGTGTAAAACATCAGAAGCACTGCGTGTGTCATAAAAACCAAACAATAAAATGTTACTGTGGCAGTAAATCATCGCTTTTATGCGCAAAGTAGAATGTGCCACAATTCATTTCCCAGGTGTTCCCCTTAGTTACTACACTCCTTACTTCAGTCTAATTTTTGGTCTCAGAATTTAGTTAATTTATGATTGGTTGACATATGCAAACGTGTAGTAGGCTGCTTTGGAAAAGGATAAATCTTTAAAGAACTTGGAATTGCTTATTTCCTTCATACTCTCCCACGGACGTGGTAAGGCTAATAAGAACTCTAAACTAATAATTATATTTATGATTTGAGGTTTTCACAGCGGTGAGTATGAAGATTTCTGTCTTCTGGGTTGTTGCGCTGTGGAGTCTGATCGATGTTAACCAACGTTTCAGAGGTCATACTGTATCGCCCTGATGACGGAGGCAGTATGACCTCTGAAACGTTGGTAAACATCGACCAGACTACACAGCGCAACAACCCAGAAGACAGAAATCTTCATACTCACCGCCCTGATGATGGAGGCAGTATGACCTCTAGGTTGTTGCGCTGTGTAGACTGGTCGATGTTTACCAACGTTTCAGAGGTCATACTGCCTCCATCATCAGGGCGGTGAGTATGAAGATTTCTGTCTTCTGGGTTGTTGCGCTGTGTAGTCTGGTCGAAGTTTACCAACGTTTCAGAGGTCATGCTGCCTCTGAAGTTTTTTAAAAAAATGGTCAGTTGGTTTAGATATTACTGGGGTCGGGGGACACACTATAAGCTTATGTTTACCTAGAAGACAATGCAATTTGGGTAAAACAGAGTTCAGTTGGTACTTTTTGCTTACGGTAAAATTATTTGTTTAAGGTCGACTCAGTGATGTTTCTTCATTCTTTTCTTTGGCGTTTGATTCAAGACAAGTCAACATTTCAAATAGACAGTATGCACTAAGAGAAACAAATGAATTGGGTACCGTAGTAATTCTGCTTAACGCATAGCTGAATCTGCTGATATGTCCGCCGTATGATGCGGTTTTACCTTGTAGAAAAGTACTTAAGAGAGGTATATTAAAATCTTGAACGCCTGTATTTTTACCATCTGTATCTTATTTCACCTAACATTATGTTTTTGAAAACGACGCTTCAGTGATTATGATATTCTCACGTCAAAATATGTGAAAATAGCTAGCTGCTTGAAGATCGGCAAATTGGTTGACGGACGTTTGATGACATCTCATTTTCATATAAAGCTCTTGTAAATAATTAAGTAATTAATTACTTAGCCATGTTTTATAGCTTCCATCTCTCGGTTATTGACAGATGACCTTGAACTATGAAAACATGTCCAGTCTCTGTGCGTTGATGTCTGAACGTCATATTTAATTAGCATCAGGGTGACCATTATAAGGCTTTGTCATGCGAATTTTGTAATTAAATTGATGTGCGTTTCAAGTGTGAAATCAAAGAGTGGAGTGAATTTTGCCTTCAGCTGTATGGAAGTTAATTATTTTCTAATAGCCGTCAGTAAGAGTAACTCGGCGTACAAGTGTTTAAACCACTCACTAATATAGATGTGCAGTTTGCGTATCCTCCACGTGGGTAACGTCCTTCATTGCTCTGAAAATGGTAATTGACCACTGTAAAGTATGAAGATTTTGTTGCTGGTATGTAATGTCCTAAATACCCCTTAACGCATTAATTTATCTTAAAATGAAATACCTTCTGAGTACTTTTATTCTAAACATTTGTCTGGATCAATATGTCAGTAAAGTTACTGGATACGGACTGGAAATTCGGGGTTTGACTCCAGGCAGCAGCTGTTTGCTTTGCTTCCTTTGTCACTGTGTCCATACCTATTCAGGTCGTTATCCAAAAAGTAACGGGTTTAAACGGACGGAGCGTGAAACTGACAACTCAGAAGTTTATGACGAGTGAAGGATTACATCGAACTTCTCTGTATTCCGTCACTGTATGGTGCTTGGGCACAGGGATAACTTTACGTTTAGCATGAATTGCAGTTACTTACTAGTAGATCAAGTTATTCCGTTGCGACTTCCTTTCATGTACAGCCATTCTTACATTATTCATTCGACGACTGCAGTTGGCTCAATCAACTAGTCAGCCAAGTAACAAATTAATTATCTGAGATTTGAGGTTCTCATGGTGTTGAAAATCGACTGTGGTTTTTTCACGTTATGACGCTGTGTATAACAACGTTTCTTAGGAACGTGGGCTCTAGTCGGTCTTATGAGTTGTGACGACAATAATTGTCAAACCAGTTACGTTCATGATTTAGAGTTATTACTCACTGTTATCCTATCACCCGACGCTGTATAGTCTGCATATTGAAGGCGTCGTAAAACAAACCAAAAGAATGTTCCCTCCGTTTATTAAACTAGAATATTATTTGTCGTCACAAAAACCAGCTACTAATTTGTTTCAGTGCATTTCACATGTTTATCTATTTTATTATATTTTCATCCCTGCTTAAAGTCCCACATTTGATCTTTATCCGTATTTTATGTCATACATGAATTTCATGTTGAATTAAATTAAATTTCCCTACAACGTTTACTGTAGACTCAGAATAATTGAGTTCTTTCAGTAATTTTGGGGATAAACGTGTAGACAAACGCAGTCCACAACACGACGTCTCAGTTGTGCGTTTATATTATGCAAAATGATTGAAATCTTAATTTAGAAATTTGAACCACGTAGCTTCCAGGAAGGTACCCGTAAAATCTCGTCCTTGTGAAACACAGGATGAGGCTAATGTGCTGAAATTACAGTCCTGAGAGACATGTGAACTTGACATTGTGCAGTTGGCCATGGTTATGCATGAATGACCTGATTACAGGTTGTATAAACAGGAAGCGTTTTCGTCCTAGTTTTTATTTCTTGCTTGTGATATAATAGACACAATTATTTAGACTGCTGTCACTTAGTTGAGTAGCTCGCGAAAACTAATTCACAGCGTCATCAAGAACTTTCAGTGATGTAATAAAACACGGGACGACAAAAACCAAAACCAGTCACCATCTTTTGTAACTTTTTGTTGTTACGAACAAAATTCTGGCGATGGAGTAATGGAAATATAATAATTTTATCTTACGCATAAGTGAAAAAATTAATTTTTTAAATGGTGAAATTAGAGTTGCAAATTTTTACGGGTCGAGACAACTTGGGATATTAGTCTATTGGCTGTTAGGTGATTCTTTTTTAATTGCAGACGCCATTTTGCTTCGACTGAGCTGGGAATGCGATTATGAATGATGAATAGATAAAGACCGGAAGGGGATGATATTCGTATGTCTGAATTATTATTTCAGCTCTTCTCTGGAGATATGAGGAATAACAAAGGGAACCTGGGTCAGAATTTCCAGTAACCCGACCGAGACTCGAACGGCCCCCTCTCGAATATAAGTCTAGATCTAACGCTCTAACCAAACTGTTCACTCAACCTGGGAGGGGGATTTGGATGTGAAATGGATTAGACTAGCTCTCGACGCACGCCTTTGTTTAGCTGTGTCGAACGGTAGGATTTCATGACACGGAACTTATGGACCATTTGAACAACCGTCTGTTGCTCAAAGAATATGCCGTATAGTACTCTTCTCGTATTATAGAATTTAATAAAGTAAATATATTGTATGTCGACCACTTTTAAGACAGAGTTGTAAGTAACATATTAAAATGGATCTAAGAAAATATGATTTGTTAATTCATATTAGATTGGACTGCTTTATTTTAGTTATATTGAACCTTCTTGTTTTACTACGAGATGTCATATATCAAATCAGATCATTTAAACTTACCTCCAGTACGTTTTTTCAGGAAAAATCTCTCCCACCTGAAATCTACTTCCAATCCATCTTAGTATGTCGTAAGAACAGGGACGTCATGAAATTCTTCGTTATGTAATATCCGTTTCTTAGCTAATTCACCCTTATTAAATCGAAGTATGCACTTGTAATAATTTATGTAGTTTCGTGTAATTTTTTCTCTTAAACTAGAATAATAAATTCTGCCCCCAACATTTCAAAACATCGAGTAAAATAAATATTTTATATAGGCCTTCAGTATTTTGGAGAGTAGTTAAGAAAATAATTATTTAAGGTGAATAATAACATCTCAATGTGGAACCTCATTCTGGGCAGTGGTACCATATATATAGCTGAATTCCGACATTTTGGGAGTTATTCATCGCCCTGATGACGGAGGCAGTAAGACCTCTGAAACGTTGGTTAACATCGACCAGACTACACAGCGCAACAACCCAGAAGACGTAAATCTTCATTTTCTGTCTTGTTTTTCAAGACGGAGTGACTGCAAAGTGGCTCCTGCATTATTCCAGTTCAGATCCACAGTCTGATGAGAACTGCTTCGTCTGATTCGTTGTGTCAGTTAAGGCAAATATACGAGGGTCGCTCATTAAATAATGCCCCACATTTTTTTTCTCAGCCAATAATGAAGATAGAAAAGTGTACTTTTACATGCTTGAGATTTGATGTTTCTCGCGTTCGTGTACGGAGTTTCAAATGATTCCAACCGATGGCGGAGCTGTAGTGAACTGTTAAAATGGCGTCTGTGAACGACTCTCGTTACAAGCAACGAGCTGTAATTGAATTCTTTTTTGCTGAAAAAGAAACTGTGGTGAACATTCATAAACGTTTGTGTGCTGTGTATGGAAGCTGTGCAGTCGATAGGAGTACCGTTGGTCGCTGGGCTAAGACAGTTAAAGCTTCAGGAAGTGAAGAAACCGAGCTCCGTGATCTGCCGCGCTCTGGACGTCCTGCCACAGCCACCACTCCAGACATGTTGAACCGCGCGGATGCCATTATTCGTGAGGATCGGCGCATCACAACTCGACAATTGGCCCAACAGCTTTCAGTCAGCAATGGAAGTGTGATTGCAATTATCCGGGCTCTCGGATATTCGAAGGTGTGCGCAAGATGGGTTCCACGAAGTCTCACAGCAGACCACAGGATTCAAACGAAAACGATTTCTTCTGAATTGTTGGAGCATTTTGATGCTAAGGGAGAGGTCTTTCTGTCCCGGATCATTACAGGTGACGAAACCTGGATACACCACTTTGAGCCGGAGACAAAAAGGCAGTCAATGGAGTGGCATCATCCTCAATCACCGAGAAAGAAGAAATTCAAGTCAAATCCCTCCGCCGGAAAAGTCATGATGACTGTCTTTTGGGACAGTGATGGAGTCATTCTTGTGGATGTGATGCCAAGAGGTGCGACCATCAATTCAGACGCGTACATCAGGACCCTGAAACCCTCAAGAAGCGTTTCCGACGAGTTCGGCCTCACAAGCATCCAGCAGAAATTTTGCTCCTGCACGACAATGCACGCCCTCACACAAGTCCGAGAACCCGGGAAAAAATCACGAAATTGGGTTGGACGGTGCTGCCCCATCCACCCTCTGACTTCCATCTCTTTGGGCCACTTAAAGATGCTATCCGCGGAACAAGGTTTGAAGATGACGAGAGCGTTATTCAAGCAGTGAGGACATGGCTACGTGCACAGGACAAGAGCTGGTACCGGCAAGGCATGCATGCTCTTGTTCCACGCTGGCATAAAACCGTACAAGTTGATGGGGACTATGTGAAAAAATAGTATGTGTAAAGGAAACATTGATTTATATTGTCACTAAATTTGAGCCATCTTGAATAAATATATTCTGAGGAAAAAAATGTGGGGCATTACTTAATGAGCGACCCTCGTACATTTAAATTAAC
Organism: Zootermopsis nevadensis; assembly: GCF_977971745.1. Classification (NCBI taxonomy): domain Eukaryota; kingdom Metazoa; phylum Arthropoda; class Insecta; order Blattodea; family Termopsidae; genus Zootermopsis; species Zootermopsis nevadensis. The sequence goes on from NW_028259147.1 coordinate 8,595,007, forward strand.
GGCATGGGAGATGGGATATAACGTTCGGCGCTGTCATCCTGGAGCGTTAGTATTTGATCGCCTTGAAAGATTAAGTCTTTAAAGTCATTTTCTTATAAATGAGTCGCAAACCTTATTTCATTTGTCATTGACGTTCCCCACGTTTTAAAATTGTTAATACCCATCGTTCGTAGTAAAGCAGTTATATATTTAATATCGTGACACATTCATTTGCGTTAATTCCTACATCAGTGTTTTTATTGACTTATTAAGGAGTTCTTTCGCTGTTCTTCAGCATGTTTATGTTTTGACATAACATTTCGACTCTAATCAGAATATTCAGGTTTTTATTTGAGACCATCGACTTTCAGTCTTTCCTTCTTTTGGTAGCGTATTCTAATACCGTTCTTTAATCTTGTCAGGGTTCGGGGAACTGGCGCCTGGCAGTCCGGCAACTTCTCTGGCTGTACAGTGTTGTGGGTTATCTGTATAGGTATAGCCAGGAAGTCCCATTATCCCAGGCATAACACATAACAAATTTAAAGACGGAAACGTTGTTGCTAATCGTGTGTTTGCAATCTTAAACGGTGTTAACTTTTTTCCTAGCATGAGCCGTTACGACCCTACGCTCTTTACATTATCAGCAGTAAAAGGTTACCGCGATTTTTCCGCGTTGACATGACAACAAAAGGAGGTCGTTTTTAAAGAGCAGGGAAAAGACGTATGAATGAGCCACAGGTAGACGGGAACCACGAAACACCCCACTTGACACGCAATCTAGTAGACTTACACACATACAAAGATGTGACCAAAATCAGTCGCTGTAGGACACGAAGAAATATATTCAGGGAAAGCGGAAATATGTCGGAATAACAGGAATAGGGAACACCAGCATTGTTTATTAGTCATCACAGTTTACATTATTACAAACATGTATCACACAATCACAGATCACTCCACATAAACGTGAAATTTGTTAATTTTATGTTGAGTTTGTTTAAACGTGTCCTTTAGCTTTGTTACGTTCTAACCGTGCTCTTAAAGTAAATAAGGCACGACATATTTTGTACACAAATATATGTCGCATTGTAAATTACGTACATATAAATAGACAACTGCAACATTTTCTTAAGTATCGAAAATAAGTACCGTGTCTTAACAGATGTCGATTTCAAAAATATGATTATAAAATTGTTTTCTCTAATTTATTACACAAATCTAGAGAAAATTTGGGCTTCAACATGGGTAATACTATATTAATTCTGGTATTTTCCCTGGCTTACAATTTCCATTTTGAGATTGAGTTTCATCACTCACTTTCTCATTCAAAGGCCACGATCTTATCTTGCATTAAATTTATAGTTTTAAAGTGAACATTTAAAAGAAATCTGTACAATGAAACCTGTTCATTTCTTTAAAAATGGCTCTCAAGCAGTAACTTTTATGTCTGCAAAGATCTGAATATATCTTTTCTTCAGGCGATGTAAGCACAGGATTATATACCTCATTAAAAAAATTATAATGGTTGTGTCTGAAGCCGCTGTCATGGTGGTGACGAAGCTTGTATATTTAAGCTGTCGTAGCCGCGTTAATCAGTAACAGATATGTTTTGCAACAGTGAAAGAATTCAGTGTCTAAAGCTTATTATTTTACGTAAGTTTAAACAAATTAGTTAGATGCATATTTTAGAGGACTGCTGTAATTGTTTAATTCTTATTCTGTATTTAAAAGAATGTGTATCAGAATTTATCATTAGTATTTTGGGCAGTGAGACATGTTATAACCCTAATAACACTTGAATTAGATCATAGTCAAACCTGGTCATGCATTGCTCTACTTTTCTCTGAATTTTTGCTCTCATTTTTTCGTTTTCCTTTCCTCACAAAACAATTCAATATCAAGTGAGATTCATAGAAAAAAACATTTTACGTTTTCTGCGACCACTTTTACTTCAGACTTTTAAATGATTTATTTCCAAAAACAAGACAAAACTACTTGATTCTGAACAAATTATAAACGTAACCACTTCATATTCATTTTGAAATAATTTATGAAAAATAAATATATTGTTCTATTTCGAGAGATACAATTTTATATACATTAAATATAATTTATATTTCATATTAATGTAAACAAAGGCGAAAAGTGCGCAGAACCACACTAAAGACTAACCCGACTGCAAATAAAACCGCTGAGATGCCTGTCCTATCAGAGAACAGCGTAAAGCTTCTAGTTGAACTCGCGGTGGTCAGAATTAAATACCGCTGGCTTTGTCTCATAACGCATAGCCCGAGTTCCATTAGTTTACTATTTGTTTGGATTATAGGTACTTGTCATGTCAGTCCACAGATAAATCTAAGAACAGTGCCTTAAATCAGAAAACAATTATTGATAAATTACTCCCTGCTAATGAATCCGAAGATATAATACACAAAATAAAAAAAATAATAATAAAAATAAATTGTCGGTGGACCCAGTCCAGTACAGTACAGCTCGCAATTCGCATTTGAGCACTATAATGCAATCTTCTTGAACTTTGAATTAGCTCGTGCGCAATAAATACCTGTAAGTCAAAATAATGATAGAATAACAACCAAAATATAGTAAGTACGATTTGCGGTTTATATGTGTTTTGCAGTTTATTCATATTAATAATTTTGGTTGTTCACGCATTAGCCTAATAGTTTTTAAAGTAGCGAGTTTCCAAAGTTACGTCATTGCTTGTTAATGATTTTTTCGTTTTGTAGCAAAATCTCAGTCCTGATTGTGTGAAGAATGACTGGGAAGAGTATTATAAAATCTAAACGCATTCTTATACTATAGTCCTTAAGTAACGGCTAGTAACTCTTAATATAACAATACTTATGAACGGCTTCCAATACTGGTAAGTTGTACAAACACATACATATGCCAGCTCCTGTACAACAAATATCTGCCGTAATACCCGCAGTCTATGAAAGCAATAATGAATGAGAGAACATTTAAGATAGTAAGGGACATTTTTCACATCAAACAGTCTCCTCACTTTAACTTAGGCAGAAGACGAAGCTAGAAATTCGTTCCCTTCTCGGTGTTTGTTAACTCTATCAGCGACACAGTTCCACAAACTTGCGAGAAGTGAGTGGAACCCATTACAGCGCTCAGGTGTCAGATAAACTTGCATACTCAGTTTAAGATTGGCGGTGTAAGTTTATGATCAAAATTTATGCGAAAGAAATGGGCAGATCCCACCGATATTGAACAGTGTGTCGTGTTCTAACACGTGTCCCATTTTTTACCGTTAGGCAACGCAGTTATGAATATTCAAAATTAAGCCTGCACATTGACAAAATGTTGGTGGTAAGAAGATTGTCATATCGGAAGTGGTGGCATGAACAGTTTGTAGCGTTAGTGACTTATTCAGGCAAGTGAGACACGAATACTTGTCGTGCGCTACTTTCGAAGAGCACTGCAAATAATGTATATTTTAAATAAATATGCACCCGTTCACTTCATTTATGTGTACTGAATAGCTGCTCTTGAATGTCGATGGTGACGATTGCCGGACAGGGAATATGTAGTGTACTTACAATGCAACAAATTACGACCTTCAACTTTTACTATGTATAAATTTAACAGCAGCTTTTACAATAAATGTTTCAACTAATTACCCCCCTTACTATGTAACTTTGAATATCCATAACTCTGCGGCCGTTGTGAATGGGGCATGTATTTAAGAAACATTTTTTGTTGAAAACCATTTGAGTTAAAATATCCCGAAATCTGACGACTCACTCCCGAGATACTCTGATTTTTTTTTTAAAAAAAAACATATAATTTAAAGTGTGACACTGACCATTCAAACACTGAGAAGGTTCGGCCATTTTAATGTAACTCAGAAAATGAGATGTTTTCCTGAGGTTATACTTTAGGCTTTTGAAGTGATCATCACCATTTCACCAGACGGCGCTCCATTCTCTGTCCGCTGAACAGGCTTCTTTCTGCGGATATAAATCGTATTTTCTTTGAAGTACTCTTCAATCTCTGCCAGTGTTTTGCCGTGTGTTTCCGGTAGAAATACATAAATGAAGACAACTCCTCCGAGGGCCACGGCTGCAAAAAACCACTGCAAGGCGTGGGCGCCTCCAAGCAGATCTCTGACGTCGCGGTAGCACTGGATGGAGACGAACATCAGGATGTGTGCAATGGAGATGGTAACTCCGTGTGCTAAGCCACGGATTTCCGTTGGGAAGAGCTCGGCCGTCATGGTCCAGGGGATGCTGAGGAGTCCGATCATGCTGGAGCAGACATACAACAGGACGCAGACAACAGGGAGCCAGCTAATCCCATCGCCACCTGAGTGGAAGAGGAAGCTGTGTGTAAACAGACGACTTCCTGCCTTCGATTAACTAGGTTTCCTGTTACATGCATATGAAGAACAGATGACAACTCTGGACGTCTGCACGTCTGAACCTTAACTTCAGAGTTCTTGAGAAAAGCTAATAGTTAAGAAATTACCCGCTTATATGGAGCTTGAAAGCACATTATCGTATTAACTGTACTTCGCCATTGTCCCTTGCCCATGCCAGATAAACCTAATAGTCATCGTCAGTTTAGTTAAGATATCTGGAAAACTACTGAACAGATTTCGGTTAAATGTGGACGTCGACACTCAACGTTTTGATGCAGATTTAACTGTTAATATCAGTCCATTATGACACCTAATTTTGTTAGTGGCGTAGGTAGTACTTGCTTGAAGTAATGAAGGATCGTGACCCGTGGCAGAATTCTGTAATGGCGGTTTTCAAAATTCGGGTTCTCCTACGAGAGAGACGCTTAATTAGTTTCTGGCCAATCAGTTAATCAGTCCGTAGGCTACCCAGTTTATAAGTAACTAGCAGTTAACCAGTCATTGTGTTAGTCAGGTAATTATTGAGTTGGCTACTTAATTAGGCAAGCGGCCTAGCTAAGCAGTCATTGAGTTACGTACTTAGTTACTTGTTCAGTCACGGACATCGAAAATGAGATTGCTACTTATTTACTTACTTAGCTGTGTCAGTGTATTAGACATTGAGTTGGTTGTTTAGCTGCTAGGCCAAATGAGTTAGTTACCCACGTGTGGAGTCAGTGTCTTTGTCGGTTGGTCAGACATAATTTTCCAGTGCCTTAGTGAAAGAGTCAGTCGGTCAGTCAGTCAGTCAGTTCAGAGTCTGTGGTTACCTACCATCAAGAATGTACCACGTGGTCCACCCCGACACGATCAAACACACGGCCATTCCGCAGGCACTGATCATGCAGAGGGGCCGGCGACCGAAGCGCCGCAGAAGAGCCGTGTTGAAGAAACTCATGATGAGGCGCATGAGACCGACGAGAATCGTAGCCATGCTGGGGTCCATGCTACTGCCGACGTCCTACTCACAGAACAAGGGTTAAGGTGCAGCAGGAAGTTCGGGAAGGTTTGAGACTCCCGTCTTACTTCAAATGCATCAAGGCTAGCAAGATTATACGTTCAAAGATTGCGACCTTTTGGGTTGTAGCTCCGTGTAGTCTGGTAGAAGGTTACCAACGCTGGAGGCAGCAAGTACGTCTGAAACGTCGGTAGACTACACGGCCCTACATCCCAGAAGAAAGCCATCGTCGTACTTGCTGCCCTACAATTATCACACTGTGTACGTAGAACTGTAAATTGGTTTTTGTTTGGAATTCCTGTAGGGTCGCGCACCAAACTGAAAGATGCTTTACACACACATTGCAGATCTCAATGCGACTGCCTGAGTCCTAAACTGATCGCAGTCAATCTGCCATTTAACACTGTATAATACATTCAACTGTAGAAAGTACCGTTAGCTAAATTAAGAATCAATCAAATGATTCCATGGTACAGAGCATTCCTTGAAATAACTGTTAAGTTATTCAGAACCTGGGGAAATCTAATTAACAGACTCAAAATCACCACCGTCAGCATAATATCCCGCCATTGATTCTCGTACTTAGCCACCCACTTCTCTTCTCATGTCCATTGCTAATTATTTTAAGGTGGTTTTCGTTATTATCCTCGTGTCTTCGTTTACGTCTAGGAACCTAGGTGGACTCTTCCTACGAGGATCTGAGAATCCGCTGAATAATCCTTCGCAGACAGTCGAGGAGGGGTTGTATCCTAGCCTGAGCGTTCTGTGTGGGACTCTAAACCACAGTATAGAGCACTCAAAGCCTGTTAGAAATTTTATCCATCACGTCAAGTACCTTAAAGAGTTCGACGGAGTAGAAGAGGGTTGTGTAGACGCCGGAGAATTGTTGGAAAAAGAAGAGTCCAGTTAGCACTAAGAGAGGCTTGTATCCCGAAGGACGCCCGAATCCTGCGAGTCGTCCCATGAAGCCAGACGTCACCAGTGCCTTCATGTCTTGCGACTTGACCAATGCAGCCAGCTGTTGTTCAGGCAACGAACTCTGGAATACATTGTACAGTGATCACCATGCGAACGTGCAACAGGATTAGCAAAATACGGCCAGCAGAAATATCCATGTTCAGGTATTAATAAGTGCGGCTCCTTATCAGTTTTACTTTCTATTTTATTATGTATAGAAAATATTGCAATCACAAGAAAAGGAGTATACAATAATATATATTTTGGCCACAGTATTAGACCTGAGGTTCCTAGAACGCCTTCCCTACCACATATTTATTGTTACGCTCTATATAAGAAAGCCGATTGGGACTCCTGCTAATTTGGACCAACGTGTCAGAGTTTAAGGTGTACTGTTCGAACCCATTATTGACTATATGTCTTTTGGTGCAAGTATAAATTGTGTAAAGTGTTATGTAGCAGGAAAGAAGCGCTCATGGATACGGATGTAAAAGAACTGTGAACTACAATAACGCGTTGTTATGCGTACAATATTTTTCGCCAGGTTCTCTATCCCGCGATCTCTTCACCTCTGCTGGCCTGAAAGAGGTCCTCACCTTCTCTCCAGCGAGCCACTTCAGAGAATTTTCGGCCTCGTCGACTCTCCCTCGTGCCACAAGCCACACAGGACTCTCTGGTATCCAGATTGTTATGAGTAACAATGGAATCAGCACGTATATGACACTTGTCCAAGCCGCAGTCCGCCACGTGAGGTACGCTCCCTTGAGGTAACTTAGCATCATACCTGATTAAAGACGGAATCAGTGCCCAGTAGTGCCACGAAGAACAAAGAAGATGTAAGTTTATATTATAAACAGATGTTGAGACGGGTGGCTGTCTTCTGGGTTGTAGCGCCGTGTAGTTTGATAGAAGTTTACCATGATGACTTACTTGTCGCCCTGATCATGGACGCAACAAGGAACTCTGAAACTTATACCAGACTACGCGGCGCTACAACCCTGAAGACAGCCATCTTCAGACACGCCGCCATAAGAATCTCAAGTTCTACTTAGATGTTGAGAAAACTCAGAATACACAATAGAATAATAACATAAGGGTAAATAATTAATCCTTTGAAAATATGGCGGATTTAAAATACTTGAGAAGAATGATAACACATAAAACTGATATAGGATGAAATTAGATCATATTAAATTCGGGAAATATTAATACTCGCTACAATTAAGTCGGGAGTCGTAAATATTTCCGTCTTGTATTTGGAAAGAACCAAATATTAATTTAACTGTTGTCTCATATTGTTGTGAAACCTGGTCTCTTATTCGGGATATTTTAGGCCTAGATGAGAGGATAATATTAAAATTGAGTTAGAAGAAATATGATGTAATTTGTGGACTAAATTTAATTGATTTCTGGGTAAGATCTAAGGGCACTTTTTAACACTATGATGAGCATAAGGTTGCTCTTTAAGAATTTTTTGACCACGAAAACTAAGTTAAAAAAATGCTACACGATGCTGTTTTTGTTTTACTACGAGTGCGGCGATACTCTGTATTTTGAAACGGCAGCCTCAGTTGGGCCCATTGTAATTTCGTCAGTCATTCAGTCAGAACATCATGACCTTACCAAAAGACGCAAGTGTAGGGCAGGTAGCAATAAGCGCGCCTCGTAGTTCCGGCTTCGCCACTTCAGTGATGTACACAATAGCTGGACTCGTTCCCATTCCTGTTGGGAAACATAAAGCATCGTTAGAACTTCCACGTCACAAGAACAAGCACCAGGCAGGGATCTCTAGCTCTTCAGACTGACTGGTTTTCTGTTTGCATGGGAGGACTCGCATAGACCATGAGGAAGCAACAAAAGTGAACGCCCGCAAACATTGAGTTATACTATACGCGTTACAACAACGTCAGAGAAGTTGCCGCTACTCGAAGGCATTGAGAAATGAATAACACAAACGTCATAGACCCAAATAACTAACTTACTAACAAAGTAACGAGATAATCATCTACCCATCCAGTTATGTGGATGATCGTTCAACAAATTGTCATACTAATTAAACAGCCAACGAGCTAACGAATGAAATATTAGTCAGCTGATAGACCGCTCAATTCACAGCCCGATTCTCTTGGTTAGTCTTTTTAACCAAAGGATTCAATAATATTTAAGCAAACTTCGCTTTTGACGCAAACCTATTGAACATCGGAGCAAATTTATCAGCACTCCAGCTTCGTATTCGGGAGAACCTGGGTTCAAATCTCGGCCCACAGACCGGTTTTATGGACTGTGATTTTTTATGTCTTCCCTCAGTCTCTTCCGGCAAATTCTGGGATGTTTCCAGTCTTCCTTAGTTATGAAGACTCCACCCTTCCAAAAATATCCATTTAACAATTTATATGCATATTTAGCCCCATATGTCATCCAATCAGAACATTTAGTTGGTCTGTCAGCTTTAAAATAGCATTTTTCATGATGAGTGATGTTTGTCGAATTATCACCTTTATTCGCTTAAGCTTTCCAAACTAATTAGCCTAATTGGTCGGTATCGATTTGTTTTCCCACATGTTAACAAGCAAGACTTCTGTCTCCGCTTGCTGTGGTGGAAACCAACAAACTTCCCACACCATAGGTTGAAGGTTGAGGGCTGTGGTAGAGAACAGGTTGGGGAAGAGCGAGGCCAGTTTATTTATCAACTAGCGGCCCGCTTATCGACGTTAGCGTTGTATTTATACATCTATCGTTATTATTTTCCCTTTCAGCCTCCAAATTGTGTGTTTAATGTTAGATTACCCCTCCCCGCAAAAGTCTCACTCACAAAAGTCAGCCATTTATTTAATTACCGTCATACACCGACGGGAAATTTCAGGCAACTTAAATTGTTTCACATGCCATCGCCCATTTTTGTAACTGTCAACGTAGGTTCGGTTTCAGTACCCTATACCCCATGTATGTAAACGTGTCGGGTTAGACGTGTTGTAGTAACTGTAGGCTACTGTCTTGAAGATGACCGTCTCCTGAGTTTAGGACTATCGCCCTGATGATGGAGGTGAGAAGCACCTCTGAAACATAGGTAAACTATCAGACTACATGCCGCTGCAATCCAAAAGACAGCCATTGTCATGCTCATCACCGTGAGAACCTGAAATTTTACAACTGTATTATCTTATCTGTGCTACGCAATGCGAGACAGTTCAGTGGCTGAAAATTATGGACATAACAGAAACAAAGTTGTACAATGACTTGGCGCATAATTCCTGGCAGTTTATCCTGTTTGTTTAATGAATGCTTCTCGGGCTTATAATCTTCGTCCTCGTCCCCAGGGTACTGAACTTCAGTAGCCCAAGAAAAATTCATTACACTTAATCGCCGTGAAGGCTTCAGATCATATAACCTATGTGTTGTTACCTGCCGCGACTCCTGTCAGAAGTCTGCCGCAGAGAACTGTGGTAAAGTTGCTTCCTATGGCAATGAGGCACCATCCGATGAGGCAAGGCACTGCCGCTATCTTGATCGTGTTTAATCGGCCCGCATACTCCATGATGAAACCAGCCAATATGGCTCCGACTGGAACCACCAACACCAGCACGCTGGCTGCAACAATTTTAACGCAAAGTTTCTTTATTTATTTGTAGTTTATTTAACGGAGCAGTTAGTACCTCAGACTTTTTGGCGTCGAATAATAGGATGAATTGGATAGGATATGGAAGGAAGCGATCGTGGCCTAATTTAATGTACTGTCCGGAATTTGGCTCGAGATACTGAAGAAAACCATGATATTTTGAGACTTCTGCAACAATTTTGTAAATGAAAGATTTTAATTTTGTATGATGGAAGACGGGTTTAAAATTAATTAAACTTTTCTATACTTTAAATTTTTACGGCAAGGACAAGAAATATAAAAAATTGTTAAACTACAGATAATGTTTGAAGCTGAAGTTTGTGCTGTGATTTTGGAAACTGAATGAAAGAAGCCGTATGTTCCTTAACCCGTTCACTGACCACAGCAAATCAACGTGGAATTCATGCAAATACTAAATACTGTTGCAATAAGCCATTCTTGAAAGAATGTGTAGGACTACTCACCTAACCATGGTGTATTTTCTTTGTCGATTTCAAGGTCACTATCGGGCGCTTCTAGTTGTGGGATTAAGATGGCGGAATATGCGAGGGAGAATCCTACTACGACGTGGAAAGACCCTGCAGAAATTGCTGCAAAAATCTGAAATTAAAGTTTGCAAAATTTTAATTTCGTTGTTTTTGAAAATATCAGCTACCTGAGAAATTATTGGAATGTTGTTGGAAGACGAAACAGGAGACGTAAGGTTATATTAAGAAGAATCTCAGCGATGATTGCAGTACTTAGTTTTCACATGCGTTCTTTGGTATTCTGCTTACGTACCTGGCATTGAAGCTACTTTATTCCAGATAAAAGTGTGTTGTTGACTGACCTAATCAACAGATGTGACACTGCATGCAAATTAATGCTAACCCTGCCGAAAGTCGTTTCCAATAACAATAAATATCTTACATGTTTCATTTATTTAACGACGGTGTCAGTAGTTCTGAGCCGAGATTTAAACCCAACATCTCCCGAATACTAAGGCTGATTGCTAACCATTTGAGTGCTACGTTCAGTTGTATATTATGTGTCAATTGGACGAGTGTTTGTAAGGTAATTAATCAATTTTAACTTGAGCTACGTGTGAACCTGAGCGTGTATTGGACTGATATAGACAGGATTAAATTAACCAGTCAACTTACAGCACATACATTTTAATCTCAGTTCGCTGAGTATTTTTAGACGTGAAACATGCTTATCATTAGCCGCACAGACGGACAGATACTATGTCCCAGTGTTTTTAATTTCATGCAGGAAGTGCATAACAGATGTCTACGAACTGTGCTGTACTTGTAGCTGCACTGCATTGGGAAGACGCAGTTCAGAACAGACCGGATAAATGTGCTTTGAACTGAAGTTTGAAGGTTTATGACGATGCTGTGATACATAGGTCTTTTAGACTTTGTTAATCGGAAGTTGGTTCTACTTCTATCATCAGGTCAAAGGACGACAAAAAACTAATGTACTCTGCTCTCTGTTTGAGAAGTCTGAAACCTGAACAGCAAAAACCTGGCATTTTGATGATGTGATGTAGACCCACGTCTCTGTGAAATGCAATGACTGATGTTTAGTAGACTCATAAAGAACAGAATTTATGACTAGGCAGTGTGGTTTCTGTACTGTTCATTAGCACTGAAGGAACAAATCTAAATGTGCAATAAAAATATTCAGATTAACCAATCACAAAGAGCGCGTTTGGAGACCTGGTTCATGAAGTGGAGTAAAATTTTATACTCTTGTTTTATAAAAAAAATACGCTATTAATCACCTGAGGTAGAACGGGTGGTGTTTCCTGAGTGGTTGGTTTGTAAACGACGGAAATGCGACTTGACACAACTTCATACGTCTTCGGTTTCGCTAGTTGTATGTCATGATTTCCTGTCGACTCAAGCCACGGCTTAGTTTCCTCCTGTAAACTGAAACAGAAAGAGATCAAATACAGGATCTTCGTTTATTGTGAGACTGAGCGCCATGGGGCGATCGAAATCCCAGTTGCTTGCCGTCCAGTACCGAACGATTGTACCCGCTCTGACGAGTTCAGCCTCGCGATGAACAAACTCTGTTTGAAACATCAAACGCAAACCCAAGAAACATGTGGACTCCTGCATCGTATTCAGAAAGTCACGGCTTTGGGGGTCTTGATAACCTGACTAAAGTTTTCGTAAGATTGGTCCGAGGTTTTGAGACGAAGGTGTATTACATTATCCTTTGTATAGCTTTTCTTAGCCGGGGGGGGGGGGGGGGGTCCCCTCAGATATAAAACGTTTCGGAAACTGACTCTGCATTCGTCATCAGGTAAAAGTATAAAATGTAATATGTTGAGTGCAGAGAAACAAGCTAATCCGGAAATCGAGATTAGCTACTTCCTACAGTCCTAAGAGGTTAGATCTTATACTTTTACCTGATGACGGAAATGAGGCCAACTTCCTTGACGTTGTGTTTGTAGGCAGGGGACGATGACGAAGGTAAGTGACCAAGAATATGTATCAGTTTAAAGGTCTCATAGTTTCCTTCACTTTCACCAGATACTGAGATACTGTACTAAGATAAACCATATTCACGGCCACCCTGCCATTCCACTCTTTTGTACGTATATAGTGCAAGGATCGTCGTTAAAGATGAGACATCTGAGAATGACGAGCACAATTCACTCTTTGAAAATATGATGTTAGGTCCACTTTGCACGACGTGTATTAAATGAAGGTAACATCGGGATATGTATTCTCTTGTCCAGCTGGGTTCCATCTTCCAACTATTCATATAAATTTAATTTCAATGTGATCTTAGGAGTCTATACTAAAGTTATAGGGCAGATTTAATTTTTGTCTGTATCATTTCACTATAACCTATAGGCCTACTTTAAATGACACTCACATAAAGCCAGGTTTGTAAAAAGAAAAAGAAAACTCTACAATAGATAAAATTAATGCATAAAATAAAATGTATATCTCATTAAAGTTTATTAACTTTTATTCGGAGTGTGTGTATGTAACTAATCACATGGAACAAACTGATGTTGCTTCTCTGCAGTGCAATTACCTTTACGCCTTATTAGCTCTGTCAACAGCAGAATTTATGACCATCTGCGGCGCAATATCTGTAATATTGATCGGATGTGTTGACACGGATTTGTATCTAGAATGTGTGACCCTTGCTATCATTGAGCGCCGCAAAATCGTAGAAAACGCGTTTGAAGAGAGACTTGAAGAAGATTCTTCAAAGTCTAAAGCTCTTTAATATTTATAGTAATCATTTTAGTAAGTCTCCAAATACTGACGTACCGGTACGAAAAATTAACCACTCAGTTTTAATGGTGGTTTTAATCTCGATTTGATTTCGATTCTTGAATTTAAATTGGTCAGCGAAGAAAAGTTCATACCTCTCGCGGTCACTGGAGTAGTTGCATGTGGCAGTACAGAATGGCAGGCACAGATCATTCATCTGGAATTTTTATACATTTTTATCTCATTACCGATCTAGGCGATCATGGCTCAAGGTTTGAGACCCAAGGAGGAGAAGCGAACGTGGTATTGCAGACTCAAGTCGCGACACACAGGATGAGAAACACTGAATTAGTGCAGGTCATCCTGCTGACCTTGACTCTGTGCTTTGCACTCGCAGTTTCAAGCTGCAGCTGTTCTCTTGTTACCGGCTGGCTTTCTTCTGTGTCTGTTACGTCACGTTCTCGCTGTTTCATGGCCAGAGGAAAGGGGAAACCAACGTCACGTCTGGTTGAACACGTGCATGGCTCCATGAAATTCTCTGTTCTCAGATCAGAAAATGTGCCCTTTCTGTATACTACATGGCCATCTTCCAAGGGAAAAACGCAATTTTAAATTGTGTATATGTCCTGGGTTCTGTACCAATCCCATGTTGCAGTCTTCCTTGAAATGCTCACAGTAACTCAGCTAATCGAGTAAAATCCTACCATGTTCACAAAAGCCAGCCATTGAACTCTCCCCTAAAACAGTTTATTCATGTGTGTGGTATATTTAACAACTCTGTAAATAGTTCGAATTATGTGGAAACGAATGATAGGATAAAGATTTCCGTCTTCTGGGTTGTTGCGCTGTGTAGTCTGGTCGATATTAACCAACATTTCAGTGGTCATACTGTCTCCGTCATCGCCCTGATGACGGAGGCAGTATGACCTCTGAAACGTTGGTTAACATCGACCAGACTACACAGCGCAACAACCCAGAAGACGGAAATCTTCATACTCACCGCTGTGAGAACCTCAAGTCTTACAATGATAGGATAATTTATGACTAATGAATTGGAAAGGATCCATAAGGAAGCAGTCGTAGCCTAATTAACACTGCTATCCCCGAATTTACTTGGAAGTACCGAGTAAAACCAATAGTCGGGAACTCGAGGGATGAAATCAATTTGGTTTCGTAACGTATGATAAAGAATAATATTAAAAGGAATCTAAATAGGCCTAAAGAGCTTTTGGAGCCATGGGCTGGGATGGTCTGTTCCAGGAAAAGTCAAGGGACTTGCTTTTGTGAACACGGCAATGGAAATCAATGGAGTTTAGTGTAAAATTGCCCCGACGTGGAAGTATCACTCCATGAAGAGGTACAGTAGACCAGAGATAAATCTCCACTCATTCTTAAGCTCGGCACAAGATGAATGTGAGCGATCAGATCCCAGCTGAATCTGATTTCGCCGCGAGGAAAGAGCCCCCAGTACCAACTGCTTGTGAATAATGTTCCCCAGAGCCTGCTAGGGCGTGATGAATGTACATAAATATCCTTGCCTAGAATCGAATCTCAGCCGCCTTGTCCGTTGTCAGTCGGCTTGAAGAGCTTTGCAGTCTTTACCTTAACGTCACACGAAAAACTATTTTAAACGATCCTTATTCTTTGTAAAGGAATTGACGAAGGGAGAATTTGAATTGCCAATTGGTAGTAACACTGACGGAAGATGATAGCGTTCTCTTCACGCATACACATTCAAACGCAAATCACGACGTCTCTAACTGAAAGTAAATAACTCTGCAACACCAGGTAGCGCGTATGGGACTGGGAGAAAACCGTGTGAACTGCAAATATAATAACGGTGTAACTTGCTGTGGACATTTTCTTTCAAATAATTATTTGATGTCATGTTATTAATTTTAACGTCAGTTTAATGAGATGCGACAGATAATCTGCTGTACGCTTGAATGAATTTTGATTACACACAAGTTATTGTGGACGTCTCGGCGCCACATAGATACCCTTAACAACATCGTTTAAAGGCGACCGATGGCATGATCGGATGACATTACTGGTTAATACACAAACACCAGTTAAAAGCTTCAAGGGCTATGTTAAATGACGCGACGGTATCGCATTTCAGGGCTACTCTCATAACAGCAGGATCCTCACTAGTACAGATACGTAATTTCACTTTTTGTTTATCATAATGTAGACCTATACCTATAGGAGGTTCAAACATGTCCGTGAGACTTGACAGCTGAACGCAAAAACAACGGAATGACCTTCATGGCGATGTATACCAAATAAGAAAAAGAAACAATTGAATTTTACCATTATTAAGAAGTGTCGAATACATACAAATCATAGTTCAGTATCTTCTTCGTAGTCAGATTAAAGATTGCTGATCCATTTTCGAAATCCAAATGGTTTTGGCGGCATGTGTCTGCATATTTTATAAAACAAGAAGAACACGCGAAACGAAGCGACATCAGTGCCATCTTGTGGACGACAGACTTCCTGTTAGAAAGTGAAAGACACAGGAAATAAATGGGAAGGTAATGACCTACTTCTGTTCAAAGATATTGACCCCAAAATTAGCCAAGAAAGGACGAGGGCTAAACAGCAGTCACTGGGAAGGAATCTATGACCATTAATTTCCTTTAATTTTTTCTATCTGCGTAGAGAGAGAGAGAGAAAGAAAGAGAGAGACGGTCTATGTCAGTAATTATAAGGCTTAAACTAAACACAATCAGCTGTGTCTCCATAGTTACCTCTGGAAAAGAATGCGGAGCTTGAAGATTTCTGTCTTCTGGGTTGTTGGGCTGTGTAGTCCGATAGATGTTAACCAACGTTTCAGAGGTCATACTGCCTCCATCATCAGGGCGATTCAGTATGACCTCTGAAACGTTGGTTAACATCGACCAGACTACACGGCGAAACAACCCAGAAAACAGAAATCTTCATACTCACCGCTGTGAAAACCTCAAATCATACAATGCGGAGCTTCATAATTTATACTCTTCGCCAAATTCTATTAGAATAATGAAGTCGATGAGGATGAAATGGAGACGAAGGAGAGATGAGAAAACGTACAAAATTGTTCAGAAAACGTGAAGGGAAGAGGCGACTTGGAAGACCTAGGCGTAGATAGTAGGATTATATTGAAATGGATCAAGAAAAGTAGGAAGATGTGGAATAGATGGATCTGATTCAGGATACGGTTCAGTAGCTAACTTTTGTGAACACGGTAATGAACCTTTTGCTTCAAAAAAAGGCGGGGAATTTCGTGAATAGCTGAGAGACTGTTTGCTTGGTTCTCAACAAGGCGTCTGCCCCATGGATTTAAAGAGAAGACTAAAACTAAGACAACCACGTTCGATGAGATCACATGCGTCACTGCTCCATCAATCTGTTTCTCTTTGGTGTAGATCAGGATTTATCAAACCGCGGACCGCAGATCTCCTTTGTGCGATTCGTGTACATTTTTATAACACTCTAATTATGTACGATGAAAAGTCGTCATGAGAGGGAACGGAGAAAATGAAAGTGAGGTGGCCAGCAGATGCATCATGTTTACTCGGAGTTTCGTAAAAATCTATTGAAGATTGTTGTTTTCTTGAGGAGATAAAGGAGGCAGCAAGAACCTCTAAAACGTCAGTAACATCTACCAGACTACACGGCGCAACAACCCAGAAGACAGGAATCTTCAGACTCACCGCCGTAAAACCCTCAAATTTTACGAAATTATGTTGAATAGAACGTAATTGCGGGGGACTGACATATGGACGAGCACACCATATATCACAAGCCAAAGTTACCTTGTATAATAAGGAAAGAAAGTTACAAATGAGACAGTAAAGCAAAGACGGTGGTTTTTCAATTCATATGTTAAGCAGCTTGTCCTATCTGCTTTCAGGAACTTGCTTACCTTCGTTCGCTTGTCTGCAACGGGATAAACCATTCATTATTGACGTATTAGGAATCGAACGTCTTATTTTTGTTGCAATGAAGACGTAGAAAGCTTTAGCTAACAGCACTCTCTCACCGGTTATAAAAATCCATAAATCTCTACCTTGCGGTTGGGATGTGACTTGCCCGAGCGATGCAGAGACAAGATTTTCATCAGGAAAATGATAAAATGGAAGAATTAGTACAGACATCGAAGCTTCCATTCATTCAAATCCTCCAAATCAGAGTCATGTTCCGAGTTTTTGCTACGGTGCTTACTAAGGAGTTCAGTTCCGGCTTGCTGGTTGCAGTTCGACTGCTATTAGGAGGAGAGGAACGTAAAGACCGAGTCAAAAAGGATTAAGGAGGATAGCAGACGTTCGTGCTGAAAATCGAACCCGGTACTTCCCCGAATACGGAGTGAAACCACTGGACCGTAACACGTGGTGAAATAAGTTTATTTTGAAGAAAGTGATAATCATGTGACCTCAGACGAACAACGGAACTTCGGAGTCATCTGCAAAATAGCTTATGGCTTGAGTGCATCAAATCTCTTATAATTAGAAGAATTAGAATAGGATTAATATGGAAAGGGAAATTCATCGATTTGTGTACACATTTACACGTCTTTATAGCAAGTTTCTTTAGCGCAAGGTAGGATAACAGTTCAGATCACGAGAACACAGAAGGTCCTCATGATTCTCGGTAAGCTATAGAGCTCACATAATAACCTGTTCGACAAAGGTTGTTCGTTTGTCATACTTCATTTAGGTAGCTGTGCGGAAGTAAAGTCTTGAATGTTTAACGATATTTTATGTATTACGTTTCCAATTACCAGTTCTTCTGTGTTTAACAATTTCTTATCGACCTTCACGAAACCAGCAGCATTTGCATTCGTAAATATAATTACCAAGAAACTCCCACATAAGGGAATGCAAGTTGCGAGTAGTCAAGATTTTAAAAAAAGCAAAATATGTATTATTTCTGTTAATTTCTCATAAACATAGCACGATTCAATGCATGTTATCTTTCCTGTTATAGTGGCCCTAGAACTGCAATTTCTGCTTTGAGCTAAAAACTGAGAACTTTTCGACCATTGACCTGTATAAAATGGAAACAGTGGCAGAAGAGGATACGGAAGTTTTAACTTGATAGACTTATCAATAGATGACATAGATCGATGTGAAGAAGTGTGTGTAATAGAGAGAGACTTGTTTGCTTCTATCTTTGGAGGAAGTAGTTTAAGATAAAGATATAAAGTGAATTTCCTGTTTCATTTATTGAAGTTGATTTAGAATTCAGTGAAAGCATTGCTTTGGTAATGAATGGTTGTATGTGTGTGTTTCGGAGTTCTGGTGTTTGATGTGGTAATTTATAACTATTTCGTAGATAGGTGACGATACAAATTAAATAAAAGTTCCATTTCAACTTTGAATTTTCTTTTTGGAGAAAACAACTTTTTTAGTCGTATTTATGCTTCTTGTAGGCTACATTGGATTTATTAGTATGCTGTTCATCGAACTTTACCTAAATCTAGTGTTACCATCCGTGAATTATATTTGCCAACATATTAAATTATACAAATATAAACTGCTATGGTGAAGTTAACTTGTGACAAATGACGTTCTGTCTTCTGTTCCTAAAAATTCTGAGGCAACCAAACATTCCTTGAAGGACGACAGAGCAGCCATGTTGTGCATGAGGACGGCAAGTGTCGACTGGCAGTGATTTAGGTTCTCCGTGTTTTAATGATTTGTTGGACATCGAATATGTAGTTGGAAGGCTAATTCTATTACAGATGTCATGCTGCACAGAGTCAGAAATTATTTATTCTTGTATTTCGTTTAATATTCATCATATAGAAAACGTTTAGAATGAAATCAATTTCAGTTTTTCGTGTTTTTAGAGATTCTTGTTCGATTTTATCTTCACGCAAAGCAGTGGCTCTATTGGACCGATACCACGGACCATAATTAAATTCACCCCAAAACTTTTAATACACAGCCTCAGTACCACGTTTTGTCGAAATCTGTTCAATAGATTCGGTTTTAATTGGGCCATCCGTTAATCGTGGCAGACGTTTATTTGGAACAAATCTTAAAGAACAAACCTCTTTAACTCTTTACGTGGAACTTCGCGTAATTGGGGCAGCCGATTAATTGGGCCAAAGTGTTCTAGTCCCGATGTGTCTCCAGGGGCCCATGACTTAAGCGAGGTATCCCTTGAGTAGCATTCGGGATTTATAACTTTAAGAGGCAAAGACAGAAAAAATGTTATTTTAAGCTAAATCTTGCAGTGCGGAGCTAAAAAAAACTGTATAAGGCTGTCATAATAACCGAAAAAATTAATGAGTATTGAAGAATTAATAGATTAGTCTAACATATTAATCATGGCAAGTAATAATTACAGTTTTATAGAACAGTTAAATAAATTAAAGGAAATAAAATTATGATGTTGCTTTGTTGATGTAAGATGATAGAGTTGCGTCATATTGTGAAAATATATATTTAATTAGTCTTGTCCGTCTAATCACAATTTAAAATTTAAAATTAAGATAGTTAAAATACCATGTGATGCTCCTTATCGAAACATTCGATTTACATTTGGAACATTGTTGATGTAAGTTTTGAACATTTTATCTTCATAAAATCTTTATCATATAATACAGATCGGTTAGGATATGCATTATCTTAATTTCAGAGATGAGAGTTTAATCGATGAGATGGACCTCTCCCCACCAAACATGGTTTTGCGTCAAGTATTGTTGCTCTGACGCACGAATAGTTCGAGGACACTTGAGATCAGTTCAGTGTTAACGAAGTCTGTTCAGTTAAACCCCAGATCCACAATTGTCTGCAGTCAATTGGACGCCCCTTGTAATATAGAAAAACAGTCAATTTCAGAAACATTGCTTCGTTTCTACCACAACTGTCAAACGTACCTCATACCTATTTAACTCTAATTAGTAAACGTACCATAAAACTATTAATTTTACCTCCTGTTGTATCATGTATGAACAAGTTAGTGAGTTTAATAAAAGTGTGCTTAAATGAAACCTGTAGCAAAATTCTTATAGGTAAATATTTATCTGACTCATTTTCCATCAAGAACGGTCTGAAACAAGGAGATGCTTTGTCTCCACTGCTCTTTAATTTTGCGCTAAAATACGCCATTAGGAAAGTCCAAAATAGGCGGGAGGGTGTGCAATTGAATGGGACACACCAGCTATTGGCATATGCTGACGATGTTAATTTATTGGTTGACGATATAAATACAACAAAGAGGACCGCAGACGTTTAACTAGAGGCTAGTAGACAGGTGGGGCTAGAAGTAAAGTAGGAAAAAACTAAGTACACGTCAGCAGACAGGCGGGCAGAATTTTCTTAGGTGGCTAATAAATAAATCCTTTGAAAGTGTGACAAAGTTCAAATATTTGGGAACAACATTAACAAATCAAAATGATATTTATGAGGAAGTTAGGAGGAGACTAAATTCCAGAAATGCTTGCCAAAATATTTTGTCTTCCCGTCTGATTTCTAAGAACCTGAAGATTAAAGTGTACAAAACAATAATTTTGCCTGTTGTTTTGTATGGGTGCGAAACATGGTCTCTCACTCTGAGGGAGGAACATAGATTGCAGGTGTTTGAGAATAGGGTGTTGAGGAGGATATTTGGGCCTAAGAGGGAAGACGATGGGGCGTGGAGAAAACTGCATCATGATGAACTTAAATTTGTACTCCTCCCCCCAGCATTGTCAGGGTGAAAGAATCAAGAAGAATGAGATGGGCGGGCATGTAGCGCGCATGGATGGGACAAGAGGTGTGCACCGGGTATTGGTTGGGAAGCCTGAGGGCAAGAGACCGCTGGGGAGACCTAGACGTAGATGGGAGGATAATCTCAAGTAGGATCTATGGGAGATAGGAGTTCAAGGAGACTGGATTTTGTTGGCCAAGGACAGGGTCCAGTGGAGGGCTTTGGTTAATTCGATGATGAACCTTCGGGTTCCGTAAGCCATCTAGTTAGTTGGTTGTATTATGTTTAAAAAGGGTCTCCTAATTTTAAGGTAAGAACATTAACTGCGTTTAAGAAAGAGGTTCTGAGAATACTTGGACATCATATATACGTAGGAAGCAGCAGGATGATTGAGAAAATTGCTTAATGGGGAACTTGATGTTTATATTCTTCACGCGTTGATACTAAGACGGGTCGAATTTTAATTGTCAGTTGCTACAACGCTGCATAGCGTCTGACGGGCTGGGCTTTCTACCAGGCCATTTCATTTGTCTGCTTATACAAGAGTAATAAATTATATTAACGTTGGTGATTTAAAAAAAACAGAAAAATGTCTTTACAAAATCAGGTTTAAATGGGAGAATAAGTAAAATATGTCTGACATGTATGATCTGAAGCTTTCACGGCTACTAAGTATAATGAATTCTTCTCGGACTGTCAGCCGTGTAAGGTGATTTAATACAGAAAAGACAAACGATTGAGAACCATCTTCGTTGACGTCCTCAGGGTATTGAAGTTCTCGAAACTTTAGTCCTTTCTCCAATACACCACCTCACATGGCTGCCGGCCCGAGAAGAATTCATTGTATATCTGACTGTTGGGGAAATGGTGGGTCCACTCTACGACTTATCCAGAATTTCTCCAGGGCTTTTCCAGGAATTCTCCAGGACATCCGCACGACCACCTGATGAACACGCTACAAATTCTCTAGGACAATCTAACCCATCGAAAAAAAGACAAACTTATCTAACCTAACCTAAGCAACTTAACATTACCTTAGTTAACCTAGCTTAACCTAACCTAACCTAACCCAATCCAACCTCCAGGCCAGTGACCTGGGCGTGGTTAGTACCGTTAGTGACCGTTTAGGAACACCACGTGCTGTTGGCCCCAAGGACTAGCGGGCAAGATCGATTTTTCTGCAGCGGCCGTAAAACTACCGAAACCGCATATTATTGTTGCCTGTACTTACGGACGGTGAAAGAAACGCATTGTTTGCGTTTTCTTTTCAGTTGGGAGCTGGATTTTGTGGATGCAGTTGGCGTGTGCTCTAGGCTAAGTCGAGGTATGGATTTTGTTGAGACTGTCGCTGTGTGCGCTTTTTGCTAAGAGGGAGGGAAAAGCGTAGAAATAAATTTTGGTTCCCTCCGCTTGTAAGTCAAAGATTATTGAAAGCCCATTTTCAAAAGTTATATGAGGATCTATGTATCCAAAGAAATTGTTCAGATGCTTTTTTTTTTGTCAAGTTGGCTCGAGTTCGGCAGAAGAGCTTCACAGACTTCTATCCACAGTTTCTCTTAAATTTTTGTCTCTGTACTCCGATATGACCGAACTGTACAGTGCCGGGCTTTTCTCCTATTAGTTACACCAAGGCCGGGCAAACAGTGGTCGCCGTGTGGCAGTTTCACGGCTCGTGCGCGCACAGAGGAAGGGTTCTTCGTGTTCTATTGCCACTGCCAGCCGCTGTGCGGCCACCGCACCGCATCGAAAATGAAGCATGTTGCGGCAGAAAAACCGCAGCTGTAAAACTACCGCAAGTGCGCTCGCTTCCTACTGAGACAGTGCGTTCCATCAATGCGGTAGAGAAACCGCTGCGGCCCAAACGGCTCGTGAGCGTAGGCTCTAAAATTGTAGTTGTAAGAAAGGGATAAGAGGATGACAGTGAGCAATGAATTGGAAAGGATGTGGAAGGTAACAGTTTTGGCCTAATTTAAGGTAATACCTTGTAAGGAAATTTATGATACTGCTCATGCGGTGGATTTACAAAAGGTTTTGGAGTACCAGAATGCAAGCAGAAAATAAAAATATCCGCTTACAATACTTGCAGAAATTCGTGAAATTTTCGAATCACGATATTTTATACAATTTTTTCGGGATAATTTGCAGTTCGTTACAAATCACAAGGTATTCATATGAACAAAATTCACATCAAGGACAATTAAAAAAGCATAATTGTAAATAATGCTTTTATAAAAAGATAAAGAGTCCACATACCAATCTTACAAGCTACTTTAACTCAGAAGTTGATGGAACTGTCGACTATCAAACGTGATTATTTCTCTTATAATTGACTGCAATACCGCATTGCTGTGCATTTCATTACGGCCGCTATTCTTCAGCAAGGGTTAATTGGACGTCAAGGTACATCTCAGACATCACTAATTAGTCTTTTAACCCAGAGGAACACTTCCAACCTTATATTTTTTAAAATATTTTAAAAATATCAAACTTTTGTCAGGTTAAAATCATTTGAAGTATGTTAAACATCAGCACATACATGTTTATCGTAGACGGTAATAATAATTAATGACCCATTGGATCTATGTACCCGAAATGTGCGTGGATCAGTAGCTCATACATATGCCAATAATTACAAACATGGCGACGGTGAGAGATTTTGAGCGTATATTTGGCACATATTTGTAGTTAGTTTCTGTATTAGTAAAGAATATGCACACAAGTAGTAGCATTTCTTAATAAAATTCTGCTCCACTAAATATGCAAATGTAATTATTTCGAGCAAAGAATGTGTCGTAAGTTCTTCCTAGAATTTCTTGTTTGCTTTGAAACCTCATTACAATTTTAGGCGGTGTGTCTGACTTTGGCAGACTGCGTGTTTCTTTTTAAATGTTTTATTTTTCTTGCCAGTCTTGGACGCCTTCCCACTATGTCTGCAAGTTCCGACCACTGTAGTTCTAGGTGACGGCCAAGTCCGAAAAGCACTTCGCATTAATTATCTCATATTAGACCTACGAGGTAAAACGTGGTGAGGTGATTTTGAAAGACTGGAACGAGCAAAGAGACGACAAACGTAGGAGTCATTGTTTCGAAGTGGTCAGATGCAGTACTTCCCCACAGAACGAAACCACTTATCTATGTATGCACTGTGATTACATACGTAGTGCCAGAAGGCTTCGGCTTCACTCGACGTTAAGCGATAGCATGATGACAGTTAGCTTCCAAGGTTTACTATGTCGTCCTTGTGATAATAGTTTCGTAAATGTTCAAACCGAAGCACGGTAAGATGATCTTATTATTTATTTACGATTTATGTAGCAACGCTGTCAGTGCAGCATCTTATGTTAGGATAATTAATGAGCAATGAACTTACAGGATATGGGAGGAAGCGGTCGTGGCCAAATTTAAGGTGCAATCCCAGTGGTTGACCGGATGGAGTCAGGAAAACCAAGGAAAATCTCAGCTAAGCTAGAGGGTCTTCTGGCCGAGGTTTAAACTCCTGAAGGTAGGAGGTAATATTTTTCTTGTCTAAACTACGACACCGGAAAGGTAGGCAAAAAGCCTACTCTGTGGTGTGCATGAAAAGTGGTCATTAATAAAATCCTCTCAAGCTATCAGCCGTGTCCAAGGGTTAGAAGTCGCAGACTTTTCGAGGACCACCTCTGCCCTCGTTATCATGTTACGTTGGGTTCTAGTTACGTTTAAGTTATGTGTCATTAGATAAGGCTGGTTTATCTCAACTGAAGATAGTTTAATTTCGTGTAACTGTGTGTTACGCAAGCCGAACTGATTTTTTCATAGGATGGCGTACAACTAACGCGCAGTCACGAGATGTTAAGCAGGTCGTACAAAGTCTGGCTTAGACACGCGAGGTTACGCGCTGTCCCGAGAAGCCTTGCGACTTGGAATCGAATCTCTTATGATCGGGCAGGTTCCTTTTGGCAACTGCAGAAGTTATATAACCTATAATTGTATGACGCTTATAAATAATAAATTTTAGGAATGTGGGAGAAAGTTGTCATGACCACTTTAAGATATTACCCAAGTCTTTCTTAGATTGGATGCACGTTTGCCGGCCTTTGGGACCTGCTGACTGCGAAGCACGAGAGCGATCCAATACACGGAGATACTCTATCAATGCGAAGAACCGTGTAGGACCAAGACTTCTAGCCCAGTTTCTGTCGAATCACTTGTCGTGATCATTACTTCATAAATGAACATTTTATTATCAAACTAGCCTGCGTGTAAATTTGGCTTGCACTCTCTACTGCACCGTAAGGCGCAAAATCCCAGAAGACAGCCAGTCATCTTCATACTCGTCGCCGTTAAAACCTGAAATATTATCTGTTATAAATTTAGTTTGTATACAGACTCAATGTGAATTTTTAGTTTATTTAATAACTTTGTCAGTATCTCGGACTGTATAGCTAAGAGTGCTAGACGATTAATGAATAATGAATGGGAAAGGACATGGAAAGAAGCTGTCATGGCCTATTTTTTGCTATCCCTGCATTTGCCTGGAGGAACTAAGAAATATCACTGAGAGCCGGTTTCCGGACCGAGATTTGAACCAGGGAGATCCCGAATATGTAGCAGGAGTAGTAACACTCGGCTGCAACGGAAAGATAATTTTTTAGGGACACGTTTCAGATTCTCGGGGATTTGATATGTGTCGTTCTCTGTTTTAAATACTGCACTTCCGTGTTTGAAACGTGGCAGCTACAAGCCTGTCGTCCGGTACTTACATATTTCATTTAACACATCCTTATTGAGTTTATGATTATCTGAAGGACGTCTGATTACGGAAGGCAAAGAGGCAGTCACGTGGCGATAATCAAGTGGACAATCGATTCAATCTGAGAAGAGGCTGAAAGTAATCTATTTCGTGGTATCCACAGCGTTACACAATATGTCGTAAAGTATATATTTATGAAACAGGGGTCATCAATTTTGTTAAAAAAGAAAATTATTTTGTTCATTAATGCATTAATCAGATAACCAGATGACATTCATCCGTTAAAATAAATGTACAACGTTCATTAATAAAAAGAGTTTTGAAACGCGGCATCATTCCGTTCTGGGAGATAAGTTCATGACGAAAGGCTTCTGGGACTTTACTCTCGCCTTAATAATGACGCAAAAGACCGCTGTCTATGCAAATTCACACCGTAGAAGATGCACCAAGGGGATTATATGTGGGTAACTGAGATAGTAGAAAGAACACAGTTTTTGATGGGATTGCACCTGGAATAGTGGAAAGGGGGTAGAAATATAAAATTAAAATCAGTCAAATAATGGATTTTTATGTTTAACGTGTAACAGGAAAACATATATTTCCTCTGGAATAAACAATAAAAGTCTAGATTCGTATTACGAAAGTCTCATGTTTAATTTGTGGTAACAGCGGAATCTTTCGCGAAAGACGACGATCCAATCAAAAACTCCGGTCCTCAGCCCCGCCCCTTACATATTGATTGTTTATGTTCGGTTCTTTAGTAGTTAATTTTCATATAAATTAAGGACTCCCCATTTTCAGGGGAATGCTTCCTTGTGTGTTTAATTTCTCTCATACCTCATGTACTACGTGTCATCACATAGAAATGTCTTAAGGTTTTGACGAAAAGAATGCTTATAAATCACACAGTCCGAAAAAGGTGGCTTCTATAATGTAGTTTTTGTGTAGTCTTCTTCTACTTATGCAGGTAATTTCGATTTCTAAGCAGGCCCATGTGGAATTTATCATTTATACATGTGTTCATAAAATACATTATTATCGTACGGAAATAAGTTCCTAAATACTGAATGATGGCTTTAATAAGACTGCAAAATTTTCATTAAATTTTACTTATTTACTGAGAGTGCGTATGAGCCGGGATAGCTCAGTCAGTATAGTGACTAGCTACGGGCTGGACGACCGGGGTTCGATCCCCGATGGGGGCAGAGAATTTTTCCTCTAGCCTCTGGGGCCCACCCAGCCTCCTCTACAATGGGTACCGGGGTTCTTTCCCGGGGGTAAAGCCGGCCGGGGCGTGATGCTGACCACTCACCCCCATCTAGTGCCGAGGTCAAGGAAGAGAGGAGCTATACCTCCACTCCCCCCAAACGCCTACATGGCGTATAGTGGGACAAACTTTACTTTACTTTACTGAGAGTGCGTATTTTATGTATTTGACGCCGGTTATTCGAAAAAGCGTGTCTTGAACGAATCATGCAGCGCCTTCATTGTGGTCATAGAAGAATTTACCCAAAACAGAAGTTTTCAGTTATTATAAATATATGTAAGCAATAGTGGTTATATTTTCTTTCGGTAATACTTTAGTTGACAGCAAATTACTGTCATAACTATGTAGAAACAAGTATTGTATTTGTTTTATGGTATCCCCTACATCCTTGGATTGGCCCTATGAAGGATCTATGGAATGTAAAAAATTCTTTTCTAATCTGTTCTGCCCATGACAGCTCAGGCGATAAAGCGATTGTGAAGTAGCTCAGCTATTGCTAGTTCTGACGCAGCCACGTTAATGCACTGCAAAAATGCACAGCCTGAGCTATAGCGCGGAAATATGAATGTTGGAAACGAATCGCTTGAACACCAGTCACTTGGATATAAAATTCACACTTCCAGGGTGCCGTGGCAAAATTACTTTGATGCACACATAACCCGATCAATGGCACAATCACGTTAATGTAAAAAGCCTGATACGTATAAAAACCAGCCTGAGCTGTGGCACTGGTCATTTCACTGTGTAAAACGCGTAGTTTGAGTAATGGTGTGACGACGTCAAAGCACAAAACACATAAAAACGATTATCTCACTCGTTTAGTGCAACAAGAATTAACACCTTTGTCTTAGAGGTCAGGCAAGTACACTTACGTAATTGTCGGAAGACCATACAAACTATGCGAGACTGCGAGGCTCCCAACCAACCACTGCATCAAGAAGAACGGGATTCTCACTTACCTTACAGGATCCATGCTGTCTGCAGATCAATAGCGCGCTCTGTGAACAGCTGATCAGTGCTGGGAGAGCTGACTCACTGAGGCATTGATTCGTGACTTGCGCCCTGCAACTGCCTCACTACTTGCTCACTACCTTGCCTTTCGCCTGTAGGTTGTCACGGAGGTTGCTTACGTATAATCAAATGAGCGATCAGATGTGGAGTGGCTAATTCCTTACCACCGAACACTAATATTTCACGTGTTTAGTAAAATGCTGTGTTATAACTCATTAAATCAACTGCGTCAGTGGTTCTTAACTTTGTCGTCTCGTGGCGCCACGTCGATAAATAATCGGAAATATGTTATGATGTCACGTCGTTTGCTTTTAGAGCCCAAAATTATTGAAAAGAGAAATGTAGCATTAGTTTCAAGAAACTTTAATGTATGAGTTGAGATTAAAGTACAGAGAAATGTTACATATTCATGACCTCCGCACGGTAAACAGCATATATTTTCCCACGAGGCTAAATAATTATGCACGAGTGCTAAGAAAAGTCACAGCCACTCTATGCAGGTTTGCTGTCTGACGTTTTTATGTTATGATTAATCAGACTTTTGAAACAATATCAGCTCTGTCGATGACTCTGACGATGGAGGTAGCGAGTACGTGTCAAAACATCGGTAAACATCTGCTATCCAGAAGACGGCCATCTTCGTACTCACCGCCGTGAAAACACCTTAAAACCACAAGTACAAAATGAAGAGTTATTAATTGTTGATGTGGATGTGACACAAACTTGCCTTCGGGCTTTGAAGGGTTAGTCGATGCTGGTGTTCCTGGTTGTAACGCCGTGTGGTAGATACCAACATTGACGTCTTCACCGCCTTAAGAATCCCAGTTCTGAATAACATTTATGGGGAATTTCGTTGATTGTTCAACGAACATTACACTCGTAATGCTAATAAGGAAATTAATATTAAGAGAAAGTATGTTTAATGAAATTAATACAATTTTATATATTTAGTTTTTCAATTTTCTAACGAAAGGGTTACCATTGCTCGCTTGCTACAGATTGATCAAATGTTGCTTTAATGTTAGAGGTAGAAAGAAAAAGCGCTTGGATTTCAGATCACCTGTTTTCGACCGTGCGAATATATTAAGTGATTTATAACCCATTTAAATTCGGTTTCGACGTTCACCTTAAATTTAACATTAGTTCCTTAAAGTTATTTAAAGAAGTTATCCCAGTTTATAGAAAATCATCACTACTCTCTGTAAACAAATTGTAGATTTGCTGATTGTTAAGGTACGTGGTATATATAATCACGACTGTGTTTCAAAGATTTAAAAGTGTAGTAAGGTGTCCTTCATGCCTGACAAAATAGAGAAAGGACACACATTTATTTAAAAAATAATAATTGTACTAATTATAATAAATTAAATAGTTTATTTTTAAATTTGTATAAGCACACTGCCATGTTGATGCCGTATTATACGTGGCAGGTCTAAGGAACTGAATAGTAGGAAGGTACGTTGGCCTCCAATAGCATGACGTTCATACAAAGTTTCATAAAAACCGTTAGTCTATCAGAAATTAAATGATAGCACACACACACACACATAAAGAAATGATATCGTTGGGTAAACCTGTCTTCCTTTATAAAATGACAATGTTGTATTACGTGTGGCATAACAGATCATTAAAAGTTATTTGCTTTCTTGAAAAACTATATAACTAAAGCACAGGTGTGTAAAATACGTCCCGAGGCAATGTCCAGACAATGTTGATAATGTGGCACTCCATCAATATTTACTTTCTTGTGCTTGTCATAAATAAAGTATTGGAAGCTCGAATAAATCAATAAAATACAATAAATACTTTACTTACAGTACTTTTTCACTAAAATACGCACATATTTGGGGTTTCTAATACAAGTAGGCTGTTCACATTTACTACGAGCATTTAAATCAGAAGCCGTCTTGGCTGCTCGAACACTAAGGCCACGGATTCTAATTCCACTCGAGGTATGGGCGTTAATTGCGTCTTTCTGTTTTGTACGTATGTTGGCTCTCGCGTACTTATGAGGCTGTGAAGATGGATGGAGTTGGCTCAGAATTGTGTCCAATGGCATGCTTTGTTACTGGCGATACTGACCATTCCATTAGGTAGGTATATCGTTGCTATAAAATTATGTTTAATTCGTAAATTGAAAAAAATGATGGCCATTAAACGTATTGTAAAGTTGCTTGTCGGAACAGGAGTTAGGACTCACTCCACGGTGGCTCCCCGCAATAGCACTGTAAACGGGGGGGGGGGGGGGCATAGATTTTGATTTCCTGCTACGAAGGTCCCCAGGCAGTGCCCGCTCGTCCTTCTGGTAGAAATAGGTTTTGTTTTGACAGACATTTGTAAGTGGTAAAGGTGGGATGAAATGTGGAGTAGGGGAGAAGTTGATCACGGTTTTACTGCGTTCGTGTACAGTTTTGAATTTTGATGTTTTCCTTGGAAGGGCTGCGTTTAGTAACAGTTTTATGTTGGAAGTTTGTTATTGGCTATGGGAGGGCTGCATTAGAGGCATGTAGAACAACATGGAATTTGGATACCTGCTCAGCATTTGTTCTAAGACCGAGGAAAACGACAACAAACATGATCGAGTTTCCAGTTTCAGGACCTCCTGGATGCGTACTGACTTCCGGCATTTAAATACGTGAGCCCAAACGGTAGTCCCTAACCGTGCTCTTGCTTTATTTAAAATTCATAAATATTTATTACACAGACGTAGTTTTCGTTGCTGATCCAATTACGAAAATCATGGCTACAGAAATCATATTCCATTTGTCAGTTTGCCGTTTCCTTGCTGTGGTCGTTCTTACCTTCCCAGGTTTACGGTCAGTCCAGCGTAGGGGATGGGTCAACGTACATGTTACTTGATCCTCCGGGTTACCTACAATTGACTGGCGATGTCCTTTTTTTGGGTCTGCAAAAAACTGAAGTTTAGCTACATTTGTGTAACACTGTGGGTGTTGTGCTGTTATTTATTAATTCAGGCCGCACCGCAAAGAAAATAATTCTTCACCATTACGAAGATTTGTTTGTTTCCGCTGTTTGAGGAAATAGTCGCTGTGTACACTAAGATTTATACGAAACACAAGAAAGTGCGGACTTACAGACCGTCGAGCAGGTGAAACAGATTTATTTACCACTAGCCTTTAAAAGGCTAATTCGTGGAATTCATGTGCAGGGTGTCGTCATATTCTACAACTTGGTGCCATCTTTGAGCAAACGTTATAACTAAGAGCACACAAACGCGATCAATTGCGTATATTATGTTCCAACAGTTTTGTAATCATAGAAGAACTGTTACTTATATCTATGGTACAAATAACCATATTTTATGACGATTTTTAAACTGTGACAAATTTGTATGTGTGTGACAATATGCACAATTGTATTGATGTCGTGAACTCTCAGGCTGGGTGCAGCAATTCATCAGAATACCTTAAAACATTATAGATTTTTTGTTTTCGAACATTGTCGTCTGTGTATTTGTTTAGTGTCAAACAGTGTAATGAATAAAACAATTACGTAGTTCGCATATATTTAACTATGTTAGGTGTTTACCAAGTGTTCTTATGTGTTCAGAGAAATAGTCAATTTCATTGCAGTAAATTGGCAGTCTTGTTTAAAGGAAACAGGTGTTGAGTAATCAGTGATTAGACCGAAGAAGTGGGTGCGGTAAGTTACTCGTCAGAATTTGCCAGTGAGAGAAGTTTGTGTGCTCATATATTAATTTTTAGCCTATTAACAAACTGATTTGAATAACTCGTAGTCGGTTTTACTGTACATACAAGGACATTGTTTATATGGTGGTAATGAACACGGTTTCTAGAATTATGTGGGGTCATCTGTTAAACGACGTGGTATTATATTAGTTTCTGGCCCTGAAAGTTGACTGTTATTTGTTTTTAATACTTTTACAGGGAAAGTACTGAAGCTAACTATGACAAGTCATTTGGAGCAGCAGTTAGCAAGCCTACAACTTAATCATGGAGATTTGCAGGCAAATCGAAAAGTTGGGCCAGCAGTACCGCCCAAGCCAAAAAAACCACAGCCACAAGTAAGTCATGGGAAATCCAGGGGTTGCTGACGACATTGTAAGAAATCATCGAAGACTAATCTTGGGCCAGGATACAGAGTTTGAATCTAGCCATACCTAGGGTTCTTTGTATCCTGCTTCCTGTTTAAGGAAATACAGCCAATTTCCAAACCGCATGTTTATTAACAATTTTCTTGCTTGTTAGAGATGTCATTGTCTCTCTTCAGGTGACTCATGTGGTGACAGTGATTCAGCATGATGATACAGCCACAAGTCACATAGTACTTTACATTGAGTTTTGTGTTGGTCTTAGGTCTTATGTCCATAATCCAGCTGGGGCATTACTATGCAGTGTCATTAAGCAAAGAATATGGAATTAACTCTGTTCTAAAACTGTTGCATAGCTTGTCTGGATGGACTAAAAACATCATTAAAATCATAGTCTAATTAGATGGCTTGTTAGCCAGAAATTGAACTGAATTAAAATGATGTGTGAGTTTCATAATGGTCTAATATGTCAGGTAATCATTCCACAGTCTTAATAATTTCTCAGAAACGAATGGGACGTAAAATTAAAATATAATCGTTTTAGTTTGTGACCCAGCTCTCCTCCAGTTCAAAAAACATTTGTGGTCAAATTCTATTATATTTTGTGCCTGTTATTGCTATATTGCCATTTGTCTGGAGGATCAGAGGAAAAACTATGTGTTTAGGGATTATGAGAAAAGTATCAAAGACTTCTGCTGTGATTTGGACTTGTATTATGCAGATAATAGCTGTTCACTTTACTGACTTAGTGTTTATGACTCATAGTAACTAAATGGCACAGGGCCTTCCTTGAAAAGTTGGCAGTTTCTCAGCTAGCTAGAAATATCCCTACCTTTGAGAACCAAAAGGTTAACTGCTCTCTTTTCATAAACCAGCCATTGCCCTCTATCCTCTGGCATTTGAATCTAGTTCACATTCTGTTTTTGTTAAATAAATTTTAAATATTATCCTCCAATTTTTTCCTGTTCTGGTATTGTTCCCTGAGTTTTCTTAGTTGAAGTTCTGTATAATTTATCATCTCTTTCATTTGTACTATGTATCCCACCAATTTCACCTTCCTTCATTATGTTATTCTGATAATATGTGAAGATGAAATTATGAAGCTCTTCATCATGTAGATATCTCATTTGTCTTGTAACATTCTTATTCTTTTGTCAGAATATTCTCCTCAGCTCTTTTGTCCCATTTTTGTTTGCTTAATATTGGTTTATTAATGACATTTTGAATTGCTAAGAATAAAAAAGCATAAAATGATACATTGATGATAAATCATGAATGAGATAGGATAGCAGCAGGTCTCTTGGCCAAGATTTTTGTGTGGGACCTCCCATATACAAAACAGGACTGCTAAATACTTTATTGCAACAGTTGGTACTTTTATCTCAAATACCCTCAGGTTGCCCTGGTCTTTCATATCGGTGGTGGAATTATTAAGGAGGCCAAGGCTTGACTTCAGCCTGTTGTGCCATAGAAAAAAGAAGAAGTAGAATTATTTGTTGTTCATAGTTGTTTTAATTCTTCAGCTAACTGGTCTTACTGTATTGTTTCAGGTTCCAAAGAGTTACTCCTTAAATAATCAGTGTGAACCCTCATACAGTACTTTGCTGCAGAGTGGCTCTGGAGGAAATGGCCAAGTTTCACCCGATAAGAGTCATCTTTATACCAACTTGCCACCTCCAGCAAGCTCAGGTAGAGTTCTTTTGTGTTCGAAGCAGTGATATTCTGAACATTTAAAGGAGAGACACTCCTGTGTCACTGGAAGCATCAGAAATTAATTTTATGCTGGATCATGTTTAAAGGTTGTAATGTCATTAGCTGATGATTCTCTAGTAAATTTATTTATTGATGCATTTGGTAGGAAGGAAGAAAAGGTACATATTTCAGAAGACAAAAAGCTTCTCTACTGTTGTGGGCATGTTTAAGCACCTATGACAGCATATTTCTATTCACAGAGGAGAGTCTTACAAGACCTGTCTTTAAAACATTACTAGACATGTTGTAAGATGACAGCTGAAGATATGAAGAAAGTCTGTGAGGTATATTCCAATGCTACATTAGTTTAAAGAACAAACATTGCAGTGTGTACTGATGTAAAGTGGTTGGGGATACAAGTAGGGAAGAACCAAGTTTCTTCAGTGTGAACATGTTAATATGAACCATTTCTGTTCCCCATTCAAATTATATTAGGTATGCTATATCAGTAATTCTCAGCCACTAGCTAATTAGGTCCAGCCACACAGTTATCATGATCACATGTTCTTCGTCCAAACCTCAATCACTCGGTTGGAAAATATTTTTTTTCCTTGTTACATGTACTTGTTTGAAAACCTCAGTGGACAAGGCTATTTTGGAAACTTTGGCTTAGCAAGTGGGAGAGTATGAATGATCTTAGAAAAATTGGCTGTAAATATGTGAAATGGATTGAACTGAGTATTTGGTTCAGTGGTGAACACAAGGGTTAATCTTGAGATTCCATAGTAACAGAAAATTTCTTGATTACCTGTGTAGTGATCAGCTGCTCAAAGAATGTTGTTCTGTTGAGTTGGTGAATTGATTAATTTATTAGCCAATTAGTTTATTGAAAGATACCACTGCTTCTTAATTCTGAGGACCCACGCTGAAATTTCGTCTCTGGACTGTTAAAGGTGTTGACCTTTAACAGTCCAGAACATATACTTATGCACAGACATAATGTGAACTTGGTTGTCTCTGTCAGTGTATACTGACTGAATGACTGGCGTTTGATCCCTAGCAGGGGTAAAGGGTTGTTCTACCATCTGCATCCAGACCAGCTCAGACCCACCCAGCCTTCTATAAAATGGCTGCTATGGGTCCTTTTCCCTGGGGGTAAAGTGTGCCTGGGGTGTGATGCTAACCACTCACCGCCATATAGTGCTGAGGTTAAGAATAAGAACAAGTATGAGGTACACCTCTTGTACTCCCCTAAGCACCTCAGGGACAATGGTTTTTACTGACATGGTGCACACGGGAAGAATAATGGGTATGCTGAGCTCTCGATTATCTGGAGGGGAAAAGTCAGTGGGTAATTATAAAAACTGGAAATACCCACTATCTGAGCTTCATTTAACCCAGAAAACCATTTAATTATTGCTTTAAAATTATCATTTAAAATTGTGTTTTTCTGTTTTCCCATTGGCCTGGAGTTTCACTGTGCATACATTAATTACATAATATTAACACAAATATGTACAAAAACAAGTTAATATTTAATTAAATTGCTTTCTTCCTTTTACCAGTTGGTCTATCATTCCAAGAAACATAGATGGCACTGTGTTGAGTACAAAGTGCTTGGGAAGATATTTCAACCTTGGAGGGGTAAAGTAACAAGACTGGAAAAAAGTACATAGTGAAGGGCTTTGTAATTTTTCTCCTTCCTTCATGTTTCTAGGGTGTTTAACTATAGGATGATGTTAGTTGATGTTTAATAGATGTAGGGAAACAAGAAATTCACAAGAAAACCTGGGTTAGAAAACATCAAGGTAACAGACTGCCTAGGAGGTATTTACATAAAGGTAATATCAAAATTAATAAATCAGAAATGAATATGTATGTCGCACTGTCATTTTGACACAGGAAATGACACAGTCGAGTGAATGCCTTCTTATCATACAGGCCAAGTACAGGACTTGGAGTCTAGGATTCAGCAGTTCCATAATGCATATACTAACTTCAGGACAGTTGTCTCATGATTTGCTGGGGCAGTGGGAAAAATCTCACTGTACTTGGTTTGTTAGTTTTTCCATTAGTATCTGAAAACTAAAATTTATCTGAAAGTAGTTTCATAATATTGATTTTTATAGGAGCTGTGAATCATTCTGTTAGTGCTATGTCATCAACTGCAACATATAGCAACATTCAACCACCAGGTGGCAACACTGGCAGCAGTGAACCTCACCTCATCTATAGCAATATTGGAAACCATGCTAATAATGAACTCAGCAACACGTACAGTAATGTTGGAGCATTCAATTCCACTAGTAGCATTGGTAAGTATTGATACTCTTGTGTGTTTGAGTATGCTATAAGATTATTCAGCAGAGGTTCAGTACAAATTTGCCCAAGGGTAGTTAACCACAGATCTGTCCAGACCAGTCACACCGTCATCATAAGTATTGAGACATGGACCCCACTGAGGTACCAAGTGCTGTATGCCTTTATACAGTGAAACCTCGATGCATCGTTTTTGGTGGGGGTGGGAAACAAAAACGATGAATACGGGAAAACGATAGTTGCGGGAAAGTATTAAAAATTTAAACTGAATGTTTCTCTTTCAAAGTTACTTCTTTTTATCAAAAAAGTCTTTAATGGACAACTGGTTTGTTGAAACTTTACGTTTTATGCCAAACAGAGCCCTTTCCACTTTAAAAATGTTTTCCTCGTCATGTTCACTAATATTATGCGCATAAAAGAACGACTTCACTTTTGCCACTGCAGCATGTGCTTCGTCAAAACTCTGGCACAGCTTCTGGCTCGCATTCGTCGTCTTCCTCTTCCTCACCACTCCCACCCCTCGCGAACAATAACAGAAAGAATGGAAATACTATTACTGCCGAACTCAACAAAATGTAGCTGTAGAAGACACTGAACCACTGGAAACGAGAAGAATGAAAAGTGTCACCCGCCTTTCCTTTGTACTTGTAATAAAAGCATTTGTGAAGAAATTTACACTGCGCATGCCATCTGGCATCGCTGGAACGAAATATGAGTGCACCCTAATTAAACTCATAAAATTTCTGACAATAAGCACTGCCATTCACTCCAACTATCACCCCTGCACGCTGACCCCTCATTCCAAAAGAATCTGTGCTGGTTGGGCTACTGAGTATTCCAAAAACATTGTGCGTCTTTCGGTATTAATTTATCTCAAAACCCAGCATTTTAAATTCTAAAAACATCGCGTAAATTTCGTTATAATTTCTCAGAAACGATCATTGCGGGAAAATTGTGGGCCAGGACTAAGATTTTTGAACGATTGATGTGATAAAACGATAGTTCGAGGAACGATAGAAGCGGGAAAATGTAACATTATTTTATATGGGATGTATCTGGGACCGAACAAAACGGACGATGCGTCTGGGAAAACGATAGTTCGGGGAACGATGGGTAGAGGTTTCACTGTAGTAGAATGCCACAGATTGCTGATAAAACCAGATATGCTAACTAACTGAACTTCAGTGTTCATTGAATGCCTTATTCATTCATCCATTCATTCATTCATTCATTCATTCATTCATGGTTGGGTTAGAAGTGTGATATGACCTCACACCATCTTTCCAAATGTCTTGTTTCTTTTAGGTTTCATTATAGTTGTTTTGGTATCACTTTATTGATGAAGATTTCTGCTTCTGGGTTGTTGCGCTGTGTAGATTGGTCGATGTTAACCAACGTTTCAGAGGTTATACTGCCTCTGTCATCAGGGCGATGAATAAGCCAATAGGGTGTGTGGGGCTAGGTTTATAGGTGCCGGAATGTGAATGGTGTAGCCTGCCCCGAGCCAATGGGAACAGGTGTGGGAGTGGACCAATAGGAGCGCGTGGGTGAGTGTGAGAGAGGGAGAGAAAGTAAAGAGAGAAAGTGGGAGTTCAGTTAAATGGATCGGGGCCCTGAAAAGGGGCCATGTTAGTGGTCTGGTTGTTTCTGGCAGTGCACTCTTGCTCGCTCTCGGAGTCCTCGAAGCGATGTTCAGCAACCGCAGATTTTTCGGGGTGCCCAAGCTGGATGTGACGCTCGTGCTCCCTGATCCGCACACAGCTTGGGGACACTTCTATCCTCTCCTCAAAAACCAGCTACATGGATCGGATAATCAGAGAAGCCATCGAGATCGAATTACATCCCGATAACTTCAACAGAGAGAATGGACTTCACCTGAGCCGGTCCTGGAAGCCTCTTATTCTCACTCTTCAAGGACTCCGAGAGCGAGCAAGAGTGCACTGCCAGAAACAACCAGACCACTAACATGGCCCTTTTCAGGGCCCTGATCCATTCAACCGAACTCCCACTTTCTCTCTTTACTTTCTCTCACACTCACCCACGCACTCCTATTGGTCCACTCCCACGCCTGCTCCCATTGGCTCAGGGCAGGCTACACCATTCACATTCCGGCACCTATAAACCTAGCCCCACACACCCTATTGGCTTATTCATCACCCTGATGACAGAGGCAGTATGACCTCTGAAACGTTGGTTAACATCGACCAGTCTACACAGCGCAACAACCCAGAAGACAGAAATCTTCATACTCACCGCTGTGAAAACCTCAAATCTTACACTTTATTGATCATTGCTTCCAGTGAAAATGTAGTTGTTTCCAGCTGCAAATCTTTATTTCCCCCCAAGAACATGAAATGTGCTCTGAATTGATTTCCTGAGCCACAGCTTGTGTTTGTATTGTCTTAAAAACTGTCATTTAATACAATACTATTCTTGAGATATTGTCTCTTGAATGTTGCACTTAATTTTTCATAGATGTTTTATAAAACAAAACTGTAATATTCTCAAAATTGTAAATATTTTGTTCTCTGTGGTTCAATAGTTTGCAGTTTTGCTTTGTATTCAATAGCTCTCAGGCTTAATTCTCTGATTAGGGGCTAACTGTTCAGACCCCTTTGATGTAAATGCTGAGATAATGCCATAACATACATCACTACCAGTTATACATAATTCCCTGTTTTCCTCTCATTTTCTGCTGTACAACCTTTGCAGATAAAAAGTAATTGTTAAATTCCAGTAAGATTGATAAAATTTTAGATGTTTTACCAATTATCACTCTTGATTTTTTAATTTTTGGTTATGTGTTTTTACGTACACTTCATCAGAATTTTCTCCAAGATAAATGTGATATGTATTTGTCTCTTACAGGAGCTCTGGAGGATCTACCCCCACCCCCACCAGAACCTGCTGAATACAGTAACCAGTGCCCAGCTCCAAACTTTCCTCCTCCTCCAGATGACCTTCCTCCACCGCCATCACCTGTCAGCTCAAGTTATTCGGAACTTCGACGAGCCACGTACCAACCCAATTATCAACCAGAATATGGCACCTATGGACCCTCGTCACAGGTATACCTTCAAGACAACTTTATATTAACAAATTCAGATCAGGCTGATGGCTCTGGATTAGCTGCCTTATCTAATGAAGTGTTGCACACTAAGTCATGGCACTATTAGAGGAGTACTGGCCTAGCAATTGACATGTCACTACACTTTTGTGTTTTGCAAAAAGTCTGTTAACTGAATTTTAAAAGTAACTTTTTAATTTTCTTCTGTGTATTTTCTTGGAATGAATTTAGTGTGCTGTTCAACTACATTAAAGACAAATACGAGGGGCGTATACAAATGATTTAGACTAACCTGAATTATGTGATCCTTGATGGTGGTGGCTCCCATTTTACACTTCGGCCCTTTCCACATATTCTCCCTGGAGGTCGATGCACCATTGCCATCTTTCTGGCAAATTCTGTATTGCCTCACGAAACCATTGTTTGGGGGTGTCTCGTACTCACTCCCTGACAGCATCATGTAAGACGTCACTATTGGGAAATTGGTGACCACGCAGGGGATTCTTCATCCCACGGAAGAGGGCATAGTCATTGGGTGCCAGGTTGGGGGTAATAGGGCGGGTGTGGGAGCACGGTGAACCCTAGTGACTATACGTGCAAGTGTGTTCAATTCCCCGATAGTGACGCCTTACATGATGCTGTCAGGGAGTGGGTACGAGATACCCCAAAACAATGGTTTCGTGAGGCAATATGGAATTTGCCAGAGAGATGGCAATGGTGCATCGACCTCCAGGGAGAATATGTGGAACGGGCTGAAGTGTAAAATGGGAGCCACCACCATCAAGGATCACATAATTCAGGTTAGTCTAAATCATTTGTATACGCCCCTCGTATCTTCAAAATCAGTCATGCAAAGGACACTCAAAGTTAATGGTATTGCTAACATTCTTGAGTATATGGGCGGAAACTTATGATATAAAGCCATGACATACAGAACACATTGTTTAATACTGAGGGAGTAAGGAGTGCTTTTTACTGTAATATATTTTATCTGTATAGAGTTCCACATATGAATCAATCTATGAACCCATCAATCCAAGACCACCCAGTCAGATGTCTTCTCGATCTAACTACTCCCTATATGCACCATACGTTAGTGGATCTCAGAACAAATCCTCATCTGGAAGTACACAGCCTCCAAGTGGGGGAAAGGAAGCAGAGGTTGATGCTCTGACTGACCTCCTGGTTCAATCAATGGATGGATCTGCAGATTCTGATTTATATGGTATGAGGATATTTAAACTATGTATGTCAAATTTTCATACAAAAGGGCTCTAAGCATGTCACCATTTCAAGTTAAGGAATGCCTGAAAGTGTTTATTTACATAAATGAAATTAACGCTTTATGAGATAGTAAAATTGAATGGATGTCATAATCTCTGATTTAATGTTAGACATGGTCTTATGGGTTGTGACAATGTGTTTTCTTTTAGGTGGCTACAAGGGAACATGACACCTGCATCTTCACGGAAGATACATGTGTATATGTATCTACCTTGATGTCCTCATCTGTTTTGCCTTCTCAGTTTTACTTTTGGATTGTGATTTGGATGCTCTGATATTTTAGGGGTGTGTACAGCATGTGGTGAACGTGTAGTGGGAGAAGGTTCAGGCTGCACTGCCATGGACCAGGTGTATCACATCTCCTGTTTCACATGTCAGCACTGTGCCATTCAGCTTCAGGGGAAACCTTTCTATGCACTAGAAGGGAAGCCATACTGTGAGGAAGATTATCTGGTTAGTGCAATAATTGCTGTAAATTAGGCTTGTGGATACAGATGACATACGAGTTTACAGGATTGTGGTGTGTAAATTTTTAGCCTTAATTGCATGTTTTTTAACCCCTTTATTGTTGAGCCTATTACTAATAGCTGTGCAGGGATAGCCAGGTTATTTTTTTAAACCTTCCAGTTCCAAATACAAATTTGGATTCTTTTTATGTGTAATCCGTAAGGTTATATGGGGACTTAGTCTCTTCTATGACTAGGACTATGTTGAAGATTTTTGTCTTCTGGGTTATTGCGCTGTGTAGTCTGGTCGATGTTAACCAATGTTTCAGAGGTCATACTGCCTCCGTCATCAGGGCCTTGATGACGGAGGCAGTATGACCTCTGAAACGTTGGTAATAAACATCTACCAGACTACACAGCGCAACAACCCAGAAGACAGAAATCTTCATACTCACCGCTGTGTAAACCTCATATCTTACTTAGGACTATGTTGTTTCTTAGATGTTACTGTTGTTCAAAACATTCCAATTGCTGGTGGACTTTTATAATGTTCTCTGATAAAAATGTGCCCATTTCCAATGTGTTTGTGTCTATGAGGAATTCCATGCATTTCATGAATTGATTGCATAGTTACCACTGATTGTCAGGATAATTTTGAAAGAAAAATTGAGAAATATTTGGAAGGAAGCAACAGTTCTGTCTTGTTTTAAGGTATGATCTTGGCATTTGCCTGGAGGGACTGAGGAAAACCACAAAAATATACATCAGGATATGCCATCTCCGGGTTCAGGTTTGAACTCAGAATCTCCTGGATATGGAAGAGAAATGCCCACCACAATGATATTCAGTAGATCTTCCTTGCTTGATGGGAAGATTCGTAAGATACTGGCTTTTCTCAGGGTGCATTGAATTTCCTTCTGCAGAACACCCTGGAGAAGTGTTCCGTGTGCATGAAGCCGATCCTGGATCGAATTCTCCGGGCCACTGGGAAACCATATCATCCACAGTGCTTCTCATGTATCGTTTGTGGGAAAAGTTTGGATGGTATTCCATTTACTGTAGATGCTACAAATCAAATTCACTGCATAGAAGACTTCCACCGGTATGTTGATTAGTAAATGTCTATTAAAACTTACATGATATTGATGACAGATTTTCTTGGTCTGTCTAGTGGCAGTAATGTGAAACAGTTTGGTTTGTTGCACAATATTGTCTGGTAGAAATTGAGTGATGTTTCAGAGGCGTTTACTGCCTCTATCATTGCCCTGATGGTGGAGACAGTAAGCACCTCTGAAATATCAGTCAGTATCTACCAGATTACACAGTGCAACATCCCATAAGACAGCCATCCTCAAATTTTAATTAGCTTAACTAGTTTCTTGGGAATTTTATTTACACTGTAACAAATTAAAATGCTTCTTTATGCTATAAGCAACTCAGAGGTAACCTTTGTTCTCATCTGAGGCTACTAGAGTATAAATATTGCTATCTTCACTGGGGATTTCCTTAGTAATCTATAGGTGAGGCAAAGCAGGAGACCCACCTTCAGTTCTTGGCATATATAGCAAACATTTTAATCCAAGACAAAATAAGACCAGTATTTCAGAGTAACACAATTATGTGATAATAATTCTATTTTATTTATATTTCAGGAAATTTGCACCTCGCTGCTGTGTCTGTAAATTTCCAATCATGCCGGAAGCAGGGCAGGAGGAAACTGTGAGAGTTGTTGCTCTCGACCGCAGCTTTCATATTGCTTGCTACAAGTGTGAGGTAAGTTGTGCTGGTGAATAGTGTAGGGAACAAAGACATGAAGGTCCAGAAATAGTTTACAGGATCTTCTTTTCTTCAAATATCCCAATATGTGGAGGTATATGCCAGCAGAACTTAAATTAATTAATATATGTATTTGTGATGTGTCTTTATGCAAACATTTTTACTTGCATATGATTTACAATACCTGGAAGTTATCAGACTTAACTTGAAATATTTGCTTTGCTACCCTGCATGTCGTTCTCAACAAAATAACAACTTCCATACATCATCATCTGTAGATATGTTTAAAGATATCACTGTACCTTGTGTAACAGTTCATAATTTAATTGATGGAAAAGTATTTCTTTTAACTTAACACTTATAGTGCTGGACCCATTCCTGTAGGCTAGAAAATACAGCTGAATAAACTTAAAAAATTAATAAAACACATTCAGATGTGGCACCCTTTTGAGTATGCTTATGTGAATTTTTGGAACATTTGTTGTTATACCATAAAACTGAATTATGATGAATTACAGTTTGACAAATAATTTAAAAGTTGGAAAGAATTAGTGCTTTTGTCTGAAAAATCCATCTTCAGCATTCTTCTTCACATTCTTAATCCAGTGGTAAAGTAAATACAAAGCATCCACACTATAAAGAATTGTTATAATGTAGGATTTTACGTTTTCACAGTGGTGGGATTGAAGACTGCAATCTTCAATTGTTA
Organism: Zootermopsis nevadensis; assembly: GCF_977971745.1. Lineage (NCBI taxonomy): Eukaryota > Metazoa > Arthropoda > Insecta > Blattodea > Termopsidae > Zootermopsis > Zootermopsis nevadensis. The sequence continues at coordinate 8,638,228 of NW_028259147.1, forward strand.
TCATACACCAGATCAAAATATAACTCATTTGACTGGCTGATATTTTGCAACTTTACTGTGACATAGTGATATAACAATTATTTCAGGCGTGGAGGAAAACTCGAGAAGAGTAAGCCTTGGCTACAACCATAGTGTGTGGATCTAAACATATCCAAATGCTTAAGTTTTGGAATGTGGGCATATTAGGATATTACTTAATGAGGCACTTTTTGGTTTATACAGTGAAACCTCTATCCATCGTTCCCCGAACTATCGTTTTTCCGGATGCATCGTCTGTTTTGTTCGGTCCCTGATACATCCCATATAAAATAATGTTACATTTTCCCGCTTCTATCGTTCCTTGAACTATCGTTTTATCGCATCAATCGTTCAAAAATCTTAGTCCTGGCCCACAATTTTCTTGCAATGATCGTTTCTGAAAAATTATAACGAAATTTATGCGATGTTTTTAGAATTCAAAATGCTGGGTTTTGAGATAAATTAATACCAAAAGACGCACAATGTTTTTGGAATACACAGTAGTGGTAACCTGTTATGTTGCCCAACCAGCACATATTCTTTTGGAATGAGGGGTCAGCGGTGCAGGGGTGATAGTTGGAGTGAATGGCGGTGCTCATTGTCAGAAATTTTATGAGTTTAATTAGGGTGCACTCATATTTCATTCCAGCGATACCAGATGGCATGTGCAGTGTGAATTTCTTCACAAATGCTTTTATTACAAGTACAAAGGAAAGGCGGATGACACTTTTCATTCTTCTCGTTTCCAGTGGTTCAGTGTCTTCTACAGCTACGTTTCGTTGAGTTCGGCAGTAATAGTATTTCCATTCTTTCTGTTATTGTTCGCGAGGGGTGGGAGTGGTGAGGAAGAGGAAGACGATGAATGCGAGCCCGAAGCTGTGCCAGAGTTTTGACGAAGCACATGCTGCAGTGGCAAAAGTGAAGTCGTTCTTTTATGCGCATAATATTAGTGAACATGACGAGGAAAACATTTTTTAAGTGGAAAGGGCTCTGTTTGGCCTAAAACGTAAAGTTTCGACAAACCAGTTGTCCATTAAAGACTTTTTTGGTAAAAAGAAGTAACTTTGAAAGAGAAAAATTCAGGTTTTTTAAATTTTTAATACTTTCCCGCAACTATCGTTTTCCCGTATTCATCGTTTTTATTTCCCACCCCCGCCAAAAACGATGCATCGAGGTTTCACTGTATAGGTATACTAGTGCAGTTGTGGTATTTAAATGGAGGAAGCTGTGATGTGCTGGACATTTAGCTTGAATGAGAAGACATATTTGTAAGGAAGTTTGATAGGAAAAGTGCTGGGAATGTAGCCACTTTGAACATCAGGATGGAGATGGGAGGATAACATTGATATTGGTTTTTGGTAGGCTCTGACGATAGCACTGGGTGGACCTTGCTGATGATTTGTCCAATGATATCTTTGGTGTTTGTGATATTGAACTCCCAGGTTCTATATTACCAGTGGGTTTGGTAGTTAGTTTGTTAATTAGTTTGTGTATAATACGTTGTCAATCAAAAATAACTAGTGGAAATGGTTTGACTTCATATTCACTGTCCAATCTTTTCTTTACAGGATTGTGGTCTAGTATTATCATCAGAAGCAGAGGGTCGTGGATGTTATCCGCTAGATGACCATGTGTTATGCAAGAGTTGTAATGCAAAAAGAGTTCAAGCACTCACCTCACATATGACAACTGAACTTTAGGGTGAGGTTTACACAAGTTCTGTGAGGAGCTTGAAAATCCAGTCATGCTGATTTTAGAAATTGTTTCCCTGTCATTAGTGACAGAAAGGATGAAAGAGTAGAGGTATATAGACTTATGAATAATGGGTGAACTTTTTTCCCTGTTTTTTCATTTTCAAAACTTAGAAAGATTTCATGTGTATTATGTAAAATGCAGATAGTTGCATCAGAATGTCTTGCTATAAATCAGAAACAAAGGATGTTGTTGGGATGTGTGATCCCTCAATTTCATTCTCAGACAAGTTTCAACTTTGCCTTAAATATTGCAGATACTTTTTTGTCCATTATGCCTGACCGTGTCACATGTGTCTTATGTTTCATACTTTTGCCAATAGAGGAATTTTAAATTTACATCAGTTTATTTTATGGAGCCTTGACAGCTGTGGTTTAGTTGATTTGGTAGGATTTGAGATTATCATACTTGTGAGTATGAAGATGGCTGTCTTCTAGGTTGTAGTGTACATGGCACTACAACCCAGAAGACAGCCATCTTGGCTAACTAGGATGCAGATCCTGATATAGATGATGGGATTTGTTTCTTTAGTGTAGGCTGTGTAACCCACCCAGTCTCTACCCAATGGGGACTATTTCCTCAGAAATAACATTGCCAAAACAAGAAGCTGGTCACCCCCCCTCCACCTAATGCCACGTCTAGAATGCATGGGGCCTTGCTTCCATATTTCCTGTCGTCATAGCATGGTGCTTTGGGCTATTTTGTACTCTGTCAACATGATGCATGTTACCATTTTTTTCTATCACATGTGTTGAATTTTTTTATCTCAGGGTGTGCACACTTGATCTGACAGAGTGACTAAAGGCAAAACTGTCTTATTTCACAAAGGATGAGCATGGCCCAACATCGGTCTGTCTTACACAAATTATCTGACAGTATCAGAAACAGAATTGCATGAAAAGGGACATCAGTGTTCCATTCCATGTCTGCACAATATGAGGTCATAACAAAGAAAACATTTATATACTGACTTACTGCAAATATGTAGGAAATATTTTTAAAGCAGATGTTGAATGACATGTTCTTCGAAGTAGGTTTTGGCCGTTAACCCTTTTTATGTCAACCCATTGTGTGTAAAAATGTAAAGTGGCAGAAAATAAAGCAAGAAATCAAATTTTTAAGTGGTAGCCACAGCATTTAGTACTGTCTAAAAATATAATTTTGGGTTTGGGTTTTGAGAAATCCATATATTTCAGTTGGTGTTTGTTTGTGCTTACTTTGGTTTCTTGTAAATTGGCAGTCAGAATTGTTTGGTGTGGATCAGTATTAAATAGGCTCATTTTCAGAACAGCCCATTAATACAAGAAATCCTACAACTAACTTATGATGCCTGCTTTCCTTCGTGTGTTTCAGTTAAGGTGCTGAGGCTTTCTTTAACTATTAACTAATGTAATTTTTCAATTTAATAATCAATTTCTGCCCATAATTGTCCTAAATTTGCCCAGATATAACCTTAGAGTTTTTCAGTTATTATGTTTAAATTGTTAACATTAAAACAAGTATTACATACGTCATTTGTAAGTATGCGTATTATTTATCTTAACACAGAGTTTCACATGTCTGACAACTGTGGCTAATTGGGTATCTTTAATACCTGTTAATACATAGTTTTTCAAGAACCCTCATTAAGTGATATTTTGCTCCCACCTAATAATATCGTGTGGCTGTTATGTTGGTGTTGTTTATATTAGAAGATAAAAAATACAAATGTGAGGTGGCCTCTAGTGGCATGATGTTAATTAATTAAAATCCATCAGTTGATTGAAGAGTTATTAGGGATACACAGACATATATACAGGCATAAAGTAAGGAAAGTAGGCTAGAAAGGAAATAAGTGTGTTTCTGTCCCATTTTGAGCAGTCTTATATCGCTGAAGATCAAAACAGCTATACATTACACACATAATATGAGGTTAACATGCTTGCTCCTTTCTGTGTTTCTTATTTTACTGTTTGGAAGGGGAAGTATTTGTTGATGAAGCCACTTCTCCCACCTCTAGTTATCATTAGTAAATGTGTAGTGCTGAAATATTGAGGTCAAAGATGCAATTACTCGGACTTATCTCTCCAATTCCAGTGGAATGTTATATCTATATTTTATCTTGATGAACTTTAAACATTAATTAGAAGGACATTCATGTGTAGAATATAATATTTACATGTCAAATTTGAGATTTAAATCTTTCATTGACTCATTGCAGTGAAGTCTTCTTGAGTAGTCAGCCTTGTCAGTAGACAGCAATTACTGGTGTCTTGGAGACTGTCCGTGGCTCCATCATCAGTATGTATGTATACAAAAAAGCAGCTGCATCACTCTTCTAATCCATTCATGATGATGGAGACAAAGATGATCTGTGAACTGCTGGAAATTCACTCCATACTGAAGATAACTGATTGTCCCAAAGGACTACATCATCTGTTGAATGTGTAATGGGGTTCAAATAGTCTCATTATTTTGCCCATGCAAGTTGTGTTTCTAGGAGAAACATTTTTTGAACATTAGTAGTTCTGTAGAAAGAAATAGCGCTAAATGAGGATGTGAAAGATGTTAATCTTCCATTGGATCCTAAACTTGTGCTTAATATTAACTGGCATTTTGTTATAGTCATTACCCAAGGGACTGCCTTGCTGCTTTTAAGCAATTGCGTTTTAGACAAGAGAATGCTCCATTTTGCAGTTTCCATTGCTCACACAAAGAGAAGGTTTGATTTGCATCTTGAACATTAGTAGTAGGTTTTATTCAGTTCCAGTACTTTAATTTCTCCTGAGAACCATGAGCCCCCAGGGGACTGTGAATGTTGTGTTGTAGGTGGGAGGGAGGTCATAAATTGCTAAATAAATTTGGAACATACAGTTTAATAGGAAAAGTACTTCATACATACAATTAAAGTCCACTGATAGTTATTTTTGAAATTGTTAAATCACGCTTCAAGTCATTTTTGGATTGGGTGTTTGACTTTATTTACATCATTTATTTACCTAATTATAGAGTAGCATGGTTCCATTTTCTTGTTTTCTTTCAATTATAGTATTTACTTACACAAATTTTGCATACTTAGAAGGTGGTACATGATTACTTATTTATTTAGCAATGCTACATCAGCTGTTAAGGTTATGAATAAGATAAGGATAGAAAATTATGATGAATCAGGTGGTGTCTTACATTTCAGGTTATTATGGTGATTTTTATGAAGATGGTTCTGAGATGTTGCACTGTGTAGTCTGGTAGAAGTTGACTGATGTTTTGGAGATGCTTACTGCCACCATAATCAGGGTGATGATGGAGGCAGTAAGCACGTCTGAAATGTAAGCCAGTTTCTAACAATACATGGTGCAACATCCCAGAAGACAGTCATCTTCAGGAGGTATGTTGGGGCTCCACTTCTGATTCCAATTCTACCACCATTTTGGGTGTCTACCTTAATTTGTTTCCCATGGCCAAGCCATTTACCAGTATAAATATGCAAGTCCTCAATAATTTATCAATTTTTACTGTATTCCTCAGTATTCTTTAAGTACTTGGTTCAAACCTTAGTTGTCATACTAGCTATTTGAAAAAAATTGGTATTTTTTTCAGTCTTTCAGTTTAAACTAAGGGATAATACCATGAATAAGGCCATGGTTACTGCTGCCCATATCTTTTACATTTGACTACACATAATTATTATCTTGCCTTATCTGATACTGTATAGCCTCTCTGCAGTCGATACAGCATCATTAAGTAACCTATGAACTAACCAACATAATTTATATTCAATGTTTGTGCTGAGTTATCCAGTTATTAAAATCTCCATAGCAGCAGCTAGCAGACACATAAATTATGCAAGAAATATGGTGCAATTAACTGTTGTGAGATATGAGTATGTAATTTCTACCTGGGGTCATTAAGAGATTTGTATAAAAAGTTAATAGTCTTATTATTATGTTATAATTTTATTTACAAATCTGATAATATATTCAATTACTTGTTTATAGTTATAATAAGTCTATATATTGTAGAAAACTTGACTGCTTCTGTACTATTAGGAATAAACATGTGATATACATATGACACGTGATGATAGAGTGAATGAAGGTCATGGTTGGATGTAATGTATGTGTTTGGTGGTTTACTTGTATTGATTTAAGTAACAAATACGGAACAATAAGTCATGTTACTTAATTTCATTGCTTGTCATTTTTATGAGAAATTTGTTTTATAAATGGTGATTTGTAGTCAGTTTTATGTGCTCAATGTTACAGTTTTTAAGATGAAGAGGCTTGTCTTTAAGTTAGGATTCTGTAGTTACATGACATGAAGCAGCTGAAGGCCTATAACCAGCATTTGTTCCCACTCTGAGTTACAATCCAGACAATAGTTGTTGGGGTTCACAGTAGGAATTAGCACTCCATTTTTGTATTCCCAGCCTAGTTTTTTTTATTGTTTTCAGTTCCTTCAGGTACCTGCTGTTATTGTTCCTAAACTGTCTCCCAGCCTTATTCAGACTTCCCACACGATTTCACAAAATAATAGTCATTTTTATGTATTTCATATTAACCCATTGGCAGACAGGTTCCCCTCCTTTTTGGATAACATAAACTACTTTGACAGCTGTGAAATGACAGAGGATGAAAGTTATAGCAGCTTATTTATTAGGCAGCAAATGCATACCTATATGGAAATTTTGTGATCATTTTAAAGCATAATTTTAAAATTTGTAAATTATCTTTATAGATATTTTGAGATCAGTTCATATAGCTAAGAGTCATTAAATATAAATTTGAAATTAGAGCTGATTTATGAAATAAATGCTCCCTTCCCCACCTACTCCAAAATTGTATGATGTATTGAAGTGTCATGAAATTAAGGGGCCTACATATGGAATGTGTGGTAGTACAGGAATCACAATGCAGCTTCCATGTATTGATTTCATATGAAATTGTGTATTCTCTTCTCACAAAATCTTTTGTTAGTGCCAGGAAATTGTTCTCTGCACTTGGCCACAAGTTGAGAATATGCATAAATTCTGACATGGTTTATTTGAATACTATTACATTTTGTTTTCCAGAAACAAGTTGTAAAAAGGTATGTTAAAATACTCTTCCCAGAAATCATGTTAACTGATTCTATCCATTATGCTGACTGACTACAGACTGGCAAAATGTAAGACAAATTGTGTAATGACCATATTCATGTCAGGATATGTTTCACTTGCATCTTCTTTGCATCAGAGACAGCATGCTGCAACATGTCTTACCACAACACGATATGAATGATTTTATGCTGACACGTGCCTCCATACATTACAGATTTCATCATTAAACCCATGTTTTGACACATGTATCACCATACATATACTTCTAGCAAGCTATATCTGAGCTATGTTGACCATTACAAATAGACACATTGGTGGACAGCCAGCCAAAGTATGTGGAGGGAGGAGAAGACCACCAAACAACAGTGCATATGGCATCTTGCTCCCCAATTTTCCTTTCCATCTTCCCCTTCCTCTGTTACTATGATGTACCTCTGGCTTGAATGTGTTTTGCATCCAGTATATCAACATGTGTAGGTCCCTAGTGAACTCTTCAACTGACATCACCATGAGATGGGAAGAAAACTTGAATGCTAAGGCTACAAATAACTGACTGCATGCCTTTCCCTTCTCTCGGCATTAACAAAATGCCAACTTCATATATATGAGGAAAACCAGGCCCCCCCAAGTTTACTTCAGAACCCATACTAACCTCTTCTGTCATGGTCATCTTCACTGTCATCCTGGTGGTAAGAGCCCCCACTGAGTGCTATCATAAACATTTAGGTATCTACCTTCACCTTCATTAGGTCACAGACCATACCTGGAGGCATAAGCCATATTACAGATACACAGGAATTACCATCTAGGAGGCTTCTTTGAGCATTTAGATTAGGTTAAATAAACTCAACTGATTCCTGCCACTGCTTTCCCAATTCATAATTCACTGTCATCTTCCCATATAACTTCTTGTATACAGTGAGGGAGTGCTGTTAAATAAATGAAGAAAACAAAGCAGAAGGTTTACAAAGAGTAAACGAGAATTCCTACTTAATGCTGAAAGGTGTCCAAAAGGTCAAGTCTAAGGCTGGTAGATGATTTTGGGTTTTGGCTAAGAATACACTGGGAACCACTGGTATGTGGGCAAATCTTAGAATAGTCTGTTGACCACATTCACAAGAACATTTTATGGGACACTTGAATAGAATGTAAATGTATTTTGTATCAGTGTATAAGTTCACAGAGTTTATGATGAATACTGGAAGGGCCATTCCTTTGGTACAAGGAACTGGCCTAGGCCTGACTTCAGGTGACACTGCAGTTGTACATTATGGCAACAAAAGTGTAATGTCAAAGTTGGTTACATCAGCACTAAAAAATCCTTAAATTTCCAGGGTCAGTGAGACTGAACCTTGCCAGATTTCTGTAGCTTTTTGATCTACTGACCTCTATTAAGATCATTCATAATGTTGCATGAATACCAGTTTCCTGAGTTCTCATAACACAAGAAAAGCCTGTTTATACAATGGAAGGAGCATGAAGTCTTAAAATAAAATATTTTACATGGTTGTTTCATCTTGTAACATACAGTGTAAGACTGTAATCTTGAGACTTGCGGGGTGAGGAAGTGGGGTGATGGAGGAAGGAGGAAAGATAGCGTCAGCCTTTAACGCTTCGGACTTCCTGCATTCCTTGCAAGTCTCAAGATTACAGTCGTGTACTATACATGTGAGTAATGTGCAATCGAAAACATTCTAAGTATTTGTCAGATCAGATCATTCTAGGCCTAGCACCACCTTTCTCATTGGTTCAATAATTTCGCTGGCTGGGAAAGGCTTAAGGCAGTTCTGCTCACCCTAGGGGATGATCCAGAATACTGTAATAGGTATATATTAGTGACTGGGATTTTTATTTCTGTGATATCATTTGTTATATATGCTCAGAGGATTTTTAATGATAAAACTGAGTTTTCATAATTGTGACTTTAACTGTAAATTGTTTGTATCCACTTGGTACATTAATTTTTGTATGCATTTTCATTTTCTGTAAAGTAATTTCTAGTAATAAATACAAGAACAGAAATATAGTTTTTTTTCTTCAGAAACTTAAAATGAGACCAGTGTAATTTACATGTTTCATTGCCCAATTAAAACCAACATCTTTAGTTTGTGTGTGCATATGTACATGTGCTTTAAGTATGCATGTACCTGTGAAAACAACTGTGTGTTCAAAGAAAAGGAGGTAAATTCCAATTTTTTGGTATTTTCAACCTTTAGTGTGAGTGACTTGACTTTTCTGCAATAATGTGACCAGATATCCTACTGTTGTGTAATAATAGAAACCTGCCCTCTTCATTTGAACCGAGTATTGTGTAACAATGGAATTTTTATTGTTCCTGAGAGTTATTCAAGGTAATTTTTGGAAGACGTGCACAAAAATGACTTGGGATCCTATTAGTGTAAGAATGAACTGAGAAACATGACCTACTTGACATGGTATGAAGAATGTCAGTATACTCCAAGAGTACACCTTTCCAGTCTTTTTGTAGTATAATTAGTAATGGCAAGCAACTAAGCACAAGGACAAGGGTGATATGAATGCTACTAAAATATCAGACATGGGACACCCTGATAAAAACTTTGTAAACTGTGGATTATTAATTTCTTTTCATTCCAGTACCAAAATGTCATTACCAATTTGTATGAGTTTTATTTGAATAAAACTGAAGAAAATTAGAGTATGGGTTGTCCCACTTAACATGGAACATATAAGTCATAAGCAGCATGAAATGAGTCACAACAAAGAACAATGCTGGTGAATGCTGCTTATGACATATATGGTTGTAATATGTTCCATGTTAAGTGGGACAACCCATACTCAACATAATTTTCTTCAGTTTTATTTAAATAAAACTCATACAAATTGGTAATGACATTAAAGCTATCAATATTTCATTTTAAAGGAGAATTTATGATAAACATTATCATATCCCCCATCGTAAACTGCAATATTATCGAATAACCCAACTTTTAGAGTTTTGTAGTAACATTTTCGAAGAGGGATAAAAAAGTTGAATAAAGTCGGTAGTTGGAATGGAAGGGCTTCCCTGTTTGACTCACGAAATATTAATCAATTTGAAAATATGGATTAAATATCTAAGGGAATTTACACCGTGAATATTTGTTATGAGGAAGTTGATGCCTCTTGGAGTTTCAACATTTCGTTTAACGCGCCCAACAGCAACGTTCTGTTTCTACTGACAAAGAAAGCTATCTGACTGAACTGGATAAATGCAAGTACCAGCTGACGTCTCGCTAGAAGTGGGTGTGTGTGTCAAACGATACCAACAACTCGCGACGTCTCTGTTTTATGAATGAGGCAATGGAGTTGTTAAATTACATTGTGCTGCTTATGTTGTAGGCTCGTGTATTTGTTATTTTTATAGCGTATTAGGCCGTACCAACTAGATAAGGCAGCTCGAAGAGAATAAGTAATGACAGGAAAATGGAATATGGCGATACAGCATTCAGTATTAAGCGAAACAGTATAGTTTGTTTTAAGTATTTTAATAGTATAGAGGCATAGTTCAGTGTTGTGGAAGATACTCAGTAAATAATGTCGTTCAGAGGTAGAAAAGTGTTTAATTTAGTTGGTTTTAGCCATCACCGAGGTTATGCAGTCATTGGGGAAGAAAATAGTCAAGAAATTGAAAGTGAAGAAAGGTTAACATGTTATGGATTCAGGACTAGCTATTGCAAACAGTTTGTCTTTCACGCATTTGCAGTCCTATTTGCTGGCATACCGTACATGCTACTACATTGGTATTGCCAGTATGCGGCTTACATTAAATATTCAAAATGTTCCTTGGAAGAGGCCCATATACTACTAATCCAGGTAATTAATTTGGTAAGGAAGATAAAAAATGTGGCAGGTACTAAAAATTAGTTTTGTAGAGATTTTGCATTTAACCATTTGCCATTGGGTATGTATTTGCTTTAATGACATTAATAATCAATAACTTCGAAATTTTTCGTCCAATTTCTGATGTGTGTAAAATTAATACTAGACCCAAACATGATCATCACAGTTCAACCTCTAATCTTACACTGTATCATAAAGGTGTATTCTGTGCACTAATTAAATTGTATAAGAATTTAAAGTCTGCCTAGTAACAGAAGGCAGTTTTAGTTGGCATTGAAAGGAACCTTTTTGATACACACCTTCTGTTCTGTTGATGAATTTATAAATGTTGCATTAATTAATTATTATTTAACATCCAGAAATTACTGTTTCCAAATTTACATGAATGTTGCCCTTGCTAGCTTGAACAAATGGATTAACTCACATTAAATTATGACAAAACAAATTTAATGAAATTTTGTACTGCCAACAAGAATTGTGTTAATCTAGGTCAATGAAATTTTATACTGTGAGTATCGTGGATTAGCCTGTCATGTAGTTCTTAAAACTCATTTAATTTTTTTTTAAATATAACTATTAACAAAACCTAACAACCCCAAAATGGGGTTGCAAACCAATCCTAGGATTGATATTTAAATGTTTGTGAAATTGCAGGATTTTAATGGGCATTATTCCATACAACAAATTTTTATATCAGTATGCAGCTGGCCTGGGTCAGGGCAAGTGAGACAGATACGTTACTTCCACCATCATCTGCTAAAATTTGTGTGGGATGATGGAATAAAGGCCTTCACCAGATTACATGGCCTTGATGATGGCATGACAACTTTGTCTCAGCTTCATGTGTCACATGGACTCTCAGCAAATGAGCAAGAACAGATGTAAGAAGCTTCTTGGTTTGTTTTGTGTATTATTTAATAACTGTGTAATTACTACAGAGGTTATTTTGTGTCAAAGAAGGTGAGGGAATGATTAAGTACAATTTTAGAAAGGGTGGGAAACAAAGCTGTTGTAACCTGACTAAAAATGCTATCACATGATGGATGGACCTAGAAAACCACAAAAACTGCTGGATAGTTGGTGCTGTTTCTGAGGGTTGGCCAGGTTGCTCCTGGATGTGTCATCCATTGTCACTGTACCAATCATTTCACTGATGTAAAGTGTGACTGTTTGGAGGCTGAAAGATGACTTATGGTATCACCATGTCTGCACTTGTGTGTGTACATACAGGCATAGATCACAATCTTCTATGTTGTGATGCCATGTGGTCTTGCAGGTGGTTGCTAATGTTCCTTAGAAATGTTGGTAACGAGGTACAAGATCACACAGTATTTGAATCCAGAAGACCATGTTTACATCTTCACAACCATGAGAACCTCTGATATCTGACAAAAACTGAATTTTCCATTCTAATGACTGACTTTAAACCTGATGGAAAAACAGATAAAATGGAATGATGTATCTGTATACAATTGTAGTAACTACTTTATTCCATAGACCAAAGTCATTCCTGAGAAACTGATAGTACATTCTGCTTATCAAGAAATTTCCTACCTTTTATGGCCCAAAAATTCACAAGTTCCTATCCTAAGCCAAATGAATGCAATGCACATCTACCCACCCTTTTTCTCCTAAGATCTAGTTTAATATTATCCCCCAATTTATGCAAAGGTCATATAGTTATAATATCAATATAAACATTATTATTAAATAGTAAAATAATTACTCCATCAGCACTTACCTCAGTTTTTTCTTTACTCTTCTGTACTGCAGATATGTTTCAGTTCTCTAGAACAAGTGTGTGTATGGCCATACAATTTATGTATCAGTCATACTCAGTATTCTCTTAGTCTCCATGTCCAGACTGGCTCTGGGACCCACTCAGCCTCCTCTGTAGTTTGTACTGTGTGCCTTTTCCCTGGGGGTAAAGTAGCTGGGTTGTGTTTATATTTGTACCAACTAGACTGTACATGAACTTATCATACCACTCATTAAATTAAATTAACCCAATCCATTGTAACATAACCTTACCAGTTAACAGATTTGAACTTGTTGAAAAATATGGTGCTGATATTAATAGAAAATATATTTTGTTTTAACTTTGTTAATGTAGCTACATTTGTACTCCAAAGTGTGTGAGCAAAAGAGGTATAGGTAATTGGTCACTGCATTGTAAGTATATTTTAAAAGAAAATGTCTTATATGAGTGTTCTTGGATTTTCAGGATTCAGTTACATGGAGAAAATATGATCATAATCAATGTAAAATCGTACTGGCGACTGTTTATTGAGGAGGTGTTCAATCCATTTTATATATTTCAAGTGTTTAGTGTTATCTTGTGGTCCCTTGATGAGTATTTATACTATGCATGTTGCATTGTGTTCTTGACTACTGCGTCAGTTGTCACTTCTCTTTTCCAGACTCGGAAGGTAAGATAATATTTGTATTCGCCTTCATTCTGTGTTTTTACTTTTTAGTTCCCTACCATCGGTGATACAAATGTGGTGGTTCTGTTATATTATTGGGAGGGAGTAAAACTAGCATTATTTAATGTAGGTTTCTATTGTGTGAAGTGTCAGAACTGTGAACATTAGGCAACTTTTTTTTTTATTGTTATATGTCACTGGGTTCCTCAGTGAAGAAAATTATTAAAAGTGCTTCTACATTATGAATGTTTATTTGATATTTGTGGTCTCTTTCAGCAAAGTGAAGGATTGCGAGATTTGGTTGCTGCCTCAAATTCTGCCGCAGTTACTGTCTGCCGGAAAGGTTCAGGTATGTTTTCTGTGATCTAATATTGATATGGAGAAAATTTAAATGCCATAAAGAAAACAATGAGACACTCTTATAAGCCAGTGAGGTTGTAAGTGAGAGAATAAATGTAAAATAAAGTTGTGTTTTCTAACTACAAGGCAATTTCAAAACATAAGGTAGCAGCATGTTGCATGTTGTATGTGTGGGAGATCTGGACCACTTGCCACACAGTCCCAAACTTGCATAAATTGATTTCCATCTTTCTGGACCCCTGAAGGATCACCTGGTTGGTAAGTGATTTGCAGCTGATGGTGACATGCAACACGCTGTCATTTCCTGGCTAAAGGTGCTTGACGCTGATTTCTTCTACGCTGGGGTAGGTGCCTTGGTGTTACAGTGAGGCAGATGTTTAAAGATTTGTGGTCACTTCTTGGAAGTGATGTGTACCAAAGTCTTCTTATATATCATAGATACATCCATGACTTTTGACTTTTAAACATTCCAGGGGGTGCTCAAGTTTGCGTTATAAATTATCACAGCAGACATTCTCAAACAAGTCAAAATTCTGTCAAAAACAGAGCTGGCACTAGAAACACGATGGAATGGAACTGCAGTGCATTCACTTACCTCTTCTGCTCTTGAATTCCAAGGATATCCTTAGTCAGAATACAAGTGACCACATTACATCTCAGCTCTACCACCTATAAAAAATGCACAGGCACAAAGCAGTATGAAAAATTATTAAAATTTAACAAAGAGCTTGTCTAGGTGCAGATGGGTATCTACTTGTATATTGATTAAAAGTAATTATAGGGAAATGGTTCAGAAGTTAACGTGAAGGTAGGGAAGTTCAGGGAGTGCTCAGCACCCTGTGAAATCATTCAGTGGATACCTGAGTCCCAGGGCACATATGTAGTCAGTACCATGCATGGATTTATGTAATAACTGCAGAGTCTGTTTAGTGTCAGATAAAGTGAGGGAATGATTGTGTACAGTTTTAGAAAGTTTGGGATACAAAACTTTTGTGACCTGTTTCATGATCCTGTTCCAGCATTCACATGAAAGCCACAGAAACTGCAGGATAGCTGGTGCTCCATTGTAGTATTTGTTACCATATTTTTTTACCACCCTCATAGTATGCAGGACAGAATCATATGAATTGCTAATAAATTCTTTGAAATTGTGGCAGAGTTCAAGTGTTTTTAAAATGACAGTAACAGAATTCTTTTGTTGATGAAGGTAGACCTGAATATATTCAGAAAATGTTTTTCTTTCAGAATATTATTTTGTCTTGTTCATATATGCTTCTGAAGTGGTCTTATTTTGATTTTTGGACTTTTTTTATAAACATCTGTACATGTTTCAGCATATGAGGACATTCCTGCAAGTTGTTTAGTACCTGGAGATGTCATTATGATCCCACCACAAGGTTGCTTTATGGCTTGTGATGCTGTTCTGCTCACTGGTAATTGCATTGTAAATGAGAGCATCCTTACAGGTAAGCCAGTTTGAATTATCTCCAATGTATGAATTTGTGATATCTCCCAAAAGATGTTTTTCCTATTAATACATTAATACATTTTGATGCTGGTTTATATGTAGAGATAACTTCCGTTACTGTTTATACTGATGAAAAGCCACAGGCAGTTGTATTAAACTGTAGAGAGATGCCAGGACAACATTTTTTAAGCTTTAAAGCATCGTGTCTTGCTCATTGTATGGAAAGGGTTAAAGTACATTCAGAGTTTTGTGCCAAGTCCCCATGACTAAATGGAAAAATGTAAATATTTACGATATTTATTTAAACAGTCCTTTCTGTCAATATATTTTGAAGAATATGTACTTCATTTTATAAGCCATCTAAGAATGGAGTTTCTTAAATCTATCTTGAGCAGACTAATTTCCTTTCATGAATACATAAAATCACAAACTCTAAATATGATATTGAACATTGTAATTGAGTGGTTAGCACTTGTTCTTCACATTCAGGATGTCCCAGGTTGAAGTCTTGGCCCTGAAGAATGGCTGTCCTGGTTGAGGATTTTTATGGTTAAGGCCATGGTGTTTCCTTCTAGCTTCTTTTCAGTTAATTTTTAACTACAGTGAAACCTCTATCCATCGTTCCCGGAACTATCGTTTTCCCGGATGCATCGTCAGTTTTGTTCGGTCCCGAATACATCCCATATAAAATAATGTTACATTTTCCCGCTTCTATCGTTCCTCGAACTATCGTTTTATCGCATCGATCGTTCAAAAATCTTAGTCCCGGCCTACAATTTTCCCGCAATGATCGTTTCTGAGAATTTAAAATGCTGGGTTTAGAGATAAATTAATACCGAAAGACGCATAATGTTTTTGGAATACACAGTAGCGGTAACCTGTTATGTCGCCCAACCAGCACATTCTTTTGGAATGATGGTCAGCGGTGCAGGGGTGATAGTTGGAGAGAATGGCGGCGCGCATTGTCAGAAATTTTACGATTTTAATTAGGGTGCACTCATATTTCGTTCCAGCGATGCCAGATGGCATGTGCAGTGTGAATTTCTTCACAAATGCTTTTATTACAAGTACAAAGGAAAGGCTGGCGGCACTTTTCATTCTTCTGGTTCATTTCGTTTCCAGCGGTTCAGGGTCTTCTACAGCTACGTTTCGTTGAGTTCGGCAGTAATAGTATTTCCATTCTTCCTGTTATTGTCCGCAAAGGGGGTTGGAGCGGTGAGGAAGAGGAAGACGACGAATGCGAGCCCGAAGCTTTGCCGAGTTTTGCCGAAGCACTCGCTGCATTGGCGAAAGTGAAGTCGTTCTTTTATGCGCTTAATATTAGTGAACGTGACGAAGAAAATATTTTGAACGTGGAAAGTGCTCTGTTTGGTCTAAAACGTAAAGTTTCAACAAACCAGTTGTCCATTAAAGACTTTTTTGGTAAAAAGAAGTAACTTTGAAAGAGAAACATTGTTTTTTTTAATTTTTAATGCTTTCCCGCATCTATCGTTTTCCCGCATTCATCGTTTTTATTTCCCACCCCCGCCGAAAACGATGCATCGAGGTTTCACTGTAATTACCTTAACATTCAGTACCATATAATCTTTGGAATTGAAAACATTGTTAAATTTTTGACACTCCACTTGTCACCCTTCCACCTCAATCCATACAGCTGTCCATCCCATCTGTCCACTTCCTCACCCACCTACCCACCCATTGTGAAACATTTTAATCGTAATAAAATACTTTAATTTTGCTTTAGGTGAAAGCATGCCAGTTACAAAGACTCCTCCACCTCATTCAGATGAATATTATGATCCTGTTAGTCACAAGAGGCACACACTGTTTAGTGGTACTCATATCATCCAAACCAGGATTTTTGGGGACAACAAGGTACTTCTTACATGCTATATGAATTTAAATTTCAGTACAATACTCCCAAAATGATTGAAAGATACATTTTTACAGTATCCATACCCATTCTGCATGATCTGAATGAATTTTATGATGTATGCTAAACACAGCTCATGATACAAGAAATTGAGCATTTAACATTTGAATGAGATATGTAGCTTAGTTTTGTATTTAAAGAATTTATTGAAACATTCTTTTTTTTTCATTTTGCTCTTGATGTTTCTGAAAGTACCTTCTTTTTGTTGAATCATTTACTTGTGTCTCTGTATTTACAGAGCTACATCAATATACTAATGAATTAAATTACACACACAGTAACATCATTAATAATTACTTATCAGTTTTGCATTATATTTAATGACAACTACAATTTCACTTTTCTCAAAGCTATGTTTGTTACTAAATGCCAATCTGTCCATGTATAGAAATATCCCATTTGTTAATTTCCATATGAATAAATTACATGCACTGACATGTGACAATTATGATCACATAAGATTACAGTTAATCTTACTGTATATACAGAAACAGAAATATGAACAAAATTTACAGATGCATGTTTACAGTCAGTTAATACTTTTTTTGTTATATGTATTCCTGTGCAGGGTTGAAGGTGAGAGTCAGAAGGAATTCTTTCAAATAATTCGTTACTGTTGATAGATAAACATTTAGTTTTGAGGGTGAAGTTTATATATAGTTTTTAGTCTAGCATAGTAGACTCTTATTTTAATTCTGCATAAAGGCATTAAAATTTACATAGACAGGTTTAGGTTATTTCTAGTGAGTAATGTCAGATACATAGTGTACCTTCTGTTTCTTCAATAATCCACTGCAATTTGACTGGTTCATGACTCACAGAAGGTTGAGAACCATTGTCCCACAAGGTTCTGTTCTGAGTAAATTTTTAGTCAGTTTTTGTTAGTAATATGCACAAGAATGGGTATAGGAATTAGTCTTGCACACTCATGCATACCAGGAGTGGTGACTAGCATTGTGTCCTGCATCCTAAATATGATGTCATAGGTTCTGTGGAATGTTTATAGCATGGACTTCTTTAAGTGATTCCAAATATTGAAATTGATTGGGTTGAGGGCCAGCAATTATGGAGGGGACACCACAAAGGCTGTTTCAATGCCCTGTGCCTTGTGGGAAATGATAATATGAACAATATTATCATTAGAGTCATACAAATTGTTACATATATTTAGCAGAAGATAACAGTAGTTACAGTCCATCACAGGTGGTATAGGCATTGAAGGAAAGATGAAAAAAATGTGAAAGTTGTAGCTCAGGATATCCCAGGTATAGTAATGTTGTGTGGTCTGTGCTATGCTATGCTATGCTATGCATGCTGGTTATGGAAGTTAAAGGGTTAATACTTGCTCTTATGTGCTTATTGAAACATATCATGGAGATAAACCTGTTTTTAGGTTATGTTTCTGTTTTTTTATACAGGTGATGGCTGTGGTTGTCCGAACAGGATTTTCAACAGTGAAGGGAGAATTGGTTCGGTCCATTCTGTTTCCAAAGCCTATGTCTGGATTTAAATTCTACCAAGACTCTATTCGATTTATCCTTTTTCTATTCTTAATTGCAGCACTAGGCATGGCATATTGTATTCATCTGTATGTCAAACGACATGTAAGTGTACACAGTATTTTTGGACATGAAAGAAACAATTTATTTTAAGTCCCATCAGGTAATCGTACAGTCTCTATCTTACAAGTGTCTAAGACACACACATTTTATACTTTAATTTTTTATTATACTGTATTCTAAACCGAATGGGTGTGGATGGGAAAATTTGGTCTCAATCTGAGAGAACCCAAAATCCTAAAATGCTAAACTTGAAAAGTAACTGCCGGACTGCTGGGTTTGATCCTGACTGCTGCCACTGGTGTCAAAGACATAAAACTAAAAAAGCACCAATTTAATGACAGCCATAGATCTAAAGACAGGAATGGTGTAAACACTCAAAATGCCTTGTATATTAAATATCCTTGGATAGTGGACAGTTGAGAAAATAATAGTAGTTTCATTCATAACATATCTGGCTTGTATTTGGGAGGTACCCAGTTTAAATCTTGGCCAGGGCTCTGGCTGTGCTGGCTGAGAATGTTTGATGGTAATGACAGTTGTAATTGATAACGAGTCTGTAATATTTGTCTTATTACAGGCTTCTATTGAAACCATTCTGTTGAGGACATTGGACATAATGACAATTGTGGTGCCTCCTGCGTTACCTGCGGCGATGACAGCCGGTACTGTCTATTCTCAGAGTAGACTAAAAAAATTGGGAATTTTCTGTATATCTCCTCCAAGGATCAATGTCTGTGGAAAGGTCAAACTTGTCTGCTTTGATAAGGTATGTCCATTGGTATATCGAACTCAGGAATGGTTTGCTATATTCCAAAATGCTTGCAGCATGAAAAATATCATATTCTTTAAAATATGTTTTAGTGTGGAGAAAACTGCATAATGATGAGATTAAAAATCTGTACTCCTCCCCCAGTATTGTCAGGGTGATTAAGTCGAGAAGAATGAGATGGGCTGGGCATGTAGCACACATGGATGGTACAAGAGGTGTCTGCCGGGTACTGGTTGGGAAACATGAAGGGAAGAGACCGCTGGGGAGACCTAGACGTAGATGGGAGGATAATCTCAGGCGGGATCTATGGGGGATAGGAGTTGAAGGAAACTGGATTTTGTTGGCCCAGGACAGGGTCCGGTGGAGGGCTTTGGTTAATTCGGTGATGAACCTTTGGGTTCGGTAAGCCAGCTAGTTAGTTACTTAGTGGTGAATATGTAATTAGGAGATCTGATTGGAATGAATTAATTAATTTTATGTAATACTCAGTTAAGTATTTTTATAAGTAAATCAGTGGATAGACCTCTTTTAACAATATTTCAGCTAGTCATATTCATTTTAGCTTGTACTCATTGCTACTGTTTTCTTGTGTTGTTACTTCTCATGTTTCTCTTAAGAGGTAACATATATTAAAGCACATTTAATAGTTTTCTCATTTCTCAACAATTTTTGTGGCTGTGAGCATAATTAGTTTGTGTGACATATTTATCTCTTTTAATTCTGTAAGTTTTATCTAAAATATCATGTTTTAATACTTGAATCAATCAACAGCAAAGGGCTTGACTCAAGTGCCACCACAGTTCTGTGAGTTAAAGGTTTTCATTCCTTTGTTCATTCTTTTAAATATCTCTTTTAAGACAATGTTGAGATGTAGAACTTTTATTATTTGTTTCTCAGTTAGTCTTTCCATTACCTAATTCTCCTTAAATGACATGGTTCTGTCTTTTGTAGTTTCAGCATAGCCATCTCAATTGTTTGTGTTTCAACATGTGTGTTGATATATTTCATAAAAATGTCCAATTTAAGTATTTCCTTTTGTAATTTGCTACATGTATTACAAGGAGTTGTTGTCTTCACTGTATGTCATGACTTTCAGAAGGTTTGAACTTATGTTAAGCAAAATTAATTTCCTAAATTTTATTACTAATAGCTTTGTTGTATCTGTATTTCTTTCTTTAAGATTTGTACAGTCTGTAATATGGTATGTATTGTGTCTTTGAATCTAAGATGTTAAATAAGTCTTAAAGATTTAAATGTTATTGTTTATGTAGACAGGAACCTTAACTGAGGAAGGACTGAATTTGTGGAGTATGTTGCCATCCCAGAATTCAAAATTCTGTGATGAGCCAGTACGAGATCCTGCAGTTTTGCCTGTAGAATCACCCTTCATAGCAACCATGGCTACCTGCCATTCACTTACTGTTGTAGATGGGAAACTGACTGGTGATCCACTGGACATCATGATGTTTGAAGCCACACAATGGGTAAGTTTAACAGAATGTGCAGTGTTATGCCTTAACATTGATTGATTGATTCTTAAATTTCTTAATGATGTTATACAGTATTAACTGATATGGAAATATGATTGGTATTGATAAGAGATGGTTTATAATGCATGCAGTTGATAAAACATTATTATATAAATTGAGATGCAAAGAAATAATTGAGTTAGTATAACGTTGAAGATTTCTGTTTTCTGTGATGTTGCATTGTGTAACATGGTGGATACTGGCATTTTAGATGAGCTTGTTGCCTCCATCATCAGGGTATAAGCTCTTCTGAAATGTGTGTTGATATCTATGACATTAAATGGTGCAACATACCAGAAGACATCCATTTTCATAATCATCACTGTGAGAACTTAATGTCTTACCTAGCATAATGCTATCAAGAAATACATTGTAGGTGCAGTTATGACTGCTGTGTGTGCAGGTACTGGAGAAACCTGGACAGGACACCAGTCGGTATGATACGCTGTGTTCAGCAGTGGTGAAACCTAGGCCAAGAATGCATCGTGATGTGAGTGAACACAATGAACATGGATGTTTATTTTTTACAGACTGCTTGCCACATTGGAAAATTCAAAGCTTGTTTTGTGTCAGTTTGCAGTTATGATATCCAATAATATGAATTATACAGGGTGGCGCACAGAATGTCATACCATTTAATTATCGCATTAAAACTATAATATTGTAGTATCGATGTTCCAACTGTGCGAGTGAATGCTGTAGTTCGTAGAAATTTGATAGATGACCGTAATGCATAAACTTACGGCGAGAGATAAGGAGCGGAGGCTAGAGTTTGCATTGACGGCAATGGAGGAAGAGGCCGTACTTCACAACACATGGTTTACAGACGAGGCCTACTTTCATGTGAACGGTGTTGTGAATAAACAAAACGTTCGATTCTGCGCAAGGGAACATCCTCACATACTGCACAAAGAAGAAAGTTATGCGGAAAAAGTTAATGTAGGGGCCGCAATTTCGAGTCACGGAATCATTGGTCCATTTTTCTTCGATGAAACCATTAACAAAGATCGATACAAAGACATGTTGGAAAACAGTTTTATCCCCCATCTCTTGGCAATAGGTCTCCCTATGCAAACACAGTGGTTCATGCAGGATGGAGCCCATCCACACACTGTGAACGTGGTTCTTGATTTCCTGCACGAGACGTTTAATCTTTGTGTGATGTTGCATCGGTTTCCTGAACGTCATGAGGGCGGCAAAATGTGGCCGCCTCATAGCCCAGACATTAATCCGTGTGATTTCTTCTTGTGGGGTTTCTTCAAAGAGAAAGTGTACCAAAGGAGGCCATAAAATGTAGTGCAGCTCAGAGCCCACATAGTGCAGTTGTGCCGTGAGCTATCTGAAGACTTGTGTCAAAAAGTGGTGACGAACACAAGGGTTCATTTGCAAGAGGTCGTGAGGCAAAACGGCGGTCATATTGAACACGTTATTCATTAGGAACATTTTTCCAGGCTATAGTGATTAATTCTATACCAGTTTTGTACTACTTTTATAAAAATAAAAATGTGTTATGTGTAAATCAAATGGTATGACATTTCGTGCGCCACCCTGTAGTTACATTGTAGATGGCAATCTTCTGGGTTGTTGCACTGTGCAGTGTTCTGATTGTATGACTGTGTTGTGGGGGAACATTCTGCCTCCATCTTAAAGGCTGACATAAAGAATGTTGAACTGTGAAGATGGAAGCATTGTGTTCCTCTGAAACACTGGCATACAGCCAAGATACTACATGGTACAATTCAGAGTACCTCTACTTATATTGCATCACCTTGAAATTCTCAAATCATGGACTAACTGCATATTTCAATATGTTAAGATTACTGTTTTTTTTTAGTAGGATGTGAATTTTTCAATATTTTTTCTTGCAGATAGGAGCAATGAAACTATGTCAAAATATGTTTGATGTGGATGACACTGAGGTATATTTAGTTGTTCTGATTTTTTTATTTATTTGAAAATGTGGTTTATCAACAATTTGTAATTTACTTCTTGACAGATGATGTGTTAATAACTTTATTTTGTAGCACCTGCCATATGAAATCTGTCTAGTTCATCAGTTTCCATTCAGCTCGGCTAAACAGTGCATGTCTGTGATTGCTCGCAAATTTGGGTCACCTCATATGACCCTATATACCAAAGGAGCTCCAGAAAAAATCAAGACTCTGTCTAAAAAAGAAACAGGTGTGTTGAATTACATTACATTTTTTATATATTGGAATAAGGTAACTTGGTTGTTTAATTTGACCGTCTTTTGTACATATTGTACACCTTTATTGTATGAGAATAGGGAATTTAAACTGCCACAATACAAAGTTGGTGCCAGACTTTAACTACTGGGTTAACAGTTTAGCAGTATGTTTGTCTGATGCAGAGTAAGTTGGCTGGACTGTGCATTTACAATGACGTGTTCGATAAAGATTAGTATAACGTTTTGTCTGTTGGTGTTTTATGTATATTAAAACAAAAGCTTCTATTCTTCTTTAATTTGCACATTAATTAATGTTTATATTATTTTTTGTAGATGTTTGTTTGGTTTATTTTATTACTGAAAGTTTATTTTTGCATTGGTTTTACAATCTTGAATAGTATCAGAATCGTGGATAGCTGAACTCCAAGATTGCACATAAACATAGGTACATGAAGACATTCTCTGTCTATTAAAATCTGGCTGCCAGCCCCATGATGAGAATTTAAATCTCCTATTTCCATATGATAAAGGAAAATGTGAGGGAAGAAATTGAGATAGTGATAAAGTGTGGATGGATGATGTGATGATAAATCTTGTTTAACCCTTTCCATGTTTTATTTAAAAACAAAGTCTATTTCACTTATGTTTCTTTGAAATTCAGGAAACTATAGACAGCTTGAATTGCCAAAGGATGGCAGAAGAGTTATTTATTGTAACTACCATAATTCCAAATGCATTTGAATTTCAGTTGAAAATGACACCCTGTTCACAGCAAGGAAAGGGATAAAGAAGCCTGTTGGCCTTCACATGATAAATATAAGCTGAAACTTTTATCAGTGAACTTTACTTTATTTGCATGTGTGTTTCTGGTTATGTATGTGATGGTGGGCGGTGCTTATAGTGGAATTGATATCCTGCTTTTTGGAAGGGTCCAAAATCATCTCACTGTCTTTCACTGGGCTCAGACTTCTCCAGTAGTTTTTTAAGCTAAGTATATTTTCTCAGGCTCTCACTCTTAGAAAACAGACCAATATGGTATTTACTGTCCTATAACACTCATTAAAGTTGAGTTGAAAGGTATGCACAATTTTGGAGAAAAGATGTTGATTGTATTCTTCTGGGTTGTGACACCATATAGTTTTGTAGGTGGTTATTTATGTTTCAAGATCTGTTATGGAGATGGAAGTGATAGATTCCTCCAAAATATTGTTAACTACAACATGGTGTCGCAACACACAATTGGCATATTCACTGCCATAAGAACCACAAATCTCAGATCTGAGAACATGCATTTTTCACATGCTGTCTTCATGATTTTTCATCCTTTGTGTACCCTGATGTTCATTTATTGAAGTAAAACTGCCCCACTACATGCTATGTAGGTGCTTGGGTGGAGAGCAGGTATAGCTCCTACTCATTCTTAATCTCAGCACTAGATAGAGGTGAGTGGTCAGTGTCATGCCCTGGCTGCACTTGTCCCCTAGGAAAGAACCCCAGTGCCTGTTGGATAGGAGGCTGGGTTGGCCCCAGAGCCAGTCTGGATGCAGAGGTTAGAGGAAAAATCCTCTGCCCCTGTCAGGTATTGAATTCTGGTTGTCCAGCCCATATTTAGTCACTGTACTGACTGAATTACCCCAGCAAATGATGTTTATTTATTATACATACAAATCTATTGTTAACCCTTTCAATCATATTGTTATTTCAAATGTAAATTTCATTTAAGCAATTGCTGCTCACAAAGAAGTTGAAAATTTTAGGTCGGTGATGTGTTCTCCACTGACTATGGCAGGTCATAATCAACAGAGCATGGGATACACCTACTACAGTCAAAACTTGTGGAAAATTAAGTGGCTTTCATACTTCCCAGTGTCAGTGAAAATATTAACAGCATTAGCCATCGGTACAGACAATAAGTATGCTGCACAGAGGCATAAATTTCATTTCTCCTATAATGAATGTTGTTAAATTTACATCACTTTGAAAAATGCATCAAGTGCTGGTTATAGACCACAATGTGTTTTATATTTTATGTTTTGTATGTAGTGGAATGCAAAGAAAGGAGATTTTTCAATAACATATTTGTATCTGGAATAAATGCACATCAAGAAGATTTTATGTGAACAGAAGTAAAATTGTAAGAATGATTTTAGTACTTTTGTATACTTTTAATTGTAAGTGCATGTTTCATCTGATGCTTTTCTGTTGTGAAATGTATGCTAAAGTGTTATGGAAACATATGGAGCATGTGCATTTTATTAATGTTGGAATGTTTACTCTTACAGTACCAGGAAACTTTGATTCTCTTCTAATGGAATACACTCTGACCGGTTATCGAGTCATTGCCCTTGCATACAAGAACTTGTCTCCTAAGTTCAACTGGAAACAGGCACAAAGAACCGACAGAGATCAGGTAGCTTAATGGCAAAGGTTAACTGATTGGATTAATTGGGTAGAATGCTGCATTGAGCTATGCAGTGGTTTGTACCCTTTTCTGATTCACAGACCAATAAAACAGCAGTGAGTTTCCAAAGGCCGCTTCCCTATCTGGCTCACATCATATAGTACAAATACAGTTATCTCTAAATCTAAAACTACTAGCATGTCTAAACATTTACATTATAAAATTAATACATTTATGTTGTGTCAAAATCAAAGAGACATTATTATCATTCACATTGAACAGCTGCTATTAATCACTTGCTTTACTAATTCTTTTCCTGAATTGGAAGCCAAAAGAAGGCGTATTACTTTAGTTCAGTTTTATGAGTTTTTAACATAAATAATGTAATGGGGGTGAGCCGGTTTTAGAAAACACTTTCTAGCACAAAAAAATCTACATGTAACAGCTACATTATTGTCATGAGTTATCTCAGGCTCTGCTTAAGATGGTTTATGCTGTGTGTTAGATGTGAAGGTTTCACTTCCACCCATTTGTCAAGCTTGTATTTCAATTGTCTGAATCTGTAATTTCTACTGCTGACACAGAAGTATCACTGCTGCTTTTATCAACAGAAATATCTTCCACTTCATCTTCTTAACTTTCACTGTGTTCCATAACCGCAAAACAACAATAACTTGAAAACAATAACAAGCTAATACTGCTTAGTGCATATGACATCTGTGATTACAACTACTTTCAAAAACCTGCCAAATTTAGGTATAATATATTAACACCATGATGTATAAAGACAGTATCCACCAGGGGCAGTGTCTGTCAGTGAATTACTGAACATAGATTCCATCTAGCAAGTAGGTGACTAACATGTTTGATTACAAAGATCAGCTTTTCCTTAATCTTACACAGTTACTTACCTAAGCTAACACTTATCAGAACTGCTTGTTGTGCTTTGGGTGCTGTGCATGTTATGTTTGGTGTCATTTTGTTGTGTAATGTCGTACCATCTGTTACAATATATTGAACCTTTAAGGTTGGAACAGGAAGATTAAATCTTGCTGTTGTGCAGGTTTTCTCAGTAGTAACATATCTGACTTGTAATTGGGAGGTACCCAGTTCAGACCTTGGATGGGATTGGTTTTCATGACTGAAGTTTTCCTCATCCTTTCCAGCCAAATTAAAATATAGTACAGTAAAGTATAACCCTTATGCTTATCTATAATCATTCTACTGTGTAACATACATTCCTATGTACCTTACATATCTGATGCAGCATCATAAAATAAACCAATTTCCAATCAACATTTTTCAAGTCCTGAAGACAAAGTAACACTCTAAAGGTCCGTGACAATGGTACATAAGAATATGTATGTTTTTGGAAGATTCATTACTACCACAAAGATCTTCACTGATGGTGGCTCCAGGTGGGCTATCATCCAGACCCTTCCACACACACTGCTGCACCCTCCATTTAGTAGACTCCATTTTCAGGTGTTCTAGCAGCTTGCATACAAGCTTGGGTACTAGGTTTGTTTCCACTAATGTAAAAACAGACAGAAATAAATCTGTCACTACAATGACAGCCAACTACCAGAAGATGGGAGCAGAGCCAACTCTTGAAATGTAATTTGTACAAAATATACATCAAGACAGTAGACAGTAGACAGTATCCAGCATGAAGATGGCTGTTTTCTTGGTTGTTGCACTGTGTAGGGTTCATACTTTCCTTCAGCTGTTTTACTACTTGAGAGAATCTCTGGTGCACATCGGAAATGCTAGTTTGAGTGTAGTGGTGAAAAGAAAATTGTGACCTTGCTGGCATTTGCACATTGCTGTGCGAACTGAATGACTGAGCTGTGTTGGCTCCATTGTACATAAGTATAAATATGAGGACAGAGTCTGCTATCAGTTTCTTCACCAAGGAGAAGTCTGTTGTGGTGTTAAAAATGCCTGAAAATCACCATAATGTTATCCTGTCAATGAAAGAAGGTGTGAATACAAAATGTGTAGTCATCCAAACATTATCATTGTATTCATAAATCTGACAGCCAAGATGAGCATGGAGTGTAAATCAGACACACATACACACACTGTTTGGTTTCATTTTTTATTGTGTATATAGATGTGACTGATCCTGACAATATTACAGCTGGAAAATGGCTTGGAGTTCCTTGGCCTTCTGATAATGCAGAACGCTTTGAAGCCAGAAACCTCACCCATAATTGCACAACTACAGGTGGCTCAGATTCGATGTGTGATGGTAACAGGTTAGAGCCTTCCTTCTATTTTATATTTGTATCCAAATACCATAAAGGAGAAATGGACTCCATGGAGAAAAATCATTCTTCAGTGCATTTTCAAGGGATTTATTAGGTATCTTTTTATTTTGGTTCTGTCTTGTAGTCTCATGATGAGGCATGAACATGTACTTAGGTTTCTCTGTATCTGCTTTTAGACCAAACTTCTTACTAGCATCCAAAGGTGTAGTAGCTCTTGTGTTTTTCTTTATTGTATTTATGTCTGACCAATAAATTAACATCATCAGTCATGAAGAATGACCTGGAAATTATTTTTGTAATTTGCAAAGTAAGTGGTCTAAAAGTAAATAAAGATAAAACTAAATATATGAGCATATGAAGGCCAAATCAGTAACTTGGTATGCAATAAGTGGCTTGAAAATACTTAAAATTTAAGTACCTGGGAACAGTAGTAACAAACATAAATTATACTTATGATAAAAATAAGGCAATATTTCTTGAGTTATTCAGTTCAGAAACTTCTGTTATTCCATGTACTTTCAGAAATACTGTGTGCATTTTTATATGGTCTCTTCCCATAGGAGAAGAAAATAAATTGCAAGCAGGATTTTAATTCTTCAAAGTATGAAGATGATTGTCTTCTGGGTTGTAGTGCCATGAAGTTTGGCATAAGTTTATCACTGTTTCAGAGGTGCTTGCTGCCTCCATCATCAGGGTGATTGCCCTGACCTAACCTTGGACCTTTAGGTTCAGGTCTGACATCAGGGGGCCCAAAAGATAGTGTTTCTTTCCTCTTACCCTTTATTGCCTGAAGATGTAAGCAGAATCAAGCTTCCAAAATGCTTCTTTGTTTTTTAGATGATGAAAAAAGTCCAAGAGAACAATTTTACAGATAAACAGATTTGATAAATCTCTTTGATTGTGGTCTGTTGGAAGACTGAGAAAGTGATGAGAGAATAATATTCAGATAGTCATTAGAAAAATAGGTTTTCCTAGTGAGAAGTGGCTGGAACTGGCTCACAATTGTGTCTGTTGCTGGTCTGTTTTATTATTGGTACTGGACCTTTGGATTCTACTTCCACAGAGGTAGTTGGTTTAATTAACAGGCAAAAATATAGTATTTTTTTGTGATTTGTTATGTTTGTTATAGTATAGACACTGTCTTTCATTGTAGGTGACAATATTCTTACTGCAGTGAGTGTCGCCCGTGACTGTGGCATGGTACCTCCTTCTGAACAAGTGATCCAAGTAACAGTTGAAGGTGATTTACAACTTGGAAGAATTCACTGGGAAGTGGTTGGTGTTCCACAGTCTTTGCATCATGGAAGTTTGAGATCTCATTCTGTGAGTTCAAATTTTTCAAGTAAACAGTGTTTACTTTTCTGGTAGTTCACACCATTATACAGTTATGGTACCTTTTTAAAAATAAAAATCCATTATTCAAAATAAATTGATAGCATTCTTGGAAAAGATCACATATCAGTCATTTGAATGAAATATATTATATGCAGAATGCAGCTTCCTCTTGGATGTGACCTCAAAATTCCATAATCCTTTTTTCTAGAAGAAAAGAACTGCAAGTATATAACATTATGTGCTCCATGTCGATGTGTTTAGGATGCAGGAGAAAAAATCATGAAGCCTGCAACATCCTAGAATATTATGTTTGAAACTGCAAATTCAGTCTTAAAAATGCATATTTTCTTTGCATAATTTCCACTAGTTCAGCTTCTGACTGTAATTAGTTTGTTCGTATTATCTCAGAGTTTCTCCAGTTTGAGTGTATGTGCATATGTGTATTATATGCTGTGTACCAATTTTGTATATGGTGAATTATTTTTGAGAAACTTGATGAATTCTTTGTAAAGTAGTTGTTAAAGCAAAATTAAATTCAGCTGATACTTTTAATATATAGACCTCCAAAATACTTAATACAATTAAAATGTCTTGAGTACTTGGACAGGCAGTGACCTCTCTGTTATTTGTTAATTTCATGCACTTTGCCCAGAGAGTAGCTATATTCAAAATAAGGTAGTGGGAGGGCTAAAAAGAATCATTATGAGAGTCACTTTACCACATTTTCACATATTTTCATTTCGTTAAACACATTTTCATATTAATGCAGAATTATGTTATATTGGCATTTCACTGTTTTCGCAGTCTTGTTTCTTTTGAGAATTATTTAGTCCGTTATATTTCCAGGATTGTGTTTTGCCACTAATTCCAAGTACCAACAGTCATATCGCTGTTGATGGAGCGACATGGACGGCCTTAAAGAATTACCACCCTGAACTGTTACCTCAGATTGTTATCAGAAGTACTATTTTTGCTCGCATGGCTCCAGATCAAAAGGCACAGGTAGTCGAGGTGCTGAAAAGTCTGGATTATGTAGTTGCTATGTGTGGAGATGGAGCTAATGACTGTGGGGTAAGTACAGAAAATACATTGTTATAAGTCATTCGCTGTTAACCCGAAGGTTCCATTATATAAGGCAGTGTGATGAGATAGCAGGTTGTTATGCATTCTTTGCATTAAGTGAGAATGGAAGAGGGCTGGTCATGTCTGTCTGTCCATCTTTCCGTCTGCCCACCCATTTCACCTTGAGAACCACTGGACCAATTTAAATGAAATTTGATGTGGAGATTCTGTTATTCTGCATGATCTCAAACTCATGCATTTAATATTCTATGAGCAGTGATAAAATTATGGATAAGGAAAGTTATGAGGCAGACATTAAGGTGCTGAGATCTGGTGGCCAAAGTGAGAACAATCAAACAGAGTGGATTTAGTACCTTTAACCTTTATCTTACTAGTGTTCCCAGTCCGGGACGTAAGTTGTGTTCTCGGCCCTACGAACGTTCCCGGAGCGGTACCCAAAACTTGCAACATTGCGAGTAGACTTGGCTACGTCTTTTGGCCTCTTTTAGGGGCTGCAAATATTGAATCACTTTCACTAGGGTTCTGACAAGTTCAATCTGAGCTGTCGACCCGGGAATTATAACCATAAACAGCTATAAACATTGTTATTGTCAAGTGGGTTTCGGCTTCGTTTTCAGACCCCCTATTCAAAGCTACTCACATTCCTCGGCATGATCTGTTAAAAGAATATGTATCCACTGAAATAAGGGAAACAATTATTTCTGTGTGGTCATTAGTTTACAACCATGGCTTCTACCATGTCGAATGAGCTTCCAAAGAAGAAAGTAAAGTTACTAAGGCCCATTTAGGCAATTAAAATATTAACTGCATTTCTAAAAAACTCTATGTATTCTCTGTTCTATTCAAATAAATATGACTTTTATTTCGTCAATTTATCATGTTTACTTTAGATAATATTAAAGTTTTCCATAGAGCGTGCACAAAAGTTTAAAAACCTGCAAAGAAAAATACTCTGTAGGGCTGCTACCACTTTGCCATTTAAATCCTCGTCGTTTAAAGGTTAAATGCATGTTGCAAAGAGTGCATGAGGCTATTATGTGTATTCTGGTATGGAATACACTTTCTGAGTTTGTTTCAACACAGATAGGGTTAAGAGAATACTGACCTAGAATTTCAAAAGCAGACTATTTCCTTCCCAATCCTCACTATTTTACCTCCTTCCCCTCAATTTCTATTTGTTTATCCCTCATAACTTTCTCGGTATCTTATATATTAGTTTATTTTAGAATGCTTTATTATCTGCATATGTTATATAGTATCAAATATAGTGGTCAAGGTCTAGTTCCTATTAGTCTTCAAGCATTTTCTTGGTGGGACGGAGGTAAAATGGGAAAATGTGGAATTTAAGTTATGCTCTGAAGGCACAGTTTAGTTTTTAGAACACATTGCTTTTAAAATGTATAACCATACATCACAACCAAGTGGTTAGCACTCTGCTTCATATTTAGGAGATTCCAGCTTGAGAGCAGAGCTGTCCTGACTTAATTTTTGTTTTCTTCAGTTCTTTGAGACAAGTGCCAGGATAGTACCTTAAATTAGGCTAAGACCATTTCCTTCCATATTCGTTCTATTTGAATTCTTAATCATCCTATCATTCGATGCTATATAGCTTGTGCTACTGAAATTGCAGTTAAATAAACCATTAGTAAGAAAATTACTATATTTTTATGGCTGTTTGTAGCTATAGTTCACTATATATGAATTGTATGGTAAATGAAGGGATAAGTAATGAGAGAAAAGCCTGAACTTGTAATGTGAAATGCTGTACCACTGTGGTTTATTTCTTGACATGAGGCAACATATACCTGTGTTTTTACTCTGCAAAGGCTCTGAAAGCTGCTCACATTGGAATCTCATTGTCTGAAGCTGAAGCTTCAGTTGCAGCACCATTCACCTCCAGAGTTGCCAACATAACTTGTGTTCTGAAGCTCATACAAGAAGGAAGATGTGCTCTTGTGACAAGTTTTGGAGTCTTCAAGTACATGGCTCTGTACAGCCTAATACAGTTCGTTACAGTGCTTCTTTTATACAAAGTAAGTCATTAGAAGATCTTGTAGTCACATTGTACTAACCCTGGTCAGGAAGTTCATCATTGTAGGCTGTCACTTCTGTGATTCCGAATCAGGTATTACATGATTTATACATTCCACCTTGTGCCGTTACAACATTCAAGTCAAGCATGTGATGTACTGGAGATGTATGTAACTCAGATGGAAAAGCAACTGCATTAAAATCAAAGTTGCATGAAAAATTTATGACACTTCCAAATCCTAATGTATGGGAGAAGAACAAATATTCTCAGACAGTCTGAAGGTGTAAATAGTATTTATACAAATAAATGAAAGAAATTAGATAAAATTGTCATTACCAAATCAGGAAAAAAGTTGCAAACCAAACATAGTTCATTTAACACTGTAATATTAAGTTATAGGCTGTCACTGAATGAAGATTTTATTCCTTCTGTTGCTCTTCTCATACTCTGGAAACCTGATTCGTGTTTCTTTTAATCTGCTTTCATCATCCTTATTCCAATAGTATTGGCTTTAAATGTTTTCTTTATGTGTTATAGTTTTAAAATTGATAGGGTGATCAATTTGAGGAGGGTGAGGACAGGTCCTATAGGAGAGACTGTAAATGCATATAGCATTTCTGTTCTTGGCTTATTCCTTGAAGTTCTGCTTAATATTCAACATATTAAATCTCCCTGTTATGTAATTTACACTCAGTTTTCCTTTTTAAGAGGTAAAACTTAAAAATACTTAAATTCCCGTTATTTGTTTGGTTCTTTAAAATTATTTCTTGGTTTTACTGATTTTATCCTTATAAAACTGTTGTTTCAGTTTTGTATTTTCAGTTTACTGTGATGGTTATGATTGTGTGCTGTTGTATTTAAATAGTTCAGTAATGTTTGCTATGTGTACTTTTCTTCTCTTAATTTAATTCTGAAATTGTATAATTTCAGAATTCATCATATTGTTTGCTACATGTACTTGTATCCTTTCCAGTGTGCAAGCATCCTTGGAAACATGCAGTTCCTGTATATAGACCTAGGAATAACAACGAGTATAGCCATACTGATGGGGCACACTGGTCCTGCAACAAGACTGGTTTCAGAGCGACCAATTGGAAGCTTAGTATCTGCTAGCAACATTATACCCCTGATCTTGCAAGTTTTATTAATGGTGGCAGTTCAGATAGCAACATTGTGTTTTGTGATGAAGCAACCATGGTAAGGAACTACATACATGTGTGTGTGCATGTTATGAAATGTTGGTGCAGTAGCTTTATGAAATATGCACTTTCACGAATTTCTTATTTTCCCCCATTTAGTTTCCTATATTGGAATTTCCATTTAATATTTTCCCTCATTAAATGTACAGTTTCTGTCATCCTAACTTTAAAGCCTGTTGATCTGTGCATTCTCTTGGCTTTGTTTTCTAATACACTGTTTCACACAGAAACCTTACCAGACATTGCAGTTGAGTGGTTAACACTTGTGCTTCATACTCAGGAATTACAGAGACACACGCATGCACACACACACAAAAATTGTTTTTTAACATCAGATTGTATTATAGAAGTTGGGTACATGTAGAGCTGATGGAATTTAATTAAATACATATTAAAATAATAAGTATCATTTTTATTGTGTAAACTTGAATATCATAATGTGATTTTTTATGGGTATGAGAATTAGTAAATAAACATACTCAGCATTATTAAGTAAATACTTTTAAGTGTGAAAGAAAATGAATGTGCATTTGGGGTCTCTTCAGGTTTGATCCAATCAAGCAAGAAGAAGCAAAAGAAGGGATAGTTGTGTGCTGGGAGAATACATCACTCTTCTGTATAAGTTCGTTCCAGTACCTGATTCTCGCTGCTGTCTACTCCAGAGGAAAAGCACATCGCAAACCTTTTTATACAAACCGTAAGTGTTGATTATTTATGACAGTGGTTGATTTATTACAAGATAACTGTGTTGGATCCATTACCTGAAGTATGATTGCTATACAGGTAGCCCTCGATTTGCACCGATTCAGAATAACGCCAATTTTGAAACCAGAAAGTCAAAAAGTGGAAAAAATATATTTTACTATTACTTATAACATTTTAAAATGTTTCTTGTATTGCTTCTTATACTAAATTATAATTCTTGCATCGTTGATTTTGAATAAAAATTATAAATACAGTCATCCCTGCAATTACGAATGTTTTTTTAATTCGAATTTGCTCCAATGAGATCAATGAATCGGTAAAAGCTGTTTGTGAAATGCAAACTTTTGGATATGCGAGTTTGCCCTTATGCAATTTCATTCCTTCTGCTTTAAACTTTCAAAAGACTAATATCTGCGGAATAAATCACGACAGTCCACACTACATGCCTTCTTTAAAAAACATGATGATCCTCAACCAGGGACTTCGTCAGAGAACTAACGCCGCTTGATCACGCCATCGCTGATTGTAAATGTATAAAATATATTTTTTAAATTCCCTTTATTTTATTTACATTATTTCAAAGCTTTAAATGTAATGTCATTATATTACTCGTCAATGTTTGGGTGCTGGGAACGCATGTCATTGACTTCCCATTGATTTACATTATAAAATCGTTCCAATTTACACTGATTCCAATTATGCCGGTTCATCCAGGAACACATCCCTGGTGTAAATCGAGGGCTACCTGTATATGATATTTTCAGAATTTACATAGCCACACACACATTTTAAGTGTATGTGTTTCAGAGGATTTCAGAGTTCAGTCAATTTGGTACCAAACGAAGAATTAATAGAAAGCAAACATTCAGTATAATTATAATTAGTTATACAAGGAAATTTATATTACAGAAAGTTTAAAATCCTGCAGTGATTGCTTTCTTCCAGAGTACTGCATTGCACTGCAGTTGTGGAATATCTTCAAATCTTTGTTGTTTATATTTTTACTGGAATTCATGAATGCACTATAAGTATTGCCTGCTTTTGTTTGATAGATTTAAAATTACATCATGCTGAATGTGTGTTGTGATAGTTTTTGTCACAAAGTACCTGAAGTTGAGTTACAAGACTTATCAAATTTAACCTTGATTTATAGACATAGAAAAGCATTGAGGTAAAAATAAAATCCATTCTCATATAACTTGATCTTTAATCCGATTGCTACTGTAGTGAGAATAGACTGAAGTGCAGTGCCAAGCAGTTTAGACGGGCAAAGCCTCTGAGATAGCAGTGGCACACGTGTATCTTCAGCACCTGGGTCAGGAACCACCTGACTTGCATCTGCATCAGGCAGCAGTGAATGTGTTAAAATTAATAGCAGTTGTGCCACATCACCTGTCTTTCTAGTTGTTGTTACATGATTTATTTGTGTTCTCTTCTTTTCATAATCAGTTCTGTTCCTGTTCACTCTGGTCCTGTTCACTACATTCACCACTCTGCTTCTGATTTATCCTGTGGGACCAGTAGCAGAATTCTTTGAACTGATGCCCATGTCAAAGAACAATCACCATGTCATCTTCAGACTGTGGCTTCTTGCATTCCCAAGTGTTCATCTTTTAGCTTCTGTATTCATAGAGGTGAGAAAATACTGTTTTTGTTAAGAGCACAGGTACATGGTCTTCACCTAATATTTCCTGGGTGATTAAATTGTGAAATCGAGAAGGGTATACAAAATGGTATTTGGAAAGCCCAAAAGGAAACCTAGGAAACCTAGATGTAGGTGGAAGAATACTATTTAAATGGATCTTATAGAAATAGGCTGTGAGTTTATGGACTGGATTTGACTGCTTCTGATTGGATTTAGTGGTGGGCTTTCATAAACATGATAATGAATCTCTATGATCCATAAAGTGAAAAAGGATTTATTGATTAGCTGATCGACAGTAAACTTTTCAAGAATGGTCCTGTATGATGGAGTTAGTTGTAAAGAAGAACATAGATGTTGAAAAGTCAGTTTTCCTTATAGGATGCATGCTTAACTGTGATCGTGTACAGTATCTCAAGTAAAATTCATACAGTAGGGCCCCGCTTTTCGGCGCTCCGCTTTATGGCGATCCGCTAATACGGCGCTCAACAGCTGAGTCAGAGAAGTGCGTCCGGCGCCATTTTCTCGTCGCTGATTCAGTCTGTTTACAGCTTTTGTGCGCTCCGCGTCTCTCTGTATTTCTGGCAATTTTTCAGTTATTACAAACTGTATATTTATATAATATTTTTGTGTTACTACAGTGTAATTACAAAGACGTCTAAGGGTAGTAGCGATAAAAAGAGGAGTCGTAAGCCTCTTACTTTAAATGCCAAGTTAGAGATGATTAAACTTCGTGAACAAGGCATGTCTATGGCTTCCGAACCATCACCAAAACGAATAGGATTCGTTGAAGAGTCACATGATGAAGATGCGCCATCTCCTTCATCCTTCCTACTATAAGCATATCAATTTTCAAATTTATATTCACCAATCACTATAAGCTGAGGACAATGTGTGTATTACTGATATTCATTTAACTTTCATATCATTTTCTTAGGCCTAGCGCTATTGTGCACTTACTATATGATAGTGTAACATCTTATTAGGCTTTGATATGCATTTGCAAGTGAAATAAGGCAAAGATCCGCTTTTCGGCGATTTTCGCTTTACGGCGGGGGTCTGGTCCCTAACCCGCCGTATAAGCGGTGCCCTACTGTACATTGTATGAGATTAAATATTCTCCCAGCAATAAAGATGACAGTGTTGCTCTTTTGGGTTATGATGCCGTGTAGACTTGGGGGGTATGAGCTTTTTGGAGAAACACGCTGCTTCCACCTTTGGGGCTAGTTCTGCAAATTGTGAAGCTCTCATCTTGCTATTTCCTTGTGTTATTTCCTTTCTTTGATGTCTGAATATTCTCAGAATCCTGTTTTGTAACACCTGCACATGTGTTGATCTGTGAGAGATGAAGTTTCACAATACAGAACAACAGGTAAATTTATATTTTTCAGTACCACTAACACATTAGAAGAAATATTCAGGATAAATCAATGGGAAAAAATTTGCCATCTTGGCACACAATCATAGTATTATGTTATTCTTTTCTTCATGGCATAATAGTTTAGTTCATGTCATTTTCCCTTTATTATTAAATGCTGTTAGGCTGTGGCTATCATTCCTGTTACATGTTTGAGAGTCCCTGTATTTTATTCCAGGCACTGAGATTTTCACTGTTTTCTTATATTTAAAAATCTTATTCTTGAGTTGTGATTCTATCTCTGCTGTGGATTTGTTATTGTTTTGCATTTTCAGTCATGTGGTTTCATGTGTCCATGTGCTCGTCTGTGTGTCTTGCCCTCCAATAATTATTGAACCGCCTCACATATTTTTATGAAACTTGAACATCTTGCCATTATAATTTTTTGATTTCATAGTATAAATAATATTCATGTGGCCACCACAAGAACTTTTGAGGTGGAATAAATGTGAGTGCCAGTACTAGCATGCTGACATTGCATTTTGAAATATTATGTTGTAACAGATATTTAAAAAAGTATGAGATAATTCTTTTATAATGTAAAATAAAATGACAGCAACACTAATTCTATGTTTAGTTCTGTTTGATGGAGATAGTGAATGAACAATTGGAACTGGGAATGTGAAACATTGTATGGATACAAGTTATGAATGTGCATACAAATTAATAAATGTAATAAAAATTCTTGATAGTGTGAACTTTGATGTCATAATACTGGGCAGATATAATAAAATCTGTACTGTGGATCTGTACACAAAATTGGATCACCAAATTATGTAATTATTCATTTATATTTTTTGCAAGCCTCATGTGTGTTGAAGCTTATAAAGTGAAGTAGGTGTCATGAATTCCTTCAAGAACAAATTATTTACTAAAAATTACAATTATGTATATATAATTGAAGTTTCATTCACAACAAGAATTTGTTTGCTGTTTGTAGGCATGTGTTGCAGATACAAAGTGGTTGAAACGATTTCTGCATTGCCTGTCAAGAAAGAGTGGCCCAAAGAACAAATACAAGAGGATTGACAGGGATTTGTCAGCAATTCCTGGGTCACTAAAGTGAGATAACGAAGACTGTGGAATCTTAGGACTTCTACTTTAACAAATGATTTCCAGTGTATACACTTCTGCAGACATAAATTTCCCACGTTCCTGTTGATTGGTTCATAGGCTTTGGAATAATTTTACAGA
Source organism: Zootermopsis nevadensis (assembly GCF_977971745.1). NCBI lineage: Eukaryota > Metazoa > Arthropoda > Insecta > Blattodea > Termopsidae > Zootermopsis > Zootermopsis nevadensis. The sequence continues at coordinate 8,676,449 of NW_028259147.1, forward strand.
TCATCTGTCATAAAAATGTTGTCCATGATGTGCCTTTTATTCAGCATTCAAGAAATGTAGTTGGAGGAATGTCTATATGAAATATATAATGAAGAGAAATGTTACAACAACTGACACTGCAAAAATGTTGGAAAATGCTCAAAAGCCCGGAAAAATTAAAATTTCTGAAAAATATCAACTTTTCAAAAGTTTTATACAATTTCCAAAATTCTTCATTTTTTCGCTTTGTGGTGCATTCAGCAGCATTTGAAAGTTTTTAAAACGGTTAAAAATTTTGAACATTTTTCTCAAATTTTAAAAATCATTCAAGCAGAATCCTGGTCCGGCTGAGACTGTGTCCGGCAGAGACCAGTCTCTTCCGGCCCTCGTTTCTGCCGGGCATGGTATCTACCGGACGCCGTTTCTGCCGGACCCCGTGTCGGCTGGTCCGGATGTCTGGTGGTACGACTCAAAATTCGAAAATCTTTAAAATTTTGAAAATTTTACCAATTTTCCAAACATTTTTTTAATATTTCGAAATTTTAGTTTTGTGTGCTTTTTGGACATTTTCGTACATTTTTGATTTTTTGAAAAAAATTTGAATACATTCTAAATCCTCCCCACAGTATCACTGCAAGATCCGGTGTTTGCATGGCCTGGTCTATTTTGCACCGTCTCTGACCATTCTCTCTAAGATACGATCTCTGCCAGGCAGTCTCTGCAAAGACCTGTTACGGCACGGTGCGTGCGATGCACAGACCGAGTCCAGCATAGACCGTGTGATTCAGACACCGGGTGTAGCACTGTTCCAGTCAAGCAGAGACCCTGTGAGGCAGAGAGCAAGACAAGCAGGGACAGTGTGAAGCACTGTCCGAGTGAATCATAGAGCCAGTGAGGTACAGAACGGGTCGAGCAGAGAACTGGTGAAGCTGTGTCTAGCAGAGGCGCGTGTGTTACAGACCGATATTGGCAGACGGGTAAAGGCAGAGACAGTCTAGTAGACAGCTTTTGTTGCAGAGACCGTGTCTGATAGGGAAGAGATGTGATAGGCATTGGGTGGCGAAAATTTTGAAAGAAATTTTAGAAAAATAAAAAATGCTGCAAAATGTCTGAACGGCGCACAAAACAAACATTTTTCGAAAACATTTTGGAAGCGGAGTTTTTCAAATTTTCTTACTTTTATGCGCGTTTTGGACATTTTCCTACATTTTTCGATTTTTTGAAAAATTTTCTAAAAGTCAAAAACCCTGGAAATTATCTAAAAAGCGCACAAAAACAAAATTTTTTGAACTATTGGAAATTTTTTTTGAATGTGAATATTTTCAAAATTTATTTGTTTTGTGTACCTTTTGGACAATTTGCAGCATTTTTTGATTTTTTGAAAATTTTCAAATCTTTCGAAAGTTCTTCCCACCAGATCCGGTCTCTGTGAGGCATTCACCGAGTTCGGCAGTCATCTCTTTGGGAGAATTTAGAAAAATGTTCAAATTTTTCAAAACTAGAGCAGAACGCTCCTTTCGGAGCTCCTCGGGTGGGTTGGTCAATTTTTTAAAAAGCAACCAACCTTGTGTAAGAAACTAAACTAACCCCACGAATGGAGGCTTAAAACAATTGACCAACCAACCTTCGGGGGGGGTTAGTTTAGTGTCTCATTCAAGTGTTTTAACCCTCGAGTAAGAAACTAAACTACCCACCGAATTGGGGTTAAAACTCCTGACCAAGTCAAGTGTTTAAAAAGCAACCAACCCCACTTTAGTGGGGTTGGTTGCGTTTTAAAATACTATGTAAGAAACTAAACTAACCACCCCGAATGGGGGGTTAAAACACTTGACCAACCCTCCTTTGAGGGGGGTTGGTTGCGTTCTAAAATCTTTAGTGTCTCATTCAAGTGTTTTAACCCTTGCGTAAGAAACTAAACTCCCCCCCGAATGGGGGTTAAAACATTTGACCAACCCCCCCTTCGGGGGGGGGGGTTGGTTGCGTTTTAAAATTTTAGTGTCTCATTCAAGTGTTTTAACCCTTGAGTAAGAAACTAAAATACCCCCCAAATGGGGGTTAAAACACTTGACCAACCCCCCTTCGAGGGGGTTGGTCAAGTGTTTGAAACGCCAACAGTTCTTGTTCAGTCAACTTATTACGTCCAGCCCCACCGTTGCAAATCTTCGTCTTAAAATTGATCATAAAGTCAGTTTTCGTAATCGTAATATATCGAATGAGTATCAGTTTACCTTGGTTGAGTTGGTACTTCAAGTAGTTGATAACTTTTCAAATACTTGATAACGTCTTCTTTCACATTTCTTCATTTCTTAAATAGTTCTATGTCGCTGTTCGGAGGCGATGTGCTGCTTCTGGAGCAGTAATAATGCGACTGGCTGGGTAGTTGTTTATTTATTACGTTATTTGTTTACTCGGCATTATTGTGTTGTTATACCAACACAATAATGCCGAGTAAACAAATATGTGTTCACATTGTTGATGACGTCATTTTTTGAAGACAACAACTAATCACAAATTTTTATATAAAAAATCTAAAAATGCTGGAAATTGTCTAAAAAGCGCACAAAACCAAAACAAAATTGAAAAAATTTTGAATGTGAAATTTTAAAAAATTGTTTGTTTCGTGCGCCTTTTGGACATTTTCCAGCATTTTTTGATTTTTTGAAAATTCTAGAAAATTCGAATTTTTTTCAAAATTCTCCCCACCCGTTATCTGCCAGAATCGGTGTCTGCCGCACACGGACTCTTGACACACACTCCCTCGGAAGGATGAAGTCTCTACTGGAATCGGTCTCTGCACGATCCTATCTGTGTATTACCGCCTCTGACGTATCGCCTTCAAGGATCAAGACCGGAAGAGGACGGGTGATAGAGATACTGCATCCAGCAGAGAGCGGGTGATGCAGAGACCGTGTCTTGCAGAGTCTGTGTGAGACGGAGTCCGAGTCTAGAACAGACGAGATGTGGCTGGACGGAGACTAGCAGAGACATGTTCTGGTGAGTTAGAGGCTGCGTCCGGCAGTGAACGGGTGATGCAGAGACCGTGTCGTGCAGTGTCTGTGTGCGACAGAGTCCCGGACTAGCAGAGAACGTGCTTGGAAGTAAAGACACTAGCTAACATGATCTGTTGAAGATCGGATCAAGACTTGAAAAGTCACTTGTCCCAAGTCTTGAGAAGTCACTTGTCGAAAGTCTTGAGAAGTCACTTGTCCCAAGTCTTGAGAAGTCCCAAGTATTGAGAAGTCACTTGTCCCAAGTCTTGAGAAGTCACTTGTCCCAATTCTTGAGAAGTCACTTGTCCCGAGTCTTGAGAAGTCACTTGTTCCAAGTCTTGAGAAGTCGCATATAACAAGTTTTGAGAAGTCACTTTGTCCCAAGTCTTGAGATGTCACTTGTCCCAAGTCTTGAGAAGCCGCATGTCCCAAGTATTGAGAAGTCGCATGTCCCTAGTCTTGAGAAGTCACTTGTCCCAAGTCTTGAGAAGTCGCATGTCCCAAGTCGTGAGAAGTCACTTGTCCCAAGTCTTGAGAAGTCACGTGCCCAAGTCTTGAGAAGTCACTTGTCTCAAGTCGTGAGAAGTCACTTGTCCCATGTCTTGAGAAGTCACTTGTCCCAAGTCTTGAGAAGTCACTTGTCCCAAGTCTTGAGAAGTCGCTTGTCCTTAGTCTTGAGAAGTAACTTGTCCCAAGTATTGAGAAGTAAATTGTCCCAAGTCTTGAGAAGTCAATTGTCCCAAGTCTTGAGAAGTCACCTTTCCCAAGTCTTGAGAAGTCACCTGTCCCAAGTCTTGAGAATTCACCTGTCCCAAGTCTAGAGAAGTCACCTGTCCCAAGTCTTGAGAAGTCACTTGTCCCAAGTCTTGAGAAGTGCGTGTCCCAAGTCTTGAGAAGTGCGTGTCCCAAGACTTGAGAAGTCACTTGTCCCAAGTCTTGAGAAGTGCGTGTCCCAAGTCATGAGAAGTCACTTGTCCCAAGTCTTGAGAAGTCACTTGTCCCAAGTTTTGACATGTCACTTGTCCCACGTCTTGAGAAGTCACTTGGCCCAAGTCTTGAGATGTCCCTTGTCCCAAGTCTTGAGAAGTCACTTGTCCCAAGTCTTGAGAAATCACTTGTCCCAAGTCTTGAGAAGTGCGTGTCCCAAGTCTTGAGAAGTCACTTGTCCCAAGTCTTGAGAAGTTTATGTCCCAAGTCTTGAGAAATAACTTGTCCCAAGTCTTGAGAAGTGTGTGTCCCAAGTCTGGAGAAGTCACTTGTCCCAAGTCTTGAGAAGTCACTTGTCCCAAGCCTTGAGAAGTGTGTGTCCCAAATCTTGAGACGTTAATTATCCCAAGTCTTGAGAAGTCACATGTCCCATGTCTTGAGAAGTCACTTGTCCCAAGTCTTGAGAAGTCACTTGTCCAAGTATTGAGAAGTCACTTGTACCAAGTCTTGAGGAGTCATTGTCCCAAGTCTTGAGAAGTCACTTGTCCAAGTATTGAGAAGTCACTTGTACCAAGTCTTGAGGAGTCATTGTCCCAAGTCTTGAGAAGTCACCTTTCCCAAGTCTTTAGAAGTAACCTGTCTCAAGTCTTGAGAAGTCACCTGTCGCAAGTCTTGAGAAGTCACCTGTCCCAAGTCTTGAGAATTCACCTGTCCCAAGTCTAGAGAAGTCACCTATCCCAAGTCTTGAGAAGTCACTTGTCCTAAGTCTTGAGAAGTCACTTTTCCCAAGCCTTGAGAAGTCACTTGTCCCAAGCATTGAGAAGTCACTTGTCCCAAGCATTGAGAAGTCACTTGTCCCAAGCCTTGAGAAGTCACTTGTCCCAAGTCTTGAGAAGTAACTTGTCCCAAGCCTTGAGAAGTCACTTGTCCCAAGCATTGAGAAGTCACTTGTCCCAAGCCTTGAGAAGTCACTTGTCCCAAGCCTTGAGAAGTCACTTGTCCCAAGCCTTGAGAAGTCACTTGTCCCAAGTCTTGAGAAGTCACTTGTCCCAAGTCTTGAGAAGTGTGTGTCCCAAGTCTTGAGAAGTGCGTGTCCCAAGTCTTGAGAAGTCAAGTGTCCCAAGTCTTGAAAAGTCAGTTGTCCCAAGTCATGAGAAGTCACTTGTCCGAAGTCTTGAGAAGTCGCAAGTATTGAGAAGTCACTTGTCCCAAGTCTTGAGAAGTCACTTGTCTTAAGTCTTGAGAAGTCACTTGTCCCAAGTCTTGAGAAGGCACTTGTCTCATGTCTTGAGAAATGTGTCCGAAGTCTTCAGAATTGCGTGTCCCAAGTCTTGAGAAGTCACGTGTCCCAAGTCTTGAGAAGTGTGTGTCCCAAGTCTTGAGAAGTGCGTGTCCCAAGTCATGAGAAGTCAAGTGTCCCAAGTCTTGAAAAGTCAGTTGTCCCAAGTAATGAGAAGTCACTTGTCCCAAGTCTTGAGAATTCCCAAGTATTGAGAAGTCACTTGTCCCAAGTCTTGAGAAGTCACTTGTCCCAAGTCTTGAGAAGTCACTTGTCTCATGTTTTGAGAAGTGTGTCCCAAGTCTTGAGAATTGCGTGTCCCAAGTCTTGAGAAGTCACGTGTCCCAAGTCCTGAGAAGTCACTTGTCCCAAGTATTGAGAAGTCATTTGTCCCAAGTCTTGAGAAGTCACTAGTCCCAAGTTTTGAGAAGTCATTTGTACCAACTCTTGAGAAGTAACTGTTCCAAGTATTGAAAAGTGACTTGTCCCAAGTCTTGAGAAGTCACTAGTCCCAAGTCTTGAGAAGTCACTTGTACCAAGTCTTGAGAAGTCACTTGTCCCAAGTCTTGAGAACTGTGTGTCCCAAGTCTAGAGAAGTGCATGTCCCAAGTCTTGAGAAGTCACTTGTACCAAGTCTTGAGAAGTGCGTGTCCCAAGACTTGAGAAGTCAATTGTCCCAAGCCTTGAGAAGTGCGTGTCCCAAGTGTTGAGAAGATACTTGTCGCAAGTATTGAGAAGTCACTTGTCCCAAGCCTTGAGAAGTCACTTGTCCCAAGCCTTGAGAAGACACCTGTCCCAAGCCTTGAGAAGTCACTTGTCCCAAGTCTTGAGAATTCACTTTTCCCAAGCCTTGAGAAGTCACTTGTCCCAAGCTTTGAGAAGTCACTTGTCCCAAGCATTGAGAAGTCACTTGTCCCAAGCCTTGAGAAGTCACTTGTCCCAAGCCTTGAGAAGACACCTGTCCTAAGCCTTGAGAATTCACCAGTACCAAGCCTTGTGAAGTCACTTGACCCAAGCCTAGAGAAGTCACTTGTCCCAAGCTTTGAGAAGTCACTTGTCCCAAGCATGGAGAAGTCACTTGTCCCAAGCCTTGAGAATTCAATTGTCCCAAGCCTTGAGAAGTCACTTGTCCCAAGCCTTGAGAAGACACTTCTCCCAAGCCTTGAGAAGTCACTTGCCCCAAGTCTTGAGAAGTCACTTGTCCCAAGCATTGAGAAGTCACTTGTCCCAACCATTGAGATTTCACTTGTCCCAAGCCTTGAGAAGTCACTTGTCTCAAGCCTTGAGAAGACACCTGTCCCAAGCCTTGAGAAGTCACCTGTCCCAAGCCTTGAGAAGTCACTTGTCCCAAGCCTTGAGAAGTCACTTGTCCCAAGTCTTGAGAAGTCACTTGTCCCAAGCATTGAGAAGTCACTTGTCCCAAGCCTTTAAAAGTCACTCGTCCCAAGCCTTGAGAAGTCACTTGTCCCAAGCCTTGAGAAGAAACTTGACCCAAGCCTTGAGAAGTCACTTGTCCTTAGCCTTGAGAAGACACCTGTCCAAAGCCTTGAGACGTCACCTGTCCCAAACCTTGAGAAGTCACTTGTACCAAGCTTTGAGAAGTCAACTTGTCCCAAGTCTTGAGAAGTCACTTGTCCCAAGCATTGAGAAGTCACTTGTCCCAAGCATTGAAAAGTGACTTGTTCGAAGCCTCTAAAAGTCACTTGTCCCAAGCCTTGAGAAGTCACTTGTCCCAAGCCTTGAGAAGACACTTGTCCCAAGCCTTGAGAAGTCACTTGTCCCAAGCCTTGAGAAGTCACTTGTCCCTAGTTTTGAGAAGTCACTTGTCCCAAACATTGAGAAGTCACTTGTCCCAAGCCATGAGAAGTCACTTGTCCCAAGCCTTCAGAAGACACTTCTCCCAAGTCTTGAAAAGTCACATGTCCCAAGCCTTGAGAAGTTTATGTCCCAAGTCTTGAGAAGTCACTTGTCCCAAGTCTTGAGAAGTGTGTCACAAGTATTGAGAAGTCACTTGTCCCAAGCATTGAGAAGTCACTTGTCCCAAGCCTTTAAATGTCACTTGTCCCAAGCCTTGAGAAGTCACTTGTAACAAGCCTTGAGAAGACACTTGTCCCAAGCCTTGAGAAGTCACTTGTCCCAGGCATTGAGTAGTCACTTGTCCCAAGTTTTGAGAAGTCACTTGTCCCAAACCTTGAGAAGTCACTTTCCCCAAGCATTGAGAAGTCACTTGTCCCAAGCCTTGAGAAACACTTGTCCCAAGCGTTGAGAAGTCACTTGTCACAAGCCTTGAGAAGTGACTTGTCCCAAGCCTTGAGAAGTCACTTGTCCCAAGCCTTGAGAAATCACTTGTCCCAAGCCTTGAGAAGACACTTCTCCCAAGCCTTGAGAAGTCACTTGTCCCATGTCTTGAGAAGTCACTTGTCACAAGTCTTGAGATGTCACTCGTCCAAAGTCTTGAGAAGTCACTTGTCCCAAGCTGCGGAGGCCGGTTGGTGGGAACAACGATGCAAGAAGCAACAGGGTGAGAAAGAGGCTGTCTCTTGCAGAGACAGCATGTGGCATTCACCGAGATTGGCATGCATCTCTTGAGACGTTTGAAGAAAATTAAAAATTCTCAAAATTTTCGAAAAATAAAAAAATGCTGGAAATTGTCTGAAAAGCGCCCAAAAACCAAACTTTTTTAAAAATTCTTAATTAAATTTTTTGTTCGAAAATTTCGAAATTTTTTAGTTTTCTTCGCGTTTCACGCCATTTGCAGCCATTTTTGGTTATAAAAAGTTCGACAAATATTGAAAATTTTCAAAGGGGTACCCCTTTGAGAAATTTCAATTTTTCCGAAAATTTTCGAAAAATGAAAAACGTGGGAAATCGCCCAAGAAGCGCACAAAACTAAGAATTTTTGAAAATTTTAAACTTTTAATTTTCTTTCGAATTTTCCAAAACTTTTTGGTTTTGTGCGCATTTCAGAGCGATTCCAGCGTTTTTTGATATTTCGAAAAATTTAAAATTTTAAAAAAAATATTTACCACCTCATGCATCGCGGAACCGGACTCTCTCGGACTGTTTCTGTTGTAAAAGTCACTTGTCCCAAGTCTTGAGAAGTCACTTGTACCAAGTCTTGAGAAGTCACTTTTCCCAAGCCTTGAGAAGTCACTTGTCCCAAGCATTGAGACGTCACTTGTCCCAAGCATTGAGAAATCATTTGTCGCAAGCATTGAGAAGTCACTTGTCCCAAGCCTTGAGAAGTAACTTGTCCCAAGCCTTGAGAAGACACCTGTCCCAAGCCTTGAGAATTCACCAGTACCAAGCCTTGAAAAGTCACTTGACCCAAGCCTTAAGAAGTCACTTTTCCCAAGCCTTGAGAAGCCACTTGTCCCAAGTCTTGAGAAGTCACTTGTCCCAAGCATTGAGAAGTCACTTGTCCCAATCATTGAGAGTTCACTTGTCCCAAGCCTTGAGAAGTCACTTGTCCCAAGCCTTGAGAAGACACCTGTCCCAAGCCTTGAGAAGTCACTTGTCCCAAGCCTTGAGAAGTCACTTTTCCCAAGCCTTGAGAAGTCACTTGTCCCAAGTTTTGAGAAGTCACTTGTCCCAAGCATTGAGAAGTCACTTGTCCCAAGCATTGAGAAGTCACTTGTCCCAAGCCTTTAAAAGTCACTTGTACCAAGCTTTGAGAAGTTACTTGTCTGAAGCCTTGAGAAAACACTTGTTCCAAGCCTTGAGAAGTCACTTGTCCCAAGCCTTGAGAACTCACTTGTCCCAAGCCTTGAGAAGACACCTGTCCCAAGCCTTGAGAAGTCACTTGTCCCAAGTCTTGAGAATTCACTTTTCCCAAGCCTTGAGAAGTCACTTGTCCCAAGCATTGAGAAGTCACTTGTCCCAAGCATTGAGAAGTCACTTGTCCCAAGCCTTGAGAAGTCACTTGTCCCAAGCCTTGAGAAGACACCTGTCCCAAGCCATGAGAAGTCACTTGTCCCAAGTCTTGAGAATTCACTTTTCCCAAGCCTTGAGAAGCCACTTGTCCCAAGCATTGAGAAGTCACTTGTCCCAAGCATTGAGAAGTCACTTGTCCCAAGCCTTGAGAAGTCACTTGTCCCAAGCCTTGAGAAGACACCTGTCCTAAGCCTTGAGAATTCACCAGTACCAAGCCTTGAGAAGTCACTTGACCCAAGCCTTGAAACGTCACTTGTCCCAAGCCTTGAGAAGTCACTTGTCCCAAGCATGGAGAAGTCACTTGTCCCAAGCCTTGAGAATTCAATTGTCCCAAGCCTTGAGAAGTCACTTGTCCCAAGCCTTGAGAAGACACTTCTCCCAAGCCTTGAGAAGTCACTTGCCCCAAGTCTTGAGAAGTCACTTGTCCCAAGCATTGAGAAGTCACTTGTCCCAACCATTGAGAGTTCACTTGTCCCAAGCCTTGAGAAGTCACTTGTCTCAAGCCATGAGAAGACACCTGTCCCAAGCCTTGAGAAGTCACCTGTCCCAAGCCTTGAGAAGTCACTTGTCCCAACCATTGAGAGTTCACTTGTCCCAAGCATTGAGAAGTCACTTGTCTCAAGCCTTGAGAAGACACCTGTCCCAAGCCTTGAGAAGTCACCTGTCCCAAGCCTTGAGAAGTCACTTGTCCCAAGCCTTGAGAAGTCCCTTTTCCCAAGTCTTGAGAAGTCACTTGTTTCAAGCATTGAGAAGTCACTTGTCCCAAGCATTGAGAAGTCACTTGTCCCAAGCCTTTAAAAGTCACTCGTCCCAAGCCTTGAGAAGTCACTTGTCCTTAGCCTTGAGAAGACACCTGTCCAAAGCCTTGAGACGTCACCTGTCCCAAACCTTGAGAAGTCACTTGTACCAAGCTTTGAGAAGTCAACTTGTCCCAAGTCTTGAGAAGTCACTTGTCCCAAGCATTGAGAAGTCACTTGTCCCAAGCATTGAAAAGTGACTTGTCCCAAGCCTTTAAATGTCACTTGTCCCAAGCCTTGAGAAGTCACTTGTCCCAAGCCTTGAGAAGTCACTTGTCCCAAGCCTTGAGAAGTCACTTGTCCCTAGTTTTGAGAAGTCACTTGTCCCAAACCTTGAGAAGTCACTTGTCCCAAGCCATGAGAAGTCACTTGTCCCAAGCCTTGAGAAGTCAATTGTACCAAGCCTTCAGAAGACACTTCTCCCAAGTCTTGAGAAGTCACATGTCCCAAGCCTTGAGAAGTTTATGTCCCAAGTCTTGAGAAGTCACTTGTCCCAAGTCTTGAGAAGTGTGTGTCCCAAGTCTTGAGAAGTCACTTGTCCCAAGCATTGAGAAGTCACTTGTCCCAAGCCTTTAAATGTCACTTGTCCCAAGCCTTGAGAAGTCACTTGTCCCAAGCCTTGAGAAGACACTTGTCCCAAGCCTTGAGAAGTCACTTGTCCCAGGCATTGAGTAGTCACTTGTCCCAAGTTTTGAGAAGTCACTTGTCCCAAACCTTGAGAAGTCATTTTTCCCAAGCATTGAGAAGTCACTTGTCCCAAGCATTGAGAAGTCACTTGTCCCAAGCCTTGAGAAACACTTGTTCCAAGCCTTGAGAAGTCACTTGTCACAAGCCTTGAGAAGTGACTTGTCCCAAGCCTTGAGAAGTCACTTGTCCCAAGCCTTGAGAATTCACTTGTCCCAAGCCTTGAGAAGACACTTCTCCCAAGCCTTGAGAAGTTACTTGTCCCATGTCTTGAGAAGTCACTTGTCACAAGTCTTGAGATGTCACTCGTCCAAAGTCTTGAGAAGTCACTTGTCCCAAGCTGCGGAGGCCGGTTGGTGGGAACAACGATGCAAGAAGCAACAGGGTGAGAAAGAGGCTGACTCTTGCAGAGACAGCATGTGGCATTCACCGAGATTGGCATGCATCTCTTGAGACGTTTGAAGAAAATTGAAAATTTTCAAAATTTTCGAAAAATAAAAAAAATGCTGGAAATTGTCTGAAAAGCGCACAAAACCAAACTTTTTTAAAAATTCTGAATTAAATTTTTTTTTCGAAAATTTCGAAATTTTTTAGTTTTCTTCGCGTTTCACGCCATGTGCAGCCATTTTTGGTTTTTTAAAAGTTCGACAATTTTTGAAAATTTTCAAAGGGGTACCCCTTTGAGAAATTTCAATTTTTCCGAAAATTTTCGAAAAATGGAAAAACGTGGGAAATCGCCCAAGAAGCGCACAAAACTAAGAATTTTTGAAAATTTTTAACTTTTAATTTTCTTTCGAATTTTCCAAAACTTTTTGGTTTTGTGCGCATTTCAGAGCGATTCCAGCGTTTTTCGATTTTTCGAAAAATTTAAAATTTTAAAAAAAATATTTACCACCTCATGTATCACGGAACCGGACTCTCTCGGACTGTTTCTGTTGTAAAAGTCACTTGTCCCAAGTCTTAGAAGTCACTTGTACCAAGTCTTGAGAAGTCACATTTCCCAAGCCTTGAGAAGTCACTTGTCCCAAGCATTGAGACGTCACTTGTCCCAAGCATTGAGAAATCATTTCTCGCAATTATTGAGAAGTCACTTGTCCCAAGCCTTGAGAAGTAACTTGTCCCAAGCCTTGGAATTCACCAGTCCCAAGCCTTGAAAAGTCACTTGACCCAAGCCTTGAGAAGTCACTTTTCCCAACAATTGAGAAGCCACTTGTCCCAAGTCTTGAGAAGTCACTTGTCCCAAGCATTGAGAAGTCACTTGTCCCAATCATTGAGAGTTCACTTGTCCCAAGCCTTGAGAAGTCACTTGTCCCAAGCCTTGAGAAGACACCTGTCCCAAGCCTTGAGAAGTCAGCTGTCCCAAGCCTTGAGAAGTCACTTGTCCCAAGCCTTGAGAAGTCACTTGTCCCAAGTCTTGAGAAGTCACTTGTCCCAAGCATTGAGAAGTCACTTGTCCCAAGCATTGAGAAGTCACTTGTCCCAAGCCCTTAAATGTCACTTGTACCAAGCTTAGAGAAGTTACTTGTCTGAAGCCATGAGAAAAAACTTGTTCCAAGCCTTGAGAAGTCACTTGTCCCAAGCCTTGAGAAGACACCTGTCCCAAGCCTTGAGAAGTCAGCTGTCCCAAGCCTTGAGAAGTCACTTGTCCCAAGCCTTGAGAAGTCACTTGTCCCAAGTCTTGAAAAGTCACTTGTCCCAAGCATTGAGAAGTCACTTGTCCCAAGCATTGAGAAGTCACTTGTCCCAAGCCTTTAAAAGTCACTTGTACCAAGCTTAGAGAAGTTACTTGTCTGAAGCCATGAGAAAACACTTGTTCCAAGCCTTGAGAAGTCACTTGTCCCAAGCCTTGAGAAGTCACTTGTCCCAAGCCTTGAGAAGACACCTGTCCCAAGCCTTGAGAAGTCACTTGTCCCAAGTCTTGAGAATTCACTTTTCCCAAGCCTAGAGAACTCACTTGTCCCAAGCATTGAGAAGTCACTTGTCCCAAGCATTGAGAAGTCACTTGTCCCAAGCCTTGAGAAGTCACTTGTCCCAAGCCTTGAGAAGACACCTGTCCTAAGCCTTGAGAATTCACCAGTACCAAGCCTTGAGAAGTCACTTGACCCAAGCTTTGAGAATTCACTTGTCCCAAGCCTTGAGAAGTCACTTGTCCCAAGCATGGAGAAGTCACTTTTCCCAAGCCTTGAGATTTCAATTGTCCCAAGCCTTGAGAAGTCACTTGTCCCAAGCCTTGAGAAGACACTTCTAACAAGCCTTGAGAAGTCACTTGCCCCAAGTCTTGAGAAGTCACTTGTCCCAAGCATTGAGAAGTCACTTGTCCCAACCATTGAGAGTTCACTTGTCCCAAGCCTTGAGAAGTCACTTGTCTCAAGCCTTGAGAAGACACCTGTCCCAAGCCTTGAGAAGTCACCTGTCCCACGCCTTGAGAAGTCACTTGTCCCAAGCCTTGAGAAGTCACTTGTCCCAAGTGTTGAGAAGTCACTTGTCCCAAACATTGAGGAGTCACTTGTCCCAAGCATTGAGAAGTCACTTGTCCCAAGCCTTTAAAAGTCACTCGTCCCAAGCATTGAGACGTCACTTGTCCCAAGCATTGAGAAGTCACTTGTCCCAAGTCTTGAGAAGTCACTTGTCCCAAGCCTTGAGAAGTCACTTGTCCCAAGCCTTGAGAAGTCACTTGTCCAAAACCTTGAGAAGTCACTTGTCCCAAGCCTTGAGAAGTCACTTGTCCCTAGTTTTGAGAAGTCACTTGTCCCAAACCTTGAGAAGTCACTTGTCCCAAGCCATGAGAAGTCACTTGTCCCAAGCCTTGAGAAGTCAATTGTACCAAGCCTTCAGAAGACACTTCTCCCAAGTCTTGAGAAGTCACATGTCCCAAGCCTTGAGAAGTTTATGTCCCAAGTCTTGAGAAGTCACTTGTCCCAAGTCTTGAGAAGTGTGTGTCCCAAGTCTTGAGAAGTCACTTGTCCCAAGCATTGAGAAGTCACTTGTCCCAAGCCTTTAAATGTCACTTGTCCCAAGCCTTGAGAAGTCACTTGTCCCAAGCCTTGAGAAGACACTTGTCCCAAGCCTTGAGAAGTCACTTGTCCCAGGCATTGAGTAGTCACTTGTCCCAAGTTTTGAGAAGTCACTTGTCCCAAACCTTGAGAAGTCACTTTTCCCAAGCATTGAGAAGTCACTTGTCCCAAGCATTGAGAAGTCACTTGTCCCAAGCCTTGAGAAACACTTGTTCCAAGCCTTGAGAAGTCACTTGTCACAAGCCTTGAGAAGTGACTTGTCCCAAGCCTTGAGAAGTCACTTGTCCCAAGCCTTGAGAATTCACTTGTCCCAAGCCTTGAGAAGACACTTCTCCCAAGCCTTGAGAAGTTACTTGTCCCATGTCTTGAGAAGTCACTTGTCACAAGTCTTGAGATGTCACTCGTCCAAAGTCTTGAGAAGTCACTTGTCCCAAGCTGCGGAGGCCGGTTGGTGGGAACAACGATGCAAGAAGCAACAGGGTGAGAAAGAGGCTGACTCTTGCAGAGACAGCATGTGGCATTCACCGAGATTGGCATGCATCTCTTGAGACGTTTGAAGAAAATTGAAAATTTTCAAAATTTTCGAAAAATAAAAAAAATGCTGGAAATTGTCTGAAAAGCGCACAAAACCAAACTTTTTTAAAAATTCTGAATTAAATTTTTTTTTCGAAAATTTCGAAATTTTTTAGTTTTCTTCGCGTTTCACGCCATGTGCAGCCATTTTTGGTTTTTTAAAAGTTCGACAATTTTTGAAAATTTTCAAAGGGGTACCCCTTTGAGTAATTTCAATTTTTCCGAAAATTTTCGAAAAATGGAAAAACGTGGGAAATCGCCCAAGAAGCGCACAAAACTAAGAATTTTTGAAAATTTTTAACTTTTAATTTTCTTTCGAATTTTCCAAAACTTTTTGGTTTTGTGCGCATTTCAGAGCGATTCCAGCGTTTTTCGATTTTTCGAAAAATTTAAAATTTTAAAAAAAATATTTACCACCTCATGTATCACGGAACCGGACTCTCTCGGACAGTTTCTGTTGTAAAAGTCACTTGTCCCAAGCCTTGAGAAGTCACTTGTCCCAAGCCTTGAGAAGTCACTTGTCCCAAGTCTTGAAAAGTCACTTGTCCCAAGCATTGAGAAGTCACTTGTCCCAAGCATTGAGAAGTCACTTGTCCCAAGCCTTTAAAAGTCACTTGTACCAAGCTTAGAGAAGTTACTTGTCTGAAGCCATGAGAAAACACTTGTTCCAAGCCTTGAGAAGTCACTTGTCCCAAGCCTTGAGAAGTCACTTGTCCCAAGCCTTGAGAAGACACCTGTCCCAAGCCTTGAGAAGTCACTTGTCCCAAGTCTTGAGAATTCACTTTTCCCAAGCCTAGAGAACTCACTTGTCCCAAGCATTGAGAAGTCACTTGTCCCAAGCATTGAGAAGTCACTTGTCCCAAGCCTTGAGAAGTCACTTGTCCCAAGCCTTGAGAAGACACCTGTCCTAAGCCTTGAGAATTCACCAGTACCAAGCCTTGAGAAGTCACTTGACCCAAGCTTTGAGAATTCACTTGTCCCAAGCCTTGAGAAGTCACTTGTCCCAAGCATGGAGAAGTCACTTTTCCCAAGCCTTGAGATTTCAATTGTCCCAAGCCTTGAGAAGTCACTTGTCCCAAGCCTTGAGAAGACACTTCTAACAAGCCTTGAGAAGTCACTTGCCCCAAGTCTTGAGAAGTCACTTGTCCCAAGCATTGAGAAGTCACTTGTCCCAACCATTGAGAGTTCACTTGTCCCAAGCCTTGAGAAGTCACTTGTCTCAAGCCTTGAGAAGACACCTGTCCCAAGCCTTGAGAAGTCACCTGTCCCACGCCTTGAGAAGTCACTTGTCCCAAGCCTTGAGAAGTCACTTGTCCCAAGTGTTGAGAAGTCACTTGTCCCAAACATTGAGGAGTCACTTGTCCCAAGCATTGAGAAGTCACTTGTCCCAAGCCTTTAAAAGTCACTCGTCCCAAGCATTGAGACGTCACTTGTCCCAAGCATTGAGAAGTCACTTGTCCCAAGTCTTGAGAAGTCACTTGTCCCAAGCCTTGAGAAGTCACTTGTCCCAAGCCTTGAGAAGTCACTTGTCCAAAACCTTGAGAAGTCACTTGTCCCAAGCCTTGAGAAGTCACTTGTCCCTAGTTTTGAGAAGTCACTTGTCCCAAACCTTGAGAAGTCACTTGTCCCAAGCCATGAGAAGTCACTTGTCCCAAGCCTTGAGAAGTCAATTGTACCAAGCCTTCAGAAGACACTTCTCCCAAGTCTTGAGAAGTCACATGTCCCAAGCCTTGAGAAGTTTATGTCCCAAGTCTTGAGAAGTCACTTGTCCCAAGTCTTGAGAAGTGTGTGTCCCAAGTCTTGAGAAGTCACTTGTCCCAAGCATTGAGAAGTCACTTGTCCCAAGCCTTTAAATGTCACTTGTCCCAAGCCTTGAGAAGTCACTTGTCCCAAGCCTTGAGAAGACACTTGTCCCAAGCCTTGAGAAGTCACTTGTCCCAGGCATTGAGTAGTCACTTGTCCCAAGTTTTGAGAAGTCACTTGTCCCAAACCTTGAGAAGTCACTTTTCCCAAGCATTGAGAAGTCACTTGTCCCAAGCATTGAGAAGTCACTTGTCCCAAGCCTTGAGAAACACTTGTTCCAAGCCTTGAGAAGTCACTTGTCACAAGCCTTGAGAAGTGACTTGTCCCAAGCCTTGAGAAGTCACTTGTCCCAAGCCTTGAGAATTCACTTGTCCCAAGCCTTGAGAAGACACTTCTCCCAAGCCTTGAGAAGTTACTTGTCCCATGTCTTGAGAAGTCACTTGTCACAAGTCTTGAGATGTCACTCGTCCAAAGTCTTGAGAAGTCACTTGTCCCAAGCTGCGGAGGCCGGTTGGTGGGAACAACGATGCAAGAAGCAACAGGGTGAGAAAGAGGCTGACTCTTGCAGAGACAGCATGTGGCATTCACCGAGATTGGCATGCATCTCTTGAGACGTTTGAAGAAAATTGAAAATTTTCAAAATTTTCGAAAAATAAAAAAAATGCTGGAAATTGTCTGAAAAGCGCACAAAACCAAACTTTTTTAAAAATTCTGAATTAAATTTTTTTTTCGAAAATTTCGAAATTTTTTAGTTTTCTTCGCGTTTCACGCCATGTGCAGCCATTTTTGGTTTTTTAAAAGTTCGACAATTTTTGAAAATTTTCAAAGGGGTACCCCTTTGAGTAATTTCAATTTTTCCGAAAATTTTCGAAAAATGGAAAAACGTGGGAAATCGCCCAAGAAGCGCACAAAACTAAGAATTTTTGAAAATTTTTAACTTTTAATTTTCTTTCGAATTTTCCAAAACTTTTTGGTTTTGTGCGCATTTCAGAGCGATTCCAGCGTTTTTCGATTTTTCGAAAAATTTAAAATTTTAAAAAAAATATTTACCACCTCATGTATCACGGAACCGGACTCTCTCGGACAGTTTCTGTTGTAAAAGTCACTTGTCCCAAGTCTTAGAAGTCACTTGTCCCAAGTCTTAGAAGTCACTTGTACCAAGTCTTGAGAAGTCACATTTCCCAAGCCTTGAGAAGTCACTTGTCCCAAGCATTGAGACGTCACTTGTCCCAAGCATTGAGAAATCATTTCTCGCAATTATTGAGAAGTCACTTGTCCCAAGCCTTGAGAAGTAACTTGTCCCAAGCCTTGAGAATTCACCAGTCCCAAGCCTTGAAAAGTCACTTGACCCAAGCCTTGAGAAGTCACTTTTCCCAACAATTGAGAAGCCACTTGTCCCAAGTCTTGAGAAGTCACTTGTCCCAAGCATTGAGAAGTCACTTGTCCCAATCATTGAGAGTTCACTTGTCCCAAGCCTTGAGAAGTCACTTGTCCCAAGCCTTGAGAAGACACCTGTCCCAAGCCTTGAGAAGTCAGCTGTCCCAAGCTTTGAGAAGTCACTTGTCCCAAGCCTTGAGAAGTCACTTGTCCCAAGTCTTGAGAAGTCACTTGTCCCAAGCATTGAGAAGTCACTTGTCCCAAGCATTGAGAAGTCACTTGTCCCAAGCCCTTAAATGTCACTTGTACCAAGCTTAGAGAAGTTACTTGTCTGAAGCCATGAGAAAAAACTTGTTCCAAGCCTTGAGAAGTCACTTGTCCCAAGCCTTGAGAAGACACCTGTCCCAAGCCTTGAGAAGTCAGCTGTCCCAAGCCTTGAGAAGTCACTTGTCCCAAGCCTTGAGAAATCACTTGTCCCAAGTCTTGAGAAGTCACTTGTCCCAAGCATTGAGAAGTCACTTGTCCCAAGCATTGAGAAGTCACTTGTCCCAAGCCTTTAAAAGTCACTTGTACCAAGCTTAGAGAAGTTACTTGTCTGAAGCCATGAGAAAACACTTGTTCCAAGCCTTGAGAAGTCACTTGTCCCAAGCCTTGAGAAGTCACTTGTCCCAAGCCTTGAGAAGACACCTGTCCCAAGCCTTGAGAAGTCACTTGTCCCAAGTCTTGAGAATTCACTTTTCCCAAGCCTAGAGAACTCACTTGTCCCAAGCATTGAGAAGTCACTTGTCCCAAGCATTGAGAAGTCACTTGTCCCAAGCCTTGAGAAGTCACTTGTCCCAAGCCTTGAGAAGACACCTGTCCTAAGCCTTGAGAATTCACCAGTACCAAGCCTTGAGAAGTCACTTGACCCAAGCTTTGAGAATTCACTTGTCCCAAGCCTTGAGAAGTCACTTGTCCCAAGCATGGAGAAGTCACTTTTCCCAAGCCTTGAGATTTCAATTGTCCCAAGTTTTGAGAAGTCACTTGTCCCAAGCCTTGAGAAGACACTTCTCCCAAGCCTTGAGAAGTCACTTGCCCCAAGTCTTGAGAAGTCACTTGTCCCAAGCATTGAGAAGTCACTTGTCCCAACCATTGAGAGTTCACTTGTCCCAAGCCTTGAGAAGTCACTTGTCTCAAGCCTTGAGAAGACACCTGTCCCAAGCCTTGAGAAGTCACCTGTCCCAAGCCTTGAGAAGTCACTTGTCCCAAGCCTTGAGAAGTCACTTGTCCCAAGTGTTGAGAAGTCACTTGTCCCAAACATTGAGGAGTCACTTGTCCCAAGCATTGAGAAGTCACTTGTCCCAAGCCTTTAAAAGTCACTCGTCCCAAGCATTGAGACGTCACTTGTCCCAAGCATTGAGAAGTCACTTGTCCCAAGCCTTTAAAATTCATTTGTACCAAGCCTTGAGAAGTTACTTGTCTGAAGCCTTGGGAAAACACTTGTTCCAAGCCTTGAGAAGTCACTTGTCCCAAGCCTTGAGAAGTCAATTGTTCCAAGATTTGAGAAGTCACTTGTCCCAAACCTTGAGAAGTCACCTTTCCCAAGCATTGAGAAGACATTTGTCCAAAGCATTGAGAAGTCACTTGTCCCAAGCTTTGAGAAGTCACTTGTCCCAAGCCTTGAGAATTCACTTGTCCCAAGCCTTGAGAAGTCAATCGTCCCAAGCCTTGAAAAGTCACTTGTCCCAAGCCTACAGAAGACAATTCTCCCAAGCCTTGAGAAGTCACTTGTCCCAAGTCTTGAGAAGTCACTTGTCCCAAGCTGCGGAGGCCGGTTGGTGGGAACAACGATGCAAGAAGCAACAGGGTGAGAAAGAGGCTGACTCTTGCAGAGACAGCATGTGGCATTCACCGAGATTGGCATGCATCTCTTGAGACGTTTGAAGAAAATTGAAAATTTTCAAAATTTTCGAAAAATAAAAAAAATGCTGGAAATTGTCTGAAAAGCGCACAAAACCAAACTTTTTTAAAAATTCTGAATTAAATTTTTTTTTCGAAAATTTCGAAATTTTTTAGTTTTCTTCGCGTTTCACGCCATGTGCAGCCATTTTTGGTTTTTTAAAAGTTCGACAATTTTTGAAAATTTTCAAAGGGGTACCCCTTTGAGTAATTTCAATTTTTCCGAAAATTTTCGAAAAATGGAAAAACGTGGGAAATCGCCCAAGAAGCGCACAAAACTAAGAATTTTTGAAAATTTTTAACTTTTAATTTTCTTTCGAATTTTCCAAAACTTTTTGGTTTTGTGCGCATTTCAGAGCGATTCCAGCGTTTTTCGATTTTTCGAAAAATTTAAAATTTTAAAAAAAATATTTACCACCTCATGTATCACGGAACCGGACTCTCTCGGACAGTTTCTGTTGTAAAAGTCACTTGTCCCAAGTCTTAGAAGTCACTTGTCCCAAGTCTTAGAAGTCACTTGTACCAAGTCTTGAGAAGTCACATTTCCCAAGCCTTGAGAAGTCACTTGTCCCAAGCATTGAGACGTCACTTGTCCCAAGCATTGAGAAATCATTTCTCGCAATTATTGAGAAGTCACTTGTCCCAAGCCTTGAGAAGTAACTTGTCCCAAGCCTTGAGAATTCACCAGTCCCAAGCCTTGAAAAGTCACTTGACCCAAGCCTTGAGAAGTCACTTTTCCCAACAATTGAGAAGCCACTTGTCCCAAGTCTTGAGAAGTCACTTGTCCCAAGCATTGAGAAGTCACTTGTCCCAATCATTGAGAGTTCACTTGTCCCAAGCCTTGAGAAGTCACTTGTCCCAAGCCTTGAGAAGACACCTGTCCCAAGCCTTGAGAAGTCAGCTGTCCCAAGCTTTGAGAAGTCACTTGTCCCAAGCCTTGAGAAGTCACTTGTCCCAAGTCTTGAGAAGTCACTTGTCCCAAGCATTGAGAAGTCACTTGTCCCAAGCATTGAGAAGTCACTTGTCCCAAGCCCTTAAATGTCACTTGTACCAAGCTTAGAGAAGTTACTTGTCTGATGCCATGAGAAAAAACTTGTTCCAAGCCTTGAGAAGTCACTTGTCCCAAGCCTTGAGAAGACACCTGTCCCAAGCCTTGAGAAGTCAGCTGTCCCAAGCCTTGAGAAGTCACTTGTCCCAAGCCTTGAGAAGTCACTTGTCCCAAGTCTTGAGAAGTCACTTGTCCCAAGCATTGAGAAGTCACTTGTCCCAAGCATTGAGAAGTCACTTGTCCCAAGCCTTTAAAAGTCACTTGTACCAAGCTTAGAGAAGTTACTTGTCTGAAGCCATGAGAAAACACTTGTTCCAAGCCTTGAGAAGTCACTTGTCCCAAGCCTTGAGAAGTCACTTGTCCCAAGCCTTGAGAAGACACCTGTCCCAAGCCTTGAGAAGTCACTTGTCCCAAGTCTTGAGAATTCACTTTTCCCAAGCCTAGAGAACTCACTTGTCCCAAGCATTGAGAAGTCACTTGTCCCAAGCATTGAGAAGTCACTTGTCCCAAGCCTTGAGAAGTCACTTGTCCCAAGCCTTGAGAAGACACCTGTCCTAAGCCTTGAGAATTCACCAGTACCAAGCCTTGAGAAGTCACTTGACCCAAGCTTTGAGAATTCACTTGTCCCAAGCCTTGAGAAGTCACTTGTCCCAAGCATGGAGAAGTCACTTTTCCCAAGCCTTGAGATTTCAATTGTCCCAAGCCTTGAGAAGTCACTTGTCCCAAGCCTTGAGAAGACACTTCTCCCAAGCCTTGAGAAGTCACTTGCCCCAAGTCTTGAGAAGTCACTTGTCCCAAGCATTGAGAAGTCACTTGTCCCAACCATTGAGAGTTCACTTGTCCCAAGCCTTGAGAAGTCACTTGTCTCAAGCCTTGAGAAGACACCTGTCCCAAGCCTTGAGAAGTCACCTGTCCCAAGCCTTGAGAAGTCACTTGTCCCAAGCCTTGAGAAGTCACTTGTCCCAAGTGTTGAGAAGTCACTTGTCCCAAACATTGAGGAGTCACTTGTCCCAAGCATTGAGAAGTCACTTGTCCCAAGCCTTTAAAAGTCACTCGTCCCAAGCATTGAGACGTCACTTGTCCCAAGCATTGAGAAGTCACTTGTCCCAAGCCTTTAAAATTCATTTGTACCAAGCCTTGAGAAGTTACTTGTCTGAAGCCTTGGGAAAACACTTGTTCCAAGCCTTGAGAAGTCACTTGTCCCAAGCCTTGAGAAGTCAATTGTTCCAAGATTTGAGAAGTCACTTGTCCCAAACCTTGAGAAGTCACCTTTCCCAAGCATTGAGAAAACATTTGTCCAAAGCATTGAGAAGTCACTTGTCCCAAGCTTTGAGAAGTCACTTGTCCCAAGCCTTGAGAATTCACTTGTCCCAAGCCTTGAGAAGTCAATCGTCCCAAGCCTTGAAAAGTCACTTGTCCCAAGCCTACAGAAGACAATTCTCCCAAGCCTTGAGAAGTCACTTGTCCCAAGTCTTGAGAAGTCACTTGTCCAAAGCTTCGGAGGCCGGTTGCTGGGAACAACGCGGCAAGAAGCAACAGGGTGCCTTGCCTTGCCTTGCCTTGCCTTGCCTTGCCTTGCCTTGCCTTGCCTTGCCTTGCCTTGCCTTGCCTTGCCTTGCCTTGCCTTGCCTTGCCTTGCCTTGCCTTGCCTTGCCTTGCCTTGCCTTGCCTTGCCTTGCCTTGCCTTGCCTTGCCTTGCCTTGCCTTGCCTTGCCTTGCCTTGCCTTGCCTTGCCTTGCCTTGCCTTGCCTTGCCTTGCCTTGCCTTGCCTTGCCTTGCCTTGCCTTGCCTTGCCTTGCCTTGCCTTGCCTTGCCTTGCCTTGCCTTGCCTTGCCTTGCCTTGCCTTGCCTTGCCTTGCCTTGCCTTGCCTTGCCTTGCCTTGCCTTGCCTTGCCTTGCCTTGCCTTGCCTTGCCTTGCCTTGCCTTGCCTTGCCTTGCCTTGCCTTGCCTTGCCTTGCCTTGCCTTGCCTTGCCTTGCCTTGCCTTGCCTTGCCTTGCCTTGCCTTGCCTTGCCTTGCCTTGCCTTGCCTTGCCTTGCCTTGCCTTGCCTTGCCTTGCCTTGCCTTGCCTTGCCTTGCCTTGCCTTGCCTTGCCTTGCCTTGCCTTGCCTTGCCTTGCCTTGCCTTGCCTTGCCTTGCCTTGCCTTGCCTTGCCTTGCCTTGCCTTGCCTTGCCTTGCCTTGCCTTGCCTTGCCTTGCCTTGCCTTGCCTTGCCTTGCCTTGCCTTGCCTTGCCTTGCCTTGCCTTGCCTTGCCTTGCCTTGCCTTGCCTTGCCTTGCCTTGCCTTGCCTTGCCTTGCCTTGCCTTGCCTTGCCTTGCCTTGCCTTGCCTTGCCTTGCCTTGCCTTGCCTTGCCTTGCCTTGCCTTGCCTTGCCTTGCCTTGCCTTGCCTTGCCTTGCCTTGCCTTGCCTTGCCTTGCCTTGCCTTGCCTTGCCTTGCCTTGCCTTGCCTTGCCTTGCCTTGCCTTGCCTTGCCTTGCCTTGCCTTGCCTTGCCTTGCCTTGCCTTGCCTTGCCTTGCCTTGCCTTGCCTTGCCTTGCCTTGCCTTGCCTTGCCTTGCCTTGCCTTGCCTTGCCTTGCCTTGCCTTGCCTTGCCTTGCCTTGCCTTGCCTTGCCTTGCCTTGCCTTGCCTTGCCTTGCCTTGCCTTGCCTTGCCTTGCCTTGCCTTGCCTTGCCTTGCCTTGCCTTGCCTTGCCTTGCCTTGCCTTGCCTTGCCTTGCCTTGCCTTGCCTTGCCTTGCCTTGCCTTGCCTTGCCTTGCCTTGCCTTGCCTTGCCTTGCCTTGCCTTGCCTTGCCTTGCCTTGCCTTGCCTTGCCTTGCCTTGCCTTGCCTTGCCTTGCCTTGCCTTGCCTTGCCTTGCCTTGCCTTGCCTTGCCTTGCCTTGCCTTGCCTTGCCTTGCCTTGCCTTGCCTTGCCTTGCCTTGCCTTGCCTTGCCTTGCCTTGCCTTGCCTTGCCTTGCCTTGCCTTGCCTTGCCTTGCCTTGCCTTGCCTTGCCTTGCCTTGCCTTGCCTTGCCTTGCCTTGCCTTGCCTTGCCTTGCCTTGCCTTGCCTTGCCTTGCCTTGCCTTGCCTTGCCTTGCCTTGCCTTGCCTTGCCTTGCCTTGCCTTGCCTTGCCTTGCCTTGCCTTGCCTTGCCTTGCCTTGCCTTGCCTTGCCTTGCCTTGCCTTGCCTTGCCTTGCCTTGCCTTGCCTTGCCTTGCCTTGCCTTGCCTTGCCTTGCCTTGCCTTGCCTTGCCTTGCCTTGCCTTGCCTTGCCTTGCCTTGCCTTGCCTTGCCTTGCCTTGCCTTGCCTTGCCTTGCCTTGCCTTGCCTTGCCTTGCCTTGCCTTGCCTTGCCTTGCCTTGCCTTGCCTTGCCTTGCCTTGCCTTGCCTTGCCTTGCCTTGCCTTGCCTTGCCTTGCCTTGCCTTGCCTTGCCTTGCCTTGCCTTGCCTTGCCTTGCCTTGCCTTGCCTTGCCTTGCCTTGCCTTGCCTTGCCTTGCCTTGCCTTGCCTTGCCTTGCCTTGCCTTGCCTTGCCTTGCCTTGCCTTGCCTTGCCTTGCCTTGCCTTGCCTTGCCTTGCCTTGCCTTGCCTTGCCTTGCCTTGCCTTGCCTTGCCTTGCCTTGCCTTGCCTTGCCTTGCCTTGCCTTGCCTTGCCTTGCCTTGCCTTGCCTTGCCTTGCCTTGCCTTGCCTTGCCTTGCCTTGCCTTGCCTTGCCTTGCCTTGCCTTGCCTTGCCTTGCCTTGCCTTGCCTTGCCTTGCCTTGCCTTGCCTTGCCTTGCCTTGCCTTGCCTTGCCTTGCCTTGCCTTGCCTTGCCTTGCCTTGCCTTGCCTTGCCTTGCCTTGCCTTGCCTTGCCTTGCCTTGCCTTGCCTTGCCTTGCCTTGCCTTGCCTTGCCTTGCCTTGCCTTGCCTTGCCTTGCCTTGCCTTGCCTTGCCTTGCCTTGCCTTGCCTTGCCTTGCCTTGCCTTGCCTTGCCTTGCCTTGCCTTGCCTTGCCTTGCCTTGCCTTGCCTTGCCTTGCCTTGCCTTGCCTTGCCTTGCCTTGCCTTGCCTTGCCTTGCCTTGCCTTGCCTTGCCTTGCCTTGCCTTGCCTTGCCTTGCCTTGCCTTGCCTTGCCTTGCCTTGCCTTGCCTTGCCTTGCCTTGCCTTGCCTTGCCTTGCCTTGCCTTGCCTTGCCTTGCCTTGCCTTGCCTTGCCTTGCCTTGCCTTGCCTTGCCTTGCCTTGCCTTGCCTTGCCTTGCCTTGCCTTGCCTTGCCTTGCCTTGCCTTGCCTTGCCTTGCCTTGCCTTGCCTTGCCTTGCCTTGCCTTGCCTTGCCTTGCCTTGCCTTGCCTTGCCTTGCCTTGCCTTGCCTTGCCTTGCCTTGCCTTGCCTTGCCTTGCCTTGCCTTGCCTTGCCTTGCCTTGCCTTGCCTTGCCTTGCCTTGCCTTGCCTTGCCTTGCCTTGCCTTGCCTTGCCTTGCCTTGCCTTGCCTTGCCTTGCCTTGCCTTGCCTTGCCTTGCCTTGCCTTGCCTTGCCTTGCCTTGCCTTGCCTTGCCTTGCCTTGCCTTGCCTTGCCTTGCCTTGCCTTGCCTTGCCTTGCCTTGCCTTGCCTTGCCTTGCCTTGCCTTGCCTTGCCTTGCCTTGCCTTGCCTTGCCTTGCCTTGCCTTGCCTTGCCTTGCCTTGCCTTGCCTTGCCTTGCCTTGCCTTGCCTTGCCTTGCCTTGCCTTGCCTTGCCTTGCCTTGCCTTGCCTTGCCTTGCCTTGCCTTGCCTTGCCTTGCCTTGCCTTGCCTTGCCTTGCCTTGCCTTGCCTTGCCTTGCCTTGCCTTGCCTTGCCTTGCCTTGCCTTGCCTTGCCTTGCCTTGCCTTGCCTTGCCTTGCCTTGCCTTGCCTTGCCTTGCCTTGCCTTGCCTTGCCTTGCCTTGCCTTGCCTTGCCTTGCCTTGCCTTGCCTTGCCTTGCCTTGCCTTGCCTTGCCTTGCCTTGCCTTGCCTTGCCTTGCCTTGCCTTGCCTTGCCTTGCCTTGCCTTGCCTTGCCTTGCCTTGCCTTGCCTTGCCTTGCCTTGCCTTGCCTTGCCTTGCCTTGCCTTGCCTTGCCTTGCCTTGCCTTGCCTTGCCTTGCCTTGCCTTGCCTTGCCTTGCCTTGCCTTGCCTTGCCTTGCCTTGCCTTGCCTTGCCTTGCCTTGCCTTGCCTTGCCTTGCCTTGCCTTGCCTTGCCTTGCCTTGCCTTGCCTTGCCTTGCCTTGCCTTGCCTTGCCTTGCCTTGCCTTGCCTTGCCTTGCCTTGCCTTGCCTTGCCTTGCCTTGCCTTGCCTTGCCTTGCCTTGCCTTGCCTTGCCTTGCCTTGCCTTGCCTTGCCTTGCCTTGCCTTGCCTTGCCTTGCCTTGCCTTGCCTTGCCTTGCCTTGCCTTGCCTTGCCTTGCCTTGCCTTGCCTTGCCTTGCCTTGCCTTGCCTTGCCTTGCCTTGCCTTGCCTTGCCTTGCCTTGCCTTGCCTTGCCTTGCCTTGCCTTGCCTTGCCTTGCCTTGCCTTGCCTTGCCTTGCCTTGCCTTGCCTTGCCTTGCCTTGCCTTGCCTTGCCTTGCCTTGCCTTGCCTTGCCTTGCCTTGCCTTGCCTTGCCTTGCCTTGCCTTGCCTTGCCTTGCCTTGCCTTGCCTTGCCTTGCCTTGCCTTGCCTTGCCTTGCCTTGCCTTGCCTTGCCTTGCCTTGCCTTGCCTTGCCTTGCCTTGCCTTGCCTTGCCTTGCCTTGCCTTGCCTTGCCTTGCCTTGCCTTGCCTTGCCTTGCCTTGCCTTGCCTTGCCTTGCCTTGCCTTGCCTTGCCTTGCCTTGCCTTGCCTTGCCTTGCCTTGCCTTGCCTTGCCTTGCCTTGCCTTGCCTTGCCTTGCCTTGCCTTGCCTTGCCTTGCCTTGCCTTGCCTTGCCTTGCCTTGCCTTGCCTTGCCTTGCCTTGCCTTGCCTTGCCTTGCCTTGCCTTGCCTTGCCTTGCCTTGCCTTGCCTTGCCTTGCCTTGCCTTGCCTTGCCTTGCCTTGCCTTGCCTTGCCTTGCCTTGCCTTGCCTTGCCTTGCCTTGCCTTGCCTTGCCTTGCCTTGCCTTGCCTTGCCTTGCCTTGCCTTGCCTTGCCTTGCCTTGCCTTGCCTTGCCTTGCCTTGCCTTGCCTTGCCTTGCCTTGCCTTGCCTTGCCTTGCCTTGCCTTGCCTTGCCTTGCCTTGCCTTGCCTTGCCTTGCCTTGCCTTGCCTTGCCTTGCCTTGCCTTGCCTTGCCTTGCCTTGCCTTGCCTTGCCTTGCCTTGCCTTGCCTTGCCTTGCCTTGCCTTGCCTTGCCTTGCCTTGCCTTGCCTTGCCTTGCCTTGCCTTGCCTTGCCTTGCCTTGCCTTGCCTTGCCTTGCCTTGCCTTGCCTTGCCTTGCCTTGCCTTGCCTTGCCTTGCCTTGCCTTGCCTTGCCTTGCCTTGCCTTGCCTTGCCTTGCCTTGCCTTGCCTTGCCTTGCCTTGCCTTGCCTTGCCTTGCCTTGCCTTGCCTTGCCTTGCCTTGCCTTGCCTTGCCTTGCCTTGCCTTGCCTTGCCTTGCCTTGCCTTGCCTTGCCTTGCCTTGCCTTGCCTTGCCTTGCCTTGCCTTGCCTTGCCTTGCCTTGCCTTGCCTTGCCTTGCCTTGCCTTGCCTTGCCTTGCCTTGCCTTGCCTTGCCTTGCCTTGCCTTGCCTTGCCTTGCCTTGCCTTGCCTTGCCTTGCCTTGCCTTGCCTTGCCTTGCCTTGCCTTGCCTTGCCTTGCCTTGCCTTGCCTTGCCTTGCCTTGCCTTGCCTTGCCTTGCCTTGCCTTGCCTTGCCTTGCCTTGCCTTGCCTTGCCTTGCCTTGCCTTGCCTTGCCTTGCCTTGCCTTGCCTTGCCTTGCCTTGCCTTGCCTTGCCTTGCCTTGCCTTGCCTTGCCTTGCCTTGCCTTGCCTTGCCTTGCCTTGCCTTGCCTTGCCTTGCCTTGCCTTGCCTTGCCTTGCCTTGCCTTGCCTTGCCTTGCCTTGCCTTGCCTTGCCTTGCCTTGCCTTGCCTTGCCTTGCCTTGCCTTGCCTTGCCTTGCCTTGCCTTGCCTTGCCTTGCCTTGCCTTGCCTTGCCTTGCCTTGCCTTGCCTTGCCTTGCCTTGCCTTGCCTTGCCTTGCCTTGCCTTGCCTTGCCTTGCCTTGCCTTGCCTTGCCTTGCCTTGCCTTGCCTTGCCTTGCCTTGCCTTGCCTTGCCTTGCCTTGCCTTGCCTTGCCTTGCCTTGCCTTGCCTTGCCTTGCCTTGCCTTGCCTTGCCTTGCCTTGCCTTGCCTTGCCTTGCCTTGCCTTGCCTTGCCTTGCCTTGCCTTGCCTTGCCTTGCCTTGCCTTGCCTTGCCTTGCCTTGCCTTGCCTTGCCTTGCCTTGCCTTGCCTTGCCTTGCCTTGCCTTGCCTTGCCTTGCCTTGCCTTGCCTTGCCTTGCCTTGCCTTGCCTTGCCTTGCCTTGCCTTGCCTTGCCTTGCCTTGCCTTGCCTTGCCTTGCCTTGCCTTGCCTTGCCTTGCCTTGCCTTGCCTTGCCTTGCCTTGCCTTGCCTTGCCTTGCCTTGCCTTGCCTTGCCTTGCCTTGCCTTGCCTTGCCTTGCCTTGCCTTGCCTTGCCTTGCCTTGCCTTGCCTTGCCTTGCCTTGCCTTGCCTTGCCTTGCCTTGCCTTGCCTTGCCTTGCCTTGCCTTGCCTTGCCTTGCCTTGCCTTGCCTTGCCTTGCCTTGCCTTGCCTTGCCTTGCCTTGCCTTGCCTTGCCTTGCCTTGCCTTGCCTTGCCTTGCCTTGCCTTGCCTTGCCTTGCCTTGCCTTGCCTTGCCTTGCCTTGCCTTGCCTTGCCTTGCCTTGCCTTGCCTTGCCTTGCCTTGCCTTGCCTTGCCTTGCCTTGCCTTGCCTTGCCTTGCCTTGCCTTGCCTTGCCTTGCCTTGCCTTGCCTTGCCTTGCCTTGCCTTGCCTTGCCTTGCCTTGCCTTGCCTTGCCTTGCCTTGCCTTGCCTTGCCTTGCCTTGCCTTGCCTTGCCTTGCCTTGCCTTGCCTTGCCTTGCCTTGCCTTGCCTTGCCTTGCCTTGCCTTGCCTTGCCTTGCCTTGCCTTGCCTTGCCTTGCCTTGCCTTGCCTTGCCTTGCCTTGCCTTGCCTTGCCTTGCCTTGCCTTGCCTTGCCTTGCCTTGCCTTGCCTTGCCTTGCCTTGCCTTGCCTTGCCTTGCCTTGCCTTGCCTTGCCTTGCCTTGCCTTGCCTTGCCTTGCCTTGCCTTGCCTTGCCTTGCCTTGCCTTGCCTTGCCTTGCCTTGCCTTGCCTTGCCTTGCCTTGCCTTGCCTTGCCTTGCCTTGCCTTGCCTTGCCTTGCCTTGCCTTGCCTTGCCTTGCCTTGCCTTGCCTTGCCTTGCCTTGCCTTGCCTTGCCTTGCCTTGCCTTGCCTTGCCTTGCCTTGCCTTGCCTTGCCTTGCCTTGCCTTGCCTTGCCTTGCCTTGCCTTGCCTTGCCTTGCCTTGCCTTGCCTTGCCTTGCCTTGCCTTGCCTTGCCTTGCCTTGCCTTGCCTTGCCTTGCCTTGCCTTGCCTTGCCTTGCCTTGCCTTGCCTTGCCTTGCCTTGCCTTGCCTTGCCTTGCCTTGCCTTGCCTTGCCTTGCCTTGCCTTGCCTTGCCTTGCCTTGCCTTGCCTTGCCTTGCCTTGCCTTGCCTTGCCTTGCCTTGCCTTGCCTTGCCTTGCCTTGCCTTGCCTTGCCTTGCCTTGCCTTGCCTTGCCCCTTGCCTTGCCTTGCCTTGCCTTGCCTTGCCTTGCCTTGCCTTGCCTTGCCTTGCCTTGCCTTGCCTTGCCTTGCCTTGCCTTGCCTTGCCTTGCCTTGCCTTGCCTTGCCTTGCCTTGCCTTGCCTTGCCTTGCCTTGCCTTGCCTTGCCTTGCCTTGCCTTGCCTTGCCTTGCCTTGCCTTGCCTTGCCTTGCCTTGCCTTGCCTTGCCTTGCCTTGCCTTGCCTTGCCTTGCCTTGCCTTGCCTTGCCTTGCCTTGCCTTGCCTTGCCTTGCCTTGCCTTGCCTTGCCTTGCCTTGCCTTGCCTTGCCTTGCCTTGCCTTGCCTTGCCTTGCCTTGCCTTGCCTTGCCTTGCCTTGCCTTGCCTTGCCTTGCCTTGCCTTGCCTTGCCTTGCCTTGCCTTGCCTTGCCTTGCCTTGCCTTGCCTTGCCTTGCCTTGCCTTGCCTTGCCTTGCCTTGCCTTGCCTTGCCTTGCCTTGCCTTGCCTTGCCTTGCCTTGCCTTGCCTTGCCTTGCCTTGCCTTGCCTTGCCTTGCCTTGCCTTGCCTTGCCTTGCCTTGCCTTGCCTTGCCTTGCCTTGCCTTGCCTTGCCTTGCCTTGCCTTGCCTTGCCTTGCCTTGCCTTGCCTTGCCTTGCCTTGCCTTGCCTTGCCTTGCCTTGCCTTGCCTTGCCTTGCCTTGCCTTGCCTTGCCTTGCCTTGCCTTGCCTTGCCTTGCCTTGCCTTGCCTTGCCTTGCCTTGCCTTGCCTTGCCTTGCCTTGCCTTGCCTTGCCTTGCCTTGCCTTGCCTTGCCTTGCCTTGCCTTGCCTTGCCTTGCCTTGCCTTGCCTTGCCTTGCCTTGCCTTGCCTTGCCTTGCCTTGCCTTGCCTTGCCTTGCCTTGCCTTGCCTTGCCTTGCCTTGCCTTGCCTTGCCTTGCCTTGCCTTGCCTTGCCTTGCCTTGCCTTGCCTTGCCTTGCCTTGCCTTGCCTTGCCTTGCCTTGCCTTGCCTTGCCTTGCCTTGCCTTGCCTTGCCTTGCCTTGCCTTGCCTTGCCTTGCCTTGCCTTGCCTTGCCTTGCCTTGCCTTGCCTTGCCTTGCCTTGCCTTGCCTTGCCTTGCCTTGCCTTGCCTTGCCTTGCCTTGCCTTGCCTTGCCTTGCCTTGCCTTGCCTTGCCTTGCCTTGCCTTGCCTTGCCTTGCCTTGCCTTGCCTTGCCTTGCCTTGCCTTGCCTTGCCTTGCCTTGCCTTGCCTTGCCTTGCCTTGCCTTGCCTTGCCTTGCCTTGCCTTGCCTTGCCTTGCCTTGCCTTGCCTTGCCTTGCCTTGCCTTGCCTTGCCTTGCCTTGCCTTGCCTTGCCTTGCCTTGCCTTGCCTTGCCTTGCCTTGCCTTGCCTTGCCTTGCCTTGCCTTGCCTTGCCTTGCCTTGCCTTGCCTTGCCTTGCCTTGCCTTGCCTTGCCTTGCCTTGCCTTGCCTTGCCTTGCCTTGCCTTGCCTTGCCTTGCCTTGCCTTGCCTTGCCTTGCCTTGCCTTGCCTTGCCTTGCCTTGCCTTGCCTTGCCTTGCCTTGCCTTGCCTTGCCTTGCCTTGCCTTGCCTTGCCTTGCCTTGCCTTGCCTTGCCTTGCCTTGCCTTGCCTTGCCTTGCCTTGCCTTGCCTTGCCTTGCCTTGCCTTGCCTTGCCTTGCCTTGCCTTGCCTTGCCTTGCCTTGCCTTGCCTTGCCTTGCCTTGCCTTGCCTTGCCTTGCCTTGCCTTGCCTTGCCTTGCCTTGCCTTGCCTTGCCTTGCCTTGCCTTGCCTTGCCTTGCCTTGCCTTGCCTTGCCTTGCCTTGCCTTGCCTTGCCTTGCCTTGCCTTGCCTTGCCTTGCCTTGCCTTGCCTTGCCTTGCCTTGCCTTGCCTTGCCTTGCCTTGCCTTGCCTTGCCTTGCCTTGCCTTGCCTTGCCTTGCCTTGCCTTGCCTTGCCTTGCCTTGCCTTGCCTTGCCTTGCCTTGCCTTGCCTTGCCTTGCCTTGCCTTGCCTTGCCTTGCCTTGCCTTGCCTTGCCTTGCCTTGCCTTGCCTTGCCTTGCCTTGCCTTGCCTTGCCTTGCCTTGCCTTGCCTTGCCTTGCCTTGCCTTGCCTTGCCTTGCCTTGCCTTGCCTTGCCTTGCCTTGCCTTGCCTTGCCTTGCCTTGCCTTGCCTTGCCTTGCCTTGCCTTGCCTTGCCTTGCCTTGCCTTGCCTTGCCTTGCCTTGCCTTGCCTTGCCTTGCCTTGCCTTGCCTTGCCTTGCCTTGCCTTGCCTTGCCTTGCCTTGCCTTGCCTTGCCTTGCCTTGCCTTGCCTTGCCTTGCCTTGCCTTGCCTTGCCTTGCCTTGCCTTGCCTTGCCTTGCCTTGCCTTGCCTTGCCTTGCCTTGCCTTGCCTTGCCTTGCCTTGCCTTGCCTTGCCTTGCCTTGCCTTGCCTTGCCTTGCCTTGCCTTGCCTTGCCTTGCCTTGCCTTGCCTTGCCTTGCCTTGCCTTGCCTTGCCTTGCCTTGCCTTGCCTTGCCTTGCCTTGCCTTGCCTTGCCTTGCCTTGCCTTGCCTTGCCTTGCCTTGCCTTGCCTTGCCTTGCCTTGCCTTGCCTTGCCTTGCCTTGCCTTGCCTTGCCTTGCCTTGCCTTGCCTTGCCTTGCCTTGCCTTGCCTTGCCTTGCCTTGCCTTGCCTTGCCTTGCCTTGCCTTGCCTTGCCTTGCCTTGCCTTGCCTTGCCTTGCCTTGCCTTGCCTTGCCTTGCCTTGCCTTGCCTTGCCTTGCCTTGCCTTGCCTTGCCTTGCCTTGCCTTGCCTTGCCTTGCCTTGCCTTGCCTTGCCTTGCCTTGCCTTGCCTTGCCTTGCCTTGCCTTGCCTTGCCTTGCCTTGCCTTGCCTTGCCTTGCCTTGCCTTGCCTTGCCTTGCCTTGCCTTGCCTTGCCTTGCCTTGCCTTGCCTTGCCTTGCCTTGCCTTGCCTTGCCTTGCCTTGCCTTGCCTTGCCTTGCCTTGCCTTGCCTTGCCTTGCCTTGCCTTGCCTTGCCTTGCCTTGCCTTGCCTTGCCTTGCCTTGCCTTGCCTTGCCTTGCCTTGCCTTGCCTTGCCTTGCCTTGCCTTGCCTTGCCTTGCCTTGCCTTGCCTTGCCTTGCCTTGCCTTGCCTTGCCTTGCCTTGCCTTGCCTTGCCTTGCCTTGCCTTGCCTTGCCTTGCCTTGCCTTGCCTTGCCTTGCCTTGCCTTGCCTTGCCTTGCCTTGCCTTGCCTTGCCTTGCCTTGCCTTGCCTTGCCTTGCCTTGCCTTGCCTTGCCTTGCCTTGCCTTGCCTTGCCTTGCCTTGCCTTGCCTTGCCTTGCCTTGCCTTGCCTTGCCTTGCCTTGCCTTGCCTTGCCTTGCCTTGCCTTGCCTTGCCTTGCCTTGCCTTGCCTTGCCTTGCCTTGCCTTGCCTTGCCTTGCCTTGCCTTGCCTTGCCTTGCCTTGCCTTGCCTTGCCTTGCCTTGCCTTGCCTTGCCTTGCCTTGCCTTGCCTTGCCTTGCCTTGCCTTGCCTTGCCTTGCCTTGCCTTGCCTTGCCTTGCCTTGCCTTGCCTTGCCTTGCCTTGCCTTGCCTTGCCTTGCCTTGCCTTGCCTTGCCTTGCCTTGCCTTGCCTTGCCTTGCCTTGCCTTGCCTTGCCTTGCCTTGCCTTGCCTTGCCTTGCCTTGCCTTGCCTTGCCTTGCCTTGCCTTGCCTTGCCTTGCCTTGCCTTGCCTTGCCTTGCCTTGCCTTGCCTTGCCTTGCCTTGCCTTGCCTTGCCTTGCCTTGCCTTGCCTTGCCTTGCCTTGCCTTGCCTTGCCTTGCCTTGCCTTGCCTTGCCTTGCCTTGCCTTGCCTTGCCTTGCCTTGCCTTGCCTTGCCTTGCCTTGCCTTGCCTTGCCTTGCCTTGCCTTGCCTTGCCTTGCCTTGCCTTGCCTTGCCTTGCCTTGCCTTGCCTTGCCTTGCCTTGCCTTGCCTTGCCTTGCCTTGCCTTGCCTTGCCTTGCCTTGCCTTGCCTTGCCTTGCCTTGCCTTGCCTTGCCTTGCCTTGCCTTGCCTTGCCTTGCCTTGCCTTGCCTTGCCTTGCCTTGCCTTGCCTTGCCTTGCCTTGCCTTGCCTTGCCTTGCCTTGCCTTGCCTTGCCTTGCCTTGCCTTGCCTTGCCTTGCCTTGCCTTGCCTTGCCTTGCCTTGCCTTGCCTTGCCTTGCCTTGCCTTGCCTTGCCTTGCCTTGCCTTGCCTTGCCTTGCCTTGCCTTGCCTTGCCTTGCCTTGCCTTGCCTTGCCTTGCCTTGCCTTGCCTTGCCTTGCCTTGCCTTGCCTTGCCTTGCCTTGCCTTGCCTTGCCTTGCCTTGCCTTGCCTTGCCTTGCCTTGCCTTGCCTTGCCTTGCCTTGCCTTGCCTTGCCTTGCCTTGCCTTGCCTTGCCTTGCCTTGCCTTGCCTTGCCTTGCCTTGCCTTGCCTTGCCTTGCCTTGCCTTGCCTTGCCTTGCCTTGCCTTGCCTTGCCTTGCCTTGCCTTGCCTTGCCTTGCCTTGCCTTGCCTTGCCTTGCCTTGCCTTGCCTTGCCTTGCCTTGCCTTGCCTTGCCTTGCCTTGCCTTGCCTTGCCTTGCCTTGCCTTGCCTTGCCTTGCCTTGCCTTGCCTTGCCTTGCCTTGCCTTGCCTTGCCTTGCCTTGCCTTGCCTTGCCTTGCCTTGCCTTGCCTTGCCTTGCCTTGCCTTGCCTTGCCTTGCCTTGCCTTGCCTTGCCTTGCCTTGCCTTGCCTTGCCTTGCCTTGCCTTGCCTTGCCTTGCCTTGCCTTGCCTTGCCTTGCCTTGCCTTGCCTTGCCTTGCCTTGCCTTGCCTTGCCTTGCCTTGCCTTGCCTTGCCTTGCCTTGCCTTGCCTTGCCTTGCCTTGCCTTGCCTTGCCTTGCCTTGCCTTGCCTTGCCTTGCCTTGCCTTGCCTTGCCTTGCCTTGCCTTGCCTTGCCTTGCCTTGCCTTGCCTTGCCTTGCCTTGCCTTGCCTTGCCTTGCCTTGCCTTGCCTTGCCTTGCCTTGCCTTGCCTTGCCTTGCCTTGCCTTGCCTTGCCTTGCCTTGCCTTGCCTTGCCTTGCCTTGCCTTGCCTTGCCTTGCCTTGCCTTGCCTTGCCTTGCCTTGCCTTGCCTTGCCTTGCCTTGCCTTGCCTTGCCTTGCCTTGCCTTGCCTTGCCTTGCCTTGCCTTGCCTTGCCTTGCCTTGCCTTGCCTTGCCTTGCCTTGCCTTGCCTTGCCTTGCCTTGCCTTGCCTTGCCTTGCCTTGCCTTGCCTTGCCTTGCCTTGCCTTGCCTTGCCTTGCCTTGCCTTGCCTTGCCTTGCCTTGCCTTGCCTTGCCTTGCCTTGCCTTGCCTTGCCTTGCCTTGCCTTGCCTTGCCTTGCCTTGCCTTGCCTTGCCTTGCCTTGCCTTGCCTTGCCTTGCCTTGCCTTGCCTTGCCTTGCCTTGCCTTGCCTTGCCTTGCCTTGCCTTGCCTTGCCTTGCCTTGCCTTGCCTTGCCTTGCCTTGCCTTGCCTTGCCTTGCCTTGCCTTGCCTTGCCTTGCCTTGCCTTGCCTTGCCTTGCCTTGCCTTGCCTTGCCTTGCCTTGCCTTGCCTTGCCTTGCCTTGCCTTGCCTTGCCTTGCCTTGCCTTGCCTTGCCTTGCCTTGCCTTGCCTTGCCTTGCCTTGCCTTGCCTTGCCTTGCCTTGCCTTGCCTTGCCTTGCCTTGCCTTGCCTTGCCTTGCCTTGCCTTGCCTTGCCTTGCCTTGCCTTGCCTTGCCTTGCCTTGCCTTGCCTTGCCTTGCCTTGCCTTGCCTTGCCTTGCCTTGCCTTGCCTTGCCTTGCCTTGCCTTGCCTTGCCTTGCCTTGCCTTGCCTTGCCTTGCCTTGCCTTGCCTTGCCTTGCCTTGCCTTGCCTTGCCTTGCCTTGCCTTGCCTTGCCTTGCCTTGCCTTGCCTTGCCTTGCCTTGCCTTGCCTTGCCTTGCCTTGCCTTGCCTTGCCTTGCCTTGCCTTGCCTTGCCTTGCCTTGCCTTGCCTTGCCTTGCCTTGCCTTGCCTTGCCTTGCCTTGCCTTGCCTTGCCTTGCCTTGCCTTGCCTTGCCTTGCCTTGCCTTGCCTTGCCTTGCCTTGCCTTGCCTTGCCTTGCCTTGCCTTGCCTTGCCTTGCCTTGCCTTGCCTTGCCTTGCCTTGCCTTGCCTTGCCTTGCCTTGCCTTGCCTTGCCTTGCCTTGCCTTGCCTTGCCTTGCCTTGCCTTGCCTTGCCTTGCCTTGCCTTGCCTTGCCTTGCCTTGCCTTGCCTTGCCTTGCCTTGCCTTGCCTTGCCTTGCCTTGCCTTGCCTTGCCTTGCCTTGCCTTGCCTACATGGTACTAATATTATAAAAAAAATGTTAGAACATGTAATACAGCAATTTGTCATTTCTGAATGCATACTGTTAAAAATAACGAAATATAGCCATTAGTCTTAAAAAAAAGCCAGTGTCAGGAGGGGTTTATTGCCCCAAGGGAAGAAAAATTCTGATCACCCTGCTCTAGAGAATCAGACTAACTGTATGTCTCATAGAACTTTCAATACAATCTCTCAAACTTCCACAGGATTTACTCTTACAAATTCATATACAGTGCATATGATTTTCAAACAAAAGTCACACATACATACAGAGATATTTTATTCAAACTTTCCTTAATGTCTGAGCTTCAAAGGAGGGATCAAATTCCATGCGAATAAGATATTTTCAAGTAAGCGCAATGAAAGTAGACGTAAAGAAGTAAAATGCCATTCTTGTATTTGAAGTACAGAATAAGACAGTTAAGAACAACTGTAATCTGGGAAACCTTTTCGTACACTTCATCTTTATGGAAAACTTAATAAAGATGTTGGCACCTTCTCCAGCAGTATCTCAGTATTATTACTCGTATTGACATCACAAATACTGATACATACATGTGCAGCTATCATACCATAATTCAAATTAGTTACACGGTTATATACGCTAATCTTACATTTTCAAGGTAAAAATATCCGATGTCAATTTAATTTTTCAGTCCTGAAGTTCGGCTAGCACAAACCAACTTGTCAACGCAGTCTGTTTCCCTCGTTCTGCATCCTTCTCTAATTCCCTCCTCTCAGCACTGACAATGCCAACTAAGAACCATGCGTACTCCAGTCAAAATCCAGTACTTCACGTTTATGTTCCTGGAACGTATGCTTTCCTTCAATTAGCACAATTTTTTGTTCCATTAATTTCCTCTTCATTTCAACTGCTTTATTTCTCATAAAATACATGTAATTTCATTTGAACTGCCTAAGTTCTATGTTATTATTTTAACTAACCAACTTTTCCTTTCAATTTTTGGCTACACTGACATATTAATCACCATCTAGCAAATACAGGCAACTCTCAGTTTACGAACGAGTTCTGTTCCAAGATGTTCATTATATGAGCTTTTATGATACATATCGTATACCTTAGCAGCCATTTTAAAGCATTAAAACTGCGTACTAAACATCGAATGGTCTATACAATGTTTTATTACAATGTATGTATGCGTTATGGTTTATTGTATACGATATGTAACCATTACTATCAGCACCAGCATTGCTATTTTGCTTTGGACCCATGATTGCTTAAATTTTCAAAAATACATTTTTAAGTCACCAAATGCAGAACTACACTTGACCGTCTAAGATAACCTTGGCAAAGCAAGTGATGATCCTTTTATATTATAACGGGGAATCACCGATTTTTCTCACGAGAAAAATTCTATGCGGCGAGGCATGTAAACCAAAGTTTTTTTACTGGCTAGGTTAGTTTTATCCCCACTTAATGGTACCTGCACCTTGTCGTGGTGGTGGGGCTTGAGTATCTCAGTGACCCCAAGAGCTATGCTGGCGGTAGCATAGCTACTGGTAGGGCCTCCCTAGCCAGATTGGTCGAGGGGGAGAGGTCAGACTAAGACAGGTACCCTGGTCCTCCAGGTTGGGGGTTGGTCGCAAGGCTAACAACCTTGCACCGTAAAAAAGGAAGATGTTTCGAAACCTCAATCAAAGCCTCAGACAGACGGACCTAACAGAGGACCGAATGGAAGAGGAGAATTGAGAAGGCCATGGACTGAATAAAGACCGGAGAGCCATAGAAGAAGATTAGTTTTATTAACCAAGAACAGTTCAGTATAATTATCATATAATAATTTTCTGATAATTATTGTAATAAATACATTTTTTTAAAAGTTTATTTCTTTAAATCTTACAATTATGTTGACTATACGTTTGGCATTTCGTTTTATAAGGAACTATTGGTGACTTTAAGAAATTTAGTATGAATTGTGACGTTCGTTATAGCGAATGTTTGTAAACCGAGAGTTGCCTGTATAGTCTTAGCTTCCAATGTGTTTTTATTTTCAAGTCAGCCATTATTATTTAAAAATCCGTAAGTTGAGCCACATGCACTGCAGTTATTTAATTTAAATTTGCCATGTTTGATAATGCATAATGGCAATATAAATGAAAAACAAAATTCCAACATCACGTGAAGACGAGTGCATTTTCTTGGTGAAACAACTTGGAATATCAATAACAACTCTGAATACAATACGTAGTCAAAAACTGTCATGTTAGTGTAGAAAATGCAAATCATTAAGGGCATTCAGAGATAAAAAACCGAGTAAAATGACACATTAAGTAATTACATTAGTCAGCCTGTGCAAAAACATCTGTAGTGCCTGCATTCAGCAAATTACTTGCATTGTGATACTAAGTATTTTTAGTATCTTGAAATTACATGCCGTAAAAATGTACATACAGTGCTTAATAATTACCAATTAAAGGTTAAGTTTATGATTTTGCACTTCCCGCAATTTACAAAATTTTAAAATTCTGCTGTACATAAGCATAAAGGATTGAATACAGGTACTTAATCATAAATTGTGACTTGAAACTGGCATTGAAATTTTTCAAATTAAGTGGTTAAAGAGGACATGGTCTAGGCAAATATTTTTTAAAATATTTTATGGGAAGTAAGAACATCCAAAGAGATAAGCAGTATATTTCATTGCAGCGTGAAAAAATGTGTTTAGCAGACAGAATTCTTGTTCTCGCTTCGATTACCGGAATTTTTGGAATTCTTCGCCTCAGTTTCTTCTCAAACTGAAAAGTAATTCTTGCACATGCTTACTAAAATCACATAACAAAATTCACCCTTCTCTGCCGTGGTTCACATCTAGAACGTCTAGTAAATGTATACTTTGTACTGCATTCAGCACCTTTCATACATCTTTCCTTACCCCAATGAATGTATTCTAATAAATGTAATATGATTTATATATGAAAATGAGGAAATAGGAAGAATTATAAACATATAAGTTGAACAAAACATAGCCTCAGTTGAAGATTTCTGTCTTCTGGGTTGTTGCGCTGTGTAGTCTGGTCGATGTTAACCAACCTTTCAGAGGTCATACTGCCTCCGTCATCAGGGCGATGAATCGACCAGACTACACAGCGCAACAACCCGGAAGACAGAAATCTTCATATTCACCACTGTGAAAACCTCAAATCTTACATAGCCTCAGTTCTTTACCATTTTCAGCATATTTAACTGCCAAGAATAAATAATGGCACTGCTTTTGTTATAGGGGGAAAAAAAATCACAACAAATCTCTTGAAGAAAAGTTGCTGTGTGTTGTATGTTGTACTCATTTAAAATTATACATGATTATTCTTACATTATGGTTTTCAAGTACTAGAAGCTTCTAACTATACAATCTGTTTTTCAAGCAACTGCAGACAAATCAAGGCTAGTAACACTCATATTCAATTGACTGAATTGTAGTGACATCACGTGAAAATTATACTAAGATATATGATAATTACACATACCACAATTAAATTCAGGAAACAGAGTTCTATTTCATGCTGTGCGTACCAATCCAGCATATGGTCATAGTTTACTATCTCACATTGTCTTCTTTCTGGGATTCATTGAATATAGTTGGCCTTAAATTCAGTCTTGAGTAATACGCTTTCTACAATACCCTGAGCAGATCAACGTCTGTCTCTGTAGCGACGATCTCTGTCTCTATCGCGATCACGTCTTTCTGTCGTTCTTCGCAGAAACTCCTCCACTGAACGGTCATACTGCAAACAACAAAATATCTGTCTGTAGTTCTACATATGGCAGCAGTCCCCACAAAAAAAACCCAAAAATGAACAACTATCATGAAACCTTCAAGATGCTGCCGGTCTCATTCAATGTCGAAATTGGAAAATGGCCGCAAAAAATAGATCTTCATGGAGGCAGAAAATTGAGGAGGCCAAGGCCTGATATGGGCTGTACAGCCAATGGAAACCTTCACTCAGAAGAGAGTACCTTCAAGTGTATTAAATGGAAAAGTGGCATCTTCCATTTTACTTGTGGAGATAAAAATATTTAAATCCCTCAGATGAATATGTTGTATAGTAAAAGTAAAGTAAAGTAAAGTTTGTCCCACTACGTGCCATACAGGCGCTTGGGGTGAGCGGAGGTATAGTTCCTCTCTTTCTTGTCCTCGGCACTAGATGGGGGTGAGTGGTCAGCATCACGCTCCGGCCGGCTTTACCCCCGGGAAAGGACCCCGGTACCCATTGGACAGGAGGCTGGGTCAGTCTGGACGCAGAGGCTAGAGGAAAAATCCTCTGCCCCCTTTGGGGATCGAACCCTGGTTGTCCAGCCTGTAGCTAGTCACTATACTGACTGAGCTATCCCGGCTCATATATTGTATAGTAGTGATGATAATACAGCCAAGGGACATTTTAATTAATGAGTTTCTTCAACTCAATGACTAGACGGTCTCTACTAAACTGTTACAGCTCTGACTAAGGAATGTTACAACCATTTACATCAATAAAGTAAATTTCGTAACTGACAAATGTTGGCCTTCAATATATGGTTACAGTTTATGTAATTCACTTTATCATTATGGACCCAGAAATCTTGTTCAAACACTTGGGATTTTACAAAATCATTTTATGTGCAAAGTTAGTTCTAAAAACATACGGCAAGAGAGAATGCAAAAAGCTTGCGCCATAATCAACGGCCCTTATCAGAAACGTTCACTTTTCTGTATTGTGGCATTGGCGTCGTGGATTGAACCACCATTGTGAAGACAGAAAGCAAGAGTGCTCATAGTTTGGCAATAACCACTGTATACAAGTGGAGTGTTAAAACGTTTCCACCCAAAATGCACTTATAAATTTTCAACCAAGTCACAAATACACAGCAGAAGTCTTCCTTAGGCAGAAGTTAATCTAAATAACAATTAAATTCAGTTCTTACCACTAGAAAACATCACAATTTACCATTACAATGACCAGCTGGTTAATGCTGTTTAAAGAGATAATCACTTTTTACAAGAGTTCCTGACTGTTGAAGAAGATGGCACATATAGTTACTGTTGAGATTTGAAGGATTATTTCTTTTCTACAGTGCAAATTCTATCACATACATACATAATGTTCTTTAAAGGTTTCTTCTCTTTATGAAATTTAAGTTCTTCTTCTTCTTTTCTTCTTCTTCTTCTTCTTCTATGGCTCTCCGGTCCGTATTCGGTCCATGGCCTCCTCAATTCTCCTCTTCCATTCGGTCCTCTGTTAGGTCCGTCTGTCCGAGGCTTTGATTGAGGTTTCGAAACATCTTCCTTTTTACGGTGCAAGGTTGTTAGCCTTGGGACCAACCCCCAAACTGGAGGACCAGGGTACCTATCTTAGTCTGACCTCTCCCCCTAGGGAGGCCCTACCAGTAGCTAGTATGGATAGTATAATTCATCTACATACATAATGGGTGGATGTATTTGTAACATACCACTAATTATGTGAACTCTTTGTTTATAATATGTGAAATGTAATATGTATAATATATATTTTATTATTAAGACTTATTCCCCCTTCAGGGGCCCACAGCAGTGGGTATGAGGATTGGCACCCCTGAGGTACCTAAGCTGGGCCACCCTACCTCTGGGGGCTATAAATATTGAGGCTAATGACCCCATCCCAGAAGAAATTACTGTTACAGAAACTGAAGTGAAACAAATCCAGAGATCCATGCATGAACGTGCGCATGCGTAAATAATATTATTGTGATACATTTTGTAAAAATCTTTTGATTCCTTTCTGTGTTTTCAAACTGAAAAACGAAAAGCTTAAACACCACAGCATAGAAACACATAAAAAAATCAAGAACCAAATACTTACAGATCGTTTGTCAGAACGAGATGACCTTATTGTGGACGGATATTCAGGTAACGGTGGACCCTCATAGTACCGAGGTGGTGGTGGTAAAGGGTCCACAAATGGGGGCTAAAATTAATCAACAAAAACAATTAACAGCAACACAATTTATAAATTAAAGTTTCAATTACATTTTCATATACCCTATCCTAATTAACAGGCTTATATTAACAAGTTCCACTAATGTAGTAATATTTATATAATAAATAGTTTATCTTGGTATTCAAATGCCAAAAACAGATATTCTACCTAAGATTAATGCAATGTTTTGACACTATAATGATAAAATTAAACTTGGCAGAGAAATCGTGATGGAAAATAATTAAAAAATATGGACTGGTAGTGGGCTCATGTATGGTAATAAACTGTCAGGTTCCCGTTATAACTGTAAATTTCTTGACTAGTTGGCTTCTTGAGAGTGAGTCTGTTCCATGGAGTCCGTGAAATTTTTTTACAAAATTAAGAATGTTTTAAAATACAGGTTTACTTACAGGAGGTGGGTAAGGCATGGCTGTTAGAGGGGGGGCTCCTCGGGAATGCAACTCTCGCATGAAGTCTGTGTAGTTCTGAACCCCGTTGAAGGATCTGCTGTCACGGGGAAGTGGAAACCTGACTGGTGATCTTTCTCGTCTCCCTTCTTTGAATAAGTTTGCCATATACATTGTTGGACCTTGTAGAAACAATAATACTTTTATTTAAAAACGTTTCAACAAATATGAAAAGCATCACAGTTATACGTCTTTCCAAACTCAAATTCTTCTGCTACAGCTTGTAGTTAACTCAAGAGGTTTGTGAGGCCTTAGAGAATTATGATAAATTTTCGCTATATAAATACTTCTGTAAAGCATAATTAATTAAATTTAGGTCATCATATAATGAAATGCACAGCAATTCCTGTAACACTACTTCTAATTACCCTATAACTGAATTTATTGAGTAAGTTACCATGAAACAATGGAACCACACTAATTTTTTACAGAATTTATAATTACTCTTGTACCATAAAGTTTAATAAGAATTCCCAAGAAATACTTAATGTAATATCACAAAAGAATGTAGGGAGTCTGGAGGTACTGTTAAAATAAGAAAAATGTCATCAGCAGAAAAAGAATAGTTAACACATTTTCAGAACTCTTTGCAAGTGCTGCAAGAAGCCAGTAGATATAGCATTTCAAGTTGAAACGAACCACAAGCTCATACAGAACTATTTGTCAACTGATCTAATATCAGCCTATTGGTACAACTGTTATAACTGTAATCTCTCCTGAAGTTTGTCTAATGAAAACATGATTTGTGCCAGTATTGGTGTTTTGATCTATAACACTTCATTCCTATTACCCTTAGTTTTCAATATAAGTCCCCATTCAAAATTTATCAATGATCTGTGTGCTTATACCACACAAATACATTCCTTAATGCACAAGATTACTGGCCATACCAAAGGCTATATGATTAGATTATTCCATTCTTCATATAGTGTTAAATAATTCTGAACACCATGTTTACATTTTTGATGAAAATTTAAAATTGTGAACTAAAACATTAAAGTTCACTGAACTCCAGTAACCATAACCAAATGAAATGATCCACCCCCCTCCACATAAGAAAAATGATTTTTCATTAAATGAACACCTTACTGTACACTGCAATGCAAGTAAATGTGTACATTTCACCTATATTTCGGGGTGTACGTCAAATTTCGTCTTCTTTCAAAAAACCAAGAGAATACAGAATATACTCATATATAAATCCATAACTGAGCATGTATACAGACACGCACACACATGTAACTGAAATTGTAATATCTATTCTTTCTCACTTTTTTACAAAACTAAATATTCAGTATGAAATATGAGTAATTGGAAATCCATATAATAAAAGCTTAATTTTTCTCTCCAATTCTTCATACTGACAAAAATATGAATACCCAAATGATTTCAGCTTTCTATCACAAATCAAATGTTTCTCTTACATAATTAATAAACTGACAATGTTTTATTCAGATCAAAAAACATTAAGGAGTGATCATAAAGTTCTGTAATGTTCAGATCACACAAGAATAAATTCCTTGAACAATAAGCATCAATCTCCTGCACAATGTTAGAAATAAGAAGTACTGTTACTAAAATTCTAGTACATCTTAAGTGATACATTACTTCAGTAAAGATTTAATAGTACAGGATGTTAGTGAACTCAAAGGTACATCACATTCAAAAAAGCAAGCCACTGGATTGTATCCTAAACCACCACAACCCATTTTACATCTGTTCCCCCAAGATTCATTTTATCAGCTCCTTTCATATATATCTAATTCTCACAAATGTGCAATTTTCATAAACAAAAGTTAGAAAATGTATACACAGTGTAACAATTCTGGCACATTCACCAAAATCTGAACTTCTGCAAAAGACTCCAGAACTGTATTGGGCCAATGACCTTTGCAAGGGCAGGATGAATGGTGCCTGGATGACATCCCAGAATAATTCCCCCCCCCCCCAATCGAACAGTTGGCTGTGGATTTCCAAATAAATAGGGATTATTCAGTTACTCCTGTGAACAGAACTAAATGTATGTCTTCATATAAAGCACCCACTATTACTGTCCGATTCTAAACAAATTTGGGGGGGAAAAAAAGAAATAAATTTAGTAAACCCCCAATATCAAATTTCATGAAAATCTGTTCAGTAGTTTCCAAGCTGTAACATGCAGACATAGTCAGACATGGTGAAGTTCATAAGCACTTTTTTCATATGGTCTAAAAATGTGTATTTGGATATATATACTTATAAATTTATAAAACAGAACTCTTCAAAAACTTTACTTACACAAACATTTCAAAGCCATTTCAGAGACAATGTCAAGTATTGCTGGTGAAAATATTATATTCCTATCCTGCTTTTATTTCAAGTGCTGAAAAGTGTCAAACTTAACTGAACGTATACCACATACCTCTACTCCTTTTCGGGCGAGGATCATACTCATCATCCATGTATCTGCGTCGCCTTCCCCTGCTGAGGTGATCAAAAAAAAAGTTAGTAAACATTTAAACACATAATAGTAGGGCCACATTCATCATCGCTCTGATTGTCTGACAAACATATTATACACAAACAGCATTCTAATTAACTGCCTGGCAAATACATACACGTGTCTGCACAACGAGGCTCCTTTATTAATTTGCTCAATCAAAACGCAGAGCATGCAAGAATCATACATAATCACAAAACATTTTGTGCCCAATATATATATACTGAAATCACAACAGTTAATAAATCATCTAGAAATCATCAGATTAATGAAACAATCATGAAATATTACTTATTTTGAAGTACTTGTCTAGACGAATGATAAACTTCATGAAAACTGGTTGGAATGAAGGACCACAAGTTACAATAAAAAGGACCCTCCAAATCTAGCACACTGATTTATACTGTGTTAATCCAATAAATGATGAGCAGCATTCTATTTGTTATAGAAACGTATTCTGAGAAAACAGCATATACCTTACCCAACAACTGACCCACAAGGTAGATGTATCACCCACATGATTTTCTTCCTTTATTGGTGTACATTTGCTGAGAACTGAATTCTTACATCATGAGGGATTAAAATGGAAATGGCATTTATTTTAACAAATTTTATGAAATAAAAAACTGAGTATTCTACCACAAGTGTTAAGTCCATTTCTCGCTACCAG
This sequence comes from Zootermopsis nevadensis, assembly GCF_977971745.1. NCBI lineage: Eukaryota > Metazoa > Arthropoda > Insecta > Blattodea > Termopsidae > Zootermopsis > Zootermopsis nevadensis. Next base: position 8,721,369 of record NW_028259147.1, read on the forward strand.
TTATCTGACAATAAACATATTTGAATGCTTGAATGAAACAACACAGTTACACAAACATTGTCTGATTTATGCAACTATTTATTGGTGGAAACAGATTTCATATACACTATAAACAAAGATATTAATGCAAGTTAAGGCGTCAGCATTCCTTCGAGATGGTTCGATTGTAAATTTTATGAGACAGGAAAGTGTTTGCCTGAAAAGAAGTTGATGACATGAACAAATTTTAACTACAACTGTTTTAGTGTTAGTGGCATGTTAGGTACTCAAACAATAAATTAAATCAATTGCTAAACCTGCATGCTGAGGTGAGTTCATGGAATTTTAGTAAATAAACTTCATTGTAAACAATGTGGGAGGAATACAGTGCACAAAAATCTATTAATCTTTCAGTACAATGGTTGGGGAAAACATGGGCAAAAATAACTCAAAGAACAATAGAAACTTGTGATGAAAACAGTGGATATGAATCTCAAGAGAAACTTTATTACTGTTTTCATAACATATGAGGCACCAGAGCAACAAGACACTATTTCCTACATTTTTCTCTTGTACCAAAACTAAATAAAACTACACTGCAACTGAAGATAGGCCTTTTCACACCAATGTCATATAAAGTGAAGATTATGCAAATTCTACAACTTGGTTACTTAGCACAGAATAGGATAAGAGGATTATGTAGTCAGGAGGAAAGAATAAGAGAAAAAGGAATTACGTAGCAGTTACAAGAAACTGAAGAACATAATAAATTATCTCAGCCAAAGCTGGAACCATCTACCTAGTAAGTAAACACTACATGCATTACTACAGGCTGCCCTACTTAAAACCCACCATGACAGCATGCTGCAACAGCAAGCAAACTACTAGGAAATGAGTTAGTCTCGCTGCAGAACAGAGATGTATGCTAGTACTTGGGTTCCAATTTACACGAGGCTCTGCACTTCAGTTAACCTTCTTGTATACAAAGTGGGTGCACTAATCATGAACTCATTTCTTGACATACTTAATTTGGAGTTGTAATTAACAATAATTCATAGTCCCCCCTTCACCAAGACACTGAAGAAACAATTCGCTAAGTATGATAAAGTAGTGCAACGAACTCCAAGGCATGCGCAAGATATGGGACAAAGGTCTAATATGCCTCATGAACCTTATTGTACTAGCCTGCAATAAAATTCCCCTGATGTCACTACGATGTTCTAAACCCATTGTGTGGTGACCGGGAAGTACAATAAATTCCAGTATTTAAGAAAGTATAATACAACTAATAAGTGTAGTACCAAAACTTGCTCAGTCCATTGAACAGTTTTTGGAAAATAAATTTTAAAGCAGAATCCTGTAAATTAACAACTGCACTTGAAATGGAAAAATATTAAAATGGTCTCAGCAAGTTTTGGAACTGCAATATTCAATTCTTAACCCAGTTAAGTTCTCCCTTCCGTGTGCACATTGGTAGCCCACAAGATACCAAATGGATCTGCAAGGCTGAAAATGAGTGGTTTGAAATATGTTACTTAGAAAGTTAAACAAACTACAGAATTGGGTTAAAAATTAAGTTAAACTACAATTGCTGATTTGCAATGAATGGAAACTGAGAAAATATTATAAATGTAGTAGAAGTAGTAATAATAAAAACAACAAATTAAAAGATTTCTCCAAAGTATGTTGATCAAAAGTTGTAGACAGCTGACAAGAGATGGTCCTCTCGCTTGGTGGTTGGATTTCTATGTTTTGAGAATTCCTCACACAAATGTAATAGATTTATGTTATATCAGCTGCTGAAGGTACTTCATACCAAATAAAGTGAAAGTATGATTAGGCATGATAAAATGAAGGAGATGAGAGAGGAAGCAGTCACAGAACTTTCAAATTTGTCAGAAATGACAAAGGAAACATACATGTCAATTTAAAAACAAGCCTCAATGGTGGCTACTGCACAGTACTCAAGAACTATGATAGTTGCAGTGATTAAGTAAAACTTGGATTATTCAAATCATAAATGAAATGTATTAACTAAATGGTTTCTTTCCTGGGAATGGCTAAAAATCGGTGTTGATCAGAAATAAATCCTTACTTCTACAGCTGAACAATTCACCAAAAATGTGAAGAAGTTGAGAGGCTGTATTTTAGGAAAGATAAGGGAAGTGAAACATAGAGACAGATAGCTGCAGAAGAGAGGAAATATGACAGTGGGTGGTGATGGAGAGTAAATGAAAAAAAATATATATATATAAAAAGGTTGACAGAACAGGACATACAGAGGTAAGAAAAGCTCAGTGGATATAGACATGAATACAGATACAATTCACTAAAATTTTCAGTTAGCAGCACCAAAGCTAAACCGAAAACTATTAGAGACCTGCTCTGCCTCCACGAACAGGAAAAGAGCAGGTCTCCGAAAATGGACTGTCAATGCAAACCTTCGGGCTTCAATACCAAAGTAGTGAGTTTATTTGCCATGAAAGCTTAAAATGTTACCCAATATATAATGCATTCTGTAACAAATAACTAAATACATTTCAATGCATGAGAACAGCCTTGGTTGAAAGCTCAAATTTAGTAGGAAACATTTACCGATAAAAAATGTAATACCCTTTCAGTTCTAACTATCTATCTTTGTCCTTTCATTTAAATTGTCACATTTGCAAGTTGTTAATTTAAAGTTAAAAGTTTTGTTTAAAGACACAAACACATATTTAAGTTTATTACTCTACATGCAAACACAGCTAAGCATCTAGAGATGCACACACGTTTGTCTTAATATAGAGTTATCACACGGCTGTTATTTCAACAGAAAACTTAAATCCACAATTACATATGGGAGCTTACAGTAACAAGGAAATTAATTATAAATTCTGCCTAAAGACATCTAAGTACTTATCTGTGGTCAATTCGGATGGAATCTGCAATTGGGGAAACAATTGGTTTCTCTGTATGCCAGGCACTAACGAAAACACGCTTTGCACAACCTTAGCACCAAATTAATAGAATACCTCACTTTCAAATGCACAATGCACAACAAAATAAATTAATGAGATTTCAGTTTTTCATGGCAATAAGAATGATTATGGTCTTCTGGATTATGACAACACTACAGAGGAACATACAGCTTCCTCTTCTACAACAAAGATGGAGGCAATATGTCCCCCACCCCAACATAATGGGAACCACCTACAAGACTACATGGTTTCATAACCCAGAAGTCCAAAATTATAACTGAACTGTCTAGCAGTACAACTCTGAAGGTTAAAAACACTGTCCAACATTCAACTTTCAAGTTTCTGTACATGAAAAAGTATTGATGACCATCAGTGTGGATTCTGATGCAATAGTTAATTACTGATCAAATATTCTGGATTATCAGATACCAAGGTGAAAGACAAGAGTACAAGGTGACAGTACATCAGTTATTCACAGACTTGAAAACAACAAACCTTTAGTATCCACAAATGGCAGGGAAAATCATGAATAGCAGTGACAACCTCTTAAGAATTCTTCTCCTGAGACATACATACTGCAAGGGTATCTTCCTGATTTCCCAAAGTTCAGTGCCTGATCTAGATTCATCACTATCACATGTAGAGACCCCACTTAATGGTACCTGCACCTTGTCTTGGTGGTGGGGCTTGAGTACCTCAGTGATCCCAAGAGCTCTGCTGGCGGTAGCATAGCTACTGGTTGGGCCTCCCTAGCCAGATTGGTTGAGGGGGAGAGGTCAGACTAAGACAGGTACCCTGGTCCTCCAGGTTGGGGGTTGGTCGCAAGGCTAACAACCTTGCACCATAAAAAGGAAGATGTTTCGAAACCTCAATCGAAGCCTCGGACAGACGGACCTAACAGAGGACCGAATGGAAGAGGAGAATTGAGGAGGCCATGGACTGAATACAGACCGGAGAGCCATAGAAGAAGATTATGTAGTGAATTATGCTATGCAGCTATGATACTCAAAGGTATCATCATCAGTTCAAACAGTATACAGGAAGCACACTAGTGACCCTTATCAAAGTACAGATATATATAATTTTAAAAAAATAATGAGTCCATTGAATAATCATACTTACATTAAAATTATATCATATACAACAGAACATGCTAGAAATGTCTACCCTGTTATCAACTGTACAATGACAAATAAAAGAGTTGTCTCAACAGTAATGAAAACATTACAGGAACACTACATTGGACATTATGCATTGTCTGTGGAATGTTTGATATAATGGTGTTTCATTAAATGGCTCTACTCCTGTTTTCAAATGGATGGTTGTCATCACACAAGACAGATTTGTTCATTTCTTATTCTTGAATTATTCTTCGTAACAGCAATCTGGATTAAATCCAGAACCACTTAATACTAGACTTGTATCATCTGCAGCTTTAGTGGCAACTAAATTCAATGCAGCCTTCATAAGCACACAGCCACATCAAGTGGTTGTAAAAAATTGACGTTTTCAGAGCCGTTTCAGTCGTCATCCAACATGTCTGCAGGCATAGCAGATCCCTGATGATTACGACCGAGATGGCTCTTAAAATGCCACTTTTTTTACACCCACCATAAGTGGTTGATTGTCTGTGTAGACTTTTGGCATGGCTGAATGCCCGAGAAGATATTGCTGAATTTAGTCACCACAAAAGTTTCAAATCATATTTTGTTGAACTAGGCCAATATGTTAGCCACTAGACCACTGAAGCAAAAAAAGACTCACAAAAATCTGAAAGTATAATAACCAATCACTTGAGGAAAGGAGTAGAGAAAACATCATGCATATAAAGTATACCTCACACAATACACAATGCCTGGCACAATGTCCCCATAGTGAATCATCCACAACCACAAATTTTAGAATTCAGTACTGGAAGCACGATATATTTTATTTCAGTGTTTTTAAGAAGCATGTAGTTATACCATTAGACTGACTTTCATTTGGTAATTATTTTTCAAAGCATTTGAACATGCAGAAACCACTTCAAACAAAAACACAATAAACACACGACCTGCTTGTAAAAGAACTACATATGGTCTTTTGCTTCAACTAGGACACTTGTGCACTCATATTTACTTATTTTCAGAACACTTATCTTCTTACAGTTTTTCTTTATTTATTTATCAGGTAAATTTAATTTGGGATTGTAATTTTTAACTTATGAATGAAACAAAAGTCAGCATCAGCACTATCTTTAACATGATAGTACAAAGGACAAATAGGTATTATATTACAGAAATAGATGGCATCAATTTTAAATCACATGACAGAAACTTGCAAGACATGGTGTGGAATGTACATGTTGGACATTATCAACTGTTTGATATACAATTAAAAAAAATTTCAGAACTTTAGTCCCACCCTCAGGTGATTAAATATTTACAGTGATAGATATTTGTAATATTTTCTAATTTTAAGATTCCTGTTGTTGGTTCAAACTGAACCTGGGACACTACAGTGGATTTCAGTATAAGCTCAATTACGGAACATAAGAGCCTCAGTCATTTCAGGGGCCTCCAAATATATAGAAATTTGTCTAATGCCCATAGTACACATTGAGGGTGACATAAATTCCAAGTCACTAAAATGAAATTAGAATCAACAGTGACTCAACCCCCCACCCCCCTTCCACATAACAGTTTAGCTATTTCCTTCTTTCCTTTTATTTTATACTGACACTTCCATTTTGTTTTAAATTCTATGAATGAATTCTCACACTACCCTTCAACTGTGCTAGTACTCAAAGCAGTTAACCCCACCCTGTTAGACAGAAGACATTGTAAGACAAGCAGACACATCTGCAAAATATAGAACAAGTTTCATACTTGCCTTGCTTAGGGACCTAATAGAATAGAATGGTAGAGTACACTGTCCTCAGACTAACAAATGCAGAAAACTAATGCATTCCACCAGTCACCAAAATTGTCTTGAAATACAATGTAAAATGAACACTGGCCAACACAGGGAAAGTGAGTGCAGAAACCAGGAAGGTATGCCTGGTCACTTAAGAACAGAAACAACATTAGCTATAAACCACCACAACAGCCCGAAGATTTCTACATTCAAAATGAAAGGAACAACTGCATCTACTTCTGGAACCAAAGATTATATATGCTGCCTATTAGTAACTTCCTCTAAGGTAATACACTTTTTGAACAAGACCATTATCCTGAGCAAGCATAATTCACATTACTAATACAGAAAAGAAAGAAATGCTACAGATATAAAATACACAAATTTTGAGCAAACGATACGACACAACTCATAGTCAACACAATAAAACAAACAAAACATGCTGGGGTTGTTAATATTTGAAATAAAATAAAGCTCCAATGTAAAAGTCTTACATTTACATAAATTAAGTACTCAGTGGTAACCTTGCCTTGTTTTATACAAGAAATCAAACTTCTTAAAGATTCCCCTCTCAACAAAGCAAAACTCACATACACACAGAGCAGTCAGTGTAACTGGACCAATCAGAAAACCAGAGCTTTGATGAACAAGGTTCTACATCATATAAATAAATTTAATCTTACAACACATTACCAACAATATACAGATTATTCACACCTTCTTTAATGACTACATTACCACTGGTCAAACTTGTAGAGGTTTGGTGTATATTTTGCATTACTTCCCCACCACTAAATTGTAGGTACAAAAAACAGTAAAGTTTACAACTGTTAATCCCACAAAACATTAAATGATATTTTGGTTCCTGAACTTCCAGATTTGGTATTTTCAACTCTACCGTACCAATAACTGTGCTGTTTAAAAACACACTCCACACACTTTATATAATATGAAGATAATTTTGGTATGAGCAAAGAAATGTGGCACAACCAACAAAAGCATATACAATATGTAAATTATACACCATATTATAATTTCAGAATTTCTTTTACATTTCTATGTGATGAATGAAAGCCTAGAATTATCAAAATGCTACAAGCAAAATATGAATCAGTTTTACTGAGGTTTGATTAAAGATAACAGAATTAAACTGAAAAAGACCTGATGAGATCACAAACACATGGGAGGATACTGAACATTGGGTCAGTCAGCAATACTCGGGTATCTATGCAAAATGTTTCAATCCAATTTAAAATTTGTCAACCATGAGCAGTGCGTGAAGTATACTTCTTCTGTATGTCATTCACTGTTCAAAGTGTACTGGAAAATACATATTCTTCAAGAAATCTGTTACCTATTTTTGTAGTGGCATTAGTTCCCATACAATTTAAGGCACAGCATGTACGACCTACATTTTATGCTAACAACAGGAAATTCTTGTGTTTAGATTTAACATGTTTTAAGAAAAATAACCTTAGCGTTCGATATTTCTTATTTTTGTATGTAAAGTAATCCATGCCCCACCCATCTCATTCTTCTCGACTTAATCACCCTGACAATATTGCGGAAGGAATATACATTTTTAAGCTCATCATTATGCAGTTTTCTCCATACCCCATCATCTTCTCTCCTGGGCCCAAATATCCTCTTCAACACACTATTCTCAAACACCTCTCAGAGAACATGTTTCGCGCCCATACCATCAGCCGGGAAGACAAAATATTTTGAACTGAGAAGTAGCAGGCATTTCCGGAATTTAGTCTCCTCCTAACTTCCTCATGAGTATAATTTTAATTTGTTATTGTTCCCAAATATTGAACTTTACCCCTGGGAAAGGACCCCAGTGCCCATTGGATAGGAGGCTGGGTGGGCCCCAGAGCAGGTCTGGACGCAGAAGCTAGAGGAAATATCCTCTGCCCATCAGGGGCCTTTGACAACTGACATAGTTTGTTGCTTGAGAAGATTCTATAAACAAATGTAACATTAAAAAATACCTATTTAGTTGCCAAGTAGTTTAATAAACGTACATACTCCCCATATGACAATAACATGTCAGCAAAAAGAATCTGATTTATCTGACTGAAACTTGAAGGCCTATCAACAGAGGTGTGACACACAGTCACGGTCTTTCATCTAATTTGTTTACAAATTATTATTATTAGACAATGGGAAGAGGGGGGGTGGCAGAGAAATGAATGTCAACAAATACTACACATTTTGCTATTTGCAGAAAATTAAAGCAAGAACTGAAAATTAATTTCAGTGCACAGTAAATAATTTACAGATGTCAGAATTTTTGACAAATCACTTTCAGTTGAATTAATAAAAATCAGTCTTCTTAGGCAAAGACTATTAAGAGTGAAATTTTCATCAGTAACAAAATACTGGAACAAGTCAATGTCTTCAACTAACAGTATCTGAACTCCCTCATATCATACGAAGGTAAGAACATTACCAAAAACACAAACATTTATACAAGTGAATGGAGCAAGAAAACAGATATTCAAACTGACAAAAACATACACTTAAAATTTACAAAACTTTTGCAAGACCTGAAATAGCATATGGAAATAAAGCCTGGGTGATTAGAAAATCAGATGCAATTTAAAACAGAAATAATATTTATGATAATTAATGGTTACACATCATTAGATCATAAAGAAATGAGACTTTTCAAAAAAATTAAGATTCAGTCAGTCAGCAAATCTATTCAGAATTAACTAGTGTATTTGAAAACATGTAAAAGGAATGTAAAATAAGAATACCAAAAGAAGAAACGTAAAAGCTGCATATGTAACAGGATGATGAACAAAAAATTAATACAGGCATACCTCGGAGATATCGCGGGTTCGGTTCCAGACCACCGCAATAAAGCGAATATCACAATAAAGTGAGTAACACAAATGTTTTGGTTTCCCAGTGCATATAAAAGTTATGTTTACACTATACTGTAGTCTATTAAGTGTGTAATAGCATTGTCTAAAAAAACAATGCGAGAACATTGCGAGAATTACCAAATTGTGACACAGATACGAAGTGGCACATGCTGTTGGAAAAATGGCGCCGATAGACTTGCTCGACACAGGGTTACCACAAACCTTCAATCTGTAAAAAACGCAATATCTGCAAAGCGCAATAAAGCGAGGTATGCCTGTATAAAGTACTAGAAGCTATATGTTAGTGACCTACTTAATGCATGAAGAGCAGATCCCAATGCCTTCTTGTATGAAAAACCCTATGAGTCTCTACATGTTTTGATGAAACCCAAAACAAGAAACACAAAAGTATTCTTTTTTCACCATGCATAAAAGCTAAAGTAAAAAAGAAAAGAAATTTCTAAACTGACTAGAATATTGTGTTCCCATCACAAATTCTGGGATTAATGCTAATAACTGGTATTCTTATAACAGGTGCAACATAAAATATTCTGGAATTACTTTGTGACTATGTATACTAAATACTGAATTTCATACAGGTATATTGTGACACATTTCTAGTCTTAGTATTCTCAACCAAGACTGCTCCAGAAATTAAACAGATCAGATTAATTACTGAATTAATGTGGAGTCAGAAGTAATGTCAAACAACCTTACTGATACTGAAAACGTTCACACACTGGAAATACTGTCTCTGTAAGGAATTAAAAAACAGATGTTAGGTAATATACATTAAAGACATAAATTATCATTTACTCATGGCACCTATAGGAATCCATCATAAACTCCATGGCAATGCAGAATACAGTTCCAGAATCACTTTATTAGAATGTAGTTTCCAATGCAAAAGAAAAGTGAAACAATTATAGCAACAGACAGAGCAAGTAGTTTCATTTTACTTTTCTCGATGAATATTTTATTGTGTAAGTCATTAAGAAAATCAAAAATATTTGAGTTAAAATTCAAAAGCCGCAGCAGCAGCATAATAAATACTAAATTCAGAACAAGATAGCCCTCCCGTATCCATATGTTATATGCCATCTTATAACACCTCAAACAAACTTCAAAAAAGTAATACTATCATCAATGGGCTGAATTACACTGCTCTGTAAAGCACGTCATACCAAAATGCTGCAATAGTAAAAGGGCAAAGTAAACAAGTCTTACAAGAAACACCAGGACCATTACACAAGAATGACATGATCAGGGAACACATGCTGACACATACACAAACTAATATACTTTCATTTCACTCTAGGTAATGGTACTGATTAGTTTACCCACCAACAGAATCTCCAATAGACTTCAAGAATAAAAAATGCTGTAAAATCGCAATCTAAGTTGTTATTTTTCCACAATTTGGACTGAATTAACCATTAAGCGCCCCAATAACTTTAATAAATAAAGAATTTTAAGATACAAAATTTTAGGTTTGGTGTGTTAAATTATGAAATGTCAATGTTACTTTAAAATTTCTTTCCACACTTCAAATGGTCAGCTTTTTTGCATCTCAAACGTTTCATGCATTTGCCAATACTTACCCAATCCTTTTATGTTCTTTACAGCCTAATCCAATCTGATCAGTGAGGACGCTAATCAGCATATAAAAGTAAGCACACCGAACAATGTAGGCTATGAACAAGAACACCAATCGGAACTTGATTTTCCTACCCAAATAAAATTGTAAATTTTAAACAATTTCCTTATAGTACAACAACAATTGTTTTGGATGTTCTTGTGCAACATTGTTCATACTCTACTGAAATCAATTTCTTAGTACATTCTACTGGTAAACAATTCTACAGTATTCACTGCATGATTTGGTTCTACAGAATGTCACATTCACTTGCAAAAGCAAATATATATGACATGTCACACAATCTGAATTGAAATTAAACATATAAGGGAAAAAAGCTTTTTTTAATAAATTCTTTCTTGTTTTGCTAACTGCAATGATAAGCTACCCTTAAAAGAAAGTAACGCTGAATAACCTACCAGTTGAAATGTGGCCACGTTAACAAACCAGTTCCAGTAAAACACAAAGCGAACTCACTCTTCCAATATCCAAAGCACTAGATGGTTCACTGCACTGCACTGTGGACACATACAGGCAGGCAGACACAACACTTCAAGAACTTCATCTCGAGTGAGGGCCAAGGAAAATGCTAGACTATGTCCTCTTTTTTGTATATTTCTTTAGTAATGACAAAATGAGCCCCTTCAAGTCCATTACGTAGGAACATTCATTCTACAACAAATCTAGTCAACAACAGTTCTATTTAAGTGGGGAAATAACCAACCAAAAACCACACACTTGAAATTTCACTGCCCACGCATACCCGCACACCCCAGTGATGCACAAACTGTGGGACAAAATTACGCTAATAAACCTGCTCTCTGAAAACGGTGCACCTTGATATTATAAAGTTCCAGTAAGAAAAAGGGACAGGTCTCCTTCGGGCAGGACACGTCCAAGAGGAAGGAGAAAGGACTTCTATCGGACACTTGCAATCTTCATGTTTTCTTGGACGCTGAACCTATATACATACGTACGAACGTCATATAATAACTATTGGCAGGCGAGGCAGGATTGGCTCGCATGCAACATTCTGCATGAAGGTTTTGATTGATACTGAACACAACTGTATCACTCCCGTTAACGAAGCCTTGGCCACTTGAAGCACAAATGTGATTGTCCAATATGTGACTGATTCAATGAAACGATTCATCAGTCCCAAACAACTACTACAGAGTCCTGTGTACCTCCCAGATATGTGGTTGTTGTTGTTGTGACCAGCACGTCCTGGTGTACCAAATGATCTAGGCAATGGTCGAATGTGTGGCAGTGACGGAAGAACCTCTCGACATCGTACTGAACGGGATAAGCGGGGTCTCACAATTCTTGCAGCTTCCTTTGACTTACGCAGGATAGGAGTCATGTCTATCCCTTCATCCACTGGGAACAGACGACACAGCTCCTCTGCTACTCGTGGCTCTATTTCCTGCATAGTACAATTTAATAACTCTCAAACTTTCAATTTCTTTCCATATATGATGTAATTTATATAAACAGCATTGTTTTATTCACTTACCTGGCCATCTCTGCCAATTTTAACAGGTTTTCCTTCATTCCATGGATTGTACAGGTGTTGAGTCTTGTTAAATGGTAATTCTTTCCTGAAATTATTAACTAGAACTTTGCAACAATGCAGCATAAAATATTTAACATATTAAAACATTACACAGAAACGTGTCAAGGTCATTCTTGCCTTATTGTGACTGCAAGACCTCATGTGAGTCTTGATTTCTTTTCAGATGTATTCTACTTATTTTTAACAATGTTATAATTAGAAATTCATGATTCAGACACATTCTTAGCTTATACTTCTGTTTCACCATATTGTTTTATGCACTATATGTTGTTAACAAGAAACAACAAAGAGTAAGTTCACTGCAGATTGCATGCAAGTAGAATATATTTCACGAGGATATTATCTCTTTATACAGAATTTAATGCCATTTGCCTTGATTATCTTGAATACAACTTTTGCCTTATTACAAGAAAAAGTAAAATATGAGAACAATGAGTTTGGAACACCTTCCAGTGTATCATTTCTAATGGGTACTCCAAAATATTTATTCTTGAACTAATTTAGTATACCATAAGCAGGAAAATATGTTGGCACAATTCTCTACCATTCAGCAATACAATACAGTGGTAATACAAATAAATTATCAATTTCATAACTTCACCCCTTACATTAATGAAGAGGCCAATGATGACACATTTTACTACGTATTTTCTGAATATCTCCTTAAATACACAGAAATGTTAACAGACACCATGTACGTTTTCTATAATTTTATGACGATAGTTCAAACCCATTCTAGGGTGGTACATTCAATCTGGTAAGGCTCAAGATTATCTCATGTTTACATACTAGAATACGCAAACTGACAATCTTAGCTTCTGCTCCCTTAGTAAATAAGTATTCATAAAGGTGGTTTACTATTCGAAATGCCACTATGACAGTAACAACAATGGCTAGCAGGAACTCTGAATTATGGAGGGCTTGGTATTCCCTACATCTATGAAGTTTTGATTTTGGAGAATGTCAAATGGAAGAATCAGAACTGAATACAACTACTCTCATACCCTACATGTCTGACTCACATTGTAAATGTCATGTCTCTAGAACATCAATTTCTCATGTACCACTATGCTAACATACAAAAGACTTTTAAGATTGTTTACCAAAGAAACTGGAATCACCCCCTTCACTAAATCACATCTGGTGATCAACTTATACTTGCACTACACCAGTGGTCCCCAACGCGGTGCCCGCGGGTGCCATGGCTTTTTTTGGGTGCCCACGTTGTTACGGAAAGAGGTTATACTGAATAATGATGGCCGTTCAACCATGAACATTATAAAATCAAAGCGCAGATCTCGACTTACTGACGCCCATCTTGACGATTGTTTGCGGGCGGCAACATCCTACACTTCCAAATTTGAAAAACTGGCCAATGAAATGCAGAGCCAAACATCACACTAACTTCCCACTTGAGTAATAATAATTGTACTTATAAAACTACAAATTTTTGATCGCGTGGTTTCTTGTATCATTAAACGTTGTGTTGTTTTGCGTATTATTTGGTGTCCATATCTTATTTGTCCAGAGAAAAAAAAATTTGGCTTTGTTAATTGGTTGGTGCCCGCCACGATCTCAAACTCTCAAATGTGCCCGTAGGCACAAAAAGGTTGGGGACTACTGCACAACACCAACAATGTGCATCCTTTAACAACACAAATTACTCATTTTAAACACCATGATATATACAAAGGAAATAGGGGCAGACAATTTTCTCATACTACAATTACAAATTTATGCATAAAGTGCTGAGACCGACAGTGTATGGTACGTTTATCTTCATGACCTGTATACATACCAGTACTAGTTCAGAACTTGAACAGCAGCCATTTTGAACTCACCTGCAAACCCAGTCAACTTTAAAGACACCTCCCAGTGCTTTGGCAGAAAGACCAGGTGGTAGAACCCAAGAGATGGGTGGCACATCTCTCCGAGATTCGCAATCCAGGCGTGCCACTCCTGATACACATAAATAAATATAAAACCACCACACTATCAATATGTTGTGTCATATTTATGTATGCAAAACAATGTACCTCACCTGCAAATTTTCCACTCTCTTTCACAGAGAAAATCAACAGCACATTGCGCGATTCCCTAAATGCCTGGTTTAACTTTGCCTCATTCTGCGGAGGAGTAGACCACACTCCTTTCGCTTTAGACAATGTTACATTCTCAGCATTATTGCTTTTGATTACAAAAAAGCGTGCATCACGAAACAAATAATTAAGCTTTGTTATGTAATCTGGAAAAAAAATAACATAAAATTAGACAAAAAAAAGATTTAAATGGTGCTGCTTCAGTTTATTAACTACTGTTTTCCAGAACTTGAGACTTTACTTGCAATAATTTAGTAAGTGGTAAATTTTTTAGTCACTAAGTAGCAAAACAAAAGAGCTTTCATCAGTAATAGTATTAATACTGCTTCGAAAATATTCATTTTTGTGTGAACAGAATTTTTATGGGAAGAAGTTAACTTGTGTACAAATGTGTACCTGTATTATCTTTTCTCTGTATCAATAAGAATGGTGTGCATCTTCCACTTAAGAATAAAGCAATTTATTGTCATGTTTTGTTAATTCACAACAGCAGCTAATCTGCAGGTGAAATTCTATCATGTTACTGTTGAAAACAGCATTCATTTACTTGAATACCTTCATCTGTATTTACATGTAATTCATAATACACTCTATGAATACCTTTTCCTTGCTTTAATGTTTAAACAATTGCAGAAATGTTCCTACGAGACAAAATCGATGTTATACGCAGACAACAGAAATTTCCTATCACATAAATGCACAAACTGGAACTGACCTCTACTTTCAATGGGAAAAAAAAATTTTAACTCTGCAAAATTAACATATCAAGCCATTTATGGAACCCGTCATCACATGGTCTTGCCTTTTTTCCTCCTTACACTTACCATTAATCACCAACATAAATTTATTTATGTTGAACTGCCAAATATGTTACTTTCTTCATTCTCATTTGAATATAGAGATTTTCTTTAATATAATCTGAACAAATAATGACTATGAGCCAGGATAACTCAGTCAGTATAGTAACTAGCTATGGGCTGGATGACTGGGGTTCGATCCCCGACAGGGACAGAAATTTTTTTCTCTAGCCTCTGTGTCCAGACCGGCTCTGGGGCGTACCCAGCCTCCTATCCAGTGAGTATCCAGGTCCTTTCCTAGTGGTAAAGCACAGCCAGGGCATGATGCTGACCACTCACCCCATCTAGTGGCAAGGTCAGGAATGAGTACAAGCTATACAACCACTCCCTACATGGCGTGTAGCAGGACTGCTTTACTTTGATTAAACCATCATATTAATTTCAGACAGCTTGTACACAATACGTAAAAGACAAATTAATTCTGAAAATACTCAAGAAAATAGCAATTTCTATAAATAACACTGGATGTGTCCAAATGATTCTGTGGACAAATTATACATAAATCATTTTTTTAATCTATGACGGACTGAAATTAAGGTAGTGTGTACATTACCATAAGATTTCACCTTTCTCCCAGTCTTGGATCTCTTGGAACTGTGACCTATAACAATCAAAATCAATTACTATAGTGTGTTAAGCCAGTACATGGCTGCCTTTGTCAACTAGAACAAGAATGTTGCAACCTTCAATAAGTTGCTTCATTTACATTTAATATGGGGTTCAGACGCTGTGTCCACCACCTACCCACCGCAACCTTAAAACATAATACCTCATCTGTGTCTATTAATGTTATCATTAGCATCATGTTTTGTTAATGCAACACAATAACAAAATTTTAGTTTCAGAGTAGGCAAAATACAAACATGTTAATGGTACACCAATTCTAATTAATAACCATGCATTTCTTAATTCTTGGTTGATGCAACAATATTTTATCAACTGTAGAGTACACATAGCATCAAATGACTGAAATGACAAACTGTGAAGACTTGGAAAGAAACAATCATAGCTCATTCAAAGGTAGAACTATAGCATCTGCTAAAACTGACTGAGACCCACAAAAACATCAACCCCATAACAAGAAATGAACTGGCAAACTCCAAAACATATAGCAGGAATGCTACTAACCACGTTGAGGAAAGAGGACAGGATAGTCTTGGGCCATACAAAGATATTTCTGCTTCACCTATTTTTGAGCAACATGCTCTGTCTAGCACAATTATAGTGCCTACCTTTCATGAAGTTTTAAACTGGGAATCTGCTATAAGTATTTTATAAGATCTTGCTAAAACCAATTCCTATAAGTATTGTGTGAAGAGATCAGAGTACAAAACCTATAACTGCAGGAGTCAGGGAATCCTATTATAGAATATTTATGATGAAATTGCAGGAATTTGGCAATGAAAAGTACATTTTTCTAAAATAATATGAAATAAAAGGTAATTTTTTTCTAAAGCAGTACAACTGCAAAGTCAACTTAAGAATAAAGGATGCCTCAGGTCCTCAAACTTTGAAGACATTCTCAGATCTTAAAAAAGTGTAATAATGGTGTAGTATCTAACAACTACACATTTATGGTGGCTAATAAAATGAAAGCTTGAATAATGGACTTCCTTATAATGATCCCCTGAAGTGCTGAAAGGTAAATCTTCTTTAATTACAACACTGTATTCAAAAACATTTCCCACCATGTCAGTATCCTAAAGCAGTGGGTGGGTGTAATATCTACTTTTTTAATTACATAACAAATTGTCTGCAGAAGAGAATTTCATCAACTCATATATCAGATACCACCACCGCCCTTAATGTTGTATAAGATACAATACGATTCAATTCATCTTTATGTGCAACAGCCCCAAAACTACTGCAGGAAAGAAAAAGACCGAAAGAGCAAAGCAATTGAATTAATCTGTATCCTACTTAATGAAATACATACAAAAACCATTCTACTTACTATGGACAGGACTTCTCCTTTCACGAGAGACTTCTCGCCTGCATTTGACTGATCCCCTGTCCTTCTGAGATGAATTTGTTTCTGAAAGTGCATCAAATTACACAGTTATGCCCAGTCATAAACAGAGGCTCCAGTTACAATGACCAAAAGCGACAAAATTAAGAATGTCTTAATTATGGTCACCCTTCTATAGCATAACACAAGAAGTGTTTAATACAAAACATCTGATGGTGTATTTCGTTCTTTATTATGACACATTTCTAACAGGACAAGTAATAACAAACATCTTATTTCTGAACATAATTGTCAGAGCAATTGATAAATGTCACAGCAATTTAGCCCTGGAGAACTTCCAAAAAGAAGAATCAAGACTCAGGGTTTGCAGTAACCAATTCATCTTCTCATCACATCTGAAGTGTTTTCATCTAAGGCAGGGGGCATCAACCTGGTCCCTACCACCCACTAGTGGGCGATTCAAGCTTTCATGGTGGGCGGTGGGGGTTTTTGTCCGTTGTTACAAATTTTGTTCTTCCTCCATATATCGAATACAATGCTAACAACTTTGCGAGTCTGACTTTTTAAAATATACTTTTGCAATTCTTGAAGTATACTCGTAGACGAGGGAGCAATGAATGAGCTCCGTAGCTAAAGGCACGAGTTTAGTGCTCATAACGAGGGCGGGGCTTACCACCGGCCATCACTCAGTCTTCGAGCTGTACCTCTTTCATGGTGGTGGGCAGTATGTGGGGTAAGGAAATTTTACCATCAACAAAGATACAAAAGTGGGCGGTAGGTATAAAAAGGTTGACGACCCCTGATCTAAGGTGCTCCTACAGTGGTCCAAAGAGGTTTAAGTCACTACAGCTAAGCACAGCCCCTGGCTGTACGGGCATATACACAGCAGAAATATTCCATGAGCTATACTGTGACAGACTGCCAACTACAGTGAAACCTCGAAGCATCGTTTTTGGCGGGGCTGGGAAATAAAAACGATGAACATGGGAAAACAATAGTTGCGGGAAAGCATTAAAAATTTAAAAAAACTGAATGTTTCTCTTTCAAAGTTACTTCTTTTTACCAAAAAAAAATGGACAACTGATTTGTCAAAACTTTACATTTAAGGCCAAACAGAGCCCTTTCCACGTTCAAAATGTTTTCCTCGTCACGTTCACTAATATTATGCGAATAAAAGAACGACTTCACTTTTGCCAATGCAGCATGTGCTTCGGCAAAACTCAGCACAGCTTCGGGCTCGCATTCGTCGTCTTCCTCTTCCTCACCGCTCCCACCCCTTCGCGATCTTCACACAACTCATCAATGGTGCCGACTCCGCATGTGGCAAGCTCGCTGTCTACTGCCACGTAATCACCAAATTTAATCACGTCTTTCTTCTTTGCAACTATTGAATTTAAAGTAGATGGTGCTAATCCAAGGCATTTAGCAATTCTTTTTTTCAAATGGATTCTTCTCCACTTCTTACATTATTTTTAATCTTTCTTGAAGAGTTCTGACTTGCTTTACTGGGCGAGACATGGTACAGGAATAATAACAAAATAATTAACAGGAGTAACAAAATATTTACGGGAACAACAACAAAAATATAGACTGGAAGAATGGAAATACTATTACTGGCGAACTCGGACGAAATGTAGCTGTAGAAGACACTGAACCACTGGAAAGGAGATGAACCAGATGAATGAAAAGCCTTTCCTTTGTACTTATAATAAAAGCATTTGTGAAGAAATTCACACTGCACATGCCATCTGGCATCACTGGAATGAAATATGAGTGAACCCTAATTAAATTAAACTCATAAAATTTCTGACAATGAGCACCGCCATTCACTCCAACTACCACCCCTCATTCCAAAAGAATCTGTGCTGGTTGGGTGACATAACAGGTTACCGCTACTGTGTATTCCAAAAACATTGTGCGTCTTTCGGTATTAATTTATCTCAAAACCCAGCATTTTAAATTCTAAAAACATCGCGTAAATTTTGTTATAATTTCTCAGAAACGATCATTGCAGGAAAATTGTGGGCCAGGACTAAGATTTTTGAACGATTGATGCAATAAAACGATAGTTCAAGGAACGATAGAAGAGGGAAAAGTAACATTATTTTATATGGGATGTATCAGGGACCGAACAAAACGGACAATGCATCCGGGAAAATGATAGTTCGGGGAACGATGGATAGAGGTTTCACTGTACTTGCTTCAAGCAAGTGTTAGACAGAGTCCCATTTCAAGTACTGTTGCAGAAGTGTTTGACCGAGTCCCAATAAGGTGCAGTTCAAGTAGTGTTGCAGAAGAGTAAGGCAGCCCAGCTTCTCCATGACAAAGCCTATCCCCAATATGCTTGTGCCACAATGCAGTTCTTGGAGCTTCTTCTTCTATGGCTCTCCGGTTAGGGGTTGATCGCAAGGCCAACAACCTTACACCGTAAAAAAGGAAGGTTTCGAAACCTCAATCAAAGCCTCGGACAGACGGACCTAACAGAGGACCGAATGGAAGAGGAGAATTGAGGAGGCCATGGACCGAGCTCCTGGAGCAATTTTACTAAGAACGTCTTGCTAGTCCACTATACTTTGCTTTGCTTCTAGCAATTTGCACCACTTCAAATCATTGAACAATTCAAAACAAAACTGCAGTGAAAGCCAACGTTCAAAGTTGGTGCAGTCTATAAATGTCTATCATTTCTATTCAGTTCCTAAGCTATCCTACCAGGTACAAGGTTCAAGTACGTATAAGATAGGTTAGATTAGGTACCACAATATATCAGTTTTATTATACACTGCAACGTTGCCACAAAAACTTTCCACGCTATGGATGAGAAAATGTCCTGGTATGAATTAATTGTGGTGTCTGACAAGATAAATAAAAGGAATCTATCCTGCCAAATTTCAACACGAATGTTATTTATGGCATTTCTACAAAACATATTATATATTAACAATGGAGATACCCCATTAAAAAAAAGGATTTATTTCATATTTGACTCTTCATGGGTAGAGTTAAAACTAGCATCAGAAAACACTTTGCATATAAAATGCAGTGATGGTAATTCAACTCACCTGGTTCATGATCAGACTCAGAACTAGATGAACTCATTCTGCTCATACTTGAACTATCAGAAGATGATGAACTCACTTCACTGCGAGTGTCATATTCATTAACTTCTTCAGCATCTTTGAGCTCATCGCCCATAATATTTTCTTCCATCAATCGAAGGTGAACGTTGTCACCTCCGTCTACGTCTTCACTCCCTGATGCTTCCTTATTCACGGACACCCCTGGAGTTACCGTTGCCACAACTGGTGTTGCCACGTTCTCTGCACGAGGAAAGCCACAGAATTCTCAGATATATGCAAACAAAATCTACTTGCAATCCTCGTATCTGAAAGGTTTCTTACCATCTACCAGATGGGAAAAACAATTTTCACATCCAAATATTACAGCAAATAAACAAATATTATATACAACCCATTATAATCACTCAATACATAACAGGACACAAACTGGGAACAGTTTTAAGAAACTTTTCAATATTTTTTTTTTGATTTGCTTTACAGCCATGACAACAGAATGTGCGGATGATCCACTGGGATCCTTGACAGACATGAACCTGTAATCCTAGTGTTTAGATTAGACCATGTACATGATCACCTATAAAGCTGCTCTATAAAGTGTGCTGAAAACAATAAACAGAATAATTTTGCTGAACATATATTCCTCAGATAAACAGAACATAGCTTCTCTGTAAATTAAATGAGAACTTCGCAGCAACACAGAGAACTGGAAAAATAAAACTGAAAAGTTCCATATACTGCATACAAAAATATATAGACATATCCATAAATTAGAACAATTAATATGGTCACAAGATACATAGTATTATTATAGTCATAATATACGTACCTGTCTTTTGCAACTCCTGGCTGGTGTAACCCTTTTGACAAGAATCAGGAACTGTGTCTGGCCCCTTACGTGAGTTTTCCAAATCACTGTGTTTCTCTATGTCGAGCCCAGATTTCTGGTCTTCAACTATCACACAAAAATTATAACTTATACATCATGATAAAAAGTAAATTCACTGCACTTTTAAGCTACGAGCTCCAAATAAACACTAAAATGTTGAGAATAAATCAATTTACTCATGTATGTACATTTTCAGATTTTTGAGTGCCAAACTGGTATTGGGACAGATTTTTCTGAGTTCTTCAATTTTCCTGTCTCATACTATCAGAACTCCCAAGTTCATTTATGTATTATCTGGAGGATGGGTAATGGGCCTGTCAGAGCCGTAGTTCAACACAGTCTCACATCATTGTAAAAGAAAGAAAGAAAAATCTGAAAGTGGGTAATTCAATTACAAATGAATCTCTGATAATCCAAGAAGTATTTTAGATATACAAGGTTACTTTCTTTCAAATAATAAATCTCTTAATAATACCATCATATAAGTAGATAATGTAGTTTCATACAAATACATATTCCAAGAAATGGATTTCAATCATGAAATCAAACACAAATACAAATTAGCACTACTGCTATAAACTGAAAAAGGGAGGAGCATATGTGGTACACAAGACTGTGTGTGAAATATTACACTACACATTACTTCTTCAGTGACAAAAGATATCGCACAAGTAACATCAGTGACAGAAAACAACATATAAACACACATGTAAGTCAAATAGTTTATAAACAAAAATTGATCATGCCCACATTGAATAACAAAACATTTACTACGTGCTCAGTTAATTTTTTTGATAACATTTTCATGTAGATGATCCAAAACATATTGTGAATTTCAGTCTTTTAATGTTGTCATTGGAAACTATTAATAAAATTCTTTAAATATACATCACGGAGAGACACAATTTTGACACTGTAAACACCATATTGGGATACCCTTTTTTTTGCAATAAAGATAAAAACACAGCAATAAATTAATATAATTCTAACAGAACTAGAATTGCAAATTTCCACTCACACCAAAATAAATTACTTAAAACTGCTTATCTTCCGTCTTACAAAAACCTGACTGATTTTAACCCCAAAACCCTGAATGCGTAAACTAAGCAGGTACAACCTTTCACTTCCCGTTTTGTACTGGATTCATTAGACTGCAATTCAGGTCTGGACTTTCGTTCTGCGCCAGCTACCAGTTTCTGAAATGAAACAATCAGCAATGTCATGCACAAATTAACACGTGTTAACACATGTAAACTTTCTTACTACAATTCTTAGTTTTACTGTATGTCACTTTTCACACACTCTGTTCACTTGACATACAGAAAAATCAAGAATCAACATAACACACCGGGATGCTACACTAATACTTCATACTACAAAGCAAAAATAAAAAGTTTTCTTTCAACTTGTACACAGTAACTGAACAACAGATGGCAGTATGTGTTTAACATTTAAAAGATAAAAGAACATACTATATGTATGTGTATAGTAGAGTGGAAAAGTGTTAGCGTTTCAGACACTTTTAACACACTTTCATCATAGAATAACTTTGCAAAGTTAATAGTTATTCATGTAGAAGAAACCTGGTATCAAAAATGTAAACAAAAGCAATTAACGTTGCTCCCACTACAACAAACAACACAGGTACTGTAAATGTACAATATTTACCTCTTCAACAGATTTGCTGTTAACTTCGTCACTATTTTTATCTGAAGGACCACCACGAGCTCTTTTTATTTCCTTTAATCTAGACTTTACCCGAGCTCCAGCCACCTCCCGCAGTGAGCTCTTGATTTTCTTAGAATTACTCTATGAAAATCAGAAAAATAAACAATATGCAAACAAAATCAGTTAAACAGTTCCATACTAGAAGACATTAATTACAATTGTATATTTTCTCTGTCAATAACAACACTATTCCCATGTTTTGAAAATGAGAAAAGAAAAAATTAAGTGACAGATCCTGCACATGTGCCATTTCAAATAATATGCACTGATTGTAGTGAAATGTCACGAGATAAAATCAAAGTAGCTTATTTGCTAAGCCATGAATACTGCAAACCAACAGGGAAGTTTTGTGGTTCTTACGAGGCACTTAATGTTTGCTGCATCAGAACAAGGCAATGTTCTGCAACTGGTGTGCTGCCACAAGGTTTCAGGAGTGCCACAATTTTTTTTAAAGAAATTGTATATTTCCATGAAAAAACAATATTTTATCTTCCATACTCAGAATTTGTAATACACACATTCACACGCATGCGTGCACTTGCACGCACACACAAACATAAATTCCCTTTTTATAAAATGGTTGTAATGTATTCAATGATAAAAATCAGAAAGATTTAATTAATTCAATGAGACCACAATAAGATATAAAAGCAGTAACCAACCCCTTTTAGAGTTGATTTCTTGGCAACCTTTCCACTCTTCACCTTTCTTTTGGTCAAACCTGCTAGCTTGCTGTCTGCTGCAGCAGAGGACTCTTTCTTGATGCCTATAAACAAACATATGTAATCAAATATAATAAAAAGTAAAAGTAAAGCTGTCCCACTATATACCATGCAGGCACTTGGGGGGAGGAGCGGTATACCTCCTACTATTTCTTGACCTCGGCACCAGATGGGGGTGAGTGGTTGGCATCATGCCCCAGCCATGCTTTACCCCTGGGAAAGAATCCCAGTACCCAATAGATAGGATATCTATTTAATCATGGAACTGAATGCTGCAATGCCAACAAACAACTTCCTACAACGCAGATGATTGATCACTGAGGAAAGGAAGTCTGCTATTCCTGCGTTACTCAACTTACATCATTATACAGAAGAAACTAGAAATGCCAACCATATACTTCTAAATAGGCCGTGTACCTACAAAAAATATTTCTCGGCATATAACAAAGCTGTTGCCTAGAAGTAGCAGAAATTTCTCTTTCAATGGTGTCCTTCAGGTCTTGTAATGAAAAAGAATTGTTCACATGCATTTTATATTTTAATGCCCCACCATGTGCAAATATCATGGTGATTTGCCATTTATGACACTCACAATGCTCCAATGCTTTAGCTAATTGCATCATGGAATTA
Source organism: Zootermopsis nevadensis (assembly GCF_977971745.1). Lineage (NCBI taxonomy): Eukaryota > Metazoa > Arthropoda > Insecta > Blattodea > Termopsidae > Zootermopsis > Zootermopsis nevadensis. Next base: position 8,745,259 of record NW_028259147.1, read on the forward strand.
TTTTGAGTGTTCTGTGACATTTTTATGCAGAGAACAGCAATAATTTTTTTCCTCAAGGAAGGGTACTAAAATGAACCTAACATAACACTATGAATCTGCTGTGTCATCAAAAACACAGACTCCATTAAGTACGCACTGAATGTACACCAAACTCCAACCTTCCGGGAGGAACTTAACCAACCGCACTAGGATTTTCTGCTCTCCAATAGCAGATTTTCAATTTTTGATCTAGTCTAGGCATGTCAAACTCACAGCCTGCACAACACATGCAGCTCCCTTCAATCATTTCCATGAAATGACTCAGTTCTCAAATTATACACAATGTACGGCCCCCAAATGTCCTACAATACATATGTATAATGTAGAAACTGTTTTCCGAGTTCAAATTTTAATTTTCTGGGTTCTTGCTCCAAGCAGGCTTCTAACCTTATACCAATGTTTCAGAGGAACATACGATTCAACTTATGGAGGTCTGTCAAAACACTGATATAAAACCAGAAGAACACATGGCAAAATAATGGAGCAAGGTCTTTATGGATGCACAAGTTTTTATTTGACAGTTATGAAAGGATACAGCTTCAGCAGTTTTGTTGCATACACAACCCTAGAGTCAAGCAGCATAACAATTCTGGGTGCTAGCTTTCAGTCTGGTGCCAAGGTCATCCAAGTTCTCTATCAAATTATTTAATGCTTTCATCAAAAATGAATTTGTTGCACAAAATGTTTCCACTGTGCTGAAAATTGATTACTTACACAACACTATCAGGGTACTCATTAGTGACATTTTTTTGTAGAGTGAAAGACAATTCAAGAAAATGATGGAGTCAAACCCAAGGCTGCTACTGGTTCTAAAAAGACTCTACTTGCCGCTGTGTACCCACAGGTGGCATATTTGTAATCCTCGGCCAGCTGAATCTAATGTCTGGATTAAGTATCAAGGGTAGGACAAGACAGGCAGCCATTACAATAATAATAATAATAATAATCTGTAGCGTAACAGCCCTATGTGAGCCAAAGCCGACTAGCTGACTGCTGGCCTCACGTTCACATGCCTAAGCAGAGGTGAACAATCATCCAACCAGATATAGGGTGATGTGCGGTCAGCACGACGAATCCCCCAGCCATTGCTAGTTTTCATGACCGGATTACGCTACCCATTATAGCTCCCCAATTTCCTCACGATGCTAGGTTGGCACCGGTCCCATACACAGGTTGTAAATCTCATGAGAAATTTCTTTCCCCGAGACTCAAACCAGCGCGCATTCCGTGTCACCGGTCCAAAGCATGACGCCTCAGACCGCGCGATTATGGCGTGGGACAGCCATTACAATTATAGGCATTAAAGGAAGAGCAACAAATATCAGGCCAGGCATGGAACATTTCATATTAACATGTATCTTGTAGTTATGTATAATATGGTTGTAAATAATCAAACCAAGTACTGTACTTGAATCTCACAGCCATTCCTACCAGGGGAAAGGATGATCAAGCAATATGACCACGCTCGAGCAACCCTTTCTAACTGCCATTCCAGACCAATTCTGTGAAATACTGGACTGAAAGGATAATTTTTCCTTGTAAGAACTGCACCTAGGTTACAACAGTACACAGGTGGACTTTGAGCAAGATGATGGCATATCAGCTACTGAGGTTTGAGCCCCAAACTCACAATACATCACTTAAAGTGATCACAGCACTGGGTTTCAAACTTTGACACTAAGTGCCAAGTCATTACAATTGGTGACAGCAGCCAGATTTGTTGCTTCCCTTAGCATGCCATCACAGTGGTAGAAGTGGCAAGGTATTTTCCACAGCAAACACACACCCCGTGCAATAAAAGTTTAAAAATATATGAAACAGCAATCAGTATACTTACCAATAATATCCTCTGAACCAATTTCTTTAGCTAAATCCTCAAAAACATCAGCTGAATTATCTAGGATTTCCGCCAAGATATTTACTTCTTGTTCCCCTGCAACAAAAGTATATACACTGACTAATAAATGTGTATCAATCCCCAATATAACTATCTTTCAATTAAAAAGTCTCTCTTCACATTCCAGTATATTATCCTGAGCTTCTTCATGGCTTGCAAATGCCATGAACTATTTTCATATACATGTGACAATGGACCTCAACATGAGTTTATATATAAAACAGTTCATACCAAGGGTCACTATCACCCTGTTGATGGAGGCAGCAAGGACCTCTGAAACGTTGGTAAACTTCTACCTGACTACACGGCACTACAACCCAGAAGACAGCCATCTTCGGACTCACAGCCGTAAAAACCTAAATCCTTCTAAGTTCATACCAAATTCTCAGAACTCTATACTGAATAGCAATGCATTAAATTAAGAAAGATATGATGGAGTTATCTTCAATGTTATGAACTGCAATTTGAGTTTCATATAATCTGCTAACCATATGTGTCATAATACATAAGCAATTTCTCCTTCTAAAAACCTGCCAACATTTTGGCATAAAAAAGAATGTACTTAAAAAAACAAAGTTCTTATTTTAAGAACTGTTAAAATGGACAAAAATAATTGAGCCTGTACTATTTTCCTGATACATCTCAACTGCTAATACCATTTACTTTCATTAGTTCTACAGACTATAATCAAAAAAATAGTCAACAAAGATTAATAAGTGAAAACAAAAGGATGAATGCATAAATATCAACCGTTTCTCTCTCCATTCCTGAAAAATGTTTAAAAGGGACTGAAGAAGTCCATCTATCTGAATATATTGTTAGACAGCAAATGCAATACTTCAGATGTGTTTCCCATCCAGAGTTCTACTAGAAATAGTGGAACAAATACATAAAAATTTTGAAACACCACAAAATTTCCTAATACCCCTCAAAATACAGTGGAACCTCGATAAACTGTGCCTTCTTACCTTAACTGGGCACTTACCTGCACCACATACTGAATAAGACACAAATATAATGGTAGAGAGGTTCATCTGACACAACATATAGATTTTCAACAATGTTTGTTCCAAATGCCCTGACTGCAAGGTACATCCTCAAATAGTAAACTGGGTCCACAATCCAAAAGCAAAAGTAAAGTTGTCCTGTTACTCAACTAAAAACCACACACGCAGACATGGAGGTGCAGCTCCACACATTAACTTGGTATACATGCTTGTCCACAATTACTTTACTTACTTCCTTACTTATTCCATGGAGCTGAGTCTTTCCTGAAAAGCCAACAGTCACTCAGCCACTCAAGAAGTTCCCAACATTTTATGAAACCCAAAGGTTCATTACCATGTTCATATCAGACTACCACTGGTCCTATCCTGAGCAAGATGAATCCAGTTCATACCACCCCAACCCATTTCTCTAAGATCCATTTTAACATTATCCTACCACCATGTTTAGATCTTCCTAGTGGTCTCTTTCCTTCTGATTTCCCAACCAAAACTATGTAGGCTCTCATCTTCTCTCTCATGCAGGCAACTACATGCACTGCCCATCTCATACTCCTTGACTTGGTCAGTCTAATCATATTTGGAAACAAATACCACTTATGAAGCTCCTCATTATGCAACTTTCTCCAGCCTTCTAGTATTTCATCCCTCAGGTCCAAATATTCTCCTCAGTACTCTGTTCTCAAACACCCTCTGTCTACGTTCCTCCCTTAGTGTAAGGGATAAGTTGCACACCCACATAAAACTACATGAAAAATTATACTTTTCTACATTTTAATCTTTGTTTTTAGACGGTAGATGATAAGACAAAAGGTTCTGAACTGAATGGTAGTAAGCATTACTCAAATTTAATCTTCTCATGACCCAAATTTTGATATGTTACTGTCACTCCCAAATATCTGAACTTTGCAACATTTCTAAAGGATCTATTAGCTACCTTTAAGTTACAATTATGCCCTGCATTCTGGTGATAAGACTTAGTTGTCTCTGTGTTTATTGTAGACCAACCTCCTTACTAGCATCAATTAGAGCTTCTGTGTTTTTCTTTACGGTATTTTTGTTATCCCCCCCCCCCCCCCAACAGATTTACATCATTGGCACAGACCAGACACTGATGACTCCCATTCAATTTCAGTCAAATGTGGCTTTCTTGGACCTTCCTAATGGCATATTCAAAAGCAATGACAATAAAGAATTCCTTGTTTTAGACCATTTTGAACAGGAAATGCCATACAAATGTTTACCTACACAGATTTCACTATAGGTTTAATTATAACACATTTTAATATGCGTAACATGTTTCATGGGTATACCAAACACAATAACAATATTATCAAATACTTCCCTCCAAACTGAATCATAGGCTTTCTTGAAGTCTACAAATAGTTAATGTACTGTCTCATCATACTCCTATTTTTTCTCTAGTATCTGATGAACACAACAAATATGATCAGCAGTTGACTTATTATGTTGAAACCCACACTGATTATCCCCAATAATTTCGTCTACATATGAACTTCACCTTGAGATAAGAATGTTGCATAAAATTTTGTATGAAGTTGATAAAAGTGATATGCTTGTCCATAATTTGTACATTTAAATTAATAAAATCTAAAATGGGCATAAGATAAATTTTTAAAATTATTATAAGAAATGGTGCAATGGAGTTCCAATTTCCATTCATTTCAGTGCAATGATCCTATTTCCATACAGAAGTAGACCTAAGATGATTTAAGCTATCAAACCCCTTTTGTAAAAAAAAATAATATTGTTCTTGACTTCTAGTCCACATAAATCCTAACCCAACCAGCTACTTAACTGTCACAGCTCACAATTAATAATAGTAATTACACCAATTTAAATAGCAGCTGAAGGACATGTCTGGGATGTAATGATTAGGGTACAGAAGATTCCAATGAAGTGTCAGAAACCTTTCAAAACACAGAAGTCATAAAGAATAAAAAGTAGTCTACTGAAGTGAATTAAATTTATTCGCGTTATGTAGGATGGCGGTAGAAAGCTTCAGGTGCATCATTCTGATGAAGCATAACATTGTGTATTATGTACGTACGCAAAGAAGGAGCAGCGCGAAAAGACAAATTAAGAAAACAGACATATCTTATACAGCACGTATTCGACAATACATAATGTAGGCATCGTTTGCATTATAGGATTTAATGAAGACTCGTACTGTACAGTTACGACCTATGAAACAAACAAAGCCGCCATCTTACCTCTGTTTTCTTGATTATCCTCACTCATTTTATGACCATGGGTATTTCAGTAAATAATCCATATACGGACTATGATACTGAAATAAACAAGTTGCAACACTTTTCACAGTTAATATTTCGTAAAAATCAGTAGCGACACTGACCACACATTTCAAATATTTAATACAACACACAACTACACTATAACCCTTACAAACACGCGTCTTTATGACTCAAGTATCTGTGACAAGGACGTTCCCACCCGTTCGTCGCTTGCTTTCACAGATGCTTCCTTTCACGACAATCGTGCGTACTGTACTGCCCTCCATCGATAGGTATTACATACTTGATGATCGTCGAAGATCAGCCGATAATAAGGTCAACTACTATCTAATAATTATCTGTCACCAGCTGCCAGAATTAGCGAGTTAGTATAATTTGAATTCATTATTAATCTTAGCTGTGAAATGTATGAAATTCCAGTAACTTAAACTAGAGAAGCTATCAGGGACTATAAAACAGTAAAGAAGACGGTATCAAGCATTTGGTAAGATGTGACATAGAAAACTCAACTATGACATTGGGCCATATATTCAAACAGATTGAAATGCATTGACACCAAGCCAGTGTGGCAAATATATAAGAACATAGATGCCTTTCAAGATAACTACGGAATAAACGTTTGCAAATCTCCACTTGAATAGGATACATTTAATCAAAATACATTAACAACATCCACATTTATACTGACATTGTTGGCTGGTTATAGTTACATGTTTATTATAATTTATCTATTGTAAAATAATATCAAATTATCTTGAGGGGATTATTCTTGAAATCTATACTTTTATGTAGCTAAGTACATATTTTAAACTAATTAAGAAAGTAATTTGTGTCATGAGTTTCCTGTTCAGAATGGTTTAAAACAGGGAGATACTATATCACCACTACTTTTAAACGTTGATTTGGAATACACTATCAGGAAGGTCCAAAAAAAAAAAGAGAGAGAGAAAGATTGTAACTGAATTGGACACATCAGCTTCTGATCTATGCCAATAATCTTAATTGAGGAAAACATTAATATCGTAAAGGAAAACAAAGAAACTCTAATAGATGCTAGTAAGGAAGTGGGCCTAGAAGTAAATGCAGAGAAAAAATAATTATACAATTTTATTCCTTGTCACCAGGCTACAGGACAAAATCAATGCATAATGTTAGCTAATCAGTCCTTTGAAATTGTGGCAAAGTTAAAAATTTGAAAACAATTGCAACAAATCAAAATCTTTTTCACTAATAAATTAAATGCAGAATACTTACAACCAAGCAGTTCAGAATCTGTTGTCTTCCCAGCTGCCACCTAAAATCTTTGTTTAGTTGATGGTAATTGAAGTCTGTGTAAGAAGTGTCCCATTGTTTTAATGCAGCCTATTATTTTCAGTTTGATAACTCAATGCCATCCATTCACTTCTACCTTGAATGTATTATTTATTATTTGTTTCAGGAACTTTGCACACACAGTCTATCTGTTCAGAATATTAAACCATAAAAAAGTATAGTTTAACCTATTATTTTCTACACCAATTAACCTTCCTTGGCACACATGCAAACTTCTCCTCATTTTCTCTTACTCACACCAGGCCTCCATAAGGCTTTACACTTCTCATGGGTCCTTATGTATCCTTTCACCTCTTTCCCTTTAATAAGTCCTTGAAAAGGCTGGTCCACGAAACACTTATACTCCTTCACATAATTGCTGGAAACCATTTCCATGTAACATCGTCACCAGAACCTCTTTCATTACCACATGTTCATAAAAAAATGTTCTGTCACCCCCTTTTCTCAACCATTTGCTCACATGCTCATCTCCTATTGGACAGTGGCCTGTTCCTCCGCTACAGCAGTCAGTACCAGCAAATATACCTTGCCACACACTGACTGCCCTGTGTAGACTGTCCAATTTGGCCCCCACTACACATTCACCCTCAATATTTATCTACAACTAAACAGATTGTTATCATTTCAATTAATTTTTTCATACACATAATTAAAAGAAGAACAGTACATTATAATGAACACTATTGTGTTTAATATGGTAAAATTAAAACATAAATATAATGGTCTACTAGCACTAAATGTTGCCAGAAAGACCCAAATTAAGAAAATATAATATAACATAACATAATATGCTGATAATGTCTATTTGCTTAGTTGATGGGGTAGGTACCATAACTAAGGATGCAGAAACTCTCCTACAGGCTAGCAAGAAAATAGGCCTAGAAGTAAATGTAGACAAAACTAAATACATGGGCATATTATGGGATCAGCAATAGGCTCTAGACTCTTGTCAAATGCACACACTGTCATACCCTACCATAGGTGCCACCATAACCTTATTTATATTTTTTGCTACTTGAGTTGCTACAGTCATTGCCATTTTCATCTTTCCCACAACATACCAATGGTGCACTGATACAGTCACGTGTGACAAACATAGCTATTATAGTAGAAGTGGATACTTTACTATAAATCAGAAGTTATGTAGTCAAAAGTTTTGTAAACATAAAATAATGATCTTAACCCACTGTGGCACACTGCATAATTATGGAAGAGGCTAAAATTACTTTAAATAGATAAATAATTTAGTCACGGAGTAGCTGTTTGGTCATATGCTGTGCCCAAAAGTCAGGTTCATTACTAGGACAAAATTTTAAAAAAGCCAGAAATAAGAATATTATTACAAAAAAGAAAATTTTACTCCATGTTAATAGTACATACAAAATCACCTAAAGAACATACAATTGAATGAAAATTAAATTAATATTTTGAATGGTGAAGTTATCTGTAAAATTAAGAAACATATAACAAACTGTGAGTACATACATGTTTCAGAAGACATGATATTGAAAGTTTCCCTAAAACAAATATAATGAACAATCAGCTGTTAAACTGCAATCTTCTCTTTCAAGTTATGCAATGTTCATAAATGTTGCAATGAAACTTGATGAGCCCTAAGTAGAATTGTGTTTTATGTACAAATTAGTGTTACTTTAAATTAGCCAGAAATAGAGCAGAATTAACCAAAGGATACCTACGCACTGAAGATTCTTGTAATTTGTTTCTGACAAAGTGATCTTCTTCTTCCTCATGTAGTTTCCATACTTGTGGGCTGGCTTTTACGCAGGAGTCTCCGACTGCCTCCATCTGCCCATTCTTACACTCATCTACCCTCCTCCAGTGTTATTTTTTTATCTCAACATCTCTTATAAATTGTTCTATCCATTGTGCACATTTTCTCTCTCTGGGTCTTCCTAAATCTTTTAACATGACCAAACCATCTGGATCTACTTCTCTCAGTTTGGTTCTGTACTTCCTCCATCTTGACCTCTCCCACAATATTTGTGTTTCTAACTCTATCTTTCCTGGTTTCTCCCACTATTACCCTCAGGAATTTCATCTCAACTCCTGTCTCTTAGTACATGTTTAAGTCTCTGTCCCATATAATAGTATGTTTTTGAGCTAAATGCCCAAATATTATAATTTTTTATCTTCTGCCTATATCTATTCCACAAAGAAGCTTTAGCTAAATGACAATATTCTGAGCCGTTCCCAATTCCTAATTTTTTTTTATCTTGCATATTTCTTCACCACACTTCCAAAGTAGTCAAATCAATCTACTTCTTTGTCCTCTTCAACACATTTTTTAGTAATGAGCTTTTTAATCCATTTCTCAAGAGTTTTAACATAACTACTATCCCCTGACTCAAGTTCCCTCACATCTTTACCCCATACCATAATATTATCTACATGCATAAAAGCTTTTAAACCTGTTTCTTTTTCCATTTTTCTCTAATTTTATTACAGATTTTATTCATTATAACATTAAACAATATTTGTGATAGCACAATTCCTTGCGTCACTCTCAATTTGGTCTCAAACCATGATTACTTCCCTATTTGTCTTAACATAATGAAGTCTTTTATGTATTTTTTACTTTTCTCAATAGATGTACAAGCATTCCTAGTTCTCCATGATAAAATAACCACCAAATTTAAATAGGCATTAATATTTAAATTGTGAGATGGGATAGCTCAATCAATATAGTGACTAGCTATGGGCTGGACGGCCGGGGTTCAATCCCCGATGGGGGCAGAGAATTTTTCCTCTAACCTCTGCGTCCATACCAGCTCTGAGGCCCACCCAACCTCCTGTCCAATGGATACCAGGGTCCTTTCCCGGAGGTAAAGCGCGGCTAGGGCATGATGCTGACCACTTACCCCCATCTGGTGCTAAAGTCAAGAAAGAGTAGGAGGTATACGTCCGCTCCCCTCAAGTGTCTGCATGGGCATGTAGCAGGATGCTTTACTTTACTTATTTAAATTATGTATGTCACATTTGCCTCCATAGTCATAAACATGATTTATCAAAGGACTCATAAACTCATTTTCACAAAAATGTTTATAAACCTAAATTTTGTTCTGTAAAGCACAAATTGTCTCAGCAGTTAAGTCCATAAATTCCTGCACCAACATAAAAATGTAGTCCCGCTCCATAGCCACGCGGTCTGGGACATTATGCTTTGGACCAGTGATACGGTGAATGGTTCGAGTCTCGGGGAAAGAAATTTCTCATGAGATTTTTGACCGGTGTATGGGGCCGGTGCCAACCTGGCATCGTGAAGAAATTGGGGAGCTACAATGAGTAGCGTAATCCGGTTAGGAAAGCTAGCAATAGCTGGGGGTTTGTCGTGCTGACCACACATCATCCTATATCTGGTTGGATGATCGATCACCTCTGCTTAGGCATGTGAACGTGAGGCCAGCAGTCAAGCTAGTCGGCTTTGGCTCTTAGGGGGCTGTTACACCACGGATTTAATTTAAATATAAAAATGTTGCCATGTTAGTAGTAGACAGCTTGTTTGAATACGTAAACTGAGTTGTTACAGTGGTTTCTTTTTGTTGCAGTTTACTAATAAGAATAGTAGTCATCACCATAATTGGAAAAAAGTTACTTACATATTAACAAGTAAAGGTAATATGAGTGACAAGTGCAGAAGTTAGCACAGTGAACTTTAACAATAGACAAAATTATTTTTTGCTTGTCTTTGAGGAACAAATATTGTTAACCCTCCACTTCTACATAATTTACTAATATACTTCGACAATTAGAATTTTCTTGATAACATTGAAAACAACAGGGAAGTTAATCCCTTAATGAGTAAGCATCCACACATATTTGTATGTTCGTCAAGGCAAGCTGGACAGATTATGTATAAAACTGTTCTTTTGAACTTTGTCCAAATTATCTAAATTATGAAATCATAAAATTACAAAGTTTCAAAAGCTTGATTCTGGTTATGCCAGCAGTTATAAAAGTGGGAAGAGGACAGGTCTCAGGTTAATTTGACAAGGAGGCTAAACAGATAGGCTTTCTGCCCTCTTCACCATTTTTCTCTTGATCAAAGCAGAATCCAGATTCCAAAATGATGTAATTTTACAATTTTATAATTTAGGCACTGGATAAAGTCCAAAATAACCATTTTTCTTATTTTATGCAACATCATCATCATCATCATCATCATCATCAGAAACTTTGAAATTTTAACAACTTCTGACATGTAGATGTCTGTCTTCTGGGTTCTAGTGCCATGTAGTCTGGTAGCAGTTTACTGATATTTCAGAGGTCCTTGCTGCCCTGATGATGGAGGCAGCAAGTACCACTGTAATATTTAACAACAGATGCCATTATATTGTAGTGATAGTAGTAAATGTATATGTTACCTTCTATATCAAAGAAAAAAAAAGAATGTTCTTACATTTATAACCGTAGTAAAGTATCACTTAGAGCAAAAAAGTTCTAGAAAGTATATTAAATGATCAAAATGTGACGTCGCACTGATAACAACTGTTTAATTGGAAGTGCATATGCAAGGAAGGAGGAGGAATTCCATATGTTCATGGTTAAATTTTACAAATGACATATTTATATACTTAAAATAGGAACAATCATATTAGATATTAGAAATCTGAATGTAGTCATTTCACATTCAATTGTAATAGACTTGGGAATCAAATGACCTGCTGAGTTTAATATGAGACAGAAGATAATTCCATAAATTGTGGAAGTCCTTGTTCTCGGAGCCATAAACGCGTTGCCATAATTTTTATAGATTCATGTTGATATTACACATTTTAAACATTTTGTTTTATAATGAATTTTCCTTTCAATTATGTTTATATGAAAAAAAACAGCTCCAAGATTTTTTATTGATTTAAATAAACAATTTGAGTGAAACAAATTGAATCAGTCCGCATACCCCTAGTCCTGTCTAAGTGAAACAATATGGATTTCTTATTAAAAATGTGCAATATGAATGTGCAAAATTACTGGCTCCTTCAGCGCAATAATATATATTATTTTATAGTATGCATTAAGGCCATACATAATTGTAATCCTAAGTGGGAGGGGCAGTTCTCATTGTATGAGCATATTTTCACAGTTAAAAAGTTACAAAGCAGGCCTGTAATCTAAATTCAGCACACTCTAGCTATGAAACTCATTACAAAGTAATTTTTAAGAAAATATGTTACGAACAGCTAACAACAGTGAAATTTTAAATTCCAGTTGAAACTTACAAAACCAAGTGAAGGGCTATCAACAGAAATTTATAAAGTTTTATGTTTATTAAGAATTTCACCAGTGCACAAAACATCATATAAAATATCAGCAATATGATTAAAGTAATCAATTCACTTATTTCTTCCACAGAAATTTTACAGGACTCCCATCACTGTTACATTTTAATAATGTACAAGTTAAATCAACTATTTGCGAACAACTATAAAGACACATTTTTCGTAATTACATTTCAAAAACTAAAAATAAGAAAACTGTTTTACTGTTTGAAAGAATAAATTGTCATCCATACACACATTTAATTGTTTCCCCATTTAATTTAGATATGAAATAAATTAAGAAAACAGTTACAACATAATATGACATTTATAAGATAACATATCAAACTTTCATAGCAACGTTACAATGATATCTTCTTACATCGTGAATTTACCAAGTTTTCTTTCTCTTATTCTGTCTCAATGTGTCTGGATCACTCTTTCATACACAAAGATCTTCATATATGTTGATTTCTTTAGTTCCGGGGCCCCGTTAGTCATACTCGGCTCCAATGGTGATGCTCATCTCGTTTGAAACGATAAGCGTCTGGTGATACCATCGGTTTGTGTCCAACACAACTGCAAACAAATTCAATTCATTAATCATATTCAGTTTTGGTGATGCAAAACTCAAGCCAGAGCAGTCATAACACAATTGATTTGTAAGATTTGAGGTTTTCACAGCGATGAGTCTGAAGATTTATGTCTTCTGGGTTGTTGTGCCACGTAGTCTGGTAGAAGTTTACCAACGTTTCAGAGGTCCTTGCTATCTGTGTCATTATTTCTTTAAGCATAGAGTTATAATTGGAGGTTACACTCCCAAAACATAAAAATTACTAAAAAAATATCACAAATTGACGATTTTATTGCCTGAAAACAAATATGCATGCAAAGGAAATATATTAGATTATTAAATATGCTATGAAAAATACAGCAAAATCTTTCACAGGAAGTACACCAAAGCAGAATGAGCCGGGATAGCTCAGTCAGTATAGTGACTAGCTATGCTGTCTTTGGTCTTTATATCTTTTTTGATAGATCCTGTAAGAACTATTCCATAGTAGCGGGTAAGCAGAATTTTATATATGCAAACTATTTATAAAGTTAAAACATATATCTGAGAAACACGATGAATTGACAAAAAAGTTTCAACAGTATTTGTAGATAGTTTAAATCTCCCATCAAACTTCCAAATTAAAATGGTTTCAAAATTTAAAATATCTCGCACTTTCGACAAATTATTTTCACTTTTTGAGAAAAATCAGTTTCTTATTTGTTTATGTATTAGTGAAGGATATGGAACGATGTTGCAGTGATTTAAATTAAGTTATGCCTACTATCCCGGCATTCTCCTGGAGGGATTAAGGAAAGCCATTAATATGTAAGATTTGAGGTTTTCACAGCGGTGAGTATGATGATTCCTGTCTTCTGGGTTGTTGCGCTGTGTAGTCTGGTAGATGTTTACCAGCGTTTCGGGGGTCATACTGCCTCCGTCAATATTATTCATCGCTCTGATGACGGAGGCAGTATAACCTCTGAGACGTTGGTTAGCATCGACCAGACTACACGGCGCAACAACCCAGAAGACAGAAATCTTCAAGCCATTAAAAACTTCGGTCAGGATATTTGGTATTTGGATCGAGATTTGCACCGGAAAACGAAGCAGGAGTGCTTATCATTTGACCGCGATGCTCGTTAAAAATACATTTAAAAATACGCATATTACAAGATATATATTCTGGAGCAAACACTGCCACGGACCTGTTACCAGAGTCCTCTCCCGGGGGGAAAGCGCGGTCGAGGCGTGATGCTGACCACTCACCCCATCTAATACCGAGGTAAAGAACGAATAGGAGCATTTCAACATTTCCCCACAAGTTCCCCCATGGCGTGTAGCGGGATAGCTTTACTTTAATAATAAATATTAACTATAACAATGAAGAGACACCGAAGACAACTATCACGTGTTCCGAAACTCATCGGTAGATGGAGTTGAATGGTCAGTTTCACATTTCAATCGCTTTACTACCAGCTGGTTCGGCGCAAGAGCTTACCTGAAAATGATGGAGAAAAGTCCCAACGCTTCTAATGGGACTCGAATATCACTCGAATAGCAACAGGCGTATTCCTACTAGACGCAAAATATATGCTGGCGTCGAATTTAAATTCTGTTTGTAGTGCAACTACATCCCAATACATTTAAAAAATAAACAAACTTCAAATCAGGAATGCTAACCCTTTGTTAATTCTTGGCTAATCATCAGAGCCCTTTGTTGTCGGCTCAAAAAATATCAAACAAAATATCCATACGCGTATGTCTATGTATCGACATATCTCAACTGTATACAGAAAATATAACTTACTGGCATGAGCCCCTTGTTAACAGATGGCGTTACGCCTCTACCACAAATAATCTGCTCCTCTTTTGCATTTTCTATTCCCTGGCTTTGTTCCTCAGTGGAGGTTATGAAAGCCCAACTCGATTAAATCTACTTCCATCCATCTTTTATGCATTTCTTGTAGAAAATGCATAAAATTAACCCACAATAGCCAGGTAATGTTGTTTTGTGAGATTTCAAATTCTCACGACGGCGAACATGAAGATGAATGCCTTCTGGAATGTTAGAAATTGACCGACGTTTCAGAGGTACTTACCGCCTCCACTTCCTGCCCCCCACAGGTCATGCCGTGATTCTCCGGCTCTCCCATTGGTTCATTTGGTCTTCTTGCCCTTACCTCCATCATCCCTTCCCCCCTTCATTAATTGGTCCGGCCAAGCTTTGGTCTTGTCTGTCTTGATCCTATGTCTTCACTCGTTTTTTCGCACGGCCCTAGTGATGGAGTAAGCAAGTGTCTCCGAAACGTCAGCCAATTTCTATGAAAGTATGCAGGGCCACATTCCAGAAGACAGCCATCTTTATATTGGTTTCTCCATCCGTCCGCAACTGTTATATATGAAATTACGAACGGGTACTGAAGAAATCTGGCAATTATAGTGCAGCCTATACTAAAATCCGTTCTGGATAGCTTATAATCTATTTTGGTGTGTCGATTATTCATTCACTAGACTGTGATCTGCAAAACAGACTTACGTCAAGCATTTGCTGACTTTTATTTAACTTAATGTCGAAATAACAAAAAATAAATACAAGTAGATCTATAATAAACATTTCCAAGACCGAAGATTTCTGTATTCTGGGTTGTTGCGCTATGTAGTCTGGTCGATGTTAACCAACGTTTCAGAGGTCATACTGCCTCCGTCATCAGGGCGATGAGTATGAAGATTTCTGTCTTCTGGGTTGTTGCGCCGTGTAGTATGGTAGATGTTAACTAACGTTTCTGAGGTCATACTGCCTCCGTCATCAGGGCGATGAAGATTTCTGTCGTCTGGGTTGTTGCGCTGTGTTGTCTGGTCGATGTTACCAACGTTTCAGAGGTCATACTGCCTCCGTCATCAGGGCGATGAATTCAGAGGCAGTATGATATCTGAAACGTTGGTAAACATCGACCAGACTACACCACGCAACAACCCAGAAGACCAAAATCTTCATACTCATCGCCCTTATGACGGAGGAAGTATGCCCTGAGAAACGTTGGTAAGCATCGACCAGACTACACCACGCAACAACCCAGAAGACCAAAATCTTCATACTCATCGCCCTGATGACGGAGGAAGTATGCCCTGAGAAACGTTGGTAAGCATCGACCAGACTACACCACGCAACATCCCAGAATACCAAAATCTTCATACTCACCGCTGTGAAAACCTCAAATCTTACATTTTCAAGGCCGCTACTTTTATGCAACACTGAGTCTAGAAGTCACAGGAACCACAACTTTCGGCTTTTAGTGGTGCAATTCATACGTACGTGTGAAGCTAATTATTACATGGCTGGACAAAAAAATGCCGATTAAATGAAAAGAAGCTGGAGCCAAAGATCTCATAAGAATTTTGCTGTCACTTAAGCACCGCTTTGTTCTGCACAAGTCTGTGCACTAGACAACAGACTCCGATTAAAAAAAATTCTTTTTCGCCGAAGCATGATATAAAAGAGAATTTTAGAGTATTTTCTAAATAATAAAATGCTTATAAACAAAATGTAGCAAAATACAAAAACCAGTCTCTGTGGAACGTTTAAGAGCCGAAAATTATTGTATTGCCTTAACACAAAATGTTGTTGCAATTAAGTTGTGGTAGACAGTCTGACATAACTAACTCCAACGTAATAGTCGCTCAACTAGTCAAGTTCCATTCTTTACGGAATCCAAAGGTTCATTACCGTGTTCACAAGAGCCCGCTACCACGACTGGCCCCTGTACTGAACCACCTAAACGCAGTTGACCCCCCCCCCCCCAAAAAAAAAAAATCAGATTCGTCCTCTCATCTATGCCTTGGTCTTACAAGTGATTTTTTCCCTTGGTTCTTAGACAAAAACTCTGTATTTTTTTCAGTTCTGCTAACTGACCTCAATCATTGCATAATCCGCAATTGTGTTAGTTGGCCATTTGCGTAGGAGCACAGTCGTCTTCTTCACGATGTTTAGGTCGAACTATACATAACCCATTCAACTCCATAGACCTCCATACATGGTGGGGAAATGGGCTGAGTTTATTTCAGTATCACCCCACCACGAGTGAGTGAACGAACAACTAAACATCTGCTACTTGTGATCGTCGCTACCGTCTGCTCATGCGCGCCTTCGCCCCGGCCTCGCAATCGAGGCTATTAAGGCGGTAAATATGGAGCAGGATGAATTATGCTCTTGAATACACTTCCCTAAAATTACTATTTTCATACTAAAGCAGGACTCGATCTGCTCAACAGAGAGTTGATAGAAATTCCTTCCGTGTTTTAATCTATCAATAAAAGCTGTTAGCATCACGCGTATTTAAATTAATGAATAAATAAACAAAAGCAAAATTTGTGCCCCACTGTTCAGTTAATGGCAATTCAGTTGAAGATCTAGGTGAATGTCTATTGCCCACTCATCTCGTTAAATAAACCAAGAAATGTTTTAGAGCATCGTGATATAAAATTGGGCATATGGACGCTGTAGTCTCACATTTATTCAAGATTGATCTAGGCATATTTATTCATGCATATCGTAAGAAAATTATGAAAGTCAAGTCAATTCAATTTATTTTGGTGCTGATTTTCATAAACCACGTACCTATCACAGCTTATTGAATTTTCACACATAGTGGCTACCTACGTCAAAAAATTGTGGTAGATTATAATCTTTAATGTCCTGTTTTCTATCTAAATAATTCAGAGTAAACAGAAGCGAACCTTATCTGTTCTTCTTTATGGGTGTGAAAATTGGTCTCAGGACTTCAGGGATAAACATAGATAAGGGGTAGACATACATAGAACTTCCGCCTAAACAGGCTTTAATTATATTGTATGTGAGCTACGTGCCACGTCCTTTGTAGGCCACCATCAAGTGCGTATTTTAAATATCAGACGGTTTGATGACAAAAATTGGATTACATTTTTTTAACCTACGCCATGGATCCAGGTTTTACATGCGTCTATGTGCCTTTCATATAGCACCAGAGTGCATTGGTGGTAATATCTTGTTAGTTGAAGACTATTAATCGTTCATAAACTTCTGATTAAATTTAAATGTTCAGACTTAAAATATGGGAGCCTATATTTGCATAGAATTAATTTTTTTCAATGTGTGGTCTATATCTGTGATTTGCTGATTATATAATATAACTAACTTGATGGCTTACAGAACCCGAAGGTTCATCACCGAATTAACCAAAGCCCTCCACCGGACCCTGACCTGGGTCAACAAAATCCAATCTCCTTCAACTCCTATCTCCCATAGATCCCGCCTGAGATTATCCTCCCATCTACATCTAGGTCTCCCCAGCGGTCTTTTCCCCTCAGGCTTCCCAACCAATACCCGGTGCACACCTCTTGTCCCATCCATGCGCGCTACATGCCCTGCCAATCTCATTCTTCTTACTTAATCACCCTGACAATACTGGGAGAGGAGTACACATTTTTAAACAATCTCCATATCCAAAGGAACCAAAATGTGATGTTGCGGAAGAATGTTATAAATTGTATTGTGTTCGAAACACTCGACAAATATTTAGTTTATGAAGACGTGTGTATAAGCGCCCATCGCCAAACCATTAATTTGTTTGCGGAAACACTGGGTACATTGAAGATTTTCGAGTCAAAATGTCATTTATTGTAGTTTCCACATCCTGAATAATATTATCTGATAACAGATTACTAATATTAAAAACTTTGTTGATAATTTTGTCTAATTTTTTTGTATGAATAATGGTATAAATGTTACTGGTGTTACATAAGCAAAGTCTGACATCGTTAAGGATTGATACACTTGTCTCACGTTAATTGCCCTTCCTATGAACCTTTCAGCACCGCAACTTCAGCCCGGATAATGTAGGCGGTATGTTCGTCATAATTGTTGGTATTTTCTTTCGAATATATACTCCATCGCAACCCAAAATGACAACATAATCATCTTCACAGTCGTAAGAACCTTAGTCACCCAAAGTGAACTTTCTCAAACTTTCTAAACCGAATCCAAAAGTTCTTGACGATGGTGAAGAGACATTTGAATAAAAATTTTCTTGAATATTATCCATCGTCTAGTAAATAAAATATAAAACGTAAAACGACGTTTCGGAGATGGGGCTCTATCTCCGTCTTCAGGTTCCTACTCAGTTGGGCCCACTAGATAGAGCTAATCCCTATCTCCGGACTTACTTTTTTTACGTTTTATATTTTATTTACTAGACGATGGATAATATCCAAGAAATTTTTTATTCAAATGACTTTGTAAACCGGCTTATCTCCACACGTTTTCAGATGCGCCGTGAAATTTTATAAAAAATTGTATATTCGGACGTTTTAATAAGAAAAGGCAATATTTTATTTTTCGTAATTAGAATTTTTTGTACACAAATATTCATCATCTATAGTTTTATTCAAAATGTGTAATGTTTTGTAATAATGTTCATATAAGGAAATGATTTATATGTAGATACATATGCATTAATGGTCGGTTTTCATGAGGTGAAATTTTGTGGTGTGCCGTCATTTGTCTTTGGTAAATTAGGGTGTGAAGTCGGTGAAAAGGTTTGCGGAACACAGTTCAAAAAGAGGACACACGGCTAACAGATAGGTTCTGCAGACGCTGGTTTCTCGTTTCCTTTCTACACATGATTCGGAAATATAAAACTCGAAACAACTGGAGGAAAACAGTTCCATTTCTTAGAGATTTGCTTTTTTCATTAACTTGAAATCATTCAGAATACTTTTCCGAAGAATCGGTCCCTGATGGTTTCGAAACGTCACCCTGGAATTAATTCGTTACAGCCTTGAACACAGCCCTACAGATGTTTGAAATTTACATTTCTGGATTTCATAAGTAAGTTACTTACTGAATAATTAGACGTCTCAGTTACATGAAAGATAGTTTGATGTTTGTCGATTGGCGGACGATGAGATAAACTTTGAAATTACTAATATTTGTCATAGTCTTGTAAGGATATACTTTACCTATAAATTGTTAAATTTATATTTTATAGTGGCCGACTATATTATATTCAGAGACGCGTGTTTGTATCATATCTTTAACTATTTACAGAGAATGGAAAGGATGCAAAGCACCAAAAGGGGTGGAGAATGAAGATAAAATGCGAAAGAGATAACGGATAGAAAGAGACAGGGATATAAATGACGGTAGGATGGACAAGTGAAAGGAATAAAATAAGAATACGTAGTGAATGAGGGAACGAAATAAAGGCACGAAATATTATTTAAATACGGAATTTAATTATCTGAGTAGCCTAAAGATTATGAACCAATTATTTTTTAGTATTCTGGAAATCTCATACTTCAATATTGAGGAGAATCACGCAGTTTGGTAAAGATTAGTTAGCATAATTTATTTTACATTTACAAAATGGACTTATTGAATTTTCCCTAACGACAAAACACACATAGGCGTTTGAGGTTATGGTAGATGAGATTTCAGATACTTACTACAACGAGTATGAACGTTACTGTCTTGTAGGATACTGCTTTGTATAGTTGCCCTGAAGATGGAGAAAGTAAGCACCTCTGAAACGTCGGTAAATTTCTACCAGACTATACGGCACAACATTCCAGAAGACCGTCATATTTCGAAGATAGGCAGTTTTGAAGAATTCGACTAGAAAGCTTCCAAACAAATTTCACCTATCTATTCCTTGACTGTACCCTACACAACCTTAAAGATTATGGACACCTCTGCCAAACACCAATCACCACTTTAAAATGTATGTGGGTGACGGTGACTAGATGAGAGAGAATCTCATACATCGGGCCGACACAATTCGCTTCTGGTGAAGATGTTTTCGCTCGCATACCGTCCGTCTATATTTGGAAGCAGGAAGCGTTCTGAGACTTTCTTCAGGTTCTGTGGTGTTGGAACGTATCCTACACTCACACACTCACATACACAGCGTTTTATTGGTTACGCCCTACAGCCAATCAGAATACACCCCTCTTTTTAAAGCAGTAGCTTCTGATCAGTATATTTAACGGTTGAAACATATGGAAGCTTTGAGACTGGATAACACATTTTGGTATGGACGAACAAAAACTGATGAAGAATTTTGACCCTGAAACTTCAAGACGTTTTAACAGTATAATATTCGTATTCGTTCTAAACATCATCGAATCTAAATGGAAAATATTTTCTCCACTTTTACAATGTAAGAAATTCATTAAGGCACGCAGTCATGATTACAACAGTCAGTCATCGGTCAAAATCCTGAACCAGATTAATTCAATCCACAACCCGAAAACCTAGTTCCGTAAGATTATTTTTTATTATAATTATTCACATACGCCTACGTCTCCGAAGCTGCCTCTTCTCTGCAGGAGTTCCATGCAACATTTTGTACGAAATTCTTATCTCCTTCATGCGCGCTACATGTCCCGCCTCCTTGATTAGATCACTCTAATAATAGTTAGTAACAAGTTATTAACCTAGTTAATTATGACATTGCATGAGAACTCGTGAACGATGTTTAACTGTGATCTAAAGATCTGAAGATTTACAATTCATCAAACCCTTTTTAGCCCACTAGCTCCATAACCAAAATTAGAAATTTTATAAGACCAAAAAAAGAAAAAGAAATCTTTCAGCAGCGGGACACTTGCACTAGGGGGAGGGGTTCCTTCTTCTGGTCTTGGTGAGGTAAGTAAATATCCTTGGTTAAATATTTCATGATCTTCCTCAGTTCTTTAAATTCAAGACTTCCAAATGTACCAAGACCACGAGTCACTCAAATCTCTTTCAGGATAAACTGATCAGTCATTATCAACACTTTATAAACTTGGAGCTACATTTACCCTATTTGTAACCGACTTTTGGGCAATTTAATGCAGCGCCATGATAAATTGATAAAAATTGCACTTAACAAGTTGTCTTTATATATAAATGTCCTATACACTCATATAATTTTCTCTTTGTTGTTACTTTTCTATTTGTTACTGTGTTCTTGATTTCATCTCTTGTGCTGTATCTGCAATTGGCCTTCTGGCTGTTGATGCAGCACAATAATAATAATAAAAAACTGAATTCAATTGAATTAATTATGCTTACTTTTACAAACTGAGCCACATTACTTAATAATTTATTTTTAACAAAATCAGTCATTAGTGACACGTACTGCTTTTGCTTGAGTAATCTCCCAGTGTCAGGTTTAATTTCTCTTGTTGAGATGCATCTCTACAAGTGTTCATCTGCGAGACGCGTCCCAATTCTTCATACGACGTTCTTTAATAAGGTGAAAAATTGCTCATGCCTTTAGTTTCTGCCTAATACTGACGCCTACAAACTGTTTCTTTCAAATATCAGATAACCATTTTTCTTCATCACTGAGGCATAATATCATTAAAAATGTTCACGGGCCTCACAAAACATCTGAGGGTCGCATGCGGTCTGTGGCCAGTGGGCTGAGAACTCCTGAATTAGATAGTAGATTACTATCGACGAACAAAAGTTGTGTACCGGCCTACGTGGCAAGACCGATGAATCAAACACTCATCTGCCGTAGTAATCCTGTAGTCGTACGTTAAATCCGCGTGGTACCGTCGGTAATAACATGGCAGCAATCTAGTCATCAACCAGAATAATTACGAGGAACGTGCTCTGTGTCCTGGTGGAGAGTACTTGAAAAGGCAGATTAGATTCACGTCATGTGCGACGTCGTATGTTTGGTTGTAACAGTTGTAATATTTGATTACACGTACAATCCATGAAGTTGCTGATATAGTCTACCCTCAATCTAGGTATTCTAGAGGGCGCTAGATATGAAGTTCACAAGCTATAAATCGGCTGCTGTAGGTTAATTGAAGTGTGTAAATGATTAAGGCAAACTGCCAAAGGACTGGAACAGAAACAACGAACATAAGCGTTACTATGAAGATGGCTGTCTTCTGGGTAGTTGCCCCGTGTGGTCTGGTAGACGGCGCAACAACCCAGAAGACAGTCATCTTCAGACTCACCGCCGTGGAAACCTCAAATCATACAAAAACGTTACTATGCTGTATTTTAGGACGTTGTTCAGCGCTCTCCATGCCGAAAATTTGTGTATACACGATTACAGTATTAAAAATATAAGATTATTATAGACAACTGAACAATTCGTTAAACAATACTGAATCAACTGTAGAAGTTGTGTACCATGGAATAAAATGAGGCGATGTTTATGTTCGGTGAGGTGGAATGAATGAAGGACGAATCTGTCTACAGTCAAGTCGGCAAGTTCCTTAAAGAAAGTCAGGTGCATTACAATTTTACCTGCAATCTCAAAATACAAGTACAATGGCAACTAATCGCCTGACGACTTCCGAGACATTACATAATCTTATGCCATCTTAAATAAAATAGGCCTATAAGCTTCAGCAAAAGCCTATTACAACACATTGACCAAACGCAGCGGTCAAGCGGTTAGCACTCGAGTTTCGTATTCCGAAGGTCTCGGCTTCAAATATTTGTCCGGGGACTTGCTGCACTGCCTGAGGTTTTTCATGGTTGTTCCCAGTCTCTCCAGGAAAATTCCTATATACTACCTTCAATTAGGCCACGACCGCTTCCTTCCACATCCCTTATAATTCATAATTTACCGATCCTCCTAACATTCGACTAATCAGAATTGCTCACAACGTCGTTAAACAAGTCATAAATAAATACAAAGAACACGTGGGCCCGGGGATTAGGTGAAGCGTTGTCTGTGTTAGGTTTGTTTGTTTGTTTGTTTGTTTTAGATCAGGAGAGATATAAAAAACATTTTGAGACTGAAAACTTCCAGCTACATTAATAAACTGAACGAATATCGTGAATTATTATAATTGTTTTAAACAATATATGGCAAAGCTCCAATCATGACCTAGCTCCAAAAATAAACGTTGCTTCGCCGTGGAGCGTTTCACGTGCCTTAAGCCTCAAATAAATTGGGATTTTAATTGCTACTCGCCCCGGAGATGGCATGTAGCGAGTGATTTTGCTTGTTTAATTACATAGCGCTAGTTTACCAGCCTGATAATTTTCTCACGGATCTGGTGAAATTTTATTTTCACAAACGTCACACGTATTACTTCGAGAGGGCGTTTTATACTTCAGAAGAACTTTTAAGACTTGCAAAAGTTAAAAGTGAAAGAAGTTGGATGCTTTGAAATTTGTATTCAGACTCCCTTTTGTCATATTCCGCAATACAAAATAATTTATAAAAGTACTTAAAATTGTGTAACATCATTTACATTCCATTTTCCATCTCGGATGCACTGAAAAACACCGAAATATTTTAGTCTCCTGTGTGAGATTTCAGGTTTTTATAGCGGCAGATTTCTGGGATGTTGCGCCATGTAGTCTAGTATAAATTGACCGACGTTGCATTCATCATTAGGATAATTACATTACCTCTGAAACGTCGTTCCATTTCCACGAGACTACAAGATGCAACATCCCCGAAGACAGTTGCCTCAATATTTTACTCTCAGTTTTAAAACGTTGGCGCCCATAAGGGTCAACGGTGGGTCCCATGATAACAGATTTCAGAAGTGAGATTTATCTGATTTTCATTCTTCTTGGAGTAAAATAATATTATTTCTAATATCACAATTAGGACAGGAAAGATGGAGGACGTTTCCGAGCACACCCGGAGTGTCACTCGGTTCACAGAGTAAGAGGTCAGAATTGTTTTGCCAGTGTAGGGTAGGGGTCAGCGGTAGGGCTCAGTACGAAATTTATGCCCGGCAAAAATCGCTTGGGAGCCAAAGTGCTAATTGCTTACAGAGAATTTATTACTTCATACTAAATTCTCTGGCGAGTAGCGATAAAAGTTGGGGGAAAAAATGTTACTTTCAATAGGTAGCGCATTGCAAATTGCATTAAGCAATTTTTCTTACTGCTAGTGAATTCGCTTGATATAATTGAGGCTTCAGGAAGGTGTCTGCATTCAATTCTGGCGATCGTTATTCTGAATGACTGAGGTCTCTCACATTTTTCCTCAATGGATTGAACAACAACATAGTTCAATGAAGCTTCACGAATATATTACTGGAACGCAATAATAACTAATATCCCTCTTTATTTCTTCTTATCTGTCTTCGCATTTTTCAAACTAGGCTTTCTGGACTGTTCCAA
This sequence comes from Zootermopsis nevadensis, assembly GCF_977971745.1. Classification (NCBI taxonomy): domain Eukaryota; kingdom Metazoa; phylum Arthropoda; class Insecta; order Blattodea; family Termopsidae; genus Zootermopsis; species Zootermopsis nevadensis. The sequence continues at coordinate 8,769,772 of NW_028259147.1, forward strand.
TTTAGAATTAGGAATAAGTTACGATGACATCTATCAATAAGTTCGCAGGATGTTATAACCTAGGAGGCAAACATCCAAATTTTCACCGACATGAGTATCGGAGACTTCTAAATCCTTATTGAGACAAGGGGTGGCATTCAGTGGATGAAGAATTAAACCACTGTTAAGCCTTTACCCACAGACAGAATCACAGAACACGGATTCCATCATCCACACTCCGGGTGGTACTTGAACCCGTGAGACCAGAGTTAAAGTTCTGCTTAGACCGAAATAAATAAATGTAAAAATTGATCGGAGGTAAATGACAGATTTTTCATCCCAACTTAATATAAATGGAGAGTTCGTGGGGACTGTTTTGTACTATTTCCGTCGTTAGAGAGTTACGAATAAAAAAAACACTGTATTTACTATTACTGAATGGCTAAGCTTTAAAATTACTTAGACGCCAGTGAAAATGTAAAGGAAATGCCACATATGCTTGCACACAGGAGACTGAGCTGTATAAACCCATACTTCATCATTACTGTAGTTAGTCTAATTAGCAAAAACCCAAGTGGTTTGGTTTCATTGCCTTCGAAAATCCATATCCAACTTCTGGCAGTGAAAAATTCAACATACGCAAATTAAGTATGATTAGGTACTGCTCCCGTATCACACACAAAAAAACCTTCCGGTCTCCCAAAGGGTCGAAATGCAGGCGTATATTGTGCTTTAGATCTCTAAGGGAACATATCGTTAAACATAACTCCACATAACAATGCATTTTCAAAAGCACGAAATGCGAAAGAAAATGTATAGCCTGTCATTTACACTGCTCGTGCGTTGAAAGTCTGGAATAATTTCAGGCAAAGAAAACGCTGGAGAAGCGAGCTGGAAGTGATGGGCGTTTGTGTGCGTCTCTTCGTCACTAACTGTCGTTTTAATCACCTTCATAACCCTTAAGTGACATAGGTTTTACGCTGATTTTCTCGATGCTGTAATTAAAGGTGGCTGTCTTCTGGGTTGTTGCGCCGTGTAGTCTGATGTCCTTGTTGCCTCCATCATCAGAGCGAGCCCTGATGATGGAGGCAGCATGGACGGACCTCTGAAACGTCGGTAAACGTCTATCAGACTACACGGCGCAACAACCCAGAAGACAGCAATCTTCAGACTCACCGCCGTAAAAAACTCAAATCCTACATGCTGTAATTAATTACACGTTTCTTACAATCTTCATAATTTATTTTTCTCAGAGATCATCACTACTAAATTATAAGTGATACAGAGTAAATAATTACAATAATTCACGAATTTGACCGAGAAAGTCTTGTTGCAGGGTTTGTATTCTTGTGACGTCTATAGAATCTCAACCTTTCTTTGTTGTCGTCTTTCAAAGGGCTGTGTAAACTGCACCCCATAACGAGTGATTTCAAGCATGCTGATGCTATGTAACGTTTGCTTATATCAAGGAGAGGAAAATCTTACCTCAAAGGGTAAACGTTCAAGCGAAAGGGGAAAGAAAACAGAACTGTGGAGACAGTCTACAGATCGCAGTCCAGAAGAAAGACATGGGATCGAAGGCGATCGGATTTAAAGAAATTCTATGGCCATGTTTAACCGGAGTAAGCAGAAGGCCAAGGAACTTGTTTTGAATCATGGTTCTTGCCGTAGCAAGTTATCGGATGATGAACATTTCATCATGTTCTGTGTTAAACGTTTAGTTACTTATCCAGGCTTTAAAACAAGGTAACAGGTTAAAAGTTTTGAACCCAAAAAGAATTTACGGGGTATAATTTAGGGTTCCTCATAATTATGCTTTAAAATTTAAAATTGATAAGCCTAATTCCCCTTTAGATTCTAAAATAAATTGCAGGATAAGATCACAAGCCGTGGAGTACCGTCTCTGAACACAGGTGGAAAATCTTCCCACTTAACACCAGCAGAGTCTTTGTTAGTATTCTACCGCTTTCAAACTAAAGAACCTTATTTGCCAACCGAAATTCTGTGCAGACTGCACAAAGAATATTAAATTCCATGCACACTTGTATCATAACAGCTGTGCCTTATCAGCAAAAATACTGAAAATAGTTTGTAACTTTTTTGTAAGTTGTCCATCAGTTAAAGCTAGTTAGATTTTAGTGGAAATTCTACGTAGTCTTTATTTCTGAATAATTTATTACTTTGAAAAAAATACCCTTCGATGTTCTGGTAAAAAAATGCCAACTGAGTATAATAAATTCCAGGACTGGGTTATATAATGACAAAACCACACACTTTCTTTTCTGCTGCACCTGATATCTAGCTTCCGAATTATGAATTCATTTCAGCTTTCAACTGTTTTCATTTTCACTGAATGTTACAACTAAACAAGGGGATATATAGCAGGCTATGTGTTGCGAAGTTTCCCTTTACGGTGATGTTGCAGTATATATCGGAATTAGGTACATCATGCCAAAGCTCTAAGGGATTTGAGATTACACATTTAATAACGCAATATCAGAATGCACCTAGTGTCACAAAGGCTATGAAAATCCCGGTTTCTGTTCAATAGTCTATACCAGTGGTATTCAACCTTTTTTGTTCGCGTACACCCAGATATAATTTCTCTTTAACTTTGTACCCCCAAAGTTGTTGATGTATAATTCAAGTTATACATCGTATATAATCTACATCTAAAATAAATTAAATAAATTACATTACTGATTATTGAGTGTTTATCATAGAATAATATATATATATTTAAATTTCACTACCCCCTAAGATATCTTCGCGTACCCCCGGGGGTACGCGTACTCCAGGTTGAATACCACTGGTCTATACGATACTTTCTGCTCAAAACAAGATAGAAATTAAGAGAAACTTATATCCAATATTAACGAAGAATTTTAACACCGATATAAAAATTGTTTAATCATTAATAACTCATTACAATTGTAGCTTATTAGCCATAATAAATTAAGTAATTTGATTAGTTTCCTGTGAGAGGAACTGCCTTGATAACGCTTCAGAGTAATTTTGAATGAGGTAAAGAACAGTCTTGGAGAGATTTGCGTAAGGCCTTTCTGAATGACGTACACCCTACTCCACATGTTTATAATGGTCATAGATACTGGGCTTTCGACCAAGGTGTGGGATAACAAAATAGAATCTCAATGTAAATCAATGTCCGATTTGTCCTACTTGCAGATTGGATTCGGCACACAAAATATCGGTGTGGGAAGCGCCCCCCAATAGGAACTTCGTCGATAAAACTGCAGGGATTTAAAAGAATTTTTTCGAAAAAGGAACGCCCAGAATACGAACCATTGCGCCGTAGCATCCTGTAAACTGCGTTATTTGGAGAAACTAAACTAAATAATAGGCTAAAAACGTATCTTAAAATTTTGTAATAATGAAACGAATAAAGCAATGCGTGGATATTTGAAGAGGATAAACAGTCTTTGTGCTCCCAATGTCCAGCCATTCTCTTATTCCATTAATTTTATATTGAAAACTAATTTATCTTTCTACGTGGTCTTCTCGCGGTACCGCGCCCTGCTTATTCTTTGTATCATGCGACTTCGCAGACGTTGCATGGCATATCCTGACAAAAGTAATTATATTCTTGTTATATTTTAAGTAATAATGGCGCTTTATTTGAAAAAATAATAGTATGTAACTATTTGAATTCAAGGCAGTAAATATTGTGTTTCAGACAACTTTCATAGCTTGTATTAATGGGTTAAAATGTTTACGTCAAGTACCTACAGACATTTGACTTCAGTGTCTTATAATTCAAAACGAACAGGATTATCAGAGGTGACCATATAACCGAAAGACATGACGGTCTGTTTCCCTTTTAATTCATATCGCAGAAGTCGCATTTGTACAGAACTGAAGATATGAACTGGTCGGACTTCCAGTAGTCAACATGATTGACAGTGAAGATTACGTTGTGACGGGAACTGGAGAGCTGTGGGTTTCTGTGAGTGATGTGAAGATCCAGACCTCTAATACTGAGAGATCCAGCAACGTAAACCAGTTCAGCACATCCCTAGCGGGTCTCCACTCTCTTTGGCTGCCCTGCTAGGAGAATATAAACATATTGCTTTCCTGGTGTTGTTCTTGTAAGTAGTAACGATGCGAACTTGAAGGCAGATACCAACGATTTGGAGAAACGCACTGCATCCAGTTTCAGGGCACCCAGAAGGCAGATAGATTCACAAAAATATTCTGTACCCGATCACTCAATCCAGGTTCAACACCGAAGTTTACTAAAGAAGGGGATGTGCGACCAATAATGAATATGACTGAAAAGTAGGCGAAATTAAATTATGAATTTTAATTTACGTAAACCAATTAAAGACACAAGGAACGTCTTATATTTTTGAGAAAAATAATCCATACTGAAAATAAAATACGTCTGATTTAAAGTGATAAATTAACCAATGATGTAAGACTTTAGGTTCTCTCAGCGGTGAGTATGAAGATTTCTGTCTTCTGGGTTGTTGCGCTGTGTAGTTTGGTAGATGTTAACCAACGTTTCAGAGGTCATACTGCCTCCGTCATCAGGGCGATGAGTATGAAGATTTCTGTCTTCTGGGTTGTTGCGCTGTGTAGTCTGGTCGATGATGACGGAGGCAGTATGACCTCTGAAACGTTGGTTAACATCGACCAGACTACACAGCGCAACAACCCAGAAGACGGAAATCATCTAACCAATGATGTTTACGGAAATAATCGATGTTTACACTGAGGATCGTACGAAAGTCACAAAAAACACTCGGTCAGCAAAATGTAGTCATAGATTGTTAGAGAAAGTAGTAGTATAGGTACCACTGGGCTTTTAAAGGTGCATGCATTGTAATTTGTGTTTCGTGGATTGTTATAAACATGCAGAACATTTACGTCATAAGCAGACTGAAAAACTTAAAGAAGATTCCCGTTCTTGACACGTGTGACTTCCACGTGTAACGAAACGAAGTAGTATTTGTTTCAATTGTGGTCATACTGCATGCCATTTCAGAATGTACTTGATCACCCAAATTTAAACTAAATTCATTCATTGTTAGTTTTCGACAAGTAAATTTAATTCTTCAAAACCTAAAATTATTACTGAACTTTATCATGTCTTCTTATTCTTAAAATCTGCCCCGCTATGCTATTTTAATGACTATGCTAATTTTGACATGTCTGCGACACTGCAGAATTGTTAATTTTGATATTATTTTTAAATTATCATCTGTTAACTTGTAACTTACAATGTTGGAATCATGTAGACGTTCGGTTGAAATTAAATCATTTTGAGGCTATGGTAATATCTAATGAACACATTTAAAAAATTGCAACGTCGTTGCTTTCAAGAAAGAGCATCACTCAGTAATTTTAAAAATGTGCACAACGAAACATTAAGTGTAAGGATCAGTAACAACCTTTCTCACATTTTGAAAAAATATTTTTTCCTAAAATTGGGATGACTTTCGTTTAACAGCTCTGCAAGATACAGTCTTTCAATATTAACTCTGCTGTTTACTGAAAGTGTTTCAGGTCACAGCCTTTATCCATTCTTTTGTAATAAAAATCCACTATATTAAATTCTGAGTAGAACAAGGGGCTTCACGTCTGGCGAAATTCCAGTGCTTTGTACCTTGAAAGGAATGTGATCTGCAGGAGAAACAATTCATAACAGACAGGGGGTATGACCACAAATAATCATGAGGTACAGATTCACGATACAAGCAGATCTCAATTAAGTAACATCATGTTACACGTGCGTTCTGTGTTTGTTTTCAGTTGACTGCAGTACTGCCAACTTGTTAATAGTACATGCATAGATACAAGAAGATGAAGAACACAAATACTTCAAACGTCCTATAAAAGAAAAGTCTAGATATAAATATGAAGAACTTCATGGAGTACACCAATTCAGGAAAGGATGTCAGAGCTTTAGGTCATAAAAAATTCCCTTCTATAACAAAGATTAAGAACCCGCCACTGCACTGTATACTAAACAAATTTAATCCGTTTTATACCATCATTATTTATTTAAGTTACATTTTAATATTATACTTTCATCTAGACCTATAACCCCCAAGGTTTGTCAACTAAGATGATGTACGCATTTCTCATCCACCACGTGCTCACTAAAACTCATTCCCAGCTTGATCACTTTTGATCAGTTCACACAAGCAACACTTGTTAAACAGCATAAATTCTGAAGCTCCTTGCGACGTAATTTTGTCCAGCCTTCTGTTATTTAGACTCTGATACGTACAAATATTCTCTACAGAACGCTGTTATTCAACTCGGTGCATATTCTGCTCGTAAGGACCGTAATAGGCCTATTCTCAACTGAAAATTAATAAGCATTTCCTGAATTTAATCCACTCCTAAATACTTCCTGAATTTAGTTTTTATTTAATGTTTTCGTTCAAAATTTCTTTAAACTGCACAGCTTACTCATCGTCGTGATAATATAGGCATTAAGAACCTCAGGAACGTCGGTAAACTTTTATCAGACTACATGGTGCATCAAACCAGAATACGGTAATCTTCATAATTAAATGACATGTACCCACAATTATTTTATCATATATATATATAAACACACAGATAATGGCCATGTGGAATGTGACGTTTTTGGTCTTGGAAAAATGTAGGTCTAACTGCCAATTACAGGTTAAACATTAAGCAGAATGTAGAAAAAAACCATAAAATAAAATAGCTTATATATGAATATTTGAAAATTGTGTTATAATGTTTTCATCGATATTGTATCGCATCTGATTATCGAGTGTTATCACTGACCTCTCACGACGCCCGTTTATTTTCTCCAGTTGCTTTACGGAAACAAAGCTTGGGTTATGGAAGCCTGTTAGAAAAATCGACTAGGAGAGAAACAAACACAAAACGCTGTTCGAAGTAATCCTGACGAAGGGAGATGGCCGTAGTCTAAACTAGACCTCTCGGATGAGAGGCAGAGAAAACGCTTTCCCTACCTGGACTTTTAAAGGAAATAGTTGAGACCATCCCCCGATGGTTTCCTTGACGCTTGCCTTAATAGGAAAACTCAACAGTGAGAGAAAACTGGGGAAGACAGACTTGTCTCAATATAGCTCCTAATTGTGTTGGGACTATTTTAAACGCCACGCTTCCACATCGAGGATATTAAAAGTTCCAGTGTTTGGAGTTGGATAGCTACACATTTGATGTGTCTGGAAATATCACGAAAGTGTTAAATGTTGCACCTTCTAAAACAGTCAAGGGAATTGCTAGACTCACGTGGGGAGATTAATAGGGAACAGACTACATATCATATCTCGTTCTTTCAACTTTTTCTTCAACCAGAAAGTCATTTTAAATTTTTAATAGGAGAGCAAATTAAATTCTTTTTCGAACTTCTAGACCAAATACGTCTTTTACTGACACATACAACCGAAGTCACAACCGTAATTTCTGCAAAGTTGCCATAGAAATATGTTAAACGTTCAAAATAACTAGCCATAAACAGGCCTGAAGAAATATAAAATAAACAAAAAGTAGGGCACGAAATACATTAAATTATTGTGCGCTCATGTTTTGTAATCGGAAAGTCTCAGATTCACATCTCGGTCCAGAAATCGACGATTACTTCTGATGGTTTTCTTGGTCCCTCCACACAAACGTCAGTAATATCTTAAATTTACCACGACCGAATTCTTTCACATCTATTCCGATTAATTATTCTTTAACCGTCCCATCATTATAGGCTGTATAGTCTCAACTACTGACAGCGTTGTTAACTGACGACAAACATCAGGAGCTGTCACACATCACTTGTGTGTGAAATCCAATGCTGTGTGTTCCGTCTGTCAGATATGACTCGAAGCTTCGCTTGGTATTTGTAACAGATGCGCTACAGTAACATTAATATCAGAGTAGTTCCTTTTGCCGAACACTAACATAACATAAATTAATCAAGTTTCTAGGATGTATGGAATATATTTGATTTCATTTAACAATACTTAAAAATTAATTTCTCACCTCAAAGGAAACGCGTTTTCAATACGAAGATCAATTGGCTAATGTTGATTAAGGAAATAATCGATGTTTACAGTGAGAATTATGCGATACCCATAAATACATTCCGTTGGAAAAATGCAGAATTACTGGTTGCTAAGGAATGTAGCACATTTTGATAAAGCAGTTAGTGAATGCAGATATCACTGGGTTTTTGGATTTTAAACGATTAAATCACACACATAAAAGCGTCTAATGGAACTTCTATTCAGATTTTTTTGACGGGGGCTGAATGTGTTTTGAATTTCACTGCCTAATCAGCATGATAAATTATGACGACAATTTCAGCCAACCACTTAAAGAGAAAAATGGAAGACTGGCCTAATCCTATTTTAACGCGGATAATTAAAGTTGTCCTGCAAAGAAGAATTTGCAGTGATTCGTTTCGTGAGTTATTACGGAACAAAATCTAACCTAAGCCGAAATATTAGCGTTGTTGTTATTGTTGTTGTGATTATTATTAATATTAGTAGTAGTAGTAAAGTAACTCGCTAAATATTTAACGGGCTAAAAAATATTTCGAAAAAATACATAGAAGAACATTTTATGTTTTTCAAGATAATTAAAGAGAAGTTATCGGTCGCGAGAAGAAAATTTATATAGGGGTTCTAAGCAGTACAAAGTCGCTAGAAATTTTAAGATATGTATACATTTCCTGCCTTGTACTAACGAGGCGAAATTAAGGATAATTTTAAAATAATGGTCGAAATTTGAGACAGGTTCACTAGAATATAAGTCAGACTGAAGTATCCTTCGGCTTGTTTCCTAAATCAAGTTTCTGTTGGTAGTAACAGAGAAATAACTTGAAAAAATTGTTTCAAGTTCTCTGAAATTACTCTACCTTCACGGAACAGAGTCCTTCCTAAGAATATGCCAGCCTTCTATGTGGTTACTACTTTTTACGACCTTCAAGCACATGTGACAGCCAAATCCAGTCCACATCCCTGCATCCTATTGTTTCATTTAATACCATCCACTCATCTACGTTTAGGTCTCCCAAATTTCCATTTCCCTTCAGGTCTTCCGACTAAAACTGTGTATGCACTTTTCATCCCTCCCACGCGCTCTACATACCTCACTCATCTATCTAAACAACCTTTATCTGATCGTCCTAATGCTATTTTGTGAAGAACACAAAATACAAATCTCTTCATAATACAGTATAACGAGCCTCTTGTCACTTCGTTTGCCTTTCGTCAAAATATTATCATCAATTGCCTAACAATTAAATTTATATTTAATTATTATATATAATAGTTATAACCATAAAATTTTGAACGAGCGACTGGATATTAATACATTATTTTTGACAAGAGAAACAATTAACAAATAACATTAATTGAGGCCGGAACACGCAAGTCCTTATATGGATAACTTCGTGACCGCGATAATATTTATTTTATAACTCTAACTAAATGATTATATAAGCAGAATACTTCATAAGCTAACAGTCACTAAGGTAGACATGTCATTTACACAAATAAGCTATAATTTTTGTGGTAAGAATGTAGAATATCTTGTTGGTTTAAAAATTTAATTAAAGAATATGGCATTGGAGTCAATATCTGGAAAAGATTAATAACCCTCCATAAAAAGTCGTAGAAATATGATAGAAATGTTCAACTAGGTTATAACAATGGAAATATTTTCTAATTTACAGGAGTGAATATACAAGCTGAAGAGTTACTGAAACTATAACGCTGTTTTACATACAACGAAACACATTCGCGAAGTATACCCAAATGCATTCAACCAGTCCACAACTGCACTTTCGTCCCACTAGGAAGAGGCATTTCTCTTTGCTGACAAGGAACAACCTACAACTGGCGGTAATTTTAGTTTCTGCCCACGTGTGGGGATCCAACACGTCCTTACCACATCTAACACATCGCCAGTGTCTGATGCTGACGTAATTTCCAGGATTATTGACACATAGACAAAATATTTTATTTAGCTCATTGTCATATCTTTCTCTTTAAGTAACTAATAAATTAATGTATGACCTTTCATTTGCTCATACTCTTTAGGTTTATCTACTACATTTAAACATTTTCCTGTTGTTAACTGTTCTTATTATATTTTACGCTACGCTCCATATTTTTCTTCACCCTGTCTTATTTCACATTTTGATCGCAATTAGCTTCCTTGCAGTTGCCAAGCATTTAATTAATTAGCTAAATTATTATAGCTATTCTTATTATTATTAGCATTAGCATAATTATCCAGCACTGTAACCTTTATCTGCTGCTTTAGTTTCCACAGAATCAAACATTAACTAATATAAAATTTGACGTCTCTATGTTTGTATGGTTGTAAAAATGTACCTTTCTTCGATAAGATCAAAATTCAAACGTACTGTTAAACAGAATTAATGTAAACCAATAAAATCTTCTCGGGCAATCAGCCGCGTTAACTGGTTACCGTAGTAAACCCTTCGCCATTAGTACTAAAATCATTAGAAAAAGGCTAGCAGGGATGGGAAAAAGCAAATCAGTAGGGCCTGACAGCATTTCTGGGGAAATTCTAAAACTGGGTGGGGAAGCCATGATTCCATACCTGGCGCGATTATTGGACGTAACAATTAATAATGCCACTATACCAAGGGACTGGAAAAAAGCCATAGTGGTTCCTATTTACAAAGGAGGTGATCGATCATTGGTCACAAATTACAGACCGGTCAGTTTAACATCGGTGGTCTGCAAACAAATGGAACACGTTATAGCATCGTACCTGAGGAAAAACTGGGAGGAAAAGAATTGGTTATTCGAGGGTCAACATGGGTTCAGGCCGGGATATTCATGTGAAAGTCAAGTAATCACGGTTTGTCAGGACATTGCAGACACACTGGATAACGGAGGAAGGTTAGACGCGATTATAATAGATTTTTCGAAGGCCTTCGATTTAGTTCCTCACGATCGGCTGCTTATGAAAATCGCGGCATCGGGCGTGGACTCGAGGATAGTCGTATGGATAAGAGAATTTCTTTTAGGCCGAACGCAGAGAGTTAGAGTAGGAGGGCAATTATCAGAGGAAGTCAGAGTAACATCAGGAGTACCGCAAGGGAGTGTATTGGGTCCACTTCTATTCCTCGCGTACGTAAATGATATTTGGAGGAACATTGAATCGACTATTAGACTTTTTGCAGATGACTGTATAATATATAGGAAAATTATAAATAGTAAAGATATAGAAAAGATGCAGATGGATCTAAACAGTCTGGGGGAGTGGGCGGTTGAAAATGATATGAAAATTAACCCAAGTAAAAGTAAGGCAGTTAGTTTCACGAGAAGTCGGGTGAAGGAACCACTAAACTATTCGTTACGGGACCAAATAATTCCGGAAGTGAGCAGTTGTAAATACTTGGGAATTATCTTAAGCAGCGATTTAAGCTGGGCTGATCAAGTAAATTATACGGTGAAAAAAGCCTGGAAGGCACTTCATTTTACAATGCGTGTTCTCAAAAAGGGGAATAGTAACACTAAAAGTCTAGCCTACACATCACTAGTGCGTCCGATTCTGGAATATGGGGCGGCGTGCTGGGATCCTTACAGGGAGGGGCAGATAAATGCGTTAGAACGGGTGCAAAGGAAAGCATGTAAATTTGCATATCACAGGAGCGATTCGAACTGGGAAACCCTGGCACAGCGTAGAAAGATAGCACGAATATGTGCTCTCTTCAAGGCGTACACGGGAGATCGGGCATGGAAAGCTATAGGTGTCAGATTGCAAAGGCCATACTACCTGAGCAGAGTCGATCATATTCGGAAAGTTAGGAGCAGAAAACAAAGAACAGATATCGGAAAATATTCCTTTGTAAATAGGACCATCCAACTCTGGAACCAGCTACCTGCTGAGGTTTTAGGGACTCTCTCCTGTAAACCAAGTACGTTTAGGAAGAAGGTTAGGAAAGTGATAAATGAGGTGAAGTAAAGGGAATAGATGGGTGGGTGCAGTGAAGGGGGGTAAATTGGGGTGAGGATGGGAAGGTTTCATAAGTGTAGTGAAGTGAAGAGAAGGTCCTGATGAAACGTGTGATTCATTACTGTTACTGACTTATGTCTAGTTGGTATTAATTTTTAAGTTATGTACTTTAGGTTATACGGTTTTGTAATATTATGAGCTGTTTTATTTTGAGTGTGGTGTGTTGTTTTGTTGTGTCTTATTGTTCTTGTTGTGCCTTATGCTTTTTGTGTCTCATTGTTTTTGTTGTGTCATGTCTTTTTGTCTTACTGTATTGTTGTGTCTCATTGCTTTGTTGTGTCTTATTGTTCTTGTTGTGCCTTATGTTTTTTGTGTCTCATTGTTTTGTTGTCTTATTGTTTTGTTGTGTCTTATGTCTTTTTGTCTTACTGTTTTGTTGTGTCTCATTGTTCTGTTGTTTCTTATTGTTATTGTTTGTGTTGTCTTATGTTTTTTGTGTTATTGTTTTGTTCTGTTTCATTGTTCTCTTGTTTCTTATTGTTTTTGTTGTCTTATGATTTTTGTGTCTTATTGTTTTGTTCTGTCTCATTGTTCTGTTGTTTCTTATTGTTTTTGTTGTCTTATGTTTTGTTGTGTCTTATTGTAGGACCACTGCCACCGGGTAAAAACCCATTTGCAGTCAAATAAATAATAATAAAATAAACGGAAACATCGGTTTACTACGGTAACCAGTTAACGCGGCTGATTGCCCGAGAAGACTTTATTGATTGTACTCGCCGCGAAAGTCTCAAATCCTATAGAATTAGTGTATTTTCAAAGATATGCACCGACAGGACAAAGGGCAAAATATTTTTTGCTAGTCCATAAAGATGTAGAATGTATGAGCGTAACAGAAAATAAATAAATACCCAATAAGAATGTTAATCGGAGCTCCTAAGACTGAACTGAAGATTCATGAAACGGCCATTTAGAAACTAATTTTTGTTGAAGAGAATTATTTGTAACTGGTTTAGAACAGGGTCCCAGCAGCAAGCCTTCGTTTCTGTTACGGCGAATATTCATGTTTGATAATTCTGGTGGGTTTGTAGATTATTTCAGCTAAATATCTCTTTCAGTAGCAAGTAAATGTGTGGCCCTGTTTTGAATTTAGACGTGGGTTATTTCCATCTAGAAGAATGTCCAAGCCACATGAGCCTGATATGACTATCACACCGTGTCTTTAAGGTAAGTAGACGATGTATACGGCGTATTCAAAGGAACAAATATTACAATATCGCTTTTTCAAGTTAGGAGAAATGGCAGAAATCCTTTCACGTGAATACAGATGGCTTCACTTAAGAAAGGATCGCCTTAAAATTTCATTTTTGCAGCAGCATATGGCAGAGCTATAGAAATCCATGTCCCCCAGTCTCTTTGTGTACTGCTTTTATCCCACGTTGAAGAAAAAGACGTTCTTATCAACTATTCTCTTTTACTTTTATGTTTCTTTCGGATGTGAATAATGGACATAGGAAATAACTACGCTGATGCAAAGGAAAGCAAAAATGTAAGCGAAATAATGTAGATACCATAAAAGAGAACATGAAGACGACTGTCCTCTGTGATGTTGCGCTGTGTAGTCTGGTAGAAGTTTACCGACGTTTCAGAGATTCCTGCAGCCTCCATCACGGCCCAACATCCCAGAAGACAGCCATCTCTATACTCGCCGCCGTGAAAACCTGAAATCTCAAAACGTGTTCTGTCGACACTTTAAAGCAACAAGATTGGAAAGGTGGAGGCCTGGCTTCACGTTATAATTTTAATAATAAAAATAAAAGATTATGTCTTCCGTCGCCACAAAGCAAAAAAAATTCGAAAATTTACAATTCTATACAGTTATTTGATTTCACACTATTCTGTGACATGTATCTAATTCATCGGTCTATTCTCATCCTTAGGTATTCGAGCCTGAAGTTCAGTGTAACTTTGGCTTTTGGGGATAAGCCACACTTATATGGGCTTTTAACCATTGCTTCGGCAAACATTGCAGATGCCAGGCAGTACTGTCTGGCTGTTTAAGGTTTTCAGAACTCACCGTATTATGCATTGGCAATCGGAACGTTGATTAACACTCGACGTGGCTCACACACTAAAGCCAAAGTAATACATTCTTCAGTTTATCTTCTCGCACCTGACTTGTTATACATTATTACATCCATAGACATAGTGAATTATACACTAAACTTGTATTGTAAAATGATTGCAATATGAGTACAATATGCTGTGAGCCTCGTCTTATATATTTTTTAATCGCATCCCTGTGTCGTAGCTGTGTTATATGCGCATGTGCCGTATTTCGTTGTTTTTCTCCGTATTTCGATCCTTTAATCAACGGAATTTACAAGTTGATATCAGGTTATGTCAGAAGCATCGAGAAAAGTTTTAAACTATTAGTAACTAACTTCATGTAGCAGAGTTAAAATGCGAACATCCGCCCAACTAATCTGTAAATTCCCCACCATTTATAGAATCCTAAGTGTTCTCACAGTGTTCACGAGAGTCCGCCACTAGCCAATATCCTGAACCAAATTAATGCAGTACTCACCTCCCCACCATCTTTCCTTATGACCCAGTTTAACGTCACATGTGTCCCCATTTTCGCCTAGATCTTTCAAGTAATTTTCCGATCACATTGTACGCAATTCCCATCGTAATCTTCCCTGCTACATGCCCATCCCAAAAATCCTATTTAGTTTTACTATAATAATAATAATTCAATTCAATTCAATTCATTTATTAAAGTGCTTGACAACAGCCAAAAAGACCAATAACAGCCAAGCACTAACAATAATAATAATAATAAAAATAGCTGCTGCACTATGTACCACAGGGGAAATGTAAACAGAAATATATACCATGTAAAACGGTGAATAAATGGCATAATAATAGGGTAATATGAGACACAAATTACGAAGCTCCTAATTACGAACATGTTCCCCACTCAACTCGGCCCCTCTTTAAACCAAATTTTCTCCTCTGCACCCCGTTCTCAAACGGTTATGACCCTGAATCTGTCTGAGTTACATTTCTGAATGCATGCATTTGCTTCTAGTAAGCTGACATTTGTCTTCATTGCCAGAGAAGTTCTGCTTCACATCTACCTACAAGTCCACCAGAGCAGTGAAACTTAATTACACGTGACAGACAAACAGGCTACCTTTTGTTGCTACAGAAATAAAACTGGTTTTGGTGTTATTTAGTTATGGTCGGAAATGCATTAAAACATTAGAAGCTTTCTGTATTCCATTCTAAACTCAAAACATTGTTTGCTATTTAATAAGTTTATATTTATGTAAGAATCATTAAACAAAATTTGTTTGTATTTCATTCAACAGAAAACAGTCGTATTCTTTTAATTCTAGTTTTCCCAGGAATTAATATTGTTATTGCTAGCACCATCACGACTATTGCAAACTGCGGCAAATGTTATCAGTTCTGAAATTTTAGTTCCTCAAAACCTGAAAAATCTCATTTTAATGAAGTATTTCCAGACATCTTTCTCTTTGTGTTCAATGTAAACTGAAAACGATACAAAAGAAATTTATTCACGTACTCTAGAGCTTTATTCGAAATCATTTGTTGGAAGCTGGTAAAGAATCTTCCCGTCGAATCTGAACCCAGAATAGAAATGAGTGGGATGACGAATGTAGTTTATCTTGTGTGTAAAAACGTTTAAGAATAACAAATTTAGAAAACGCTCTTAACTGCACGGGCATGCATAACGCACGATTTCAAATGGACATCAAATCATCTTTTAAAAGACACACATCAATCTATAAATTCTGAAAACAATATTACTTTACATGAAACTCATGGTATTTATTCAATTGTATGGATATCAACTGAAACAGATATGTTTAATTCGTATTTCATTAAGATTCACTTGAATAGGACGCAGATTTCGATTCTAATAATTTGAAAATCATTAATTTATTTCATGGCCTCAATGGAAAAATAACGACTATATTATACACTCAATAAAACACAAATATAATTGAGATAACCTTAATTTTTTCCATTCGTAATAAAATTCGACAATTCGATTAAAGTGAGCAACGAAACTGTAAAATTATGTAATATACCGAAGATAAAAACTGTGTGTTCAGACATACGGGTTAGCTACTGTAATTATTCTCCTCTTCAATGTGTATGAGCATATGTCTTTATGTCTTAGTTTATTTATCGGTTCCATACTAATTGGAATTTTTGTGTAACGTCGATAATAAATAATTCGTGAACGAACTTCTATCGGAAAGTGTAAAAGAAAATGTCGTGGCATATTTTAAAGGCACGAGTGGTAATTAGTGTTACTAAATAAAACCAGAAATAACTTCATTGAGGATAGATGATCTCTGGGCTGAGTTTAGAATCCAGGACCTCCCAAATATAAAACAGGAAGCGTTAAGCATACGCCCATGTCAACTGGTTCTCCGATTTGAACCATAGAATAATAATAATAATGTACATAAAATAATTTTTAAAGAAAATAACTTCTGAAGCGAAACATCTGAGGGTAACGAGAGAAAATTTCCGTATTTTTATTCGTGTAGTACCAACATATTCCTGACAAATTTACCTGAATCGTGTTTGCATTAGTTCATGCATTTTCCCAGATATGTATTCGTTTTATACTGTGCAGTAATTGGTCCAAATTTCGACAACGCATAGCAAATTTTTATAAATGCATTAAATTTGCGTCGGCAGACACTGATCTCTTGATGGTCGCTGTGCTGTCACATTAATCCACCGCGTATTTACATTGACAGCAACCATCGAGGTAGATTTCTCTGGTTGTGCTTTTATAAAATACTTAGTGGTCTAACAAACGTCCATTTAGTTATTCAAGAAAATAATTTATTTCTACAGTCTTTCAACCAACGTCAATGGAATCCAAGTTGTCAAACGCATTGAACCACTTTCTCTTTTCTTTAGAATATGAGAAAGAAGTGAAACTTGAAACGAAACGAAGCGTATTTTCTCGAGCCTCCCGAGGACTCACACCCAATTTGAAACCCCATTCATGCGAGTTAATGCAATAAAATTCAATTCAAATCGAGCAACCCAAAAGGGAATGCAATTAAGTAGAAGAGAGCAGGATGGAGACATTAAATATTCTTTATCATGTACGGGCTGACAAGAAACGACAGAGTAATGGATTTTTTATATAATCGCAAACGTTTATCTCATTTCGAAAGTCAGATTTAACATCTTTCTGTTATATGAAGACTACAGGTCAAAGTAAAAGGCGAAACATGCTAAGATAACTTGCACAGTTATTGTCGAAATGTTTTGGTTCAGAATATTAGGTTTGCTAAGGAAATTGGTATTTATAGACGATTTTAATACGAATACGTCTGCATATTCATAATATCTTCTTCTTAAAATTAGTATGAATTCTTAACTTGTGTTAGGAATAA
The DNA here is from genome assembly GCF_977971745.1 of Zootermopsis nevadensis. Classification (NCBI taxonomy): domain Eukaryota; kingdom Metazoa; phylum Arthropoda; class Insecta; order Blattodea; family Termopsidae; genus Zootermopsis; species Zootermopsis nevadensis. The sequence goes on from NW_028259147.1 coordinate 8,787,165, forward strand.
CCTGCTTGTAATTTATATAATTTTTGTATTAAAATCAAAAGATATGGAAAGCAGAGTACAGAACTTAGTTGTGTTTTTGATCATTAACCAAAAACCAATACGCACTAAACACGAAATAACAAATTTACTTTACTTTAAAAACAAAGAACATAAAACAGTTTAGATTTTTAAAAGCCATAAACGTATAATTTTACTCTTTTTTAACGCTAACGCTATCAACAAATATACTTTTAAAGATTTTAACTATGTAATTAAAACTACAGAAACTCTGACATATTATTTGCAATAGACCTACGTAAAGAAATTTTTTCTGTGACTTTGAGAAGGTTTAGGACTGAACTCCCATAGTTAAAAATAATATATAAATTAATACGCAGAGTCAAATATATAACAATTCTGAACAGAAAATATGCTCAAAATACAAAGAGAAAAATGTCATGTAGACTTACATTGTAAATACTTCCAGTAGATAAGAGAAATATTGAATGTGTTGGCATAATGTTACACAGCCTATAACACTAAAATTGTGGGTATGTGTTCATGTACACCTATAGCTCGAGAACAAACAAATAAATAAATTTATCCCAAATTCGGTAAGCTTATTTCTTGAAAAAAATAAGTGATTTCAGAAATGTAAGAACTTAGAAAACGTGCCCTGGATTCCAGTACAGGTGAGGGAGGTTTCTACAGCTCGGAAACCAAGAACGAAAGGAAACGGCGCTAAGTACAAAAAAGTTGTTTCGTCGAACAAAGATTCCAGCACCGACAAATCTCATATGTTCGAGTCCCGGTGAAGATGTTGGATTTAGGGATAAAAATGTTTTTCTATGACATTCAATAACGCATTTCGAATGATCAGGCCTATTATAAATGCTGATAAGAATTGTAAGCATTTGTTAAACTTACCCGCAGTAACATTGCTGGCATTCTGTTACTGTTTTAATACATTATTTTCGAAAGCAAGTATAATAAAGTCAGATTAAAGGGGTTACCTGAGCAAAACATTTTAAAAATAGTATCTAAATAAAGGAAGGAACACATGGACAGTGAAATGACAATATTCCTAAGCAGAAACTTAATTTAAATAAAATTAGTGTTTTTGAATGTAATATAGAATCGGAGAGTAGATATTGATGAATACGTGAAATATTCTGTGTAACAAATACGAGCAAGTTTTGTGTTGTGGAAAGGTGGAATTTCAAACAAAAACACAGAAGTTTCGAAAATATTTACAGGTAATATAATACAGTGACGCATTTAAGTTAATTAATGGAATGCAATTTACTGCAAGCGTAGTAATGCTGCATTTAAACATTAAACTACTTAACGCTTGTTGAACGCGGTTAATTCAATTCGTTCACGAAATAAGATTACTGGCTTTGTGTGTGGTTAGAGGAGACTTTTTTTAAAAAATTATACAAAATGGAGTAAATCTCACGAAAATTTTTAACACTTCTGCAATGAAATGACTAGTTACTGTAGGCCATTATACAAGCATTAATGACGGTCTGCAATTAATATGGTGTGCCCCATAGTTCCGAATTAAAACTTACGTTACTTTTCACAAGTATTACTTTAGTACATGAACAGGAAAATCAATTTATTTCTACGGGGCAGATGAAATGCCTTGTAAGACAGCCAAGCGTGAAGTTCAAGAACCGAGAGAATCCACACATTACGGAAATCCCAAACAGAATATGAAAGTTATATTTGCGAGTATTTTTCACAAGCGGATTAGAAATAAAGTTTTACTCTAACGACGATTGTGCAGAACACGAATTTTCCGAGTTGCGAAATGTACTCTGGGAATCAATTTCGACTACTTCACCAAAAAATGACGAAAAATCGAAAAGAAACGCTACACTGATGGGCGCCTCTACGAACGGCAACAAACTCAACCATCCAACAATTGACTAAGCACACTGAAAACCCATATTGTTAAGACGACGTCCCTAAAGTCAGCAGGAGGCAACGCGGTGGAGATAAAGCGGGAATCCTTGCCAAAGCTTAGCTTCTGATGTTTTTTTCGTGTTTCCGCTGACAGCAACATCCCTATATGGTTAACGGTGGCTCCTGCGCACACGGCAGTGCGTGGACCGCGAGAGACGAAAGCGTCCCGAAGTGCGACGGGGATTCCCTTGTAAGGCGGGCGATATTTTTGGCTTCCCTTAGAGCAGCGGGCCACGGCCGAGGATATAGATAGCGAGCACACGGAGTGAGGCTTCAGTTGCTGCTAAGAAACTGGGCAGAACGTACGCCTGCCGGAGCTAAGTGCTGTTCGACAGAGAAGGCTAACCAACATGTGTGACGACGACGTAGCTGCACTGGTTGTGGACAATGGCTCCGGCATGTGCAAGGCCGGTTTCGCCGGCGACGACGCTCCACGCGCCGTGTTCCCATCTATCGTGGGCCGACCTCGCCACCAGGGCGTCATGGTGGGTATGGGTCAGAAGGACAGCTATGTAGGTGATGAGGCCCAGTCCAAGAGAGGTATCCTCACACTGAAATACCCCATTGAACATGGAATCATCACCAACTGGGACGACATGGAGAAGATTTGGCATCACACATTCTACAATGAGCTGCGAGTAGCCCCCGAGGAACACCCCATCCTGCTCACCGAGGCGCCCCTCAACCCAAAGGCCAACAGAGAGAAGATGACTCAGATCATGTTTGAGACCTTCAACACCCCCGCCATGTACGTCGCAATTCAGGCCGTACTGTCCCTGTACGCTTCCGGTCGTACCACTGGTATCGTGCTGGACTCAGGCGATGGCGTCTCCCACACCGTTCCCATCTATGAAGGTTACGCTTTGCCCCATGCCATCCTGCGTCTGGACTTGGCTGGTCGTGACTTGACCGACTACCTGATGAAGATCCTGACCGAGCGTGGCTACAGCTTCACAACCACCGCTGAGCGGGAAATCGTCCGTGACATCAAGGAGAAGCTGTGCTATGTCGCCCTGGACTTCGAGCAGGAAATGGCAACCGCTGCCGCTTCCACCTCTCTGGAGAAGTCTTACGAGTTGCCTGATGGGCAGGTCATCACCATTGGCAACGAGCGTTTCCGCTGCCCCGAGGCTCTGTTCCAGCCTTCCTTCCTGGGTATGGAATCTTGCGGTATCCATGAGACCGTCTACAACTCCATCATGAAGTGCGACGTGGACATCCGTAAGGATCTGTACGCCAACACTGTCCTGTCCGGTGGCACCACAATGTACCCCGGTATTGCTGACAGGATGCAAAAGGAAATCACTGCCCTTGCCCCATCAACCATCAAGATCAAGATCATCGCTCCCCCTGAGAGGAAATACTCCGTATGGATCGGTGGATCCATCCTGGCCTCTCTGTCCACCTTCCAGCAGATGTGGATTTCCAAGCAGGAGTACGATGAATCCGGCCCTGGCATTGTCCACCGCAAGTGCTTCTAAGCCAAGAACTCTCTCGCTTCGGCGCCTATTCGCACTACATCGACAACAAGGATAAGTTCAACATCAACATGAGGAGTGAAAGAATCGTCATAAGACCAACATTCTGCGGAGATAGGAAACAGTGTATGTAGCGGTCACTCATTCCCTTGCGCGTGGTGATTGATTGTATTGTCTATAACCCTGTTGCCAAATGTAATTCATATGTCAAGTAAATTGACTGAAAATGAATGACAGGATATTAAATTCTGTACAAGATGTACGCCTGACAACCAACATAAATTAAGACACGGGCGACAGTACGTCATGAGAATAAATGCAAATTGCAAGGTGTAAATATGTAAGAGAGTTGGTTATTTATGTTTCTTACCTATCCACTCATCATATATCATCCAACTCATTGTTTGTTAGCCATACATTGTTTTCTTGTAACATGGTTTTCATCATTTTTGTTAAGTGCTCACATTGAGAACTTGGTAAATAAATGAATGATTAATTATTAAATGGACTACACGACCAATTGACAGACGTCAGAAAATGTGGTCAGAGAGAGAGAGAGAGGGGGGGAACTGAGATGGGATGGGTGAGTGGATGTGGATGTTGTAGGATCCTGTTTGAGAGGGAGGGAGGGAAGGACAAACAGTGCCAAAATCCACTCCTTCCCTGCTGTACTGCCCATAATATCAAATCCTACTTCCCATCTACCCAAGTTCGAAGCGTTCATGTTACTATGTTATCCGTGTTAGCCAGGCTAACAATGAAAGTAATTGAAAAGCGAAATAAAACGCCTTCTGTCCTACTTCCGTTGTTTAACGACGCTCTATACACAGAAACACAACGGAACGTATCAGAAAAATTGTTCGTAAGCCTCGACTATCTGGCTAACAATTCCCGGCTACTTGGGCCTGGCAAACGATTAATTTTATTTCCGGTATATGGAGTGCAACTGATCGGAAAAGCAATATGAGAATTTTTATTAATCGATTTTAAAAGTATTATCCGGGTTAACACACTTAACACCTAACCTTCCCCTGCAATCACCCAAACACGAGTCGTATGGATGTTATGTGCGGAGGGGAGGAGGGGATACGGTCCTCTTGACACATTCAGCGTCTTACTACCAACTTTAAAATAGCATCCAGACGGCAGAAGCGCGCATCCTTGGCTGTCAGCTGTTCCCGCTGCACCTTTCTTTCCTGTAGGGATGTCGGTCTGTTAATAGACTTCAGCGCCCCTCGCTCCAATATAAGGCTTTCATCGCGGAACAGGTCAGCTGTGTGGAGGGGGAGACGCACAGACTTTTAAGTCGTGAAGCGTTTCTATCAAGTTTTAGCGGCTGTTGTACATCGTGTTAAAATAGCCGATGCTTGTACTATTACTGGCTTGGGCCGGCCGAGGTGACGCTGATGTGAGGGCAGATCAGTGTTTCAAGGATGTTCCATCGTTGCACAAATATTTTCACATTAGCAAGGTGATCGCAATGCGAAAGCAAGCATAGGTAATTGTGTATAGAGGACCTAGTAAGGGGGGTTACATCTAATAAATGGCCAACGCCACGTTTTATTGAATAAATTTACAAATCATTTACCATTTTTTAATTACATGTTCACACCGACACGTATATATCACGTACACTTCAGCCACGCGTTTAGTACGTTAACACAGTTCCTAGGTATGCAATTTCAAGTACAATGTAATTTCATTTTAATGAGCAAAATGAAGTATAACTTTGAAATATATCCGAGTAAGTATTGTTTTTTTTTTGGGGGGGGGGATAAGAAAACAAAAATGATTGCACTTTATGTTGCTACAGAAGTTATTAATATTACTAAATAATGTACAACGCTGATGAGAAATTATCCATTCTTACTTATGTAGTTCTTCTATAGTTTTGCTAATTTAATTTATGTTTACCCTTTTTTGTAACGATTTTAACTTTCAATACAAACAATTCTAAACATAGTTTTTCATTGACAGGTTTTATAAATGCAATTCGAACTAAAAATATAGAATATGCTGAATATATGTTATTTAAAAAAGTTTTTTATAAGGTGGTAGTGACTGTTTTGTAATATTTTTTTGACGTAAATACGTCTATATTTTAGGGTCAGTGTCATTCGGCAAAAAGTGTAACGAAAAAGTGAAACAAAAAAGTGGAACGAAAAAGTGTAACTGCATTGTTATATTACCTTGGAAACGTCAATTGTTTACTCGGCATTATTGCTACCAAGCAAACGTCATCTGTTTACTCGGCATTGTTGTTACCTATAAAACATTTCATTACATTACATTACCTTACCTTACATTACATTACGTTTCATTACATTACATTACATTCAGCTACCACAGACCCATATTAAGCGTAAGTACGAGGCGCGTCCACAAAGTAAGTTTACCACTCGTCCCACAGCTAGCAAACCTTATATTTCGCGAAGCGACTGTGCGTACGTGATAGAGCAATGACGTAGCATGGCGCATGCACTAACGGCACTTCCCGCGTTTTCACAGTAGCATCGTTGCAGCTGTTGAAGATGGAGTTTCTTATTCCAGCTCCCGCCGACTGTGAAGTGCGGTCAGTGATAACGCTAGGCCGCACACGGCTCGACGGACAGCAAGTCTCCTGCAGGAGTTCAGCTGGGAGGTGTTTAATAATTCACCCTACAGCCCGGACCTCGCTCCCAGTGATTTCCATCTTTTCCTACACCTCAAGAAATTCCTGTCCGGTCAGCGTCAGCGTTTTGAGAATGACAGAGAGGCGGAGATGGTTGTCACACAGTGGTTCCAATCCCAGGCGGCAGACTTCTAAGACACAGGTATTCAAAAGCTGGTCCCACGGTATGACAAATGTCTCAATTCCGGTGGCGAATATGTTGAAAAATAGCTGGACACTTGCTGTATCTGTTGCAATAAATATTTCCATGAAATTGTGTTTTGTTTCTGCAAACGGCCCCAGGGAAACTTACTTTGTGGACGAGCCTCGTAATTCAAGTTAAATAAGCAATGTCTTAATCAGACTTTACTCAATTGTAAAGCATGTATAAAGGAAATATTTAGAATAAAGCCAATATATAAACTTCCTTTCCGTATAGACGTATTTACGTCAAATTCTCCGGAACCGTGGTTCCACTAACACTTTTTACACATAGCGAATCATAGATCGATTTCTCTAAACCTGTGCTTAGGTAGGCTGCAGCTTATAGCATGTTGTATTAAAATTAATTAACAAATTTTTAACAGCTTCATATATAGTAACACATTATTGGGAAAGTGTGATTCTTAGCGCAACCTGTAAACCCATCGTTTAAATATGTGGAGGAAGCGAGTGGCTACGGCCTGAATTATAGGCGGGAGATGCGTCTTCCGGGATGAAGGGGTCACGCAATGAAGCTGATCACTGGCTTCCATCTTCTGCCGAGGGTAAGAATCCGTGGAGCTTAACCTCCATTTTATTCGAAGCTTTCGCGGCAACCTTACTCAATAACATTTTTTCTCGGGTGATAGGCCGCGTCAGATGGTTAAACGATAAAACCGACGTTTCAGGGACCATCTCTGTCCCCATCATCCATTGTCTATATATGTTTTCATTGCGTGGTGAGAACCAAATTATGGTCTGTTTGTCTGTCTGTATTATAGTGTTCACTGCAATGAATAGGCTACAGTTTGCCTCAACACCTAACATTATTTTGATAAAACATAATCTTCTTATAAATGAAGTTATTCTTTCAGAGTGGTTGTTAAAGTTGAAATTACATTTTACATGGTAATTTGTCACTTATTTCGAGAATCATAATCCTTTTCGAAAGATGGTAGTAGCTTAGTTAGTTAAGAAATGTCCCGTCCTTTATAGAACCGAACAATTCTTTACCATATTACCAAAAATTCGTCAAACAGTTCCCATCCTGAACCATTTTTAATACAATCCACGCCCTCTTACAACTTCCATTGGGTTCGTATTAATATTATCCTTCCATCTACGTTTTTATCTTTCGAGTGGTCACTTATATTCAGCTTCATAATCAAGATTGTTAATGTTTTACTCAGCTCTTTCTTAATTTGATATTCTTAACATTATCTAGTGAAAATTATAAATCTCCCTATTTTACACATTTACCCAGCCTCCTGTGGATTTATCTCTCTTCCTTTAATGGGATAGACTAAGTTTGACACCCATATTAGCAATATTTCCGAATAACAAATTTCATAAAAATTCTAACGTCTAAATGTCGATATGCCTAGTATGGGCATAACATGCAGAACATTTGTAATACGCCCTTATAAAGTCAAAAACTGCGATATTCATGTCTTATTTTCTCCGGGTCCTTCATGGTTAACGCTTCAGAATCAATAAAAATTGCTACCTAATCAATCTGTTACTGATATTAACAAGATTTCATATTTAATCTGGCTAGTATTTTAATGTCAACGCCATATTTAGAAATGAGTCTTGACTGTGTCGCCGTCCTTTCGGTTTTTAAGAAATTGGTGCAACCAAAATGTGGTTACGTCAAAGTTAGGTAGTTAATGACGCAGTTGAATGACTTTAACACCACTAACCGACTAACAAAGTGTAATATACAAAGCATTACTTATATAAAAGATAACATGCAGCAGCAACAAGACCTTTGGATACGCAGAATCTCAAGTGCTGTCTGCAGTTTGTACCACTTTGTGTGACGCGCTAGAACTCATTAGCCTCTTAGTTAATGAAGGATGGAGCTGAGGGTCTCGTTCAGTTTAATCCTAACTATGCTACTATATCTTAATATACAGTTAATTGCGCAAAGAAAATGAGGTTTCGCATGTTAATTACAGATAAGTTTGGATTGGCCTCAAATGTTGCCTTATTAAACAACAACGATTTTAATATTTCACTATAAAACTTGATGGTGTACAATTTTTACAGAATAAAAAATTATTAGCTGTTTAAATAATTCTACACTCCCCATTTTAACTTTACTTCGTGCTATAATAAAAATAAATTTACTGCATTTAATCGTGGTTATTAGCAATAATTTTAAAATTCACACATGATTAAATTACAACGAATTATGAATATCGGAATCAATTAAAAATCGATTACATTTAATCGACAACTAATTTTTGTTGTTGAATATGTTATATTTTTCAATCCCCAAAGATTTGAATCAGTGTAATGACATCTGTTGTCTGAGATGTTGTGCCGTTTGGTCTCGTAGAAGTTTAGCGGAATTTCGTGTGTACTTATTGCTTCCATTATAAGAGCCTTATTCCTCGCCAGCATGATGGAGCCAGTATGCATCTATAAAAGACAACCATCTTCATACTCGCTGCCGTGCGAACCTAAAATCTCACGAAATGCGTTGTGCCTTCTTTGAGCAAGACACTGACATTTTTAAAATTACTTAGATGGGCTTCGTACCTAAATTCGTTAAATTGTGATTTATTTACAGTCTACTAAGAATCCAATTGATATTGGAATCTACTCAACAGTCCAGACTGAAATTTTAAACCCATATTAGCAAAACCATAATGATTCAATTACATTTATCTGCTTCGCTACGAGGAAATAGAATCAGAGACTCTTCGATGACATGTACGAGTGTAACATGCTAAGTAATATGGATGTCTTGTTTATCCGGGGATTTTACGTCATCCGAATCGCAGTGAAGAACTTGGTAACTAATTTTGCCTGGCTGTCGACAGAAGATACCCCCATAATTGAACCCCTCAAGGGCAGACAGTCTGAGAATTTCAATAAACGGGGGGGGGGGGGGGAAAGGGGGGGGCCCAACTGAACAGTACACCAGTAGAATATTTTTACGTGCGGGAATACATGGCCAACAAATTATACCAATGATGGTTCAACAGCAACACGAGAGACTATCACTGAATAATATCACCTCTGCAACCAACTTTACGATTTCCGTTTGTTTCTATGACCCTACATCCTGAACGTCATTGATAAAAATCACAAAAATATGTTATTGTACCCTATGGAAAAGCAGATATTTTGAAGAATCGGCAATAATAATAACTAATATATCACAACGTTACGACATTTAAACATTATTAAAATAAATTTCTCTATAGTAGGACGAATTATTATAGATACGTCCATGAACTCGCGTAGAAAAATTACCGTTTATATATATATATATATATATATATATATATATAAAACTATAGTGTGACGTTCAAACCTTTATAGCTTACTTCATAAATCGACTCAGACGTAAGACAAAAGCGGCTATAAATATCAACTTCTCTTCTCATCTTGACATGAGAAATGTTTCACACACACGCGCGTGAGCGGCTTAACCAGTTCCCCTTCCCCCCCAAAAAAATCCTCGAAAATTCTACTTAAAAGGTATCCTGAAAGCTAACTGCTCCATTTATTAACCTGGATTACTTAATTTGTCTTTTAATGCATAATCTGTATGCTATTAACTGTGCAATTTTACTGAGTAAAATAAAACAAGTTAAAAATCATGTTTCGATTATAATATAATTATTTTTACGACTCATAAATTAGATTTGTAAATGTTGTGATTGACAATGTTTGTGATTAGGCCTATAGGCCTTTAACCGAATCTTTAGCTAATGTGTGCACAATGTCGTTCATAGGGCGAATGTTCAGTGTATTCGAATTTATGTTGAACATTTATCACGCGTATATAAATTTTATTACATACGAGGGTCGCTCATTAAGTAATGCCCCACATTTTTTTCCTCAGAACATATTTATTCAAGATGGCTCAAATTTAGTGACAATATAAATTAATGTTTCCTTTACACATACTATTTTTCCACATAGTCCCCATCAACTTGTACGGTTTTACGCCAGCGTAGAACAAGTGCATGCATGCCTTGCCGGTACCAGCTCTTGTCCTGTGCACGTAGCCATGTCCTCACTGCTTGAATAACGCTCTCGTCATCTTCAAACCTTGTTCCGCGGATAGCACCTTTAAGTGGCCCAAAGAGATGGAGTCGGAGGGTGGATGGGGCAGCACCGTTCAACCAAATTTGGTGATTTCTTCCCGGGTTCTCGGACTTGTGTAAGGGCGTGCATTGTCATGCAGGAGCAAAATTTCTGCTGGATGCTTGTGAGGCCGAACTCGTCGGAAACGCTTCTTGAGGGTTTCCAGGGTCATAATGTACGCGTCTGAATTGATGGTCACACCTCTTGGCATCACATCCACAAGAATGACCCCATCACTGTCCCAAAAGACAGTCATCATGACTTTTCCGGCGGAGGGAGTTGTCTTGAATTTCTTCTTTCTCGGTGATAGAGGATGATGCCACTCCATCGACTGCCTTTTTGTCTCCGGCTCAAAGTGGTGTATCCAGGTTTCTTCACCTGTAATGATCCGGGACTGAAAGATCTCTCCCTCAGCATCAAAACGCTCCAACAATTCAGAAGAAATCGTTTTCCTTTGAATCCTGTGGTCTGCTGTGAGACTTCGTGGAACCCATCTTGCGCACACCTTCGAATATGCGAGAGCCTGGATAATTGCAATCACACTTCCATTGCTGACTGAAAGCTGTTGGGCCAATTGTCGAGTTGTGATGCGCCGATCCTCACGAATAATGGCATCCGCGCGGTTCAACATGTCTGGAGTGGTGGCTGTGGCAGGACGCCCAGAGCGCGGCAGATCACGGAGCTCGGTTTCTTCACTTCCTGAAGCTTTAACTCTCTTAGCCCAGCGACCAACGGTGCTCCTATCGACTGCACAGCTTCCATACACAGCACACAAACGTTTATGAATGTTCACCACAGTTTCTTTTTCAGCAAAAAAGAATTCAATTACAGCTCGTTGCTTGTAACGAGAGTCGTTCACAGACGCCATTTTAACAGTTCACTACAGCTCCGCTATCGGTTTGAATCATTTGAAACTCCGTACACGAACGCGGGAAACATCAAATCTCAAGCATGTAAAAGTACACTTTTCTATCTTCATTATTGGCTGAGAAAAAAAATGTGGGGCATTACTTAATGAGCGACCCTCGTAAAATTTGCTTATAATGTAGTGAAATCGGAATATCAGTCGTCAAGTCACGAACGTTATGCATAACAATAACATCTCCATTCTTAATTGTGTGAACGTAGAAATCTGAAAGTTGCTTCAGTCGCCATTTGTAAACTCTGACTTTTGTGTCTAACACGGCCTATCTTTCAAAGCCAGCCGCTTTCTTTATTGAATGTACTAAAGCCGTTACGAAATATAAGACAGAACTAAGTTTGTTTATGTACGACGAATATTCCATAAAGTATGACAAGGAAATCTGTATGGATTTTCTTTTCCAACCAAAACCCAATTTAAATACATAATGCACAATGTTGTCGGATGTTTTAAAAGGAAAAGTATCTTCATTTTAAATCAAGAAAGGACATAAAGCCATCCACCCAAATAATTTCTAACCCAAGTGTAAAAAGAATAATCTTCTCGAGGAAATGTCCCATTTATGTGACTGCATTCGAGTTGGAAGACCGGGGTTCGATTGGGGGCAGCATCAGGGACATAAATCATCGCCATTATGACCAGACCGGCTCTGAGACCCGCCCATCTATTCAAAGCATATCAGGGTATAAAGTGGCTCAAATTACAGCTGATCTTTACTGTCATTAGCGTTGAATTCAAGAAGGCTCGGAGATTAACTTCCTCTACACACCTTACAACCTCGGCGTAGTTCTCTGTTCAAGGATGAACCATACCTATTGACCTGAACAAAGTATCGCATATTAATGAACAACGGGAGATCTTATCAGTCCGTCCGTCTGTATGTTTCAACTTCGAAACTACTGGAAACATTTCTATTACAACTGACAGGCCTATTGGAGCCTGAATTAAATTCTGTACAGAGAGTTCAATTTTGTTTTGAATAGGTACATTTAAACATAGGCAAAAAATTAAATTCTAATAGTATTTTATACATTTTCTCAAAAGGTCGAAAGCAAAGTACATGCACATGACATAAAGGCTAATATAAAATGCAGATTTCATTACGACGTACGGCTTTCATCTTACAATTTTTGTATATGAAGAATTTTAGAATAAAATTCAAGGGAAGTAACATTCTAAACCAGTTCCACGATTACTGTCTTCTGGAAACTTTCGACGTGTGCTCTGGCAGCAGCTGACTGACGTTTCAGAGGCGGGCGATCACCCTAATAATGCGACAAACATGTGGTATATAAAGTTACCTCTGTACTTTAAAGATCTCAAAAAATAGAGTGTGAGAATATTAATTTAATTCATTTGGCTCAGGATATTTTCCAGTAGCAATTCTTGCGCGCAGGATATTTAATTCTCGAGTAGAATAAGAGGCGAGGAATTTCTTACCAGGTGACCAACTACAAGCGTTTCAAATAGTCAGGAATATGCGTAACACAATACGCTAACACAAAGAATCCGTCGTTATGCGTTTCAGTTCTGGTGACACATTTCATTAAAGTGTTTAGAGAACTGTAGTTCAGAACCACTAGACTAAGCTACACCTCAGTCGAGAACCGATCCGTGAACTCTTTGAATAAGTCATATCAACATACTCAGTCAACTCTCTCAGTTGTCTGAACCCTAGAACTAATTTTTCTCTGCAGACTTCTTTCCCAGAGACAAGCTTTACCCGTAAAGTTCTTGCAACCCCTGTCGATATCAGTTTCTGATTCACTTGCCAAACGCGTTCTTTTTTCCCTTGCCTTTCAGATGTTCTTTACGTTTTATCGTAAGCATAGATTACCCTATGCATCTGTCCGTCTTTCTATCTGAGTCTTCCAAAATCTGGTCACCTACCCAAATTTCCATCTTTTACATTCTTTTTGTGGCGACTTCACGTCTATCTTTTAAGAATTTCACCAGAAGAAGCTTAATAAATGATTAATCAGAATATGCAATTAGGGAAAGTTCACATACATTTAAAACATTCAGAAACTTCTTCCCATTTCTCTGTTTAATTCTCACTTTCAATATCAACTGGGCGAAGGACATCTCATTCTGTATTTCAGGCTCTTGTCAGACCAGAGCTGACTGTCGTGTAGAAAATACAGCCCATTAATAATGAAAAGATAAATACGTAGTTCCATTTATCAAGATCGTAAACATTTAAAAAATATTTTTGAAAATGTATTTGTTTAGAAAGCAAAATTACTCAATTATAAACAATCTATCAATAAATACATTACATAATTCAGGAAATGCATGCTCAACGTAACAGTTATGATGCGTTCGTTAGAATTTAACATTTATTCATTAACCAGCGACCACAGAAACAGATCTAGTCTGGAGATACAGAGTTTGTAACTTTGGCGCGCAGACACTACTGTTCTGCTTCACAAAAAAATTACCGTTTTTGTTCTCCGATTTTTACCAAAATCAATGTGTTGTTAAATTTAACTTTTTAGTATAGACTTTCATAGAATGCATGCTAGAGAATAGCTAGAATTATGTTTCATGAATAGCGCTGTAAAAGACAAGGCTTTTCCTACTGTATAATTAATACTTTTATCGTGATTCAAACCCATGCAAATTCCAGCAAATGATCAGCTGTTTCTGGTGTTATTCGCGTAAAACATCAACATTTTTCCGGTCCGAGCTCCGTCTGATAATTACATTTTGTATAGTATTTTACCTTCCTTGTCGCGTACATATGGAGTAACCCAGTGCCATATTTTGTTACCGCCTTGCTAAAATGACTACTTCCAAGTCGTAAGCGCAATAACCTCGTCCTCGAATACTATATTTGTGCCAATTTATAACAAAGCAAAAGATTCGCATCTTCATGGAGTGTGGTTATCAGACATGACTTTCTGAAGCACACGATGTCACGGAATAATCACACGAAAGTGTTTTTATACAAAATATAAAAGCTAAACTCTTCTGAGAAATGAAATATGCTATTACTTTGATTTATAATTTAGTGTCTGTTCAATTAGCACAACGAGTACACGGTCATAAATTTACGAATTTATTAATTTTTATGAAGTGCATTAGTTATCATGATATGTGACATGAGAAACAATTACATCTGCTTGATTTGTGTTAATTACTAGTCTCAACACGTCAGTTCCACCTTAACTAATTTAAACAGTTAATTGCGTTGTTCAGCATTTTGTTGTCAACAGAAATGATTTATTCTTTCACTGTAACAGCATAAATTCTCGATCTACAAAACATATATTCAGTAAGTGGTCTTTCTGTGACACTGCTAGCATTATGCATCAGACGCAGGTCTCCCCTAATACCACAAAATAAAAAAAAACAAAGTGTTATTCAGTCATCAGTATATTGATTCCAGTGTTAGCTAGCAAAACGTTATGCAGTGCGTTCACTGATAAGCTGAACGCAAATATCACTTCCCAACTACCGACAGCAACTGCTATGAGACACAGGTAAGTTCATTTCATTATTTTATGAAGCGATAATTGTCTTGTATCGATAAAACCTTGTAGCGCTTGGCGGTGAGTCACGTAACTCCAGCCGGGAGCCGAGATGTGACAGTTGCGTTTAACTTCATCAGTGAGTGCAATATATCACACTTACACGCGAGGCTTACGAATTTAACAAGTGTAATCTTTATCTCATATTACAGCGATGGATTATTTTCTGTATTAATAGAAAATCACATGTAGTATTATTATTTAATAAGTTTCAGTGTTATAAATTGAAGAATAAAATATGTTTTTTTCAGAATTTATTGTTACTGTTATTTCTACCCAGTTATTTTACTACTTTTAAGAGGATTGATGCTAACTAAGTTGGATTTGAGGTTCTCACGGCAGCGAGAATAAAGTTACACCTTTGTGGTTTGTAGCGCCGTGTAGTCTGATATAACCCAGAAGCCAGCCACATTCATAATGCTAACGATCACGAAATCAAAAAATTATAAATGGAGGCGAGAATAAGATAAATGTATTTACTAAGAAATTCAGTAAATTGGTAATAAGGAA
This sequence comes from Zootermopsis nevadensis, assembly GCF_977971745.1. Taxonomy (NCBI): domain Eukaryota; kingdom Metazoa; phylum Arthropoda; class Insecta; order Blattodea; family Termopsidae; genus Zootermopsis; species Zootermopsis nevadensis. The sequence continues at coordinate 8,802,516 of NW_028259147.1, forward strand.
ACCTCAGCATTTTACACCGCGGATCGGAATATTCTTTGTATCGGCAGTACACGCGGAAGGAGAGAGAGAAAGGCGTCGAGAGGATCTACGCTCAGGAGCTGCTGTTATTGAAGCTTATGTCAACAATACAGCGCACAAAGCCTTCCAGGAAGGACAGAGTTGTTACACAGATAGGGTGCTGAGTGCGAAACAGGACGTGAAAAGAATAAATTGTAGCATACAGAGAATGGGAATCACGGACAGAGGGATCAAACTGAAAGCGGAGGGCGGTGAAGAAGAAGAACAAGAAGGAATCTGGGAGCTAAAAATATTTTTAAGGAGTGAACGCGAACCTGAGAAGCAAGAACAATAGCGAAATAAATTTAGATGCAAAGCCTAACCCAAGAAAATAAAGGACTATAACAAACAAGTTACGCTTGTTAATAATCATAGATTATGTTTCTTGGTTAGTTTAATGGCCCTGTGTTGGCTGGTTACGTTCCGTAGAACAAAGAGAGAATGCTATTACTTACTGACTTGAAATTACGTTGAGAAACAGGCCTACTAATTTAAGTTACTTTCCTGGAGTTAAATGCCGTGGCAAATAAGGTCGAGTCAGAATATATGGTATCTGGAATATGAAGCAGGCGTTCTGCTAATCGATCTTTTAATAACGACTTAGATGCAGTTTATGAACAACTGTTAAGAACTGGTGTTTAAAAAATTGTTCTAAATGATTTGAATCGAAAATGTAAGAAGAAGACATTTTAAATGTTATAGAAACACAACAGACAAGATGCAATTAATTTACAAACCTTTGACCAAAACAGGGGCCACATTACTAGAGAGCCTACATGAACATTCAAATATAGATGTGGGCAAATTACTTGGCAAGTCAGCGACCTTTACGAGCGGCTCGTAACAATCGCGGCCACGCCATGTTGAAAACATTTATCTCAAGTTTCAATTGTAGATAATAGTTGAAGTCATATAGTTTATTCCATGGTTTTTCTGTTTTTTAGGTTTCGTTTTATTGTCAAAGAGTACTGTATTTTTATTCAAGTGGTTGACTTCTTGAATTAAGTACACGGCTAAAATTGTTGATGTAGCCTAAGAATTGTTAGAGACACGATGAATTTATAAAAAAATTAAAAAGTTAACGGTCATAACTAAGATTGTTTGCTGTTCAGAAAGGCGCATATATTTCTGCAAACCATTTCCTGCCAGTTTTGTCAGTTACGAGCTATATGAAACAATTGAAAACCCTTAAGTGAAAAATACAAGCATTCCAAATTGCAAACCTAAATGTGTTCGGCTAGAACTTGTGCTATCTGTTGACAAGGACTACGAACTGCAGACAAATAGTGTAAAAATACACATACAGATGTCAGTGCGTTCTATGTAACACACATTATACAGAGTGATCCAGTTGTTCCCTTGCAGCTGCAAGAACAGCAATTGTTGTATGAGGTAAGTGATTTAAAAGTTTCTGTGCACACATATGTCCTGTTACATGTGTGTGTCTAACACCGGCGTCTTTTTAGCCAGTGGTGCCGTGTTGTAACCTTAATTTCACCAAGAGAAATATATCAATATTGTTACAGCGCATAGAGACTTTTGAATCATCCTGTATAAATTTAGTTACTTCGCTCTATTATTTCCTGTTTTTTTTCCAAAACTTCATTTACTGCCGTGGCTTAGAGGCGATCCACATGTCTCATGAGTATCATCTCATCATGCAAGTATTTGTAGGACAAGATAAAATTATCCAAAGTATTCGATTTTCCTCAATGACGGGCCTACATGCTTCGTGACCGGACAAGAAGTCTAATTCCAGAATCAAAACAACCTGTGTTCCTTGTCGAATGGTGGTAAGAAGTCTAACTTTTCTCATTTTCTTCTTACTTGGAGTCCAAAGACTTGTTTACTTTCACGTATAAAATTAAGCAAAGACTAGTTTATTACTCATTTTAGTTATCATCTATTTCAAATACGAATTAGGAGTGCAGTTTTAAGTAAATAACTGCCCCACGCAGTTACGTTATCAACAGAGGGTGGAATATTAGTTCTTTACAATATTAGTAATTATTATATAATTAAAATTACTACAAATAAACCTGAATATGATTTCCGAGTTTTAGATTACAGCTTGTACAGTCGTTTATAAGCCTTTTACATGCTTGTAGTTTACGAAGAAGACAGCGTTATGGGCTTGTCGTATGATTTTTTCATACGTCCAAAGCAAGCCCAAAACTTATTTTGTATTTAATTGCAGCGTGCAAATTGCCTTGTAGGAATATCTTCACAGTAAATATTTCCAATCTTTTTTTTTGTATATTTTACCAGCTTTCAAGAAATGTGAAATATTGACGCTCATGGGACACCCGATATATGCCCGTGCGTGAAGTGTAGCGACCCATGTTTACTCAGCCTGTCTGTGGAAATCAAATAAGTACGCGTGCTACGTGAGTCACAGGGATCGGACCGATAGGATCGTACGTGGTAGTCCCATGGGCACCAAGTTTCTACAAAATTCAAACATCGTTTCAGATTCCTCCTTCCGCTGAAAATGCCGAGGTTTTCAAATTTCCCCGCAGTAAACAAATATCGAGACTCGAATCTTCTTTACAATGGAGCTATTCAAGAGGCTTTATATACTGATGAATGCGTTTCAAAAAATATCTTTATGGTACGTTCAGAAAATAGCAATTCATAAAAATATTTAGCTCTCATTAAATGTAAAATAACAGTGCATATATCGAAGAGACAGAACATCGAATAAATCAGGCGTTAAAGAGTGTGTTGTCTTACAGTAACTGGTTTTTGCAAACGAACTCATATAAAAAATAGTATTTTATTTTATAATTATCATTTAAACATAAGAGACCAGTACTAATCAAGAAACATGAGTATTAAAAGTAATATTTCCCTTAAAATTATAAATTCAATAACTTTACTCGAAAGACAGGGCGAAGAGATTTAGTACAATTCCTGCTGTGTGCCGGTACAACGTACAAATAGACCCGACCTCATGCTGAAGCTGTGTACTTGTAGTTAACAACCCCCCGAGACCCATTATAGCCCCGTATCAGCCCTACCGTCCGACTCCACCCTTTGCAAAACCCAACCTCACATTACGCTCTCTGGCAGATTCGTAGGATGGGAAACAGCTGGCGAAGAAGGATATAAGCGAGACTAATTGCAAGCCGATACACAGAGTGACGCCTGCACAACGGATATTTCAAATTTGAATATGCTGTATCAAATGTTTTCCTTCAGCATAACATGACCAACTTCGTCGTTGCCAACATAAATGTAACTAAACTGCTTTGTTTTTCCCCTGCAAACAGAGATTAGTCACATCGTTTCATTTTGAACACTAATTACCACCCGCGATGTTTCTCACTTAATTATTAGTGATTAAACACTTTATTTATTCCTCAAATATTAACAACCACGAATGCCTTTTCACTCTTAATCGTATGAGCTCTGTCATTATTCGTTAAAATGCTAATTATGGGCCGTGGACTTCCTTCTTAATTAAGTTATTAATGATAATTCTGTCACGTTTTCTTTAAATATGAACAGGAGTTGTTTCTTTGATAAACATCAATAATCAGCTTTGCCATTTGTCGTTAAACATCAAGTTAGTAATCAGCTGTTGTTTGTTGTGGCAGACGTGTGAGTTAAACGCTAAAACTAAGTAATTTTAGTTATTAATACTAAAGAACGTTGTAGACCCTTTATGTCCAAATAGTGGCGAAGAATGTCAATGAAGATTTTAGTCTTCTGGGTTGTTGCGCTATGTAGTCTGGTCGATGTTTACCAACGTTTCATCCCTGATGACGGAGGCAGTATGACCTCTGAAACGTTGGTAAACATCGACCAGACTACACAGCGCAACAACCCAGAAGACAGACTCATCGCCCTGATGACGGAGGCAGTATGACCTCTGAAACGTTGGTTAACATCTACCAGACTACACAGCGCAACAACCCAGAAGACAGAAATCTTCATACTCACCGCTGTGAAAACCTCAAGTCTTACAAGAATGCCAATGTTACAAATGCCAATATCTCAATTCTATTCAAAGTCTTGTGTGAAGGAAGTTCTGGGAACGTTTAACTTTGAACCTCTCTGGCAGTTCTAATCAAGGTGATTAAAAATATATTTATACCCAGCAATAAATATGGTTGCTCCGTGAACATTAATCCAAAGAATTATTATCATCCCTGTACGTGTAAAAGTAGACGTAGTTAAAATGCAATTCACATCATATCGCTATAAATCACTGTATTTTTATGTGAAGGATGTGCAGAGTTGATGTGCATGAATAAATGAATAGGTGAAGTTTTCTTCTGTTTGGGCTCCAGACCATGAATTGTTCTACTGAGCATGGGGTATTAATAGCCCACGCACTCTATAAATACGAAGGGTGAAACCACGCATCTGTTCCTAAATATTTAAGGGAGAAAACACAGCTCGTCGTTAATACACCAAAGGGAACAAAGAACAGAGCTTGGATATTTAAGGAAGAAACAACATAGTTGCTGATTAATATTGAAGAGACAACCAGTGCAGCTGATCATTAATTTGTAAAAGAAACAAACGTAGCTGAGAAGAAACAAAACTACTTCTCAAATAATAATATTTAACAACGAGCTAGCATACCAGAACTTAATTTGGGGAAAATTTACACATCAAGTTCCTAATAACTTTTTTAGTTAGGCCCACATTTCAGTGTTAGCCCTCTTTATATTACTTCTGCTCAATGTACTCATAACAGCCGTTCGTTTCCATTTTACATCGTCGCCGCTCATCTCCTCCTTTTCATATGGGCCAAAGTCGGTTCTCTTTTCTCTTAATCCCTTCCACCTCTTCTTCTACTAATACTTTCATCATTTCCTTCAAGTTATTTTCCTTTGAATCCCGGCCTCCTGACACTAGATCCACTGGACGACTTCATCCTTCTAGTATTTCTATCTTCCCCATCTTTTCCACTTCGTCCTTCTTATTCCAGTCCGGTTACACTTTTGTCTGTTGCCTTATTCTTTTATATATCGTCCCGCCACCGTCTAACATCTTGTCTTAGAATTTAATTCCTAATCATTCTACTATGTTCATGTTGTCCTCTCTTAATATTCCTTCCCCATTCTATCGCTTCGTTTAGGTATCTCTCTTGTTTCATTTTTCTTTTCCTACATCCTCGACCACTTCTTCAAATTTCCTTCTTCCTCGTCATTGCCATCTTCATGATTATCGCCATCCTTTCTTCTCCATCCTTGGTTCTTCTTCCTCCAACCACTTTCTCTCTCCAACAGTTTACTCTCCTTGAAGCTTGATTTTCCACTTTCCCCGCGTCTTGCTAGTTCTTTTGTCAGCTGTGCCGTAATTTATCCGACTTCTATTTGGAAAGCGTCTGTTCGAACCACGGTCTGCCTTATTTTGATTTATTTTTTCAGTTCTTCAAGACGAATTCTGAAATGGTACTTCAAAATAGACCATGGCCAATTTATGACCCATCGTTCACAAGTGACCTTACATACATCACTGTTAAATAACTTACAAATGAAGCATTTAACCTCAAATAATGCAGACATCACAAAAATATCGATCAGCTGCTTGGTCACAGAATTAGGCTCACCTCAAGGAAAACAGAAGAACGGGAAATAATGCTACCCAAATTAGCAGGGATTTGGAAGGAGTCCCATCAACGATTTTCAATAGACGAGCTTCGTTTAAGAGGAAATTCTACATCTTCGTAAGTTAATAATTACGATGACCGAATTAAATATTAATAAACGATGCTTAAATATGACAAACAACGACCATATGACGCTTATGCTCGCAACAGAATTACATTTATGTTTGAACCTTCCATCAGATCGGTTTACACTTTTTAGATTTTGTAACTGAAAGGATTTCGTTGTAAATTCCAACACGTTCTTAACCACCACATGTAGAAACTCTACCTCCAAGAGAATCTGTCATTTTAGTCTAATATCTGCGGAGAGTTTATCTTTCTGTGACACACGCTCTTTCATCTCGGATTGCAGTCGGAGAAGAGTGCGGAACAAAGTAGGTCATGCTCATGCAATGCATACAAAACGTTCATTAGGAGATCATCCCATCTTATGTACCTGCTCCACACAGTGCTGGATGTTTTCCGTTTTGTGACAGGCCAATCAACGGCAGGAACGTAATATTCACCTCCGACTCGACCCTGACCTTATTTCAAATAACGTATTACGTGAATGCAACTCCACGAAGAAGCCAGGACATTTTCAATACGTGTGGCAGCAGTGAGAGAGATACAAGGCACAACGAAATGGAACATGAGTCAGGATAGCTCAGTCAGAGAAGTGACAGTCTCGAAATCCAGGGGTTTCACACGTGGCAGGCGCAACACTTAGAAGTGTCACGCATTCCAGTTCTATTCAGTCTCCAAGTGTTAAGGCGGTCAGAGGGTAAAACTGGCAGTTCACTTCACATTCATATATCACGCTGATATGATAAGTCTCAAGAACCCCTTCAGCTTTACCAAAGTAGAATTGTCTTGGAATGGAAAGAAATTCAAAATTCGAAATTCTTCGCCTAGTACTGACAGTGTCACTAAATGAGAACATTCCTTTATGAAACATGTATACAGAAAGAACTCGCTATACAGAAAACATAAAACAATCTCTTTGAAGAAAAAGTGTTCATTCAGGATATTATTAGAATTTATCCAAAACGTAGTAATTTTTAAAGAGAGATACTTTCTTAAATCAGGGAATGTTTCAGTGGCGAATCTCCTACTCCAACGGTTAATTAAGTAACGTTATGTCAAGAAATGTCATTAGCGTCAACGTTAAGAACTCCGATCAATGGATAATAGATATTGATTATGGTTTCAGAGGAGCTTACTGCCTAAAAAACGAATCCACTTCATACTTTTGGTAAATGTATTTCCTTCTCATTGTCAATGATTTTGATTCGATGATAACACATATGCAATATTTTCCCTCAGGACTTGTTTTGAAATTAGGAAGATACACCACTGAACGTTCCATAGTTACTGGGTTTTATGTCACTGCGGTACCATTAGTCAGCGTTCCACTGTTCAAAACTGCAGTTCTCATAGGAGATTGAGATATTCGCCGCAAGCAGTAGGAACAGCGCCACAGTACTTGAATGGATTCCCAGCTGACTATAACAGGTTAGTAGATCTCAAACACTCATGGAGAAAGGTCCACTTCTGTAAGCGAATAAAGCGAGGGAAGTGTTGCTAAGTCCAAAGCGGCTGCTACAGTTATACTAGGCAACCACTGACCTTGCGTTACGCGTTACCATTTCGATCAGGCGATGAGCGCATACGAGTTCTGCCCCACTATTTAATTTTCTTGATTTATTTAATGGCGATTTAAATATCTCAGATTATATGGCGTCAATGACTGAATGATTCATTAATAATGAAATGGAAGGAAGTGTTTCTGGTAAAATTTTTAAGTAATATTCCGGCATTTACCTGGGGAGTCTCAGAAAAACGAAGAACTTCAGTCGAGACAGACAGAACGGTATTTGAACCCGGCACTTCACAAACGTAGCAGCAGAACTACCCGATATCCAATAAACTATGACTTTAGAACTAAGGTCTACAGTACAGTAACCAATAAATAAAAGTAAAAATGTTCGTGTTTTTATGGTTTTATCAATTCCTTATAACTACATCGTTAACCTCTGCATTCTTTTCTGTTCTTCCAGACAGCCTAACTATGTATACCCCAGAGTCCTCTATAGGAAAATGTGTGAAATGCAATCGTTATATGTGTATTTGATGTGTGGGTTATAATTATTTGTTTTACTTAAGTTCGTTCCTTCATCTTCATGGATACTATGGATTACACCACATACAACCACAATTCAATTCAGTATCAAGCATTATATCTGGGTAAAGATTATCTGTTTCTTTTCTGGAATACTTTGAAGAAACTCTATAGACTTACCTTCGGATTTTTTTTTTCAAAGCCAAGGGGGCATACACGTTTACGAACTAGCATCAAAATATTTGCTAAATTTTCAACGTCCTCGTCTGTAGCACTAACTTCCAATTTCGTACTAAACTTAATGTTTAAAAAGACATTGCGTCCTATAAAACTCACTGATCTCTCCGGGCTCGACGATAACCTCCACATGGTTGCACTGGTAGTAGCACTCGGGTGGCGGCTGCAAGGTCCATTTCTTGCGACCCCTGAGCTGGGCCTGCCAGGATGGATGCTGCACATTATCCACCTGCAACATCCGAAAGGCCTGTAGTGTTGTAAATGATCACGACACAAATAACAGTGAATCGCGAATAAATTATAACAATTAGCGATATAAAGATGACTGTGTTCTGGGATGTCGCGCCGTAGAAGTTTACTAACGTTTCAGAGGTGTACTTTCTGCCCCAAAATCTTACACATTTCTTGACAAAGACTATTTATATTCAAAATAAAATTAGCACAGACTTAACTTTTATGGATATTTTCAAACCCCAGTTATAGTCCGCACAGTAGTTTTTGGCCGGTGGAGAAGCTGGCGGACGGGCCTACTCTATGTACCTGAGGTGGCACGGTCAGCGCATTTCTTTTGTTTGGGCGTTCAGTCCGATAAGCTCCTAGGTGCAGTCAGTGACTCGCTCTTAGCCTTCCCCTTGAAAATTCCACCGGCCAAAAACTACTGCGCCGACTATACATTCAGACTAGTAGGATCAGTGCTTCTAAGCGATATGTCTTATATATAACGAGACAAACGTCAATAACGGCATTTTAAACCTATTTCACCCTCGCGATAAACACGTGTGCGTATTACGTCATGGAAGAACTGGCTATAGCCCCGATTCAGAAATATCTCGTGTTTTCTTATGGCACACATATCGTAAATGCTAAATTTGTAGATCCAAATATTTTTGGCCACATTTTAACTACTTGTTTACAGTATCCAACAAGGTCTGGTGGTAATTTTGCCACTAAATATCGTGATATAACTACGCTCTTATGCTCTCTGTTTATAAAGTTTAAACAAACTAGAGTAAAACAGGGTGGAGGAGGATGGGGAAATTTTAATTTCGACTATTTCATTTTCCTTTGTTATACGCTATGAGAAACAATACCACGTCCAGAGGTTAATTGTCAAGTCTCTACGCGATGATGAAAGACATAAAACACACAGCAACAAACAGGCGTGTTTAGGAGGAAACTTGACTACAAAAGTCAATCCCAGAGACTTCTGACGATGGTATATTTTAATTAAGCTAACTGTAGTTATACTTTTTTATCGTCTGGTATTCTGAAAAGGAAACGACGTTTTAGCTGGTTACCTAAAGAACAGGTCCAGTTTGTACGTTTACAAATGATGACACGACGGATGAGCAAATTCCAGGAATTTATTAATAATAACTTCCGATGAAACGATTAACAGTCCAAATTTTAATAGCATATGCGTATTGACTTCCTTCTTCATTTATCTGCAATTACTATAACCTATAACGTTCCACACTCAGAACTAGTGACATAACTGGAATAAATTATATATCTGTATATACACTATGCATTCTACTTAATGGTATATCAAAATCGAATCTTTAACGCTGTTTAAGGAAATGATAAGAGTTTATTGTGAGAATCATACGAAACACATAAATACAAAACAAAATGTTCCTGATTGTTGAATCATGTGGGACATAGTTAGCAGTGGGATTTGAATGGCTAATATTATAATAACCTTCAGTAGAGACAGAATAATGTTAATACATTTTAAGATAAAGCAATCTGAATTTCAGCAAAACAGGTAATGTTGAATATTATTAATTTTTAATGATCTTATAATTACATCGAAACTTTGGTGGAATTTCGGGGTTAAAACAGCAGAGAATGAATTCACATAACCACTCGGCTGCACAACTGCACACAGCACAGCCGACAAAAGCACTGGTGCATATATAAAACATTTCGCACCATGGTAATCAACTAAACACATGGCTATGAGTAGGATTTAAAAAATATTATCAAGCTACGACGCATGCTAGTATATAAAATAATTACGTTTACCAAATAACTGAAAAAACTTCATTTCAGTCACAATAAAATCAAGTAGGGGATTTGTTCCATTATATAGGTTGATGTAGTATGTGGAGTAACAAGAGGCTATTTAATTAAAGACACCAAGTGGTAAACATGACAATTTTGATTCATATTTAATAAATTTAGTATTAAGTGCACAACAGATCAAATCTAACAGTTTCAAACGTGCGTTAGGCCCCTGCTACACTCAAAACGAATTCACCTGTTTATTTACACCATGAAATGAAGTTTACTTGATGTTTCGAAGCGTAAACTCTAATTAACAGGCGCAAGTTATGAAATTCGTCACCAGACGTGGTTTAAATATTATAAACTCCTGAAATAAATTCACCTCTTTCAGAATCTTTGAAAAACATCAATTAAAACATTCAAAACTATAATTGAACCTCTTCTGTGTGTGTTATCGTGCGGGAAGGACACAGATTTATGGCATTTGTAAAGAAGGTAATAATGAGAATATTTTGAGCTAAGAAGGCTGGAGAAATCTGTTAAATGAGGAGCCTTATAATTTGTACTCTGTCGACAGACAGTAAAATGGCGATCAAGATAAGAAGATGAGGTTTAATACTTATGTATCTTTGAATGAATATCGATACGGAAGTTTTGTCAAACGCACAGCTCTCTTTGATATTTTATGATCTGCGCAGAAAATAACAATAATTGAGAAAAGAGAAATGTGTACATAATTTTAGGTGAGAAAATAGAAACCAAGGAAACAAACCAGGTAAAAAAAGTCCACTCACAAGAGTTAATTAAACACCTAAATCAATGGAACCACAAAATACGAAAAGAATTATATATATATTTGAATCTGGATAAATATTTAGAGACAAATCCCTAATTTAGTTATGAAGGGACCATAAAGATAAATCAGCACTATTTTTATAACATCGTGCAAAATTACTTGCATCGGCCGGGAATCGAACCCGGGCCGCCCGCGTGGCAGGCGAGCATTCTACCACTGAACCACCGATGCTTGTGAAAGTAAGGTTGAGTGTAATGTTGAAGAGAGAATTCTTGAAGAAGTCATGTGGAACAGCCGACAAAAATGAAGAATAGGTTAGCTATAGTTTGTTTGTATTCTGGAGGGAAAGTGCATTAATTCGTTCCAAAGCTCCCGGACACTGTCCGCTACAGGAATAGTGTTAAGCAGTGTTTCCTCAACTAATATAAACCCATTTAACTTTCTAAAGTACCAATGGAATCCTTGACCCTTTCTGGTCCTATGAACTCCCACATGACATGAGCCACGATGTAAACTAATTATAACAATTTGTATAGCGGAATCTGTCAAAAATAATCTTAACGCTTTCCAAACTCAGAAATAGAATATATTAGTGTTTTACGATCGATACCTACATAAATAAACTATACTAGGAACACAAGTTTTGGTTTCTTATATATTTCTTATAAATGTGTTTCACAATTTCCGTGTATTGAAACGCCGTGTTCACAGAAACGTTAGATGATTCTTAAATTTTGCATTGAATTCGAGCAGAGACAAGATGTAAGCAAGATCTGTTCAGAATAATGCGCAAATAAACTGTCAAATTCTTCACTATAAAATATTCTTTTTTTAACACTGATTATGTAAAAGGTATCCAAAGAATTTTTATGAAATCAAATTCAGCACTAAACAGAAATGAAATAATCTGGTTAGAGTGCTTATTGATAAGATAAATTGTCCTCCTCTCCAATGAAACGGTTTATGATGTTAAATTTCAGCGACACGACAGAACATAACAGCCAATAAAATAGTCACAACCAAAACACGTGACGACGGCCCAGCTAACACGTGACCATAGGTCGGTTCTGTTCCAAGATGGGCTGCACTGAGCGTTAGTACGAGATTATCAAATAGCGCCCAGCTATTTACCGCGTTCCAAAGAGAAATCGCTGTTTGAAAAGCAGGCCCAATGTTATTGCGCCAAACAAATTATTTTGAAGCTTAATAAACATGTAATTCATAGAAATCGCTGTCCCCTCCTTGGTTTCTGGAACCGAAACACATCTACTACATCGATGATCGATTCAAACGAAGTTTTTACCCGAATATTAACGTAAATTTTTAGCTGAATGGTTGTGATATGCTCTACGAGACTCTCGCTTTAGGTTCACAGGAAAACCCCCGCGTGCGTTAAGTTACAAATAGTGGTTTGGGTATGTAATGAAAGAGTAGAGACTCCAATGGCATGGACTAATTAAAAATCTGTCGATCTGAATGAATTCTACAATACGTCAAGCACGGAATGGAGAGATGGGGAGGTAGCATAGGGATGGAATAGCAATGGACCCAAATACGAATGCTGGTGTCCGGTTCTGGCCACACCACAGCACGCTTTCAAATAAGACCCCTGTAATGGTGTTTTGGGGTTGAGGGCGAGGGTGCATGTGGCAGAAGTGAGGGGGGAACACACGTGAGTACAGGAGCGGTGTCAGTTAGGGGATAATTAATCTAGTGATGAGAAGAGTTAAGCCTACTAACTTCAAACCTCATACCAACTCTTATTAGAGTGGAGTTGACAGAACGCCGGTTGGCATGCTTCGGCTAGTCGCCTCGTTTCTGTTAGAATACGGACGCTTGTCAAGCCTCGTACAATTGGATTCGCTTTTTATTTACTTTTTTTGTATTTCAAGTTTCACTGGAACTTCAGTAACCGCGAGGAATTTGTGAACGATATTCATTAACAAAATTCGTCAGTTAAAGCCTTTCAGCGTTTGTACGGAATTGGAATAGGACGAGTAAAATTTTTTGATGTTCATTTAAAATATAAGAATAGCCATACAAAAGGTGTCGAAAGTTCTGATTACTTTTATAATATTCATATAACACATTAGGAGTGTTACCATTAGATCACACAGCATTGGCCACGATTGATCCAATTTCTTTTCTAATTTACAACTCACATTCATATTTTCTCGGAGCATAATATTAAAATATTTTCTTAAAGTACGGTCTTGCAGTACATTAAATTTAACCTCCTCTTCACATTGTTCACCCTGTTCTCATGAACGAAGTTGTGAAACAGGCGTGGTTAGACAATTAAATAGCATGCCTAATGGTTTTGTACAAGAACTGATTACACTTGTGAGGTGATGTATGTTCCATCACGTGACTAATACAATGCAGCAGTTTTTGTTGAACACACTTAAGTGTTCAGTTCAGTTTGTGGTTACAGTATTTTGCTGGAGCGGTGTTTTAAAATCAAGAAAAAACTAAATGATATTTCAGGTTCCCAAAGCGCGCGAGTAAAAACAATGGCTGTCTTCTGGGTTGTTACGACGTTACAGCTATGGCCCTGATGACGGAGACAAGAAGAACCCCTGAAACGTCGGTAAACCTCTACCAGACGACGCGGCGCAACAGCCCAGAAGATAGCCATCTTCATACTCTCAGCCGTGAGGACCTGAAATCTGACTAAGTAATATGTTTTTGTTTTGTGGTCACAGTTAGTTTGTGTTTGCAACAGTAATCTGCAGTCCCATGTGTATTCGAATTAAATTAAATTAAGGGCCAATGTGTTATGCAAAGTAGCAGAGACTGGGTTGGAGTACACATTTTCTCTCTTATTTCAATTATAGGTATAAAGATTTATAAGAACCGAGAACCATCTGTAATGTTTAAGATGTTAAACGGTAAATATTTGTGTATTAAAGATTATAGTGGCTTTGTATGGAATTTTTCATTAAACACCAAGTGTCTACTCATACCAATATATTTATTTATTCATTAATTATTCCGTATATAATCCACACACTAACCCATTCATTATTTCTATCTATCCTGTTCCACGTGCAAAGTAAATAAAATTATGCCGGAGCGTTTATGTCGATACCAAGAATAATTATAACTAAATGGTTAAGGTAAGAACAAAGTTAAATCTTCTTGGTCTAAAAACAATAAGTACAGGTGTGTGTGTGCATGGTGCGTGAGTGCGCGCTTGTTTGTTTTATATATATATATATATATATATATATTATTTTATTTTTATTTAGTGTTCTGTCTGACGACAGGTCCATATGAACAGGATCCTTCCATCCTTTTCTCCGACTGGGACCTGTTCATTTACGTTCTTGGCAGATGATCCAGAAGTGTTTTGCCATTGCCTTCTTCTGTGTGTGAATGGAGTAATTGTTGGGATGCCACGGAGGAAAACTCCGTGTTGCCTAGACCACGGCCTTGCCCAACACAAGTTATAAATTCGGGCACCGCCGGGAATCGAACCCGAGACCCCAGGATTACAAGGCCATATCGATTTGAAACTCGTAAAGAATTCAAGTATATATAATGGATGCAGTTGTTTTGTGGTGTAAAATTACGCCAAAGTATTTATTACGAGTATTTTGGTTTCCACTTAAAAGCTCCATGACATCATATCTCTGGTTTGAAGTGTGGTCGAGTAAATCAGAATTCTGCGTACCATTATGTTAAAATATTGTGGCCACTTCTAGGCCTTCGGATCGAACCCTGCTCTGACCACATGCCATTTGCGGTTAATAAAGATATAAATATTAAAATTGCTCTGGTTCACCTGTAATTTAGCTGCATAATTTTCCATATATCTGAGTCAAAGTGACAAATTTATTATATAATGGTTAAAATTTATTTGTTTTATAGAGATTGCAGTTTTACCCTGCTAAGATGATCCCTTTGCTTGCCTACAGGCAAGTGCAGTATTGTCTAAATATTTGGACAAACAGCTGTTTCGGGAATGATGCATTTCTATATCAGAAGCTAAGCAGTAATTTGGTTACGTACCATCCACGACTTCTGTGAGGCTATGCCGTGTTTAGACAGACTTTGGGCCATCGTACTTTAATAAGATTACATTTACTTAACTGTTCCTATCCTACACGATATAATACGATAGACATGCTGTGATATAACTATATATGTTTATTTATTGTGTCATATTCAAGTAACGGAGGAATTTGAATAACTTTATTATTATTTTCCCCAACTTCTGTATTATATCCTTTCGTACATAATCCATAATTTCTTTTATTTCACTAAACAGGTACTTATTCAATATCCCTAGAATTTATCCTATTATCAATTTATTTAAATTTAACATTAACGTAAAACTCCAACCTTCGATTAGGTGTCTGTATTTTACATTTCTATCCTAAATTTTACCTTTAAGCAAGCTTCTTATCTCTTTTTGTCCACTTGGTCACTGTCTTTACTTAACTCTGGATTTAAACTACTTTGTAACTCCTAAGTATTATACACATTAGACCTAATATTTTAGCGTCTTCACTTCCATTTTCTTTTAATTTTCTAATATACGTTATTATTTTTTGCAGATGTTGTAGATTCCTACCTCGTATCAAATTTTGTATGTCTACAATATAATTTGCATATTATTTTTTACAATATCACAAAATAAAAATGTATCTGCCTGATTCTACACAATTTAATAGCAGAACATGTCTGCGGATCGTAGATTATATTGGAGCACAGATACACAGCTAGCTGCCCACGTCATTCATCTGGTAACAAAATCAGATGGTTCAACACTGTCACCGCCGAAATTCGAGATTGAACCAAATCCTGAGAAACTTCATTCAAACCGATCGAAACTACAAATTGTATTAAAATATATTAAAAATTTGCCGTCAATCACAATTATAATATTGTTAAAAGATTAAAACATCATTTAACTTTTCCCATCGAGTACTCGATTACATAGGAACTTACACGACTAGTTTCGGCTATAATTTAGCCATCAACGGGTGTTACGTAGTATAATTAGTGATAGGTTTATACTACGTAACACCCGTTGATGGCTAAATTATAGCCGAAACTAGTCGTGTAAGTTCCTATGTAATCGAGTACTCGATGGGAAACGTTAAATGATGTTTTAATCTTTTAACAATTTATAATTGTGATTGACGGCAAATTTTTAATATATTTTAATACTTATGAATCACAATATGACGCATTTACAATATTTTACAAATTGTAATTGGCTATTCTGACCTTTAGTAAAATGTAAGTTGTTTTCAAAACTCTTAAATTACTAATGCGTAGGCAAAGCCGTTTAAAATATTATTTTGTGACAAAGCTCGAGATTCTGGGGTTTAATAAACAGAATATGAAATTATAAAATTATAAATATTAGTTATTTAGTTCTTAAATGCAATTTATTGAAAGGCACAAGTTCTTTACTCTTATTTGAAAATCCACTTACAAGTTTATGCATGTAACATCGGCAGTTTTTTACGTAGTTAAAAGAGAGGCAGGTATACGAGCTTACTAACGCATATAATCTGTATTTCGCAGTTAGGCCTACATATCGATATGTGTCTGATACACTGCACTAGTATCCCCTGTAATTAATATTTACACGTTGTATTGCTGGAGGATCAGATCGCAGTTTCAGAGAGATAAATACGACTGAAATAACAGTTAGTGGAACAACCAACCAGAGAGAGAGAGAATTAGCGCGCATTAATTAAATGTATTTTTCAAAACGCAAAATAAATTTTACGAAAAACTCATGAACTTCTGTGGCCACATGTAAAATACGTTAAAGCTTTTTTAGTACTTAAGTTTTTCGTACGTGTTATAAATAAATAATTACACATCCTTTAATTCGTCCACTAATTTATAGACAAAGTGTTCTATAGGATTTGAGACTTTCGCGGCGAGTACAATCAATAAAATATTCTCGGGAAATCAGCCGCGTTAACTGGTTACCGTAGTAAACCGACGTTTCGGGAACAAACTCTGTCCCCATCTTCAGGGTTCTGATGTGACTGGATCCTCGGAAGTCGCCTGGGGACAGAGTTTGTTCCCGAAACGTCGGTTTACTACGGTAACCAGTTAACGCGGCTGATTGCCCGAGAAGATTTTATTAAAAGTTTACTATGTTAATGTCTCCTTTTTGAACCTAAACCAGATTCAAATTTTCCTGTAACCACAAAGATTTCATAAAGATTCCATAAAGAAAAAAGTACTGTCTGCATGAGGGGCGAGTCCTCTACGGAACATGACAAATAAAGGGCGAAAGAATGTATTACCCTGAGCTTAATCCTTTTGTTCAGACAAATTAAGACAGCACGGCCAATGAGGCTGTCAGTATTAATTTAGCTTGTTTGCTTGCAATATAAATTCTTCAGCTTTCCTCGTTACATTCCATCCTGTCTGTTTGGTAGCAGCCGGGGTACAACATTATGAAGCGAGCTGCATAAAGCGATGTAGTTGATATTTACAAGTCTTGCCACCATTTTTAGCCAAGATAGTAAATAATAAAGATGCGTACTATCTATTTCATTTTTAAAATGTAAATTTAATGATAAGCATCACAAGAATAACCCAATATAAGTTTATTGCAGTGCACTGAATTTTACGTGGACTGATGGGTTTGTGAACCTTGTCCAAGGTCTGACATTATAAAATACAACATTTCAAGAATTAGTTCCGTGCTCTTCTTGAGGTGTAGTGGAGAGGACGTAGTATTTCGTATTTCTCCTGCACGGGGCTTCCTGTATTGGGTGGTTTTCGGAAATGGTTTGCTGTTTTTTTTTAATTCTGCATTCATATTTGTCTTAGTCTTGACTTTCATATGCCTTCTTATAATTTTTATTTTTAATATCATTATTATCTGCCGTTCACAAAACCTGATCTCAGGTACTTAAACACATGTAGTTGTTGTGACCTAGCTTGTCCAGTAATTAGAATTAGCTCATTCAAACGGAACCCACAGGGTAGATTCTTCCTTTATTACACTTAAAGACGGGGACATCCAGTCCTCGAAACGTTGAGTATTTTATAAAATTAGACAATAGGCAATGTCGAAGAATCCAGCAGACCAGATTGTATTACACCATCGCCAAAAACCCTCAGAATCGAACTGAGTTTTCTGTTACTAAACACATTAATAGTTCCCTGTTACAATTTAAATTATTTACAAAGGTTATTAATGACGCGTGTATAATAATAATAATCCGTGGCGTAACAGCTCCAGTGAGCCAAAGCCGACTAAATGGCTGCTGGCCTCACGTTCACATGCCTAAGCAGAGGTGAACGATCATCCAACACGATATAGGATGACGTGTGGTCAGCACGACGAACCTCCAGCCATTGCTAGCTTTCCTGACAGGATTACGCTACTCATTGTAGCTCCCCAATTTCCTCACGATGCTGGGTTGGCACCGGTCCCATACACTGGTCGAAAGCTCATGAGAACATTTCTTTCCCCGAGACTCGAACCATTCACCGTATCACCGGTCCGAAGCATGATGTCCCAGACCGCGCGGCTACGGCGCGGGACATGATCCGTGTATAGGATTTAATAAAATAACAGTATTAATTAAGAGTTTAGTAAGGATATGTGTTACTAAGAAAGATACATGTAATTACTTCAATACATCTAAAGAATATTGGGGTCAGAATACGAAGTAGATGCGATTTTATGTATATGAACGTCAGAGGTTCTCGGCACACTTGAGATACTCAGTTTTATAGCACACTATACTCAGAATAGAGATAAGAGTAAACTTATTTTTAAGTAATTTCATTTATTGTAAAAAATATAATATTACTGTTAAACAGAAAGATGAAGTTTAACTAATAAATTAAGAATACTCATTTACTTATAATAACGCGATATTAACAATTCTCTGATTTCTCAATTTGCATATTTAAATTTATATATTTATTATTCTATCCAAAACTTCCTGGAGCACTTGAAAAAAGCTAGCGGCACACTGATTAAAAACCAGTGATGTGTGAAGGTTATTCGCATGCATGTGTGAAAGTAAGTAGACCTACGTCGAAATGCAAACTGTTTTTGATGTAAACAATAATGACAGTTTATTGATCCAGTTCATTAGCTGTCTAACTCGGAATGAAGTTACTGATTTTGGTGATGAAAACACGTCCTTTCACTACTGCAACTGGCTTCAATATAATGCGGTAAATAAGCTGTCCTCACCTGGACTGAATAATTTACTCGCACTTAGACATGTGTGGATGTTGACACACGTCATAATTTTAATATAAAACATTATACCTATTGCAATGCAATGTGAGTAGGTTGCGAGAATCAATCCAAAATAGCCAAACAATTTTAGGAAACAACGTACGAGCGATATCTCTTCTACCTCTGTTCGTATAATACGTAGCTTTTCTCCACTCCTTTTGACTATTTTATTTTTCCCTGCACTTATTCACATATTGGTGCTACGACCTCTTCATACACGTAAACAACTAAGTTCAAATCCGGTCTGGAAGTGAACCTGACGAGAAAATTTCCGAGTATCAACATAACCCCCCAAAATTACTTTGAATATCGAAAGCGAAAGTGTTAAATTATAGTTCCCTTATTCTTTTCTTTTTGTGTGTCAATCCTCGGATATCCGTCCCAGTCAACCGTATGGCAATTCCCCTTTATTGAATATTGAATCTGTCAGACATTCGGTACGAAATCTTGACCCGGGAACAGGCTTTTCGTACTTCGTTCACGGTGTCCATTGAGTGAACTTAAACGCGCGTCAGGCTGACGGCGATACAAAATTCTGTCCTTTAGTTGGTCGCCAGCCACAAGGGACAGAACCCCGAGCTGTTGTATCTTTTCGTTACAGAAGAATAATTTCGGTCAGGAAGTTAGAAAATATATTACGTGCGCGTGCCATAATAATTTTAAAGGATGTCAGCTTATTAAGACCGTGGCAACTGACACACTGTTGTAAGATTTGAGGTTTTCACAGCGGTGAGTATGAAGATTTCCGTCTTCTGGGTTGTTGCGCTGTATAGTATGACCTCTGAAACGTTGGTTAACATCGACCAGACTACACAGCGCAACAACCCAGAAGACGGAAATCTTCTGACAAACTGTTGTTCGTGACAATCAGAATTTCGGAATAACTTTGCTGCTATTGTCGGCTCATTGTGAACTAGGTTTGACATTTATTGTACCCGAAAACGGGCGTAAAATTCAGACATTTCCTACTGTACTTACGCATTCTATATAATGACTGCTATTTAGGCGAAGTATTACAAATAAATATTTTTATTAGCTCTTACGTGTTTAATGCACACATTATATTGAGTTCCATGGGAAATGCGTACTTAAAATTACTTCTTGGAAACTATTAGTTCTATGAGAAGGGATAATTTCTATTAAACAAGGCATTTAAATGAAAGTTTATTAATAATAGGACTATACATTTCTGGTTATAAAGTAACTATGACCTATTCTTAACAAGCTAATCATCACTAAAACAGTACGAAATTCTTCTATTTTATAGAAGTTTCATTAACTTTATCTCAAGAGACTGCCACTAATCCCTGACTGAATAAACATGTGACTAAAAAAAATCCATTTACCTAATACGTTCATGATTAAAAATATAATATATACAAATTATGTCAAACATTATACGTAAATTTATATGTCAAAATTATATTATGCCATGTCACACGATGTGCCGCATATTTCAAACAATAAACATCACTAGTTTATGAGAATCTACTCACCAATCTCAATCAAAACTAAATTTTCTTAACAAGCAGTCGGAGTGCAGACTACCCATACCATATTTCATTTCATCTATAAAGTGGTTTTGGAATTAAAACGTACCGAGAGACACAAGGGCATGGCGCCTTGAGAGGTATTTTTAGTTTTTCATATTTCGTACAGAATGAAACGTAATTCCAAAAGCAATTTGCAAATGCAAGTAATTTTCACGACTCAAGGTTTAATAGGACTAAAAGAGAATACAGAAAATAACTGAGGCCTGCAGGTCGCAGTTTGTAGAGGACATGTCTCTTTGGCATTTTGGCCAACTATAGTTCCTATCCATCAAGACGATGGAATTGAATTTTATTCCATGAACAAGATAGGGTCTGGGTTTACTGAAGGATGAAATTGAAACCTTTGTCAATTTCGGTCCGTGTTATATAATGATAAAACACTTAGTTCCCTCTGAAATACGCCTTTGATTTAATCTACAATAAGAAACAAGACAAAAAAGCTTCAGAATGAGATCGTTCAAGTACTTTTATGGAGTTATGTAAAATAAATCTAAAATCGATGTAAAAACTGTGCAAAAATATAATTTGTGTGAAATTGTTGGGCTACTTGATCAAAATTACACTTTTCTTTTTTTAAAATAAGAAGTTCCTCGCTGTTACATGTATGATCATGTATGAAATGAAATTCAACCAAATTGTACTACAATACTGTTTAAGAAAACTGCATTCATTTTAAGAGTAGGAAAGTCAATTTCTTGTTTATTGTTTAAAAATAAATTTAAATAAATTCCACGATCTTCTAAATTATACATAAAAAGTAAAGTTTGTCCCACTATACGCCATGTAGGCGTTTGGGGTGAGTGGAGGTATGGCTCCTCTCTTCCTTGACCTCGGCGCTAGATGGGGGTGAGTGGTCAGCATCACGCCCCGGCCGGCTTTACCCCCGGGAAAGGATTCCGGTACCCATTGTAGAGGAGGCTGGGTGGGCCCCAGAGCCGGTCTGGACGCAGAGGCTAGAGGAAAAATCCTCTGCCCCCGTCGGGGATAGAAACCCCGGTCGTCCAGCCCGTAGCTAGTCACTATACTGACTGAGATATCCCGGCCCATTATAAATTATACATACAATGAGAGAAATACGAGTTTTTGGTAACTGAAATTGCAAATTTATTATCAACTTCACGTTCCCACGCACGCACACACATAGGTAGTGCCGTCAAATGGAGAAACTTTCATTACACTTTTGTTAATCAATGGGGGAACGGTAGAGACTAGAATCCATCTCAAGTCAGTTTTTCGTCATCAAAAAAACCCCTTTCTCTCGAAAGGTATGATGTTGCTTTCTATTTACCAAACGCTCTATCTGCATAAAAACTGCATACGAACAAAATATTTGTTGCCATGAAGAAGTTCAGAAACATACAGTAATTGATACTAGCGCTGTTTTCACCTACATTTCGCACGATCACCATGTTGTTGTAATCGATGAATGACAAAGATAAAGGAGGAAACAAGTAGGTAGGTGAACTCTACTGACATGAAGTACATGTCTGAAAGTCGCTAAATTAGTTATCTTCTATATTTACATGAAATTCATGCCTCAATATCGGCAAAATGCGTGTCTTTTATACTTAAATGAAGATAATGCCTCAAAGTCGACGAATTAGTTATCTCTCACCCTCAAAGTAGTGACCAAACCAGCGCAAGAACAGACAGGTACATTAAAACACGCTCTGGTTAACATGAACCAGGCCGAGTAAGTTCGCATTTCTCATCCTAATTTATAAGCGACGTAGCAATGCAGTCCCATAACTTCCAAATGAGAAACGAACGTGAATGAATCACTCGTCCGAAGTTGGGTGTTTCGTCATTCGAAATATTTTCTTTAATATCATTTTAAGAGCATTATTCAAACTATTCATTTTTCTTGTTCCCGTACAGATATTTTTAAAAGAATGTCCCACATACTTGGACTATAAACTTCTTTAATTCGCTTTTCCAGTAAGACCTTCATCTATAATCGCAGTGCCATAAAGAAGCGCTTTATCTAGCGTTAGAAGCCGAGAGTAAAAAGGTACGTGAGAGGGAAAAAGGCATGGAGAAGGAAGAGATAAAAAAGGAAGTTATCTAACAGATTTTACGATGCCGTTTCCAAGCTCACCCTTTTTGTGGTGTTGGCACGAAGTACAGAAGTGCCCAGACACGTATGTCTATTACGAGAAGGTAATCATGTTTGCTGGCAGATCGCTTTTCTCCCTACACGTCTCCTCCCTTGTCTCTGAGGACACGCACCGAAAAATTTTACACATTTAGTCGTACCGCAGTTAATGAGCCGATGTCTGCATTGCACTGTGGCTTGGAATTGAGGAATAAGATCTCAGGGTCTCACGGGCGACGAGTATGAAGATGACTGTTTTATGGGATGTTGCGCCGTGTAGTCTCGTATAAGTTAACCGACGTTTCGGAGGTGATTACTGTCTCCATCATCAGGCTGATTACTCTATTAATGGAGATAGTAAGCACAAGCAATCTTAGTAAAATGTATATTTTCGTTTTCACAAGAAAAATATGGATAAAAATACAGTGACCTCTTAATAAGACCTTTTAATTTGTTGTCGAAACATTTAATTTTAAACACAATAAAAAAAGTTATTACTACGATATTTGCAAGAACAGAAACACGTTTACTAAACTGCAGTGAAGTGTAAGAACTAAAAGAAATTGTGACAGGGATCGTGTTTATTTTATCTAGAGGACTGGGAGAAGCAAATAATCCCCTCTTCGCATCTCAGGAATGTGAGACAATACACAGTATTCATTTTAGGCAAAATTTAGTCAGAAACATTTTTATGTGGGAGGACAATCAGGCCTACACTTGATCTGAAAATCTATGTAACATATCACGCCATTTTGTAACTTATTCTGCAGAAATGCGTCCGTGTCTCTTTAAAATGTTTAGAATGTGATCTATACAGACATGGTCACAAGGCGTCACTTCTCAGAAGACCTCTACGATGTATATATAATTATTCACTTCATTTCGGTCAAGGAATCCAAGAAGCAAGGTGGTAGTTACCGAATTTTCGTACTCTAGATCATCAATAATCTTTCATATTATACCATTATTAATGTAAACAACGTATTTCTAAATTATGTATCCCTACGAACCATTCTATGTAAATAAACATGCACGACTAGTAGAAAATAATTCAGTTCAAGTCATTTGTTATAGTGTTTATCAAGAGCAAAACTCCTACGACGGGCAAATACTAATAAATACACACATTAAACAAAAACATATGAAAACAAAACAAAACTAAATATACATATAATCAATACAAAAACTTTCTCGTGTCGAGAAATTCATGGCCTATTTCCGCTCCTGTCTTTTACTGGCCTGTACAGTCAGGCCACAGACAGTCTAAACAGCACTACCAATCCATTGTTTCAGCTAAAATTCTGAATCGGAACAGATGAGTGGCGTCTGAGTAACACACTTCCCCTTTCTTGCAGCTCGTATTTACATTGTTAAGACAGCAGACATTCGTGGCGTCGGCGTAAATTACGCAAGTAAGAGTTGTGTAAGTTTTCTGACCAGTTTTGAAACAGGAGCGTGATAGAATACGATGTTAAAAGTGTAATTACATATTAATCCTACATAAATCTATAACTTTTATAATTGCTTTGTATCGAATTACGCATTTATTAAAATTTGGAATGAAGAATGAGCCACTTAATCCTATCATTAAAGTACGTGGGAGTGGAACTCTACGGCCTACAACTTGTGTTTTGAACTTTTGAATAATTCAAATTACATTTTCAATATTTTGGGAAAATGGAAATTTTCTGCTTGTCTGTTAAAAGTCCAGGTCCAAAGTTTCGTTGGGAATACAAAAGGAAGTGGTATTTTCCGATGCAAAAGTGTATAACAAGGATCAATCGCGGGACGCGTGTTTGACCTATTCGCTCCAAACCGAGGCCAGATATATCTCATGAGATGTGAGAGAAAATAATCCGATTTAAACAAGAATTGAATGACATTATAAAGCGGGCATGGATTTGATATTTAATTACCACTAATTACATAAAAGATGACCTTAAAAATATGGCATCTCGCTACGTCAATTTATTTATGGTTTAATTAACAATGTTGTAAGAAACTCTGACTGTAGAGCATCGAATGATAGGTTGATTAATAAATAGGCATAATAAATCGAAAAGGGTGTGGAAGGAAACGGTAGTGTCACAGCATTCATCTGGAGTGTCTGACGAAAACTATCTCAGTCTGGAGAACCGAAATGCTGTCTGAGACGAACCAACAACTCCCAAATATGAAACAAAAATTATATTTCACATACTTTCTTGAAATTGTACGCATATCACTAGGTGACCTCTGCGTTTAACAGTTACATAACTTGCTGCGTGTACGTATGTGAGTAAACTCTTCATATTAGCAAGTGTAGGTATATCATTCACAGCGTCAATAGAATGAACACAAGCAAATGAAGAACATTTTATAGCGATAAAATCTTATTCCTTTTGATAAAGTTCCAGTAAGTCTACGGATGATTCAGGAGCTTTCTTTACAGCAACACACGAGCAGAAACTCACTAAAGGAACAAATTACGCGCACTTTTAAGGATTACAGATCAAGCAACCTATTGTCACTACCGATATAACATTGGCTGATGATAAGAAAAGAGCATTTGGATGACTTAAATCGCAGATGTGAAGCTAATATCAAAATTCATCTTATGGAAATAAGGTGTAAGAATGCGAATTGGATTCATCTGGCTCAAGGTAGGTTCAAGTAAGACGCTGTTGCAGATATGATAATGAATATTCTGTTTTTATAAAAGGCGGGTAAATCTTGAACCTTTGCGCTACTTATAGGTCCTCTTGCAGGGCTCTTATCGTGTGGAGTTAAACGTAATGGGCCATGAATAACAGAGACCGGTCTTTCTTGTTTGTACGTAACAGAATTCGGTACAGGAAGAGAAGAATGTCTAATGGCACCCAGTTTTATGATACCGGTATTCTAGAAATATAAAGTAAAATCATGAAAAACTTGTGCTGTTGGATCCAAGAATCTCGCAGTGCCTCTTCACAGAACCGGTTCATCAATTTGTAAATAAAACACGTGGTTAAACTTTACTGTAGTGAATACTGAGATTACAGAACTCTTTTATATCACGCGCGTAATATTTCGCCTCACAGTTTGGGATTTGGGTTGGCATTATCATCCAAAGTCCATTATATCAGCTTGGTTTACATACAAAGGCGACAAAAAGTGTGGAAGACAGGTGTTCGCGGAAATTACCTACGTACCAAAACACCAATTTTCCCTTCATGCTCAGTTTTCTTTTGCATTTTGATACAGCCACTGAATCAATTTATTATTCTGCTCACGGGGGTAGACACCATCAAAGGAAAGTACGGGTTAAGCGAGAAGGGGTACTAGTAGAGGTGGGTAAAGGTCATGGAACCGTTAAAAAATACGCCATCTTCTATTGAAGCCATGTCAATGCTGTTATGAGTGCGTGCCACAGGTGTGATTGATTAGCACGCCTGTAGGTGGCAGAATCTAAGGGATAAGTCCGTTTCAGTACATATACAGGCCTGGAGGGAACTTCTGCGTTATGGATCTGCTTGGAAATAGCGTCCGACGTTCTGTCCTGAGTGCTTGTTTGTGAAAGACTGCTGCACAATTAAGAAACAAAGAAATTTCCGCCGTTCCGTGTTTATCTTTTAAACAGCAGTGGTAATACCATTCGCTTTTAACATTCAGCAACTCTGCGTTTTGCCTGAAATGGATTTTGTATGATTCTCAGAATAAACAACCATTATTTCTATAAACAGCGTACAAGATTTTATCGTTGTAATGGAGACGCGTCTGTTTTCTTTGAGGCAGGAACTGAACCAAAGCCAGTTTAAGCCTTAGTTTCACGCTATTGAAAAGCAGACGAAACGATAAAAGAACTCGGAACTCTATGGCAACATGCATGAGTCTATTCTGTTCCTAGTTTAGTAGAATTTGAGGTTTTCACGGTGGTGCCTAAGAAGATGGCTGTCTTCTTAATTTAGTCATACATATCGCAGGCCTAACTATTACGCTTGTTACTACTTAGAAATTGTTACATTTCTGAATGATAATGCATCATTGTTTGTTGAAGAAACAAAACGCCAGTGGGCACATGCGGCCTCAGGAACGAGATATGAATCAGAGATCTCCCAGATACAAAGGAGGAATGCTCAGTCACAATACGGCAATGTTTAGTGAGGATATGTGGATTAATATTTTTGTTGGATATGAGATTCTCACGGCGTTGAGTACGAAGATAGCTGTCTTTTGGGATGTAGCGCCTAGCAGTCTGGTAGAAGTCTACCAGAATTTCAGGGTCATCGTCCTAATGACGGAAGCAGTAAGGATCTCTGAAACAGGAATTTTCTACTAAATTACACGGCGCTATAACCCAGAAGATAGCCGTTGTTAAAGGTTGGTTTTTAACAATGCTTTTCAACTACATATTTTAAAAGGAGTAGAGAGGGTATATAGTTCTTAGCATTAAATGCATCATGGTAAGATTAAAAAAAGAACTTGAAAAATATGCAGAAGGAAGAAACCGTGACCTGTTTTAAAGAAGGAAAAAGAATATTAATTAAGTTTGGCATTTAATTAGGCGAAACCAAAAGAAAAATCTCCGCTCTCAGAATAGCAGATCTTTTGGTCTAGACTCGAAGAGGAGACCTCTATCTCGGTGTGTATACAAATTAAGAAATATGGATATAGCCTTCACAGAATCGGCGTAATCCGACCCACTGTGCCAAGAGTAAAAAGAGAAGTCCATTCCACTTACATGCATGTGGGCCCCGTATCCGGGGCTGCCCATAAAGATCCAGTCAACCTTCTTGTTTTCAGCCGTTTGCGGCAGGAAGTACGGTCGGTCGTAATGTTGCCTGAATATTCTAGCGACGCGGTCGTCACAGTTACTCCTGGAAAGCGTCAAAGTACAGATCAGTTACTGTATGATGACCCATGGCAAGAACAAAGGCAAATTAACTGGAATCAAGGAGCTACAATGTAATTAGGAAGAAGAGATGCAGTGAAATAGTAGTTACAATTACGATGGAAAATTTATACTTTATCACTATGACACACGCTACTAATACGCGGAGTATTTATCGCTGGTCCATAAGACTTTTGATAGTAACTGAATTATTTTATTCCAAATGTATTAATTGTACCTGTAATTTGTAAAAGCAATATAATAGGAACTTATGTGTTTATGCTTCCTAGTGAGACCTTGTTAAAATCTAGAAATCCGACCTGCGTCGACGACAATTATCAGTTACCAGTTACCACAATCCCCCTGAACGTGGCCACCATAGATTAACAAGTCTGTATCACTGTTGTATTTTATATTATGCTCTGTAACTAACACATGGAGTTATTAATGTAAGTGTTTTCACGTTTAACATGTACACACCTTTGTTAAGGTAACGTGAATTTTAAAGATAGATAAAAATTTAGGATATAAAGTACTCACTCATCGCTCTGATGATGGAGGCAGCAGGGATATCTGAATTGTTGGTAAACTTCTATCAGACTACACGGCGCAGCAAACCAGAAGACAGAAATCTTTAAACGTTACATATTTTACGAAAATGATGTTTCCCCTCACATGTCAGCTCAGCTGTCATAATGTCAACATGGCAATGATGATGACATCGACTTCTAGAGTGTCAAACTTTCGTGACTTGTAACAGTATGCTGCTAGTGTCGAATTTTATGACAACCGATTTTTTATCACCGCATTGGTAAGCATGACTGTTTATGGAACCCGCTGGCATACGGACAGACAGACAGACACTCATTTCTTCGAAACCCCAAAACTGTATCTCATGAGCACACGCCTTACAGAATCTGTGCGTGGAGCAAATACATCCTAATCACAGATACAAAATAAAGTTGTGCATGTATTGTAGCCGACAGGGTTAAATTTGAGACATAAATTCTCTTTTAGCCGGGCGTCAAGAGGATCGCACTGGGATATACGCGTGCTAGGATCAAAAAGAGTAACAGGGGTGGGAGAGATGGAAGATAAATAGAAGGCAGTGGAGCAGCACCTCGCAGGAAGCACTGAGCGCGATCTTCTAACGAGAAGAAACAGGTTCAGGATTGTCTGTTCCGAGGAAAGAGACTGGGTGAGATCAAAGGGCTCTTCATTTCGTAAGTCACAAGTAATAACAAGAGTTATTTGCAAACGACAGAAGAACTCCTCTCTTCGCCGGGTTTTTCGTATGTATAAACTAAAGCAAAATAAGGGTAAACATGACATTAAGTTTAGTTTTGTTAATCATTTAAATGTGGTTTCGAAACAATGGAAATTATGGCAGAAGTTACTTTGATTATTATTTCTGTTTGTTCCATTAAAGAGGTTTCTTGTAGTTTGAGAACATAGAACATTTGAGTTATTTTAAACTATACTGAAGATGGCTGCCTTCTGGGTTGTTACGCCGTGTAGTCTGGTAGAAGTTTACCGACGTCTCAGAGGTCCTTCCTGCCTCCATCACCAGGACGATCGCGACTTTAAAGCGAAATAATAACCTAATG